>NC_142470.1:72200164-73450164 GCF_049115385.1 Moschus berezovskii | reverse complement strand
CGGACATGACTGAAGTGACTTAGCAGCAGCAGTAGCAGCAGTGACTAAGGACAAGGGGTCCAGAAGTTGTTCAATTTAGGACTGCTTCTTACTCACTGTGTATCCTTGGCTTAGTCTTTAAATCTCCTAATATTTTAGTGTACTGCCCTACAAAATGAATTCAAAAATGATACCTACCTCCTAAACTTGTATTGGTTCATAACATGCTAATATACGTAAAGCACCTGGAACAATGTCTGCTACATAAATAATAACTCAATAATGGTTAGATATTATTATGATCCTAATCGAAAATCCCAGGGAAATTAAAGTTATTTTATTTAATGAGTTAGAAATGACATTTTTTCCATATGCTTTTTATTAGCTGTCATATATCTTTTTATAAAAATTTTTTTTACTATCAGAATTCATAAAAGTTCAAAAAGTGCCTACAAAAAATTGTGTAGTCCTTTATGTTTTATGAAAATTTGCCATGAATTAATATCTTCTAGAGATAATAACCACTATTTAACATTAAATGTAAAAACTTTGAAATAATAATAATCTTAAAACTAGAAACTAGGGTTAGTTTTCTAGCATTGTTATTCAATGTGGGACCTGAAAATGTGTTTAAAGATAAAGAACAGTGAGAGCTGTGTTAATTAGATTTTCAAAAGGTAATGATAACTGTTAATACAGAATAATCAATAATTCAAGAAAATAGAGGAGAACTAACAAATACAGTACTAATGGTTCATAGTAACAAAATTTTCATTTACTTTCTGTATTATCCTTTCCATTCTCATTTATTTCCCTTTCCTGGAAATGACAACCCACTCCAGTATTCTTGCCTGGGAAATCCCATGGATGAAGGAGCCTGGTGGGCTACAGTTCATAGGGTCACAAAGAGTCAGACACAACTGAAGTGACACACAACACAGTATGTAGGCAACTTCCCCTTTTCTTTGATCCTCTCTTTTAATATTTTCCCTTTTTTATTTCATTCTCATACTTTTTATCTTATCACCTATTCTTCTGTAATTATTTTGCTATTAATACACTGAAAAATAGCAAAAAATTGGTATAAATATTTTTGAATGTTTGTTTTTATATTCACAACTTTGTAACTGAGATACTATTGTGTGTATATGTCTCATTATAAATGATTTCTTATATTTCTATTTGACTTCTCATTTCCAAAATACCTATGAACTCATGTTATATAAAACCTCCTCAACAGGTAAATTCTAAATTCCCATTTAGAGTGAAGGTAATTTTAACTTTACTAGTTTTCTCAGCTATGTTGATTACTATTCTTACTCTCACTTCTAGATTAAAGGACTATTGTGTTCATTTGCCCTTCCCTCTAAAGCCTAGGAGGTAACATTTATAAAGTAAATGGTAATTTCTTGTGTCTCTACAGTTTTTTGATCCTTTTCCTCAGGGGTCAGTAAAACACATCATCAAATGGATTTTCTGAGGCCTCCAAACCTAAAGTCTTTCCTTTCCAAAGAACCCTTTGATGCTGTTTTGGTTTATGAATGTAAAATGGCATTCTTGATCTATGTCACTATTCATGCCTGGTCAGACTGCCATTAACTTTCACCTTTATTTGTAAACTTTCATAGAAAGCCACATAAAGGTGATACATCAATTTGAAAATAGTTAATTAGCAGCCTGCTTCTCTTTGCAGTTATCTCTGACAAGGTCATACATGTTAACAGACTTATTCACATGGCACTAAAACTAAATAACATAAAATTTAGTATGATAATTCTATTCCAATATAGACTTTAGTTTTTTGCTTAATTTGTTCAAAATGAAAAAATACATGTGAGGCATCAAATATTCAGTTTATAAACTGAGTAGTAAAAAGTACATGTTTAAACTTTGTGAGGAATATACCAAAGAACTGCTTTACTCCTGCAACTAAAATAACTTGGAGAAAAATTGGTATTCCTATAGAAATGGTAAAAAAATTAAAACATATATGTTTCTGAAGCTGGATATGGCATACTATTCAACTTATAAATAATGTAATTTTAAACATAAAGATGTGTACTTAGGTGAGAGGGTGATATACTTCATGAAGAATAAGGGAAAACTCATGAATTTAGCATATAATAGTGAAGAAAATTGACATAATAAACACCGACAATAGCCAATAGTGTTCTATGTTTTCTATGTTATTAAAGCAGTGCTGGAATTGCTTTCCCAGTGGCTCAGATAGTAAAGAATCCACCTGCAATGTGGAAGAACTGGGTTCAGTCCTTGAGCTGGGAAGATCAACTGGAGAAGGGAATGGCTACCCACTCCAATATTCTGGCCTGAAGAATCCCATGGACAGAGGAGCCTGGAAGGCTACAGTCCACAGGGTCCCAAAGAGTCAACATGACTGAGCGACTTTAACTTTCACTTTTCTTATATTCTCAAGTGCTGAATGAATTCACTGTTTTGTGTTACATATCAGATAATTTTGATTCAGTGCTCTTAATGGTTAATAAACACCTTACAAGTTGTTCCAATTTTGGTTAGTATTTTATTTAATAAATTGGCTCAAAAGGGTGGAGCATGAAATAAATTCATATGCATACCTTTAGAAGAAATGACAAGATGACAGCAGGATGGGCACAAATCAACAATGATATAAGAACTATTTCTAAAATCACTGTTGGTGCTAAGACTTTAGCATTTGAAAAACATTTATTGGAGTAGTTGATTTATAATGTTGAGTTAGTTTCTGCTGTACAGCAAAGTGAGCTAATAATTCTTTTTAGTTTCTAAGTTGTGTCTGACTCTTTTGTGACCTCGTGGACTGTAGCCCACAAGGGTCCTCTATCCATGGAATTTCCTAGGGAAGAATATTGAAGTATGTTGTCATTTCCTTCTCCAGGAGATCCTTCCTGACCAAGGGATTGAACCCATGATTCCTGCATTGGCAGGCAGATTCTGTATCACAGGGCTTCCTTCATAGCTTAGTTGGTAAAGAATCCACCTGCAATGCAGGAGACCCTGGTTCAATTCCTGGGTTGGGAAGATTCTCTGGAGAAGGGATAGGCTACCCACTCCAGTATTCTTGGGCTTCCCTCATAGCTCAGTTGGTAAAGAATCCGCCTGCAATGCAGGAGACCCTGGTTCGATCCCTGGATTGGGAAGATCCCCTGGAGAAGGGAAAGGCTACCCAGTCTAGTGTTCTGGCCTAGAGAATTCCATGGACTATATAGTCCACGCTGTTGCAAAGAGTCAGACACGACTGAGCAACTTACACTTTCACTTTTCTTTACCACTCAGCCACCAGGAAAGCCCACATCAGTTGTACATATACATATATCCACTCTTCTTTAAATTCCTTTTCCATATAGGTCATTACAGGCTACTGAGTATAGGTTTCTGTGCTATCCAGTATATTCTTATTAGTTGTTTATTTTATGTATAGTAGAGTATGTATGGAGCTTCCCTAGTGGCTCAGTGGTAAAGAATCCACCTGCAAATCAGACCTGGGCTTGATCCCTGGGTCAGGAAGACCCCCTGGAGCAGGCCATGGCAATCCGCTACAGTGTTCTTGCCTGAAGAATCCCATAATGGAGGAGACTGGCAGGTTACAATCCACTGGGTCACAAATAGTCAGACACTACTGTAGTCACTTGGCATACACACACGCAGGGTGTATATGTCAATCCCAATTTCCCAATTTATCCCCCTCTCCCAAACCTCCCCCCGGTAACCATAGATTTGTCTTCTACATCTGTGACTCTATTTCTGTTTTGTAAGTAAGTTCATTTGTACCATTTTTTTTAGATTCCACATATAAGTGATACCATATGATATGTGTCCTTCTCAGTCTGACTTACTTCATTCAGTGAAGACAATCTCTAGGTCCATCCATGTTGCTGCAAATGGAATTATTTGTTCCTTTTTATGGCTGAATAATATTCCAGATTACTCAGGACTTATCCTGTATAGGTTTCTCTGAACTTCCTGGACATGGGTGGACATAGGTCAAAATGGGAAGTAATTTTATGCTTATAGATTGGAAAACAAAGTAAAGATGTTAGTTGTTCTCAAATAAATATACAGCTTTAATGTAATTCTCATCAAATTCCCAGTAAGAATTTTTATAGATATTGATTATTCTAAAATATATATGAAAAGTCAAAAGAATTAGAATAACTCAAATTATTTAGAAAATGAATAAAGGGGAAGGAATCAGTCTAATTTATTGCAACATCCTGTATGTAAATCTATAATCAAGATTGTGGTATTGATAAAGAGATATACAAAAAGATCAATGGTATAGAATGGAGATCTTAGCAATGGACCTGCAGAAGTAAGTCCAACCAATTTCTGATTTTTTATAAAGGTTCCAAAGCAATTCAATGGAGAAGAGACGTATTTTTAGCAAATAGTGCTGGAGTCATTGGTCATCCACAGACAAAAGAGAAAGCTTAAACCAAATGCTGTACCGTATACAGATGTGAACTCAAAGTGGATGACCAACTTAGACTAAAACTATGAAAATTTTAGGAAAAACAGAAAAAAATCTTCAAGGTTTTACTGGTAAAATAATGAGACTTCTATTAAAAGTGTAACCCATTTAAAAAAAAAGAAACCATGATAAATGGGATGTCATCAAAATTTAAAACTTTCACTATCCCAAAACCCTGTAAAGAGGATAAATGATATGCTGTATGCTGAGACAGTAAAGTTACAAGCCACATAGTTAGCAAGAAACTTGTAAAATATAGAAAGAACTTTAAAAACTCAACAGTACAAAACCAAAAAATCCAGTAAGAAAATGGGCAAGAGATATGTGTAGACTTTTCACAGAAGTAGATACAGAGATATATCTAGAGGTCAAATAACACATTAACATATGTTAAACATCATTAGTCATTAAGAAAATCTTAAACTGAAAACACAAGGGAGATTACTACATACTCTTCAGAAAGGCTACATAATGAAACAAACAAACAAATCAGTAGTGAAAACACCAACTTCTGTTATAAAGATGCAAACAAACCTGATCACTCATAAACTGCTGCTGCTGCTAAGTCACTTTAGTCGTGTCCAACTCTGTGTGACCCCATAGACGGAAGCCCACCAGGCTCCTCCGTCCCTGGGATTCTCCAGGCAAGAACACTGGAGTGGGTTGCCATTTCCTTCTCCAATGTGTGAAAGTGAAAAGTGAAAGTGAAGTCGCTCAGTCGTGTCTGACCCTTAGCGACCCCACGGACTGCAGCCTACCAGGCTCCTCCATCCATGGGATTTTCTAGGCAAGAGTACTGGAGTGGCTTGCCATTGCCTTCTCCCATAAACTGCTAGGGAGAGTATAAATGATACAATTATCCTACACACAGTTTTCCATTTTCCTAAAAAATTAAACATATAACCAACTTGCACCACAACAATGGCAGTAATAGACATTTATCTCAGAGAAATAAAAAGTTATATTCACAGAAAAGTCTATATATACAAATGCTCATAGAATTTTAATTTATAATATGCCCAAACAAACAAACAAAATATTTGTAGAGGTGCTATTGTCCAAATGGTCAAATTACTTTAAGAATATTTATGCTAAAAGACTCTTGAGAGTCCCTTGGACTGCAAGGAGATCGATCCTGGGTGTTCATTGGAGGGACTGATGCTGAAGCTGAAGCTCCAATATTTTGGCCACCTGATGCGACGAGTTGACTCACTGGAAAAGACTCTGATGCTGGGAGGGATTGGGGGAGGGAGGAGACGGGGACGACAGAGAGTGAGATGGCTGGATGGCATCACCGACTCGATGGACATGAGTTTGAGTGAACTCCGGGAGTTGGTGATGGACAGGGAGGCCTGGCGTGCTGTGATTCATGGGGTCGCGGAGAGTCGGACACGACTGAGCGACTTCACTTTCACTTTTCACTTTCACACATTGGAGAAGGAAATGGCAACCCACTCCAGTGTTCTTGCCTGGAGAAACCCAGGGACGGGGGAGCCTGGTGGGCTTCCGTCTATGGGGTCACACAGAGTCGGACACGACTGAAGTGACTTAGCAGTAGCAGCAGAGGTGCAAGATCCTTCACTACTTTAGAGTTTAGACTTAGTCTAACTTGTTATAACTACTGGTAAAGTGGAAGAAGTGGATATCCATATATTGAATTAATAAAATATTGTTACATTGGGAAATAGAAATAGAAATACAGTGAAATTATTTAACCAAACAGAGAGAATATAATGTATTTAGGTAGAATAAAATACTGTATTGAATCTCAATTTTAATATTAGCTGTCATTAATTTTAAGCATAAAGACATGTTTTAGCAAATCAGTTCTTAAAATATTGTGAAATACCACAAACCCAAGGAAAGAATAAAGATAGATACGATGTGATGTTTTCTCAAATATGTTGCAATTATTAAAACTAATTGTAGGTTAAAATTTAGTTTCGGAATTCAGTCAGATGCAGAACATAAAAATATGTTCTATATTTTTATATATAGAACATATGTATATTTTTATATATAAAATATATACAAATGCATTTATATATTTATAATATATATAAACATAATAAAATGTATATTATATACCAAGTCTTGAATCTAATACTATAATTTCTGGAAAAATGATAAATAATGATTTGAGCAAATGTCAACAAGACTTCACATTTATGAAGGACTTTTTAAGGACAAAGAATATATTCACAATGTTATGGTAATTTCTGAATTCTGATAGTATATTAAAAATTTCTATATTCCAAAAAAATCTTAGTAGAAATCTTAATTAGGAGTAGTTTTGTTTTGCATTGCTTAGCAGAAATTCTACTCAACACAGGTATGTTGCACATGTGCTCAAGTCAGCTTTCATGTTCCTTCTTAAATCATACTGTAGGAAAGAAGACCAGGGATATGAAATAAATAATTTCAGATTTTATTCATTTCTCACTCTTATGAGAATCATTATTAAATATTTGCTGAGCTAGCATGCCTGGCTTTGCAATAAGATGCTAAAGGTTAAAAAATTACTGAAATACATTCCTGCCCCTCAATTACTTTTCATATAAAGGAAAGCATAAAGATAAAAATTATAAGGAAAAGCTAGCATCTCCCTGATGAGGTCAGAGGTAATATTTTTTAATCTTTGTTTCTCAGCACACAATATGAGAAATTTATTCAATATATATTAGTTGAATGAAGTAATCAAGTGTCATCTGCAGTTAGACCTTTGATTTCTCAATTATTGAGAGAGAATATCTATACACAGTTTTTGGAAGTATTCTATAAGCAAGAATTGTCACTTCTGAATTTATTTAATTATTTACATCATTTGAACTTGTGTATATTTATTTAGTGCATTGGGTTATAGTCAATTAATATATTTATTTTTTGTTCAGATCTTTCAGCTTTAGTGATTGGGACACAGATTGATCCCTGTGTCCCTTTAATGTACTGCCATTCTTCAATTTTTATGCACTGCTTTCTCGCTTCAGGCTCATCTTACATTTTTCTTTTTCCAGCCATAGTATCAGTCATTTCTCCAATGAACTCTTGATTTCTTTTAGTAATTCAATAATAAGACCCACAGAAAAGAAACAATTTCATGTTGGCAAAATTTTGATCAGATATATCTCAAAAGAGTATTCACTAACCATCAGAGAAATGCAAATCAAAACCACAATATCACTCTCTCTCTCTCTCTCTCTCTATATATATATATATATATATATAAGAATAGCTAAAATATAAAAAGACAGACCATAGTTTCATTAGGAAGGAAAGCCATAATAAATCCAGATAAATTGCTAGAAGTTAAACATAGGAGACTACATATTGTATGATTTCACTTATATACTTATATGAATGAAAAATTAAACAGCTGCTTTGAAAAACAGTACAGCAGTGTCTCAGGGAGTTCAGCATACACTTACCATGCTATTCATAAGCTGCATTTTATGAAAAGTAAAAATAAATGTTCACACAAAAACTTTATTTTCCCAACTTTATTGAGACATATTTGGCATATAATATTGTATAATTTTAAGGTACAAAATGTGTTCATTTGATACACATATTATTGCAGTCTGATTATCACGACATTAGATAATACCACCATTCTATCACATAAGAGTATGTGCATGTGTATATATTTATCTCGTTTCTCATTTTGTAGTAATCATTTAATATTGAATATGGCTTAATAGCTACTTAGTGGCGATCTGGGCTTAATAACTACTTAGTGGAGATCTGTCCAATAGAAAGCTTTGCTGAAGTTAAGGGAAAAAAGCTTCTAGACAGTTTTGTATATACATATATATAAATGAATTAAATTATATATCCTGTACTTATGTAATTTTACATATAATTGCTTCCAATATCTTCATAGTTATGATGTAATATCTTTTAAATGTAATAACAGTGGTGGATATTATGACCTTAATTTTTCTAAAATGAATTTAATTTTAGGTTCAACTTTTATGGATGCAGTGCCTAATTTTTATATTATATTGAAAGGACTTATCTCAGATCTCCAAAATCTCTTGTGAGTGAAGATTGGGAACCTGAAAGTAAGTGAGAAAGGAGGAATTGTAAGAAGGAGGAAGGGAAAAAGAGAAATAAGAGGAAGTGAGGAATAGAAGCAGAGGAAAGAAAAGGAAAGGATGTTAATTATAGTGTTAAAATGTGAATATTCTTAAAATTAGGAAAATAAAAGCTGTTCATTTAAATACACATTTCTGTAATGATAAGTGAATTTGCTCCATATTTTTCCAAATTAACCAAAAGAAAATTTTAAAGAAGTACAAATTTTTAAGAAGAAAGCCTTTATTTTAGGAAAGGAAAAAGACCAAGAGCTGCTATTACCTCCGTAGTGTTCAGATTTCTTGGTGATATACCAGTTTTTACTTTTAAATTTTTTGACAGGAAAAATTATTCACATGCATATAATTCTCCAAAGTGCATATGAAATATCAAAAAATAACCTACCTTATAAAAATGAATTTTTTAGGTCAATGGATATATGATCAAACCTATCATTACACAAGGTATAATCACATTTCTTTTACAACTGATGTGTATTATCCTTAAAGGTTGTTGGCAGCAAGTTAATTTGGAATAGGGGCAAATTCAGATTTTCAAACATCGGTTTTTCTCTTGGGCATGCCCTTCAGTCCTCTATCATCTCTCTTCCATTCTCTCTTGTTAATAAAGTGTTAGTCTCTCAGTCGTGTCTGACTCTGTGTAGCTCGTGTCTGACTCTGTGTAGTCGTGTCTGACTCTTTGTGACTCCATGTAACCTGTCAGGCTCCTTTGCCCATGGAATTCTCCAGGCAGGAATACTGGAGTGGGTTGCCATGCCCTTCTCCAGGAGATCTTCCCAACCAAGGGACTGAATACAGGTCTTCTGCATTGCAGGCAGATTCCTTACCATCTGAGCCACAAGGGAAACCCCAGAAGAGACTTCCAAATCCTGTTTTTTCCATATATGTAAGAATGCTTGTCTGCAGTGGTCTAAAGACAACCATGCTTGTTTATAAGAATGGCATTTGCTTGTCTTGGAGGGAAACCTCAATGTTTTTAAGTTGTTTTTTTTTTTTTTTTCAATAATAATCTGACATAATGTTGGCCTCTTTGTAAATGGTGGCCCAGTAAATTATAAAAGAATTATTCATCTCCTTCAGTTTACTGGGATAAAAAATTAGTACTGTGTTGAAGCACTATTACATTTTCCTCACTAATGATTGGAGAATTCACTGAAAATGCCATTAATTAAAGTAGTAACCAGTGCTCTGAGAAGATTCCCTTGAGAAGGAAATGGCAACTCAGTATTTTTGCTAGGAAAATCCCGTGGACAGAAGAGCCTGGCCGGCTATATATTCCATGGGGTTACAAAGAGCTGGACACGATTGAGCATGCATATAACCAGTTCTCAATTGATAATAATACTTCATTTATTTAGTATTATCAAAGAATACTGGATTTCACTAAAATTAATTTTGTGTGCAATCAACACTTAGTTATCTACCAAAATGCTACTGGGGACAGACATCTTTCTAAAATATAGGTCATTCGTTATTTGCTTTTTAAAAATTTTTAATGCTCTTAAATACTGAATTGTGTTTAATCTACTGGAAATGTATTTCTATTACAGTGTTTCAGCTAGACTTATCCGGTCCATATTTTATTCATGTAATAAGGAAAAAGTCAAAACTATCCCCCTAGTGTTTGTATAAATGTGATTTATGGACTACTAATGTTAATTGCCTGTTAAAATGTTGATACTTCTGCCTGTCTGTCATTGATTTTTATTCAGTTGTCTAGGTTATAACCTAAGAATTTATATGTTTCACAAGTAACTCAGCATGATTTTTATGCACTAAAATAGAATAATTTAACTTTATTTTTGTACATGGTGATATTTAATCAGAATGAATGAAGAATGTATTCTCACCATCTCAGAGAATAAGATTGGTATGCAATTCTATAATGCAGTGGGTAAATGGAAGGTGTTTTCATTTCTTTAATAAAATTTCCTTTAGAGATTATAGCACATGAGTAATTTAAAGGGAAAATGGATACTGATAATGTAAATAGGTTTTATCTAGTCATCAAAGCTGGCCTGGTAGTATCTGTACATATAAATGATTGATAGCAGTTTAATTGAATTGAGTGCCTAAAGGATATAAATAGTATTTATTTACAATTTATAGTATATTATTGTCCTGATTTAAGACTCAAATTTATTCAAGTAAGGTTTAGCTTGTAAAGTGGTAAGATATTAAATTACTGCCCCCAATATTTTCCCGGACTTTGGGGGAAACTGGGTTTTGTTCTGATGGGTGGGACCATGCTCAGTAAATCTTTAATCCAATTTTCTGTTCATGGGCAGGGCTGTATTCCCTCCCTGTTTTTTGACCTGAGACCAAACTATTGTGGAGATAATGAAGAAAATTGTGAGCTCCTTCAAAAGGTCCCGTAAATGTACTGCCACACTCAGTGCTCCAACCCTGCAGCGGACCTTGTCAGCAGCAGGCCACTGCTGACCCATGCCTCTGCCAGAGACTCCTGGACACTCACAGACAAGTCTGGATCAGTCTCTTGTGGGGTCACTTCTCCTTTCTCCTGGGTCCTGGTATGTACAAGGTTTTATTTGTGCCCTCTAAGAGTCTGTTTCCCCAGTCCTGTGTAAGTTCTGGTTGCTCTGTGGTGGGGTTAATGGTGACCCCCTCCAAGAAGGCTTATGCCACACCCAGGTCTGCTGTACCCAGAGCCCCTGCCCTGCAGCAAGCCACTGCTGACCCGTACCTCTGCAGGAGACATTCAAACACTCAAAGACAGGTCTAACTTTATCAGCATCATCGGATGGCATCACCAACTCAATGGACATAAGTTTGAGCAATCTCTGGGAGTTGGTGAAGGATGGGGAAGCCTTGCGTGCTGCAGTCCATGGGATCTCAAAGAGCTGGAAACAACTGAGCGATTGAACTGAACTGAACTGACTGACTGAAAGTGAAAGTTGTTCAGTCATGTCTGACTCTTTGCGACCCCATGGACTGTAGCCTGCCAGGCTCCTCCATGGGATTATCCAGGCAAGAGTACTGGAGTGGGTTGCCCGACTGAATATTTTCCCTTTATCTAGAGATTCTAAAACAATAAATTTCACATATAAGCTATAAAATTTATGTATCATTTTACATAATATATTGTTTATATGTACTTTAATTTTGCTTCCATAGCATGTAACTAATTTTTCTATAGTAGAAATTCAATTTCAAAATCATATGTATTAGATATAAATAAGCAATTCCTGTGGTATTGATGAAAATTATTTTAAAGGCTTTTATTACAGTTATCCCTTACCAACTGTCATATTTATCATTTGCTCTGACTTATCTCCCATAAACAGAAAAAAATTCAGGGAACCTCAAAAACCTCAAAATGAGAGTGGATGTATACCAAGACACTTCATGCAACTTTTTTGAAAATTATGCATAATTTATTACCACATTCACATAAATGAAATAAAATAATCATTACCTGATGAAATACTGAATTCGTATAGAAACATATAGAAAAGGAAAGAATGATAGAATAAATTCTTGGTTACATTCAGAAACTTGTAAATTTCTTATATGTTTATTTATATATTTGTGGCATGTTCAGTCAAAATAAGGGATGCAAAAATACATTAGGTGTTTCAACAAAAGAGATTTAATGTAAGAAATTTATTATATTCCATTATATAATGTGGGCTTCTCAGGTGGCACGGGGTAGACAATCTGCCTCCTAGTTCAGGAGATGCAAAAGATGTGGGTTCAATCTCTGGGTCAGGAAGATTCCCTGGATCAGGAAATGGCAACCCACTCCAGTATTTTTGCCTGGAAGATTCCATGGACAGAGGAGCCTGCTGGACTACAGCCCATGGAATTACAGAGTTGGACACGACTTAGTAACAGAGCACACACACACATTTTATAATGTGGCTCAGGCCTTATAGATAGGATGCTGTATGGCTATTGCTGGTACCTGTGGTGCCGAGTATGCATCACAGGGAGATCATTGATGAAACTTGCTATGGAACGTTTTTAAAAGACTGGAATCTACAATCAAGAGCTATTGCTTTATTGTCACCGAATGACATGCAGTCTGTTAGTGGGGCATATTTCCCCTTTTGATGGTTCTATGCTGATAGAAAAGTTAAGATGAAAAGTTCTTCCTTCCTGCTTTTCAGTCCTTTCTATATCTCCTGTTGGCAGAAACTAATAGGAAGACATGGATTAATATAAACACAATTCTGAAAGAGATGGGAATACCAGACCACCTGACCTGCCTCTTGAGAAACCTGTATGCAGGTCAGGAAGCAACAGTCAGAACTGTACATGGAACAACAGACTGGTTCCAGATAGGAAAAGGAGTACGTCAAGGCTGTATATTGTCACCTTGCTTATTTAACTTATATGCAGAGTACATCAAGAGGAACTCTGGGCTGGAAGAAGCACAAGCTGGAATCAAGATTGCCGGGAGAAATATCAATCACCTCAGATATGCAGATGACACCACCCTTATGGCAGAAAGTGAAGAGGAACTCAAAAGCCTCTCGATGAAAGTGAAAGAGGAGAGTGAAAAGGTTGGCTTGAAGCTCAACATTCAGAAAACAAAGATCATGGCATCTGGTCCCATCACTTCATGGGAAATAGATGGAAAAACAGTGGAAGCAGTGTCAGATTTATTTTTGGGGGCTCCAAAATCACTGCGGATGCTGATTGAAGCCAGGAAATTAAAAGACGCTTACTCCTTGGAAGGAAAGTTATGACCAACCTAGATAGTATATTAAAAAGCAGAGACATTACTTTGCCAACCAAGGTCCATCTAGTCAAGGCTATTGTTTTTCCAGTGGTCATCTATGGATGTGAGAGTTGGACTGTGAAGAAAGCTGATCAATGAAGAACTGATGCTTTGAACTGTGGTGTTGGAGAAGACTCTTGAGAGTCCCTTGGACTGCAAGGAGATCCAACCAGTCCATTCTAAAGGAGATAAGTCCTGGGTGTTCATTGGAAGGTCTGATGCTAAAGCTGAAACTCCAATACTTTGGCCACCTCTTGCGATGAGTTGACTCACTGGAAAAGACTCTGATGCTGGGAAGGATTGGGGGCGGGAGGAGAAGGAGACGACAGAGAATGAAATGGCTGGATGCATCACCGACTCGATGGACGTGAGTTTGAATGAACTCCGGAAGTTGGTGATGGACAGGGAGGCCTGGTGTGCTGTGATTCATGGGGTCGCAAAGAGTCGGACACGACCGAGTGACTGAACTGAACTGAACTATATATAAAATAGATAACTAATAAGGATGTACTGTAATATTGTGTAATAACATATATGGAAAAAGAAACTGAATAAGAATATGATATATACACTGATTATAATAAGTAAATATATATATACACACACATGTAAAACTTACTCACTTTGCTGTACACTTGAAACTAATATATTGTAAATCAACTATACTCCAAAAGAAAAATTAAAGAAGATGGAAAAGGTAATTGTGAAATGTAGTTTGCAGAGTTCCTATAACAGCAGAATAGATCACAGAAAAGAAGAGTGAATTTGAAGCTAAAAGAAAATAGGTAGTGCCTGGCACGTATTGTCTCTACAAATTCTGGTGACTTTGTGCTAGGTCAAAGGATAAAGGCACAGAATCAACCATGACTAAGTAAGTGTGAAAGACTACAGCAACAGTAATTTAGGTCTTAGGGACAAGATTTCTTTTTCCTTTCTTTTTTTAAAAATGTCTTTGTGTGTGTTTGTCTATAGGAGAAACAAAAGAAAATAATAATAATAAAGTGAGAAAAGTGCCTAAACCCTGTTTCAGGGTAGACAGAGTCTCAGGTGTGAGTAGGCCTGATTAAGGACACCGGAGCTAGGGAGAGAAATTATTGAGCTGGCTCAGAAAACTGGTGGGAAAAACAAGTAGAATCTATGAAATGTTGGCTTTAGGGGCAAAGACACACTTAAATAAAGTTTTAATATATAGAGAAAGATAAATATCTAATAGGACAGTGTAAGCAGCATAACCAGAGAAAGTACATTCAAACAAACCACTTCTGAAGAGAAGAAGCAAAAGAGGCAGAGGCCACAGAGGCTTCACAAAATCATGGGCCACAAACAACAAGACATTTATTTCTTTTATTAAACAATGTGTTTTGCAAAATGGAAATCTTTTATTAAATTTCTTTCATTATAAAGACAGCATGCATTCTTATCTAGATCAATGTCAAACAATTGACTTTATTTATGTATAGAACAGTCTTTGGGACTCTGTGGGAGAGGGTGAGGGTGGGATGATTTGGGAGAATGGCATTGAAACATGTATATTATCATATGTGAAACGAATCACCAGTTCAGGGTCGATGCATGCTACAGAATGCTTGGGGCTGGTATGCGGGGATGACCCAGAGGGAGGATAACGGGAGGAGGGAGGTGGGAGGGGGGTTCAGGAAGGGGAACTCATGTACACCCGGGGCAGATTCATGTCAATGTATGGCAAAACCAACCAATATAATATTGTAAAATAATTATCCTCCAATAAAAAAAAAAGAAAAAGAAGTGTGATTTTACATATTGATTAAAACTGGCCATATTCATCTACTCCATAATACTCTTTCCCACTAAAGAAACTGTCAAAATACTTTGTTTGAATAAAGTTGTAGAACACTTAAAAAAAATAAAATAAAATTGAAGCATAGTTGGCTTACAATATTATATTAGTTTTAGATGTAAAACATTATGATTTGATATTTCTGTAGATTAACCTTCATATGAAGTTATTACAAACCATTGGCTATATTTCCTGTACTATATACTACATTTTTATATCTTATTTATTTTATAGTTTCTACCTCTTAATTCCCTCCCCCTATCCTGACCCTCCCTTTGGCCCTCTCCTACTGGTAGCCACTGCTACCAGTCTGTTCTCTGTATGAGTCTGTTTCTGTTTTGTTTATTTTATTTGTTCATTTGTTTTTTAGATTTTGCATTAATGTAAGTGAAAACATGCAGTATTTGTTTTTCTCTATCTGACATTTCACTAAGCTTAATACCCTCTCCATCCATATTTTTTCAAATCTCAAAATTCCATTCCTTTTTATGGCTTAGCTACACACACACACTCACACACACACTCAGTCACTCAGTCAGGGTCACACATGTATTGTAACCAGTCAGGCTCCTCTGTCCATGGAATTCTCTAGGCAAGAATACTGGAGTGGTTGCCACTCAGGAAGAAACTTTGACCATCCCCCTAACTGCTCAAAGAATGTAGATAGAGTACTTGTTCCAGGAAGGAAGTGATCATTATAAGTCACTACACCATGAGCTAGTTATATGGACAGGGAGGAACCTCACAAAGCTCATTGGTTAAAATTCCTCTCTATGTCCCATTGTCACTGCAGAGCTCAGCAAGCATTTGTTTATCAACCATTAGCTTTTACATCTCCATGTGAATTGCCTTCCACTTCTCTGAGGTCCCAAACCACTATCACCAACATCCTCTTTCCTCTTTAGCCTAAGATAATATTTTAAGGTGAGAGTTTCAGCCATTTTTGCAAGTTATTTAGTTTTCCTGAGTCTTCCCCATGTATACATGTTATTAAACTCTGATTTTTTCCTATTAATCTGTCTTATGTCAATTTAATTCTTAGACTGGCCAGAAGACCCTACAAGGGTAGAGGAGAATCTCTTCCTCCCCAGTAATCACATCTTCTTCATGTATTTATCTGTTGATGGATACTCATGTTACTTCTATATCTTAGTTATTATAATTAATGCTGCTATGAACATTGCAATAAATATATCTTTTTGAATTAATGTTTTTGTTTTCTCTGGATAAATACCCAGTAGTGGAATCGCTGGATCAAATGGCAGTGCTATTTTTAAGTTTCTGAGGGAACTTCATACTATTTTCCATAATGTCTACAACAATTACCAGTACTATATTAATACTAAGATTTCCTTTTCTCCACAGCCTTGCCAACACTTGTTATTTGTTGTCTTTTTGACAATAGCCATTCTGAAAGGTATGATATAATATCATTGTAGTTTTGATTTGCATTTCCCTGATGATTAGTGATGTTGAGCATCTTGTCATGTGCCTGTTGACCATCTTTATGTTTTGGGAAAGATGTTCTTTTCATGTCTTTTGCTCAGTTTTTAATCAGTTTTTTTCTTTTTTTTAGTTGTATGATTTCTTTACTTATCAGACATAATTCAAAATATTCAAAAATATTTCCTCCCATTCTATAGATTGCCTTTTTGTTTTGCTGATGATTTCCTTTATTGAACAAAAGATTTTACATTTAATTAGGTTTTATTTGTTTATTTTTGCTTTTGTTTCCTTTGCCTTAGGAGAAGACAGATCCAGAAACATATTACTAAGCCATAAAACTAACAGTTCAAAACAGTGGTGTCATTTAACTTGTTCTTCTACAAATTACCTATAAAGTTAGAATTACATGTTAAGTTGAATTTTGTAGGCAAGGATATTTTAATGGGGATGCTGAATACTTTCTTTCCTATTGCATCATGTTATGAAACATATGATGCTTTAGATGAAAAAATAATCTGATATTTTCTTGTCCATCTGTGATATGGCATTTTCTGAATATCAGTTCCTATATTGAAAATCCAGATCAGAATCTCTTTTGCATGGCTCTGGCAAAATTGCATTGCTCTGTCAAGCAGACAAATTATAGATATTTCTTTGCTTGACCATTCTATCTGACAAATGTTTGTTTCCATTTAATTGGTCTCTGAAAGGGGGTTGGGTATCTAGGCATTTATGTCATCTTTCACAGAGATAAAGAAGAGAGGAATCATTCTTTATAGTTGTAACCCTTGGCTAGAGAAACAAGAAGCCCTCAAATAGGCTCATGAAGTACTGAGTGTACAGGAGAGAGGGCATGGACAAAGAGACCAGCTCTCAGATGTGTCCAAATGGATCGGCTTCAAGGGCTAAGTGAAGAAGCAAAAAATGAGCAAGGGTGGGAATGCAGGATGCTCTGACACTAGAATTTAAAAGGTGAATATTGCTTGCATTTACTTCACCATTTTATGAAAAAGGTTTTAATTTTCTCCATGTGCTTTTGGAGATCTACTTCTGTGTAGAGTCAGAAGTCATTAAGAAAAACACACACACACAACTGAACACTGTCCTTATATATTTAACTGTTAGGAGGACACAATCTCATACATAGGACCTGATTTTAATGATAATTTTGTTATTTTAAAGATTGAACAATATACAAAATCATTATCAATGTCCTGATTTTCCCATAAAGTTGAAAGAATCTTATCATTGTATAGAGAATGAAGGCAGACAGGGGACATATTGTTAAGGTTTGTAGAAATTATTGGGAAGATTGGGAAAGAAAGCAATAACCAAGAAAAAAATTAAAGAATTGTGAGTTCAATTCAGTGGCTCAGGCGCGTCTGACTCTTTGCGAACCCATGGGCTGCAGCACGACAGGCCTCCCTGTCCATCGCCAACGCCCAGAATTTACTCAAACTCATGTCCATTGAGTTGGTGATGCCATTCATCCAAGCATCTCATCCTCTGTAGTCCCCTTCTCCTCCCGCTTTCAATCTTTCCCAGCATTAGGGTCTTTTCAAAAGACTCAGTTCTTCTCATCAGGTGGACAAAGTATTGAAGTTTCTGCTTCAGTATAAGTCCTTCCAATGAACATTCAGGACTGATTTCCTTTAGGATGGACTGGTTGGATCACCTTGCGGTCCAGGGGACTCTCAAGAGTCTTCTCCAACACCAGAGTCCAAAAGCATCAATTCTTCAGCGTTCAGCTTTCTTTATAGTCCAACCCTCAAATCAATATATGACTATTGGAAAAACCATAGCCTTGACTAGACAGACCTCTGTTGGTAAAGTAATGTCTCTGCTTTTTAATGTGCTGTCTAGGTTGGTCATAATTTTCCTTCCCAGATGTAAGCGTCTTTTAACTTCATGGATGCAGTCACCATCTGCAGTGATTTTGGAGCACCAAAAAATAAAGTCAGCCACTGTTTCCACTGTTTCTCCATCTATTTGCCTTGAAGTGATGGGACTGGATGCCATGATTTCTGTTTTCTGTATGTTGAGCTTTAAACTAACTTTTTCACTCTACTCTTTCACTTTCATCAAGAGGCTCTATAGTTCTTCTTCACTTTCTGCCATAAGGGTGGTATCATCTGCATATCTGAGGTTATTGATCTTTCTCCTAGCAATCTTGATTCCAGCTTGTGCTTCTTCCAGCACAGCATTCCTCATGATGTACTCTGCATATAAGAGAAATAAGCAGAGTGACAATATATAGCCTTGATGTACTCCTTTTCCTATTTGGAACCAGTCCGTTTTTCCATGTCCAGTTCTAACTGTTGCTTCCTGACCTGCAAGAAGATATCTCAAGAGGCAGGTCAGATGGTCTGGTATTCCCTTCTCTTGAAGAATTTTCCATAGTTTATTGTGATCCACACAGTCAAAGGCTTTGGCATACTCAATACAGCAGAAATAGATGTTTTTCTGGAACTCTCTTGCTTTCTCCATGATCCAGTGGATGTTGGCAATTTGATCTCTGGTTCCTCTGGCTTTTCTAAAACCAGATTGAACATCTGGAAGTTCACGGTTCATGTATTGTTGAATCCTGGCTTTAAGAATTTTGAGCATTACTTTGCTAGCGTGTGAGATGACTGCAGTTGTGTTGTAGTGTGAGCATTATTTGGCATTGTCTTTCTTTGGGATTGAAATGAAAACTTTTCCAGTCCTGTGGCCACTGCTGAGTTTTCCAAATTTGCTGGCATATTGAGTGCAGCACTTTCACAGCATCATCTTTCAGGATTTGAAATAGCTCAACTGGAATTCCATCACCTCCACTATCTTTGTTCATAGTGATGCTTCCTAAGGCCCACTTGACTTCACATTCCAGGATGTCTGGCTCTAGGTGAGTGATCACACCATGGTGATTATCTGAGTCATGAAGATCTTTTTGTTCAGTTCTTCTGTGTATCCTTGCCAACTCTTCTTAATATCTTCTGCTTCTGTTAGGTCCATACCATTTCTGTCCTTTATCGAGCCCATCTTTACATGAAATGTCCCCTTGGTATCTCTAATTATCTTGAAGAGATCTCTAGTCTTTCCCATTCTATTGTTTTCCTCTATTTCTTTGCATTGATCACTGAGGAAGGCTTTCTTATCTCTCCTTGCTATTCTTTGGAACTTTGCATTCAAATGGGTATATCTTTCCTTTTCTCCTTCGCTTTTTGCTCCTCTTCTTTTCACAGCTATTTGTAAGGCCTCCTCAGACAGCCATTTTTCTTTTTTGCATTTCTTTTCTTTGGGGATGATCTTGATCCCTGTCTCCTATACAATTTCGTGAACCTCCGTCCAGAGTTCATCAGACACTCTGTGTATCAGATCTAGTTCCCTAAATCTATTTCCCACTTCCCCTGTGTAATCGTTAGGGATTTGATTTAGGAAATACCTGAATGGTCTACTGATTTTCCCTACTTTCTTCAATTTACGTCTGAATTTAGCAATAAGGAATTCATGATCTGAGCCTTAGTCAACTCCCAGTCTTGTTTTTGCTGACTATATAGAGCTTCTCCATTTTTGGCTGCAAACAATATAATCACTCTGATTTCGGTGTTGACCATCTGGTGATGTCCATGTGTAGAGTCTTCTCTTATGTTGTTGGAAGGGGGTGTTTGCTATGACCAGTGCATTCACTTGACAGAACTCTATTAGCCTTTCCCCTGTTTCACTCTCTACTCCAAGGCCAAATTTGCCTGTTACTCCAGGTGTTTCTTGACTTCCTACATTTGCATTCCTGTCCCTTATAATGAAAAGGACATATTTTTGAGGTGTTAATTCTAGAAGGTCTTGTAGGTCTTCATAGAACCTTTCAACTTCAGCTTCTTCAGCATTACTGGTGGGGGCATAGACTTGGATTATCATGATATTGACTGTTTTGCCTTGGAGACGAATAGAGATCATTTGTTGTTTTTGAGATTGTGTCCAAGTACTGCATTTCATACTCTTTTGTTGACTATGATGTATACTCCACTTTTTCTAAGGGATTCTTGCCCACAGCAGTAGATATAATGGTCATATGAGTTAAACTCACCCATACCAGTCCATTTAAGTTCACTGATTCCTAGAATGTCGACGTTCACTCTTGCCATCTCCTGTTTGACCACTTTCAACATGCCTTGATTCATGAAGCTAAGATTCCAGGTTTTTACACAATATTGCTCCTTACAACATTGGACCTTGCTTCTATCACCAGTTACATACACAACTTGGTGTTGTTTTTGCTTTGGCTCCATCCCTGTATTCTTTGGAGTTATTTCTCGACTGATCTCCAGTAGCATATTGGGCACCTACCAACCTGGGGAGTTCATCTTTCAGTGTCCTATCTTTTGGTCTTTTCATACAGTTCATGGGGCTCTCAAGGCAGGAATACTGAAGTAGTTTGCCATTCCCTTCTCCAGTGGACCACGTTTTATCAGAACACTCCACCGTGACCCGTCCGTCTTGTCAGGCAGAACTAAAGAATTGTCAGGCAGAGCTAAAATATGAACTGATGGTGGTAAAAAGAAAAAGGAAAACGAGAGCCATTTTGAAGAAGCAGGTTTGTTAAGTTAGGAAGAACCCAGGGGCAAAGGAACTTTTTGGTGTCCTTGAAAAGAAAAAGTCTTATGAAAGCTTTACTGCTACTATATGCTGTCATTGCCTCATCGTTGTCATCACTACTATCACTGTTGTCTTGCTTTGTTTTAATTGCTGATGAATAAGAATTATATTAAACATATCACAGTATTTCACAATTGCATGTTGTTTTTAACTGGTTAAAACGTATATTTGAGGGACTTGCCTAGTGGTCCAATAGTTACGACTGCATTTTCAATGCAGGGTCAAGGGTTGATCCTTTATCAGGGAACCAACGTCCTGAATGCTATATATGGTGCTAGGAATTCCCTGGCAGTCCAATAGTTTAGAACTTTGTATTCTCACTACTAAGGGACCCCACTTGCTGCATTGTGTGCCCAAAACAAAAAAGGATAGTTGAACAAGTCTATTCCATCTATGTGGTTATCTGGTTTTGTAAATCTGAATTTGGCTAAGGCCAATATTAGAGTCCCAGAGCAAGGACTAAAACTCCATAGTTTCTGTTTACTACACCAGCATATCTGCTCACTTATTATTCTAGAGATTCAGCCTCTCAGAGGTCACTCAGAGGCTTGAACAAGCATTTCCAAAAAGCAATGAGTATGTTTCATGAATCAGGACATTTTTATGCATATGTGAGTTGAAATGAGTAGGCTATAAAGTAATAGTTCTTCATTATTTTTATTGTTATACCTTATTATTCTAAAAGTTATATATATAATAGTGTAAGTGCATTTTGTTCACTCAAGGAGATTAATAGATTTTTTTTCTCACTTAATAATAGGTGTTGAAATTCTTTCTATACTAGTGTATACAGATTTGCTGTATTAAGGACTTCATAGAAACATACCATATTGATATTCAATGACCAATTTATCACAGTTGATTATACCCTCCTTCTTGAAACACTCTCTTCTCCAGTCTTTCATGACTCTTCCTAATCCATCATCCTATTTACAACTCAACTGCTTAATACTGAAATGATCATGGGACAGATCTTCCCTTTCTCTCTACATTATTTATATACTTATCCTAGACAATATCCAGGAAACCGGTATCTTTAAATATTGTTTATATTCCAATAACTCCCAACATTCTATCACAGACCATATATTAATATTTAAAAGGAATCTCAGAATTTTCACCAACAGAATTCTTTATCCTTACTGCATACCCCCAATTCACATAATACTGTTCTTCTGCTTCTTTATGACAGTATATCATTCCATCATGTGCCCTCAAATCAAAACTTAAGGATCTAAATTTAACTCTCATCATTACCTCACCTCCCATATACGATTCAAGTCCCATTAGCTGTTTTTCAAAATGTATTCTAAACTAGCTTCTCTTGATTTTCTACATAATTCAAAGCCACTGTCACCTCTCACCAATACTATAATTATAGACAATTTTCCTCCTCTTTATTCACAATTCCATCTAGACATTGATCCAAGAGAGATATTTCAAAATGTAAACAAGGGTGCAGATTTCTCCAGTTTCACAATTCCAGTGTCTTTCCATTGTCCCTTGGATAAAATACAAACTCTGTACTATAACCTAAATAGTCCTATCTGAGTCAGCTCTTACTTACCTTCTCAGGTCCATCTCCTAAATTTTCTCCCAGTAGTGTGAACTGGCTTGTCTAATTTCAATTCAGTCCTTCTTCTAAAGATGAAAGAGCTTTAAAAAAAAAAAAAGCAAACAAACAAAAAAAAAACCACTATGTTTCCTGAGCTTTCTTTCGCGTTTGTTTCTGGATGGTTAT
The DNA here is from genome assembly GCF_049115385.1 of Moschus berezovskii. Classification (NCBI taxonomy): domain Eukaryota; kingdom Metazoa; phylum Chordata; class Mammalia; order Artiodactyla; family Moschidae; genus Moschus; species Moschus berezovskii. Next base: position 73,427,226 of record NC_142470.1, on the reverse strand, counting down.
TAGAAATGCTAATCAGAGGCACTTGTGCAAGCATTTGGAAAAAAGAAAAGAAATAGTAGACTCTGTCCATTTGGCCTTTTCTCCTTTCATGCAAATTTGAGGAAGCATGGGCTCTCACAGCAATTTTCAAGCGTCTATTTTCCAGTGTTTTGGATGTTGAGAGGCAGGTGTGGTGGAGGCAGAAGCCAAATTTCTCTTTCCAGTTTCTGGTCACCAGCTTTGTGAGTGAGGAACACCAACAGTTATGTGATTTATCCTAACTTGTGCATAAGAGCTTTGGCAGTATGAACTGGAACTTGGCAAATCCAGTGGTCGTCTCAGAAGTCATAACTCTCCTTGTAGGCTAGTTTTCTGGTATTCCAATAACCATTCTTGGAAATCCACCTTACTCCTTCAAAAGATGTAAAGTCCCTCATTCCCTTTAGAAATTGTATTCTGTTTGAAAGACCTGGCATGCTGCCTTTTTATTATTATTGTTATTATTAATTTTTACTGAGTACAGTTGCTTTGCAATGTTGTTAGTATCTGCTGTACAGCAAAGTGAGTCAGTTATTCATATACATACATCCCCGCTTTTTTTGGATTTCCTTCCCATTTAAATCACCATAGAACACTGAGTAGAGTAGCACTGTGCTATACAGTAGGTTCTTTTACTACTACAGAAACTTACTGAAACATATCCAGCTTATCTTCATTAACTGTGTTTTTGAATTGGCTGTTACATTGAACATACTACCCTCAAACTTTGCAGAGTAACCGTCAAAGCATCCTTTAGCTTTTAGCTAAAAGGAAAGTTATGACCAACCTAGATAGCATATTAAAAAGCAGAGACATTACTTTGCCAACCAAGGTCTGTCTAGTCAAGGCTATGGTTTTTCCAGTGGTCATATATGGATGTGAGAGTTGGACTGTGAAGAAAGCTGATTGCCGAAGAATTGATGCTTTTGAACTGTGGTGCTGGAGAAGACTCTTGAGAGTCCCTTGGACTGCAAGGAGATCCAACCAGTCCATTCTAGAAGAGATCAATCCTGGGTGTTCATTGGAAGGACTGGTGTTGAAGCAGAAACTCCAATACTTTGGCCACCTCATGTGATGAGTTGACTCACTGGAAAAGAGTCTGATGCTGGGAGGGATTGGGGGCGGGAGGAGAAGGGGACGACTGAGAATGAGATGGCTAGATGGCATCACCGACTCTGTGGACATGAGTTTGAGTGAACTTCGGGAGTTGGTGATGGACAGGGAGGCCTGGCGTGCTGTGATTCATGGGGTCGTGAAGAGTCGGACACGACTGAGCAACTGAACTGAATTGAACTGAAATTATCATCTCCTCATAATAGTTTCCCTTGCACCTTCAGTCAAAACTATTCCAGTTATATGTAGCTTTCACATCCCTTTATTTGTGGTCTTTATAACATTTGTCAATATGAAAGACAATTTTGTTAATTTTTGTTGTTGTTTGTCTCTCTCTGGCTCCCTTAGAATATAAATTCCTCCAGAGCAGGGATTTTCTTGTCTTCTTTACTATTGAGTTCTCAACTCTGGAAAAGAATGTAAAATATATTTATCTATTAAGTAAATGAATGTAAGTGTAATAGATAAATGTAATTTATCTATTAAGTAAATGAAATATCATTTCTTGATAAATAATGTCACTTGTTTTTAGGTAATATCAAGTACTTATTAATGACCATCTTTGCAAAAGCCAATTGTATAGTTATGTAAGTATATCTACAGGGTAAAATTCTGCATGTAGGAATATTGGGTGAAAGAGCACATGCATTTAAAAAAAAATTAGTTGAAGGATAATTTCTTTACAATGTTGTGTTGGTTTCTGATTCATACAACAGAGTGAATCAGTCGTAAGTATACATATGTCCCCATCCTCTTGAACCTCCTATCCTTCTACTGCATCCCACCCGCCCATGCCTCTAGGTCACAGAGCATGTGTTGAGCTCCATGTGTTATACAGCAACTTCCCACTAGCTAGCTATTTTACATACGGTAATATGTATATTTTAGTGCTCATCTCTCGGAGAAGGCAGTGGCAAGTCATTCCAGTACTCTTGCCTGGAAAATCCTATGGACGGAGGAGCCTGGTAGGCTGTAGTCCGTGGGGTCGCTAAGGGTCGGACACAACTGAGCGACTTCACTTTCACTTTTCACTTTCACACATTGGAGAAGGAAATGGCAACCCACTTCAGTGTTCTTGCCTGGAGAATCCCAGGGACGGGGGAGCCTGGTGGGCTTCCATCTATGGGGTCACACAGAGTTGGACACGACTAAAGTGACTTAGCAGTAGCAGTAGCAGTGCTCGTCTCAGTTTATCCCACCCTTTCCTTCCCATGCTGTGTTCACAAGTTCTCTGTTCCTGCCTTGCAAATAGATTCATCTGTATTATTTTTCTAGATTCCATATATATGTGTTAATATATGATATTTGTTTTTCTCTTTTTAACTTACTTTACATCATATAACAGGCTCTAGTTTCTTCCACCTCACTAGAACCAACTTAAACTTTTTTCCTTTTTATGGCTGAACAATATTCCATTGTATACATGTACCGTGACTTCTTTATCCATTCATCTGTCAGTGGACATCTAGGTTGCTTCCATGTTCTGGCTGTTGTAAACAGTGCTGCAGTAGACATTGGGGTGAAGATGGTGAAGGACAAGGATGCCTGACATGCTGCAGTCCATAGGGTCACAAAGAGTCAGACATGGCTAAGTGACTAAACAACAACAAACGCTGGGGTACATGTGTCTTTTTGAATTATGATTGTCTCAGGGTATATGCCCAGTAGTGAGATTGCTGGGTCAAATGATAATTTTATTCCTAGTTTTTAAAGAAATCACCATACTGTTCTCCATAGTGACTGTATCAATTTGCATTCCCAACGACTATGCAAGAGAGTTCCCCTTTCTCCATATCCTCTCCAGCATTTACTGTATTTTTGATGACGGCCATTCTGACCAGCGTGAGGTGATACCTCATTGTAGTTTTGATAATAATGACCAATATTTTGGTCATTATTAGAGACCAGCATTTTTTCATGTGTTTATTGATTATCTGTATGTGTTATTTGAAGAAGTATCTGTTTAAATCTTCTGCCCATTTATTTATTTTTAAATTGAAGGATAATTGCTTTACAGAATTTTGTTGTTTTCTGCCAAACATCAACATGATTCAGTCATAGGTATACATATGTCACCTCCCTGTTGAACCTCCCTCCATCTCCCTTCCCATTCCACCCCTCTAGGTTGATACAGAGCCCCTGTTTGAGTTCCCTGAGACTGCCCATTTATTGATTGGGTTGTTTTTCTGATATTGAGCTGCTTGTGTATTCTGGAGATTAATCCTTTGTCAGTTGCATTATTTTCAATTACATTCTCCCATGCTGAGGGCTGTCTTTTTATCTTGTTTATGATTTCACTTGTTGAGATAACATGCATTTTTAATTTTAACATTTCTTGCTAAATTTCCTTCAAACAATTTACATGAATTTCCACTTCCATTAAATATATACAGGTGTCCATTTAGCCTACATGAGCCTTAAGTAAGTAATATAAAAGTTGTAAACTATTGTTAAGTTGAAATATGAAACAGATCTTCATTGTAATGTAATTTTTATTTTTTAATTATAAGCAAGGTTCAGTATTTGTTTATGTAAATTAACATTTTCTGATTACAATTGCATGTGTTTTGCCCATTTTCTATTTTTTTATGTTAATTACTTGTTCATTCCATGCATTTATCATGTGAGAATGGTGACTTTTTAAAATTAACCTTCTGATTTTGTTTCTGAGATCTTTTTTCATACAGATGATCTTATTTCTTTTTATTAATAAAATTTGTTTCTTTTCTCTATTTTTTTTTGATTCAGTTCTTATTTTTAACACTTTTCTTCTGCAAGATTTTATCTCTGTGTCAGAATATTTGTTTATTTTGGTTTTTTTTTTATGTGGAAATGTCATACTTGTGTCATACTTGGGGAAAGATATACTCATGTGCTACTCCAGATGATATTTTGATTGCTTATGATAAAGGAAGCTGTTCTAGCATAAGCTCCAGATCAATTATAAATGATTTCATATTTCCTTTAAATTTATTTCTCCTTTTATTCTCCTTTTGTCTTAATTATGTGCATGTGACTATTTGTCTATAGTGTAATCAAGTTTGGTTCAGAGTAATAGAGAAGCAAATTAATACTTGTGTAAACAAAATAAAACTCTATAAAAACTCCAGAGCTGGTGTATGCTTCTGTTTCATGGGATTCCCTGGTGGCTCAGACAGTAAAACGTCTGCCCACAGTGTGGGAGACCTGGGTTCGATCCCTGGATCGGGAAGATCACCTGTTGAAGGAAATGGCAACCCATTCCAGTACTCCTGCCTAGAAAATTCCATGGATGGAGGAGCCTGGTGGGCTACAGTCCATGGGGTCACAAAGAGTTGGACACGACTGAGCAACTTCTCTTTCTTTCATTCTTTCTTTTTTCTTTCTTTCTTTCTGTTTTATGACGTTCTTGGGCAACTCAGTTCTTTCCAGTTGATTTTCATTATATCCTTAAGGTGATCTTTGTATCATTCGCATGAATCAGGTTGTAGACAGGTATCTTTGTTCCTTGAACTACAATGGGGAAAGGGATGATTAAGGAGGGACCAAAGTTTCATATCAGCGCCCTCTCTGAAGGAATGCTCTGGAAGCTATTGCTGGACATTCCTGCTTTAGATGGCATTAGACAGAATTTAGCAATGTGTTCACATTAAGTAGTACTAAGGATCATCTATTTGTCTATTCTTGATGACCTTTTTACTTACTATAAGTAAATAATTTTGTCTGGCAACATTAGCTGCTATTATTCACTTTTTTTTTTTTTTTGCTATCAAGCTCTTTTGGATTTTCAGATTTGTTCTCTAAGGGTCTAGGAAATATTGAGAATAATGCATTTTTGAAAATTTATATATGTGGATTCATTAACTTAAGGGTACTCAATAAGTGAAAATAATTTCAATAATGTAATTAAAATTTTTATCTATCATCTATCAACTATCTACTTTGCAAGACAACTCCTGGCTAAAATTAGTATAACACCTATTAGTAAAACAAAGTAATAAACTCTTTAGAAAAAGTATGCTAGATTATGATTCAGCTCAGTGTGGTAATGAATTGATATTAGAGCTTTCATGTGACTCGCTTAATTTTTTATTTTATTAATAACATTTTGATATGGCTAAAATATATCTTCATTGTTACATTCATTTCAAAAATTAAGATGAAAGAGAAAAGCTCGATATTTTTTTCTCAAATTTGTACATAAATTTAAAAATAAAGTTGAATTAGAATGATTAAATATATTTTATAGTAGAAAATCACATAAATTCTCTCAACTTCATTTGCTTCACTTACATAACAGGAGCATTTTACTTTTAGTCCTTGAATGGTTGCTTTTTAGCCAGCTTGTCTTTTACATTTCTTCCAATAATAAAACTTTTGTTTCTGTGGTTTGTGAATCCCATTCTGGTATAATTTCTTTCAAGTATTTTTGCTAATGTTAACATAAAAAGACTGCACATTTTTTGTAAATCATATTTTCATTTTTCTCAATAATGTGAATGTTTACAAATATTTTCACTTTGCTTTTTATAACTGTGCTAATTATTCACCTGTAGCATCCTAATTAGAAGATGTTATTTCTGGGAACTAATACTACCAGTCTAAAAACAGTCACTGCTATTGTCATTTCTTGCTTGTTTAATTCATAAATTATTCAAAGGTTTTTGAACATATAAAATTTTATTCTGTGAAAACTGTATCTCAAAAACTCAGTTGGAGACAAGGAAAATGTCATATCTAGGATAGGATTGTTTCAAATTTGGTTGAGAATTTACTCAGTGTTAAGATAAGAATCTAATTTGGGGCTGTCTCCTTGAAAGGAAAAGAAATCTATTTGTATGATCTTAATTTTCCTGGTCTGTGTTAAATATCTCTTGGGTATAGAATGATCAGACTGCTATTTCCTCAGAGAGCTTCTACAGAAGCAATCAGGTTCTTCCCAGAGACATCTTAATATCAGTCCTTTATCAGAGTTGTGTGTGTATGGTCAGTCACGACTGGGTCTTTGCAACTCCATGAACTGCAGCCTGCCAGGCTTCTCTGTCCATGGAATTTTCCAGGCAAGAAAACTGGAGTGGGTTGCCATTTCCTACTCCAGGGAATTTTCTCAACCAGGAATTGAACCCACATCTATTGTATCTCCTGCATTGGCAGGCGGATTCTTTACCATTGAGCCACCTGGGAAGCACTTAAGGCCCTCTTTATTAATGAGGATGCTTGGGGAAAATTATAGAAAATTTCAGTTGCCTGGATGAAACTTCTTTGTCATTACTTAGTACCTTTCTCAGGATTTTAGACTGATAGGCCAACTGAGTATGCTTCTAGGATGAAGAGTTGCCAGTAACGTGATCATAGTGCATAAACCATCTAACAGACTCAGATTTGCATATCCTAGTATCAGAGATGGAGAAGGCAATGGCACCCCACTCCAATACTCTTGCCTGGAAAATCCCATGGACGGAGGAGCCTGGTAGGCTGCAGTCCATGGGGTCGCTAAGAGTCGGACATGACTGAGCAACTTCACTTTGACTTTTAACTTTCATGCATTGGAGAAGGAAATGGCAACCCATTCCAGTGTTCTTGCCTGGAGAATCCCAGGGATGAGGGAGCCTAATGGGCTGCCATCTATGGGGTCACACAGAGTCGGACACGACTGAAGTGACTTAGCAGCAGCAGCAGTATCAGAGAATATGCAATTCAAGATTTCACATATTTATCTTTGCAAATGCCTTGTAAAGCTGTAAGTTATAATGCAAACTTTAATTCGAAGTAACAATGAAACTAAAATTAACTATTATCATGTCAGAAAGAGTCATATAAGTCAAATAATTTTAGTGTGATTCCTGAACTTACCTAATTATCTTTGACATATAATCTTGCAAAAACAAACTTGATCTGAGACTTGCTTATACTCAAACCATCACTATACTAACAGAATTTGTCATTTACTCACTGTAAGCTGTGCTCAATAAAAATAAATGTCCTTGTTTAAGTGAGGCAGCAAGTTATGATAGAAATAGCATTGAGTTTATAGCCCAATGGGTTTTAATACTAACTCTTCCTTTAATAGACTCAATATGATGCTGAGTCAGTTACTTTAATAGTCCTGCATTAATTTTCCACATCTGTCAGTTAGGGACGGTGTTATTGGCTTTGAAATGTTATTTTAAGGATTAAAAAGGTGGCAATATATATGCAAGATATATTTACATATATACAACATACATTAACACAAGTACAGTGCTTGCCACCAAGTGGGCAAATCACCTCCAAAATTTCTGACCCATTATTTTAACTCCAATTTACATCAAATTATTCTATCATTTTGTCTTCTCTTGGTTTAAACAGTTTCTTATTTCTAGAGATATTTTAACTGTCATAGCTACTGTTTCATTTGTGGAATTATTTCTTCACAGTTCTAACAAACTGATAGAGCTGTACTGAAATTTAATAAAATCCCTTGTGCTCGTCCAATTTTTCACTCTCTTGAGGAAAAATATAAACTATAAATCAATGTTAATTGAGAAATTCATTAAAATATTTTGTTATTTCACAGATATGGTGGCTAAAACTAAATTATGAGGAAATAAGTGAGAACTGATAATGATTCTATAACATGTAAAAATGTTGAAATGTTGAGATAAAAAATACTGGAAACATGAATCATTTTTAAAAGGAATTATTTATCACATTCTCTTACATGATAACCAGTATACTGTTTATTAGCAAGTCTTTCTGGCCAGAAAATATAGTTTAGAATTTTTAGTTTCCTAAAATAGTTAGACTCATTTATGAAAACTTCACAAGCATAAAGTCAAATATTTAACAATGTGTAATTTTTCTCTTAAGCCATAAAAACCAGAATATGGTGAAGTAAGTAGAGCTTTCTGCAAGACCTAAGATCAATTAGGACCAGGAAATACTTTCATGAATATATGAGGAAATATAGGACAACTTATAAATGTACTATACTAAAAGGTAACAGAGCACTGAGGGGTGACCAAGTGAAAAATTCCATACTTATGGGAAGTCTTTACAATGTTCTTTACCTTGTTTTGCAAATAATTGCTTATGTGGTAATTTTCCTTATTTTGTTATACAGAAGTCTGTTATTGAAATTTGTATCTAAAATACATAAACTAAGTTGAGGACTGTTGTCCTATAAATATGAAATATATTTAAAAAGGCATGAACTGTATATAAAAAGCAAGTGATTTAAAAACGGCAGTCAGTTCAGTTCAGTCTCTCAGTCTTGTCCGACTCTTTGTGACCCCATTGACTGCAGCATGCCAGGCCTCCCTGTCCATCACCGACTTCCGGCGCATACTCAAGCTCGTGCTCATTGAGTTGGTGATGCCATCCAACCATCTCATCATCTGTCATCCCCTTCTCCTCCTGCCTTCATTCCTTCCCAGCATCAGGGTCTTTTCCAGTGAGACAGTGCTTTGCATCATGTGGCCAAAGTATTAGAGTTTCAGCTTCAGCCTCAATCCCTCCAATGAATATTCAGGACTGATTTCCTTTAGGACTGACTGATTGGGTCTCCTTGCAGTCCAAGGGATGCTCAAGAGTTATCTCCAGTACCACAGTTCAAAAGTATCAATTCTTCAGTGGTCAGCTTTCTTTATAGTCCAACTCTCACATCCATATATGACTACTGGAAAAGCTATAGCTTTGACTAGACAGACCTTTGCTGGCAAAGTAATGTCTCTGCTTTTTAACATGCTGTCTAGGTTGCTCATAGCTTTTCTTCCTAGGAGCAAGTAAGCATCTTTTAATTTCATGGCTGCAGTCACCATCTGCAATGATTTTGGTGCCCAAGAAAATAAAGTCTGTCACTGTTTCCATTGTTTCCCCATCTATTTGCCATGAAGTGATGGGACCAGATGCCAGGATAGTTTTCTGAATGTTGAGTTTGAAGCCAACTTTTTCACTGTCCTCTTTCACTTTCATCAAGAGTCTCTTCATTTCCTCTTCACTTTCAACCATAGGGGTGGTGTCAGCTGTGTATCTGAGGTTATTAATATTTCTCCTGGCAATCTTGATTCTAGCTTATGCTTCATCCAGTTCAACGTTTTGCACAATGTACTCCACATAGAAATTAAATAAGCAGGGTGACAATATACAGCCTTGACGTACTCCTTTGCCAATTTGGGATCAGTCTCTTTTTCTGTGTCCGGTTCCAACTGTTGCTTCTTGACCTGCATACAGATTTCTCAGGACGCGGGTCAGGTGGTCTGGTATTCCCAACTCTTGAAGAATTTTCCACAGTTTCTTTTGATCTACACAGTCAAAGGTTTGGTATAATCAATAAAGCCAAAAATTCCATGGTTTTCTGGAATTCTCTTGCTTTTGCTATGATCCAATGGATGTTGGCAATTTGATCTCTGTTTCCCCTGCCTTTTCTAAATCCAGCTTGAACATCTGGAAGTTCACAGTTTGTGTACTGTTGAAGCCTTGCTTGGAAATATTTGAGCATTACTTTGCTAGCTTGTGAGATGAGTGAAATTATGCAGTAGTTTGAACATTCTTTGGTATTACCCTTCTTTGGTATTGGATGACAATTGACCTTTTCCACTCTTGTGGCCACTGCTGAGTTTTCCAAAATTCTGGTAAAGTGCAGCACTTTAATAGTATCATCTTTTAAGTTTTGAAATAGCTGTATACATGGACTCAACATGGAGATCACCCGATGGTCAATACCAAAATCAGATTGATTATATTCTTTGCAGCCAAAGATGGAGAAGCTCTATACAGTCAGCAAAAACAAGACCAGAAGCCGATTTTGGCTCAGACTATGAATTCCTTATTGCCAAATTCAGACTTAAATTGAAGAAAATAGGGAAAACCACTGGACCATTCAGATATGACCTAAATCAAATCCCTTACGATTATACAGTGGAAGTGACAAATAGATTCAACAGATTAGATCTGATAGACAAGAGTGCCTAAAGAACTGTGGCTGGAGGTTCATGACATTGTACAGGAGGCAGTGATCAAGACCATCCCCAAGAAAAAGAAATACAAAAAGGCAGAATGGTTGTCTGAGGAGGCCTTACGATAGCTGAGAAAAGAATAGAAGTGAAAGGCAAAGGAGAAAAGGAAAGATATACCCATTTGAATGCAGAGTTCTGAAGAATAGTAAGGAGAGATAAGAAAGCCTTCCTCAGTGATCAATGCAAAGAAATAGAGGAAAACAATAGAATAGGAAAGACTAGAGATCTCTTCAAGAAAATTAGTGATACCAAGGGAATATTTCTTGCAAAGATGGGCACAATAAAGGACAGAAATGGTATGGACCGAACAGAAGCACATGGAGAAGGAATTGGCAGCCCACTCCAGTCTTCTTACTTGGAGAATCCCATGCATAGAGGAGCCTGGTTAGGTCCACGGGATCGCAAAGAGTTGGACATGACTGAGCGACTATGACCAACAGAAGTAGAAGATAAAAAGAGGTAGCAGGCATACAGAGAAGAACTATACAACAAAGACCTTCATGACCCAGATATCCAAAATGGCATGATCACCCAGAGCCATATATCCTGGAATGCTTCCTTGGGAAGAGTCACTATGAACAAAGCTAGTGGAAGTGATGGAATTCCAGCAGAGCTATTTCAAATCTTAAAAGATGATACTGTTAAAAATGGCATTCAGTTCAGTTCAGTTCAGTTCAGCCACTCAGTCGTGTCCGACTCTTTGCGACCCCATGAATCACAGCACGCCAGGCCTCCCTGTCCATCACCAACTCCCGGAGTTCACTCAAACTCATGTCCATCGAGTCGGTGATGCCATCCAGCCATCTCATTCTCTGTCGTCCCCGTCTCCTCCTACCCCCAATCCCTCCTAGCATCAGACTCTTTTCCAGTGAGTCAACTCATCACATGAGGTGGCCAAAGTATTGGAGTTTCAGCTTCAGCATCAGTCCTTCCAATGAACACCCAGGATTGATCTCCTTTAGAATGGACTGGTTGGATCTCCTTGCAGTCCAAGGGACTCTCAAGAGTCTTCTCCAGCACCACAGTTCAAAAGCATCAATTATTTGGTGATCAGGTTTCTTCACAGTCCAACTCTTATATCCATACATGACCACGGGAAAAACCATAACCTTGACTAGACAGACCTTGGTTTGTAAAGTAATTTCTCTGCTTTTTAATATGCTATCTAGGCTTGTCATAACTTTCCTTCCAAGGAGTAAGCGTCTTTTAATTTTTTGGCTGCAATCAGCATCTGCAGTGATTTTGGAGCCCAAAAAAATAAAGTCTGACACTGTTTCCACTGTTTCCCCGTCTTAAAGATATCAATCAAATTTGAACATGTTGGGGAAAAAGCAGATGAATGTTTGATGCTTTTGTCTGTTTTTCAGAGCACCATAGTTATGTGATATTTGAATGCATAATTTTAAAGAGTTGATTATTGACATTTTAATTGGTAACAAAGAGAAAGGAATTTCTGTAAAGAAAGATCTGTACAAAACCTGATTTTAAAGAATAGTAGTCATGCTAGAGATCAGTGCGTAAACGTATGATTTCATATGAACAAAAGTGAAACAGAAAGTACTAGCAGACAATGGAAAAATAAGAAAAGACATGAACAGATAATTTTTTTAATTATATATTTGTGTGTCTGTATCTGCATGTGTATATATCTATATCTATATAAAATCAACCCTTAAATGTGTGAAAAAATACAAGCTCAATCACAATAGCTATTTTAAAAAATAACAACAACAACAACAACAAAAACGCGGAGAAACTATATTTTTCTCAGATTGCTGAAATCAGTAGTTATTTAAAAAGCCTAGAGCTTCACACTTTCCCTAGCATTTAGTAGTTTTAGAATTCTTTTTTTGTCAATCAAGATAGAATGTAATTTTTTTACTTTTTATGTTGATTTTCTTGATTATGTTTGAACTTAAATCTCCTGCTTATTAGCTTTATATATCCTCCCTTTAATGAAATGCCTGTGTATTTTGTAAATTTTTATTTTCTGTCCTTATTACTTTCCTTAAAGTAGGTTGTAATTTATATATGTTGAAAAGATCCTCTTCTACTTTCTAACTTTTCCCCACTCTATGTTGTGTTATTATTCAATAATTCTTATTTTTAAATATATATTTTAAATATATATATTTTAATATATATTTAAAAATAATTCTTATTTTTAAATTATTCAAATTTATCAATTTTTATAGATTAGCTTTTATATGTGGTTTAAGACATTTTTTTCAAGTTTTCATTCAGAGAGATATCATGTGTTTTCCTGTGTCTTAATATTTTCTTTTTTCACAGACTTTACTGAGATATAATTAGCATATAACAAACATTGTGTTAAATTTTAGATATAAAACATGTTGACTTGATGTAACTATATTGTGCAAAGAGATTACCTCGTAGCATTAACTAACATCTCCATCACATCACATAATCACCGTTTCTTTTTTATGGGAAGAATATTTAAAATCTACTCTCTTAGCAACATTCAAGAATGTAATAGAGTATAAATAAGATCCTTAGGACTTATTCACTTTTTATCTGGAAGTTTTTACCTTTTGACCAAAACTCCCTAATTCCCTCAACTGCCAGTCACTGGGAACCATGATTCTATCCTCTGTTTCTATGAATTTTACTTTTTTTTAAGGTCAGTTCAATTCAGTTCAACTGCTCAGTTGTGTCTGACTCTTAATGACCCCATAGACTGCAGCATGCCAGTCTTCCCTGTCCACTAAAAACTCCCAGAGCTTGCTCAAAATCATGTCCATCTAGTCGGTGATACCATCCAACCATCTCATCGACTGCCATCCCCTTCTCCTCCTGCCTTCATTCTTTCCCAGCATCAGGGTATTTTCCAATGAGACAGTGCTTTGCATCAGGTGGCCAAAGTATTAGAGCTTCAGCTTCAGCATTAGTCCTTCCAATGAATATTCAGGACTGATTTCCTTTAGGATTGGAAGGTTTGATCTCCTTGCAGTCCAAGGGACTCTCAAAAGTCTTCTCCAGCACCACAGTTCAAAAGTATCAATTATTCGGTGCTCAGCTTTCTTTAAAGTCAAACTCTCACATCCATATATGACTACTGGAAAAACCATACCTTTGACTAGACGGACCTTTGTTGGCAAAGTAATGTCTCTGCTTTTTAATATGCTGTCCAGGTTGGTCATAGCTTCTCTTCCAAGGAGCAAGCATCTTTTAATTTCATGGCTGCAGCCACCATTTGCAGTGATTTTTGAGCCCAAGAAAATAAAGTCTGTCACTCTTTCTATCGTTTCCCCATCTATTTGGCATGAGGTGATGCGACCCGATGCCATGATCTTAGTTTTTTGAATGTTGAGTTTCAAGCCAGCTTTTTCACTCTCTTCTTTCACTTTCATAAGAAACTCTTTAGTTCTTCTTCACTTTCTTCTATAAAGATAGTGTCGTCTGCATATCTGAGGTTATTGATATTTATCCCGGCAATCTTGATTCCAGCTTGTGCTTCATCCAATTCAATGATATACTCTGCACATGAGTTAAATAAGCAGGGTGACAATATATTTTTTGTATTTTTTAAGATAATATTCGTAAATGATATTATTCAATGTATATCTTAATCTTTCTGACTCATTTCACTTAATATAATGCCCTCAAGGACTGTCCATGTTACCACAAGTTAAATGACAGACTTTTTTTATATAGATGAATAATATCTCATTATACATATATGTATATAAATATATATTATAATAATACAATTTATAATATATTATAGTAGTATAATATTATATTTATATAAATATATTATTATATATAATATATATGTATATATTATATATATATATGGATATCTGTTACATCTTCTTCACATAATCTTTATCCTTCATCCACTGAGGGACAGTTGTTTTTCTAACTTGGGTGTTGTGAATAAGGCTGCAGTTAACATGGGAGTGCATATACCTCTTTGGGATTCTGTTTTCATTTCCTTTAGATATATACTCAGATGTGGGATTGCTAGTGCATATAGTGGCAGTTCAAGACTTTTTTTGAGAAACCTCGGTATTGATTTCCACAGTGATCCAGTGGTGTGCTGGAAATTCTCAGCTGGAAACTTGTACTTCCGCAAAGCCTCTCTCACCCACAGGTAACTGTCTAAGGCAATTTTTTGCAGGGTCTTTCAGACTGTGGCCAAAACAGATTAGCTCTGTCCAGGGGTCACTTACAGGTCTGCTGCCAGGACTGAGGTCTGTCTGCCTTGATTCATGAGTAGACGAGACTTCTTCCTAGTCCCATGATGTATGATGCTAGATGCCTCAGAGGTGATTGTGGCTCCCACAAAGCTACTTTTGTTTATGAATAGATCACAAATTTTTCTTGTTGAAAGAATATATAAAAGAAAACAGGGGTGATAGATGGCTTATGCTGCTATGATCTTGATGTCACTCTCACAATTTTTCTTTTAGCATTTAAGTACAGTGTCTGGATAAAATGTCAGATGTCCTGTTATATTTGATTTCAGAGATACAACAGATAACTTTTTAGTATAAATATATTCCAGATAATTTGGGACATATCTATACTAAAAGTTCTTTTCTGAAATTCAAAACTAAGTATCCTCCATATTTGCTTATTATAACTGTCAATCTTATATTTAAGTAGTATGTGTGTGTGTGTGTGTGTGATGTAAGGTAGAGTTCCACTTTTTTTCCCTTCCAATACTATATTTTCATGCTTTGTCATCAGTTCTCTATCCACAATTACCTACCATGCTAATTTAAAGTATATATTACATCCTTATTAATTTAATTGAATACAGAGATATGTTGTCCAGGCTGGTAAGGATTTGTTACTATTCTGAATTGTTGTCTTCCAAGAAGCACAAACTGGAATCAAGATTGCTGGGAGAAATATCAATAACCTCAGATATGCAAATGACACCACCCTTATGGCAGAAAGTGAAGAGGAACTAAAAAGCCTCTTGATGAAAGTGAAAGAAGAGAGTGAAAAGGTTGGCTTGAAGCTCAACATTCAGAAAAGAAAGATCATGGCATCTGGTCCCATCACTTCATGGGAAATAGATGGGAAAACAGTGGAAACAGTGTCAGACTTTATTTTCTTGGGCTCGAAAATCACTGCAGATGCTGATGGCAGCCATGAAATTAAAAGACGCTTTCTCCTTGGAAGGAAAGTTATGACCAACCTAGATAGCATATTAAAAAGCAGAGACATTATTTTGCCAACAAATGTCTGTCTAGTCAAGGCTATGTTTTTTCCCGTGGTCATGTATGGATGTGAGAGTTGGACTGTGAAGAAAGCTGATCACCGAAGAATTGATGCTTTTGAACTGTGGTGCTGGAGAAGACTCTTGAGAGTCCCTTGGACTGCAAGGAGATCCAACGAGTCCATTCTAAAGGAGATCAATCCTGGGTGTTCATTGGAAGGACTGATGCTAAAACTGAAACTCCAATATTTTGGCCACCTCATGCGATGAGTTGACTCACTGGAAAAGAGTCTGATGCTGGGAGGGATTGGGGGTAGGAGGAGACGGGGACGACAGAGAATGAGATGTCTGGATGGCATCACTGACTCTGTGGACATGAGTTTGAGTGTACTCCGGGAGTTGGTGATGGACAGGGAGGCCTGGCGTGCTGTGATTCATGGGGTCGCAAAGAGTCAGACACGACTGAGCGACTGAACTGAACTGAACTGAATGACTATTCTAACTTTTCACATAAAAACTGCATCTAGAGTGTCAGGAAAGACTAAAAGGAGTAGTTGGTCCACGTTATTCTTACATAACATGTGGTAACATGTTGCTAATTTTTAATAACATGAAGTGAAACCCATCTTTTCATATTGGTGCCCTGTCATTCAGAACTTAAACATATGGTGACATCTGGTTAGAAGCAGAACTAGATGTCTGGTTAGTTACATGCAGAACATTTAGTTTCACAGTCATTCCTTGTTCAACTCTATCATATCGAAGAAAAGGAAAATGATTTTCAGAGAAAAAAAGCAATATTCTTTATGCAGTATCTTCTGTGATACCTATAAACCCATATTTCATTTTGAAATCTATTAGCCAGGATTCAGAAAATACACCCTCATATTACCATGACATTTATACCTTTTAACCTCTAGAAAGTAGTCATTTTATAAACATTTTACGTCTGAAAGTTAATTTAGGTCAGAAGAAATACCCATATTCTGGTGCTTGAAGCTGTATAAGCGTGATTCTCCTTAGAACTTAGACATACTCCAATGCCAGCTGATAATGAGATTTCTAAATATTTTTGTTCCATCTCTTGCTGAGCTCTATCAGTTTATTGTAACAATGTAAATTATTTGCAAATCATGTATACTTATTTTGTTAAAAGCTTCCTTATTATTGAAACAACTGAAAATTTCAGTTCAGTTCAGTTCAGTCACTCAGTCATGTCCAACTCTCTGCGACCCCTTGAATCACAGCACACCAGGCCTCCCTGTCCATCACCAACTCCCGGAGTTCACTCAAACTCATGTCCATCGAGTCGGTGATGCCATCCAGCCATCTCATTCTCTGTTGTGCTCTTCTCCTCCTGCCCCCAACCTTTCCCAGCATCAGAGTCTTTTCCAGTGAGTCAACTCTTCGCATGAGGTGGCCAAAGTATTGGAGTTTCAGCTTTAGCATCAGTCCTTCCAATGAACACCCAGGATTGATCTCCTTTAGGATGAACTGGTTGGATCTCCTTGCAGTCCAAGGGACTCTCAAGAGTCTTCTCCAGCACCACAGTTCAAAAGCATCAATTTTTCGGCGATCAGCTTTCTTCACAGTCCAATACTCACATCCATACATGACCAGTGGAAAAACCATAGCCTTAACTAGACGGACCTTTGTTGGCAAAGTAATGTCTCTGCTTTTTAATATACTATCTAGGTTGGTCATAACTAGATGTCTGTAAAAAAATTTTTCAGTTTCAAACAAAATACACCCCAGGGGTGACCTCCTTAATTCATTCTTCTGCCAAAGTCACTCCTTTAATTAGAGTTTTTTCACTCTGTGATTGAATTTATCAACTGACAGGGACTCAAAGAGTAAAGTAGAATAATTGCTTCTCAACACCTAAATATCAGGCTTATATACACAACATATTTTAATCTGTGATCATCATTGGTTTTTTAGTATTTACTACAAATATAACAAATATATAATTTGGAGAAGGAAATGTCAACCCACTCCAGTGTTCTTGCCTGGAGAATCCCAGGGACAGGGGAGCCTGGTGGACTGCTGTCTGTGGGGTCGCACAGAGTTGGACATGACTGAAGCAACTTAGCAGCAGCAGCAGCACAAATATAACACTGTAATAGACATTGTATGGGATCCACAGCTGTCTTTACACAATGCCAAACATCCTGGTTATTAATGGAAGTACAAAGTTTAAACAGGCAGACTATTATAAGAGGTACTAATCACAATGTAACAAAACAAGGAAAAAATTATTTCTGGCTGGACATACCTATGAAGGTATGATCATGGGGGAAATTAGATTTAAGGAGAGTCTTGAAAGATTAACTGATGTACAAAATGTGAAATGAAATATGTTTATAATGTTTAAAACAGAATTTTATAATGTCCCTTCCTTGCTTTAGTAATTCAATAAGAAGCTTCTCCCTAGTTATCTAAATAAGATACAGAAATCTTTACCCACAAACCTTCATACCATGTGATTAATTATATTTTGGCACTGGAAATGATATTTTATACAGATTTTTGGTATTTATACAAGTCTGACTAAATCATTATTAAAGTATGTGAGAAAATAAAACAAGTATGGTTAATTTATATGAAGAACTTTATTAACTTGTATCATAATTACTGAAATGTAGGAGAAGGAAATGGCAACCCACTCCAATGTTCTTGCCTGGAGAATCCCAGGGACGGGGGAGCCTGGTGGGCTTCCGTCTATGGGGTCACACAGAGTCGGACACGACTGAAGTGACTTAGCAGCAGCAGCAGCAGTGATATTGAAAGGACCTATCTCTAGAGAAGATATTTATCAAAGATCCAAATAAAAAGGGACTGAGTTCCCAAGTTTATCAATATGCTTCATGGCCATATTTCCCCTAGGAAATGCTCAGAAATAGATTTATTTCATATTTTTCTTCAAAACTAAGAAATAGCTTCTAGTCATTCAACCAGCCAAATAATGTAAAGGCTAAATGGTGGCTTGTGTGCCATAACATAGTAAAAAAAGAGCCTTTATAATGGAGAAATAAGTCTCCAGGCAAAAAAATTAAAACAGAGGAGAGCAAGAAGAATCATTAACAAAACTACAAATTTAATCTTAAAGTTTTACAAAATGGTTGTTGGTTCTGCATCTCCCTTTGCAAATACCACCTTTAGCAAAAGATCCGCAGTGAACTTCCCTGTAAGTGAATTTTGATGATAAGCCAAAAATACATTGACTTTGTTAAATGGCATTCAATGGGAATGGCATGCCTCTTCAGAGAGGTCTGCTGTGTTCTACCTATTCCTCATTTATGCTAGGCTTGTAGATGTTGAGACCCTATTTTACAAGGATAAAATTTTAATCCAAGACTATTTCACTAGTCCCATGCCTGAGATGAGAACAAGTAATGAAAAAGTCAAAAAGCATCTAACTTTTGTGGAAATTTCTTTGGAAGTTAGAAGGATTTTGAATCCTAAATTGAGATGGAAGAATTTAACTTGAGGAAATAGATATATCTTCTATTAAGACAATATAAAAAGGAGTGAAATTACATGCTGATGACAATAAGATGTTTACATGGGGGTAAGCAGATAGTATAAGGAAATTCCACCTGACCTTCCTTATTTTCTCTATAAAATAGAGACACTGATGTCTTAGCATGAAAGTGGAGATGAAGGAGACAGGGAAAGACCTGCTTGAAACAATCAGATATGTTTCCGTTCTGTACCGTTCTGTCGCTCAGTCGTGTCCGACTCTTTGTGACCCCGTGGACTGTAGCCTACCAGGCTTCTCCGTCCATGGGATTCTCCAGGCAAGAATACTGGAGTGGGTTACCGTTTCCTTCTCCAGGGTATCGAACCCGGGTCTCCCGCACTGAAGGCAGATGCTTTAACCTCTGAGCCACCAGGGAAGCCCATTAGATATGTTTAACCATATATTATAGAATTGAATGATTTTTTTTTTTCCAAGCCAGTGTCAGTATGAGGCAGGAAATTATGGGCAACAAAGAGAATGTATTTTGGAATCCCACTGTGCTTGGTTCAAATTTATCTTACTTTCTAGCTATGTGTCCTTGGGCAAGATATTTAATGTATCTAAACTCTAGATTTTCTGCCTACAATAGTGGAATAAGTGAGTCTATATCACAAGGTTTTGGTGGAGCTGAAATCAAGAAATGCATATAAAGTATTTAGCAAAATGTTTGGCACAGAGTAAATATTTAATAAAAATGTCTAATAAAAATATTTAATAAATCCATTTGAATAGGGAAAATAATGGTCACTAAAAACAATTTGTTTTGATTTGAATTTGTGAGTATTCAAAGGATGCAGTAAAGGGACAATATAATATGGGGTTTATAATACAATGTGAAGATGGATTCTAGTAATCAATTTGGAATTAAAGGAATTAGGTCCCAGAGACAAGAGTAGTAGACGGGGGCACACAGAGGTCTCATATTGGTAACTGAGCAAAGTGTGAGATTGCTGGTGGACTGATGTCCCTTAGTATTAAGTAGAAATGCATAGTTCATTCTCATCTTAATTCCATTGTATCTAATAATATATTTTTTATCATTCATCTTGTGTCTTTCAACTTAAATTGTAAGCTGTGTTTACTCTAGAACATGGGTAATATATTCTTATGCAAGTGCTATACATAAACTATAAATATAATAACTGTGGGTTGAAAAACTAAAAAAAAAATCAGAATCTTTTTATTAGTTATCAGTTCTTGAACCTGGAAGATCTCATCTTACAGTCCAAATGAAAGCATTGCAAAACAGCTGATATTATTATGTCACTTAATTTCAAGTAAAGCCATAAATATAGTTTCAAAATGTTCCTTTTTAAAAAATTATTTTTATTTGTAAAGTATCAATGCTTAAGTAAAATTACATTTCATCTTTTAATTTTATATAAAGTAAGTGAAAATTTTAGTTTCCTTGATCTTAAGTCTCTTTCTTCTGAATTCCTTTAATTCTTCTTTGAAAAAGAAAACCAAATTTCTTCTCTCCACCTTTCTTTTTACCTTCACTAAATGTATCTTTCATCAGTAATTATACCTATTGTTTCCATTTTTTTAAGTAGATTTTTCTTGTTGAATCATCCTCTACAGTGTCACCAGGGAAGCCCCTACATTGGAAGTTGGCAAAACATCACCTATGAGCCAATCCAGTTTTTAGAAATAAAGTTTTATTGGTAAACAATCATCCCATTTTGTTCGTATATTGTCTATTGCTGCTTCCATGGTCCAAGGACAGGGTTGAGTAGTTGCAACTAACTCTACTAACTATAGACTGTAAAGTCTATAACATTTACTATTTGGTGCTTTAAAGAAAAGTTTAGCTGACCCTGATTTCCATAATTATCTGTGGCTTACACTTTTCACATAAATCTTGTTTTGTGTTTTTCTAAGTCTATATATTTAGATGTGTCTTAGACATTTAAATTATTTCATATTATACTGTGCATTGATATACATTTATTTTATCATTGGTAGAGATTTAGATATTTTCTACTTTTTAAGATAATATCACAGTTATGAAATGTATATAAACTCTTGCTAGTGTTATGGTATATATATTTTAGTTTGTTATACAATAGCAGCAGCATTCTATTAATATAATATATTCTTACATATTAAGTTCATGAATATTCCAGTTCATTACAAAATGAAAAGTATAAGCAGAGAAAATAACCAACAAGGAGCTACTGTATAGCATATGGAACTCTGCTCAATGTTATGTGGCAGCCTGAATGGGAGGGGAGTTTGGGGAGAATGGATACACGTATGTGTATGGCTGAATTATTCTTCTGTCTACCTGAAACTCTCACAACATTGTTTGTTAATTGCCTATACTCCAATACAAAATAAAGTTTTAAAAACCACATTATATTAATTTCAGTTATACAACATAATGACTCAGTATTAGTAAAATGAAAGAAAAAAGAAAAGAAAAATATAGTGTTTTGGAAATGACTGTTAGTTCAGTTCAATAAAGTCAAATCATGATCCTCGAATTTTAAAAGTATTACATCATACACTATACCAATATTAGTGACTGCTACTTATCTACTCAATAATAGAATCCCTCTTTTGTCTTTATGAGTAAAAAACCTATTTAGCCAAGTCTCAGTTAAGCATACTTAGTACTTCAGGCTCCGTACAGCTAAGAATGGTCTTGTAAAACTAGTCTTTCCAATTAATTATAGAAAGAAATGCAGACATTGCCTCCAATGACCATTTGATAACACTGAGTTGAATAGATTTACATAACTGATGTATGATAAGTTGGAAAGTAATGTACCTTGATGATGTATTCAGTTATAATATTAGCTTTGAATTTTCTGATACCTAACTTTTTGTGGTATAGGACAATAAAGCCTCTTTTTTTAGGCGACAGTAGTAGAACTTCTTGTTATTTGAAGTGTAGTCCTAACAAGAAACCAGAAATCTATAATGTGCTAAAATTAGTTCTGTTAGGCTGATATTAACTTCCTATGTGAACATGTTTTTCTCCCTAATGATTCTAAGAACATCGAACACAGGAAGTTTTATAAAGTAAGTATTTACTATATATATATATAACTTTAAACACTATTTACATTTGAGCACTTCTAGAAATCTGAAATTAGAAAATTTCTACTTTTGGACTAAAATTATCTTCTCAGATCAAGTCTTACATAAGCAACAGATTTTGTTCTGTCTCTCCTGAGATGTCTGACACAAATTTCAAATTTAATATAACCAAAGCTGAATGCTTAATCTTACTTACCAAATCTTTCTCCTCCTTCATTCTTCAAAAGCTCCACTGTCTTACTCAGGCGGCAACTTGGGTCACTTCCTCTTTACAGCCAACATTACCAAAATGCAGTGTGCTACCAACGTGTCTGACTGAAGTCTACTTCCAAAATTCTACCCCTTCCCTAGACCTTGAATTCAGCACCATTAAACATGTTATCATCTCTCACCACTGCCGCTGCAGTTCTCTCCCTAAGTAAACACTCTACTCTCCCTTCTACTCCCCCTCTTAATGGTTTTTCATACAGGAGTGATCTTTTAAAAATATAGATTGAATATTTCTCCTAAGTACTTTTAAAAGCTCTCATGCTATGAAAATTGTGGTTTAAAAATGCCCTATATGACCAGTTCCTGTGAATCACTTCAACCTAATCTTGTTTTCATTTTCGTGCCTTTTCATTATCTTTAAGAAATCATGTGAAATTTCAGTTCCTAAATCATTCTAAATTGTTTTCTATCCATGAGACTCTATTTACGCTGTCCCTCTTAGTTGATTGTCTCCCTAGAAAATTATTACCTTTCCTTTGCATCTAGGTTTTAACATTACCTCTTTCCTTAGTGTCCCTCACTGATATTCAATCTAAGCAAATATCCTCCTTGCTTTCCACCACTTAGGTAATTATTCTCTTTGATAGCTCACAGCACCATTACTTTTCCTTAATAGCACTTTATTAACAAAGGCAGAGGTCATCCATCTCCGTTTGCTTCAACATTGTATACTCACTAATTAGAGTAGAGTATGGAACAAAGGTCTGTCCAGTCAAGGCTATGATTTTTCCCGTGGTCATGTATGGATGTGAGAGTTGGGCTGTGAAGAAAGCTGATCGCCGAAGAATTGATGCTTTTGAACTGTGGTGTTGGAGAAGACTCTTGAGAGTCCCTTGGACTGCAAGGAGATCCAACCAGTCCATTCTAAAGGAGATCAATCCTGGGTGTTCATTGGAAGGAATGATGCTAAGCTGAAACTGCAATACTTTGGCCACCTCATGCGACGAGTTGACTCACTGGAAAAGACTCTGATGCTGGGAAAGGTTGGGGGCGGGAGGAGAAGGGGACGACCGAGAATGATATGGCTGGATGGCATCACCGACTCTGTGGACATGAGTCTGAGTGAACTCTGGGAGTTGGTGATGGACAGGGAGGCCTGGCATGCTGTGATTCATGGGGTCGCAAAGAGTCGGACGCAACTGAGTGACTGAACTGAACTGATGGCACATAGTAGGTGTCCAATAAAAGTATGAAAATAATAGATGAATTCACGACAGTGTGAGTTTGCTGAAATGCATTACCAGTAGTTGCAGTGAAGGATTTCAGAACTGAGAGGGCAAATGAATACCACCAAGACATTATTTATGTTTCTAGAATATTTTGATACCATAGACCCTGGATCATTAAAATTCAATGAAACTATGGGTTTTAGTATTTGATTTCAGATCCTTTTTTTTTTTTTAGTTCCCTCATAACTCAGTAAAGAATCTGCCTGCAATGTGGGAGACCTGGATTCAATTCCTGGATTGGGCAGATCCCCTGGAGAAGGAAATGGACCCACTCCAGTGTTCTTGCCTGTAGAATCCCATGGACAGAGGAACCTGGCAGGCTACAGTCCATGGGATCACAAGAGTTGGACACAACTTAGTGACTAGATCACCACCAAGGGGCATATTGGGTTTTCCCAATGGCTCAGCAGTAAAGAAGAAAAAAAGTGAAAATGACTGCTACTCAGTGTTGGACTCTTGGCATTCCCTTGGACTGACACCCACCAAGCTCCTCCATCCAAGAAATTCTCCAGGCAAGAATACTGGAGTGGGTAGCCATTCCCTTCCTTAGATTGTGACTTAAGAACTCACTCACGGGGCCTATTGGCAGTTCAGAATTCTCCCCTCATTGCTATGAACACTGCACCTTGTAATCATCTACTGTCAAGTTCATAGATAATGGTAACCATGGGAAATAGGGTTAGGGACATGACTGAATAATTGAAAACATAGTTCTTGTCCTGAAATTTGTTTGCAAATGAAATTATTTTAAATCTTCCAAAAGACTTAAATGAAAAAAAAAATAAAACTGAAAGTGTTAGTTGCTCAGTCTGTCCAACTCTTCCAGATGCTTGTAGTCCACCAGGCTCCTCTGGCCATGGAATTCTTCAGGCAAGAATACTGGAATGGGTAGCCATTCCCTTCTCCAGGGGATTTTCCCAACTCAGAGATCAAACCCAGGTCTCCCTTATTACAAGCATATTCTTTACTGTCTGAGCCACTAGGGAAGCCCTAGACTTATATGAAGCAAAATCAAAATCATGCAGCCAACATGAAAGACACCTCCTACTCTCTAAGTTCATGAATGTAGCAGGAGTATTTTAGCCATTAACACAGAAAATATAAAAAGAGACTAATGGTACAGAGTCCAGTATTGAAGATTATAGCTTCATATATGTCCATTTTGATAGAGTGAATTTTGTTATTTATTTCTCTTGATTTCTGAATGCAACAAAAATCTTCTTTTGCAAAGATTTCACACAAATATAGAAAATACTCCTCCAAGTTATAGTTTATCTTGAATTTATTAAAAACTATGAAAGTAAAAGTGAAAGTCGCTCAGTCATGTCCAGCTCTTTGCGACCCCATGGACTGTAATAGTCTGTAGAATTCTCCAGGCCAGAATACTGGAGTGGGTAGACTTTCCCTTCTCCAGGGGTACTTTGCAACCCAGGGATTGAAACCAGGTCTCATGCATTACAGGCAGATTCTTTACAAGCTGAACCACAAGGGAAGCCCATTAAAAACTATGAATGAATATGAACCTCAGTGTGATCTAAGCACACGTTAGCTAAATGGATTAATTTATCAACCTCAACATTTGCTGCTGTGTTATGAATCTTCATTGTATTACATTTTGTTGGTATTTACCTTAATCAAAGAAAATAGATTCAATGTTTTTGCTTTTCTTTATAGGGAATATTTTTATCATTTATATGCTTTAGTTTTGGAATACAACTTATTAATATTATATTTCCTTCATGCTGTTAGTAAGACACTTTCATATCTATTGTGAGATATACACTATCAAATGTGCTTGAAATACTTCATTTAATAATTCATCAAAGATATTTTTCTTTATATAGAGTGAATATTGACTATAATGACATTTATGTAAATAACATGCACAATAAAATGAGTAAGTCAGGAGAAAAATTAGTAAATTATGTAAATATGAGTGTATGAGTCGCTAAATATTTTGGCTACCATATTTCTAAGTTGATTATTAAAATCTAACGTCTATGAATTCCCTTAGTTTTAACATCTTTATGTTTTTATCTAGTTCAGTTCAGTTGCTCAGTCATGTCAAATTTGCAACCCCATGGACTGCAGCATGCCAGGCATCCCTGCTCATCACCAACTGCCAGAGCTTGCTTTAACACATGTCCATTGAGTCGGTGATGCCATAAAAGCATCCTGCTTTTTTCCTCTCTCATCCCTTATTCATCCTGCCTTCAGTCTTTCCTAGCATCAGGGTATTTTCCAGTGAGTCAGTTTTTTGCATCAAGTGGCCAAATTATTGGTTTAAGCTTCAGCATCAGTCCTTCCAAAGAATATTCAGGACTGATTTCCTTTAGGATTGACTGGTGGATTTCCTTACAGTTCAAGGGACACTCAAAAATCTTCTCCAATACCACAGTTCAAAAGCATCAGTTCTTCAGTGCTCAGCTTTCTTTATGGTCCAACTCTCCCATTCATACACGACTACTGGAAAAACCGTAGTTTTTACTATATAGACCTTTGTTGGTAAAGTAATGTCTCTACTTTTTAATATGCTGTCTAAGTTTGTCATAGCTTTTCTTCCAAGGAGCAAGTGCCTTTTAATTTCATGGCTAAATTCACCATCTTCAGTGATTTCAGAGCCCAAGAAAATAAAGTATCTCACTGTTTCCATTGTTTCTCTATTTGCCATGAAGTGATGAGACCCGATGCCATGATCTTAGTTTTTAAGCCAGATTTTTCACTCTCCTCTTTCATTTTCATCAAGAGGCTCTTTAGTTCCTCTTCAGTTTCTTCCAAAAGTGTGGTGTCATCTGCATATATGAGGTTATTGATATTTCTCCTGGCAATCTTGATTTCAGCTTGCACTTCATCCAACCTGGCATTTCACATGATGTACTCTGCATAGAAGTTAAATAAGCAGGGTGACAATATATTGCACTGATGTACTCCTTTCTCAATTTGAAACCAGTCTGTTATCCCATGTCCAGTTCTAACTTTTGCTTCTTGACCTGCATACATATTTCTCAGGAGTCAGGTAAGGTGGTCTGGTATTCCCATCTCTTTCAGAATTTTCTACAGTTTGTTGTGCACCTTGGAAGAAAAAAGCAGATACATTACTTTACTGATAAAGTTCCATATAGTCAAAGCTATGGTTTTTCCAGTAGTCAAGTACGGATGTAAGAGTTGGACTCTAAAGAAAGCTGAGCACCAAAGAATTGATGTTTTGAATTGTGTTGTTGGAGACTCTTGAAAGTCCCTTGGGCAGCAAGGAAATCAAACCTGTCAATCCTAAAGGAAATCAGTCCTGAATATTCTTAGGAAGGACTGATGCTAAAGCTGAAGCTCCAATAATTTGGCCACTTGATACGAAGAACTGACTCATTTGAAAAGACTCTGATGGTGGGAAAGATTGAAGGCAGGAGGAGAAGGGGACGACAGAGGTTGAGATGTTTGGATGGCATCACCGACTTGATGGACATGAGTTTGAACAAGCTCCGGGAGTTGGTGTAGACAGGGAAGCCTGGCATGCTGCAGTCCATGGGGTCGCAAAAAGTCGGATGTGACTGAGCAAATGAACTGAACTGAACTTTAAAGATAGATGTTAAAATCACTTGAAATATCAAAAACCATCATAGTATTGTAAAGTAATGATCCTGTAATTAAAATAAGCAACCCACGCTCCCCCAAAAAAAAACCAAACGTGGGGGCAGTTAGTGTGTTTAGCATATGTATCTTACTCACAAACTGCCTTGAATATCACTGACTAAATGCACTCTCTCAACTTGATCAGCCACAGAAACAGGAAACTAGACTATCTTTTGCCATTTTATTATTCAGTCATTTTATGCTTCACTGGGGAAAGGATTGAAAATGAAACTATTTTTTTAAGAGCTAGAGAATCCAGAATTTGAGAGAATTTAACAAGCATCAAGCAGTATGTTGGCTCATTTTCTTTATAAAAAACTTTATTTATTTATTTTAATTGGAGCCTAATTACAATATTGTGGTGGTTTTTGCCATTCATTGACATGAATCAGCCACAGGTGTACATGTGTCCCCATCAGAAAATGAAATCTCAATTCCCCTGTTATAATTTGACTCAAGATGATATTTTATGATAGATAAATCTTGAAAAAAAATAAAAAAATAAAATATCCAAAGACGCATATTTTTCAAGTTTATAATTTTTTAAAGTTTCCAATCACTTTATGATTTTTGCTTGTGCCAAGACTTTCTTGTACCGAAAGTGTATCTTTCTATTTTTGCCTGAAACAAATCCCACCTACTCCTTTATAACAGCATTCCTGAACTCCTTAATATACAATATGTCACCATCTTCTAATTCTCTATGCCTCACCTCTCATTTTAACTATTTCTTCTGTGATTGTTAACATTTGTTAACATTAACCTAAATAGACTGAAGTATTTGAAATAAAATGCTTTTCTTTGTTTCTAATATTTCACTTATTTATCTGTAGCATCTAGCAAAGTGTCTGTTATGGAGTTGACTGCCTCCTCTTCTCTTCTTTTAGTTAGTATCTATGTATAATTCTACTCTATTAATTAAAATTCATAAAATCAGAGAAATGAAGAAATATCAGAACTAAGAACACTAAGGATTCATCTGCTTCACAGACGTGCAGAATTAGCAGTTGTGTACTTTGAATATGCAGTTATTTGGTTCCAGTCACAAAACTTAGAATTCAGTAGGTTTGTGATGAAGTTTTAACTCTTGCATTTTATTTAATTTCAAAATGTGATGCATGCTTTTAGTTGAGAAATTCAGATCTCTTTGCTCACCTTCTTCCTCTCCTTCTTAAAAAAAAATACTGATATCCTGAGAGTTAAATTTTCACAGAAGACAGAAGAATTTGATGAAAGAAGTAGGAGACAAACTCGAATTTTCTGTGATGTTTAGCAGTGATCTTTCCTTCCTCTATATTGATACTGGCTTCCAAGTGGAGAAAAATATCAGCACTGTGGGTTTTCATATTTTCTTCTTTTGCTGTTCTCTTTATATATTTCCATAGGCAATACCATTTTTTAATGAAGAATTGGAGTTGTGAGACTCTCAAAATCATCAAGTAAGCACAATGATTCTGTGGCTAAAGTTTATTCTGGAGATGATGTTGCTTATCAGACCTGAAGAACCATAAGAGGTTGTTCCAATGGGATACAGGACTGTAATAGCATTTTCCTCAGCTTCAACTCAGAAGAAAATATGGAACCCAAGGAAAGTCACCTCACTGGTGCACAGTAAGCACACAGTTCAATTCAGTCGCTCAGTCGTTTCCGACTCTTTGAGACCCCATGAACCGCAGTACGCCAGGCCTCCTTGTCCATCACCAACTCCTGGAGTCCACCCAAATCCATGTCCATTGTGTCGGTGATGCCATCCAACAGTCTCATCCTCTGTCATCCCCTTCTCCTCCTGCCTTCAGACTTTCCCAGCATCAGGGTCTGTTCAAATGAGTCAGCTCTCCACATCAGGTGGCCAAAGTATTGGAGTTTCAGCTTCAACATCTTTCCCTCCAATGAACATCCAGGACTGATCTCCTTTAGGATGAACTGGTTGGATCTCCTTGCAGTCCAGGGGACTCTCAAGAGTCATCTCCAGCACCACAATTCAAGAGCATCAATTCTTTGGCGCTCAGCTTTCTTTATAGTCCAACCCTCATATCTGTACATGACCACTGGAAAAACCATATCCTTGACTAGACGGACCTTTGGTAGCAAAGTATTGTCTCTGCTTTTTAATATGCTGTCTAAGTTGGTCATAACTTTCCTTCCAAGGAGCAAGTGTCTTTTAATTTCATGGCTGCAATCACCATCCGCAGAGATTTTGGAGCCCAGAAAAATAAAGTCAGCCACTGTTTCCACTGTTTCCCCATCTATTTGCCATGAAGTGATGGGTGGGGATGCCATGATCTTAGTTTTCTGAATGTTGAGCTTTAAGCCAACTTTTTCACTCTCTTCTTTCAGTTTCATCAAAAGGCTCTTTAGTTCTTCACTTTCTGCCATAAGGGTGGTGTCATCTGCATATCTGAGGTGATTGATATTTCTCCCGGCAATCTTGATTCCAGCTTGTGCTTCCTCCAGCCCAGGGTTTCTCATGATGTACTCTGCATATAAGTTAAATAAGCAGGGTGACAATATACAGCCTTGACATACTCCTTTTCCTATTTGGAACCAGTCTGTTGTTCCATGTCCAATTCTAACTGTTGCTTCCTGACCTGTATAAAGGTTTCTCAAGAGGAAGGTCAGGTGGTTTGGTATTCTCATCTCTTTTAGAATGTTCCACAGTTTGTTGTGATCCACACAGTCAAAGGTTTTGGCATAGTGAATAAAGCAGAAATAGATGTTTTTCTGGAACTCTCTTGCTTTTTTGATCATCCAGAGGATGTTGGCCATTTGATCTCTGTTCCAGAGACACCAGCTTGAACATTGGAATTTCACAGTTCACATATTGCTGAAGCCTGGCTTGGAGAATTTTGAGCATTACTTTACTAGCATGTGAGATGAGTGCAATTTTGTGGTAGTTTGAGCATTCTTTGGCATTATGTTTCTTTGGGATTGGAGTGAAGACTGACCTTTTCCAGTCTTGTGGCCACTGCTGAGTTTTCCAAATTTGCTGACATATTGAGTACAGCACTTTCACAGCATCACCTTTTAGAATTTGACATAGCTCAACTGGAATTCCATCGCCTCCACTAGCTTTGTTCGTCGTGATTCTTCCTAAGGCCCACCTGATTTCACATTCCAGAATGTCCCACTCTAGGTGAGTGGGAGTGATCACACCTTTGTTATTATCTGGGTTATGAAGATCTTTTTTGTATAGTTCTTTCGTGTATTTTTACCACCTCTTCTTAATATCTTCTGCTTCTGTTAGGTTCATTCCGTTTCTGTCCTTTATTGAGCCCATCTTTGCATGAGATGTTCCCTTGGTATTTCTAACATACATTATAGCTATGTTTTCTAAATATGTACTTAACCCATGGACAAAAGAAAACATCATATTACAATCCATAATGTATTTGGAATGAGTCTGATCTCATTAGATGTTGCCACCTTTGATAAATTTTCCTCATTTGCTAAAATTATTAAATATAAAAATCATTTCATAAGTCCGTTTTAGCAGAATCAGGGAAATATCTTTGTAATTAATAAGGATTGCAATACATTTCTTCTGAAATGTAGACTATAATTTGAAAAAATTTGTAAACTATTTTTTTTTAATGGCAAATCATAGCAAATATCTAACTTTGCATGTGTACATGCTAAGTTGCTTCAGTCATATCTGACTCTTTGTGACCCAATGGGCTGTAGCCCTCCAGGCTCCCTTGTCTAGGCTTCTCCAGGCAAGAATGCTGGAGACAGTTGTCATTCCCTCCTCCAGGAGGGAATGTTGTTTTTCCCAATTCAGGAGTCAAACCCCATATCTCTTATGTCTCCTGAATTGGCAGGTGGGTTCTTTACCACTATCATCACCTGGGAAGTCCTAGCTAATTCTACTAATATCTTTTTCAAATCCCTGAAAATGAATATTGTTATAATTTTGGAAGAGTCAGGCATTTGCAAACCTGATCTTGGAACATTTGGAGATATCTTGAAAGCAGAACTAGGATAAAATTTAATGGCTAGAGTCTCAACATTTTCAAGGAAATCACACTTTTTCTATAAAGTTAGCAATAATTGAAAGGATAAATCAGTCTCAGAAAATTTGCAAGAAGACATTTACAAGCATTCATGTTTAAAGTTAAAATTAATCACGGGTTCATTAACAATTTATCCAAAAATAGGAGATATTAATTTCATTATTACTAAATTATTATTAAACAAGGTAAAATCAATGATTTAAATCAAGCTGGGCTAATTGAGAATGAATTATCATCATCCTCTGTGAGAATATTGCCTGTTAATTACCCCTGAAGTCCAAAGGATTATTATGCATTTATTCTTGTAAATTATGGCTCCATGGTAAATTGGATAAGATTTTAATATTTTAACATTCATTAAATTCTGAAAGCTTAGAGCCAGCATAGTGATGAGCAAACCTGTTTTGTCCTCTAATGAGAATAATTCAGTTACAGCTAATTGCCATCATTATCATATATTTATATAAATTCATATTAACCTATAGAATTAAAGTTAATATTTATATTTTACATATTTCATTTTAGAATTAAGGAATGTAGGTTTAGTTTCTACTCTTTAACAACTTGCTACTCTTAAACATGTGCAATATTGGTAATCATTTTTATATTGTACTTAGCTTGCAAACTATACAATTAAAGCTAACTTGCATTAGCTTTATTTGTTTTTTATTTTATGCTATTCTTGTCCCTATTTTATTTTATTTTTTTTGATGAATTTTTACTTTATTTTTTTTTATTTTTATTGGAGGCTAATTATTTTACAATATTATATTGGTTGGTTTTGCCATACACTGGCATGAATCCACCCCGGGTATACATGAGTTCCCCCTCCCAAACCCCACTCCCACCTCCCTCCTCCCCTTATCCTCCCTCTGGGTCATCCCCGCATACCAGCCCCGAGCATCCTGTAACATGCATCGACCCTGAACTGGCGATTCATTACACATATGATAATATACATGTTTCAATGCCATTCTCCCAAACCATCCCACCCTCACCCTCTCCCACAGAGTCCCAAAGACTGTTCTATACATCTGTGTCTCTTTTGCTGTCTCGTATACAGGGTTATCATTTGCATCTTTCTAAATTCCATATATATGCGTTAGTATATTGTATTGGTGATTTTCTTTCTGGCTTACTTCACTCTGTATAATAGGCTCTAGTTTCATCCACCTCATTAGAACTGGTTCAAATGCATTCTTTTTAATGGTTGAGTAATACTAGATTGTGTATATGTACAAAGCTTTCTTATCCATTCGTCTGCAGATGGCCATCTAGGTTACTTCCATGTCCTGGCTATTATAAACAGTGCTGCGATGAACATTGGAGTACATGTGTCTCTTTCAATTCTGGTTTCCTCGGTGTGTATGCCCAGGAATGCGATTGCTGGATCATATGGCAGTTCTATTTCCAGTTTTTTGAGGAATCTCCACACTGTTCTCAATAGTGGCTGTACTAGTTTGCATTCCCTCCAATAGTGTAAGAGGGTTCCCTTCTTTCCACACCCTCTCCAGCATTTATTGCATGTAGACATTTGGATAGCAGCCATTCTGACTGGTGTGAAATGGTATCTCATTGTGGTTTTGATTTGCATTTTTCTGATTATGAGGGATGTTGAGCATTTTTTCATGTGTTTGTTAGCCATCTTTATGTCTTCTTTGGAGAAATGTCTGTTTAGTTCTTTGGCCCATTTTTTGATTGGGTCATTTATTTTTCTGGAATTGAGCTGCAGGAGCTGCTTGTATATTTTGGAGATTAATCCTTTATCAGTTGCTTCATTTGCTATTATTTTCTCCCATTCTGAAGACTGTCTTTTCACCTTGCTTATAGTTTCCTTTGCTGTGCAGAAGTTTTTGAATTTAATTAGGTCGCATTTGTTTATTTTTGCTTTTATTTCCAATATTCTTGGAGGTGGGTGTTGGAGGATCCTGCTGTGATTTATGTCAGAGAGTGTTTTGCCTACGTTCTCCTCTAGTTTTATAGTTTCTGGTCTTTAATCCATTTTGAGTTTATTTTGGTGTATGGTGTTAGGAAGTGTTCTAGTTTCATTCTTTTACAAGTGGCTGACCAGTTTTCTAAGCACAACTTGTTAAAAAGACTGTCTTTTCTCCATTTTATATACTTGCCTCCTTTGTCAAAGATAAGGTGTACATAGGTGCATGGATTTATGTCTGGACTTTCTATTTTGTTCCATTGATCTATATTTCTATCTTTATGCCAGTACCATACTGTCTTGATGACTGTGGCTTTGTAGTAGAGCCTGAAGTCTGGCAGGTTAATTCCCCCAGTTCCATTTTTTTTCCTCAAGATTGCTTTGGCTATTCGAGGTTTTTTGTATTTCCATACAAATTGTGAGATTATTTGTTCTAGTTCTGTGAAAAATATCGTTGGTAGCTTGAAAGGGATTGCATTGAATGTAAAAATTACTCTGGGTAGTATACTCATTTTTACAATATTTATTCTTCCAATCCACAAACATGGTATATTTCTCCATCTATTAGTGTCCTCTTTGATTACTTTCACTAGTGTTTTATAGTTTTCTATGTATAAGTCTTTTGTTTCCTTAGGTAGATATATTCCTAAGTATTTAATTCTTTTCGTTGCAACAGGAATGGAATAGTTTTCTTAATTTCTCTTTCTATTTTCTCATTAGTAGTGTATAGGAATGCAAGGGATTTCTCTGTGTTGGTTTTATATCCTGCAACTTTACTGTATTCATTGATTAGCTCTAGTAGTTTTCTGGTAGAGTCTTTAGGGTTTTCTGTGTAGAGGATCATGTCATCAGCGAACAATGAAAGTTTTACTTCTTCTTTTCCAGTTTGTATTCTTTTATGTCTTTTCCTGCTCTGATTGCTGTAGCCAAAACTTCCAGAACCATGTTGAATAGTAGTGGTGAGAGTGGGCACCCTTGTCTTGTTCCTGACTTTAGGGGAAATGCTTTCAGTTTTTAACGGTTGAGGATAATGTTTGGTGTGGGTTTGTCATATATAGCTTTTATTATGTTGAGGTATGTCCCTTCTATTCCCACTTTCTGGAGGGTTTTTATCATAAATGGATGTTGAATTTTGTTGAAGGCTTTCTCTGCATCTATTGAGATAATCATATGATTTTTATTTTTCAGTTTGTTAATGTGGTGTATTACGTTGATTGATTTGTGGATATTGAAGAATCCTTGTATTCCTGGGATAAAGCCCACTTGGTCATGATGCATGATCTTCTTAATGTGTTGTTGGATTCTGTTTGCTAGAATTTTGTTCAGGATTTTTGCATCTGTGTTCATCAGTGATATTGGCCTGTAGTTTTCTTTTTTTGTGGGTTCTTTACCAGGTTTTGGGATTAGTGTGATGGTGGCCTCATAGAATGAGTTTGGAAGTTTCCCTTCCTCAGCAATTTTCTGGAAGAGTTTGAGTAGAATAGGTGTTAGCTCTTCTCTAAATTTGTGGTAGAATTCAGCTGTGAAGCCGTCTGGACCTGGGCTTTTGTTTGCTGGAAGATTTCTGATTACAGCCTCTAGTTCCGTGCTTGTGATGGGTCTGATAAGATTTTCTATTTCTTCCTGGTTCAGTTTTGGAAAGTTGTACGTTTCTAGGAATTTGTCCATTTCTTCCACGTTATTCATTTTATTGCCATATAATTGTGCTGACGTGAGAGACGCCGGCCCCAGTGGCGCAGATGCGAGAGATGCTGGCCCTGGCACAACCGACCACGCAAAGAAACGCGGCTGAGAGGAGCTACCCCAGGCCTGAGACCAGGGCTGGTGAACGAGAGGAGCTGCCCCACGTCCAATAGTCGATGGCTGTGCTGGCGCAGGAGGGCCAAAAGAGCTACTCCACGATTAAGGTCAGGAGGGGTGGCCTTGAGGAGATACCCCTCATCCAAGGTAAGGTGCAGCGGCTGTGCTTTCTTGGAGCAGATGTGAAGAGATATCCCACGCCCAAGGTAAGAGAAACCCAAATAAGACGATAGGTATTGCGAGGGGGCATCAGAGGGCAGACACACTGAAATCATGATCACAGGAAACTAGTCGATCTGATCACATGGATCACAGGTGAATGTGGTCCACTGGATAAGGGAATGGCAAACCACTTCCGTATACTTGCCTTGAGAACCCCATGAACAGTATCAAAGGGCAAAATGATTCCATACTGAATGAGGAATTCCCCAGGTCGGTAGGTGCTCAGTATGCTACTGGAGCTCAGTGGAGAAATAACTCTAGAAGGAATAAAGGGATGGAGCAAAAGCAAAACCAGTACCCAGTTGTGGATGTCACTGGTGATAGAAGCAAGGTCTGGTGCTGTAAAAAGCAATATTGCATAGGAACCTGGAATGTTAGGTCCATGAATCAAGGCAAATTGGCAGTGGTCAAACAGGAGATGGCAAGAGCGAACGCAGACATTTGAGAAATCAGTAAACTAAAATGGACTGGAATGGGTGAATTTAACTCAGATGACCATTATATCTATTACTGTGGGCAGGAATCCCTTAGAAGATTCCGAAATGCAGTACTTGGATGCAATCTTAAAAATGACAGAATGATTTCTGTTTCCAAGGCAAACCATTCAGTATTACAATAATCCAAGCCTATGCCCCAACCAGTAACACTGAAGAAGCTGAAGTTGAACAGTTCTGTAAAGACCTACAAGACCTTTTAGAACTAACACCCATAAAAGATGTCCTTTTCATTATAGGGGACTGGAATGCAAAAGTAGGAAGTCAAGAAACACCTGGAGTTACAGGCAAATTTGGCCTTGGAGCACGGAATGAAGCAGGGCAAAGGCTAATAGAGTTTTGTCAAGAGAACGCACTGGTCATAGCAAAAACCCTCTTCCAACAACATAAGAGAAGACTCTACACTTGGACATCAGCAGATGGTCAACACTGAAATCAGATTGATTATATTCTTTGCAGCCAAAGATGGAGAAGCTGTATACAGTTAGCAAAAACAAGACCAGGAGCTGACTGTGGCTCAGATCATGAACTCCTTATTGCCAAATTCAGACTTAAATTGAAGAAAGTAGGGAAAACCACTAAACCATTCAGATATGACCTAAATCAAATCCCTTATGAGTATACAGTGGAAGTGAGAAATAAATTTAAGGGACTAGATCTGATAGATAGAGTGCCTGATGAACTCTGGACGGAGGTTCGTGACATTCTACAGGAGACAGGGACCACGACCATCCCCATGGAAAAGAAATGCAAAAAAGCAAAATGGCTGTCTGAGGAGGCCTTACAAATAGCTGTGAAAAGAAGAGAAGCGAAAAGGAAAGATATAAGCATCTGAATGCAGAGTTTCAAAGAATAGCAGGGAGAAATAAAAAAGCCTTCCTCAGATATCAATGCAAAGAAATAGAGGAAAACAACAGAATAGGAAAAACAAGAGATCTCTTCAAGAAAATTAGAGATTCCAAGGGAGCATTTCATGCAAAGATGGGCTCGATAAAGGACAGAAATGGTATGGATCTAACAGAAGCAGAAGATATTATGAAGAGGTGGCAAGAATACCCAGAAGAACTGTACAAAAAATATCTTCACGACCAAGATAGTCACGATAATGTGATCACTGACCTAGAGCCAGACATCATGGAATGTGAAGTCAAGTGGGCCTTAGAAAGCATCACTACGAACAAAGCTAGTGGAGGTGATGGAATTCCAGTTGAGCTCTTTCAAAGCTTGAAAGATGATGCTGTGAAAGTGCTGCACTCAATATGTCAGCAAATTTGGAAAACTCAGCAGTGGCCACAGGACTGGAAAAGGTCAGTCTTCATTCCAATCCCAAAGAAAGGCAATGCCAAAGAATGCTCAAACTACCGCACAATTGCACTCATCTCACACGCTAGTAAAGTCATGCTCAAAATTCTCCAAATCAGGCTTCAGCAGTATGTGAACCGCAAACTCCCAGATGTTCAAGCAGGTTTTAGAAAAGGCAGAGGAATCAGAGATCAAATTGCCAACATGCTCTGGATCATGGAAAAAGCAAGAGAGTTCCAGAAAAACATCTATTTCTGCTTCATTGACTATGCCAAAGCCTTTGACTGTGTGGATCACAATAAACTATGGAAAATTCTTCAAGAGACAGGAATACCAGACCATCTGACCTGCCTCTTGAGAAACCTGTATGCAGGTCAGGAAGCAACAGTCAGAACTGGACATGGAACAACAGACTGGTTCCAAATAGGAAAAGGAGTACATCAAGGCTGTATATTGTCACCTTGCTTATTTAACTTATTTACAGAGTACATCATGAGGAACTCTGGGCTGGAAGAAGCACAAGCTGGAATCAAGATTGCTGGGAGAAATATCAATAACCTCAGATATGCAGATGACACTACCCTTATGGCAGAAAGTGAAGAGGAACTCAAAAGCCTCTTGATGAAAGTGAAAGAGGAGAGTGAAAAGGTTGGCTTGAAGCTCAACATTCAGAAAACGAAGATCATGGCATCTGGTCCCATCACTTCATGGGAAATAGATGGAAAAACAGTGGAAACAGTTTTGGGGGCTCCAAAATCACTGCAGTTGCTAATTGCAGCCATGAAATTAAAAGAAAAACTTTCTCCTT
This sequence comes from Moschus berezovskii, assembly GCF_049115385.1. NCBI lineage: Eukaryota > Metazoa > Chordata > Mammalia > Artiodactyla > Moschidae > Moschus > Moschus berezovskii. Next base: position 73,389,663 of record NC_142470.1, on the reverse strand, counting down.
GGAAGGAAAGTTATGACCAACCTTGATAGTATATTAAAAAGCAGAGACATTACTTTGCCAACCAAGGTCCGTCTAGTCAAGGCTATGGTTTTTCCCGTGGTCATGTATGGATGTAAGAGTTGGACTGTGAAGAAAGCTGATCGCCATAGAATTGATGCTTTTGAACTCTGGTGTTGGAGAAGACTCTTGAGAGTCCCTTGTACTGCAGGGAGATCTAACCAGTCCATTCTAAAGGAGATCAATCCTGGATGTTCATTGGAAGGACTGATGCTAAAGCTGAAACTCCAATACTTTGGCCACCTCATGCGACGAGCTGACTCACTGGAAAAGACTCTGATGCTGGGAAAGGTTGGGGCGGGAGGAGAAGGGGACGACCGAGAATGAGATGGCTGGATGGCATCACCGACTCGATGGACATGAGTTTCAGTGAACTCCGGGAGTTGGTGATGGACACGGAGGCCTGGCGTGCTGTGATTCATGGGGTCGCGGAGAGTCGGACACGACTGAGCAACTGAAATGAACTGAACTGAACTGAATTGCTGATAGTATTCTCTAATAATCCTTTGTATTTCTGTGTTGTCAGTTGTGATCTCTCCATTTTCATTTCTAATTTTATTGATTTGGTTCTTTTCCCTTTGTTTCTTGATGAGTCTGGCTAGTGGTTTGTCAATTTTATTTACCTTTTCATAGAACCAGCTTTTGGCTTTGTTGATTTTTGCTATGGTCTCTTTTGTTTCTTTTGCATTTATGTCTGCCCTAATTTTTACGATTTCTTTCCTTCTACTAACCCTGGGGTTCTTCATTTCTTCCTTTTCTAGTTTCTTTAGATGTAGGGTTAGGTTATTTAGTTGACTTTTTTCTTGTTGCTTGAGGTGTGCCTGTATTGTTATGAACTTCCCCCTTAGCACTTTCTTTACAGTGTCCCAGAGGTTTTGTGTTGTTGTGTTTTCATTTATTTCTATGCATATTTTGATTTCCCTTTTTATTTCTTCTATGATTTGTTCATTATTTAGCAGTGTGTTGTTCAGCATCCATATGTTGGCATTTTTAATGGTTTTTCTCCCGTAATTGAGATCTAACCTAATTGAGATCTAACCTTACTGCATTGTGGTCAGAAAAGATGCTTGGAATGATTTCAATTTTTTGAATTTACCAAGGCTAGATTTATGGCCCACGATGTGATCTATCCTGGAAAAGGTTCCATGTGCACTTGAGAAAAATGTGAAATTCATTGTTTTGGGGTGAAATGTACTATAGATATCTATTAGGTCTAACTGGTCTATTGTATCATTTAAAGTTTGTGTTTCCTTGTTAGCTTTCTGTTTAGTTGATCTATCCATAGATTTAAGTGGGGTATTAAAATCTCCCACTATTATTGCATTGTTGTTAATTTCCCCTTTCATACTTGTTAGTAATTGTCTTACATATTGCGGTGCTCCTATGTTGGGTGCATAAATATTTAGAATTGTTATATCTTCTTCTTGGATTGATCCTTTGATCATTATGTAGTTTCCTTCTTTGTTTCTTTTCACAGCCTTTGTTTTAAAGTCTATTTTATCTGATATGAGTATTGCTACCCCTGCTTTCTTTTGGTCTCTATTTGCATGGAATATCTTTTTGCAGCCCTTCCCTTTAGTCTGTATGTGTCCCTGGTTTTGAGGTGGGTCTCTTGTAGACAACATATATGGGGTTTTTGTTTTTGTATCCATGCAGCCAACCTTTGTCTTTTGGTTGGGGCATTCAACCCATTTACGTTTAAGGTAATGATTGATAAGTATGATCCCGTTGCCATTTTCTTTATTGCTTTGGGTTCGAGTTTATACACCCTTTCTGTGTTTCCTGTCTAGAGAAGCTCCTTTAGCATTTGTTGAAGAGCTGGTTTGGTGATGCTGAATTCCCTCAGCTTTTGCTTGTCTGTAAAGCTTTTGATTCCTCCTTCATATTTGAATGAGATCCTTGCTGGGTACAGTAATCTGGGCTGTAGGTTATTTTCTTTCATCACTTTAAGTATGTCTTGCCATTCCCTCCTGGCCTGAAGAGTTTCTGTTGAAAGATCAGCTGTTATCCTTATGGGAATCCCCTTGTGTGTTATTTGCTGCTTTTCCCTTGCTGCTTTTAATATTTGTTCTTTGTGTTTGATCTTTGTTAATTTGATTAATACGTGTCTTGGAGTATTTCGCCTTGGGTTTATCCTGTTGGGGACTCTCTGGGTTTCTTGGACTTGGGTGATTATTTCTTTCCCTATTTTAGGGAAGTTTTCAACTATTATCTCCTCAAGTATTCTCTCATGGTCTTTCTTTTTGTCTTCTTCTTCTGGGACTCCTATGATTCGAATGTTGGAGCGTTTAACATTGTCCCAGAGGTCTCTAATATTGTCCTCATTTCTTTTAATTCGTTTTTCTTTTTTCCTCTCTGTTTCATTTATTTCTACAATTCTATCTTCTAGCTCGCTTATCCTGTCTTCTGCCTCTGTTATTCTACCGTTTGTTCCCTTCAAGGTGTTTCTGATCTCATCTATTGCATTATTCATTGCATATTGACTCTTTTATTTCCTCTAAGTCCTTATTAAACCTTTCTTCCATCTTCTCAATCCTTTTCTCCAGGTTATTTATCTGTAACTCCATTTTGCTTTCAAGATTTTGAATCATTTTCACCATCAAAATTTGAAATTCTTTATCAGGTAGATTCCCTATATCTTCCTCTTTTGTTTGTGTTGGTGGGCATTTATCTTGTTCCTTTACTTGTTGGGTATTTCTCTGCCTCTTCATCTTGCTTATATTGCTTTGCTTGGGGTGGCCTTTCCCTCTTCTGGCCATTTGTGGAGTTCTCTTTATTATGTAGTTTCCTCGCTGTGTGTGGGGTTGGACAGGTGACTTGTCAAGGTTCCCTGATTAGGGAAGCTTGTGTCGGTGTTCTGGTGGGTGGAGCTGGATTTCTTCTCTCTGGAGTGCAGTGTAGTGTCCAGTAATGAGTTATGAGATGTCAGTGGGTTTGGAGTGACTTTGGGCAGCCTGTATATTGAAACTCAGGGCTACTTTCCTGTGTTGCTGGAGAATTTGCGTGGTATGTCTTGCTCTGGAACTTGTTGACCCTTGGGTGGTGCTTGGTTTTAGTGTAGGTATGGAGGCGTTTGATGAGCTCCTAAGGATTAATGTTCCCTGGAGTCAGGAGTTCTCTGGTGTTCTCAGGATTCGGGCTTAAGCCTCTTGCCTCTGGTTTTTCGTCTTATTCTTGGAGTAGTCTCTAGACTTCTCTATCTGTCATTTCCAAGGTGGTTCCCTCTGTTTTAGCTTCTGTTTGCTGGTCTCTTCAGTGTCTAATTTCCGACCTGATACTAGGGGGCAGGTGGACACTTTTTAAAGGCTCAGTTGTTCAGTCCTGTTCTGGGAAGGGAGGAATGCTGCAGACAAATATCTCTGGCATCTGTGGGGAGTGCGCTCAGTGTCTCGGCCACACTGGGTTTGCCCCCGCTCACAGTGCGTGTGCTGTCCCAGTCTACACTGTACAGGCTCTAGGTTGCTCTGCCGGGAACTGTCCAAGGCCGGCGCTGGGTTGTGTGCACGTCCCAGGTCTGAGTGGCTCAAGTTCAGTTTCTCGGGTACTCCACAAAGGCGCAGATTTGGTTGGGCCTGCGTTTTGTGCCTTTCCCGGTCCGAGCAGCTCAGGTGACCAGGTGTTCGGCGAGTGCGGTGGCTGCGACTTATTGTCTCCCCAGTCCCTGCCACTTGGTTTTCTGGGCGTACAACTGGCACATCTTCTCAGGCTGATATCGACCGGCCCGAGTCCAAGAAGTCTTGATTAGCAACAAGCCTGCCTGCAGTTTTTATCGGATGCCTTTCTGGGGCCGCGATTGCCCCCTCCGGCTCTGGCTGCCCTCCCTGCCTGTCTCAGTGGGGGATGGGGGATGGGCCGACTGCAGCCTGCTCGCTCTGCTCAGCCCTTTATTCTGTGAGCGGGGCTAGCGGAATCTTAGGTTAGAGCTTTCCACCTTTTCGTGGGGAAGCTATCCCAGTCTTCTCTGCTATTCCCTATTAGATCTCTCAGATTGTTCTCGTGGCATTCAAGCCCAGTCCTCTCTCTAATTAGTTCAGCTGGCTCCTCCCTGCCCAGCCCCCACTTGTTAATGGCATATGCAGGCGTCTGCGCTGCTTCTCCGCTGGGAGTTACCATTTGGCAGGTAATCTGTGGGTTTTAATTATTTCTTTCTTTTTTCCTCCTGGTTATGTGGCCCTGTGAGGTTCCAAGGCTCGCCACAGACTAGCCAGTGAGAGTGTTTCCTGGTGTTTGGAAACTTTTCTCTTTTTAAAGCCACCCTTCCCGGGACGGAGCTCCGTCCTTACCTCTTTTGTCTCTCTTTTTATCTTTTATGTTTTTTCCTACCTCCTTTCGAAGACAATGGGCTGCTTTTCTGGGTGCCTGATGTCCTCTGCCAGCATTCAGAAGTTGTTTTGTGGACTTTACTCCATGTTCAAATGTTCTTTTGATGAATTTGTGGGGGAGATAGTGGTCTCGCCATCCTATTCCTCCGCCATCCTGTTCCTCTACATTAGCTTTAAACTGTTCCTTAGTCTGTGTTATTACGTACTCATTCATGTTTTCATATTTGTAGCTAGTGATCGATTGTGATGAAAGACTGAATGAAGTATCTGGGGATAGGGCAGCTTCTCTAGCAGTGCATAGGCTTCATGAGGCTGGGATAGAACTCTAAATAAAGTCACAGTACTGCTATCCAGAAAGAATGGAAATGGGTAACTGGCTTCTGAAAATACAGATGTTGACTATAGGAACAGAAGAAAAAAATCACCCGAAAATAATAGAAAGGAGAATAAATTTGGCTTAGAAATAATCCTATTTAATTCATCAGGGAAAGTGAACTAGCCTGCTAATAAACTGTGTATAGCCCATTCTGTAATGTGAATTTGAGCTCTTCCCCAGTATTTTATTAGTCAAATTAGAAACATATAAATTTGGGGAGGGAATTCAACAGCTATTTTTCCTGGCTAGTTTGATGGAATTATTGTGTCATTCTTCAAGCATCTATATATTAATTAATATGCTAGCTTATCAATATATTAAGGGACCTGTGACTCTTAGTGATATTGCTAAGGGTATATAAATGATTAAATTGACAATCCTGTAAGGTTAGACCCAGATGTAAATTTGCCCCAACTTCTACCCATATGTTTTTAGTTTTTTAAAAAAACATTGCTTACTCTAGCATTTTTTGCATAGATGCACTGACTTTAATGCTTTATAATAGTGAGTATACATACTGCATTAACTTAAGAATCTCATGATCAAATTAGATACCAAGTCCTGTGTTTTTTTTTTTAAATAAATACACCTAGTATTTTTTAGTAACAATCTATTAATAGTAGAAATGACGTGGAAAAGCTTATCTTTATGTAGGTAGTAGGTATTTACTTCATTCCCATGAGGTCCTTGAAAATAAGAAATGAGATAAAAATATAAATCAGACTAAAATATTAAGGAATGAAGAAAAATATTTTGAGTGTTTTTATTTCATCTCAAATGTGTATATTTCATCCTTACAATTAAACCATCCCAATTGTTCCAAACATTGAAAACAGTGTAAACTTCTACTTAACAGAAAAAACTAATAAACAATTCTTTGTGCTTCCATTGGGTATTGCAGTGACTTAACTACATGACAGCTTTCAGTCAGAAAGTAAAGAATGAAATAGAACAGAAATAGCAGAGAGTTAAAAAAAAAATTGAGTCCATTCTTGCTGTAATCTGCTTTTTGTCTTTATTATACCAGATTTTGTCTCAAAATAATTGTAAAATATAGCCAATAAATATTTCTACTTAGAGAAAGGTGCTAAGATCCTAAATCAGATATTTGGATTTAATGAATTTTTATATATGTTCTGATTCATTAGCTGCCATTCCCATCTCCTCATTAATATGATATGAGATACTCATATTTTTTAATTTGTTTTTCTTATTGGGGCCAAGACTGAATGAAGAATATTGTGTCATCTATTTTGCAAATCATTCGTTTATTTATTTAACAGCCATTTGTTAGTCACCTACAATTTGGTAGTTATTACAAGAAAAACATAAAGAAGATTGACATTGTTTTCTGCACTCAGAAAAAGCCTAGTCTAGGAAGAATTATTTATAATTAATTATGTTTTGTAATTGTTTGTATAAAATATATACTATGTAATATATAATACATATTATATGTATGGTGTATATCATTTATATATATAGTATTTTATATTCATGAAGAAATAAATACTAACCTATTAAGAGTGAGATCTGAATAGTGAATAGGCATTATAATTGTGAAGATAAATGGAGACAGTGTGTATCACACACAGAGTGAAAGTCATTATACTGGAGAGACCTTGCTGCTTCCAGATATCTTAATGATGGTCAATATGTCAGGGTTCTAGAAAAAATAAAGGATATCCCAAGCTCAGAAGGTAACTATGTATGAAGAGGATAGAGATTTGTGGACCATGTTAAGGATAAGGTATGTTTCTATCATTGCCAAAGAAAATACTTAAAGAGGGTACTTAAAGAGAGTGGTAACATGGTAAGTTTTTCATTTTATATGTAATCATTTTAAAGAGATATTGATTTTTTGGAAAGAGTCACACAGGAGCAGCAGGAGTACAATAAGAGGCATTTAAAGGAAGTCATATGAGAGATAATTGTAGCTTGGGCTCTGGTATGGAAAGTGAAACTGAAACATGATGGAAGATTTGGAATATAAATAACATATAGAATGGATGTTTCCATTAGTTATCTTTTACTTCCTTCTCACAAAAGTTCAGCATGACAAATATTAAAGGTTATGGAATTTTCCACAATTCATTTAGTGTGTGGTAGAATAAAGAGTAAAACCCAAGTATTTGAGTTCAAAGCCTCAGAAGGTGTCTGTGTGTGTGTGTGTGTGTGTGAGCATATGTTCTTACGCACTCATACCAAATGTTGTAGAAGGACACCTAAAATGAGAAATGAAAAGTCTATATTGGATTTAGCACCATGTATGTTATTGAGTTTTGAATGTTGCTTTATTTTGTTTGTTGATATGGGTAGCTGTTATGTAGAGCAATATGTACCAATCTCAGACTTTAGGAGTTTGAATCCTAACTCTGTCATCTAGCAGCTGTGTGATGTAATGAATATAATTAAACTTCTTTCTCTCTTTGTTTCTTCATCTGTAAAATGGTGTAATAATAATGTATAGGTCATTAGGAAATTGGTATTATTGAGTTAACCATTTGTAAATTACTCTTAGGCCTGCATTACCTGTTTAGTATATATGATTGGAATGATGTTAATGATAGTGATGGCAAAGAAAGACAAGCTAGATTTTATGAATCAAAGGGAGATGGATAATTGGAGATAGTATGTATATATAACTCTTGGGAGAAGTAAATTTTTAAATTTTTTTAAAATTTATTTATTTTTGGCTGTGCTGGGTCTTTGTTGCTGCACGGGCTCTTCTCTAGTTGAGGTGAGTGGGTGTTACTCTCTAATTGAGGTGTGCAGGCTTCTAATAGTTTTGGCTTCTCCTGTTGCAGAACATAAGATCTCTAAGGTATGCGGGTTTCAGTAGTTGCAGTTCCAGGGCTCTAAAGCACAGGCTCAATAGCTGAGGTGCATGGGCTTAGTTGTTCCATGGCATGTGTGATCTTCCCAGGACAAGGATCAAACCCATGTCTCCTGCATTAGCAAGTGGATTCTTTACCACTGAGCCACCCAGGGGAACCCTGGAAAAGTAAATTATTGAAGTGATGCATCAAGTAGGAGATATAGTGATGCATCTGTGCAGGAAATAATTTGACCATTTCCAAATGGAGACCTAGTTTTTCCTTCATCTCTTTGGAGGTAATCTTTATTTGCCTGGCAATCTTTAGGGTCATCATATAGTAGCAGTGTGATTTAGGGTGAAGGTTGAATATACATGACAGTCTTAAAGTGGGAGAGGCTATGTCAGAAAAAACAACCATGTGCTTTAGGGTAGGGTCATCAGGTCACATGTTATTAATTGATCTGAAGTTCAACCTTTTGGGCAATAAGTCATCATGCTTATGTAGTGAAGCTCCAATAAAAACTGGACACATTAGATTTATGAAATTCCAGGTATATTGTCAGGCATATTGTCACACATCAATTCCAGGAGGAAAATATGTCCTGAAAAAAATATCTTCAAGCTGAATGTAATTTTGGGCAAGCTCATGTACACCCCCAGTGAATTTACAGTTAATGTCACAAGTAAGGATCATTTATTGTGGACTCTTCCTTTTAACCTTGCAACTGTACCCTAATTTCTTGAAGTTTATGTCCCAAGCCTTGAGTAGACTTGGTAGTCTGGATGACTGTGCCTTCATGAAGTTTGATTAGCTTGAGATTTTCTCTAGCCAAAGGAAATTAAGTTATGTAGGAGTGTTCTTTAATTATGTTCATAAAATACTTCATGACGTTTATTTAAAATGTAAAGCTACAGGGGAAAAAAAGTAAAGAAAAAATGGGCCCTAAACTAACTATTACTGAAATAATGCAATTGTAATATGTGGCATGCTTCATTTCAGAACTCTATTGATATCTCTCTTATCAATTTATTTACAGCTCAAAAAATAAATCGAGATTGGAAAAGTATCACTCTCAGTATGTAGCATAAGAGTATATTAAGTTAATATTGTCTTGAATTTAAAAAAAAATTAAAGAGTGAATTGAAAGGACTGGTGTATTGAGAATAACTTAGCAAGTTATCTTCAATTCTTAAGAACAAAACTTACTTAATTTAGGAAAATTGAAAATAACCAAGGATTAGAGTATTTTAGGAACTATTTTAACATAATTAGAAACGATAGATATTCTGCTTTTAATGACAAAGAGATTTGCACACAGTTCTTTCTCTCCTGCCCTTACATCTTGATTATGTGAGTTTATACTATTTTCGTTTTACAGATATTCTTCTGTGCAAACATAGATCTCTAAATTGCTAAACTCAGTTCTAAGTCCAAGCAAGTTGTTTTGCCTCTTAGAATCATTCATTTACAAAGGCTTCCTTACTTTGTTTTACTTCTTGTTTGGCTGACTTTATCATTGATTTTTTCAATAATGTATAATAAATGCAATATTCTATGAGAATATATTTTTAGTCACTTAATTCATAACTTGTCAGCTTAACCTGGTATCATAATTTACCTCCTCATAAGTTTACTGATAACATAGTCATCTAAACTTGAAGGTTTTGCTGAATTTAAGACTAGTCTTATATTCTCTTATTTAGAACATCCTTTGATAAACAACCATTCTTTGTGATAACAAATTTGCTGTAAAAAAAGAGAAAATTTAGGTAATTTCAGCCTCTAAAAATGTAACCAAGTTCAAAGCTTGTCTATCTCTCACTGCTGATTTTCAGAATTTCAAATATCAGAATTAAAGTAAAACAAAGCTACTAAAAGTAATTAAAATTTATTTGCAATGCAAATTAGAAATGACAAGTGCAAAGAGGATAGTACTTTTCCATTTTCCCTTTTATTCAACTGTGTCAGCAATGAAGTATAGAGTTGGCAGTTTCTAGAGGAAAATGTGGAGAAGGCAATGGCACCCCACTCCAGTACTCTTGCCTGGAAAATCCCATGGATGGAGGAGCCTGGTGGGCTACAGTCCATGGGGTCGCTAAGAGTCGGACACGACTAAGCGACTTCACTTTCACTTTTCACGTTCATGCACTGGAGAAGGAAATGGCAACCCACTCCAGTGTTCTTGCCTGGAGAATCCCAGGGACGGGGGAGCTTGGTGGGCTGCCATCTATGGGGTCGCACAGAGTCGGACACGACTGAAGCGACTTAGCAGCAGCAGCAGAAGCAGTGTAAAATGTATGTCAGCCAGAATGACATCAGCCAACTAAAATTCTCAAAGCTAAGGGAGAATTTGCATAGGAAAAAATCAATAGAAAATTCTGAAAACTGAAATTCTCTGACTCTAGTTTGCACTCACACACTCTTATAATTTCAGTTTCTCCAAACTCATAGCCATTAGCTCTTAGAAAATAAGATTTTAAGGAATGACGATTGCTACCATAGAACAAAACACAGAATATGGCAGAGGAATAGGTGGACGTGGAGTACATTTCTCCATGGATACATCAGGAATATAGCTTCAGACACAGAATTTCATGCAGAACACCAGCTGAGAGTAGACAGGAGTACCTGACCAGTGGAAATGAATATATGGAACCGAGCAAAACTTGGTAGGATGAAAGAACTAGGGGAAAAAACAGGAGTGTTAGTTGAAATGGACCTACCAGTGGCAGGTGGGGGAACTGAAGCAGGGGTCCAATCCCCACATCGGGGCAATTGTCTGAGTCAGAGGAGAAATATTTAAAGCTGAGTGAAACACCTGATCTGTGGCAGCCTAAATGGAATGAGAATCAGACAGTCCTTGTCTCAGCCATATATACCCTGGACAGGGACGCAGGCCGCCTAGAAGGCATAGCAGATGGGAGCTGGAATTTAGGGATTGTGGAGTAATCCAAGGGCGAGGGCTTCTGTTGACTGTGGAGATGGATCAAGGGGATGTGAAGAAGGAGATTATGGTGGGAAATGCCTGTGAAAGAAAGCCAGGCAGCCATGGAGGCAAAGCGATACTGCTTAGTCAGGTATAAGGCGTGGAGCCATCACCATAGGCTCTCCCCACATGCCAGCAACAGCAACTGAACAATAGAGACTGGCCCATCAAATGCCTGACACACTGATATACAGAATGGCACCCTACCCAGGATGCTCCTTAAAGAGCCTGATGCACTGATCTACAGAGTAGGACCCAGTCAGGGGTCCCATCTATGTGCCTGATGTGCCAGATAACAGAGAAGGACCCCAAGCAAGGGAGCCGTCTAAGTGCCTGAATGGGCGGAGCTACGGAGAAAGACTGGCCAAAGAGGCCTTTTGAGTGCCAGCTATAAGAGGATTGAAAAAAGACTCTGAGAGGACCATTACTCCTGAAGCAGATAGTCTGTGTCCCTGCACACTTGGCTCTGCCAGGATCCCCACAAGCGAAGTAGCTATGCCACCTTCACGCTCAGCTTTCACTGGGGCAGAGTTGCCACAGGCAAAAAGAGTCTTGTGTCTAAGCATGCAGGATCTCTTTGGTCATGTCCAACTCTTTGTGACCCTGTGGACTGTGGCCTGCCTGGCTTCTCTATCAGAGGAGTTCTCTAGGAAGAATACTGGTGTATTGGCCAGTACTGGTTGCCATACCCTTCCAGAGCACTATTTTTCCAGCTGCCCTAGCCACCAACTCCCCTGAGTACCTAGTGCTGCCAGAAGCCCTGTGACCCAAGCAGCTGAACCACCTCGTCACCTGGCCCTCACTGGGGCAACCGAAGTCCTCCAGGGCAGCCTCAGGAGCAAACCACAGTGGTCTAAACACATGAAGAGGTGGAAATAAATCCACGATTGAAACCCAGGTGCAGTGTGGCTAAGGAAGAAGACCCAAAACCTTGCCACCAGCTGTACAAGCTGAAGATTAAATCCACACAATCAACTAGGCAGACTCTGTGTCTATGGAATACATAAAAGAACGTTGAGAGCTCCCACAAAAGAAAACACACTAGATCTAATATCTGTGGACATTGAAGACAAGAACGCACAGGAGTAGGACCAGATTAGAATCTGAGTTGCCCCCTCAGCAGGTCCAGAGACCAGCACAGTGTTGGAGTGTATCCTAGGGAGTTGCGGTGGACTATGACTTCCAGCAAGGGAAAGGACTCCGACCACAGTGACTCAAGAAAACATTTATTATTCCTGTTTTGACTTGTTCTGTAGATTCTTTTGGATATTTTTCTTCCAGCCCCCCCCATCCCCCCATTGCAGTTGTCAGTTTCATTGGCACTGTGAAATCTAATTAAACTTTTGAGCTTTTATTTTATTTTTCTCAGTCACATTTTTTATTGTTGTTATAAACCTCTCCCTCTACATTCCACTTTTGCAGTTGTGTGGTTTTACTTTTTTTGTTGTTTTTTTCTTTCTTTCTTCTTCCTTTTTTTATTATTCTTTTCTCTTTTTCAATTTTAATTTTTTAAACCTATTATTTTTTTCTACATTTATTTGTTTTTCCTACTATTATTTTCCCCTTGCAGTTAATCTTTAATATTTACCTACTTCTATTTAACTTTGCATATCTGTTCTTTCTTTCTTTCCTTTCCTCTCAACGTATTTGTTAGTTTTGTTTTCTTTGCTTTATCCCCCACTTGGCACCTTGCTTTACTTTTGTTTTCCAGTTTGTGCTTTAGTTAGTTTTGTTCTTAACTGGTAAATATAATTTTTGGTTTTCTTTGTTCTCCAGGTCAATCTATTGTATTTTATTTTTCTTGGACTGTTTTGATTTTGCTTATGGATATACATATATATGTGTCTATTCCATTATTTTAATTATTATTTGCCTGATTTTGTAAATGCCGTTTGTCTGGGGTTCATCTTTGGTTTCTCATTTTGGGGTATGTGTTTGCTGCTGCTGCTGCTGCTGCTGCTGCTAAATTGCTTCAGTCGTGTCCAACTCTGTGCGACCCCATAGATGGAAGCCCACCAGGCTCCCCCATCCCTGGGATTCTCCAGGCAAGAACACTGGAGTGGGTTGTCATTTCCTTCTCCAATGCGTGAAAGTGAAAAGTGGAAGTGTAGTCGCTCAGTCATGTCTGACTCTTAGCGACCCCCTGGATTGCAGCCTACCAGGCTCCTCCATCCATGGGATTTTCCAGGCAAGAGTACTGGAGTGGGGTGCCATTGCCTTTTCCAGGGTATGTGTTTAGGTCTCACTTAATGCCATTACAAACCACTTGTGGAATCTTTGTTCCTGAACAGAGATCAAGCCCTGAGCCTTTGGAGTGGGAACACTGACTCCAAGACCCTAGACTCCCAGAGAATTAGCCCTAGGGAATATCAAATAATGAGAACTCACACAAATGAAACCACTTGAATACAAGATCCAGCATCATCCAACCACCAGTAGCACCCTGTGCAGGACACCTCATCTAAACAACAAACAAAAATACAAACCCAATCATCAGCAAACAGGATTACCACCTCACTCAGCCTTACTCATCAGAGGAAAAACAAACAAACAAAAAAGCTCAGCACAAATCACCCTATATGAAGTTTACACAAACCACTGGACCAACCTTAGGAGGGCAGAAACCAAAAGAAAGAAAAAATTCAACCTGGAACCTGGGAAAAGGAGACCTCAAACACAATAAGTTGCAAAAAATAATGTAAAGGCAGAGAAATACTACATAAATGAAGGAACAAACTAGAAACATAGAAGTACAAATAAATGAAGAGGAAATAGGCAAACTACCTGAAAAATAATTCAGAATAATGATAGTAAAGATGATCAAAACCCTTGGAAACAGAATGGAGAAAATGCAAGAATCAATTAAAAAAGACCAAAAAGAATTAAAGAATAAACATGCAGAGACAAACAACACAATTACTGAAATTAAAGATACTCTGGAAGGAATCTATAACAGAATATCTGAAGCAGAAGAATGAATCAGTTAACTGGAAGATAAAATGGTGGAAATAACTTCTGAAGAGCAGAATAAAGTAAAAAAGGAAAAAAAAAGAAAAGAATTGAGGATAGTCTCAGAGACCACTGGGAAAATATCAATCACACCAACATTCAAATTATAGGGGTCCCAGAAGAAGCAGAGAAAAAGAAAGGATATGAGAACATTTTTGAAGAGATTATAGTTGAAAATTTCCCCAACATGGAAAAGGAAATAGTCAAGTCCAAGATACACAGAGTCCCATACAGGATAAACCCAAGGAGAAACATGCCAAGACACATACTAATCAAACTAACAAAGACTAAGCACAAAGAAAGAATATTAAAAGCAGCTATGGAAAAGCAAAAAGTAACATACAAGGGAAACCCCATACATTTAACAGCTGATCTTTCAGCAGAAACTCGGCAGACCAGGAGAGAATGACAGGATATATTTAAAGTACTAAAAGGGAAAAAATATACAACCAAGATTACTGTACTCAGCAAGGATCTCATTCAAAATTTATGGAAAAATAAAAAACTTTTTAGACAAGCAAATTTAAGAGAATTCAGTACCACCAAAACAGCTTTACAACAAATGTTAAAGGGATGTATATAATCAAGAAATGCGGGAGAAGAAAAAGATCTACAAATTCAACCCCAAACAATTAAGAAAATGGCAATAGGAACATATATTTCAATAATTACTTTAAATGTCCGTTCCGTTCCATTCCGTTCAGTCGCTCAGTCGTGTCCGACTCTTTGCGACCCCGTGGACTGTAGCCTACCAGGCTTCTCCGTCCATGGGATTCTCCAGGAAAGAATACTGGAGTGGGTTACCATAAATGTAAGTGGATTAAATTCTCCAATCAAAAGACACAGATTGGCTGAATGGATTAAAGAAACAAGACCGATATATCTTCTGTCTGCAAGAAACCCAATTCGTACCTCAAGACACACATAGACTGAAAGTAAGAGGATGGAAAAATATACTCCATGGAAATGGAAAGGAAAAGAAAGATGGAATAGAACGCCTCATATCAGACAAAATGTTGTTTAGTCACTAAGTCATGTCTGACTCTTGCAACCTCATTGACTGTAGTACACCAAGCTCCTCTGCCAATGGGATTTCCCAGGCAAGAATACTGGAGTGGGTTGCCATTTCCTTCTCCAGGGGATCTTCCCAACTCAGGGATTGAACCTGTGTCTCCTATGTTGGCAGGTAGATTCTTTACCACTCCAGTGATGCCCCAGATATGTTGTTCAGTTCAGTTCAGTTCAGTCGCTCAGTCGTGTCAGACTCTCCGCGACCCCATGAATCACAGCACGCCAGGCCTCCCTGTCCATCACCAACTCCCGGAGTACACTCAAACTCATGTCCACAGAGTCGGTGATGCCATCCAGCCATCTCATTCTCGGTCGTCCCCTTCTCCTCCCGCCCCCAACCTTTCCCAGCATCAGAGTCTTTTCCAGTGAGTCAACTCGTCGCATGAGGTGGCCAAAGTATTGCAGTTTCAGCTTTAGCATCAGTCCCTCCAATGAACATCCAGGACTGATCTCCTTTAGAATGGACTGATTGGATCTCCTTGCAATATAAGGGACTCTCAAGAGTCTTCTCCAACACCACAGTTCAAAAGCATCGATTCTTCGGCGATCAGCCTTCTTCACAGTCCAACTCTCACATCCATACATGACCACGGGAAAAACCATTGCCTTGACTAGACGGACCTTGGTTGGCAAAGTAATGTCTCTGCTTTTATTGACTGCTAATTAAATCAGATTGTAGTCAGAGAACACAGTGTGATTTCTATCTTTGAAAATTTATGGACACTTATTCGGTGGCCTAGAACATGGTATAAGTTGGTGAACATACCATGTGCATTTGAAAAAATGGGTATATTGCAGTTATTGAATATACAAAATAAACGTTAAAATAAAGAATATTACAAGAGATAAGGAAAGGACACTACGTAATGATCAAGGGATCAATCCAAGAGGAAGACATGACAAATTTAAATATCCATGCGCCCAACATATGAGCACCTCAAAACATAAAACAAACACTAACAGAGATCAGTCCTGGATGTTTATTGGAAGGCCTGATGCTGAAGCTAAAACTCCAATACTTTGGCCACCTCATGCAAAGAGTTGACTCACTGGAAAAGACTCTGATCCTGGGAGGGATTGGGGGCGGGAGGAGAAGGGGATGACAGAGAATGAGATGGCTGGATGGCATTACCGACTCGATGGACATGAGTTTGAGTGAACTCTGGGAATTGGTGATGGACAGGGAGGCCTGGTGTGCTGTGATTGATGGGATCGCAAAGAGTTGGACATTACTGAGTGACTGAACTGAACTGAACTGAACTGAACATACATAACAGGAGAAATTGACAGTAACACAGTAATAGTAGGAGACTTTAACACCCCACTCACACCAATGGACAGATCATCAAAACAGAAAATTAATAAGGAAACACAAGTCTTAAATGATACATTAGATGAGATGGATCTCACTGATATCTTCAGGACATTCCATCCAAATGCAGAAGAATACACCTTCTTCTCAAGTGCACATAGAACATTCTCCAGGAGAAACCACATCTTGGATCACAAATCAAACCTCAGTAAATTTAAGAAAATTGGAATCATATTAAGTATCTTCTCTGACCACAATGCTATGAGACTAAATATCAATTGCAAGAAAAAACTGTAAGAAACACAACCACATGGAGGTTAAACAACACGTTTCTAAATAACCAACAGGTTACTGCAGAAATCAGAGAAATCTAAAAATTTCTAGAAGCAAATGACAATTAAAGCATGACAACTCAAAACCTATGGGATGCAGCAAAAGCAGTTCTAAGAGGGACGTTTATAGCAATACAATCCTACCTCAAGAAACCAGAAAAACATCAAATTAGACAACTTAACTTTGTACTTAGAGCAACTGGAAAAAGAAGAAAAAAAAAAAAAACAGCAACAGTAGCAAAAGGAAAGAAATCATAAATATCTGAGCAGAAATAGATGAAAGAAACAGTTGTAAAGCTTAATAAAACTAAAAACTGGTTATTTGAGAAGATAAACAAAGTTGACAAAACAAACTTGACAAACCTTTAGCCAGACTCAAGGAAAAAAGAGAGAAGAATCAAATCAACGAAATTAGAAATGAAAAAGGAGAGGTTGCAGCAGACAATGGAGAAATACAAAGGGTTGTAAGACTATTATGAACAACTATATGGCAATAAAATGGATAACCTGGAAGAAATGGACAGATTCTTAGAAAAATTCAATCTTCCAAGACTGAACCAGGAAGAAACAGAAATTGTAAACAACCAAGTTACAATCACTGAAATTGAAGCTGTGATCAAAAATCTCCCAAAAAACAAAAGCCCAGGACCAGATGGATTCACAGGAGAATTCTATCAAACATTTAGAGAAGATCTAATGCCTATCCTTCTAAAACTCTTTCAAAAAAATTGAAGAGGAAGGAACACTTCCAAACTCATTCTAAGAGGCCAGAATTATTCTGATACCAAAACCAAAGAACACAAAAGAAGAAAACTACAGGCCAATATCACTGATGAACAAATTGAAAGATAAAAACCGTATGATCATCTCAATAGATGCAGAAAAAGCCTTTGACAAAATTCAGCACCTGTTTATGATTAAAACTCTTCAAAAAATAGGCATAGAAGGAATCTACTTCAACATAGTAAAGGCCATATATGATAAGCCTACAGCAAACATTATTCTCAATGGTGAAAAACTGAAAGCATTCCCCCTAAGATGAGGAACAAGACAAAGGTATGCAGTTTCACCACTATTATTCAACATAGTTTTGGAAGTCCTAGCTACAGCAATCAGAGAAATAAAAAAAGGAATCCAGATCAGAAAAGAGAAATAAAGCTCTCACTGTTTGCAGAAGATGTGATACAGTACATCAGTTCAGTTCAGTTCAGTCGCTCAGTCGTGTCCGACTCTTTGCGACCCCATAAACCACAGCACTCCAGGCCTCCCTGTCCATCACCAACTCCCGGAGTTCACTCAAACTCATGTCCATCGAGTCGGTGATGCCATCCAGCCATCTCATTCTCTGTCGTCCCTGTCTCCTCCTACCCCCAATCCCTCCTAACATTAGACTCTTTTCCAGTGAGTCAACTCGTTGCATGAGGTGGCCAAAGTATTGGAGTTTCAGCTTCAGCATCAGTCCTTCCAATGAACACTCAGAACTGATCTCTTTTAGAATGGACTGGTTGGATTTCCTTGTAGTCCAAGGGACTCTCAAGAGTCTTCTCCAGCACCACAATTCAAAAGCATCAATTCTTTGGCGATCAGATTTCTTCACAGTCCAACTCTCACATCCATACATGACCACGGGAAAAATTATAGCCTTGACTAGACGGACCTTTGTTGGCAAAGTAATGTCTCTGCTTTTTAATATGCTATCTAGGCTGGTCATAACTTTCCTTCCAAGGAGCAAGCGTCTTTTAATTTCCTGGCTGCAATCAGCATCTGCAGTGATTTTGGAGCCCCCAAAAATGAAGTATGACACTGTTTCCACTGTTTCCCCATCTATTTGCCATGAAGTGATGGGACCAGATGCCATGATCTTTGTTTTCTGAATGTTGAGCTTCAAGCCAACCTTTTCACTCTTCTCTTTCACTTTCATCAAGAGGCCTTTGAGTTCCTCTTCAATTTCTGCCATAAGGGTAGTGTCATCTGCATATCTGAGGTTATTGATATTTCTCCCAGCAATCTTGATTCCAGCTTGTGCTTCTTCCGACCCAGCGTTCCTCATGACGTACTCTGCATATAAGTTAAATAAGCAGGGTGACAATATACAGCCTTGACGTACTCCTTTTCCTATTTGGAACCAGTCTGTTGTTCCATGTCCAGTTCTAACTGTTGCTTCCTGACCTGCATACAGGTTTCTCAAGAGGCAGGTCAGGTGGTCTGGGATTCCCATCTCTTTCAGAATGTTCCACAGTTTATTGTGATCCACACAGTCAAAGGCTTTGGCATAGTCAATGAAGCAGAAATAGATGTTTTTCTGGAACTCTCTTGCTTTCTCCATGATCCAGCGGATGTTGGCAATTTGATCTCTGGTGCCTCTGCCTTTTCTAAAACCTGCTTGAACATCTGGGAGTTCACGGTTCACATATTGCTGAAGCCTGGCTTGGAGAATTTTGAGCATGACTTTACTAGCGTGTGAGATGAGTGCAATTGTGCGGTAGTTTGAACATTCTTTGGCATTGCCTTTCTTTGGGATTGGAATGAAGACTGACCTTTTCCAGTCCTGAGGCCATTGCTGAATTTTCCAAATTTGCTGGCATATTGAGTGTAGCACTTTCACAGCATCATCTTTCAGGATTTGAAATAGCTCAATTGGAATTCCATCATCTCCATTTGTTCATAGTGATGCTCTCTAAGGCCCACTTGACTTCACATTCCAAGATGTCTGGTTCCAGGTGAGTGATCATGCCATCATGGTTATTTTCGTCGTGAATATCTTTTTTTGTACAGTTCTTCTGTGTATTCTTTCCACCTCTTCTTAATATCTTCTGCTTCTGTTAGGTCCATACCATTTCTGTCCTTTATCGAGCCCATCTTTGCATGAAATGTTCCCTTGATAGCTTTAATTTTCTTGAAAAGATCTCTTGTTTTTCCTACTCTGTTGTTTTCCTCTATTTCTTTGCATTGATCACTGAGGAAGATTTTCTTATCTCTCCTTCCTATTCTTTGGAACTCTGCATTCAGATGCTTATATGTTTCCTTTCCTCCTTTGCTTTTCGTTTCTCTTCTTTTCACAGCTATTTGTAAGGCCTCCTCAGACAGCCATTTTGCTTTTTTGCATTTCTTTTCCATGGGGATGGTCTTGGTCCCTGTCTCCTGTACAATGTCATAAACCTCTGTCCAGAGTTCATCAGGCACTCTATCTATCAGATCTAGACCCTTAAATCTATTTCTTACTTCCACTGTATACTCATAAGGGATTTGATTTAGGTCATATCTGAATGGTCTAATGGTTTTCCCTACTTTCTTCAATTTAAGTCTGAATTTAGCAATAAGGAGTTCATGATCTGAGCCACAGTCAGCTCCTGGTCTTGTTTTTGCTAACTGTATACAGCTTCTCCATCTTTGGCTGCAAAGAATATAATCAATCTGATTTTGGTGTTGACCATCTGATACAGTACATAGAAAACCCTAAAAATAGTATCAGAAAATTACTAGAGCTAATCAGTAAATTTAACAAAGTTTCAGGATACAAAATCATTACACAGAAATCATTTGCATTTCTATGTGCTTACAATGAAAAATCAGAAAGAGAAATTAAGGAATAAATCCCATTCATCATTGCAACAAAAAGAATTAAATATCTAGGAATAAACTTACCTAAGGAGACAAAAGAACCATACACAAAATTATAAGACACTGTTGAAAGAAATCAAAGATGACGTAAACAGATGGAGAGATATTCCATGTTCCTGGGTAGGAAGAATTAGTATTGTGAAAATGACTATACTAACATGCAATCTACAGATTCAATGTGATCCCTATCAAATTACCAATGGCATTTTTTACAGAACTAGGACAAAAAATTTCACAGTCCTATAGAAATACAAAAGATGTCAAATAGCCAAAGCAGTCTTTAGAAAGAAGAATGGGAGCTGGAGGAATAGACCTTCCTGACTTCAGATTGTACTACAAAGCTACTGTCATTAAGACAGTATGGAGCTGACACAAAAACAGAAATACAGACATGAATGAAATATATAAATACATAAATGCATGAAATACATAAATGAAAAAAGATAGAAAGCCCATAAATATACCCATGCACCTATGGGTACTTTATTTTTGACAAAGGAGACAAGAATATACAATGGGGCAAAGACTGCCTCTTCAATAAATGGTGTTGGGAAAACTGGACAGCTACATTTAAAAGAAAGAAATTAGAACACTTCCTAACAGCAACACAAAGATGAACTCAAAATGGAATAAAGACCTACATGTAAGACCAGAAACTATAATACTCTTAGAGGAAAACATAGGCAGAACACTCGATGACGTGAATCAAAGAAAGATCCTCTATGACCCACCTCCTAGAGTAATGGAAATGAAAACAAAAGTAAAGTGGGACCTGATTAAAATTAAAAGCTTTTACACAGCAAAGGAAATTACAAGCAAGGTGAAAAGACATCCCTCAGAATGGGAGAAAATAATATCAGATGAAACAACTGACAAAGGATTAATTTCCAAAATATACAAGCAGCTCATACAACTCAATGCCAGAAAAACAAACAACCCAATCAGAAAATGGGAAAAAGACCTAAACAGACATTTCTTCAAAGAAGACATACAGATGGCTAACAAACGTATGAAAAGATGCTCAACATTGGTCATTATTAGAGAAATCAAAATCAAAACCACAGTGAGATATCACTTCACACCAGTCATAATGGCCCTCATCAAAAAGTCTATAAACAATAAATGCTGGAGAGGTTGTGGAGATAAGGGAATGCTTTTGTGCTGTTGGTGGGCATGTAAATTGATACAGCCACTATGGAAAATGGTATGGAGATTCCTTAAACTATGAAGAAAACCACCGTATGACACATCAATCCCACTCCTAGACATATACCCGGAGGAAACAAAAATTGAAAAAGACACATGTATCCCACTGTTCATTGCAGCACTATTTACAATAGCTAGAACATGGAAGCAGCCTAAACGTCCATCAACAGATGAATAGATAAAGAAGTTTTGGTACGTATACATAATTGAATATTATTTAGTCATAAAAAGGAACACATTTGAGTCAGTTCTAATGAGGTGGATGAGCCTAGAATCTATTATACAGAGTGAAGTAAGTCAGAAAGAGAAAGATAAATATCATATTCTAATGCATATATACAAAATCTAGAAAACTGTTACTGAAGAATTTATTTACAGGGCAGCAATGGAGAAACAGAGAATAGACTTACGGACATGGGGAGAGGGGAGGAGAGGGTGAGATGTATGGAAAGAGTAACATGGAAACTTACATTCAGTTCAGTTCAGTTCAGTCGCTCAGTCGTGTCCGACTCTCCGTGACCCCATGAATCACAGCACGCCAGGCCTCCCTGTCCATCACCAAATCCCAGAGTTCACTCAAACTCATGTCCACAGAGTCGGTGATGCCATCCAGCCATCTCATTCTCGGTCACCCCCTTCTCCTCCCGCCCCCAACCTTTCCCAGTATCAGAGTCTTTTCCAGTGAGTCAACTCGTCGCATGAGGTGGCCAAAGTATTGCAGTTTCAGCTTTAGCATCAGTCCTTCCAATGAACACCCAGGATCGATCTCCCTTAGAATGGACTGGTTGGATCTCCTTGCAGTACAGATTGCTGGGAGAAATATCAATAATCTCAGATATGCTGATTACACTACCCTTATGGCAGAAAGTGAAGAGGAACTCAAAAGCCTCTTGATGAAAGTGAAAGAGAAGAGTGAAAAGGTTGGCTTGAAGCTCAACATTCAGAAAACGAAGATCATGGCATCTGGTCCCATCACTTCATGGGAAATAGATGGAAAAACAGTGGAAACAGTGTCAGACTTTATTTTTGGGGGCTCCAAAATCACTGCAGTTGCTGATTGCAGCCATGAAATTAAAAGACGCTTACTCCTTGGAAGGAAAGTTATGACCAACCTTGATAATATATTAAAAAGCAGAGACATTACTTTGCCAACAAAGGTCCATCTAGTCAAGGCTATGGTTTTTCCCGTGGTCATGTATGGATGTGAGAGTTGGACTGTGAAGAAACTTACATTACCATATGTGAAATAGATAGCCAACGCGAATTTGTTGTATGGCTCAGGAAACTCAAACAGGGGTTCTGTACCAACTTAGAGGGGTGGAATGGGGAGGGAGATGGAAGGGAGGTTCAAATGATGGGAGAGAATTTCAAATACATCCATGTATACCTATGGCTGATTCATGTTGAGGTTTGACAGAAAACAACAAAAATTCTGTAAAGCAATTATCCTTCAATTGAAAAAAAAAAAAAAAGCATGAATGTACTTCTTAGCATTCCTCAATAAACAAACAGGAGTTAGATGTCTTACTGTTGATTTCCAACTCTATTAGTAAATAGCCCTCATAATTTTGGTGACTTAATCATTTCTCTACTGCTCAGCTTCTTATCTACAACAACAGATTCAGTGTTGTTTTGAACTGCATTCTATTTATACTTTTGTTTTGCTAAATGCTTCAAGTGTTGGGATAGGAAAAACTGAGTAAAAGGAAAATGAATGAGTTGAGAATTCAATAAGCCTCTCTACTTTTTGCTTACCATTGTCTTTGAAGGAGAAAATAAGGTCTGCCAATAAAAGAGAAATATAAATTTTACTTTAGCTTTACAATTCAATTATGTTATATAAGTTTGTTCTTACAATATATGGTACAGTGTTGGCAGAGAAAATATGCAGAATAAATAACTGTTTATTTTCTATTGATCAGGCATCCATAATTTACTAGTCTCAACCGCATTGCTATTCTCTAATATATAACATCTTCAGGAGATATAAAATTCAGATTTTCCTTAATGGAGTAGTTATCTCAGTGATCACACTTCCAAGGTTAAGCACCATATCCACATAGTATGGCAGTCAGTGCCTGGACATGAATGATGAAAGTATTAGAGTTAGTCACTAAGTCAGGAAGTAAGATGGAGAAATGTCATGCATTCAAGTTCACTGGGTATACAAGTTAATATGAAGCAAATAATAAAAATCAACAATGCATTACCAAACTAAAACTTGAAGAGAACTATGTAGGTAAAGGACAAATTGTTGAAACATACTTAATATTATACTGCTTTGAAATCAAATTATTACTTAACTCTATATTCAGTTCAGTCTCTCAATCGTGTCCAGCTCTTTGTGACCCCATAAATCACAGCACTCCAGGCCTCCCTGTTCATCACCAACTCCCGGAGTTCACTCAAACTCGTGTCCATCGAGTCGGTGATGCCATCCAGCCAAACTAATTACTGCTTTAATGTCCTAAAGGACCAAGAGAATGGGAAGTTAAACTTTATTACTTCCAGTTAAGGATATTAAAACTAATTAGATTACCTAAATACAACCAGGAAATATACCAGAAGTGCTTCAATGGTTGAAAAGTTTAATAATTCATTTTTGAGGTGGCTTATAATTAAAGCTCTGCTGTCAAAGCTAGTGAATGCAATGGAATTCCAGCAGAGATATTAAAAACCCCAAAGGATGATGTTATCAAAGTGGTGCACTCAATATGTCAGTAAATATGGAAGACCCATCAGTAGCCACAGGACTGGAAAAGGTCAATCCTCATCCAAATTCCCAAGAAGGGCAGTACTATAGAATGTTCAAACCATTGGACATTGCACTCATATCCCATGCTAGTAAGGTCATGCGTAAAATCTTGCATGCTAGGCTTCACCATTATGCAAACCAAGAACTTCCAGATGTTCAAGCTGGGTTTAGAAAGGCATAGGAACAAGAGATCGAATTACCAACATTCATTGGATCATAGAGAACGCAAGGGAATTCCAGAAAAATATCTACCACTGTTTCATTGACCACGCTAAAGCCTTTGACAGTGTGAGATCATAATACTCTTTGGAAAGATCTTAAAGAGATGGAAATACCAGACCATAGTATCCGTCTCCTGAGAAACCTGTGTGCAGGTCAAGAAGCAACAGTTAGAATCCTGCATGGTACAACTGACTGGTTCAGGACTGAGAAATGAGTGCAACAGGCCTGTCTGTTGTCACCCTGTTTGTTTAACCTATACTCTGAGCACATTATGAGAAGTGCCAGGCTGGATGAGTTACAAGTTGGAATCAAGATAGGTAGGAGAAACATCAACAACCTCGGATATGCAGATGATACCACACTAGTGGCAGAAAGCAAAGAGGAACTAAAGAGCCTCTTGATGAGAGTAAGAGAGGAGTGAAAAAGACGGCTTAAAACTAAAAAAAAAAAAAAAAACTAAAATCATGGCATCCAGCCCCATTACTTCATGGCAAATAGAAGGGGAAAAGGTGGAAGTAGTGATAGATTTACTCTTCTTGGACTCTAAAATCACTGTGGATGGTGACTGAAGCCATGAATTCAGAGGATGATTGCTTCTTTGCAGGAAAGCTGTGACAAACATATACAGTGTGTTGAAAAGCAGAGACATTCCTCTGCTGACAAAGGTCCAAATAGTCAAGGCTATGGTCTTCCCAGTGTTCACGTTCCACTGTGAGACCTGGACCATAGAGAAGGCAGAGCACCAAAGAATTGATGCCTTCGAACTGTGGTGCTGGAGAAGACTACTGAAAGTCCCTTGGACAGCAAGGAGATCAAACCAGTCAATCTTAAAGCAAATCAACCCTGAATACTCACTGGAAGGACTGATGCTAAAGCTCACGGTCCAGTATTTTGTTCATCTGATGCAAACAACTGGCTCATTGGAAAAGTCTCTGATGCTAGAAAAGATTGAGGGTAGAAGGAGAAGATGACATCAGAGGATGAGATGGCTGGATAGCATCACTAATGCAATGGACATGAATTTGGGCAAACTTCAGGAGATCATGAGGTGCAGGGAGGCCTGACCTGCTGTGGTCCATGGGATCGCAGAGTCAGACATGACTGGACAACTGAACAACAAAATGATTAGACAAATATCTTCTTCTCATATGGTTAGTAATTACAATGATGTTCTCAGTTTATCATCCTCCTGCATGCATCAGTTTTATGATATAACCTCATATTCTCTTACCTGTAAGGTTAGGGTGGTCTGCCTTATCAATTTTGGTCATGGATTCAACTGTGTGATTTGCTTTATCCAATGGATATTAACTTATGTGCTGAGTTTTGCTCCCTTGAACATTTGCCATTATCATGAGAGTACACCCAGACTAATCTGCTGAAAGATGAAAGATATATGGAGTCTAGTCAAAACATAAAAGTAGTCCCAGCCAAGATCAACCAAAATCAGTCAACACCTAACTGTGTGAGTTTACAATATTAGAGACCACTGTATGTGAGTAAGAACAGCCAAGCCAGAAATGCTGACCAGATGATCAGAGTCTAAATTGCAAGCATTCAGACTAATGGATAAATAAATGCTGTATATACATAGTCACTGGTTTGGGGGTAATAGATAATTGGTGCAGAAGTCCAAATATTTATTCACTCATCTATGCATAAAGTGAGATTTATTTATTTTCTAACAACTTGCATCTGTTTATCTCAAGATATGATTATGATATTTGCTATAAAATTAGAGCAAGACTATTATTTACAAGAGTATGTTCTTGAAATAAAAGATACTCAAATTGGATACTTAAAGGATATTCCTTGTATTGATACCAAGGGCAGTTTATTTTTTGGAAATTTTATTATATTTTAATGAGAATGGGGGAAAAGGGATTCTAAGAATCTTACTCAGTTCTCATACTAATTATTTATGTGAGTTCAAAATGTATATTTTCTTGGATGTCAACAAGACAAAGGACTAAGAAGTCTCAAGTCTTTGTTCTTCCACAAAAATATCAAGCAAACAACTACTGATAAATAAAGTAACTTCACAGGTCCTCTGCAGACAAAAGATATATACTATTCAAGCAAATACTCCAATAAGAAAAACCACATTTGAGAGTGGCCAAGATGGCAGAGTAGGAAAACACTGAACTTGCCTTCTCCCATGAGAACAAAATTAAAACTATTTACAGAGCAGCTATTAATGAGAAAAGACTGAAAGAGTAGAAGAAATAATCTTCTATAACTAAAAATATAAAGAACCACAAAAAGATATGAATTTGGAGATATGGTAGTCTAGACCTGTATCCTCAGGGTGTTGACCCACAAACAGGAGGATAATTACAACTATAGATGTTCTCCCCATGGTGTAAGGGGTCTGAGTCTCACGTTGGATGCTCCAGTCCAGAGGTCCTGCACTAGGAAGATGAATTACAACAAAGCATGACTTTGAATGCCAGTGTGTTTACTTTCAAGAGAGAGAGGAGTGTAGGAAGTATAGACACCAACCTTAAAGGACAAACACAAAATCTCACAGGCTTCAAGAATGAAAGCAGAAATAGTAATCTGATTTTTAAGGACGTCCTGAAGAAGTAGAAGGCAACTGTAACTCACTATGGGATCACAGACATGGACAAAGTCGTTTCGGAGAGCTCATTCTACCATGATGACAATAATGTTGGCAAAGACTACTTTGGGATTCTTTTTCTGTCTCATTAATGCAGAAAGCCAACCTCATCCACCAGAGTAGGGACTCTTGTACTGGCACAACTCATGCCTAGTAACTACCTTGGTGGGGACATATCCCCAGCCATTAGCAAGTGGTTGCCATTAAGACCCTTTAAGTGCACAGCCATCCTGGCACCTGGTCCTGTTCACCAAAGGGCCTATGACAGAAATCCCAAGGCCCTGTAGTCAGAGACCCTGTGACCTGGCTCTGCCCACTAGTAGGCTAGTACTAGCCTCGAGACAACAACCTTACTAGTGGGCAGTCCCTAACGCATGAATACCCTGAGACAGTGTGATATTGGGACTCATAGGATATCTCCCACAAAAGGCAGCTTCTCCAAGTTCTAGAACTGTAGACAGCTACCTAATTGAATAGAGATTAAAAACATCAGTTTTAGCAAAATGAGGCAACACGGAGTATTCCAAACACAGAACAAGATAAAATCCCAGAAGAAGACCTAAGTATAGATATACAATCTACCAAATACTGACCTCAAGATAATAATCCTAAAGAAGTGTGAAAAGAATTTGGAAAGAGACTGGATTAATAGAATGAAAAGTTAGAAGTTTTAAACAAAGAATTAGACAATTAAAACCAAATAGAGATGAATAATGCAGTAACCAAAATAAAAATATATTAGACAGACTCAAACAGTGGTTTAGATAATACAGAGAAATGAATAACTGAGCTGAAAGGCACAGTAATAGAATTTACTGAAGCTGAATATAATGAAGAATGAAATGAAGGCAGTTTAAGAGATCTCTGCAACAACATCAAACATACTAATTTTTGCATTATAGAAGCCCCAGAAGGAGAGGAGAAGGAGAAAGGGGCAGAAGACATATTTGAAGACTTAATAGATGAAGACATCCTTAACCTGGAAAAGAAAACAAATCTAGGTTCAGGAAGCATCTGTGTGTGCTTAGTTGCTGAGTCATGTCCAACTCTTTGCCCTTGGACTATAACCCACTAACCTACTCTGTCCATAGGATTTCTCCAGGCAAGAATTCTGAAATGAGTTACCAATCCCTTTTCCAGGGGATCTTTCTGGCCAAGGAATCAAAACTGTGTCCTGTGTCTCCTGAATTGGAAGGTGAATTCTTTACCACTTGAGCCACCTCGGAATCCCTGCAGGAAGCATGGAAAGTTCCAAATAGAATCAACCTAAAGTCCCTTGGACTGCAAGGAGATCCAACCTGTCCATTCTAAAGGAGATCAATCCTGGGTGTTCGTTGGAAGGACTGATGCTAAAGCGGAAACTCCAATACTTTGGCCACCTCATGCGACGAGTTGACTCATTGGAAAAGACTCTGATGCTGGGAAGGATTGGAGGCGGGAGGAGACGGGGATGACAGAGAATGAGATGGCTGGATGGCATCACCGACTCGATGGACATGAGTTTGAGTGAACTCCGGGAGTTGATGATGGACAGGGAGGCCTGGCGTGCTGTGATTCATGGGGTCGCAAAGAGTCAGACACGACTGAGCGACTGAACTGAACTGAAAGTGAATTATACCAAGACATATTGCAATTAAAATGACAAAAATTAAAGATGACGAGACAATATTATGCACACAACACAGGAGGACCTAAATGCATAAATTTAATATTAACAAATATAAACAGAGAAATTGACAGTAACACAATAATAGTGTGAGACTTTAACACCCCACTTACATCAGTAGATCATCCAGACAGAAAAAGAATAAGGAACCACAAATGGCATCCCACTCCAGTGTTCTTGCCTGGAGAATCCCAGGGATTGGGGAGCCTGGTGGACTTCCATCTATGGGGTCACACAGAGTTGGACACGACTGAAGTGACTTAGCAGCAGCAGCAGCAGCAGCCTTATATAACATTAGACAAGATGCACCTAAATATATAGCTATATAGAGAACATTCCATCCAAAAGTAGCAGAATGCACATTATTTTCAAGTGCACATAGAATATTCTTTAGGATACAGGCCTTATTTAGGCCATAAAACAAATCTCAGTAAATTCAATAAAATTGAAATCATATCAGCATCTTTTCTGACCTCAGTGCTATAAGAGTAAAAATCAACTACAAGAGAAAAAACCAAAAACAAAAACACAGACACATGCAGGCTAAAAACAAATATGTCTCTAAATAACCAGAGGATCATTGGTGAGATCAAAGAGGAAATTTAAAAAGTACATAGAAGGGACTTCCCTGGTGGTTCAGTTAAGAATCTGCCTTGCAATACAGGGGTTGTGGGTTTGATCTCTGGTCAGGGAACTAAGATCCCACATGCCACAGAGCAGCTAACAATGCATGCCACAACTACTTAAGCTCACACACTCTGGAACCCATGCACCACAACTAGAGCATCTGTGCACCACATCAAAAGATCCTTCATGACACAGTGAAGATCCTGTGTGCCACAACTGAGACACAGTGCAGTCAAATAAATAAATAAATATTAAAATACGTGGAAACAATTGAAAACAAATACATAATCATCCAATATCTATGTGATGCAGCAAAGTCTGTTCTAAAGGGACAGTTCTGTGATACAAACTCACCTCAGGGGAAAAAAAAATCCAAATAAACAACCTAATAATACACATAAAGGAACTAGAAAAAGAGGGATAAGCAAAACCAAAATGTAGTAGAAGGAAATAAATCATAAATACCAGAGCAAAAATGAATGAATAGAAATTGAAAGAAGAATAGAAAAGATCAAAAGAAACTAAGACCTGATTCCTTGAAAAGATGAACAAAATTGATAAACATTTGATTAACATTTAGCCATGCTGCATCCCTGGTAGCTCAGCTGGTAAAGAATTCTCCTGCAATGCTGGAGACCTGGATTTGATCCCTGGATTAGGAAGATCCCCTGGAGAAGGAAATGGCTACCCACTGCAGTATTCTGGCCTGGAGAATTCCATTGACTGTAAAGTCCATGGGGTCACAAAGAGTCAGACACAACTGAATGACTCTCACTTCACTTCACATTACTTAGCCATTACTAGTCAAGAAAACAAGAGAGAGGACCTACATCAATAAAATAATGAATAGGAGAAGTTACAACAAATATTGCAAAAATACAAAAGATTATGAGATTACTAAGAAAATATATATGCCAATAGACATCCTAGAGTAAAGGGGGAAAGTTATAGAACGTACACTCTCCCCAGATTGAACCAGGAACAAACAGAAAATATGAATAGACCAATTACCAGTAAAGAAATTGAATCAGTAAAAAAACTACCAAAAATCTAGGACCAGATGACTTC
Source organism: Moschus berezovskii (assembly GCF_049115385.1). Lineage (NCBI taxonomy): Eukaryota > Metazoa > Chordata > Mammalia > Artiodactyla > Moschidae > Moschus > Moschus berezovskii. The sequence continues at coordinate 73,359,594 of NC_142470.1, read as the reverse complement.
ACAGGTGAAATTTACCGAACATTTAGAGAAGGGTTAACACCTACACTGCATAAACTGTTTCAAAAAATTGCAGAAGAAGGAATACTTCCAAACTCATTCTACAAGAAAGGCATTATTACCTTGATACAAAAAGCCAGACAAAGATACCATGCAAAAATAAAATTACAGTCAATATCTCTGATGAATATAGATGCAAAAATCCTCAACAAAATTAGCAAAATAATTCAATACCATATTAAAAGGATCATACACTCTGATCAATGGGATTTATCCTAGGGAAAAAAGGATGACTCAGTGTTCACTAATCAAGCAATATGATAAGCCATATTAATCAATTTGAAGAATAAAAAAATTATTATCTATAGATGGAGAAGAGCTTTTGATACAATTCAAAATCCATGTATGATAAAAACTATCAATAGAATTTGTATAAAGACAACATAATAAAGGCCACATATGATAAGCCCATATCTGACCTTATTATCAATGGTGAGAAGCTAAAAGCATTTTATCTAAGATCAGGGTCAAAAATATGACACCCATTCTCATCACTTTTATCCAACATAGTATTGAAATCTTAGCCACAGCAGTAAAAAAAGAAAAAGAAATAATTGGATGCAAATTGGAAATGAAGAAGTAATACTGCCACAGTTTGCAGATGACAAGCTACTATATATAAAAATGGGGGAAAAAATGCTACCAAAAACTAGTAGAACTCATTAATGAATTTAGTAAATTTGCATGATACAAAAATGAATATACAAAATACACTGCATATCTATACATTAACAATAAAATAGCATAAAGAGGAATTAGGAAAACAACCCTGTTTACAGTCATATCAAAAAGAAAAAAATCTAGGAATAAATCTAAGGAGATAAATGGCATGTATTCAGAAGTCAATAAGACACATTGATGAAAGAAACTGAAGACAACAAAAATAGATGGAATGATATTCTGTACTCTAAAACTGGAAGAATTAATATTGCTAAAGTGAACAAGTAGCCCAAGACATGTACAGATTCAGTGCAATCCTTATCAAACAGAAATGGCAGATTTTAAAAGAATTGGAAGAAATAATTTAAAAATTAGTATAGACACACAAGGAGAAGGAAATGGCAACCCACTCCAGTGTTCTTGCCTGGAGAATCCCAGGGATGGGGGAGCCTGGTGGGCTGCCGTCTATGGGGTCACACAGAGTCGGACATGACTGAAGTGACTTAGCAGCATAGACACACAAAGGATCCCAAATAGCCAGAGCAATCTTGAGAAAAAAGGGAAAAAAAAAAAAGCTGGAGGTATTGTACTTCATGATTTCAGACTATACTACAAAGCTACAGTCATCAAAACTGTATGGTACTGGAAATTTTCCTGGCAGTCCAGTGATTGGGCACACTTCCTCTACAGGGGTGTAGGTTCAAGCTTTGGATGGGGAGCTAAGATCTCATATGTCACAATGCAAGAAAAAAAAATCTCACTGAATAAAAATAAAAGCACAACATATCAACATTTAAGAAAAAAAATTAAAAAGCAGTGTGGCACTGAACAAAAACAGAGACATAAATCAATAGCATAGAGAACCCAGAACTGAATCAATGTTAAAGTGGACAATTATCTACGAGGAGACAAGAATATACAGTGAGAAAACAATAGTGTCTATAGAAAAGGTACCTGAAAAGTGGAAACTACAGGTAAGAGAATAAAACGGGACTACTCACACATACCATGCCTGCAAATTAATTCAAAATGAATTAAAGACTTAAATATAAGACCTGAAACTATAAAAATTTTAGAAAACATGGCGGTATGCTCTTGGATATTGATCTTAGTAATAATTTCTTGTTATGTCTCTTCAGGCAAGAGAAACAAAAGCAAAAATAAACAAATGGGGCTATGTGAAACATAAAAACCTTTGTACAAAGATTAAACTATCAACAAAATTAGAAGGTCACTTACAGAATCAGAGAAGATATTTTGCAAATGATATGTCCAATACGGTGTTAGCATTCCAAAATATACAAAGAACTCACAGAATTAAGTATCAAAAAATGAACAAACCAATTAAAAATGAACAGAAATCTGAATAGGCATTTTTTTTAAAAAGAAGACACACAGATGGCACATGGAAAGAAGCTAAATATCACTCATCATTTGGAAATGCAAGTCAAAACTACAATGAGATATGAACACCTGTCAGAGTGGCTATTATCAAAAAGACAACACACAAGAAGTGTTGGCAAGGATGTGGAGGAAGGAGAACTCTCATGCACTGTTGGTAAGAATGAAATTTGGTGCAGCCAATATGGAAAGCTACATGCAGATTACTCAAAAATTTAAAAATAGAACTACATATGACCCAGTAGTTTGATTCCTGGTTATAAAAAAATTAGAAATTAAAAACAACACACACCAGAAGTGATATATGCATGTCAATATCCATTGCAACATTATTTACAACAATGGCAAGCCACTTCAGTATTTGCCTAGAAAATCCCATGGATGGAGGAGCCTGGTAGGCTGCAGTCCATGGGGTCACTAAGGGTCGGACATGACTGAGCGACTTCACTTTCACTTTTCACTTTCCATCTTCTCACATTGGAGAAGGAAATGGCAACCCACTCCAGTGTTCTTGCTTGGAGAATCCCAGGGACAGGGGAGCCTGGTGGGCTTCCGTCTATGGGGTCACGCAGAGTCGGACACAACTGAAGTGACTTAGCAGCAGCAGCAGCAAGATATGGAAGCAGCCTAAGTGCCCATCAGTACATGAATAGATAAAGAGGTGGTATTTATATACAATGGAATATCACTCAGCCACAAAGGCTAATAAAATTTTGCAATTTGCAATGACATGGATGGACCTAGAGGGTATTATGCTAAGTGAAATATGTCAGAGAAAGATAAATAGCATATTATTTCACTTATATGTGAACTCTAAAAAACAAACTAAATGAACAAGTATAACAAAATAGAAACCAAATTATGTATATAGATGATAAAGAGATGTTTTCCAGAGGAGAGGGAAGTGTAAGAAGTAAGGAAATTTGTGTGGAATATTAAGTGGTACAAAGTTCCAGTTACAAAATAAAAGAGCCACATATATGAAATGTAGTTTGCATGGAATAGTCAATATCTGGGCTTCCCTGTGGCTCAGTTGGTAAAGAATCCGCCTGCAATGTGGGAGACCTGGGTTTGATTTCTGGGTAGGGAAGATCCCCTGGAGAAGGGAAAGGCTATCCACTCTAGTATTCTGGCCTAGAGAATTCCACAGACTGTATGGGATCACACAGAGTCAGATATAACTGACCAACTTTCACTCACTCATGTAATATTTTTGCCTTTTAACAGATGTTAACTCAGCTTAACACATTGATCATTTTGTAATTTTCAGAAATATAGAATCACCATGCTGAAGTAACATAGTGTTGTAGGTCAATTACACTTAAAGATACAGACTCATTGAAAAAGAGATCATATTTGTGGTTATCAGAGACAGGATTTGGTGGGGACGAGTTAAATTGCAGAAAAATAGTCAAAAGATACAAAGTTTCAATTATATGATAAATAGGTACTAGAGATGATTTTTGGTATGTAACATGATAAATATAATTAACACCACTATGTCTTACAAATAAAAGTTGGTAGAGTAAATCCTGAGTTCTCAACACAAGGAAACATTTTTTTTCTATTTCTTTATTTCTGTATCTGTGAGATGATGAATATACACTAAACTTATTGCAGCAATCATTTCATGATGTATGTAAGTCTAGTCATGTTGTGAACCTGAAATTCATATAGTACTATATGTCACTTATATTTTAATGAAAGTGGAAGAAAAATAATCAGAAAATCGACTAGACTAAAAACAAATTGGAAGAAAAATCCACATTCAATTTGTAGAAAACTACATTGGATTTTTATTTACACTTGCCTTATTTCTTCCTCAGTGTGACATACAGTTGTCTGATTGAAGTAGTCTAATTCCAAGTTGCCTCCCTCAGAAATAAAGGAACAGAGTGTAATTTGTTTAAAATATTTTGTCTGTGAACTCATCTCAGTGCTCATTTCTGTCTTAGTTGACTGGAAGTCAGACAGTGAATAGAGGTATAATTGGAATTTCAGGCCGAGACTGCAAAAGATATTGGTGGACACAGAGGTGTATAGAAAGCTGTAGGAGGATGGCAGGGTGATCAACACCAGGGAGTGAGAGATTATGGGAAAAGTAATACAATAGAACATCTAGGCCCTGAGAAGAAGCTGGCATGAAACTCTTTAGGAAATTAAGAAATTAAAATCAGCATGGAGAAATAAACAATAAATGAATACATAAAGAAATCACACACTCAGGTCTGAATAAGACCTGTGCTCAGAAAATCTGAGAAGACCTTAAGCTTTTACCCAAGGCTGATCTCAAAGTTTAGGAGTCTGTTAAAAAGTGCATCTTCTATGTCAGTCTGCAAAAGACTGGGAAAGGTGGCTGTTTTTTCAAAATGTCTAATTTTTACCAAAAGGCCAAAATAGAGGGGAACACATAGCCCATTCAAAGGAAAAAAACAAATCTCCAGAATCAGTTCTTGAAGAGATACATGTACTGTACTTAATAGAGATGGACTTACAAAACAGCTGTCTTAAATACATTCAGAATGAAAGGAAAACACAAAGATCTAAAGAAATTCTTGAAAATAATACATGAACTAAGTGAGAATACCAAGAGATATAGCAATTGTAAAATATAAAACTGAACAGGAATTCAAGAATTGTGAAATACTGTATGTGAGATGAAAAATTTACTAGAGGGTGGCAACAGCAGGCATGTGTTACTACAGAAAACTCAACTAACCATAAAGAAGGCAGTAAGATGGGGAAACAGTGGAAACAGTGTCAGACTTTATTTTTGGGGGCTCCAAAATAACTGTGGATGCTGATTGCAGCCATGAAATTAAAAGATGCTTACTCCTTGGAAGGAAAGTTATGACCAACCTCAGTTCAGTTCAGTCGCTCAGTCATGTCCAACTCTTTGCGACACCATGAATCACAGCACACCAGGCCTCCCTGTCCATCACCAACTCCCGGAGTTCACTCAAACTCATGTCCATCGAGTCGGTGATGCCATCCAGCCATCTCATTCTCTGTCGTCCCCATCTCCTCCCGCCCCCAATCCCTCCCAGGATCAGAGTCTTTTCCAGTGAGTCAACTCTTCACATGAGGTGGCCAAAGTATTGGAGTTTCAGCTTTAGCATCAGTCCTTCCAATGAACACTCAGGGTTGATCTCCTTTAGAATGGACTGGTTAGATCTTCTTGTAGTCCAAGGGACCCTCAAGAGTCTTCTCCAGCAGCACAGTTCAAAAGCATCAATTCTTCGGCGATCAGCTTTCTTCACAGTCCAACTCTCACATCCATACATGACCACTGGAAAAACCATAGCCTTGACTAGATGGACCTTGGTTGGCAAAGTAATGTCTCTGCTTTTTAATACACTATCCAGTGTAGATAACAAGAAACTATGGAAAATTATTAAAGAGATGGGAATATCAGAAAACCTCACCTGCCTCCTGAGAAACCTGTATTCAGGTCAAGAAGTAACAGCTAGAATCAGATATAGAAAAGCAGACTGGGTCCAAATCGGGAAAGCAGTATGTCAAGGCTGTATATTGTCACCCTGTTTATTTAACTAATATGCAGTGTACATCATGTGCAATACTGGGCTGAATGAAGCATAAGCTGGAATCCAGACTGTCTGGAGAAATATCAACAATCTCAGAAATGCCTATGATACCACTCTAATGGCAGAAAGTGTAGAGGAACTAAAGAGCCTCTTGATGAAAGCAAAAGGGGAAAGTGAAAAGCTGACTTAAAACTCAACATTCAAAAAACTAAGATCATGGCATCCAGTCACATTACTTCCTGGCAAATAGATGGGGGAAAAGTGAAACCAGTGATAGATTTTGTTTTCTTGACTTTCAAAATCACTGCAATGGTGACTGTAGCCAGGAAATTAAAAGATGCTTGCTCCTAGGAAGAACACTCTGACAAACCTAGACAGCATATTATAAAGCAAACACATCACTTTGCTGACAAAGATCTGCATAGTCAAAACTATATTTTATACAGTAGTCATGTATGCATGTGACAGTTAGACCATTAAGAAGGCTGAGCACCAAGGAACTGATGCTTTAGAACTGTGGTGCTTGACAAGACTCTTGAGAGTCCCTTGGACTGCAAAGAGATCAAACCAGTCAGTCCTAAAGGAAATCTACCCTAACTGTTCATTAGAAGGACTGATGCTGAAGCTCCAATACTTTGGCCACCTGATGCAAAGAGCCAACCCATTGTAAATGACCCTGATGCTGGGAAAGATTGAAGGCAAAAGAAGAGGGCAACAAAGGATGAGATGGTTAGATGGCGTCACGGACTTGATGAACATAAGTTTGAACAAACTCCAGGAGATAGTGTAGGACAGGGAATCCTAGCAAGCTGCAGTTCTTTGGGTCACGGAGAGTCAGACACAACTTAGTGACTGAACAACAACAAATTGTACACATGTTTTCCTCTTCTGCTGCTGCTGCAGCTAAGTCACTTCAGTCGTGTCCGACTCTGTGTGACCCCATAGATGGTAGCCCACCAAGCTCCCCGTCCCTGGGATTCTCCAGGCAAGAACACTGGAGTGGGTTGCCTTTTCCTTCTCCGATGGATGAGAGTGAAAAGTGAAAGTGAAGCCGCTCAGTCGTGTCCGACCCTTAGCAACCCCATGGGCTGCAGTCTTCCAGGCTCCTCTGTCCATGGGAGTTTCCAGCCAAGAGTACTGGACTGGGTTGCCATTGCCTTCTCCATGTTTTCCTCTTCTACCAGGTCCTAATGAACTAGGTGACTCTTTAACTGTTCAAGGTATGTCAGTTATGCAATCTGGATTGCATTTCTTTTTACCTTACACCAAACAATCCATAAATCAAAAGTTGCTGTTTCAAATTTTCATATCCCTCACAACTTTAAACTCCTTGATGGTAGGCCCTATATGTCATCCCTGTTTTCTTATAATTGAACTGTGTACCTATGAGTAGATGCTTATTACATGTTTAATAAATGGATTTATGCACCAGAAAGAAAAAGATATAAAATGCAGAGAACATTACAAATCTTATAATTTTTCCACCTCTTGCATTAACCCCAATTTATACTCATAAACTCTTTTTCATGGTAAGTTGGCAATCTTATTTAATGGTTAGTATAGGATGGTGATTACATAGAAGAACTTTTTTAATTATATACAATCAAATTTAGATTCTAGATCTGCCGAAGAACTTAGAGACAAGCTATTTAAAGTCTGTAAATATCACTTTTTTCACCTATAATATGGATATAATTATTGTCTCTTAAACTTAAATGTGTTGATAAATGTGAAGCCCTTGAGTCCACAGTCGGGCACTTAGGAAATGTTTAATTATGAGCAGATTTTGTTATTTCTACTATTAAATTCACTTGTGTATGTTTGCCCATAAAATAAAAGGTTAAAAATGGAATTAGCATATATGACATTCACTCCACGTGTATCTTTTTAACGGCTTGCATTTTCATTCAAAGTCTGAGCACAAAAGTGTGTATTCACAGAAAGTAGTGTTATCAGTAATCTGGTGTTTGATCTATAGATATTTTAAGGGTGGTGAATATCTGCCATTTATTTCAGTTGCTACATGTTTGAAATTAAATGCGTTTATAATTAAGTTTACCAGCCTCAAGTCAGCATTAGTTGCTAATTATTTCATTTATTTATTTAGATAGAATCAGTTCCTGAAAAGTGTAATTGAAATCCAACACACAGATAATTTTCTGTTAAAGAAAGGTGGACTATGTGTCTTATCTCATCTGCCTTAAGAGTGAAAAATTCATATCAAGAAGTCTGCCTTAGGATGAAGCAGATGAAGAATGTGAGAGCAAGAGCAGCTGGAGAAAAGGTTCAGAGCTTTTGACACTTTACTTGAATATGGAAATTAGACATTTAATTTTATACCAAGCATTTGATATTCGCATACAACACAGTTCACCTGAGAAAGAGGAAATTCAGAATCTAGCTGCTGCTGCTGCTGCTAAGTCACTTCAGTTGTGTCCAACTCTGTGAGACCCCATAGACGGCAGCCCACCAGGCTCCCCTGTCCCTGGGTATCTCCAGGCAAGAATACTGGAGTGGGTTGCCATTTCCTTCTGCAATGCATGAAAGTGAAAAATGAAAGTGAAGACGCTCAGTCGTGTCCGACTCTTAGTGACCCCATGGACTGCAACCTACCAGGCTCCTCCGCCCATATGATTGGTAAAAGAACTGGAGTGGGTTGCCATTGCCTTCTCTGTCAGAATATAGAGCATTGGTTAAAAATCTTATATTGGAACCATCTAAGAAAAAAAACTACTATTCTTATGTCTCATTTCCATACATTTTCACTTAATTCACATGAGGTGAGGTCTGGGTATTGGAATTTTTATAAGCTCCCTTAGTGATTCTCATACACGGGAAAGTTTCAGAATCACTAACCTAAAGAAAGAGGGAGAGTTAAAGTAAATACTGGAAAGTTTCTTCTCCAATGTCTAATTAAGAATAAGAAAAGAAATTGCAAAGTAAGTTATTCCCAAGTCAATAGCTAACCATAGTTTGCATATTATGTTTTCGAGTCACTTTTGAAAACTATATAACTTAAAGAAAGTTATGATGTTATTCAAATAGCTTACTTACCTCAGATTTTTCTTTTACAAAATTGACTTATTTCCAAAATATATTAGTTTCCATTGTTACTAAGATTTGGGAAATTTAAAGACACCATTTCCTGTCATAAGGAGTGGACACCAGAGAACATATGTTTTTTGAAATTTAACTTCGTCTCTACAACAAAACAATAGCCAATCTAATTTTCAAGTATAAAAATTCTAATATTTGTGACAACACACTATACAGTATGACATAAAGTGGATTTATTTATATTTCTTTACTGATCCGAGGGGTAAAAAGCAGTGTCTATCTTAAATGTGATATTCATGGTTACAAATTCTGAATGTATGAGAAATCATTGCAATTCTTGTTCTCACACTCCTAAGTCCTATGTTTAAGTCTATTAAAAAGCAGTGAGGTGACATATAGTGTTCCCTCAAAGATTTCAGAGTAAATAATATCCAGCTTTTATGGTGTTCAACACACTGCCTACTGCGAAAGATGCATTCCCATGCAGACTGCCTCAGATATTAGGGAAATTGTTTCCTTTAACTCATATTAGATGCTCAAGTTTTGCATCAGTTAGCGGTCTTTGAAAAATATCCCTAAAGAGCCAAAATATTACTTCACTTAAACAATTGTAGTTATTCTGCAAATAACACACTGTGTCCAAGAAATACAAAGTGAAATAAATAAATGTGCTCCTTGAAGGTCTGAGCTTTATGTTAGCCAGGGAAATATTAACATGACTTAAATAGAGCCATATCTCAATTTTATGTACACTTGACTTTGTAGCCATGTAAATTATTTTGAAAAATTTGTATCCACACTACCAACAAAACTACTCCACAGTGAGAGCTAGCCAAAAAGTGAGTCTTTGGGAAGTTCAAAGTAAAGATGTGATGAATAAAATGTTATGTATAGTACAATGACAGCATATAATAAAGATGGCAAAATAATTGCAATGTAATCAGTGCATCAAACAACTACTAGTTCAGTTTTGTTATTTTCCTCAGTGAGGTATAAACCACACAGAAATCCTATATTACTGCCAGTCTTATAATTTATTTATGTCCTTTCTTTTCCATTCCCACTGAAGTGACCTTGGTTAAGATTCTTAACACTTTCATACTCAAAATACTACCATGGAGATCTAATTATGCATCCTGCCTCTTTATTCACATTCATCTTGTGTGATGCTGCCAGATTTTAAAGCATTTGACATTATTTATCTCATTTATTTGACTAAAAAATAAATTTATCAGATATTTACTAGGTTTCAAACACTATGTGAAACATACAGGATCCATTGTGGGGTGGAGGGGTGGGAAGCAGTTCTGCTACTTCTAATATCCTAACAGTCCCAGAATGAAAACCTGATTAAAAAAACACATAATTAATCAATTTCTAAATTCCACTACTCAGTGTTTATGAGACCAATTTATTTTAATATTGCCCAGTTACAGTTTCCCACTGCTGCTGCTGCTGCTGCTAAGTCACTTCAGTCGTGTCCGACTCTGTGTGACCCCACAGACGGAAGCCCACCAGGCTCCCCCATCCCTGGGATTCTCCAGGCAAGAACACTGGAGTGGGTTGCCATTTCCTTCTCCAACGTGTGAAACTAGGAAATACAAATAAAAATACTTTTCCAATAGGATTAATTAGAGAATTAAAAAGAGTGCAAATGGCTTTTCAAGTAAAAGTACTCAAAAGATTTCAGTTGACTTATGTTAGGGCTTCCCTGGTGGCTCAGTCAGTAAAGAATTTGCCTACAATGCCAGAGACCTGGGTTCAATCCCTGGGTTGGGAAGATCCCCTGAAGAAGGGAATGGCAACCCACTCCAGTAATTTTGCCTGGAGAATCCCATAAACAGAGGAGCCTGGCGGTCTACAGTCCATGGGGTTGCAAAGAGTCAGACACGACTGAGTGACTTAACACACACCCACTTTGGAGAGGAGAAAATTGTTTTGTCTTTATTATTTTTTTTTCTTAAGCATTTAAGAAAATGAATCACTTTTAAAAGCCCAGACTGTTTCAGTAATAACCAGAGCAAAAGTTGAAGTGTAAAAGAATGAAGACATCTTTTTTTTAAAAGACCATGTCTGTTTTTCAAGACCTTAGGCAAGGTTTAAGAAAGAATACAATTTTATTATTGATCTAAAGAAAACTTTAGAGACACAAAGTAAAACCAAAGGGGTAAGTTTCAACAATAATAGAGCCTGAGGAAGCAATTGGCAGATGTTTCAGTGCCACAGAATCGATATTTACTCATTAAATGTCAACTCATTTCCATGAACTCAAAAACAGCTAATAAGGCATATGGATTTACTTGTTAAATCAGCCTGCAGATATGCCAGACCTGGTCCTTGAATACATTTAAAGCATTATGAAGAAAGAAATCCAAAATAAAATATACAGGATAGATTTTTTTCCTTTGTTGGGAGCTTCCAATAGGGTGAGAAATTTTACTGAGAAAGGGAATTAGAATACTGAGTCTCTATTGTGAAAGATCACAGAAAACCACAAAATAATTTTGAATGAAGACAGTTTTATGGAGAATAAGTTAGCTATCAGGAATATGATGATTTTTATATGTGTTGTCTTCTGTGCTAAGTCACTTCGGTCGTGTCCGACTCTGTGTGACCCCATAGACGGCAGCTCACCAGGCTCCCCTGTCCCTGGGATTCTCCAGGCAAGAACAATGAAGTGGGTTGCCATTTCCTTCTCCAATGCATGAAAGTGAAAAGTCAGAGTGAAGTCGCTCAGTCGTGTCTGACTGACTGAGCGACCCCATGGACTGCAGCCTACCAGGCTCCTCTGTCCCTGGGATTTTCCAGGCAAGAGTACTGGAGTGGGGTGCTGTATTCTTGAATTAAATTATTATGGTAATAATGATGTGAACAAATAGTAAACAGAGATTAGGTTATTTATTCAGACTCTTCATGGACACAGGAGAAGGAAATAGTGTGAGTTTCAGTTTCTAAGGTTCAAAACTGAAAGAAATAAAAGCAGCATTTTGGGGATCATTAGATGGGCCCAGTAATAGTCAAGATAACAGAAAATACATGATTATGACCATATTACAGATAGTAAGTTTGGTTACATTTTATAAAACTGAGAATACCAAATGCTAAATTAGCAAGTGTTAGTCAGTCATGTTTGACTCTTTGTGACCCCATGGACTATAGCCTGCCAGGTTCCTCTGTCCATAGGATTCTCCAAGCAAACATACTGGAATGGGTTGCCATTCCTTTCTCCAGGGGATCTTTTCAACCCAGGGATTGAACCCAAAATTAGCAAGGATGGGGGAAAATGAAATTCTTATATATTAATGTGGAGAATGAAAATAGGTACATTTATTTTGGAAAACATGCAATTTTTTTCTGTAAAAATGCAAAGCAGTAATTGTATTATAAGATTCAGTAATTCCCGTTCTACTTAAATATCCAATAAAAATGCATACCAGTAGATTTCATCGACATGCACAAAATGTCCACAATAGCATTATTCATGTATCTATATTTCTTTAATGTTATTATTGGTCAGTGAATTATTTGTCAGTTTAATGCAGATTGTCACGGTTATCTTTATTTCATTCTTTCCCACTAATATGTCAAATTCTATGTAGATATATGTGTATATATTATAATGTTTATAAAAACATGCATACTAATATACCCCTTAAGATTATTATTATATAGTAATGTATATGTTATACTATGCAATATATTTTATATGCAATTGTATAGTATATAATGCAGGTTATAAATAAAATATATAGCTAACTTATGTATCAATTTATTTGTCTATTTTCCTCTTAGTGAGATTTTTTTACTGTTTTCAGGTTTTTGCAGTTATAATGAAATCAACAAAGTGTATTCATATACAAGACAGGTTGTAAAACTGTTGGGGTTTATGGTCTGCACATCTGCAATTTTACAGAAATTGCCATATTGCCTCCAAAGTCTTTGTGACACTATTCATGCAACCATTTTATAGATCTTCCTGATTTCCAATTTATTACAATTTAGTGAAAGTTATATATAATTGTGTTTTTTCTTTCCTTGCCATGATCACTAGAGAGATTTGAAATCTCTTGATGTTTTCTTGTTGTTATTATTCGAGCTTTCTCTTCTGTTACATGCATATGCTTATGTTTTACCCAGACTTTTGTTGAATTCCTTTTTTAAATCAATATATTTGATCAGTTTATATATTCCTAATATTGATCCATTTTATCATATATATTGTAAATATTTCATGTAGAGTTAGTTTGTCTTCTAATACTTTTAACATGACTTTAGTGGCAAACAGTTATATATCATTATCATTTTAGTATTATCAACTTGACTATCAGAGCTGCTTTCTTGCAAAAAATAAGTAGAACTATTTACAATTTGCTAAGTGAATTGCATAGTTCATTTAGAACTTTACTAATGTTTTGCAGTTCTCTCTATAAAAGATGTGCATATTTTTCATTGGGTTTATTGATTACTTTGTATCATTTGTATGTGTGTTAGATGATCAGTGTGCCTGAGACTTTGCAACCCCATGGGCTGTATGTAGCACATCAGGCTTCTGTGTCCATGGGATTTCCTAGGCAAAAATACTGGAGTGGGTAGCCATTCCCTTCTCCAGGGAATCTTCCTGATCCAGAGATCGAACCCAGGTCTCTGTCCTTGCAAGCAGATTCTTTACTATCTGAGCCACCAGGGAAACTCTGTTGTTTGTATAAATAGTACCTTAATATTTGATATTTTTTATTGCTATTTAGCTTCTAGTCACGTTAATAACTCTCTTTCTAATTCTAATAATGGATCTGAAGGACCAGTTGGGAGTTTTTCTAAGGAGATATCATATAATACTAACTATAAGTAAAATATATAATAATAGAAAGTAACCTATCAATGTGAATGTATTCCAAAAATATATCATTAATAAAAATAGCATATTTCAAGAAAAGAGATATATGTGGTGCCACTATATAACGTTTTGCTGCTGCTACTGCTGCTAAGTCACTTCAGTCGTGTCCGACTCTGTGTGACCCCATAGACGGAAGCCCACCAGGCTCCCCCTTCCCTGGGATTCTCCAGGCAAGAACACTGGAGTGGGTTGCCATTTCCTTCTCCAATATAACGTTTTACAAAATAATATAACGTTTTACAAAATACAAAACATGTCCTATGGAAAATTTGCATCAAGAACATTAAAAAATACCCATGCTTTCATCCCCTTATTAATTTGTATTGCTTGAAATTGTCTTACTTGATGATTAGATGAACATAGACATACTGTTATCATTCTTTGATTTTAACAAATTACCTCATATTTTATCATTGATTTTAATGTTTTTTGCAGATTTTTATAGGTATCTCTTACCATATTGAGAATATTCCTTTCTATGGCTAGTTTGCTAAGTGCTTATAATATGAATATAAGCAGTTTTTATCAAAGAGTATTGTAGTTTCTCTTAAAATGATCATATAGTATGTTCTCTATAATGTAATATTGTATGAATTATCTTAATATAACTTGCAAAATGAAGCCATAATTGTATTCTAAGATAGCGTCATCTTGACCATTTACAAAATGCATGGGTATTTTGATCTAAATTTTATATTTTATATATGTGTAACTTTTAATATAAGCACTAAATGTTATATTTTCTATTTTTATCTTACTAGTATGTATTTGCACCTTCTGTTTTTTCTTGATTAATTTCAGCAGTGGGTCAATATTTTTACTAGTATTTTTACAAGTAAACCTCAGATAATTCTCTCCTTATTTTCCCTAAATTTAAACTATAATGTTGACTGTATTCCACATGAAGTACTTTATTAATGAATTAATAAACACAAAAGTGATCCCTGGCAGATAGAAGCTTTATAAATGCTAATTCAGTTCAGTTCAGTTGCTAAGTCATGTCTAACTCTTTTTGATCCCATGAACTTCAGCACGCCAGGCCTCCCTGTCCATCATCAACTCCAGAGTTCACCCAAACCCATGTCCATTGAGTTGGTGATACCATCCAACCATCTCATCCTTTGTCTTCCCCTTCTCCTCCTGCCCTCAGTTTTTCCCAGCATCAGGGTCTTTTCAAATGAGTAAGCTCTTCACATCAGGTGGCCAAAGTATTGGAGTTTCAGCTTCAACATCAGTCCTTCCAGCGAACACCCAGGACTGATCTCCTTTAGGAAGGGCTGGTTGGATCTCCATGCAGTCCAAGGGACTCTCAAGAGTCTTCTCCAACACCATAGTTCAAAAGCATAAATTCTTCGGCAATCAACGTTCTTCACAGTCCAACTCTCACATCCATACATGACCACGGGAAAAACCATAGCCTTGACTAAATGGACATCTGTTGACAATGTAATGTCTCTACTTTTTAATATACTATCAAGGTTGGTCATAGCTCTTCTTCCAAGGAGTAGTCTTTTAATTTCATGGCTGCAATCACCATCTGCAGTAATTTTGGAGCCCCAAAATACAAAGTCATCCACTGTTTCCATTTTTTCCCATCTATTTGCCATGAAGTGATGGGACCAGATGCCATGATATTCGTTTTCTGAATGCTGACCTTCAAGCCAACTTTTTCACTCTCCTCTTTCACTTTCATCAAGAGGTTTTTTGGTTCTTCTTTGCTTTCTGCCATAAGGGTGTTATCATCTGCATATCTGAGGTTATTGATATTTCTCCCGGCAATCTTGATTCCAGCTTGTGTTTCATCCAGCCCAGCATTTCTCATGTTGTACTCTGCATAGAAGTTAAATAAGCATGGTGATGATATACAGCCTTGACATACTCCTTTTCATGTTTGGAAACAGTCTGTTGTTTCATGTCCAGTTCTAAGTGTTGCTTCCTGACCTGTGTACTGATTTCTCAAGAGGCAGGTCAGGTGGTCTAGTATTCCCATATCTTTTAGAAGTAGCCCAAAGGGACTAAGACAGCCCTTATTTGTGAATATAGCTGTGTTCTTAAAAGTCTAATGACTATATTTTACTCATTTTCATATGGTGAATTTTTGTTGTTGTTCTTGAGTGGCTAAGTCGTTTCCGACTATTTGTGACTCCATTGACTGAATTTTTACCTGGAGGATATTTCAGAATATTGTCTATCCATGTTTTATTCATGGTTTATGATTCACATATGTTGCTGAATATCTAGTTTCTTTCCTTATATCCTCGTTAATTTTAACCTCAATTCTCAGGAATATCACAGATCTAACTCCTTTCACCTTTATATGCTGGCCTTATATTTTGGCTTTTATTTTGACTTCTTTCTATTCTCTTCAGTTTACTCGTGATTTCAGCTTGACAAGTCAGGTACCATATCTTAAAGAACATTTTCTGTTTCTTATACAGTGTCTACCTAATATGATGTCTTAAGGTTAATTTTCAAGACACCTTAGCCAAAAATGGAATGTAAATTGATATAGCCACTATGAAGAACCTTATGGCGGTTCCTTAATAAACTAAAAATAGAACTACCGTATGACCCAGAAATCCCACTACTGGGTATATACCCTGAGAGAACCATAATGTGAAAAGACACATGAACCCCACTATTTACAATAACCAGGACATGGAATCAATCTAAATGTCTATTGGCAGATGAATAGATAAAGAAGATATATATACATATATATATATATATATACACATGTGTATACATGTATAAATGTATATTTTCAGGTCTGCCTGAAATTTCTATCAAGTCTGTATACACTGTGCATATATACATACACACATACACTGTGTGTATATACATGTATATATACATACACACAGTGGAATATTACTCGGTCATAAAAATGAATAATATTGGATCATTTTTAGACACTTCGATAGACCTAGAATCTTTATACAGAATAAAGTGAGTCAAAAAGATAAAAACAATGCTTATGTGTGGAATCTAGAAAAGTAGTACAGATGAACCTATTTGCAAAGCAGATGTAGAGAACAAAATTTGGACACCTAGGGAGGAAAGGGGGAATGGGACAAACTGGGAGATTGGGATTGACAAATGTGCACTACATTTGTAAAACAGATAGCTAGTAGGAACCTGCCTTATAGTGCAGAAAGCTCAGCTTGGTGCTCTACTATGACCTAGATTGGTGGTTAAATGGGGATGGAGTGTGAGGGAGGTCAAAGAGGGAGGGGATATATGAATACATATAGCTGACTCACTTTGTTGTACAGCAGAAACTAATACCACACTGTAAAGCAACTATACTCCAATTAAAATCAAAAAGAAAATTATGCCCACAGGTTCAGCTGAAACAATGTGTATTATTGTAAAAGGTTATTAGGTGAATTAGATTAAATATTTTTAATATAAATAGTATGTGTACGTTCTCAGTACCATAGCTAGACTGTATGTGTCATATGAAGGCTATTTTCTCTTTAGTTCAATACTCTTTTTTGTGATATTACTTTCTATTCATATTCTACATTTTGACTAGTTTTTCTGTTATAACGCTCTTTTAGTCCATTCAAGCTGCTTATAGACAACAATTCCAAGACTAGGTAACATATAAACAACTGAAATTAATTTCTTACAGTCTGGGAGGCTGGCAAATCCAAGATTAAGGTGCCAGAAGGTTTGTGTCTGGTGAGAAACTGCTACCTGGTTCATAGACATCAGTCTTTTTGCTATATCTTCAAGTGGAAAAGGGGTGATGGAGCTGTCTGGGGTCTCATAAAAAAGGGCACTAATCCCATTCATATGGGCACCACCCTCATGACTAAGTCACCTCTGAAGGTTTCACTAATAATAACATCACATTGGGCATTAAGTTTCAGTGTATGAATTTTGGAAGAACACAGCCATTCAGTCTATAGTAAGGATAACATCACTAGCTTTCTTAGAATTTAAATATTAATGATGTTGTTACATGACTAGAAGATACTACATGGTTTTAAAGAATTTTTTTAATGTATGCTCTGGGTGGAGGAGGGCCATTTTGAGTTAAATGAAGACACAATGGAAATACCAAACAAATAAGCACCATTATTTTTCACAAATGTGCTGGGCTGACAAGTTATTTAATATAAATGGAATAATGTGTGTCCTGACATTTTCAAATTGTCTGGGAACTTTTAGAACTGAATACTTCATCATGCCTTTAGTTCTTCAGTGTTCTTTTCAGAAAATTCTTCCTGCCTGAAATAAATGTATGACATTAGATTTTCTAGTAAGAAGACCACAAATAAATCTACCTTTTAAAGAAGCATTTCCAGTGTTCAAATCAGATAGAAATTTCAGGCAGACCTGAAAATATACATTTATACTTATACCAATTTAACTTTGACATGTATCAGATAATTGCTTTGATAAAGTGGGAATGAAGGTTAGCTAAATTTTGGAAGGGATTGGAAAAAAAGTTTTATTTCCAGAAACTTCCTTGCTCTTTTCTAATATTCAGTTTCATTAAAGCATATACATCAAATATACAGAGGAACTCTACCTTGAGAAACCAAATAAATTAGCTTACATAAAAAAAGAAAAACAATTTTTAAAAGCCTGAATAGTGTTTCATTTATTGTTTTAGGAAATGATTCAACATAGGCAGCATTACCACTGTTTGTAGGAATAAAAAATAAGAAATTGAGCACACACACAAAATCATTTTTAAATAATAATTTGTTTCATTCTGTCTGATAGTGTCTCATGGCTTCATTCATAGCATCTGCAACAATTAGGGGTTTAATTTCTCACCAGTTCAGTTACATTATGTTAGCTGGACAGCTGTTTAAGGATGATGAAGATATTCATGGTATCATCACAGCAGTGGCTCTTATCTTTAATTTTTATGTTATGAATAATTCCAAGTGCTCTCTGGAAATAGGTTTGGGATAGTTAAATTCTTAGTCATCCAGAGCTGTTGGTGCTAAAAAAAAAAGTTATTAATGGTGAATAACGCAAAATCAAATACTGAGCTTTTATTTCCCTGTGACTGTGTGCATGCTCAGTCATGTATGACTCTTTGCAACCCCATGAACTGTAGCAGGCTATAGGCACCTCTGCCCATGGAATTTTCTAGGCAAGAAAGTGGAGTGGGTTGCCATTTCCTACTCCAGGGGATCTTCCCAACTCCGGGATCAAACCCACATCTCTTGCATCTCCTGCATTGGGAAGATGATTCTTTACCACTACATCACCTGGGGAATCTTTTATATCCCTCTACTTCTGTCTGAAAAATAAGTCCAATATTCATGTAATTGAACAAATTCTACATGACCATAAACTCAAATATCACACAGTGGCCTACTTTGAAAAGGTAGGAGATTTTACTGGACATGTTTTCTATACCTTTCTTCTCTGTAGAACTGACATAGTACGTTATTCATTCTTGCTTGTTTTGTTAGTTAAGTTAACATTTGCAAAGGTAGGTTCCCCCACCGGCCTGTTAATTTTACCGTGAGCCTTTTTTATTTTTTAGTGACACACAATAAATAAAATATTATTTAACATACAGCTTTTAATAAATATGTTTTGACTTTATATTTCCATACAGTGGACAAATATTTCATATAGTTGAACCTCGGAACAATAGGAATAAACATCTTTGGAGTAAAACTTGGTTTCTGCAGTACTGATACCACAGAATAATGGTTATTCTGAGAAACAAACACAAGAAGACTCTGTGACCATAGTAGCCCCCAAACAAGATTGGTAGAAGCCAGGGGGAAGGATTAAACTATATATAAGGAATACTGAAACATTGAGAGCAGTATCATTTATGGCTCTTTTGTGCTTATTCCACTCTAGAGTTGGCTTTGCTGAGAAAATAAGGAAATTTAATGTGAATTTGATACCAAGGGCTTCCTAAAAGAAAATGGTTTCATTTTTGAGTTGTCAGTAGTGTCTGATTATTAATGTCAGTTGATATTATAAAAATATTTTAAAAACAACAGAAAACCAACAGTAATTACAAATGATTATTGCTGGCTTATATAAATGAAAACAAAAGTGTAGTCCTAAGATAATATAGTTACCAAATTCATATTTTCTTATTTCATATAATTGTGATGATACTGATATCATCTCAAATATTGTTTCTGACAACCAAGGATTCACAGAGTTTTCTATAAAGAATCAGATAGTAAATGTTTTCAGCTTTTGTAACCTCATATGGTTGCTATCAGATTTTCTTTTTTATAAACCGCCACTTTGGGCACCTCATGTGACCAGTTGACTCACTGGAAAAGACTCTGATGCTGGGAAGGATTGGGGGCGGGAGAAGAAGGGGACGACAGAGAATGAGATGGCTGGATGGCATCACTGACTCGATGGACATGAGTTTGAGTGAACTCCGGGAGTTGGTGATGGACAGGGAGGCCTGGTGTGCTGTGATTCATGGGGTCGCAAAGAGTCAGACACGACTGAGTGACTGAACTGAACTGAACTGAACAATGTGAAAAAACATTCTTAGGTAAAAGGCCATAAAAAGTAAGTTTTGGAATGGATTTGACTGCCAAGACGTAGTTTTCCAGCTCCCGTTCATTATTGTTTAAACCACAGGGCATAGGTATTAAGCATTTCAAAGCCCTTTACTCCTCTGAAAATATCAGTAGCCAGCATTCAGGATGGTTCCAATGATCCCTACCATTTAGATATTTACGCCCTCATGTCTTTCCCACTTTTTGAGTATGGAATGGCGATTTTTAATGAATAACTAGTCAATGGTGACAGTATGTGACTAGAATACTAGGCCATATTAGGTAGTATAGTTGTGCTTTCTATGTCTTAGACAAAATGCCCTGAGAGAAGCCAACCGCTGAATGTTGAGTACTTATGTACTAAGGCCCAAGCAGCAATAGACTGAAGCTTCTAGCCAGTCACCATATGAGTGAACTTAGAATCTGAACCTCCAGTCAGTCAAACCCCATATGAGTACAGACTTGACACATAACACCTGGTTGCAGTTTTATGAAAGAGTCTAAATGAGAATCAGTCAGCTAAGCTGCTGCCAGATTCTTAACCCACAGAACAGGTTGTATGACAGTAATGCATGTCATATGTATGTATGTGTGACAGTAATGTTTATTGATATGTTTTGGCATGTTAATTATAAAACAATAGATAACTAATAACATATAACTCTAATATGTTGTTTAATAATTTAAACTGCTTACCACAAACTGCAGATAACTTTAATCTTCAGTTCAGTTCAGTTCAGTCGCTCTGTCGTGTCCAACTCTTTGCAACCCAATGAATCACAGCACGCCAGGCCTCCCTGTCCATCACCAACTCCCGGAGTTCACTCAAACTCACCTCCATCGAGTTGGTGCTGCCATCCAGCCATCTCATTCTCTGTCGTCCCCTTCTCCTCCTGTCCCCAATCCCTCCCAGCATCACAGTCTTTTCCAGTGAGTCAACTCTTCACATGAGGTGGCCAAAGTATTGCAGTTTCAGCTTTAGCATCAGTCCTTCCAATGAACACCCAGGACTGATCTCCTTTAGAATGGACTGGTTGGATCTCCTTGAAGTCCAAGGGACTCTCAAGAGTCTTCTCCAGCACCACAGTTCAACAGCATCAATTCTTCGGCGATAAGCTTTGTTCACAGTCCAACTCTCACATCCATACATGAACACTGGAAAAACCATAGCCTTGACTAGATGGACCTTTGTTGGCAAAGTAATGTCTCTGCTTTTTAATATACTATCTAGGTTGGTCATAACTTTCCTTCCAAGGAGTAACCGTCTTTTAATTTCATGGCTGCATTCAGCATCTGCAGTGATTTTGGAGCCCCAAAAAATAAAGTCTGACACTGTTTCCATTGTTTTTCCATCTATTTCCCATGAAGTGATGGGACCAGATGCCATGATCTTCGTTTTCTGAATGTTGAGCTTCAAGCCAGCCTTTTCACTCTCCTCTTTCACTTTCATCAAGAGGCTTTTGAGTTCCTCTTCACTTTCTGCCATAAGGGTGATGTCATCTGCATATCTGAGATTATTGCTATTTCTCCCAGCAATCTTGATTCCAGCTTGTGCTTCTTCCAGCCCAGCGTTCCTCATGTTGTATTCTGCATATAAGTTAAATAAGCAAGGTGACAATATACAGCCTTGACGTACTCCTTTTCCTATTTGGAACCAGTCGGTTGTTCCATGTACAGTTCTGACTGTTGCTTCCTGACCTGCATACAGGTTTCTCAAGAGGCAGGTCAGGTGGTCTGGTATTCCCATTATTTGAAGAATGTTCCACAGTTTATTGTGATCCACACAGTCCAAGGTTTTGGCATAGTCAATGAAGCAGAAATAGATGTTTTTCTGGAACTCTCTTGCTTTCTCAATGATCCAGTGGATGTTGGCAATTTGATCTCTGGTGCCGCTGCCTTTTCTAAAACCAATATGTTAGAGTTCTCCAAAGACTAAAACCAATAGGATGTGTATATATGTAGAAAGAGATTTATTCTAAAGAGTTGGCTCACACAATTGTGGATGCTTGGCAAAATAAAAATCTAATAAGGGAGGCTAACAAGCTTGCGACTCAGAAAAAATGTACAGCTCAAATCCAGATGCAGTCTGCTGCAGAAATGCCTCTCTCTCATAGGAGGTCAGCCTTTAGTTCTTCTCAAGCCTTCAGTTGTTTGGCTTTCTTTTAATAGAGGTCCATTTGCATATAGCAGGCAATCTGCTTTACCAAAAGTCCATCAATTTAAATGTAAATCTCCAAAAATTCTCAAAGAAACATGTACATATTTAACCAAATGTCTGGACACTATAACCCATCCAACTTGAAACAGAAAGTTAACCATCACAGGTAGAGAAAACTAAAGTAGTTAACTTAATTTCTCTAGTCTTAATGAAATTCAGTTCAGTTCAGTCGCTCAGTCATGTCCGACTCTTTGAGACCCCATGAATCACAACACGCCAGGCCTCTCTGTCCATCACCAACTCCTGGAGTTCACTCAAAGTGAACTCGTCCATCGAGTCGGTGATGCCATCCAGCCATCTCATTCTCTGTCGTCCCCTTCTCCTCCCACCCCCAATCCCTCTCAGCATCAGAGTCTTTTCCAGTGAGTCAACTCTTCACATGAGGTGGCCAAAGTATTGGAGTTTCAGCTTTAGCATCAGTCCTTCCAATGAACACCCAGGACTGATCTCCTTTAGAATGGACTGGTTGGATCTCCTTGCAGTCCAAGGGACTTTCAAGAGTCTTCTCCAACACCATAGTTCAAAAGTATCAACTCTTCGGTGATCAGCTTTCTTCATAGTCCAACTCTCACATCCATAGGTGACCACTGGAAAAACCATAGCCTTGTCTAGATGGACCTTTGTTGGCAAAGTAATGTCTCTGCTTCTTAATATGCTATCTAGGTTGGTCATAACTTTCCTTCCAAGGAGTAAGCTCCTTTTAATTTCATGGCTGCATTAATGTAGTTCAATTCCCTGGCTCAAAGGTAAAGAATCCACCTACAATGCAGGAAACCTGGGTTCAATCCTTGGGTTAGGAAGATCCCCTGGAGGAGGGCATGTCAACCCACTCTAGTATTCTTGCCTGGAGAATCACCATGAACAGAGGATCTGGTGGGCTACAGTCCATGGTGTCTCAAAGAGTCAGACATGACTGAGTGATTAAGCACATATTTTTATTCAACTATCTAGAAAAAAATTAGCCAGATTAGAAAGCAGATAAATGGCTCATTAAGACATCATTTTAATGTATTGTGAAAATTAAAAACTAAGGTTGGTAGATATAAATGATTTTCTTACCATTTCAGTACAAAAGTTATAAAGTTTCATGAAGATAAATGTACATAAATATAGATGCATCAGCCAACTTGCAAGAAAAAAAAATTAAACTTTATTCCATTATCCAGTTTATTCCAAAATCTGTAAGGCTGTAAGATACTGAAGAAAAATATTTAGATAATTTGACTTTTTATCCACATGTTGTATTAATATATAATAGATATTCAACTTACAAATAAATGAGCCTCCCTGATGTAGAGAGTCTGTGATAGGCAAAATAGTAGCTCCTTGATGATGACTACATTCCTACCCCTGGAACCTTAAAATATGTTGCCTTTCATTGGAAAAGAGACTTTCCAGTTGTGACTGGATGACTAAATCACTTCAGTAATGGCCGACTCTTTGCAACCCTATGGGCTATAGCCCATCAGGCTCCTCTGTCCATGCAATTTTCCAAGCAAAAATACTGGAGTGGATTGCCATTTTCTCCTCCAAGGAATCTTCCCGGCCCAGGGATTGAACCCGGGTCTCCTGCAGGTGGATTGTTTACCTCTGAGCCACCCCAGTTATGACTAAGTTAAGGATTTTGAGATCAGCAGACTCGTCTTCTAGTCAATAAACCAGTGTAATCACAAAGGTCTTATACATGAACACAAGAGGAACAAAGTTAGAAAAGATGTGGCAATAGAAGCTGAGGTGAGAAAGAAAGAGAGCGGTGAGAAAGAGATAATTGATGCTTTTGAACTGTGGTGTTGGAGAAGACTTTTGAGAGTCCCTTGGACTGCAAGGAGATCCAACCAGTCCATCCTAAAAGAGATCAGTCCTGAAAATTCATTGGAGGGACTGATGATGAAGCTGAAACTCCAATACATTGGCCACCTGATGTGAAGAACTGACTCAATGGAAAAAAACCTGATGCTGGGAAAGATTGAATGTGGGAAGAGAAGGGGAAGACAGATGGTTGGATGGCATCACCAACGTGATGGACATGAGTTTGAGTAGGCTCTGGGAGTTGGTGTTGGACAGGGAAGCCCCGTGTGCTGCAGTCCATGGGATCACGAAGAGTTAGACACGACTGAGTGACTGAACTGAACTGAACTGAATCCAGACTTTGAAAATGGAGGAAATTAACAAGCCAAGGAATAAGGAATGTAGGATTTATCTAGAAACTGGAAAAGGAAAGGAAATGTATTCTTCCACTGAGGGTGAAAAAGGAGAGGGAGGATAATGGGAGGAGGGAGGTGGGAGGGGGGTTCAGGAGGGGGAACTCATGTACACCCGGAGCGGATTCATGTCAATGTATGGCAAAACCAACCAATATAATATTGTAAAATAATTAGCCTCCAATAAAAAAATAAATAATTAATTTAAAAAAATCCAATTGAATTAACTTGTAAATAAAATTATAATTTGGGAAACAAAAAAGGAGCATAGCTTGTAGAAAATTTGATTTTAGGTCTTCAGACCTACAGAACTATAAGATTAGTGTGTGCTCTTAAGTGTCACAAATTTGTGTAATTTATTACAGCAGCAAATCTGTACCAGTTGAGCCACTGGGGAAACCCTTAGCAGTAGTAGAAAACTTAAAAATAAATAAACCTTACTGATTTAGAGAGTTATGATTATAATCATATTTAGAAAAATGGCATTCTGTAAATTACAAAGTTTTTTTAGTAACCATGGTAAACAATAAGACTGAATACAAGTTCCATGAGGGAGGTCAGATACCATATATTTTGTCTACCATTGTAATCCTTGGGCATAGTACATAAATAACACATACCAGGTTAAAAAGTAATAAATAGTTTGAGGAAGGATGCCCTAATCTTTATGATATTCAATTAATATATTAAATGTCTCTGTGTTAATGTCTTCAACATTTGTGAAGGTGTATTGCCTCAAACCAAGATCTTTTTCAGTCAACACCAGTGTTCTAGTAAACATTTGAAATAAATTAGGATCATGATCATTTTTGGCTTATTGCTCCTTTACTTATCAAAGTCTGACACTGATACCTTATAGTATTTATAGTTGATATTAATTTACCATATCTTTACTGGTTCTATTCTTCATGGCACTGTTCCACAGAATGATCTGAAGAAATGTGAATGACTTTTCAGGAACCAAAAAGATAGAATCCACAGATTTTCCCTTCAAGGATAACAAACTTTCCTATCGTTATAATTAGTAAAAATAAAAAATAAATAGTTTTTATTATTTTTACTATTTATTAAAAATAATAATAATAAATAAAAATAAATCAGTAAAAAGTTCTGACTTCAAAATAATTCTCCATTTTTCAAGTAAAACACTTTGAGAAATCAAAACACACAAGCTATTAAAAAAGTCACCAATTTAATACTAAATTAGCAATTACATGTTACCAATTTTTGTATATACTTTGACTTCAAATACATCTCTTAGCCTCTAATGGAAAAAATAGAGTATAGAGATCTACCCACTAGCTAATTGAAATTGCAAATGTTTACCTTGTATCAGCTTAGGACAGTGCCACTGGTTAACAGATTAAGATTTACAGAATGTCACTGCTAATGGCTCACAATGGTTGCAGCTGCACTATTGTGGTGGTCCAGGAAGTGTGCTTGGCTAAGGGATAACTGCATCTGCATGCTTGATGTTAACACTCAGGCTTTTTATAGCTCTAATAAAGTTAACAATTTATGCACAGACATGCCAGAATCTAGAGCCAAGCAAATGAAATCACTGAGGTTGAGTGGCACAAATTCAAGCTGCCTGCCAGAAACATGTGCAGTTGTATTAGAAAAAGGAAGTGGATTCCACTGACAAACCTGCTACAGATGCCTGGCTTGTAAAAATCTGTACCTCTTTCGTCTATTAGACGCATGCAACACTTAGTTCATTATTGCTTATACATGTCAAAGGGTGAGATCCAGAGTCACGATCATGTACTTAATTTATTCAACAAGGGAGGTGACTCACTTTAAATTTGATGTTAGGGTTGTGTGGTATACAATCTTTCTTTTTCTCCATTCTACTTATTCAGTAAATTTGAGCTGGGTAGGTGGGTAATCAACTCAAATGTGAAGCTAGTAACCACTCCTAACTTTAGGTATCTGGATTACTTTAAGTTTACTTATAGTCATTGCTACTTCTGAACATTTTGCCTTATGCTGCCTTGTGAGAAATCAGTCTGTATTATTGCATTGTCATGAGGTCTTATAGCCTAAGAAATGCCCAAGTGCCCAAACTGAAGCCATCACACTAGATCCAACCAAGTCAAGCCAATCTCACCATATGTGATGGTGGGGGTGGAAACTTTTCATCAGGAAAATGATCTTTTTCTGTGACTTCATCTCTCTATTATCAGGAAGCAGAAGAAGAGTGATATCTATTGGCTTTCTCAGATCTCAACATTTGTTAAGAATTTGGATCAAGAATTGGGCATGTATTAGGAACAGAAATGAATGTTGTTCAAAATAAGATTTGAACATTATGGATTTGATCACATTTTAATTAAGTCCTCTCATGAGCTTCTGATAGATATGTGGTAACTCTGCCAGGAAACAGTATAGGGGATAACACAGGAGAACAACTTACTCTTTTTGTCAGATCAGAGTGACTACCTTCTAAAAGATTGTGTATTCCCTATTCAGATCTTAGCAAGAAAACAGCTTTAGTATTTTCAGAACGATGTAGTACCCAAGTGAGAAAGTGATCATAGATTAAACAAAAGATAGAAAGAGGGAGATTGGGGCAAGAAGCAGGCAAAGCTGAGGTTAACCATAGGTCATGGTATATGATTTGTTTCGAGAATAGTATGTGCCAAAGAGCTATGTGAGATCATTAAGCCCAACATACCAGAAAGGTATTCACAACTCTGTATAGAAAATGTCTGAAAAATCTAAGGTATTCTGAAATCTTTATTTCTAAGGATTTCAGATATGCTGGATATACTTACTCCTGTTGTTGAAGCTACTGTGGCCATTCATATGCATTCTTAGTAAATTCATCTTCTTTTCTTCCAAATATTTTGTCCCCTGTAAATGATGAAACAGCCCTCTTTAGAACCACGTATCTTTCTTATATTACTCAAAACATATTCTTACAATTAACTAAGTTAATATCTTCATGGCTTCTGAAAAAAAAAATGGCAGATATTAAATCAAATATACGAATACCCCAAATATCCCAATATCATATAAAATATTCAATGGAAAATATAAGTTATCTAATTACCTAGTTAGCTCCTTCTAAGGAAGGGCTGCCAGTTCTAGCTAGAGTGCAAAAAAGAAGATCACTCTGATGATATTACTAATGCTTTCATGCTCTTTGCTTAGAATAACTTTTACTTAGTAATTTCCTTTTCTAAATTTAATGAACTTAGTTGTGCAATACAAACAAAATATAACACTTTAGATGATTCAGAGATTTATTTTACAGGTGAAAATGGGACTGAAGGAAAATAAATATAAAAATTAAGTCACAATGACTTTACTAATACCACAGCTGAGGGTATCTCCAGCCTCCTAATATTAGTTTTCAGGTTCCTAATGAAAAATAAAATGTAAATTCTGGTTTCATCTCTCTGAACATGCTTTGCACTTTTATAATGTTCTTTCTATTTCAAAGAGGACAGTAAAACTGGAAAAAATATCATTTTGAATTGGTTCAATAATAAAATTTTATTTGTAATTTATTATAATTTTAATTTTGTACGTTTATAATACAAACTCAATGATTAGGGAGATATAAGGAGATGTAAATATTTTTAATTAACACACTAGTTAAGCTTACCTTTCATTACGGCAATTAAAAAACTTTTATTTCTATACATTTTAATTTATAATAGACACCATAAAATAATGTTTCCTGTTTTATTCCATACATTGCCCTGCAAACTTACCTTTTATTTAAAAACTTTAGAAATAATTTATTATACAAACAAACATGGATATATTACAATAAATGAAGAATCTAGAAAAGTAAAATTAATATATAAAAATATATTTTGCTAAATTCTAATTGCGTTAAGTTGTTTAAAAAAGAATGTACAAAACTAGTCAGTTATTAGGTAACCAAGAAAATATGCTCTAAAATATATTTAGATTTGAACATTTATTGTTGTTTTAAAATATGTTTTTGTTTAAAACACTAAACAAAAATAGATAAAGCTATAAAATTTCTAGAAGAGAACATAAGAGCATAACTAAGTGACCTTGGATTTGGCAATGAGATTTTTTCTTCTTCCTGTCAGGTTTTTTTTTTTTCTTTTGAGACAAAATTTGCATGACATAAAATTAACCACTTTAAAGTGTACAGTTTAGAAGCATTTAGTACATTCACAATGTTGTACAATTATCATCTCTATCAAAAGGAAACCCTGTACTGGTTAAGCTGTCACTCCCCATTCACCCACAACCACTCATTTGCTTTAGCTTTCTATTGATTTACCTATTTGGGATATTTCATATGAATGGAATTATGCAATATGTGATCTTTCATAGTTGGCTTCTTTCACTTAGCATGTTTTCAACAATCATCTATGTTGAAGCATATATTTGAACTTCATTCTATTTTTACTGAATAATATTTTATTCTATAAATATGACACTTTTTTTATTAGTTCATCTGTTAATGGATATTGTGAACAGCGCTACTATAAGCATTCATGTACAAGAATTTGCTTCAATACCTATTTGCAGTTCTTTTGAATTTATACTTAGAAGTAAAATTGCCAGGTCATATGAAATTCCATGTATAATTTTTCAAGGGATGGGCAAACTATTTTCAAAGTGGCAACACCATTTTTCATTTATCATTTTTTAATTTTTTTCTAATATTATTATCATGGCTCCATAGTGCATGTATGGAATGGTATCTCAGTAAGTTGTAGGTGAAAGACAAAAGCATAATCTATGAAGAAAAAAAAAAAAAAACTGTTGAGCTTCACTAAAATAAAATCCTCTTCAAAAGACACTGTTAAGAGACTGGAAAAACAACTTTGCCAAACACAGATCAGATTGTGGACTGTTATCCAAACTAACCAAAGAAATGTAAAAGCAACAGTAAAAAAATAGACAATCTGTTTTTTTAATGGAAAATATCTGAACAGACACCTCATCAAACAAGATATGAAGAATGATAAATAACCATATGACAAATGAAGCTCAACATTGTTTATAATTAGAAAGTATCAAGTTAAAACAAGATCCCATTACATACCTATTAGAATGGTTAAAATACAAAAAAACTGATGGTAGAAGTTGATGGTGAGGTTGTGAAACAAGAAAAATTCTTCTTCAATCTTGATTGGAATACAAAATATATGGCCACTCTGGAAGAGGGTTTGAAAGTTTCTTACAAACATAATCTTACTACGTGATGCAGCAATCACAGTACTGGGTATTTGAACGGTTCTAAAGATAATCCAACCAGTTCATTCTAACGGAGATCAATTCTGGGTGTTCATTGGAAGGACTGATGCTGAAGCTGAAATTCCAATACTTTGGCCACCTCATGTGAAGAGTTGACTCACTGGAAAAGAGTCTGATGCTAGGAAGGATTGGGGGTGGGAGGAGAAGGGGACGACAGAGAATGAGATGGCTGGATGGCATCACCGACTCAATGGACATGCGTTTGAGTGAACTCCGGGAGTTGGTGATGGACAGGGAAGCCTGGCGTGCTGTGATTCATGGGGTCGCAAAGAGTCAGACACAACTGAGTGACTGAACTGAACTGAACTGAACTGAAAAGATAATCACGATGGGGAGATCACTCACCTGGAGCCAGACATCTTGGAATGTGAAGTCAAGTGGGCCTTAGAGAGCATCACTACAAAAAAAGCTAGTGGAGGTGATGGAACTCCGACTGAGCTATTTCAAATCCTGAAAGATGATGCTGTGAAAGTGCTGCACTCAATATGCCAGCAAATTTGGAAAACTCAGCAATGGCCACAGGACTGGTAAAGGTCAGTCTTCATCCCAATCCCAAAGAAAGGCAATACCAAAGAATGCTTAAACTACCACACAATTGCACTCATCTCACACACTAGTAAAGTCATGCTCAAAATTCTCCAAGCCACGCTTCAGCAATACGTGAACTGTGAACTTCCAGATGTTCAAGCAGGTTTTAGAAAAGGCAGAGAAACCAGAGAACAAATTGCCAACATCCACTGGATCATGGAGAAAGCAAGAGAGTTCCAGAAAAACATCTATTTCTGCTTCATTGACTATGCCAAAGCCTTTGACTGTATGGATCACAATAAACTGTGGAAAATGCTGAAAGAGATGGGAATCCCAGACCACCTGACCTGCCTCTTGAGAAACCTGTATGCTAGTCAGGAAGCAACAGTTAGAATTGGACATGGAACAACAGACTGGTTCCAAATAGGAAAAGGAGTACGTCAAGGTTGTATATTGTCACCCTGCTTATTTAACTTATATGCAGAGTACATCATGAGGAATGCTGGGCTGGAAGAAACACGAGCTGGAATCAAGATTGCCGGGAGAAATATCAATCACCTCATATATGCAGATGGCACCACCCTTATGGCAGAAAGTGAAGAGGAACTCAAAAGTCTCTTGATGAAAGTGAAAGAGGAGAGTGAAAATGTTGGCTTGAAGCTTATCATTCAGAAAACTAAGATCATGGCATCTGATCCCATCACTTCATGGGAATTATATGGGGAAACAGTGGAAACAGTGTCAGACTTTATTTTTGGGGGGCTCCAAAATCACTGTGGATGCTGAATGCAGCCATGAAATTAAAAGACGGTTACTCCTTGGAAGGAAAGTTATGATGAACCTAGATAGCATATTAAAAAGCAGAGACATTACTTTGCCAACAAAGGTCCATCTAGTCAAAGCTGTGGTTTTTCCAGTGGTCATGTATGGATGTGAGAGTTGGACTGTGAAGAAAGCTGATCGCTGAAGAATTGATGCTTTTGAACTGTGGTGCTGGAGAAGACTCTTGAGAGTCCCTTGGACTGCAAGGAGATGCAACCAGTCCATTCTAAAGGAGATCAGTCCTGGGTGTTCATTGGAAGGAATGATGCTGAAGTTGAAACTCCAATATTTTGGCCAACTCATGAGAAGAGTTGACTCACTGGAAAAGACTCTGATGCTGGGCAGGATTGAGGGCGGGAGGATAAGGGGATGACAGAGAATGAGATGGCTGGATGGCATCACCGACTCGATGGAGGTGAGTTTGAGTGAACTCCGGGAGTTGGTGATGGACAGGGAGGCCTGGCGTGCTGTGATTCATGGCGTTGCAAAGAGTCGGACACGTCTGAGCCCCTGAACTGAACTTAAAACTTATGTACACCTAAACCCTGTAACTTATACTTACAGCTGCCTCATTCACAGTAGCCAAACCTAGAAGGAGCCAAATGTCCTTTAGCAGGTGAATGAATTAAAAAACAAACAAAAAAACCCAAAAAACTGTGGTATAGCCATACAATGGACAGTTCTTTTCATCAGCAAAGAAATTGAGCTATCAAGCCTCAAAATGACATGAATGAATCTGAAATGCATATTGCTAGGTGACAGAAGTCAGTCTGCAAATGGTACATATGTTTTCAATTATATGACATTCTAGAAAAGCCAAAACTATAGAATAAAAAGGATCAGTGATGTTGAGCATTCAAATCAAGGTCATGAAATGTGAATATGGAAGACAGAATGAATTTTTCAGTGTGGTAAAATATTTATAATATATAAAAAAGTTTCAGTATGATGAAACCATTCTGTATGGCATTACAATGGTATTATATGACATTGTCCATTTGTCAAAATTCAAAGAACTTTACAAAGTAAGCTTTTAATAAATGCAGTAAAAAATATTGAGGAGGTTGGATAAATCCCAGAAAAAACTCAGAGTGTGACAAAGCAATGTAACTGTATAACAAATATATGAAACAACTTTATTGAAGGGAATGCGGAGAGAAGGTACTGACCTAAATGACTGCAGATGAGTGGGATCTGTGAAACTAAATGTGAAAGGAATTGCACACAAATACTGTTCTTTAGTTGATGAAGTTTTTTCAATGGGAAATGGGTTAGCAATTTTTATCCTGCTGTATATGCATACTGGAGTTCAAACAAGTAACTATCAATAGATGGCGGATGGCTGGGAGCCAGTTTACTAATTGTCCAAATGAGAACTTACAAATAAATAAAGGGAAGAGGGAAGAATGATCATATATGAATGGATTACTTTATACATTAGTAGAAATTCCTATTTATTGTTGTTCAGTTGCTCAGTCGTGTCTGACTCTTTGTTGACCCATGGCCTGCAGCTCTCAGGCTTCCCTGTCCTATACTATCTCCCAGAACTTGCTCGATCTTGTGTCCACTGAGTTGATAATGCCATCCAACCATCTCATCCTCTGTCATCCCTTCTCCTCTTGGCCTCAGTCTTTTCTAGCATCAGGGTCTTTTCCAATGAGTCAGCTCTTCACATCAGGTAGCCAGGGTATTAGAGCTTCAGCATCAGCCCTTTCCATGCATATTCGGGGTTGATTTCCTTTAGGATTGATTGTGTTGATCTCCTTGTAATCCAAGGGACTCTCAAGAGTCTTCTCCAGAACCACAATTTGAAAACATCGATTCTTCAGCACTCTGCTTTCTTTACAGTCCTATCTCACATCCATACGTGACCACTGGAAAAACCGTAGCCTTGACTATACAGACCTTTGTTGGCAAAGTGATGTCTCTGCTTTTTAATATGCTGTCTAGGTTGGTCATAACTTTTCTTCTAAGGAGTAAGTGTCTTTTAATTTTGTGGATGCAGTCATTGTTAACTGTTCACAGTGATTTTGGAGCCCAAGAAAATAAAATCTGTCACTGTTTCCACTTATTCCCAAACTGTTTCCCATGAAATAGTTGGACCATATACCATGATCTTTGTTTTTTGAATGTTGAGTTTTAACCAGCTTTTTCACTCTCCTTTTTCACCTTTATCAAAAGGCTTCTTATATACAGGTAGTTGCATATAAAAATCCTTATGAATATATATGTATATTCAGGGGCTAGTACACACACATGTATTTCCTTACTTTGTCTGTGAAAATGGACTGACAGCAGTGAAATCCCAGCAAAAGCAAAGACATCTAGCATCCAGTGTTTGATTTTTACAACCATTCTCCAATTAAAGAAATCAATTTCTTGGAGAAATAATTGATTCTAAGATAGAGATACTAATGTATAAGTGTCAAAGATATTGCAGTGTTAGAAAGTAAGAAAATGCTCAAAAGTAATAATAAAACACATCAATGAGTGAAAGTCAAAAGGACACTGGAGCTATCTGAAAGAATTTTCAATGGACAAAACCAGAAAAACTTGAAAGAACAATAAATAAAATAGTACTGGAGTATTTGGATTGTATGACAAGGCATAAAACAAATATCCATGATTCCATATTGATATAAACCATTAATTGAATAAATAAATAAATCTGAGAGAAGAGACAAATATACCATATTCCAAATAATTTCTGAAACTACTGTAACTTAAAGGAAGAAGAGTATGACTTCCCAGTCCTTAAAGATGTTCTAGTCATTGCAACCTCCTTCTGAAGAATATAGTATAGAACACATGCATACATGGGAAGGGGAATAAAAAGAGAGTAACCATATGATGGAGACATACGAGTAGCATTGCTTCATAAGATGGTCACGGTCAACATTAGCAGTGAAAATCATTTATGCACACTTGCACGCATCCTAAGTTGCTGCAGTCATGTCCAACTCGTTGTGACCCTGTGCACTGTAGCCTGCTCTAGGCAAAAATACTGGAGTGACTTGCCTCGCCTTCCTCCAGGGAATATTCCAGACCGAGGGATGAAACTGTGTTTTTTATGTCTACCTGTATTGACAGGTGGGTTCTATATCATGAGTGACACCTGGGAAGCCCACTCAGTATATCATCTTAATATGACCCTGGCACTTTGTCATTTTGACCTTCCTCTCAGAAACTGGTAACCTCAGTCTGTTTATGGGGAAAACATCAGACAAATTCAAATAGAGGGTCATTATATAGAATGTCTGACCAGTACTTCTCAAAACAGTCAAGGTGATCAAAAACAAAAGTGAGAAACTGTGAAAGCCTTGAGGAGTCTAAAGAAACATGACAGCTAAACATAAATGTCAGAAAAAGAGCATTAAGTAAAACTGAAGGAAACCTGAATCAAGCATGGATTTATTTAATGATAATGTATCAATATTCATTCACTAATTATAAAGAAACTATCATTTTTAAGTAAACTGATTTAAATTCACAAAAGATCAGTGTGTTCTTTCAGTTCAGTTCAGTTGCTCAGTCATGACTCTTTTCAACCCCAGAAATCACAGCACGCCAGGCCTCCCTGTCCATCACCAACTCCCGGAGTTCACTCAAACCCATGTCCACAGAGTCGGTGATGCCATCCAGCCATCTCATTCTCTGTCGTCAACTTCTCTTCCCGCCCCCAATCCTTCCCAGAATCAGACTCTTTTCCAGTGAGTCAACTCGTCGCATGAGGTGGCCAAAGTATTGGAGTTTCAGCTTTAGCATCAGTCCTTCCAATGAACAACCAGAATCGATCTCCTTTAGAATGGACTGGTTGGATCTCCTTTCAGTCCAAGGGACTCTCAAGAGTTTTCTCCAACACCACAGTTCAAAAGCATCAATTCTTCGGCGATCAGCTTTCTTCACAGTCCAACTCTCACATCCATACATAACTACTGGAAAAACCATAGCCTTGACTAGATGGACCTTGGTTGGCAAAGTAATGTCTCTGCTTTTTAATATGCTATCTAGGTTGGTCATAACTTTCCTTCCAAGGAGTAAGCGTCTTTTAATTTCATGGCTGCAATCAGCATCCACAGTGATTTTGGAGCCCAAAAAATAAAGTCTGACACGGTTTCCACTGTTTCCCCATCTATTTCCCATGAAGTGATGGGACCAGATGCCATGATCTTTGTTTTCTGAATGTTGAGCTTCAAGCCAGCCTTTTCACTCTCTTCTTTCACATTCATCAAGAGGCTTTTAAGTTCCTCTTCACTTTCTGCCATAAGGGTGGTGTCATCTGCACATCTGAGGTTATTGATATTTCTCCCAGCAATCTTGATTCCAGCTTGTGCTTCTTCCAGCCCAGCGTTCCTCATGATGTACTCTGCATAGAAGTTAAATAAGCACGGTGACAATATACAACCTTGACGTACACCTTTTCCTATTTGGAACCAGTCTGTTGTTCCATGTCCAGTTCTAACTGTTGCTTCCTGACCTGCATACAGGTTTCTCAAGAGGCAGGTCAGGTGGTCTGGGATTCCCATCTCTTTCAGCATTTTCCACAGTTTATTGTGATCCACACAGTCAAAGGCTTGGCATAGTCAATGAAGCAGAAATAAATGTTTTTCTGGAACTCTCTTGCTTTCTCCATGATCCAGCAGATGTTGGCAATTTGATCTCTGGTGCCTCTGCCTTTTCTAAAACCTGCTTGAACATCTGGAATTTAACGGTTCACATATTGCTGAAGCCTGGCTTAGAGAATTTTGAGCATGACTTTACTTGCGTGAGAGATGGGTGCAATTGCGCAGTAGTTTGAGCATTCTTTGTCATTGCCTTTCTTCGGGATTGGAATGAAGACTGACCTTTTCCAGTCCTGTGGCCACTGTTGAGTTTTCCAAATTTGCTGGCATATTGAGTGCAGCACTTTCACAGCATCATCTTTCAGGATTTGAAATAGCTCAACTGTAATTCCATCACCTCCACTAGCTTTGTTCATAGTGATGCTTTCTAAGGCCCACTTGACTTCACATTCCAAGATGTCTGGCTCTAGGTGAGTGATCACGCCATCATGATTATCGTGGTCATGAAGATCTTCTTTGTACAGTTCTTCTGTGTATTCTTTCCACCTCTTCTTAATATCTTCTGCTTCTGTAAGGTCCACACCATTTCCGTCCTTTATCAAACCCGTCTTTGCATGAAATGTTCCCTTGGTATCTCTTATTTTCTTGAAGTGATCTCTTGTTTTTCCTAGTCTGTTGTTTTCCTCTATTTCTTTGCATTAATCACTGAGGAAGGCTTTCTTATCTCTCCTTGCTATTCTTTGGAACTCTGCATTCAGATGCTTATATCTTTCCTTTTCTCGTTTGCTTTTTGCTTCTCTTCTATTCATGGCTATTTGTAAAGCATCCTCAGACAGCCATTTTGCTTTTTTGCATTTCTTTTCCATGGGGAAGGTCTTGGTCCCTGTCTCCTGTACAATGTCTTGAACCTCCGTCCAGAGTTCATAAGGCACTCTATCTATCAGATCTAGTCCCTTAAATCTATTTCTTACTTCCACTGTGTAATCATAAGGGATTTGATTGAGGTCATATCTGAATGGTCTAGTGGTTTTCCCTACTTTCTTCAATTTCAGTCAGAATTTGGCAATAAGGAGTTCATGATCTGAGCCACAGTCAGCTCCTGGTCTTGTTTTTGCTAACTGTATAGAGCTTCTCCATCTTTGGCTGCAAAGAATATAATCAATCTGATTTCGGTGTTGACCATCTGGTGATGTCCATGTGTAGAGTCTTCTCTTGTGTTGTTGGAAGACGGTGTTTGCTATGACCAGTGCATTCTCTCGGCAAAACTCTATTAGCCCTTGTCCCCTTCCTCCATGCTTCAAGGCCAAATTTGCCTGTTACTCCAGGTGTTTCTTGACTTCCTACTTTTGCATTCAAGTCCCCTATAATGAAAAGGACATCTTTTTTGGGTGTTAGTTCTAAAAGGTCTTGTAGGTCTTCATAGAACTGTTCAACTTTGGCTTCTTCAGCGTTACTAGTTGGGGCATAGGCTTGGGTTACTGTAATACTGAATGGTTTGCCTTGGAAACAGACAGAAATCATTCTGTCATTTTTAAGATTGCATCCAAGTACTGCATTTCAGACTCTTTTGTTGACCATGATGGCTACTTCATTTCTTCTAAGGGATTCCTGCCCACAGTAGTAGATATAATGGTCATCTGAGTTAAATTCACCCATTCCAGTCCATCTTAGTTTGCTGATTCCTGGAATGTTGATGGTCACTCTTGCCATCTCCTGTTTGACCACTTACAATTTGCCTTGATTCATGGACCTAACATTCCAGGTTCCTATGCAATATTGCTCTTTACAGCATCGGACCTTGCTTCTATCACCAGTCACATCCACAACTGGGTATTGGTTTTGCTTTGGCTCCATCCCTTCATTCTTTCTGGAGTTATTTCTTCACTGATCTCCAGCAGCATACTGGGAACCTAGCGACCTGGGGAATTCTTCATTCAGTATCCTATCATTTTGCCCTTTGATACTGTTCATGGGGTTCTCAAGGCAAGTATACTGAAGTGGTTTGCCATTCCCTTCTCCCACGGACCACATTCTGTCAGACCTCTCCACTGTGACCCGCCCGTCTTGGGTGGCCCCACACGGCATGGCTTAGTTTCATTGAGTTACACAGGGCTGTGGTCCGTGTGATCAGATCGACTAGTTTTCTGTGATTATGATTTCAATGTTTCTGCCCTCTGATGCCCCCTCGCAATACCTACCCTTTTATTTGGGTTTCTCTTTCCTTGGACGTGGGGTATCTCTTCACGGTTGCTCCAGCAGAGGGCAGCCGCTACACCTTACCTTTGACGAGGTTTATAAAAGTAAATATATTATTACCTCCCATGGAGATAATGTGCCAGGCTTGCCTTATTGATAGACACTGATTTTTATAAGGGACTGAAGAAAGGTTTTTTAGATTATTTGTAATTAATCAATTTATTTTAATTGGAGGATAATTGCTTTACAATATTGTGATGGTTTTTGCCTTACATTAACCAGCATGAATCAGTCACAGGTATTCCATTTTTTTCCCAAAGGCAGAAGACCACAAAAAGAAAACTCATCCTAAAATGTCTACTGTAAATCAAACTGTTTCTTACTTTGAGAAAATACATTTTAATGATTTGATTTTCATTTGTGAAAAACTTCTTAACCACTCTGTCATAACATTTAAATATGAGTCTGTATGAAATGGATTCATGGGTTTATTTCAAAATCAAAATTATAGAATAACTGATGTTTTGAATTTATAGTTTTGCTTGTACTTTCTTTATCCCCTTATATAATTTCTAGTTTTATAAAACTTCACATGTAAATTGAATAAATAAACAATATATATGTAAAAAGTCATGTTCATTTTAACAATTACTGATGATTTCCATTATCGTTGATTCTTTGCTATAATTCTAATACATTTTTGTATTTTCAAATTTGTTTTTTATTGATGTAACCTGCACCAACGCATCAATAAATCACTCTTTTTTTGCATGTAATATTTTTTATTTGTTTCTTTTGTTTTTTGTGTATGTAATATTTTTTAGAGGCAGGAAAAAGTTTGCAGCAAACAAGATAATAGTGATGACACATTACTTTATACTATTATCTTGTTTGCTGCAAACTTTTTCCTTGGAAGGAAAGTTATGACCAACCTTGATAGTATATTAAAAAGCAGAGACATTACTTTGCCAACCAAGGTCCGTCTAGTCAAGGCAATGGTTTTTCCCGTGGTCATGTATGGATGTGAGAGTTGGACTGTGAAGAAAGCTGATCACCGAAGAATCAATGCTTTTGAACTGTGGTGTTGGAGAAGACTCTTGAGAGTCCCTTATTCTGCAAGGAGATCCAACCAGTCCATTCTAAAGGAGATCAATCCTGGATGTTCATTGGAGGGACTGATGCTAAAGCTGAAACTGCAATACATTGGCCACCTCATGCGACGAGTTGACTCACTGGAAAAGACTCTGATGCTGGGAAAGGTTGGGGGCGGGAGGAGAAGGGGACGACGGAGAATGAGATGGCTGGATGCCATCACCGACTCTGTGGACATGAGTTTGAGTGAACTCCGGGAGTTGGTGATGGACAGGGAGGCCTGGCGTGCTGTGATTCATGGGGTCGCGGAGAGTCGGACACGACTGAGCGACTGAACTGAACTGAACTGAATGTGATGACAAATGTGCTCAACATAGAATTTAATAAATTGCAAGCACATAAAAGTGGAGATAATTAACCTCTCATTCAATAAATAAATGCACAAAACTCCATTTTTGCTAGGGAGACTGGCTACAGATTGATTTATTTTCAATTCCGATTTATCAAAGAGTAGACCAAAGTATATAATATATACAGATTCACACATGCAAACTGTTATTTTAATGATAAATGATGCTATATCAAAAAGGCAGAATTATTCTGTAAAGAACTGCAGTTAGTTAAAATCCGTCTACCTCTTCTAAGGCATGAAATTAATTGACAAATGTCAATGTTTTAAGTTTCAAAGTACTGAAGTTATGGATATGTCAGAAGAAACTTTTCTATGCTTTTAAGTTGTTTGATCTTTTTGAAGAAGCAGAGAAAAGAGTAAGTAGGTTGAATGTACCTACAAAATTAATGTAGTTCATAATTTGATACAAAGATACCCTGATACAGCAATTGAATTTTGAAATAGGTTTCTAGTGTAATTTACCACATATTCATTATGTTTACTTAATGCACAGTATTCAGCATCTCAACATCTGTGTTGTTTCATCGCAAGACTAAGTGTTAATTTCTGTGCTTGACACTGTAGTCTAACTTTCTGACATACCATAGATTTGGAATTGAGGAAAGCCTCATGTGGGAATGTTTTGTCAATTCTTTGAGCCTGCTGTGTTTAATCTGGAGTGCTAGGATAAAGTGCTTGCTGAGATGAATCAGTGCAATAACACTGATACCATCTGAAAGCATGGCAGTGAATATGTTCATTTTTCATAAACAAAATAAATAAAATTACATTGAAATCAAAATTTGCAAGTGATTTAGTATTCCTACCAAGTCAAACTAGATTCACTCACATTCTTAATAACCCCTTTTTTATAGTGTCCATTGTTTTCTTCTGGTCTCTTTCTCCGTAGACAAGGTAGAAAAATTCTGCCTTCACCTGTGTATTATATTCAGTATCCCTCCAGAGAGGTGAGTTTATAAGTAAAGAGGATTCACAGGAGCCAAAATATATCAAATATCTAGTTTTTATTTTTTTCAGCCCAAGGATTATTTTCACAACTAATATAAACTGATGTAGTACTGCTATTTCAAAGAGATTGTAGGTCTTTTTTCTAAGACCCTTAAAGATTGGATGCTAATTACTGTCATGAAAAATATATGGCTAAGAATGTTCTTCATTGAGTCTTTGACAAGTTTGAATTTTTTAATATTAAATATGCTACTGTATTTTCACACAGAAATTATGAAATTTCACATGCAAAATACAAAAAGTAGTCATTCAGGAAAAGATGAATATGAAGGAGAACAGCATCCAGGATTACCCCTAGTTTAAAGAAAAAATAAATTTAATGTCATGTGTTAAAAATGTGTGTTTTATATAATTTCGCCAGTGTTACAAAGTGAAAACACCTCTCAAAAACACACATTTCTAAAGTCCTTTACATATTCTAAGCAGTTGATGATCTGTATCTTTAAGTAACAAAATAAGTATAAAGAATGAGTTTTCCCTCTGCTCTTCATTCTAAGAGTTTTATTTGATGCAAAAGACCTCACTTTAAATATAGATATCCTAAAGAAGTCAAGTCACTACTGGTCAGCAATCTGTGTCATCACATTGATGAATCATTTGTTTTCCACTGAGATTCAAGCAGCAGCATTGAGGGAAGGGCAAGCTTGATGACTGAGTTGGAGGAAATAGTGCAAGAGGGGAAAACCTAAACTTGAAAGGAGTCTATTATGGGAGACCAAAGTCATTAACAGATGCTTGATGTCTGGCACATAGCACGAGGATACTGGCTGCCTAGAGATTAAGGAAGTGAGGATGTCAGAAAGTGAATAACCAGAAAGAGGTACGGTAAACCTCAAACACTTATTTTGTTACTTCTGCAAATACAACTGGTTAGTTAGAGCCACTCTCCAAGTATCATTGATCATGTATCCATATCAATAAAATAAAAATATAGCAAAAATTGAACTAACATGCTAAATTATGTATAAATGTCTATATATATATTACTTTACTAATATGTCATTTGTTTTCTAAAACGTATTCAAAAATAGAAAACTTAAAGGATGAGAGAAATTTAAAAGTGTGTTT
Organism: Moschus berezovskii; assembly: GCF_049115385.1. Lineage (NCBI taxonomy): Eukaryota > Metazoa > Chordata > Mammalia > Artiodactyla > Moschidae > Moschus > Moschus berezovskii. Next base: position 73,318,102 of record NC_142470.1, on the reverse strand, counting down.
CTCAACATTTTCTATCCATTCCTTAGTGTATCTATTTGCTTATGCCCTAGTGAATAATTTGGAATCCACTGTCATATGGGATGGCTAAGGAGCCAAACAAACAAGAGTTTAAAATACTGTCTTTGACTCTAATGGTGTCGTGCTTGAAAAGTTACATAAATTTTTTAAGCTTATTTTTAAGTTATTTTTGATAAAGGGAGGATAATAATAGTACTTAAGTAATAGTAGAGCTGAAAGATTAAATGCAAGCTGCTTAACACATTTTTTTCTCAAGGCAAGTGCCCAGTGAAGGATACATATTATTATTGCTAAAAGTCAGCAAGAGTCCTGTATGCCTCTGAAACCTCTCTGAAACATTGGTAATGATAGTAAATGTGCACAAAAGAATATAGTTGCAGGAACAGAGTTCACCTTCACCTTCTCCAAATGAGACACGCACACCACCACCACAATATTTTAACAGAAGAAAGAAAAAGCAAGACCTGTCAGATTACTTATTTTATTTTTCTAACTCATATTATCAGAGATGAAACCAATGTAACTTATTTGCATTGTTTTACTGCTTAGTATTATGTTAAGTTCCTTTTTTCTGTTAATTTATTGTTTGCTACCAGTCCCTGTGGAACCCTTAGGACACACTTCAAAATAGAATATTTTTCATCCTTATTAAAATATTTTAATGAATTCATATCCTGAAAGTACTTGATGATGACCAGGAGCACTATCTTATACAATGAAAAAGAGAAGTTCTTAGAGGATATGACATTGTGACAAATAAGCAACAGAAATGATACCCTGGGTCACATATTTTAAAGGAGAGGATCATAACATAAAGAAATATGACAACTGGTAAATTAACGCCCATTACTCAAAAAATTATTTTCTTTATCTCCTGTATTTACATACAAACTCATATAAGCTTATTTTTTTTAATATATTTTTATTTTGTTTTAAGGAAGAATGTTGCTCTTTCAGTATCTCTCTCCAGAGTCTATTTTTAATTAACATCAAATATTATGTTTGCTAAGTTTATATTATGAACACAAACTTGTATTCCATTTACCCTGTATAGAACTCCATAAAAAAAAGTATAGGTTTTATAGAGGGATTACATTACTCTCTTACTGCTATCCCATAATCCAAATGTGTCCAAGATTTAGAGATCACCCTTCACAGAGAAAAGAACAAGGCAGTCATGAGAGAGCCACTTCTAGTTTCCTCAAGGAAGGACATTTCCCCATAAGATCACTTCTAATTTTTCTCTACTGACACTTTTGGGACGCCCAGGGCTCAGCCCCACAGTTTTCCTCTTCAATCTAATTTCCTCCAGAGGCAGCTGTCCCCGTCTGGTCTTGCCTAATTCTGAGATCCTGTGTTAGTAAGTTCATTTATCTCTTACTGTTGCAGGAAAGGGGACCCCTTCCAGGTCCCGAAAGTGGGTTCTTGTCTAATACACGGAAATGAATTGTCCGAGGAGACATATATGCTGGCAAAGCAAGAGATTTTATTGGGAAACGGCACCCAAGTGGAGAGCAGTAGGGTAAGGGAACCCAGGAGAACTGCTCTGCTTTGTGACTTGCAGTCTCAGGTTTTATGGTGATGGGATTCATTTCTGGGTGGTCTGTAGCCAATTGTTCTGACTCAGAGTACTTCCTGGTGGTACATGCCTTGTTCAGCCAAGATGGATGCCAGCAAGAAGGATTCTGGGAGGTGGTTGGACACATAGTGTCACCTTTTGACCTTTCCAGAACTCTCCCAGTTGGGGGTGGCTTATTAGTTCTGTGTTCCTTACCTGGACCTCCTGTCATAAAACAACTCATGCAAATAGTTACTATGGTGCCTGGCCAGGGTGGGCAGTTTCAGTGTGCTTCCCCTAACATTACTAAAACCCATACCCTCCAACATCAGTCATGTAAAAAGTGGTATTCTGACTTTTCTATTTTTCAAAAATTAGGGATAAAGTATGATGTATTAGCAGCTTCAGGTGTAGTGAGATTGATGGTTCCCTGGAGGCAACAGAGGGTACAGTAGAACATGGGGTTATAAACTCAAGCCAGTGGAAGTTCATGTGATCACAAGCATTAAGAAGTCCAAAGCAAACATCAAGATTCCAAACATACCACACTCCCTAGAACTCTTGCATGGGTTTTTTGTTCCTGGAAGAACTGGTGAGTCAAATTTAGATCAAGCACAAGAAATGAGACCAAGGAAAAGAAAGAGAAGCAGGATATAGAAAAATAATGCACAGTAAGAGCTTGGTATTAAGAAATTAGTGGCACCTATTACTGGCATCAGAGAATTAGTGTATTATGTTGGAGTGGATCAGCAAAAAGGTTGACAACATTAACATAATGACCGTTTCAATGGTGACCATCAGTACACCCACCAACACTAATACTGAATAGTTACTATATGTCAAGCAGTAGGTTAAGAAGTTTAATCCATTAATCCATTCATTTCTCATAACACTGTAAGAGATAGGTACTTAATTCCTAGCCATTACTGATCAAGAATGTCTTCAATTATCCACAAGACAGAGCAGGTCTAGCTGAAAATCAGAAATAGTATTAAACATACAAGTAGAAGTTAGGTGGCAACTATTTTAAAGGTTACAGAATTATAAAGAAGACTCATTACAGTTATTGACCTTTGTACACTGCTAGATAAAGCCCTTGTGAATCATAGGACTATACCTCCTAAAGTGAGGAGAGACCTCCTGTGATCTGCTGACTTATTTTCTGATCCTTAGACATTATCTCCATTTTGTAGAGAAAGAATCTGAGTCATAGAGAGATTAAGTGATTTGTTGAAGATCATACAATTACAATGGTAGAAAACTGTAAAATAACTCCTTATTAAGTCTTTGAAATCTTTTCATAACCTTTTGAGAAACAACTGTTTGAAAAGCCAAATTAATCTTTCCTACAATGCCCACTATTGATAGGCTTTCTCTTTCCCTCAGGGGAGTTCAGACACTTGGAGTTTGCTGCTTAAAATAACTACCTCCTACCTTCTAATCTCTACCCACCCTCTTCAGCATGATGACTGCTAGGTTCCATTTGCAGTCCAGGTTGCCCTGTGAGTTGCTAACTCCTGCTGCTTTCCTCTAGAAGCCTCTCTGTGAGCTGAAATCTTCATCCACATAATTTCACTGCTCATAAATTCCATGCAGCAAGGAGAGCACAAAAGACGCCAATTTATCCATTTTTTCTGTATCTGGGAAACATGTGGAGTCAAAATTGGTGGTTTGCCTTGATTCTCCCTGCTAGGATAATTTGGGGTGATATTGCAACTAAACGTTATGTTTAAACTATGCTAGTCACACTGTGCATTTTAAAGACCATATTACAAAGTGCTTTACCTTTCCAACATATCTGAGTGTATGAGTAAATTTCAAAGCAGAATAGCTTCCATGAATAGTAAATTATCTCACTCTTAATTTCACATTGCTATTCAAAGGCAGATAGAGAAGTTCTCTTTGTCTTATTTCTACTTTGATATGATTTTCACTGATGGTGAAAGTGTTCAATTGCTTTGATTTGTTTAAAAAATTAATTGTATGTGTTGTCTCATTTATACTCAAGTATAAACATGTGAATACTCTTTCTCTAAATCCCTGAAATATATAACCTTGAACTGTGTTTCTGATTCTGTCCTTTTCCTGTAAAAATCAAATGAGTCATCAAGTTCTGGATATCTTCCTGCATGAAAAGGACTAGGTTTTCTCCTGTGTAGTATTGTTATTTTTTTCCATTTACTCAACAAAATTATAAGCCCAAGACCAAATGTTGGCTCTTTTTACTCTAAGTCTGTTGTCTTCAGTTACCCAAAGCAAAAATGCCAGAATTATCAAGCGTCTAATAAATATATAGCAATGGTTGCTGCTTTTATCCTCTTGTTTCACTGTTTTTAATGATCCATTTTCTGTTACTCCGTTTTCTGTTACAACTTTGACTCATTATGTCAAATTCAAATCCATTAGCCTCCTAAGTAGTAAGTGGCAGCTTCTCAAACTATCATAGCCCATGTGATCTTGCCTGGATATATGTCAGGCAGTTTTTTTATGCTTGTTTGTTGTCTACTTTGAATAACTAGTTCTTAGCCTTTGGTTGTACCATATCTTTCCTGATTTAGAAAATTCCCCAACATGGCAGACATTACCAGTCTCTCTGTTATACAGTTCCCCTCTTTCCCTGACATACAGATAGTTGTACATTTCTGCCCCTTATAGTTAAGTGGGACCATGTGACTAGTCTTAGACAAGCTATTATAGATTTGGACAAAATTTTGGACTGAAGCATTTAACAGCAAGTACTGCATCCTGCAGCTTTGTTGTTCCTGTTTCATGGTGATCATGGAACCGTGCAAAAGGAACACCTTCATCCATCTGAAATAGTAAATTCTCAGCAGGCACATGTTGGGTAGAGAGCATAAGTTAGGTCTAAAGCTCTATTGTTTTATGCTACTAAAATTTGATAATCATTCTTGATTGCAACATATCTAGCCTCTTCTGAATGATACATTCATCACTCAGTCATTTATAATTTTATTTATTTTTGGCTGTGCTGGGTCTTCTGTGTAGGCTTTCTCTAGTTTCAGCCAACAGGGGCTACTCTTTGTTGCAATGCAGGGGTTTCTCATTGTGGTGGCTTCTCTTGCAGAGCATGGGCTCTAGGCTGCAAGGGCTTTAGTAGTTGTGGTGCATGGGGTCAATTGTTGTGGTTCCCAGGCTCTAGAAGATAGTCTCAATAGTTGTGGTGCACGGGTTTAGCAACCCTCCTGAACCAGGAATTGAACCCATGTCTCTTGCTTTGGCAGGCAGATTCCTTACCACTGAACCAGCAGGGAAGTCCACTCAGCCATTTAAAATATGTTCACAAGATTCAAAACCAGAAAGTGTTTCTTTGCTGCCTGCTATTCCTTCATTTGCCTTTCAGTAATTTATATTTATCTTTTCTTTCATAATTTTGAATCTATTCATTGATTCAATCAGTCTTTCAATGACTGTTTTTTTGTGTGCCTGATCAACTGGCTATTATGTCATTTACCAAAAAAGCATAGTAACAGAAAATTTGATTAATATTTAAAGCATGACTGTGGGCAATAATTAGCTACATTTCAAACAAATTAAAGAATTCACTTTTGTTCCAAATTTATATCTGTCTTGTATGTGTATTATATATTAATTTTGAGGACTTTCTTGAATCAGATTTGCATCCTGCCTCATTTCTCCTGTCTCTTCCAGTTCCAGGAAAACCAGTAATAACAAGGATGTTTGATACTTTTTCTCCTAATACTGGACACATCAAGACTCCCCAAATGTATATAGAAATTAAAGAAATAAGTTATTTTAATCAACTCAAAACTTTCTGTTATACAGTGTAGGGGGAGTGCATAATTTCCTCGGTTCTGTCTTGCCAGCAGCAAAAACTTGAAGTGACAGACAAACCAGTGTTATAGCTCCATTTTATTGGCAAGCAAAGGAAAATACATCCTTGAGACCTGACGGCTGGAGGACCCAAAAGAACGAATAGAAGAGATGCCCCAATCCTTCTAGGCTTCCTCCTTTTATACATTTGTCTCCTCCCCCCAAGCCTGCCCTGTGTAAATTGGGCTAGCCAGGAGAGCTATTTGTTTTACCTAAGGTCCTTACTCTAGTCTGCAGACCTTCCTTTTTTATTTTCTCGGGCTTTTCCCACCTTTGTCTTTTAGCCACCGCCATTTTAGACTCCTTTTTCCTTTTTAACTACCTGACATATAATTTGTTTTTTTAATCCAGATATCAATATCAAATATCAATGTGTCAATAACAGTATAAGTCAATAAATGGAAGTGGCAAATTATAGAGAATCATCAGTTGTTCTCTCTCCAAGCATAACCACAAGGGTAACTATTATGCTAATTTCTAGCCTGGAGAAACATCAACAACCTCAAATATGCAGATGATTCCACTCTGTGCAGAAAGCAAAGAGGAACTAAGCAGCCTCTTGATGGGGTTGAAAGAGGACAGTAAAAAAGCTGGCTTAAAATTCAGCCTTCAAAAAAACTAAAAGAATGGTATCCAGTCCCATCACTTCACGGCAAATAGATGGGGAACAGTGACAGATTTTATTTTCTTGGGCTCCAAAATCACTGCCAATGGTGACTGCAGCCACGAAATTAAAAGATGCTTGCTCCTTGGAAGAAAAGCTATGACAAACATAGACAGCACATTAAAAAGCAGAGGCCTCACTTGGCCAGCAAAAGTCCATCTAGTCAAAGCTATGATTTTTCCTGTAGTCATGTACAGATGAGAGAGGTGAACCATAAAGAAGGCTGCGCAACAAAGAATTGATGCTTTCAAACTGTGGAGCTAGAGAAAACTCCTGAGAATCCCTTGGACAGCAAGGAAAATCCAACCAGTCCATCCTAAAGGAGATCAGTCCTGGGTGTTCATTGGAAGGACTGATGTTGAAGCTGAAACTCCAATACTTTGGCCACCTCATGCGAAGAGCTGACTCATTGGAAAAGACCCTGATCCTGGGAAAGATTGAGGGCAGGAGGAGACGGGGACGACAGAGGATGAGATAGGTTGGATGGCATCACTGACTCGATGGACATGAGTTTGGGTAAACTCCGGGAGTTGGTGATGGACAGGGAGGCCTGGCGTGCTGTGGTTCATGGGGTTGCAAAGAGTCGGACATGACTGAGAGACTCACCTGAACTGATACTTCTTTGTGATGAATAAAATGTAAATTTTTACTTAACTGGTGCCTTGAATAAAGAATTAGTGTGCAATGACACTGGCATTAGGAATCTGTTAGCATTTTTCTCTTTAACCCTCTTGGGAAGAACACAGGACAAAGAGTTGAAAGATAAGTTACAATAACTTTAAATGTCAGGGCATTATTAATTGTGACAGCAACACAAATATACACAGGTCTTGAAAGGTGCGTGTATACACATATAAACACAAACACACACTCAGACTCAGCCTACCACTTTAACTAAACTTAGATGCACATATGTGCATGTACAGTGAAAGTCACACAGAGTACAGAGAAGCAACAGAGTAAAGTTTCCAAAATCCAGAGGTAATCTAAAAGTAGATCCTGACAAACTGCTCACACTTCTCTCTAAGCCATAATTTATTAATCGGCAAAATAAGGAATTGGGAGATTTGCTGGCTCATTTCATAACAAAAACTCTCCAATGACCCACATATTTTCAACTTTTATCTTTATTTTCTCCTGAATATCTCTTATAATTAGCAGAATGAAATGTCAGTAACCCAGCACTTAAAAATTAATGCTTGTTTTCCATCTGCAAATGGAACAGAGGAGTTTGGTATATATGATTACTTTGTCAAGAAACACCAGATAAAAATCAAAAGGTATATAAAAGAAAAAAAAATGTATATATGTATTTATATATGTGTGTAAAAACATAAAGAAATCAGAGCATGTTTGAAGCGAAAAGCACTTTAGAGATAAAGATTTTCGATTGAGAGAAATATTTATACATTTATAATCTGAAGCTGAATTTTTTTCCTGTAGCCTTTCAATGACAATCTGAGCTTTGCCTGAATAGAGGGCCATCACTCGAGAACACAGAAATTTTAGGACTTTTGCAGATTTTATAAAGTAGTAGGTCATTTTTTTTTCTGTCAAAGGCTAGAGGGTAAATATTTTCTCTATGTCAAATACTCAATTCTTCCATTGAAGACAAAGTAACAGTAGATAATACATATGAATTGATGTGTCTTTGTTACAATACACTATGGGCATTGAAATTTTGATTTTGTATGATTTCACATTTCATGAAATATTGTTCTTCTTTGTATTTTTCCAATCATTTAAAATGTAAGTACCATTCTTAGCTCATAAACTGTAAAAAAATCAGTATGACAGACTAGGTTCTTGGACTATACAGTTCACTGACCCCTGGGCTAAAGATGCAACATTTGAAACATGAAGGGATTCAAACATAGTGTCAATTTCTCTCTCAAGACAATAGATTCTAAGTCTGTGTGAAATGGAAGGCACCGGTTTTTAGCTGGAATATTCTGAAAAGCAGAGACGACTTTGCCAAAGTGTGAAATAGAATCTGGATGGTCCTGAGAAGCAGTCCTGATGAGTCCATTAAATTCTAAATTGAGAACTTTAAAATCATTAGACTGAGAGCTGATCATTGAAGAATTGATGCTTTTGAACTGTGGTGCTGGAGAAGACTCTTGAGAGTCCCTTGGACTGCAAGGAGGAGATCAATCCTGCGTTTTCATTGGAAGGACTGATGCTAAAGCTGAAACTCCAATACTGTAGCCACCTCATGCGATGAGTTGACTCACTGGAAAAGACTCTGATGCTGGGAGGGATTGGGGGCGGGAGGAAACGGGGACGACAGAGAGTGAGATGGCTGGATGGCATCACCGACTCGATGGACATGAGTTTGAGTGAACTCCGGGAGTTGGTGATGGACAGGGAGGCCTGGCGTGCTGTGATTCATGGGGTCGCAAAGAGTCGGACATGACTGAGCGGCTGAACTGAACTGAACTGAACTGAGGGTCCAAAGTGATATGACTTTTTATCTCAATTTGGTAACTTGTAAATTTTTCCTTTTTTCCTTGGTAGGTCTTGCTAGCATTTTATTAAAATCATCCACGTTTTCAAAGAACCACCTCTTGTGTTAATGTATTCTATATATTTTTATCTTTCATTAAGTTCTCTTTTCTTATTTTCTTTTATTTACTTTGAATGCTTTGCTCTACATTTCCAAGTATCTTGGAATAGATGTGAGATCATTGTTTTTCAGTTTTTATTCTCTTCTAATATATGTACTTAAGGCTATAAATTCCCCTGTAGGCTTTGTTTTCACTATTTTCCACAAAGGTTTATGTGCTGTGTCTTCATTTTCTTTCTGTTTAAAATTATTCTATTTTCTATTGTAATTTTTTCTTTGACCCATGAGTTGTTTGAAAGTATGTTGCTTAATTTCCAACAATTGGAGACTTTCTAATTATCATTTTTGTTACTTTTTTTCTACAGTCAGAAAATATTCTAAATTCTGTTTAAATATACTTTGCAATCTCAACCATTGATTTTGTTTAGATATACTTTATGATCCAAAACATATATAAAATATGTATTTACTTATGAAATAAACATACTTCTGTCTCTCTTTGATAGATTTTTTTACATGGCTGTTAATACATAGTTTTAATTATGCTCTTTATATTTTCTCTACCCTTATTTCTTTTTTGCTTGCTTGTATAAGGTTTGTAGGATATGTGATTTAATACTTCTCACAATGATCATAGATGTGACTACTTTTTAAATTTCATTTATTTATGTCAAATATTGATTATCTCTATTATACTAGCTGAGACACATGTTTATAATCATCACCATATTTACCTGAATGCTTGACCTCTTATTATTATGAAATATCCATGTATATCTCTAGTAGTTCTGACATTAATATCTATGTTATCTGATGTTAGTATTGTTGTACCAATTTTCTTTGATCACTGTTTTCTTTTTTTTTTTTTAATGTATTTATTTTAATTGGAGGCTAATTACTTTACATTATTGTATTGGTTTTGCCATACATTGACATGAATCTGCTCCGGGTGTACATGTGTTCCCCATCTTGAACCCCCCTCCCACCTGCCTCCCCATCCCATCCCTCTGGTTCATGCCAATACACCAGCCCCAAGCATCCTGTATCATTCATTGAACCTGGACTGGTGATTCATTTCACATATGATAATATACATGTTTCAATGCTATCCTCCCAAATCATCCCACCCTCGCCCTCTCCCACAGAGTCCAAAAGACTGTTGTATACATCTGTGTCTCTTTTGCTGTCTCGTCAGAGAAGGCAATGGCAAGCCACTCCAGTACTCTTGCCTAGAAAATCCCATGGACAGAGGAGCCTGGTAGGCTGCAGTCCATGGGGTCGCTAAGTCACACAGGACTGAGCAACTTCACTTTCACTTTCACACATTGGAGAGGGAAATGGCAACCCACTCCAGTGTTCTTGCCTGGAGAATGCCAGGGACGGGGAGCCTGGTGGGCTGCCATCTATGGGGTTGCACAGAGTCGGACACGACTGAAGCGACTTAGCAGCAGCAGCAGCAGCATACAGGGTTATCGTTATCATCTTTCTAAATTCCATATATATGTTTTAGTATACTGTATTGGTGTTTTTCTTTCTGGCTTACTTCTCTCTGTATAATAGGTTCCAGTTTCATCCACCTCATTAGAACTGATTCAAATGTATTCTTTTTAATTGCTGAGTAATACTCCATTGTGTATATGTACCACAACTTTCTTATCCATTTGTCTGCAGATGGACATCTAGGTTGCTTCCATGTTTTCATAGTAAATTTTACAAAAACTTCATTTTCAAACATTTACATTTGGCATACTCATATTTAAAATGAATTTGAGAAACAGCATGCACTTTTTTTAAAATCCAGTTCACAAAAATAATATATGTAAAAATATATGTATTTGGGCTTCCCTGGTAGCTCAGCCAATAAAGAATCTGCCTGCAATGTGGGAGACCCACCCGTTCAATTCCTGGGTCAGGAAGATCTGTTGGAGAAGGGATAGGCTAACCATGAGTATTCTTGGGCTTCTGTGTGGTGTTTCAGCTGGTAAAGAATCCACCTACAATGCGGAAGACTTGGGTTTGACCCCTGGGTCGCAAAGAGTTGGACAAGACTGAGTACTTTCACTTTCATATGCATTTTAATTTATACCTACAGTGTTTATCCTCTATGCTTTTTTATGGATTAATTAAGTATACATTGTTAAGGGTTATCTGATGGCTCAGTGGTAAAGAACGCAACTGTCAGTGCAGGAGATGCAGGATTGTGGGTTCAATCCCTGAGTTGGAAAGATTCCCTGAAGAAGAAAAGCAACCCATTCCAGTGTTCTTGCCTGAGAAATCCCATGGACAGAGGAGCCTGGTGGGCTACAGTCCATGGGGTCACAAATAGTCAGACACGACTTAGCGACCAAACAATGACAGCAATATTGTTATCCCATTTTTCTTTTACAATTTTACATCAATATTCATTAAGCAGTTAAATCTTTTAATATTTTAGAGACTAAAATCATATACAATTTAATAGTTTTAAAATGTCTCTGAAAATACTAAAAACTTGGAACACTATTCCAGTTACTTTTTACCACAGTTTGCATAGTTAACATACTTTGCCAACAAAGGTCTGTCTAGTCAAGGCTATGGTTTTTCCAGTGGTCATGTATGGATGTGAGAGTTGGACTGTGAAGAAAGCTGATTGCCGAAGAATTGATGCTTTTGAACTGTGGTGCTGGAGAAGACTCTTGAGAGTCCCTTGGACTGCAAGGAGATCCAACCACTCCATTCTAAAGGAGATCAATCCTGGGTGTTCATTGGAAGGACTGATGCTAAAGCTGAAACTCCAATACTTTGGCCACCTCATGTGACGAGTTGACTCACTGGAAAAGAGTCTGATGCTGGGAAGGATTGGGGACAGGAGAAGAAGGGGATGACAGAGAATGAGATGGCTGGATGGCATCACAGACTTGATGGACATGCAGTGATTCATGGGGTCGCGGAGAGTCGGACAAGACTGAGCGACTGAACTGAACTGATTTTATCCATAAGCATTATAATTATCATGTTTATGATAGTCTTTCCTTATGTTAACTCATATTTGTTCTATCCATTGGTTTCATTCTTTCCTCCATTTCTGTGTTTATATTCCTTTTGTCTGAGTAAACTCTCTCTGTATATCTATTAGTGAAGGTCTGCTGCTGATGCATCCTCTCAGGATTTTATTTGTTTATTTGTTTAGTTTTGTTTTTTTAATTTTTACTTATCCACTTTTGGCTGTACTGGATTTTGTTGCTATGTGGGCTTTTCTATAGTTGCAGCAAGTGGGGCTACTGTAGTTGCAGTACAAGTGTTGCTCATTGTGGTGGTTCCTCTTGTTGTTGAACGTGAGCTCTAGAGCGTGCAGGCTTCAGTAGTTGTGGCGCGTGGACTCAGTAGTTATGGCTCCCAGGCTCTAGGGCACAGGCTCAATAGCAGAGGCATACAGGCTTAGCTGCTCTGAGGCATGCAGGATCTTCCCCGATCAGGGATCAAACCTGTGTCTCTATTAGCAGACAGATTCTTTACCACTGAGCCACCAGGGAAATCTCTGTTTGTTTTAGTTGTGATCTGAATAAGTTTTTATTCATTTCACAAGGCTAATGTTTCAGTATAAAATTCTAAGTTGGCAATTATTTCATTTTTACAGAGGTCTTCATCCACTGTTTTCTGAATTCTGTAATTTTTGGCTGTAAGCCTTTTGATTATTCTTGGAGGGCAATTTTTTTTTTTCTTTTTAAGAAAGTTTTGAGTATGCCTTTGTTTTGTTTCCAATAGTTTTGCTACACTGTGCCTTTCTGTAGGGTTTTCATTTGCTTATGGTTAGGGTTTCTATAGCTTTCTGAATCCATTAACCGGTGTATTTATTTTGCTAGTATTATTTCTTCAAATATGGTTGATGCACAATGTCTTCCTTTTCTTCTTCTTTCTCAAATTGCAGTTATAGCTATAATAGTTTATTTCTCTATCCCTAGTTGTCTTTTATATATTTTCTTTTACCTATTTTGCTTCAGTTTAGGAATTATCCACTGATATGTCTTTCAGTTTACTAACCCTGTCTTTTGCTGTGTCTAACATACTATTTAAATCCATATAATGATTTCTTAATTTCATAAGTTGCATTTTTCAATTCCATGGACTGTGTTTTATATAAATTCAAAATCTCTGGTACAGTTGTCTATGTTTTAATCTGTTTTCTACATCTTCAGTTTCTATTTTTATGACATTACTTTTTTGTCATCTAACTACTATCAATGAGTATGTTTGTGTTTATTTTTTAGCTTAATTTTTGGTCAAGTGGTATTATCTTTTGGTACTTAAGTAAATTTTATTGTACAATAGACATTGCATATAAACACTACAAAGCTTTAAATGATGGTATTTGCTAAGGCCACAGAAATTAGAAATGATTAGTATTTCTTTAAAACAATCTAACTTTTTTAAGATTCCTTAAAAAACTGGAAATAGAACTGCCATACAACCCAGCAATCGCACTCCTGGGCATACACACCGAGGAAACCAGAATTGAAAGAGACACATGTACTCCAATGTTCATTGCAGCACTGTTTATAATAGCCAGGACGTGGAAGCAACCTAGATGTACATTTGCAGACCAATGGATGAGAAAGCTGTGGTACATATACACAATGGAGTATTACTCAGCCATTAAAAAGAATACATTTGAATCAGTTCTAATGAGGTGGATGAAACTGGAGCCTATTATACAGAGTGAAGTAAGCCAGAAAGAAAACACCAGTACAGTATACTAAAACATATATATGGAATTTAGAAAGATGGTAACGATAACCCTGTATATGAGACAGCAAAAGAGACACAGATGTATAGAGCAGTCTTTTGGACTCTGTGGGAGAGTATGAGGGTGGGATGATTTGGGAGAATGGCATTGAAACATGTATATTATCATATGTAAAACGAATCTTTAGTCCAGGTTCAATGCATGATATAGGATGCTTGGGGCTGGTGTACTGGGATGAACCAGAGGGATGGGATGGGGAGGGAGTTGGGAGGGGGGTTCAAGGTGGGGAACACATGTACACCCGGGGCAGACTGATGTCAAAGTATGGCACAACCAATACAATAATGTAAAGTAAAAAATAAGTAAATAAATTCACCTAGTAAATGAAAAAAAAAAAAAAGAAATAATTTAAATTCTGTATTTCACACTTACCACCATGAAAAAGTAAGTTAAAATTTTCAGTGTTGATAACCAGCAGAGCCTTTCCACAAGGTTTATGAGTATTTGGGTTGAATACCTTAGGAAAAAGAAGGAACTAGTGACCAGAATCTGGAAATTAATCATATAATTGGCCAGTGATTCACAGTATCATAGTCTATCATAGATCTGGGCTTGAATGTGTGTGAAGGAGGATATGGTAACTAGTTTATTCTGTGGATTATTCCATTTCATCTTGTAACATACATTAATATGACCTCAGAATCAGTGTTTTAATACTGAATATTCATTTTATTTGAAGCAATAATCAAATGGATATTTTATTTGGAAAACAGAGAGCTTTAACATCAGATAAATGAAATTACATAAATTCAGCACAGACTGATTATTAGAGAAATCCCCAATTACAAAGAAAATATTAACTAACAGGTGAATTAGAAACCTGGAAATAAACAATCTATACTTACTGAGGAAGAAATTTTTAGTATCAGACAATGTCTTTTTTTCTCTTATTCCTTGTGATGGAGGGAAGCCTTGTGTGTACTACTGCTTAATGGACAATAAACAGAATGAATATGGGCCACTTGTGCGTTGAGGGAACAGAAATTCCATGCACAGTTCTCTGCCATAACAAATTCATAGGCCATGGATATGAAATAGTTCATTAATAGGATGATGGCACCCTAGGGATTTCAATATCATTCTGTGTACATATAGAGGATGGTTATGTTAGAAAATCATGTAGATATTCAGCAGGCTTTCTAGGAATAAGAAACTGTTGTTAACATTAGTTCATAGAGATTTTAGAGCGATTTTTTGCCACAGGACAAATCAATCTATTCTAACTAATATAGAAGGGCTTCCCAGGTAGCACTGGTGGTAAAGAATGTGCTTGCCAATGGAGGAGACTTGAGAGACACAAGTTTGATTCCTGGGCCAGAAAGATTTACTGGAGGAGGTCAGGGAAACGCACTCCAGTATTCTTGACTGGAAAATCCCATGGACAGAGGAACCTGTCAAGCTACATACAGTCCAAATGGTCTCAAAAGTTGGACATAACTGAAGCAACTTAGGGGCTTCCCAAGTGGCACTGGTGGTAAAGAACCAACCCACCTACTAATGCAGGAGATGTAGGAGACCTGGGGGAAAGGTCCTCTGGAGGAGGAAATAGCCACCCACTAAAGTATTCTTTCCTGGAGAATCCCATGGAGAGAGGAGCCTGGCGGGTTACAGTCCATAGGGTTATAAAGATTCAGACACGACTGAAGCAACTTAGCACTCTCACAGTAAGAGACTTATCACACATGCAACTAATATAGAAACTTAGATTCTATAAAATGTCACTGAAACTAAAGAAACTATGTGATAGTAGTAGTAATAGTGTTTAGGCCTTATCTGGAGAACCAAATACCAGAATAGCATTCAGTTCAGTTCAGTTCAGTCACTCAGTTGTGTCTCACTCTTTGCGACCCCATGAACTGCAGCATGCCGGGCCTCCCTGTCCATCACCAACCCCTGGAGTCCACCCAAACTCAGGTCCATCGAGTCAGTGATGCCATCCAACCATCTCATCCTCTGTAATCCCCTTCTTCTCCTGCCCTCAATCTTTTCCAGCATTAGGATCTTTTCAAATGAGTCAGTTCTTCACATCAGGTGGCCAAAGTATTGGAGTTTCATCTTCAACATCAGTCCCTCCAGTGAACACCCAGGACTGATCCCCTTTAGGATGGACTGGTTGGATCTCCTTGCAGTCCAAGGAACTCTCAAGAATCTTCTCCATCACCACAGTTTGAAAGCATCAATTCATTGGCACTCAATCTTATTTGTAGTCCAACTCTCACATCCATACGTGACCACTGGAAAAACTATAGCCTTGACTAGATGGACTTTTGTTGGCAAAGTAATGTCTCTGCTTTTTAATATGCTGTCTAGGTTGGTTATAACTTTCCTTCCAAGGAGCAAGCATCTTTTAATTTCATGGCTGCAGTCACCATCTGCAGTGATTTTGGAATCCAGAAAAATAAAGTCAGTGACCGTGTCTGTGTTTCCCCATCTATTTGCCATGAAGTGATGGGACCAGATGCCATGATCTTAGTTTTCTGAATGTTGAGCTTTAGGTCAACATTTTCACTCTCTTCTTTCACTTTCATCAAGAGGCTATTTAGTTCTTCTTCACTTCCTCCCATAAGGGTGGTGTCATCTGCATATCTGAGGTTATTGATATTTCTCCCAGAAATCTTGATTCCAGCTTGTGCTTCATCCAGCCCAGTGTTTCTTATAATGCACTCTGCATATAAGTTAAATAAGCAGGGTGACAATATAAAACCGTGATGTACTCCTTTTCCTATTTGGAACCAGTCTGTTGTTCCATGTCCAGTTCTAACTGTTGCTTCCTGACCTGCGTACAGGTTTCTCAGGAGGCAGGTCAGGTGGTCTGGTATTCCCATCTCTTGAAGGATTTTCCACCGTTTATAGTGATCCACACAGTCAAAGGCTTTGGCATAGTCAATGAAGCAGAAATAGATGTTTTTCTGGAACTCTCTTGCTTTTTTGATAATCTAGCAAATGTTGGCAATTTGATCTCTGGTTCCTCTGACTTTTCTAAAACCAGCTTGAATATCTGGAAGTTCACGGTTGACATATTGCTGAAGCCTGGCTTGGAGAATTTCAAGCATTACTTTACTAGCGTGTGAGATGAGTGAAATTCTGCAGTAGTTTGAGCATTCTTTGGCATTGTCTTTCCTTGGGATTGGAATGAAAACTGACCATTTCCAGTCCTGTGGCCATTGCTGAGTTTTCCAAATGTGCTGGCATATTGAGTGCAGTGCTTTCACGGCATCATCTTTCAGAATTTGAAATAGCTCAACTGGAATTCCATCACCTCCACTAGTTTTGTTCATGGTGATGCTTCCTAAGGCCCACTTGACTTCACATTCCAGGATGTCTGGTTCTAGGTGAGTATCACACCATTGTGATTATCTGGGTCATAAAGATCTTTTTTTTACAATTCTTCTGTGTATTCTTGCCACCTCTTCTTAATATCTTCTACTTCTTTTAGGTGCCTACCATTTCTGTCCTTTATTGAGCACATCTTTGCATGAAATGTTCCCTTGGTATCTCTAATTTTCTTGAAGAGCTCTCTGGTCTTTCCCATTCTAATGTTTTCCTCTATGTCTTTGCATTGATCACGAGGAATGCTTTCTTACCTCTCCTTGCTTTTCTTTGAAACTGCATTTAAATGCCGAGCGGAGCTGCCCTGTGCCCGAGGGCGGGGGTGGCGGCCAAGGGGAGCTACCCTGCATCGAAGGTAAGGAGCAGTGGCTGCGCTTTGCTGGAGCAGCCGTGAAGAGATATCCCACGTCCAAGGTAAGAGAAATCCAAGTAAGATGTAGGCACTGAGAAAGGGGATCAGAGGACAAATAGACTGAAACTACAATCACAGACAACTAGCCATTCTGATCACACAGACCACGGCCTTGTCTAACTCAATGAAACTAAGCCATGCCATGTGGGGCCACCCAAGATGGCCGGGTCATTGTGGAGAGGTCTGACAGAATGTGGTCCACTGGAAAAGGGAATGGCAAACCACTTCAGTATTCTTGCCTTGTGAACCCCATGAACAGTATGAAAAGGCAAAAGATAGGACACTGTAAGGTGAACTCCCCAGGTAGGTAGGTGCCCGATATGCTACTGGAGATTGTTGGAGAAATAACTCCAGAAAGAATGAAGGGATGGAACCAAAGCAAAAACAACACCCAGTTGTGAATGGGACTGGTGATGGAAGCAGGGTTCAATGCTGGAAAGAGCAATATTGCATAGGAACCTGGAATGTTAGGTCCATGAATCAAGACAAATTGGAAGTGGTCAAACAGGAGATGATAAGTGTGACCATCAACATTCTAGGAATCAGTGAACTAAAATGGACTGGAATGGGTGAATTTAACTCAGATGACCATTATATCTACTACTGTGGGCAGGAATCCCTTAGAAGAAATGGAGTAGCCATCATGGTCAACAAGAGTCCAAAATGCAGTATGTGGATGCAATCTCAAAAATGACAGAATGATCTCTGTTCATTTCCAAGGCAAACCATTCAATATCACAGTAATCCAAGTCTATGCCCTGACCAGTAACACTGAAGAAGCTGATGTTGAACAGTTCTGTGAAGACCTACAAGACCTAGAACTAACACCCAAAAAAGATGTCCTTTTCATTATAGGGGACTGAAATGCAAAAGTAGGAAGTTAAGAAACACCTGGAGTAACAGTCAAATTTGGTCTTGGAGTACAGAATGAAGCAGGGCAAAGGCTAATAGAGTTTTACCAAGAGAATGCACTGGTCATAGCAAACACCCTCTTCCAACAACACAAGAGAAGACTCTACACATGGACATCACCAGATGGTCGACACTGAAATCAGATTGATTATATTCTTTGCAGACAAAAATGGAGAAGCTCTATACAGTCAGCAAAAACAAGACCAGGAGCTGACTGTGGCTCAGATCATGAACTCCTTATTGCCAAGTTCAGACTGAAATTGAAGAAAGTGGGGAAAACCACTTGACCATTCAGGTATGACCTAAATCAAATCCCTTATGACTATACAGTGGAAGTGAGAAACAGATTTAAGGGACTAGATCTGATAGATAGAGTGCCTGATGAGCTATGGACAGAGGTTCAAGACATTGTACAGGAGACAGGAATCAAGACCATACCCCAGAAAAAGAAATACAAAAAAGCAAAATGGCTGTCTGAGGAAGCCTTACAAATAGCTATGAAAAGAAGAGAAGTGAAAAGCAAAGGAGAAAAGGAAAGACATACCCATTTAAATGCAGAGAATAACATTAGTGAGACTAATTTCACATCTCACTACACTTATTAACTGTTGTCTCTCTAAGTTAATGCATGTAAAGTCAGAGGTCTTGCACCTGAGTAATCCCTTTCTGAGACAGGTTAACCTAAAAGAATCGTGTGTTGAGGAACTTCACCGGTAGCTCAGCTGGTAAAGAATTTAACCTGCAATGCTGCTGCTGCTGCTACTGCTAAATCGCTTCAGTCGTGTCGACTCTGTGTGACCCCATAGACAGCAGCCCATCAGGCTCTGCCATCCCTGGGATTCTCCAGGCAAGAACACGGGAGTGGCTTGCCATTTCCTTCTCCAGTGCATGAAAGTGAAGACACTGAGTCATGTCCAACTCTTAGCGACCCCATGGACTACTAGCCTACCAGGCTCCTCCATCCATGGGATTTTCCAGGCAGGAGTACTGGAGTGGGGTGCCATTGCCTTCTCCGGCAATGCAGGAGACCCCAATTCAATTCCTGGGTTGGGAACATCTCCTGGAGCAGGGCATGGCAATCCACTCCAGTGTTCTAACCTGGAGAATCCCTATGGACATAGAAGCATGGTGGGCTACAATCCATGGGGTCTCAAAGAGTCAGAAACAACTGAGCCACTAAGCACAGCACAGCACATTGCTTACTGAAGACAGCTTACTGAGCTTCTCTGATAAATACCTTTTCAGTGACTGAAAAATCATGTTGAATAATTTGGCTTTGACTCTCGGTTAAATTTTTAGTTTTAGCCCATCCATATTATAGTGGATTGCATTTGTGATAATTAAGTGTATACATGATATTGACTTCTGTATTATATACAGAGAAATCAGTACTAGGGTTATCCTTCATAACTACAGGTAAGAATTACATAGAGGAGGTTCAATAATGTAATTGCCCAAGCCCAAAGTTTCAGATTTAATTTTAGGAGTTAAGTCAATTCAAAGAAAGGCAATGCCAAAAACGCTCAAACTACTGCAAAATTGCACTCATTTCACACGCTAGCAAAGTAATGCTCAAAATTCTTCAAGCCAGGTTTCAACAGTACATGAACTGTGAAATTCCAGATGTTCAAGCTGGATTTAGGAAAGGCAGAGGAGCCAGAGATCAAATTGCCAACAACCATTGGATCATAGAACAAGCAAGAGAATTGCAGAAAATACATCTACTTCTGCTTAATTGACTACCCTAAAGCCTTTGACTGTGTGGATCACTCAAACTGTGGCACATTCTTAAAGAGATAGGAATACCAGACCACCTGACCCTCCTCCTGAGAAATCTGTATCAGGTCAAGAAATAGTAGTTAGAACTAAACATGGAAAAAACTGGTTCCAAATCAGGGAAGGAGTACATGAAGCCTGTATACAGTCACCCTGCTTATTTAACTTATATGCAGAGTACATCATGAGAAATACTGAACTGGATGAAGCACAAGCTGGAATCAAGATTTCTGGGAGAAATATCAATAACCTCAGATATGAAGATGACACCACACTTATGGCCGAAAATGAAGAAGAAACAAAGAGCTTCTTGATGAAAGTAAAAGAGGAGAGTGAAAATCTAGCATAACTCTCCATTCAGAAAACTAAGATCATGACATCCGGCCCATCACTTCATGGCAAATAGTTGGGGAAACAATGGTAACTTTAAATTTGGGGGCTCCAAAATCACTGCAGATGGTGACAGCAGCCATGAAATTAAAAGACTCTTGCTCCTTGGAAGAAAAGCTATGACCAACCTAGACAGCATATTAAAAAGCAGAGACATTACTTTGCCAACGAAGGTCCATCTAGTCAAAGTTATGTTTTTTCCAATAGTCATGAATGGATGTGAGAGTTGGACTATAAAGAAAGCTGAGCGCCAAAGAATTGATACTTTTGAACTGTGGTGTTGGAGAAAACTCTTGAGAGTCCCTTGGATTGTAAGGAGATTCAACGAGTCCATCCTCAAGGAAATCAGTCCTGAATATTCTTTGGAAGGACTGATGCTGAAGCTGAGCCTCCAATACTTTGGCCACCTGATGCGAAGAGCTGATTCATTTGAAAAGACCTTGATGATGGGAAAGATTGAAAGTGGAAGAAGGAGATAACAGATAATGAGATGCTTGAATGGCATCACCAACTCAATGGACATGAGTTTGAGTAAGCTCTGGATGTTGGTGATGGACAGGGAAGCCTAGTGTGCTGCAGTCCATGGGGTCGCAAAGAGTCAGACACGACTGAGCTTCCGAACTGAACTGAACTGAAGTTAATTCAAAGTTTTAATAGCTCTCCATATGATTCTAATATTGGTCAAAACAGCAACCAGTGAGATACTAAAGAGCTTCACTGCAGCTTCCCCAGTTCTAGGCTCTCTCAGTCATATTCCACTGCTGTCAGATTTCGAATGTTCCATGGTATTTATAAACTCCTGAGATGTGGCATGAATGGATATTAACATTATTGAATTTTTTTCTGCCTATACTTGGCTCATCTTGTAAATTTTCTTCTTTATTCAATTAATATAGTGATTTGCATTGTTTGCTTTTTGAATGTTTATAATTACTGAAATTCAGTACTGAAAGGAACCCCACTCCATTGTGATTAATTAACTTTCAATATATTATTCACTAGTGAGTTAATGAAGGCTTTTTGTCTGTGTTCAGGAGTAATAATTATCTGTAGATTTGTTTTCTTGTGCAATCCTTGTCTGATTCAATATCAGAGTATTTCAGAAAATGCACTGGGAAGTACTTGCTCCTCCTCTTCCCTGGAAGAGTTTGCACAAGTTGGTATTATTTCTTCTTTAACAGATGTCATTTTTTAGGAAAGACACCAGCCCCTGTTTTCTTTATGAGAGTGTTTTTAACCATGGATTTTATTTCTTTAATAGATATAGAACTATTCAGATACTCTTTCATAAATGATTTTAGTAACTGTTTTTTAAAGAAGTTGTATACACCCTGTAAGATTTACAATTTATAGTTCTTCATAATATTATTTATATAATAGTATATATATTATACTGTAATTTTTGTATCATCTGTGGTGATAGCTCCTCTTTCATTGCTGATATTTGTCATTGTGTCTTCTGTTTATTCTTATTAATCTGATTCAAATTTTGTCAATTTTATTCATCTATTGCAATCTGCTTTCAGTATCATTGATTTTTTCTATTTAAAAGTATTTTTTGTTCACTTCTATATTCATATTTATTATTTCCTTCCTTCTACTAGTTCAGGTTTAATTTTTCCATTTTTTGGATTCTTGATATAGAAATTTAGATAATCTATTATGGATCTTTATTCTTCTTTACTTGTTAAAATAGCTTATTATGACTCACATAAGACACAATTCATCCATTTAAACTATAGGAGTCAGTGGACTTCATTCTATTCACAGAGTTGTACATGCATGACAACAATCCATATTATAACATTTTATTACCACAAAAGAAGAGGTA
Organism: Moschus berezovskii; assembly: GCF_049115385.1. Taxonomy (NCBI): domain Eukaryota; kingdom Metazoa; phylum Chordata; class Mammalia; order Artiodactyla; family Moschidae; genus Moschus; species Moschus berezovskii. Next base: position 73,296,010 of record NC_142470.1, on the reverse strand, counting down.
GTTCTTACTACTTCCACCAAGTACCATCACCCTCCAGACCTAGGTAATGGTTAAGCTACTTTCTGTCACTATAGATTTGCATATTCTGGACATTTCTTATATGTGGATGATATAATATCTGGTCTTTTAGACTGGATTATTTAACTTAATATAGTAAGTTGAATTGTGGCTTCCCAAAAGATATGTATATTCAGAGCCTGGAAATATATTTTAAGGAAAAATGTATTGCATATGTAATTATGTTTAGGCTTTCAAGATGATATTGCCTCAATTAGGGTGGAACCTAAGTCCATAATGACAAGTGCCTTATTAAAGATCAGAGGAAAATAAACATAGAGGCAGAGATTGAAGTGATGCTTCTACAGGCTAAAAAGCACCTAGAATTGATGGCAGCCACTCAGTTCAGTTCAGTCTGTCAGTCATGTCTGACTCTTTGAGACTCCATGGACTGCAGCGTGCCAGGCTTCCTTGTCCATTACCAACTCCTGGCACCTGCTCAAACTCATGTCCTTGAGTCAGTGATGCCACCAACCATCTCATCCTCTGTCTTCCCCTTCTACTCCTGCCTTCAATCTTTCTCAGGAGGCAGATCAGGTGGTCTGGTATTCCCATCTCTTTACGAATTTTCCACAGTTTGTTGTGATCCACACATTCAAAGGCTTTGGTCAATGAAACAGAAGTAGACATTTTTCTGGAATTCTCTTGCTTTTTCGATGATCCAGTGGATGTTGGCAATTTGATCTCTGGTACCTCTGCCTTTTCTAAATCCAGCTTGAACATCTGCAAGTTCTCGGCTTACATATTTGTAAAGCCTAGCTTTGAGAATTTTGAGCATTACTTTGCTAGCATGTGAAATGAGGGCAATTGTATGATAGTTTGAACATTCTTTGTTGTTGCATTTCTTTGGGATTGGAATAAAAGCTGATATTTTCCAGTCCTGTGGCCACTGCTGAGTTTTCCATATTTGCTGGCATATTGAGTGTAGTACTTTCACAGCATCATCTTTTAGGACTTGAAATAGCTCAACTGGAATTCCTTCACCTCCACTAGCTTTGTTCCTAGTGATGCTTCCTAAGGCCCACTTGACTTCACACTCCAGAATGTCTGGCTCTAGGTGTGATCACACCATCTTGGTCATCTGGGTCATCAAGATCTTTTTTGTATACTTCTGTGTAATCTTGCCACCAAGAGAATATCTTAATATCTTCTGCTTCTGTTAGGTCCACACTGTTTCTGCCCTTTATTATGCCCATCTTTGCATGAAATATTCCCTTGGTATCTCTAATTTTCTTGAAGAGATCTCTTTCCCATCTCTTTTCCAAAAGTCTTTCCCATTCTATTGCTTTCCTCTATTTATTTGCATTTATCACTTACGAAGGCTTTCTTATTTCTTCTTGCTATTCTTTGGCAGCCACTAGAATGTAGGAAATAGGTATTGTATGAATTCTCACTCAGAGTATCCAGGAAGAACGAGTCTTTACAACATCTTGATTTAGGACTACTGGCCTTGAGACCTAAAGGGAAAATTTTCAGCAGTTTTAAACCAGCCAATTCTTAATAATTTTTTACAGCAGCATAAGAAAGTCACACACTTAGCATAATATTTTCAAGATTCATCCATTTTGTAGCATGTGCCAGTACTTCATTTCTTTTTATTGCTACATAATATTCAGTTGCAAAGATATGCCACATTTTATTTATCAGTGGATGGACATTTACTTTGTTCTCTCTTTTTGCTGTTTTTTTTTTTTTTAAACTGCTATCAACCTGTGTAAAAGTTTTGTAAAGACATATCTTCTCAATTATCTTGGACAAATGTGTAAGAGTGGAATTGCTGGATTGTGTAGTAACATTATGTTTAACCATTTGAGGATTATCACACATTTTTCTAAAGCAGCAACACCATATTATGTTCTACCAGCAGTGTAAGACATACCTGATTTCTCAACATTCTTGCTAATATGTGTTATTATTTGAATTTCTGGTCATAATTATACTACCGGGTATGAAGTGTTATCTTAACTGTGGTGTTGATTTCATTGAAGGCTAATGATGCTGAGCATCTTTTCAAGTACTTTTGACAGTTTATATACCTTATTTGGAGAAATATCTATTTAGATTTTGGGGCAGTTTTTAGTTGGGTGTGCACATAGAGAAAGGTCTTCCCAGGTGGCACTAGTGGTAAAGAACCCACCTGTCAATGCAGGATACTTAAGATGAGTGCTGTTTTGATCCCTGGGTTGGGAATATCCCCTGGAGGAGGATATGGCAATGCATTCCAATATTCTTGCCTGGAGGAGCCCCATGGACAGAGGAGACTGGAGGGCTACAGTCTATAGGATCACAGAGTCAAATACGATTGAAGCAGCTTAGCACACAGCATAGAGAAAAGGCCAGGTGAGGACACACCAAGAAAGGCAGTCATTTCCAAGCCCAGAGAGGCCTCAGGAGAAAACAGTACTACCAGCACCACCTTCTTGGACTTCCAGCCTCCAGAATTGTGAGAAAGTAAATTTCTGTTGTTTAAGCCACCCAGGTTGTGATACTTTGTTATGACAGCTCTAGAAAACTAATCTGTTTGGTTTCTCTTTCTCCCATCTGTTCTGTTTTTCAGTTCATCCTCTTTGATTCCTTTGAATTTATTGAGTATATTTAAGGAATTTATTTTTGTCAACTATTAGGTTATTTTATCGGAGAAGGCAATGGCAAGCCACTCCAGTACTCTTGCCTGGAAAATCCCATGGATGGAGGAGCCTGGTAGGCTGCAGTCCGTGGGGTCGCTAAGGGTCGGACACGACTGAGCGACTTCACTTTCATTTTTCACTTTTCACTTTCACACATTGGAGAAGGAAATGGCAACCCACTCCAGTGTTCTTGCCTGGAGAATCCCAGGGATGGGGGAGCCTGGTGGGCTTCCATCTATGGTGTCACACAGAGTCGGATACGACTGAAGTGACTTAGCAGCAGCAGGTTATTTTATATATATATATGTGTGTGTGTGTGTGTATGTATATCAAAGTGTATGTGTATATATATATATATATATAGTTTTAACTTTTAATTTTATAGTGGAGCAAAGCCAATCAAGAGCATTGTGATAGTTTCAGGTGGACAGCAAAGGGACTTAGCCATAAGTATATATTTATCCACTCTCCTTGTCTCCATCTTTAACTCCTCTCCAGTCTATTTTCAAATGGTATTAAACTTCATGTATATAAGAAGCTTAAGACACATCTCTTCTTCATGTATAGAAGAAATTTATAGTGTACTGCATTTGCCCATTTCCTGTCTGTTATGCTATAATTATCATATATTGTATCTCTACCTATAACAGACTGGTTCCAAATAGGGAAAGGAGTATGTCAAGGCTGTATATTGTCACCCTGCTTATTTAACTTATATGCAGAGTACATCATGAGGAACGCTGGGCTGGAAGAAGCACAAGCTAGAATCAAGATTCAGGGAGATCAATCCTGGGTGTTCATTGGAAGGACTGATGCTAAAGCTGAAACTGCAATACTTTGGCACCTCATGCGACGAGTTGACTCACTGGAAAAGACTCTGATGCTGGGAAAGGTTGGGGTGGGAGGAGAAGGGGACGACCGAGAGTGAGATGGCTGGATGGCATCACTGACTCTGTGGACATGAGTTTGAGTGAACTCCGGGAGTTGATGATGGACAGGGAGGCCTGGCGTGCTATGATTCACGGGTTCACTACCGGGAGAAATATCAATAACCTCAGATATGCAGATGACCTTTATGGCAGAAAGTGAAGAGGAACTAAAAAGCCTCTTGATGAATGTGAAAGAGGAGAGTGAAAAAGTTGACTTAAAGCTCAACGTTCAGAAAACTAAGACCATGGCATCTGGTCCCATCACTTCATGGCAAATAGATGGGGAAACAGTGGCTGACTTTTTTTTGGGGGTGGGGCTCCAAAATCACTGCAGATGCTGACTGCAGCCTTATTAAAAGACTCTTACTCCTTGGAAGGAAAGTTATGACCAACCTAGATAGTATATTAAAAAACAGAGACATTACTTTGCCAACAAAGGTCCGTCTAGTCAAGGCTATGGGTTTTCCAGTGGTCACGTATGGATGTGAGAGTTGGACTGTGAAGAAAGCTGATCGCCAAAGAATTGATGCTTTTGAACTGTGGTGTTGGAGAAAACTCTTGAGCATCTCTTGGACTGCAAGGAGATCCAACCAGTCTATCCTAAAGGAGATAAGTCCTGGGTGTTCTTTGAAAGGACTGATGCTGAGGCTGAAACTCCAATACTTTACCCACCTCATGCATAGAGTTGACTCATTGGAAAAGACCCTGATGCTGGGACGGATTGGGGGCAGGAGGAGAAGGTGATGACAGAGAATGAGATGGCTGGATGGCATCACTGACTCGATGGACATGAGTTTGGGTGAACTCTGGGAGTTGGTGATGGACAGGAAGGCCTGGCATGCTGCGGTTCATGGTGTCACAAAGAGTTGGACACAGCTGAGCAACTGAAAACTTATAATAGATAGGTACATGGTATATACTCATTCAGTTCAGTTCAGTTCAGTCGCTCAGTCGTGTCCGACTCTCCGCGACCCCATGAATCACCGCACGCCAGGCCTCCCTGTCCATCACCAACTCCCGGAGTACACTCAAACTCATGTCCACAGAGTCGGTGATGCCATCCAGCCATCTCATTCTCCGTCGTCCCCTTCTCCTCCCGCCCCCAACCTTTCCCAGCATCAGAGTCTTTTCCAGTGAGTCAACTTTGCATTAAATGACAATTATCTTTTGAAATTATTTTAAAATGAAAATTATCTACATATTTATTTATTTTTGTTCTCCATTCTTTCGTGAAGATCCTCCTTTCTCCTTGGTGTCATACTTTAAGATCTCTCTTTAACATTTTTTGTAAAATAAGCTTAATAGTAATGAACTTTCTCAGTTTTTCTTTGAAAAGTCTTTATTTCATCCTCATTTTTCAATCACATTTTAACTTCATATAGAATTATATTTTGGCTTTATTTCCCTTGAATTTCTTTAAAGGTGTTTTTCAATTGTCTTCTGGTGTACAAAATTTCTTTTATTTTTGTATGTGATATATATTTTCCATTCAATATTTTTGTGATTTTCTTTTTATCATGATGTTCATCTATTTCATTATTGTGTCTTTCTGTGCTTTTCTTTATGTATGTTCATTGAGGCTCATTGAGATCTTGGATCTCTGGGTTTATAGTTTTCACACAAATTTGAAGAACACCTGGTAATTTTGTCTTCAAATATATTTCTACTCCTCATATCATCTTGAGACCCCCATTTATACAGATATCAAGCTGCTTGACACTTTTAATTTTTCTAGTGTGTCTAATTGTCTAATCTGCTTTTAATTTAAACTAGCTACCTAAGATTTAAAATATTATTTTATCTAGATGCTTCTTTAGTTTTTCTTGTCTTACATTTCTCTCTTCATGTTCATATTGCCTTAAATAGCTGAATTTTGCTATAATTACTATTATATTTGTTAACCCCATCATCACTGTGAGACTTGGTTTCATTGAACAAATTTTCTTGTTTCTATGGATCGTTTTTCTGCTTCCTCAAATATGAGTGAATTTTTTGAAGATGCTGGATATCTAGAATTTTATTTTGGTATGTATCTAGATTTTACTGACTTCATTTTTAAGAATGCTGAGCTTTATGCTGGCAGGCAGTCAAGCAGTATGAAATTTAGTGTGTTTTTAAGGTCTGCAAACTCTGTGAAGGCAGTTTTAGGGAAGGCTTTACTCTAGGGTTAAGCTCCACTACAGAGGGTGTTTTCCTTTGGTCTGAATTGAATTTCCGTAGTGATAAACAACTCTGCAGTCTAGTTGATGGAAAATGGGAAGTCTTCCAACTCTGTGAAATTTGGTCACCAATCAAGCATAGAGTTCCCTGGTCACTCTTCATCCACTCTCATTGAGTTTCACATGGCACATTTTAGTACTCAGCAAGTGCTCAAGGGACCCTTTTGTACATTTCTAGGGTTCTTGGTATACTCCTAACATTGTTCTACAACTTCAAGCCTCCTCAGATGCACTAAACGTTGATCACCATTCCAAAATTCAATGGGGCCATTCTTTACTCTGAGATGCCCTTCCTCATCAGATATCTAGAAAGTGCTTCTCACATTAAAGGTCAGATTAAAATAAAGACTCACTTTGTTTCCTTTTTTCCCCAACACCACAAAATAGTACTATATATTGTCCAGTATTTGGAATTATTTATACAGTTTTCTAGGTGTTTTAGTAGGAAGGACCTTGTACATGTGTACCCTTCACTATTAGTGATAAAATTTCTTTTTAATATACAAAATTATGAAAGATTTCAGGTTAGTTTTCCTTAAATTTCTCCAATTCAATCTGAAAAGTGTGTCTACAATGGCACAGTTTTTCTGCTTTTCAAAGAGGGTAACATTTTGCTCTCTGTCTTCACAATTCCTCTGCATATTCTAGGAATCTAATCCTTTCACAAGCTTATAGAGTGTCATTAAATATTTCTTTCCAGTATTTTTTTTTCCTCTGCCCTCTGGATTTTTTTCTTAGGTGTATAAGTACAGTTTGTTTGTTTTTTTAAAGTTTAGCAGATTATGCTGTCTCTAGGGAGAAGGCAGTGGCACCCCACTCCAGTACTCTTGCCTGGAGAATCCCATGGATGGAGGAGCCTGGTAGGCTGCAGTCCGTGGGGTCGCTAAAGGTCGGACACGACTGAGCGACTTCACTTTCACTTTTCACTTTTCACTTTCACACATTGGAGAAGGAAATGGCGACCCACTCCAGTGTTCTTGCCTGGAGAATCCCAGGGACGGGGGAGCCTGGTGGGCTGCTGTCTATGGGGTCGCACAGAGTCGGACACGACTGAAGTGTCTTAGCAGCAGCAGCAGCTGTCTCTAGGGTAATTTTTTTTCTTTAGCCAAAATACCCTGACATAATACTCTGTGCTGCTCTGTGCTTAGTCGCTCAGTCGTGTCTGATTCGGGCTCTTTGCGACACCATGGTCTGTAGCCAGCCAGACTCCCCTGTCCATGGGAATTCTCCAAGCAAGAATGCTGGAGTGGGTTGAGGTACCTTCCTCCAGGGGATCTTCCCCACCCACGAATCGAACCAAGGTCTCCTGCATTGCATGTGGATTCTTTTCCAGCTAAGCTACCAGGGAAGCCTGACATAGTACCCTATGTCAATTCTCATTTAGTTCCACCTCATGGTATTCTACTTTCTACTTATTATTCCAGAGTGAAAGTTGCTCAGTTGTGTCCGACTCTGTGACTCAATGGAATTCTCCAGGCCAGAATACTGGAGTGGGTAGCTTCTCCCTTCTTCCAGGGGATCTTCCTAACCCAGGGATCAAACCCAGGTCTCCTACATTGCAGGGGGAATTTTTTGCCAGCCAAGCCACCAGGGAAGTCCATTATCCCAGAAAATGACTACAGATAAGGTTACTAAATTCCAAATAAAATGATGTGTGCTTATTTCTCATACTACTTAATGTATTTGCATTATTTAACACTGGTGTTAAACACTGCTGTTACTTTTCAAAATTATTTCTTTCTTACTCTACAGGAAACTGTTTTACATTTGTATTATTTTAACATTTCATTCTTTGTCCCTTTTATTAATCTCAACCAGCAGTCTCAGAATAGAGGTGGTGGTTGAAAAACTGTACAAATTTAAAATAAAAAATAATAGGAGAGCAATAATATTTTAGTTGAAATAATAAGATGTATGAAATCAATTGGTAGTGCCATACAATTACCTGAAAACTTCTTGAACATCAAAAGAGGAATGTCGTTGACAATTTCACCATAATAAATTTAAATTAAACTTTCAATTTAATTTTAAGCCAAATTAAAACTTCACATATAATATGTACATATGCATGACAATTAATGAAATTTTGACTGTATATATTTATGTATATATGTACATACACACCTTTTATTGATTATAAGAGATGCTCGAGTTTCTTGTAGACTATAATTCATTCTGAAGATCTAGAATGGACCTAAGATATCTTAGAATCCAGGAATATATATTGATTCCTCAGTTATAATTTCCTTATGTATTAGATTCAGTTCCAAAATAATATATCCTTTAATTATTTCCTGTTCTTTCAAAATAAACATGTTTCCACTTATAGGGCACCACAGAGTGCCCATCAAAAGACTGGTATGCCATACATTTGTATTTGATGTTTGTGAATGTGTGCATATGTATATATATATGTGTGTGTGTGTGTGTGGTGGATGGTGAGAGAAGAAAATAATGCCATTATAGGAAATAACCCATTTGACAAAAGAACATCATTAAATTGTAATCTACTGAGTAAAACACCTTGTCAATCAGTCATGCTGTTGTATTGTTAAAAAATTATGTAATGTATGAAAGAAATTCAATGGCCAAGAGCCAGGAGACAGCCATTTTATTATATTTGTAATGCTGCTACAATTATTGAAGTGTGATGTCCTCTTATAATCTCTACATATTTGAAGAAATTAAAACTAGTGTAAGAGTAGTAGCAGAAATATTAATACAGAAATACTGTGGAGAAGATTGAATAGGTTGGGTTTATTTTATTTTAGAAAATTATAGATGATATAGTCTTCAAGTATAAATTATGAAATTAAACTGTGTGAATTAATTACAAGTACTTGTTAGATATTCAAAATGTTTGATGAACAATCTTAGTGGTTATGAGAAGATATAGCAGTCTCATCACTTTTGTCAGTATATTTATCAGTTAGAATGAAAATCCTATAAAGGTGAACTATTAAGCCAAATTATAAACAAAGTTAATTATGGCTTAGTAAAACTGTGCAGATAGTATCACAAGGCAGAGCATGATGAATTTCCAAATAAATGGAGGTATACTTTCAAAAAGTATAATGATGCTTTCTTATCCACCAGTAACATCAACCTAAGAATAAGGAAAAGTGGTTTGAGATTTCTCTTTTCTTTCAAAGAATTAGAATAAGTGATTTAAAAAATGCTCTTCCTCATTTGACAAGCTGCATTATAAACTAATTAAATAATTAAAGAGAATAACATCTGAGCTGGGATGCAGGACTTGAGTTACTCTAAATATGCTAGATGATTTCTTATCAACATTAGAGTAATAGAAACACTGAAATGGTTTGAAAGAAAAAAACAAGGAGCAGTAAATATGTGACAAGGACAGCAGGGTTCTTGTGTGTATACACCTAAAGTTTCAGGTTTAATGGACTATATGTATGGAAAAATAATATAATAGTAAAAATGCATTAAAAAAATAAGATTGTAAGCACAGGATAATGGGAAGCCAAATTGGAGGCAAAGATTCTTGAGTAGTAGTGACTGTCAGTGATTCATATTCATAATATGTCAGAAGAATTCGGAAAGAAAACATGTCTTCCCAGCTTTGACTCTGTTTAGGGGATGCTGGGGGGGCTAAATGGTCTATAGAAAGAAGTACTGTCAGCAAGAGCAAGAAAATAAATTTTAATATAATCATAACCAAATAGATTCAAAATGCTACATAAGGAGATTTGTTGGTTTAAAAACATAGAAAGACTTTGATAATGCAATTTTCAATGTAGAGTCAAAGAAATCAAGGCTATAACAAAAGAACCAACATATTTATAGATAAAATAAAGTAGATATGCTAGATTTTAATTGTATTTCTAAAAATAATCAAATTTGATATTTTATGTGAAAGTCAACAATTTTATTTATATCAGTAAAAGAATAATATCAAATTAATTTAAAAAAAGGTATCAAAAATTCAATCTAAAATATCTTTAAAGGAGTGCAAAAACTGATATGAAAACAAGAAAATGGATGTTCTAAAAATCAGAAAATCAATATTATTTTAGTTAGACTAAACCATCCTGTTAAAAGATACTAATTGATAGACTGAAAATGGCAATGGTATAATATTGTTATAATAAAAATATGCTTTTACCAGATATAAAAATATAGTGGTCCAAAAAGTTGCAAATAGGAAACATTAACAGCAAAATTGACAGAACAATATAAATATTAGACAAGTTGCTCATTGAAGGGGATAAAAAAATTTTTCCCCCATCTTGAACCCCCCTCCCCCCTCCCTCCCCATATCATCCCTCTGGGTCATTCCATTGCATCAGCCCCAAGCATCCTGCATTATGCATTGAACCTGGACTGGCAATTCGTTTCACATATGATAATATACATGTTTCAATGCCATTCTCCCAAATCATCTCACCCTCTCCCTCTCCCACAGAGTCCGAAAGACTGTTCTATACATCTGTGTCTCTTTTGCTGTCTCGTATACAGGTTTATCATTATCATCTTTCTGAATTCCATATATATGCGTTAGAATACTGTGTTGGTGTTTTTCTTTCTGACTTACTTCACTCTGTATAATGGGCTCCAGTTTCATCCACCTCATTAAAACTGATTCAAATGCATTCTTTTTAATTGCTGAGTAATACTCCATTGTGTATATGTACCAAAGCTTTCTTATCCATTCATCTGCAGATGGACATCTAGGTTGCTTCCATGTCCTAGCTATTATAAACAGTGCTGCGATGAACATTGGAGTACATGTGTCTCTTTCAATTCTGATTTCCTTGGTGTGTATGCCCAGGAGTGCGATTGCTGGGTCGTATGGCAGTTCTATTTCCAGTTTTTTAAGGAATCTCCACACTGTTCTCCATAATGGTTGTACTAGTTTGCATTCCCACCAACAGTGTAAGAGGGTTCTCTTTTTCCACACCTTCTCCAGCATTTATTGCTTGTAGACTTTTGGATAGCAGCCATTCTGACTGGCGTGAAATCGTACCTCATTGCGGTTTTGATTTGCATTTCTCTGATTATGAGTGATGCTGAGCATCTTTTCATGTGTTTGTTAGCCATCTTTATGTCTTCTTTGGAGAAATGTCTGTTTAGTTCTTTGGCCCATTGTTTGATTGGGTTGTTTATTTGTCTGGAATTGAGCTGCAGGAGTTGCTTGTATAGTTTTGAGATTAATTATTTGTCATTTGCTTCATTTGCTATTATTTTCTCCCATTCTGAAGGCTGTCTTTTCACCTTGCTTATAGTTTCCTTTGCTGTGCAGAAGCTTTTAATTTTAATTAGGTCCCATTTGTTTAATTTTGCTTTTATTTCCAATATTCTGGGAGGTGGGTCATGGAGGATCCTGCTGTGATTTATGTCGGAGAGTGTTTTGGCTATATTCTCCTCTAGGAGTTTTATAGTTTCTGGTCCTACATTTAGATCTTTAATCCATTTTGAGTTTATTTTTGTGTATGGTGTTAGGGAGTGTAAGGGGATAAAAAAATTTTTTGATATATCAGACATAAACAGTGAATAAAAATATAGAAGTAGTTTTGGGGGTCAGTTTGGCTGTTGTTATGTTCATTTGTAAAATTAGGGGTTTGAATAAATGTTTTTCAAGGGCTAATGAACTGTTTTGTGACTCTATTTTAAAAAACAAATTCAACACAAATTATGCATACATTTTATAAAATCTGTTACATATATATATGTGTGTGTGTATTAAGTAAGATTAAGGTTGCTATAAAGCACATTTAGTGTGCATGCTAAGTTGCTTCAGTTATGTCCAACTGTCTGCGAACCTATGGACTGTAGGCTCCTCTGTCCATGGGATTCTCCAGGCAAGAATACTGGAACGGATTGCCATATCCTACCTCAGGGGACCTTCCCAACCCAGGAATGAAATCTACATTTCTTATGTCTCTGCACTGCAGGCTGGTCCTTTACCACTAGTGCCACCCACTTAGGATTACCCTTTAATAAATTGGTTTATACTGTGAATAATCTTTTTTTATGAACTATTTTATTACTTTCTAATTTATGCCTTACGATGTTTGGCTTTATTTAGAGTGAGTTTTATTTAAAATGAACCACAGCCATGGTTCAATCTGCTGGAAGGTATTTTAAAAATATAATTGACATCAAGTGAACTTTAGTGAATCAGGATTCCTGTCATAGATTAATTGGAAAATAAAATTTTTGCCAGATTCTATCACAAAATTACCGTATGGCATTGAGATACCCAATTTTGCCAGAAAAAATTTGTTAATCAACGTTAACTATTTCTGTCATTGCTATGAAAAAGTGTGTCAGGTTGTCAAGTTGGATGTTTTCCCACCCATCTGGAGGCCACCACTATGCAACTGTTGCTCCTGAATGGAAAGAAAAAGGAGTTTGAAGTAATGCCTTCAAGAGACTGTGTTTCTTTCTGGTTATTTGACTATATATACATTTGAACCTCCTACTCCAGTATTCATGCCTGGAGAATCCCTTGGACAGGGGAGCCTGGTGGGCTACAGTCCAAAGGATCACAAAAAGTTGGACACAACTAAAGTGATTTAGCACACAGGCACATGCTTTAGTTTCTTAACCTCTGTATGCTACATACTTTTTTTTTTTTTCTCTGAAAAATGATGTACTACCTGCCTAAAAAGAGACTGTTAGAAATAAAAGAGATAAAACATAAACCAAAAATTAACAATGTGCCTGGTACAAAACAGATGCTAAAGAATTACTATCCATTTTTACTTCAGTGATGGTGACAATAATCATTTAATTTAATGATTAAATCCAGCATCAAGCTACACACTAAGTGGAACTCTCCTCTGAGCTTCATAGCAACCTTAATCTTACGTAATACACACACACATATATATATGTAGCAGATTTTATAAAATGTATGCAAAATTTGTGTTGAATTTGTTTTTTTAAAATAGAGTCACAAAACAGTTCATTAGCCCTTGAAAAACATTTATTCAAACCCCTAATTTTACAAATGAACATAACAACAGCCAAACTGACCCCCAAAACTACTTCTATATTCTCAAATTGTCATAGGAGAGAATTCCTTGGTGGTCCAGTGATTTGAATTCTGTGCTCTCACAGCTGAGGGACCAGGTTCAATATCCGGTCGTGGAATCAAAATTCCACAGCTGAGCAGCCAAAAATAAATAAATAATTGTCAGGGGAAATTACAAATAAATATGTCAACCAGCAAGAAAAGACCAGTACTATAATTTAGTGCTTGGTGGCCTCAGATCACAGAATTTTCCTTTCAAATGTGGAAAGTTAATGAACAATTCGATATTTTAATATGCATGCATTGTCTTAAGCTATTGTTATTTTAGTAGCAGTTTCATGATTCAAATTTAAGAATAAATACATTCTGAAATACATTCTTTCTGACTCAAAAAATTCATTCACTTAATTCAAATAAGTTTGAAAAAGCAAGTTCAATTTTATTAATCATCAATTTTACTCTTTAATATAAGTATCTGAAAATTCTACCCTCACACCCTGTGGCAGCAGAAGGACATATAGTTGTTTTTTTAAAAAGAAATAAAACAACTAAACAAACAATATTGTGGCCACAATGGACAGAAGACAAACTTCTTTTAAACTTTCTTTGAATTTTAGTTTGTAGGTCAAATTGTAAACTTCACATCACCCCTGACCTAAAGCAGTCCAGGAGGCAGATTCCAGCATAGTATATGCAGAATCACAGACTACACTTGTTAATATTGACTAACATGATAGAATAACTGTTGGGAGACAATTCTCCGTGTATCTCTTGTGTATCTTCAGGTTTTGGAAGAAAGGCACTGACTATACAGTTTTCCAAGTGACCTTTTCAAAGATGTTGAAGAGTGTACAATATCGAAAGTTAGAAATAAAGTATTTCTCCAGAGCAAAGGGTAGATTTGCTTAGAGTCTTTGAAAGTAGTGATGTTGCCTCTTCTCAGAGCAAAAGGCAGGCATGGCTAGCCATTATAGAAGCTTTAGATTCTTAATCTTGAGTTTCCTCTCCTGTAACACAGCCTACTGCCTACTGTATGGGCAGATTTCATCTAGCCCTTTTATTGTTGTCTTGTGAGATTCAGGGCTCAGATAACTAACATAAAATTTCATGAGCTCTTCTGGCTCATGCAGTTGCTGGGGGTAATATTCTGTCCTCATTTCTGACTCAGGAGTTTCTTGAGTCAGAAACAGTTGCAGCCTAACTTTTGCATGTGTGCTTGTGCTCAGTCATGTCCAACTCTTTATGATCCCATGGAATATAACCAGCAGGCACCTCTCTCCATGAAATTTTGCAGGCAAGAACACTGGAGTGAGTTGCCATTTCCTCCTCATGGGATCTTCCTGACCTAGGGATTGAATGTGGGACTCTTACTCCTCCTGCATTGGCAGTCAGACTCTTTACCATGACGCCACCTGGGAAGCCTGACTTGTTAGCTTGTAGATAAAGTGTCTTATGACTCACAGTTCTTGACAAGAATAAGTAAGATATGTTTTGCAAACTTGCAAAAGGAAAAATATTCCTCAGCTTAAAGCTTAAGTATAGATACATTCTAACCTGGTATTATAGGGGAAAAAATGTGACACATAATTTAACCATAGACAATTAAAAATAAAAATAAACCACCTTTAAAATTGAAAAGTATAGATAATATTAAAATAACAACAACAAAGAGTTACTTGCATGAAAAGCAACAAATAGAAACTCAGTGAACTCTATTTAAATCAAAGAAAGCTCTAATGTAATACTTGAGTATTAAAAGTAGAAGTGGAGTAGAAGAAATGGAGTAGCCCTCTTCATCAACAAAAAAGTCCAAAATACAGTACTTGGATGCAATTTCAAAAATGACAGAATGAATTCTCATCATTTCCAAGGCTTACCATTCAGTATCACAGTAACCCAAGCCAATTTAATCCAAGTCTATGTGCCAACCACTAATGCAGAAGAAACTGAACTTGAATGGTTCTGTGAAGACCTACAGGACATTCTAGAACTAACACCAAAAAAATATGTCCCTTAAGCGAAGCTAAAGGCAAAGGAGAAAAGAAAAGATATACCCGTTTGAATACAGACTTCCAAAGAATAGCAAGGAGAGATGAGAAAGCCTTCCTCAGTGATCAGTGCAAAGAAATAGAGGGAAAAAATAGATGGGAAAGAATAGAGATATCTTCAAGAAAACTAGAGTTACCAAAATAATATTTCATGCAAAGATGGGTACAATAAAGGACAGAAATGGTATAGACCCAACAGAAGAAGAAGATATTAA
The DNA here is from genome assembly GCF_049115385.1 of Moschus berezovskii. NCBI lineage: Eukaryota > Metazoa > Chordata > Mammalia > Artiodactyla > Moschidae > Moschus > Moschus berezovskii. The sequence continues at coordinate 73,280,912 of NC_142470.1, read as the reverse complement.
GAAGAGGTGGCAAGAATACACAGAAGAACTATACAAAAAGACATCATGATGACCCAGATAACCACAATGGTGTGATGACTCACATAGAGCCAGACATCCTGGAGTGTGAAGTCAAATAGGCTTTAGGAAGCATCACTAGGAACAAAGTTAGTGGAGGTGATGGAATTCCACCTGAGCTATTTTAAATCCTAAAAGATGATGTTGTGAAAGTTCTGCACTCAATATGCCAGCTGCTGCTGCTGCTGCTAAGTCACTTCAGTCGTGTCCGACTCTGTGTGACCCCCCAGACAGAAGCCCACCAGGCTCCCCCATCCCTGGGATTATCCAGGCAAGAACACTGGAGTGGGTTGCCATTTCCTTCTCCAATGTGTGAAAGTGAAAAGTGAAAGTGAAGTCGCTCAGTCGTGTCCGACCCTTAGCGACCCCACGGACTGCAGCCTACCAGGCTCCTCCATCCATGGGATTTTCTAGGCAATAGTACTGGAGTGGCTTGCCATTGCCTTCTCCGCAATATGCCAGCAGATTTGGAAAATTCAGTGGTGGATACAGAATGGGAAAAGGTCAGTTTTCATTCCTAAAACAAAGAAAGGCAATGCCAAAGAGTGTTCAGACTACCGCATAATTGCACTCATCCCACACGCTAGTAAAATAATGCTCAAAATTCTCTAAGTGAGGCTTCAACAATACATGAAACAAAAACTTCTAAATGTTCAACCTGGATTTAGCAAAGGCAGAGGAACCATAGATCAAATTGCCAACATCTGTTGCATCATCATAAAAGCAAGAGATTTCCAGAAAAACATTGACCACTTCTTCATTGATTACGCCAAAGCCTTTGACTGTGTGGATCACAACAAACTGGAAAAGTCTTCAAGAGATGGAAATACCAGAACACCTTACCTGCCTCCTGAGAAATCTGCATGCAGGTCAAGAAGCAAAAGTTAGAACCAGACATGAAACAACAGACTGGTTCCAAACTGGGAAAGGAGTACGTCAAGGCAGTATATTGTCACACTGCTTATTTAACTTATATGCAGAGTACAGCGTGGTAAATGCTGAGCTGGATGAAGCACAAGCTGGAATCAAGATTGCCAGGAGAAATATCAATAGCCTCAGATATGCAGATGATACCACACTTATGGCAGAAACAGAAGAGGGACTGAAGAGTTTCTTGGTGAGAGTGAAAGAGGAGAATGAAGAAGCTGGCTTAAAATTCAACATTCAAAAAATGAAGATCTTGGCATCCAGTTCCATCACTTCATGGCAAATAGATGAGGAAACAATGGAAATAGTGGCAGACTTTATTTTCTTGGTCTCCCAAATCACTGCAGTTGGTGACTGCAGCCATGAAATTAAAAGAAGCTTTTTATTGCTCCTTGGAAGAAAAGCTATGCACAACCTAGACAGCATATTAAAAAGCAGAGACATTACTTTGCTGACAAAGTTCCATCTAATCAAAGCTACGATTTTTCCAGTAGTCATATATAGATAAAGCACCATAAAGAAAGTTGAGCACTGGAGAATTAATGCTTTTGAACTGTGGTGTTGGAGAAGACTCTTGAAAGTCCCTTGGACTGCAAGGAGATCAAAACCAATCAATCCTAATGAAAATAAATCCTGAATATTCATTGGAAGGACTGGTGCTGAAGCTGAAGCTCTAATAATTTGGCCACGTGACTCACTGGAAAAGACCCCGAAGCTGGGAAACATGGAAAGCAGGAGAAGGGGATGACAGAAGATAAAATGGTTGGATGGCATCACCGACTCAATGGACATAAATTTGAGCAAGCTCTGGGAGATGGTGATGGACAAGGAAGCCTGGCGTGCTGCTGTCCAGGGGTCACAAACAGTCAGACATGTCTCAGTGACTAAACAACAAAATAATACAATACCTAAGTATGCCAACATCAGTTGGAATGAGAAAATTATATATGATTTTTTTCTACTAAGCCCTCTACTACTTTTGTCCCTTTATTTAATAAGCAGTTATTTACAGATCATTTACTGAACCCTTTCCTCTCAGTGCATGGTACATATTAAACATCTTTTGAATTCTGTCACTAAACTGGATATTTTAGCTGATGTGTGGTGTTATATTTATTTTTCCCATGGAGAGTAAACACTACTTAATATTACATGCAAAGATAAAAATTTATCATCAGTTATCAGCAACTCTGAATATACTATTTCCAAATAAAAATAAACATATATACACATACATACATGAATTGATATTCAAATAAAATTTCAAAAAGTTCCAAGAACAAATAAAAATCAGTAACAACACATTATTTATTCTAGTGACTCATAAAGTCTTTGCCAAAGGTAGTTCTAAAAAAAATATTTCATAGTTAGTAAGAAGAAGGGTAAAGAAAATTAGCATATCATCAATAATCCATCAATTGATATTTTAAGCTTCTATTAAGCATGTTTTGCACAATGCATTTTTATAAAGAATGTGAAACACTCAGTATAGTATACAGCAATATACTTTATATAAATAAAAACAGATACATAAAAATAACTGTTTTGTTTGCAAAATAATTGATTTGCTATGTAATAGAGAAATTTAAGGATATTAAGAGAAAATGCATTAATTCAGCTGGAATATTGAGAGTCTATTATCTGTAAAGTTTAAGCTTTGGAAGATACAGTAATGAATGAAAGATAAAAGCCTTTCCTTCACAGAACTTATATTTTAGGTTAGAAGACTGGAAATAAAAAAAAGGAACTACAAAAGTAATTTATACTCAAATAATATATCAGAAGGTGATAAATGCTTAGATTAAAAAAATAAGGGTAATGAGATAAAGAATAATCTTTGGAGGGAGGGTGCTATTTCCTATGAGGCAGTTAGAGAGTTTTGAGAAGGAGGTCCTTGAGAAAGGAAGTGACCAAGAGGCAGTAGGCCATGTGAACACTAGAGAAAAGAATGCAGTAGATGGAGTAAACTGAAGCAAAGTGATGCAGGCAGAAGGATATGTAATGACTTTGATTTTATTTAAAGTGACATAAAAGGATGAGCATGAAAAATCACATTCAATTGGCTAATTGTTATGGAAAGGAAACAGTAAATGATCCTATGAAATGCCTGGAAATCTGCCCTGTAATGCTAGTCAACCCTACATGACATTTTTCTTAAGATTTTTTGACAGCCTCCCTACCCACACACAGTATAACTCAATAGCCAACCTGCACTGAATCCACATAGTTTACCTTCTTTTTTGTTAAGGTAAATAAGCTCTTTGATGCTACAATCTAGGACCAGATTCTTCCCTTTTGCTCTGGACCTCATCTCTGCTTCTCTTCTCCAGGACATTGTTCCCTCTCATCTCTCCTTTAGTGTAGTTCTTTCCCTTGCTACTACATTATTCTCATTAATATCAAACACAACGTAAAGTCACAACATTAAAAAATAACAATAGCAAGTTCCCACAATTCCAGTTCTATTCTCATTTATTTAGTCAACTTTACAGAATAATTTTTTGAGTTGCTAATTATTTTTTACTTTCATCTTAACATCTTGCTTTTACTCTGTTGCATCTACTCCTATCAGTATATTAAATTTTTATGTTTTATAAGCATAGTAAAGATGTTGCAAGAGAATGAGGCACAAGAGATTAGTCACATCCCAGGACTCTGGAAAGTCCCCAGGACAGGCTGCCAAGTGAGGGTCTTTGGCTTGGCACAGGACAAAATTTAAAAGGGAACCAAAGTAGAGTGATAGTGGATTTATTCAGGGAGCTACACGCTCCATAGACAGCAGAGGCAATACGAGGTTGTTATTTTTTATAGACTGGATAATTTCATAGGTTAACAAGTAGGAGGTTTATTTCAACTATTTTGGGGAAGGGGTAGGGATTTTCAGGAACTAGGCCACTGCCCACTTTTTGGCTTTTTATGGTCAGTCTCAGAACTGTCATGGTGCCTGTTGGTGAGACATTTTGCATGCTAATGAGTTACAATGAGTGTATAATGAAACTCAAAGTCTTCTTGAAGTCAAATCTTTCACCATCTTGAGCCTAGTAGATTCCAGCTAGTTTTTGTGATATCCTATGTCACTATTTTAAAGTACTGTCCTGCCCCCTTCCTTCCCATCTCAGAAATACTGAAAAAGTAGAAAAAAATAATAATTTTTAATATAAAATTATATGGTTGTGACTTTTTAATATGGAACAAAGATAAAACTCAATTTAGAGAAAAAGAAATTTTTCTTTTGGAACAAAATGGAAGTAAACAAGAAAAAAATGTATATCAAACTATCAGCTTTTTACAAAGAATTTCCTAGTAACACTCATCTATTTTAGATAATTTTTTTTCAAAGCCAAAGTTTTCAAATACTGTTGATCTCACTTTTAATATGAATGGAGTACTCAGAATGCAAACTTGGATTTTAAGTTGTCTTTCTTTCCTATTCCAGTGCTTTCATTTTTTTTAATACCCTCAAATTGATGAACAATAGAATAGACTACACCAAGAGGTAAGCTCTAAAGATTTTAAATTTATGAGTTTGCATAATGACTGTAATTGCTGAATGAATATATTCACTTCTTTTTTCCTTTTGTTCTTTTTCTAAATGAAAGTGGAAATTTGGCATGTAAAGAATCTTTCTGAGAATTAGGCAGAGAATTTTTTTTTTCCTGCTTCAAACTGCCCATCAAGTGAATTCCTCCACAAAGGCTCCAGCTGAAATGCCTGTTTTCCAGTAGGTCAAACTTTCTCTAAAGGCCACACTTGACAGTGCGATTGTTAATGCCAAGCCAACACATGAAAATCTTCAGGGCTTTCTCAAGTTCTTGTAGACTGATGACCTTTTGAAATCTAATACACAGACATAAACAAACTAGAGATCTCATCGCTTTACTGAAAGCTTAGATATGAACTGGGTATTACAATATTGATATAAACTTACTAGTTAACAAATGGTTGGAATAATTTAAAGTTGATTGTTCAGATGATTAAGGAGTAGTATCTATAAAGTTTGGCTGAGGGAACATTCTCAGCAGTTTAGATTTAAAACTGCCACTTCCTTTCCACCCCTTGGTCTTGCAGGTCTGTTTGTAAATTTCCTCATGTTATTAGCTGTATTACTTGTAATCTGTTTATTTTATAAGATCATTGTCTTTTATAATATGTGCTGTATAACCAGGTCTCTGGCCAAATTAATGAGAGCTAAACATCTTAAAGAAATAGATCACATTTATAATGTGGGATAATTGTAATAGTGTGGTTCTAGGTATGGGAAGAGGCAACAAAGGAAATATCTCCTGGATCCTATTAGGTTAGAAGACCCAGAGAATCTTTTGTTATTTATCAATGGAAATTAACACCTGGAGTGATTTATCAAAGAGGAGGTTCACCTGATATGGGATGAGCCTCCCAGTACTGTGGGACCAAAAAGAAAAAAATAGTTATGAAATGTCTCCAAAATACCATTGAACTTATGACCATGGGGAAAGATTGTGAAATGAAAATATCTGGCCCCCAAATGTGAATGAGGGCTCCCAAAACTGAGATCCAGAGGATGCTGCCTCTCCTCATGGTGATTGCTGAGGAGCCGGAGGCATGCAAACAGCAAGGTGAGCAAGGAAACAGGATTGGCTCTGGATGGATAGCTGAGGTGAATGTGAAAGCAAGGAATGGAGAAAGAAATGGCAACCCACTCCAGTATTCTTGCCTAGAGAATCCCGTGGACAGAGGAGCCTGGTGGGCTGCCGTCTATGGGGTCGCACAGAGTTGGACACAAGTGAAGCGACTTAGCAGCAGCAGAGGCTTGCATCTTCCCATGCTTAGAATGCTAAATTCCTTAATTTGATACCTGATCTTTGGTGTTCAGATTGTCTGCTCCCTTTGTTGCAAACTTGTATATAGCCTGACTTCCCCTCCTGCCTCCTTGGAGCAGTTTTCTCAGAGCTACTGAGAGACTGTCTCCCAGGCTCAAAGTCCTAAACATTCCTACCAAATAAGACTCTCTGCTTTCAAGGTGTGACTACATTTTTCAGTCGGCAAGATAAACATAATTTAAGTCACTTAAATTATATAAAATTCAAAATTCCAGTTCTTAAATGCAGCAGTTCCAAAGACTATCATGACTATGTTGGAGAGTGTTTATTGTGTTAATATACCATGGTAGAAAATTCTATTAGACAAACTATTCCAAAAGTTGAAAACATCTTTCAATGAAATTTGGGTTTATTTTCCCCCTGCTGCTTTTAGCCTTTAAATGAATATTGCTGGGTTATCCAAATGTCATATTTTTACTAAATTTATCACTCATTCACAGTAAAAACTTTATTATGAGATTTCTTTGTTATTTATTATTAAGAAAACTAGGCATACATTTTTTGTTGTATTTCCTTATTATACTTTCAAAATATCTAGAGCTTCTTCATTCTTTATATTGATAGTTTACCTCTTCTACCTTATTTTTCCCAACCATCTACTTAGAAAACCAGCTTTTCATTTTCTAGATTTTCTATATTATTTTTATGACTTCAATTTCACTGATTTCTGCTCATCTTTATTATTTCCTTAAATCTGCTTTCTTTTAGTTTAGTTTTCTGTACTCCATGTCTTTAAAGTCTTTCAGATTATCTTTTTGAAAACTTTGGGCTTCACTTTGGGTGAAAGCTAAGAGGGAAAAAAATGTATAAATCAAATAAACAGAGGAAATACTCCCTCATTAACTTTCTGTATCAGAGGAGGTTCCTTTGGCCATGTTAGGTAGTTAAAATAGGAAAAAGGAGTCCAGAATGGTGGTGGCTAAAAGACAAGGAAAGGAAAAGCCTGTGAAAATAGAACAAAGGAACGTCCAAGGACTGGAGTGAGGACCTCAGGTAGAACAAACAGCACTCCTGGCTGGCCCCATTTACATAGGGCAGGCCCAGGGGGAGGGAAAAACATATAAAAAGAGGAGGCCAAAGGGCCAGGGCTCTCTCCCCCCTCCACTCTAGTTTCTTTGCGTCTTTTGGGTGGGCATGCCCTCATGCCTTGAGGATGTATTTTCCTTTATTTAAATAAAACTGAGCTGTAACACTGATCTGTCTGAGAGCTGAGATACAGTCTGTCTGAGAGCTGTATCACGCTGAGGGCTTTAATGTCCATCGCTTCAAATTTTTGTTGTGATGAGACAAAACTGAGGAAATTACACACTCCTGCAAGAGCCAGAAAAATAGGGTTTCTGTTGGAGTTTTATCTGATTTTTCTTTCAAAGGTCTGTCAGTGTGCTTAGACTCAGTTCAAAGCCACAATTAGATATTTAGAAAAAACTAAAGTTAAATGAATAACTCACCTCTGTACTCACTGCCTCTTCAAGTTTTAGCTTTCTTGTTCAATTCACCTTGTTTCTTATTTTTCAGAAACTTGAGGTAGTTCATCTTTTATTTTGTGCAGAGATATCAATCAACAGCAAAGAAAGGTTCTGTTGGACTTTAAAAACTGGCATAGTAAAATTTTGTTATTTTTCAAAGAAATCAAAATGAGAAAAATACAGTGATATATTTATATTTAAGCATGTGTTTTCTATGTTCACTGATCTTCATTCCTTCAAGTAGATCTTATTTTACATCTGCTTTCACTCTGAAGACCTTTAGTATTTCTTATAGTACATATCTTTTGGCATTGAAATCTTTTAGCTTTCACTTATCCCAATGTTTTAAATCATTTGGCCTCATTCTTGAAGATATCATCTCTAGAAATAAAATTGTGGCTTGACATATTTTTCTTTGGTCTTTCAACAATCCCATTGTCTTGTATTTTGACCTCCATTGTTTTTGAAAAAAAAGTCAGCTTTTTTTCAAAATTTGTCTTAGTTTCTCTCTTTTATAGCATGCCCTTCTTCTCTGATAGATGTTTTAGGAGTTTCTCTTATCTTTGCTTTTCAGTAACTTGATGATGATATTTCTAGCCATGCTGTGTATGCCTTTGTTTTCATCCTGCTTGAGGTTCATTGAAGTTTATGCATTTCTAAGTTGAAATGTTTTCCACCAAATTTGAGAATTTTTAACCCCAAATTTCTCAGGTATTTTTTGTTTTTCTGCCCCTTTGGGTACTCTTCTTCTGAGACTCCAATTACATTTCAGTTCAGTTCAGTTCAGTTCAGTCACTTAGTCGTGTCCGACTCTTTGTGACCCCATGAATCACAGCACGCCAGGCCTCCCTGTCCATCACCAACTCCCAGAGTTTACACTTCCTAATAACTTGCTCTGTGTCACTGTGGCTCTTCTGTTTACTTTTCAGCCTATTTTTCTCTTATTTACATTAGAATATTTGTATTGATTTGTTTTCCTCTGGTGTCTCCAATCTGATGTTAAGCTCATCTAGTGAATTTTTCATTCCCTATATTTTATAATTTAGTTCTTAAAATTCAGTTTGGTTTCTTTTTAAATAGTTTTCATTTCTCTGTTGAGAGTTCCCATATGTTCACTCAATATGACCATGCTTTTTTCTAAATCTTTGAACATATTTATAATAGACATTTTACATTTCTGTCTGCTAATTCTAACATCTGGGTAATTTTGGCATCTGTTTCTATTGTCTCTTTCACTTTTCTGATTACAGGTCACGTTTTGTTGTGTATATACATGTTTTTGGGTTTATGTTGCGTCTTGTTGATAAAATACTCATGTAAAAATTAATGCACTGTAGTATAAAACATAATATTTTGCTTTAAACAAATTTGATTTTCCTTTCTAATAAGCAGTTAAATTATTTTGGAATGCTTTTGATCATTAAACTTAATTTGAATTTATTCTTTATAAGGGTGGATCTATTTTCATTGTACTCCTAGTCTTGAAGCATAGATCTTATACTACTTACAGATGTTGGCAAACTAGATCAAGGTGACAAAATCAAATATCTTGTTTTTGTCCATAGCTAAGAATTTTTTTATATTGAATAAGATTTGCAAAAATATTAAAAAAAAATGTGTGACAAGAATATTTACCATCAATCCTTTTATGAGATATTTGTCAAGGCTTGAATCCTTCCTGTGTCCTAGAATTTCTTTCATTGTATTATCTGAAAAATACTTGGCCTTTGATATCCGTTCTGCTCTCAACCTCAGAGCAGCTACTCTGCTAGGCCTTATGGAGTCTTACCCAGTATATCTGAAGTCAAGCTCTCTGTCAAAGCTTTGTTATTGTATCCCATTTGCAGATTCCTAGTTCACCCCTCCACCTTTCTTCACCCTCCTGCAGACCTATCTCCTCTTGACCATTGCACTTTTAAGCCACTTCAGCAGCCCTGAAGCCCTGAGCTAATATACAGTATTTGCCTTCTCAACTTAGTAAGATGGCCCCTTTGATTGGGTTCCATCACCCTGCATTGCCTGAGGAAAGGACTCCCCTGGTGAAAACTTGGTTACAGCCTTTTATCACCAGATTTCCAACAAATGGAAGCACTTACTCCGTGAAGTTTGTCCCACTTAAGTTGTGCAGAGTAAAAGGGCAAGTTGCTATACTAGTATGACCAATAACAGATATTCTAGGACTTCCCTGGTGACTCAGTGGTAAAGAATAAACCTGCTAATGCAGGAGAGGCTGGTTCCAACCCTGGATTGGAAAAATCCCAGGAGAAGAAAATGACAACCCAGTTCAATATTCTTGCCTGGGAAATCTCAAGGATAGAGAAGCCTGGTGGGCTACAGTCTGTGGGTCACAAAAGAGTCAGACATGACTTAGCAACTAAACAGCAACAATAACACAACTGATATTTTCCCTATGTTTTATACATCCTGTTCCTTATATCACTCCCCCAGGCTTTTTAGCCACACTGACATTTTTCCTTTTACTTTAACCATCAAACTCATTCTCCTATTGGAGACTTTGTTTTATTTTCTATTTCCTCTACCTAAAATGCGTTTCTTCTCATCCCCATAAGGCTACATTTTTTTTTTTCATCCCAGCTCAAATATCACTATCTCAGAGACCTTCCACAACCATTGTATTAGAATCAACTTGATAATACCCCTCATCAATTGACCCTAGTCTATTATATCAACTTTTTATTATCTGCATGGCTTATGTCCCTAGTTGATGTTATTGTTTAACCTATTAGTTAACTTGTTAATTATCTGCTCTACATCTATCCCCGTGTGAATGTAGGCTTCTTTTAATCAAGGTCTTTGCCAGTCTTGTTACTAAAAAATCCTCAGTGTCTAAAACCATACACAAAATTTAATAATACTGAGAACAATAATAAAAATTTATATCATGCTTATTATCGTCAGGCAAGAAATTACAAGTACTTTTACATGCAGCAACTTACTTAATTCTCACAAATACTCTATGAAATAGGTACAGTTATTTCTTAATTTTTTTAATATGAAGAAATTGAAACAGAGCCAATAATGACAAAGCCAATAATGACAAAGTTAGAATTCAATTTCAAAAACATGATAGACAGTAAAAAAAAAAAAAATTACTTAATGACTAAATCCCCAAATGACTTTAAGTAGTATGCAAGTATTTCTTTTGCATACAATTAAAAATAGATAGGGATGTTTCTTTCTCTTTTCTATTCTTTGGTAAGAAATTACAAAAAATGGTAACTGGTAATCATTTTGAAAGAAGGACTAGGGGTAGGAGAGGATAAAAGGTGATAAGGGAGGTAAATTTTGCATTATGTAGTATACTGAGTGAATTTTCTAGCATCTTATGAATGTTGTTTTGTACGGATATTGTGGATTATTTTTTTACACTTTATATATCTCTGTATTAATATGAACCTTGAGAACTTAGTTCTTGTATTTTTATTACCTCCCACAAAAACATATATTAATTTCTATTCTAACTAAAAGGGAATATAAAAGGTAATTAAGTCAGTGAATAGAAGAGCCATGGCAGCAGGATGAAGCAATAAATAACTGAAAAAAAATGATTGCTCTAATAACAGGCTCTCTCTATGTTTTTTTACTAATTTCTATATTTTTTAAATGTCAGGTAGCCTATACATGATCCTGGTTTCTAAATACAACTGTATTGCCAAAGTATTGTGGAAACACCCATTTAGAGAATGACATAAAGAGACTTTCATCAAATATAATTAATTTTTTTTCTAAGTCAGAGTAGTTTCTGTGTGCAGGTAAGGTAGAGATCATTGTTCTTATCAGATCACAAGAAAAGAAAAAAAATTCAGAAATTATTTCCTTGAAGCTTCAAAGATTCCTGAGGAATTGGAGGGTTAAGACCTTCAGAGAGAGAATAAACCAGGAGAAATAAAATGACAGCCACATTTTCCCAAGAATTTGAACATTTGAATGAAGAATGCTATACTTCAGGAAGTCTATTCTTAGGGCTTAGAGAAAATAAAAGATTTTAGAGCAGGATGTTGGGGGCCTTAAATGCATACTGTTTCCCTAAAGAATTTTGCCAAATTTTGAAGCTAAAGAAAAGATAAAACAAACAAACAAACAAAAAAGATAAATGAAAACATTTTGAAAATAAAACTCACCTTTCTAGAGAATATTAAATCATATTTCTCATACAATCTCTAAATACTCTAATTTTACTTGATGAGTTCCAAAGTTTAGTAAAACTTAATTAGTAGGCTGATGAAAGTGAAAGAGGAGAGTGAAAAGGTTGGCTTGAAGCTCAACATTCAGAAAACAAAGATCATGGCATGTGGTCCCATCACTTCATGGGAAATAGATGGAAAAACAGTGGAAACAGTGTCAGACTTTGTTTTTTTGGGCTCCAAAATCACTGCAGATGCTGATTGCAGCCATGAAATTAAAAGACGCTTGCTCCTTGGAAGGAAAGTTATGACCAACCTTGATAATATATTAAAAAGCAGAGACATTACTTTGCCAACCAAGGTCCGTCTAGTCAAGGCAATGGTTTTTCCCGTGGTCATGTATGGATGTGAGAGTTGGACTGTGAAGAAAGCTGATCGCCGAAGAATCGATGCTTTTGAACTGTGGTGTTGGAGAAGACTCTTGAGAGTCCCTTATACTGCAAGGAGATCCAACCAGTCCATTCTAAAGGAGATCAATCCTGGATGTTCATTGGAGGGACTGATGCTAAAGCTGAAACTGCAATACTTTGGCCACCTCATGCGACGAGTTGACTCACTGGAAAAGACTCTGATGCTAGGAAAGGTTGGGGGCGGGAGGAGACGGGGACGATGGAGAATGAGATGGCTGGATGGCATCACCGACTCTGTGGACATGAGTTTGAGTGAACTCCGGGGGTTGGTGATGGACAGGGAGGCCTGGCGTGCTGTGATTCATGGGGTCGCGGAGAGTCGGACACGACTGAGCGACTGAACTGAACTGAACTGAACTATTGTTTAGTAGTCTTAACTAAGATTTCTCTAGTTTTAGTTTATTGGTTTCATTTTATCTTTATAGATTCATTTTAAAGACTTCAGTTTTATTAAAACCTAAGGCTTCTGGTTTTTTTTTTGCTTACTTTGTTTTTCAGCTTTTCAAATTTTAATTTGTTTACTGTTTTTCTCTCATTTTTTAAATTGTGTATTTTCTGCAGTTTTGTATTTTCAGTAGTAGAGATTTATCTATCAGAAATATGGAAAGGTAAATCTTGGATATTGTTTTCATTCTCAATAAATTATCACCATCTTAGTAACTAAAATAGCATATATCATTTATCTTAATTGCTGTAAATTAGGCCCAACATAGATCTCACTGGGCTAAAATTCAGGCTCTAAGAGGGAATTAGTTTCTTTGCCCTCACTCCCTGCCTGATTTGCTGCTTTCATCTTCAAAACCAGTAATTTATCTCTCTGATCATCCTTCCATAGTCACATCTTCCTCTTACTTTTTGATACTCTTCCACTTATAAGAATCCTTGCAATTACATTAGGCCCATCCAGAGAATACAGAATAATCTCTCCAATTTAGCAATCTTATTCTATCTTCAAAGTTAGTTCCACCTTGTCATATTACTTATCATAATCACAGGTTCTGGGGATTAGGATATGGACACTTCAGGAAAGGATACATCATTTTGTTTACAATAGTTATTAATATTTAAACATATAAAATTGAAGCACAAATGCTACCTGGGACATTGATGCAAGAATGGTAAAAATGTCATAAACTATTAAGAATATAAAAGTTGTCCTCACAATTGTATGAAAAACTAAGAGGTAACTCAAACAGTCCTATCCATAGTAAAATGTTTAACTTAAATATTTTATTTGCTTTCTTTGGATTGTGCTGCTTTCCCAGTGAATGTTCTTTGAGGCTGGACAAAAGATAACATCAGGGTCTATAAATGTGAGTTGGGCAAGATTTTCCTGAGATTTTAATCTTTGAATTCAGTCTTAAAGGTTTAGTGGTAGTTTCTTGGTGATCAGGAGAAGGGAGAAAATTCTGATGTGTGAAACCAAATTTTCAAGAAATTATATTTTATCTTTAAGACATCACAAATACTTCCTTGTTGACTAGAAGTCAGGCCAACTATAAGAGACTGACACATTAGGCTTAAAGTATATGCAAGAATTAAATTATTTCTACATCTAAGCTAAGATCAATATATTACTTTTAGTATATGGAATATACTACTATGAGTACTAGTATCTGTTGAGAGTTACTCTAGAATGAAGTTGTTTGAAGTAATGATGATGGTAGTTTATAAGATTTGTGGTTGTATTGCTGAAAACAGTACATCTGGAAACCATAGATACATAAGAAAACTTGCTGCTGCTGCTTCTAAGTCACTTCAGTCGTGTCCGACTCTGTGCAACCCCATAGATGGTAGCCCACCAGGCTCCGCCAACTCTGGGATTCTCCAGGCAAGAACACTGGAGTGGGCTGCCATTTCCTTCTCCAATGCGTGAAAGTGAAAAGTGAAAGTGAAGTCGCTCAGTCGTATCCAACTCTTTGCGACCCCATGGACTAGAGCCTACCAGGCTCCTCCACCCATGGGATTTTCCAGGCAAGAGTACTGGAGTGGGTTGCCATTGCCTTCTTCCAAGAAAACTTGAGAAATTTATAAATATAGTCAAAATCACTTCCTCATAGATTATATGTAAAGGAAAAATATGGCAAAGATGATCTCCAAAATTTGGGGCCATGATGTACTTCATCAAGATAGGAAATGAGGGAAAGAATAGATTTGGAGGGAATATGAAGGGTTGAAGAAAGCTGATTGCTGAAGAATTGATGCTTTTGAACTGTGGTGCTGGAGAAGACTCTTGAGAGTCCCTTGGACAGCAAGGAGATCCAACCAGTCCTTTCTAAAGGAGATCAACCCTGGGTGTTCATTGGAAGGACTGATGCTAAAGCTGAAACTCCAATACTTTGGCCACCTTATGCGACAAGTTGACTCACTGGAAAAGACTCTGATGCTGAGAGGGATTGGGGGTGGGAGAAGAAGGGGACAACAGAGAATGAGATGGCTGGAAGGCATCACTAACTCAACGGACATGAGTTTGAGTGAACTCCGGGAGTCAGTGATGGACAGGGAGGCCTGACGTGCTGTGATTCATGGGGTCGCAAAGAGTCAGACATGACTGAGCAACTGAACTGAACTGAACTGAAGGACAATTTGAATAGGCAATGTGTCTTAGATAAATCTAGTGTCACACAGATATCATGGAAGAGATGGAGGATAGATTCATGAGTTGAAGATTCACAATTAATAGGGGATATTGGAATCTATGGAAATTGATTAGAAAATGAAATGCAGAGATGCTTAGTTAAGATGAATATATCACCTCATAATAGAAGAGCTTAAAGGGGTCTGATGACCCTAAACTTACGTAAAAAATTCTCTAGATATATGCATTATTGAAGTAGAAAAGCCGTAACTTCCATGAGGTTTTTACAAGGATCTATCATCCTGAAATAGCTAAGAAGCTATTTTACAGATTTATCAGATACTAATAAGAACACTGACCTAGAGCCAGACATCCTGGAATGTGAAGTCAAGTGGGCCTTAGAAAGCATCACTACGAACAAAGCTAGTGATGGAATTCCAGTTGAGCTATTTCAAATCCTGAAAGATGATGCTGTGAAAGTGCTGCACTCAATATGCCAGCAAATTTGGAAAACTCAGCAGTGGCCACAGGACTGGAAAAGGTCAGTCTTCATCCCAATCCCAAAGAAAGGTAATGCCAAAGAATGCTCAAACTACCGCACAATTGCACTCATTCACACACTAGTAAAGTCATGCTCAAAATTCTCCAAGCCAGGCTTCAGCAATATGTGAACCATGAACTTCCAGATGTTCAAGCAGGTTTTAGAAAAGGCAGAGGCACCAGAGATCTAATTGCCAACATCCATTGGATCATGGAGAAAGCAAGAGAGTTCCAGAAAAACATCTATTCTGCTTCATTGACTATGCCAAAGCCTTTGACTGTGTGGATCACAATAAACTGTGGAAAATTCTGAAAGAGATGGGAATCCCAGACCACCTGACCTGCCTCTTGAGAAACCTGTACGCAGGTCAGGAAGCTACAGTTAGAACTGGACATGGAACAACAGGTGGTTCCAAATAGGAAAAGGAGTGCGTCAAGGTTGTATATTGTCTCCCTGCTTATTTAACTTCTATGCAGAGTACATCATGAGGAACACTGGGCTGGAAGAAGCACAAGCTGGAATCAAGATTGCTGGGAGAAATATCAGTAACCTCAGATATGCAGATGACACCAGCCTTATGGCAGAAAGTGAAGAGGAACTCAAAAGCCTCTTGATGAAAGTGAAAGAGGAGAGTGAAAAGGTTGGCTTGAAGCTCAACATTCAGAAAACAAAGATCATGGCATCTGGTGACATCACTTCATGGGAAATAGATGGGGAAACAGTGGAAACAGTGTCAGTTCAGTTCAGTTCAGTTCAGTCGCTCAGTCGTGTCCGACTCTCCGCGACCCCATGAATCACAGCACGCCAGGCCTCCCTGTCCATCACCAACTCCCGGAGTTCACTCAAACTCATGTCCACAGAGTCCGTGATGCCATCCAGCCATCTCATTCTCCGTCGTCCCCTTCTCCTCCCGCCCCCAACCTTTCCCAGCATCAGAGTCTTTTCCAGTGAGTCAACTCGTCGCATGAGGTGGCCAAAGTATTGCAGTTTCAGCTTTAGCATCAGTCCCTCCAATGAACATCCAGGATTGATCTCCTCCAGAATGGACTGGTTGGATCTCCTTGCAGTATAAGGGACTCTCAAGAGTCTTCTCCAACACCACAGTTCAAAAGCATCGATTCTTCGGCGGTCAGCCTTCTTCAACAGTAACAGTGTCAGATTTTATTTTTTTGAGGGGCTCCAAAATCACTGCGGATGCTGATTGCAGCCATGAAATTCAAAGACGCTTACTCCTTGGAAGGAAAGTTATGACCAACCTAGATATTATATTAAAAAGCAGAGACATTACTTTGCCAACCAAGGTCTGTCTAGTCAAGGCTATGGTTTTTCCAGTGGTCATGTATGGATGTGAGAGTTGGACTGTGAAGAAGGCTGATCACCAAGGAACTGATGCTTTAGAACTGTGGTGCTGGAGAAGACTCTTGAGAGTCCCTTGGACTGTAAGGAGATCCAACCAGTCCATTTGAATTGAGATCGATTCTGGTTGTTCATTGGAAGGACTGATGCTAAAGCTGAAACGCCAATACTTTGGCCACCTCATGTGACGAATTGACTCACTGGAAAAGACTCTGATGCTGGGAAGGATTGGGGACGGGAGGAGAAGGGGACGACAGAGAACGAGATGACTGGATGGCATCACCGACTGGATGGACATGAGTTTGAGTGAACTCCGGGAGTTGGTGATGGACAGGGAGGCCTGGTGTGCTGTGATTCATGGGGTCGCGGAGAGTCAGACACGACTGAGTGACTGAACTGAACTGAGTAAGAACAGGACTAGACGGTACCTTATTTTACAGGTAGTGAAAAGATGGGACTTCTTTCTTAAAGGTGTTTAGCAAAGTTATAAAGAAGAAAGCTAAAACAGTGACTCAGTGTCTAAAGCAGAGGACCTCATAAAATTTTCATCTTTTCATGCTAAGGAAAACGAGTTAAAGAAGAGGGAGAATAAAGATTCCAGAAAGACATTGATGAATCAAGAAGATAATAAAAGAGAATCAGGTTGTGAGAGGATTAAAGTGTAGAAAGGAGATGGAAGAGGAATTAGCTTTCCCTAAGAAGAGTTACTTTTCTTTTTGAGGAACAAAGGAAAGCAAGCAAAGCTGGAGACAAATACACATTTTTTTTTACAGTTTATGTATGGATTTGTATGTGTATATGTATGTGAGATCTTTTTCTCAGAGAGGCAGGAAGGTGATTTAGTCTATGTATGAACTTTGTGAAGTTGGAGGCAATGGCATTTGAGACTAAAGAAATCCAAATTTTGGAATTTCTATTAGCTTAATAAGTGAAATCACTCAGAATATTGTAACATAACTGCCATGCTTAAATTACACCTATGTTTTGAATATAGAAAAAAAAAATAGAGTTACATATTGTTTTCATCAAGCATTACATGTTTTCTCAAACATATAAATTTAGTTTATGATTCATACAAATAAAAATGCATGAAAGATTTCTTTTCTACTTGATGTTCACTGGGAAACAAACTATAGAAACAGGCATAAGGAGTTACGTTGCTTTCACATAAGAAGTCCATGTTTCCGTTTTAATGAGAAAGTGAATGCATGGGCTTCTTCATTAGTATCATCTTCTCAGCAACGAGCTACCAGTTACATATAATAAAGACTTGCCTAGAAATTTGCTTCTACATAGAATCACATTTTCCAAAGTGGTTCTTGGCATTGTGTGTAAAATCTCCATCTTCCAGTTGTCTTCAGTTCAGTTCAGTCGCTCAGTCGTGTCCGACTCTCCGCGACCCCATGAATCACAGCACGCCAGGCCTCCCTGTATACAGTTTAAAAGAGCTGTATGGAAAACATATGTGAAAGTAGCTTTTGTCCATCTAATTATTAATTCTGATGTCAATCTGTTTGCTAACCTGGAGCTTTAGAAATATAGTATACGGTTGTGATTTTAGTTGTTGAGATATTTGTCATATAATCAGACTCCCATAAATAAGCTAGGCTAAGAAGCTATGGTGCTGCAATGTTGCTCTCTTTATCTAAATGTGATACTTTCATGGAGATATTATAGGTAACATCAATACAGTGTGCTTTTGCAAGTACATAAAGGTTGTAGCATCAGTCCTTCCAATGAACACCCAGGATTGATCTCCATTAGAATGGACTGGTTGGTTCTCCTTGCAGTACAAGGGACTCTCAAGAGTCTTCTCCAACACCACAGTTCAAAAGCATCAATTCTTCGGCGATCAGCTTTCTTCACAGTCCAACTCTCACATCCATACATGACCACGGGAAAAACCATTTGGGGGCGGGAGGAGAAGAGGACGACAGAGAATGAGATGGCTGGATGGCATCACCGACTCTGTGGACATGAGTTTGAGTGAACTCCGGGAGTTGGTGATGGACAGGGAGGCCTGGCGTGCTGTGATTCATGAGGTCGCGGAGAGTCGGACACGACTGAGCGACTGAACTGAACTGAACTGAACTGAAAGGTTATAGAGTTTGTAAATTTAACTATAAGATCTCTGCCTCTACCATGTCTAAACCAATAATATTATCTAAGTCAGGACTTGAAGTTATGGCTTGAAGCCTAATTAGTCTTATTCTCTGTTTTTGTAGATAAAGTTTCATTAAAATCCAGGCACTCATTTGTTTACATTATGTTTACGGCTGCTTAGTGCTGTGTGTGTGTGTGTGTGTGTGTTAGTCACTCATTTATGTCTGACTCTTTGTAACTTCATGGACTATAGTTCACTAGGCTCCTCCATCCATGGGTTTCTCCAGGCAAGAATACTGGAGTGGGTTATCATTTCCTTCTCCATGGGATCTTCCCAACCCAGGGATAAAACCTGGGTCTCCCACATTGCAGGCACATTCTTTACCGTTTGAGCCACCAGGGAATCCCTGCTTAGTGCTAGGGTTGAAATAATTGAGATACAGAGCCTCAGTTTATACTGTAGAGTACCATAGAGCCTTTTACAGAAAAAGTTTTCCTCTAATCTAAGTAATGGGACAAATACTCACATAAGCACACTGATATATCCATGAGTGATACATATTAATATGTATTAAGATAAGAGTGAACATTTGTAAAAAGCCTTATAAAATTTTTAAAAGAAGTGCTGCTGCTGCTAAGTCACTTCAGTCGTGTCTGACTCTGTGTGACCCCATAGACGGAAGCCCACCAGGCTCCCCCATCCCTGGGATTCTCCAGGTAAGAACACTGGATTGGGTTGCCATTTCCTTCTCCAATGTGTGAAAGTGAAAAGTGAAAGTGAAGTCGCTCAGTCGTGTCCGACCCTTAGCGACCCCACGGACTGCAGCCTACCAGGCTCCTCCATCCATGGGATTTTCTAGGCAAGAGTACTGGAGTGGCTTGCCATTGCCTTCTCCGAAAAGAAGTGCTAACATTACTAATTCTGACAACAAACCTATCGATCTATGTTACTGTTATAACCATTTAAAAAGTAAGCAAGATTCCCTCCATTAGTAGCAGAAGTGTTGAAATAAAATAATTAAGCTATACAATCAAAGATTGAATCCAAGATCCTGAAATTACCATTTCATGTTCCTTGGCAAGTATATTAATACCTTTCTGCTTCAGAGTCTTCATCTGTAAACTCGGGAAAACAAGTTTCATAAGATTGTTTGACACCAAACGGATTAATAGAGAAACTCTCAGAAAGAAAATTTAAACATAAAACAGACAGAGCAAATCATAGCTATTATTATGTTACTTTTATTATTGTCAATCATGTCGAATCTCTGAGTACTCTAGTTTCTACAGATTTTTCCATCACACTACATTAGCTTCAAAGTTCTACATTTCAAGTTTCTGATTGTCTGAGGCTATTTTTGACACCAGATCCTTTTTCTGAATCTTTGGGGATATGACTTGGTTATATAAATGGATAAAACGAAGACCTTGTTTTGCCCAGATGGCAATTGCTTATTAAATATCTATAGTATTTAAATACCTATAATATTTTTATCTTGTTTCTTTTCTACTGTTATCATGAAATCAAAATGTTTAAATATATTAAAATAGTAAATTACATTATTTCCAGTAAACTTTTAAGGAATGTTTTATTTTTCAGTAGCTTGGCAGCATTTAATCAGATAGCTCTTTTATTATTTACAAATAGCATGGGTGCAAGCCAAATTTATTTCTAAAGTTTCATTTTAAGGGAAAAATGGATATTTGCCTATTTCATGAGTTTTTTGAGTAGAAATTACTAAATGTCTTTAAATCAAAATGATGCCTGTGCTTTCTTGGCTTGAAAATATTAGATAATATGCAAATTACTCTCAAGAGAGTAACAGCTTCATCTGTTTGCCATTCATACAAGGACTTCTCTTAGTAAAATGCAATGTCAAACTCTGAATAGTTTCTTTTAGCCCTAGAACTTGCCTTAAATTAGATACTAATGCACTCTGGAAAATATTGGTAAGCTTAATATTAACGCAGAGCAAGATTATTCTTCATATTTAATTCATTAATGGCCTTCAGCATCTTGAGCATTTTCTGTTATCAAGACAAGAAATGTTTTCTGCACCATTTGAAAAAGATGATTGGTTTAGCTTAAGAGAGCATTCAGTGTATGTAACTAGAGACAAATTCTATCAGGAAAGGACAGGAGAATAATCCTTTATTTGGTGATTCTACAGAAAATACCATGAAAACTTGATAATCCATTACTACTTCTAAGTAATTAAAATGATCTGTGATGTAATTAAATGTATAATGAAAAGTTAATTAGAAATTAAAGTATATTAACTGTAAAAACAATTCATCTAACTTATTATGTAATGTGGGTATTTTCTACAGTGCCAATTATGTGAACTATATAATAAATTACAAATAAGTATTATGATTTTTATCATATTACTAATCTGATATTATTTGTAAGAGCATTAAGACTATGCAAAATTGTTTTCTTTCTTGTCAGAAAAATCATTTGGTTACCCCCTAATCATCCTTTAACCGATACAATGTGCTTCTTTCTTTGCTGTGAAGAAGACATTTGTAGAAAATATTGTGGTTAGTTTTAGAAAGCCATTATTTCAGTTGAGAAATCAAGGTGTCTATCCACTTAAAGGCAACTAAAAAAAAATCCAGAAAACAGAATTCTCAAAGAGTACAATAACATACTCTTCTTTTTAATATAGTTCTAAAGAAGATAATCTATTCAATCATTAATATTTATTGAATATTTGAGAGTTTTAGATACACTACTGAGCACTTGGATAAATTCATCATAAAGAAGTGAAACATCCTGACCCTTTAGGTCTTTTATTTCCATGCACAATATAAGCTGCTGAGAACCAGTCAATATCACAGTCAAATCTTGAGAACAGCAATGGGTTGAGGAAAAAGCAATTATGTTGATGTCTTTGTCTTCTGTTCTTCCTTATTCTAATTACCAAGACTTAACTTTTGTGAACATTAATTTTCATGAATTCTTTTCAACTCTACTAAAGAGGTGAATAATGATGGCACAGAATGAGTCTTTATGTACTTTATTAAGTAATAAAGAAGGAAGACTATGCTTTGTTTAATTGACTAAGGAGTTATTTCCACTTCACCTATTAAAAAGTCTCTCTGCCCTTTAAAATGTGCTATGTAAATTGTTTTTCTGTTTAAAAACTTTTTCAAAGTTGCAATTGTTGATTTCATTTTAAATACATTATTTTATAAGGACAAAAGTACTAGTATTACTGCTAAGAATGCTTCATTTTTTATAAACTTTTACCAATTACTTTACAATGCTAACTTAATTAAATGACTCACAAGAGTTTATATGTTTTTTGAATGCTAAAAGGCAATAAAAAAAAAGAAATACTACTGAAAGTCACTAATATCGATATTTGCAAGTTTAAATTTTAAAATAAATTTATATTTTTGTTGGCTAAGATACTGACTATTCACTACTGTTTCAAAGTTAATTTCATCACTCACTGCAAAATCAGTCTTCTTTAAAAATTGGAGTATAGTTGCTTTGCACAGCTGTGTCAATTTTTACTGTACAACAAAGTGAATCAGCCAAATGTATACATATATCCTCTCTTTTTTGGATTTCCTTCCCATTTAGGTCACTATAGATAACTGAGTCAAGTTCCTGTGCTATACATTAGGATCTCGTTAGTTATATATTTTATACATATATAACTCATATATAACTCATATAGCTCAACATTCAGAAAACTAAGATCATGGCATCTGGTCCCATCACTTCATGGGAAATAGATGGAGAAACAGTGGAAACAGTGTCAGACTTTATTTTTTGAGCTCCAAAATCACTGCGGATGCTGATTGCAGCCATGAAATTAAAAGACACTTACTCCTTGGAAGGAAAGTTATGACCAATCTAGATAGCCTATTAAAAATCACAGACATTACTTTGCCAACCAAGGTCCATCTAGTCAAGGCTATGGTTTTTCCAGTGGTCATGTATGGATGTGAGAGTTGGACTGTGAAGAAAGCTGATCACCAAGGAATTGATGTTTTTGAACTGTGGTGCTGGAGAAGACTCTTGAGAGTCCCTTGTACTGCAAGGAGATCTAACCAGTCCATCCTAAAGGAGATCAGTCGTGGGTGTTCATTGGGATGCTGATGCTGAAGCTGAAACTCCAATACTTTGGCGACCTCATGCGAAGAGTTGACTCACTGGAAAAGACTCTGATGCTGGGAGAGATTTGGGGCGAAAGGAGAAGGGGACGACAGAGAATGAGATGGCTGGATGGCATCACCGATTCGATGGACATGAGATTGAGTGAACTCTGGGAGTTGGTGATGGACCGGGAAGCCTGGCATTCTGTGATTCATGGGTCGCAAAGAGTCGGACATGACTGAGCAACTGAACTGAACTGAACTGAAAATCTATATCAATACATATATACATTACTCCCATCTCTCAGTTCGTCCCTCCCACCCTCTTTCCCCCTTGGTATCTACAATTTTGTTCTCTGTATCTGTGTCTCTATTACTGCTTTGCAAATAAAATCATCTGTACCATTTTTCTGATTCTGTTAAGTAGTTAGAACAGGAAAAAGGAATCCAGAATGGTGGTGGCTTAAAGACAAAGAAGGGAAAAGCACGCAAAAATAGAACAAAGGAATGTCCAAGGACCAGAGTGAGGACCTCAAGTTAAGCAAACAGCCCTTCTGGCTAGCCCAATTTGCATAGGGTAGGCTCAGGGGGAGGAGAAAGACCATATAAATGGAGGAACCAAAATTGAGCTGGGAGCTTCTCTTCTCTTCACATCTTTTGGGTAGGCCTACACTTAAGCCTCGAGGATGTATTTTCCTTTACTTGCCAAATAAACTACAATCACAGAAAACTAACCAATCTGATCACATGGACCACGGCCTTGTCTAATTCAATGAAACTATGAGCCATACAGTATAGAGCCACCCAAGACGGACAGGTCATGATGGAGAGTTCTAACAAAATGTGGTCCACCGGAGAAGGGAATGGTAAACCACTTCAGTATTCTTGCCTTGAGAACTCCATGAAGAGTATGAAATGGCAAAAAGATAGGACACTGAAAGATCATCTCCTCAGGTTGATAGGTGCTACTGGAGATCAGTGGAGAAAGAACTCCAGAAAGAATGAAGAGATGTAGCCAAAGCAAAAACAACACCCATTTGTGAATGGGACTGGTGATGGAAGCAAGGTTCGATGCTGGAAAGAGCAATATTGCATAGGAACCTGGAATGTAAGGTACATGAATCAAGGCAAATTGGAAGTGGTCAAACAGGAGATGGCAAAAGTGAATATCGACATTTTAGGAATCACTGAACTAAAATGACTGGAATGGGTGAATTTAACTCAGATGACCATTATATCTAATATTGTGGGCAAGAATCCCTTAGAAGAAATGGAGTAGCCATCATCGTCAACAAAGGAGTCCGAAATGCAGTACTTGGATGCAATCTCAAAAACGACAGAATGATCTTCGTTTGTTTCCAAGGCAAACCATTCAATATCACAGTAATCCAAGTCTATGAGTTGACCAATAATGCTTAAGAAGCTGAAGTTGAATGGGTCTATGAAGACCTACAAGACCTTCTAGAACTAACACCCAAAAATGGTGTACTTTTCATTATACAAAAGCAGGGATGCAAAAGTAGGAAGTCAAGTAATACCTGGAATAACAGGCAAATTTGGCTTTGGAGTACAGAATGAAGCAGGGCAGAGGCTAATAGAGTTTTGCCAAGAGAACGCACTGATCATAGCAAACACCCTCTTCCAAAAACGCAAGAGAAGACTCTACGAATGGACATCACTGGATGGTCAATACTGAAACCATACTGATTACATCCTTTCCAGCCAAAGATTGAGAAGCTTTTAAAAAGCAAAAACAAAACCAGGAGTTGATTGTGGCTCATATAATGAATTCCTTATTGCCAAATTCAGACTTAGATTGAAGAAATTAAGGAAAACCACTAGACCATTCAGGTACGACCTAAATCAAATCCCTTATGCTTAGACAGTGAAAGTGAGAAATACATTCAAGTGATTAGATCTGATAGAGTGCCTGAAGAACTATGGATGGTGGTTCGTGACATTTTACAGGAGTCAGGGATCAAGACCATCCACAAAAAAAGAAGCATAAACAGGCAAAATGGTTGTCTGAGGAGGCCTTACAAATAGCTGTGGAAAGAAGAGAAGCTAAAGGCAAAGGAGTAAAGGAAAGATATACCCATTTGAAACCAGAGTTCCAAAGAATAGCAAGGAGAGATAAGAAAGCCTTCCTCCGAGATCAATGAAATAGAGGAAATAGGCAAAGAAATAGAGGAAAACAATATAATGGGAAAGACTAGAGATCTCTTCAAGAAAATTAGAGATACTAAAGGAACATTTCATGGAAAGAAGGGCACAATAAAGGATAGACATGTTATGGACCTAACAGAAGCAGAAGATATTAAGAAGAGGTGGCAAGAATACACAGAAGAACTATACAAATAAGATATTCATGACCCAGATAATCACGATGGTGTGATCACTCACCTAGAGCCAGACATCCTGGAATGCAAAGTCAAGTGGGCCTTAGGAAGCATCACTATGAATAAAGCTAGTGGAGGTGATGGAATTCCACTTGAGCTATTTCAAAACCTAAAAGATAACGCTGTGAAAGTAAGGCCTCCTCAGACAGTCATTTGGCTTTTTTGAATTTCTTTTTCTTGGGGATGGTCTTGATCCCTTTCTCCTGTACAGTGTTACAAACCTCCATCCATAGTTCATCAGGCACTTGGTCTATGAGATCTAATCCCTTGAATCTATATCTTACTTCCACTGTATAATTGTAAGGGATTTGATTTAGATCATCCCTGAATGGTCTAGTGGTATCCCTTACTTTCTTTAAGTCTGAATTTGGCAATAAGGAGTTTATGATCTGAGCCACAGTCAGATCCCATTCTTGTTTTTGCTGACGGTATAGACTTAAGAAGACTTGACATCTTAAAAATGGTTAAAAGGAATTGTTTTAATGATTTGATTTAATGGGCTTCCTTTGTGGCTCAGCTGGTAAAGAATCTTCCTGCAATGTGGTAGACCTGGGTTTGATCCCTGGGTTAAGAAGATCCCCTGGAGAGGAGAAATGGCTACCCTCTCCAGTATTGTGGCCTGGAGAATCCATGGACTGTATAGTCTATGGGGTCGCAGAGTCAGACATGACTGAGCAACTTTCACTTAATGATTTCCAACCATCAACAAAAAAAGAGAGGAGCAGAAGAAGAATCAATTTTTAAAATTGCATAGGAAAATGTAAGGAAGCGTAGTTCAGTTCAGTTCAGTCGCTCAGTCGTGTCCGACTCTTTGTGACCCCATGAATCACAGCACACCAGGCCTCCCTGCTGCTGCTGCTGCTATGTCACTTCAGTCATGTCCGACTCTGTGTGACCCCATAGATGGAAGCCCACCAGGCTCTCCCATCCCTAGGACTCTCGAGGCAAGAACACTGGAGTGGGTTGCCATTTCCTTCTCCATTGTCCATCACCAACTCCCAGAGTTCACTCAGACTCATGTCCATTGAGTTGGTGATGCCATCCAGCCATCTCATTCTCTGTCGTCCCCTTCTCCTCCTGTCCCCAATCCCTCCCAGCATTAGAGTCTTTTCCAAAGAGTCAGCTCTTCGCATGAAGTGGCCAAAGTATTGGAGTTTCAGCTTTAGCATCAGTCCTTCCAATGAACACCCAGGATTGATCTCCTTTAAAATGGACTGATTGGATCTCCTTGCAGTCCAAGGGACTCTCAAGAGTCTTCTCCAGCACCACAGTTCAAAAGCATCAATTCTTCAGTGATCAGCTTTCTTCACAGTCCAACTCTCACATCCATACGTGACCACTGGAAAAACTATAGCCTTGACTAGACGGACCCTGGTTGGCAAAGTAATGTCTCTGCTTTGTAATATACTATCTAGGTTGGTCATAACTATCCTTCAAAGGAGTAAGCGTCTTTTAATTTCATGGCTGCAATCAGCATCTGCAGTGATTTTGGAGCCCCCAAAAAGAAAGTGTCACACTGTTTCCACTGTTTTTCCATCTATTTCCCATGAAGTGATGGGACCAGATGCCATGATCTTAGTTTTCTGAATGTTGAGCTTCAAACCAACTTTTTCACTCTCCTCTTTCACTTTCATCAAGAGGCTTTTGAGTTCCTCTTCACTTTCTGCCATAAGGGTGGTGTCATCTGTATATCTGAGGTTATTGATATTTCTCCCGGCAATCTTGATTCCAGCTTGTGTTTCTTCCAGCCCAGCATTCCTCATGATGTACTCTGCATATAAGTTAAATAAGCAGGATGACAATATACAGCCTTGACGTACTCCTTTTCACTAACTTTAAATTTTAATGTCAGAGTTCTTCGTGGAATCTCTGTATACTTCCTGGTTTATAACAAGTGTCCAAAAAGCTTTAATCAGCTAGAAATTGCAAGTGTTAGAATTAATAAACATTTTAAATATTTACTCAATCAAGGAAATGACTA
Source organism: Moschus berezovskii (assembly GCF_049115385.1). NCBI lineage: Eukaryota > Metazoa > Chordata > Mammalia > Artiodactyla > Moschidae > Moschus > Moschus berezovskii. Next base: position 73,253,917 of record NC_142470.1, on the reverse strand, counting down.
GACAAATTGTGTTTTAGATCGCATAAAAAGAAATGAATGATAAAACCAGCTAAAATTTGCATGCAAGCCCATGTATCATTGGTTTGCTATTATACAAGTATTTTAAGGAATTGTGCTCTCATATGAAATGTGGTGCTGGATGAAGCACAAGCTGGAAAGAAGTTTGCTGAGAGAAATATCAAGAACCTCAGATATGCAGATGACACCACTCTAATGGCAGAAAGCAAAGAGAAACTAAAAAGCCTCTTTATGAAGGTGAAAGAGGAGAGTGAAAAAGTTGGCTTAAAACTTAACATTCAAAAAATTAAGATCATCGCATCTAGTCCCATCACTTATGGCAAATTGATGAGGAAAAAATGGAAACAGTGATACATTTTATTTTCTTGGGCTCCAAAATCACTGGCATGGTTAACAATTATAAAAACTTTAGATTCTTAATCTTGCGGTTCCTCTCCTATAACACAGCTTACTGCCAAATGCATAGGCAGATTTCATCTAGCCTTTTTGTATGTCTTGTGGAGTTCAGAACTCAGGTAACTAACACAAAATTGTTGCTCATGCAATTGCTGGGAGTAATATTCTGTTCTCATTTCTGACTCAGGAGTCTCTTGAGTCAGAAACAGTTGCAGCCTAACTAGTTTTTGTGTGTGTGTGTGTGCATGCACACAATTATGTTTAGCTCTCAGCGACTCCATAGACTATAGCCCCAGGCACCTCTGTCCATGAAATTTTCCAGGCAAGAATACTGGACTGGGTTGCCATTTCTACCTCCATGGGATCTTCCTGATCCAGGGATTGAACTCGCAAATCTTGCTTCTCCTGCATTAGCAGGCATATTCTTTACCATGGCGCCAACTGGGAAGCCTGACTTGTTAGCTTATAAATAGTGTCTTACCTGTCACAGATCTTGACAAAAACAAGTCAGGTATGTTTTTTAAGATTGAAAAAAGAAAGATATTCTGAAGTTGAATAGTTCTATGATGACCTACATGACCTTCTAGAACTAAGACCAAAAAAAAGATGTCCTTTTCATATAGGGGACTGGAATAGAAAAGTAGAAAATCAAGAGATATCTGGAGTTTCAAGCAAGTTTGGCCTAGCAGCACAAATGAAGCAAGGCAAAGGATACCAGAGTTTTGCAAGAGAATACACTGGTCATAGCAAACAACGTTTTCCAATAACACAAGAGATGACTTTACACATGGACATCACCAGATGTCCAATACCAAAATCCAATTGATTACATTCTTTGCAGCTTAAGATGGAGAAGCTCTATAAAGTCAGCAAAAATAAGACTGGGAGCTGACTATGGCTCAGATCTTGAACTCCTTATTTCAAAATTCAGACTTAAAGAAAATAGAGAATGCCATTAGGCCATTCAGGTATGACCGAAATCAAATCCTTTATGATTATACAGTGGAAGTGACAAATAGATTCAAGGGATTATTCTGATAGAGTGCCTGAAGAACTATGGTTGGAGGTTCATAACACTGGAAAGGAGGTGCTGATCAAAACCATCCCTAAGAAAAAGAAATGCAATAAGGTTGTCTGAGGAGGACTTGCAAATAGCTGAGAGAAGAGAAGTGAAAGGCGAAAGAGAAAAGAGGAGAAGCAAAAGGCAAAGGACAAAAGGAAAGATATACCCATCTGAAGGCAGAATTCCAAAAAATGGCAAGGAGAGCTAAGAAAGCTTTCTTAAGTGACGATGCAAACAAATACAGGAAAACAATAGAATGGGAAAAACTAGAAATTTCTTCAAGAAAATTAGAGATGCCAAGGGAACATTTCATACAAAGATGGGCACAATAAAGGACAGAAACTGTATGGACCTAACAGAAGCAAAAGACATTAAGAAGAGGTGGCAACAATGCAGAGAAGAACTATGCAAAAAAGATCTTCATGATCGAGATAACCACAATGGTGTGATTATTCACCTAGAGTCAGACATCCTTGAATTCAAAGTCAAGTGGGCCTTATAAAGCATCACTAGGAACAAAGCTAGTGGAGGTGATGGAATTCCAGTTGAGTTATTTCAAGTCCTAAAAGATGATGCTGTGAAAGTGATGCACTCAATATGCCTACAAATTTGGAAAACTTAGCAGTGGCCACAGGACTGGAAAAGGTCAGTTTTCATTCCAATCCCAAATATGTGCCAAAAGAATGTTCAAACTACTGCACAAAATTACACTCATCTCACATGCTAGCAAAGCAATGCTCACAATTCTCCAAGCCAGGCTTCAACAGTATGTGAACCATGAACTTCCAAATGTTTGTGCTGGATTTAGAAAAGACAGAGGAACCAGAGATCAAACTGCCAACATCCATTGGATCATCAAAAAAGCATGATGATTCCAGGAAGACATCTACTTCTGCTTCATTGAGTACACTAAAGCTTCTGACTGTGTGGATCACAACAAACTGTGGATACTTCTTAAAGAGATGGGAATGCCAGACCACTTGACCTGCCTCCTGCAAAACCTGTATGCAGGTCAAGAATCCACAGTTGGAACTGGACATAAAACAAAGGGCTGGTTACAAATTGGGAAAGGACTATGTCAAGGCTGTATGTATATAGTCACCCTGCTTATTTAACTTATGTGAAAAGTACATCATTCTAAATGCCGGGCTAGATGAAGCACAAGCTGGAATAAAGTTTGCCAGGAGAAATATCAATAACCTCATATATGCAGATGACACCATCCTTATCGCAGAAAGTGAAGCGGAACTGAGGAACTTCTTTGAAGGTGAAAGGAGAGTGAAAAAGCCAGCTTAAAACTCAACGTTCATAAAACAAAGATCATGGCGTCTGGTCCCATCACTTCAGGGCAAACAGATGGTGAAACGTTGGCTACATGACAGACTTTATTTTCTTGGGCTCCAAAATGACTGCAGATGGTTACTGTAGTCATGAAATTAAAAGACACTTGCTCTCTGGAAGAAAAGATATGACCAACCTAGACAGCGTATTAAAAAGCAGAGACGTTGCTTTTCTGACAAAGGTATGTCTAATCAAAGCTATGGTTTTTCCAGTAGTCATGTATGGACGTGAGAGTTGGACCATAAAGAATGTTGAGCGCTGAAGAACTGATGCTTTTGAATTATGATGTTGGAGAAAACTCTTGAGAGTCCCTTGGACTGTAAGGAGATCAAAGCAGTCAATCCTAATGGAAATCAGTTATGAATATTCATTTGAGGACTGATGCTGAAGGTGAAGCGCCAATACTTTGGCCACCTGATGCGAAGAACTGGCTTATTGGAAAAGGCACTGATGCTGGGAAAGTTTGAAGGCTGGGCCATATGGGGATGTCAGTGGATGAGATAGTGTATTACATCATCTCTTCAATGAATAAGTGTTTGAGCAACTTCCAGGAGATATTGATCACTGGGACACCTGGTGTGTTTCAATCCATGGGGTTGCAACTAGTTGGACATAATTGAGAGACTGAACAACAGCAAAAGCAAATGTTAACTCTAGATGAGTTATGAGGATTTGACACACCAGAACTGTTTTTTTCTAAAAATAATTATTGATTTAATATGTTTATTATTATTATATTTACTAGTATAGTTTATCATTTAGTTTAGCATAAGTAAATCTATATTCAGTACACAAAGCAACTTTTTTTAATATTATAAATGATTTTACTGATGAAATATATTGATATATATACATCTATAATATAATAAAAATGCTATTCCCCCCTTCTCAGTGGAGGATAGTGTAGTGTCCATTTTCATAAAATGAATTCCTATTTATGTATCTTTTAACTCCACATTCACAAAAGGTTAAATGTATCCCATGTGGTTAGGTTCCTTAAATGTAACTTGTTGCTTTATAGGCATTTATTGAATAGAAGTCTTTGATTTTTCAGAGCCTTCAGAAATGTTAACTATGCAAGGTGTTTCCTAGATTCAGACCTAGATATATTGATCAATCAGTCAGTAGTATCTTACTTTGACTAGACCTTTAAATAAATGAACACTGTACTTCAGATTCTATGTTATTTACAGATTTTGCATTAGCTTAAGTAGTCACTGGATGTCAGCATTGTTTCACTAAAATCTGCTTACCAGTATTATTTTTGACTGGGACATTTATAATTCTTAAGTATTACCAAAATCACCCTACATTGTTTTGATCTTAAAGACAAAGGGGAAAAGGCATGTGAGCAAAGGCAAAAGCCTCTTAGAAAAAGTGTGATTGATTATCTTTCAGTAGCTAAATTTCTGCTAGTTATAGATCACTCCATCTGATTCAAAATAAAGACCAAGTTATAAGAGGTCTGATCCTTTTTGGCAACAAATACCCAATGGTTGACCAACACAGGCTTCTTTGTAAGGAAAATGCAAGCAAAATGTCCATTCTCCTTTCTCCCTCCCTCTTTCTTTCTTTCTTTCAGAAGTAGGAAGACAACTTTATTTTTAGCATATTCAATGATATTTCAATAAAATTTTAATGGCAGTTTACAATAGTTTATCACTTTCAATATAAATATACTTTTAAAAAATTGTTTTGAATCTCTCGTTCTACACATATAAACTGTATGGTGATCACAGTGAAGTGATTCAAGAGTGACACAAATAGTTATATTTTATTAGATATGACTAATGACTGATGCTAAAGCTGAAACTGTAATACTTTGGCCACCTCATGCGACGAGTTGACTCACTGGAAAAGACTCTGATGCTGGGAAAGGTTGAGGGCAGGAGGAGAAGGGGACGACAGAGAATGAGATGTTTGGATGGCATCACCGACTCTGTGGACATGAGTTTGAGTGAACTCCGGGAGTTGGTGATGGACAGGGAGGCCTGGCGTGCTGTGATTCATGGGGTCGCAAAGAGTCGGACACGACTGAGCGACTGAACTGAACTGAACTGATGGTGTTTCTGGTAATCATGTATTGATATGAGAGTTGGACTATAAAGGAAGCTGAGCACCGAAGAATTGATGCTTTTGAACTGTGGAGTTGGATAAGACTCTTGAGAGTCCCTTGGACTGCATGGAGATCCAACCAGCCCTTCCTAAAGGAGATTAGCCCTGGGTGTTCGCTGGAAGGACTGATGTTGAAGCTGAAACTCCAGTACTTTGGCCACCTGATGTGAACAGCTGACTCATTTGAAAAGACCCTGATGCTGGGAAAGACTGAGGGCAGGAGGAGAAGGGGAAGACAGAGGATGAGATGGTTGGATGGTATCACCGTCTCAATGGACGTGGGTTTGTGTGAACTCCAGAGTTGATGATGGACAGGGTGGCCTGGCGTGCTGTGATTCATGGGGTCGCGGAGAGTCGGACACGACTGAGCAACTGAACTGAACTGAACTGGAATGAATTCACAGGAACCACAATGACATCCATATTTAACCCATACATTCATCTATGCAAAGAGTAACTTGTCTTCATTTCACTGTAATATTTCCTCAATAAATAAACACTCTTATGAACCACATGTCCTCCCATACTATTATTATTCCCATATTGCTGTAGTTGCTGGATAAATACTGAGAGAAAAAGTGCCTGAGAGCATTTAGGACATGTTCAAAGCAGAGCACTTCCCTAAAGAGAGATTTGCAATAATAGTTCACATCATAGCCTACCACTGACAGAACATGTGAACCAGACTTGTAGATCTCCTCATCATTCAGTGAATGTGTGAGGTCTGAAGGTAGCACCTGATCAAACACTAACCAGAAAGCAAAGAATCGGTAATAATTACCGTGAAGGATAAAGATGTTATGGGTGACAACATATTCCCCTTATGGAAAAGGGATCAGAGTAAATTTGAACTGTTGAACTTTTGTTTAACTATTTTATATATAAAGTAGTGTTAATACATTAATATCAAGGTTCTAATTTATCTCTCCCCACCTTTCCCTTTGTTAACCATGTTTGCTTCCTATGTTTGTGTGTCTGTTTCTACTTTGTAAATAAGTTCATTTGTATCATTTTTTTAATTCCACATATAAATGATGTCATATGCTACTTGTCTTTCTCTCTGACTTACGTCACTTAATATGATAATAATTTCTAGGTCCACTTATGTTACTATGAATGGCATTATTTCATTTTTTATGACTGAGTAATATTCCAGTATCTGTGTGTATATATAATATATTCTGTATCCATTCATCTGTTGGTGGACACTTAGGTTACTTCCATGTCTTGGCATTTATAAATACTGCTTCCATGAACATTGGGGTGCATGTATCTTTTCAAATTAGAGTTATCTTGATATATATGCCCAGGAATGGAATTGCTGGATCATATGGTAAGGGTATTCTCCTTGGAAGAAAAGCTATGACAAACCTAGACTGCATATTAAAAAGCAGAGACATTACTTGCTAACAAAGGTCTGTATAATCAAAACTATGTTTTTTCCCAATAGTCATGTATGAATGTGAAAGGTAGACCAAAAGAAGGCTAAGTGCTGAAGAATTGATGCTTTTGAACTGTGGTGTAGGAGAAGACTCTTGAAAGTCCCTTGGACTGTAAAGAGATCCAAGCAGTCAATCATAAAGGAAATCAATCCTGAATATTCATTTTAAGGATTGATGCTGAAGCTGAAGCTACAATACTTTGGCCACCTGATGTGAAGAGCCGACTCATAGGAAAGACCCTGATGCTGGGAAAGATTGAAGGCAGGAAGAGAAGTGGACAATAGAGGATGAGACGATTGCATGGCATTACCGACTCAATGAACATGAGTTTGAGCAAGGTCTGGGAGATGGTGAAGGACAGGAAAGCCTGGTGTGCTGCAGTCCACGGGGTCACAAAGAGTTGGACATGACTGACTGCAACAATGGTAAGGGTTTATCAATGTCATGATTAAAGGAAACCAAAGTCCAGTTCCAGAAAGCACTATATTCCCATTAAAATTACACAAAATTTGCATAGATAATGGTGGCATTATCACAATTATACTTTTGAAAATATAGTAGAAGGACTATATAACTAAAGTTGAAGAAACTAATAAACCCTTTGCTTTTAACATGAGACTAAATGTCTAGTCACTTATAGAGTGCCTATATTACAGTCTATGGCCTAAACAAATGAATACAATTTCTAAGTCAATTTATCCCATGCCTGAGAATAATTAAGAATGAATAAAATCTATTATATTAAGTAACTCAGATAGTAAATAATCATGGTGCATGAACATCAAGACAATTATTATGCAACCCATCCTCTGTTGAAAGAAAGTAGGGAAAACCACTGGACCATCCAGGTATGACCTAAATCAAATCCTTTATGATTTTACAGTGGAAGTGACAAACAGATTCAAAGGATTTGATCTGATAGAGTACCCGAAGAACTATGGATATTTGTGGAGGTTTGTGATATTTTATAGGAAGCAGTGATCAAGATCATCCCCAAGAAAAAGCAATGGAAAAAGGCAAAATGGTTGTCTGAGGAGGCCTTACAAATAGCTGAGAAAAGAATAGAAGGGAAAAGCAAAGGAGAAAAGGAAAGATATAACCATTTGAATGCAGAGTTCCAAAGAATAGTAAGGAGAGATAAGAAAGCCTTCCTCAGTGATCACTGCAAAGACATAGAGGAAAACAACAGAATGGGAAAGACTAGAGATCCCTTCAAGAAATTAGAGATACCAAGGGAACATTTCATGTGAAGACCGGCTCAAAAAAGGACAGAAATGATATGGACCTAACAGAAGCAGAAGATATTAAGTGGTGGCAAGCATACACAGAACTATACAAAAAAAATCTTGATGACCCAGATAACCACGATGGTGTGACCACTCACCTAGAGCCAGACATCCTGGAATGTGAAGTCAAGTGGGCCTTAGGAAGCATACTATGTGAAAGCTAATGGAGGTGATGGAATTCCAGTTGAGCTATTTCAAATCCTAAAAGATGATGCTGTAAAAGTGCTACACTCAATATGCTAGCAAATTTGGAAAACTCAGCAGTGGCCACAGGCCTGGAAAAGGTGAGTTTTCATTCCAATCCCAAAGAAATGCAATGCCAAAGAATGTTCAGACTACCACAAAATGGGAGAAAATATTTCCAGATCACCTGTTTGACATAGATTAATATCCAGAATATATATAGAATTTCTAAAATTCAACAACAGCATAAAAACAAACAACCAAATTAATAACGGCAAGGGATTTGAGTAGATATTTTCCCACAGAAAGTAAATAAATACCTAAAAATCATGTGAAAAGATTATCAGCATCACTAGTTATTAAGAAATGCAAATGGAAACTACAATGAGATACTTCTTGTCACTCAATAGGATATTTGCTATTAAAAAAAACAAAACAAACAGAAAATAGCAAAGGAATGGAGAAAAGGAACCCTTATGTGCTATTGATATTTGGATAACCACTGTGGAAACCACTATGGCAGTTGCTCAAACACTTAAAAATAGAATTACCATATGATCCAGAAATCCTCCGTTTAGGCGTACACCCTAAAGAATTGAAATCAGAGTCTTGGGAATTTAGCACCACTGTTTGCAATAGCCAAAGTATGAAAGCAACCTAAATGTTGATTGGAGGATGTATGGATAAGTTGTACATGGTATATAAATAGAGTGGAATATTATTTAGCCTTAAAATGAATGAAATTCTGACATATGCTGCAACATGGGTGGGCCTTGGTTACATTATGCTAAAGGTTATAAGCCAGTTACAGAAAGTCAAATATAGTATGATTTCACTTATATGAGATACTCATAGTAGTCAAAATCATAGATACAGACAATAGAATGGTGGTTGTGAAAAGGTTAGGGGAGAAGAGAATGAAGAATTATTACCTAATAAGTATAGAATTCCAAACTGCAAGAGATGAGTGGTTGTGATGGTTATACAAAAATATGAATATATTTTTCAAAGTAATTGATTAATTTGGCAGCATTGTGTCTTAGTTGTGGCACATGAGATCTTCACTGGGTCATGCAGGATCTTTCCTTGCAGCACACAGACTCTCCAGTTGTTGCACAGGGGCTCCAGTGGTTGAGGCACAGGCTTAGTTGCTCAGAGGCATTTGGGATCTTAGTTCCCCACCAGGGATTGAACAGACCTTCTACTGAATTGCAAGGGTGGATTCTTAACCACTGGACCACCAGGGAAGTCCCTTTGAATGTTATTGGTTGTTGCCGTTTAGTTGCTAAGTAATGTCCAACTCTTTTGCGACCCCATGGAATATAGCCCTCCAGGCTCCTGTGTCCATGGAATTTCCCAGGCAAGAATACTAGAGTTGGTTGCCATTCTCTTCTCCAGGGAATCTTCTCACCCCAGGATTGAACCCACATCGTCTGTATTATCAGGAAGATTCTTTACATCAGGGAAGCCACATGAATGTATTTAATACCACTGAATTTTACACTAAAAATTGTAAGGCAATAAATTTTATGTTATATGTATTTTACCACAATGGAAATAAATGAGAGGGAAAGTCAGTCCCATATATCAATACCATTAATTATTTTTCTAAGGCAGTGATTATCAAATTTTGGGTGTGTATCAAAATTGTGAAGACTTGAAAATAAACAGATTTCTGGTCCAATACATAGAGTTTCTGATTCAGAAGTTCAAGATCGGGGTCAAGAAATCTGTGCTTCTTTGCCAACAAAGGTCTGTCTAGTCAAGGCTATGGTTTTTCCAGTGGTCATGTATGGACGTGAGAGTTGGACTGATTGCCAAAGAATTGATACTTTTGAACTGTGGTGTTGGAGAAGACTCTTGAGAGTCCCTTGTACTGCAAGGAGATCCAACCAGTCCATTCTAAAGGGGATCGATCCTGGGTGTTCATTGGAAGGACTGATGCTAAAGCTGAAACTCCAATACTTTGGCCACCTCATGCGACGAATTGACTCACTGGAAAGACTCGGATGCTGGAAAGGATTGGGGGAGGAGGAGACGGGGACGACAGAGAATGAGATGGCTGGATGGCATCACCGACTCGATGGACATGAGTCTGAGTGAACTCCGGGAGTTGGTGATGGACAGGGAGGTCTGGCGTGCTGTGATTCATGGGGTCGCAAAGAGTCGGACATGACTGAGCGGCTGAACTGAACTGAACAGTTTCCCAGCTGGTACTGATGCTGCTGGTCAAGTAACCACATACTAAGAATCATTTATCTAAAGGAATGGTAAGTTCTAAACATAATTCAGGTTTGAAAATATAGTTCAATAACATCAGAAAGTAAACATTTTTATGTTTCTGCCTGGTTAGGCTTTTCTGAGAAGAGAAATTTAGGACCTGGGTCATGAGATTTTGAAGTTAAAGGGTAGGTAAACAGTGGCAGACAGTTGGGAGAGATTTACCTGTCTGAGAAATGTGTTTACATTTCAAAGGGGATAAAAACTGAAGCCATGAAAGTGTTCTTAGGAATTGTTGTAAAATCAGACAGTCTTGGCTTTTTTTCTTCCTAGAAATATTGGTTTCTTTCAAAGGATAAAAAATTGATCTTTACCCTTCTGTTTCTAAGGAGAATTTGTTTGCCTTAAAGAGATACATTTCTGTCCCTTGATCGAAAGGAAAGGAAGGTTGTTATACCCATTTTCCTATTTAACTATCATGGTTCCTCAGTTATAGTATAGATCCTAGTACACACAGGGTGACATCTAATTCTCATTGGATTACTGCAGAAGAGAGAAATTGGGATGTAGGTAACTGAAGTGCCTATTGCTCTAAATGATAATATCTGCCTACCTCACAAACCTCACGTGTATTTGTATGAATAAATATAGTTACAAAGTCTGTAAAATACTTTGTCATATATTTCATTTATGAAACAATCTTTTTTTCTTCATGTTATCATGAATAATGGTTAGTTTTAAGGTTAATTTCTTCCAGTGTTAAACTTCCAAACCATAAGGTTTGAGAGCTAAAAGAAATGTCGTGCATGTGTGCTCAGTTGTGTCCAACTCTTTGTGACCTCATGGACACATAGCCTGTCAGGCTCCTCTCTCCATGTAATTCTCCAGGCAAGAATACTGGAGTGGGTTACAATTTCTTCCTTCAGGGGATCTTCCCAACTCAGGGACAAACTAGCATCTTCTGTGTCTCCTGCATTGCAGGTGGATTCTTTACCACTGAGCCACCTAGGAAGTCCTATCATTATATTTTACACAGGAGAAAACCATAAACAGGAAAGTTATTTGATTTAGAAAAGGGTAGTAGTGGGATGGATTATTATTTCCTTCATCTTAGTCGGTTTTTGTTCCTAACCATATTAAAATGGGGACCAATACAAATTCTAGTTGGAGAGGATTGACTTGTGCCCAGCTCTCTTAGTTTAGTAATTAAAATTCAAAATTCACTCTATGTAATTTCTTATCCTACTAAACTCAGCAAGTGTGATTCTTGATATCTTGTCAAGCTGGATTCTTTCAGCAACTATAATGTAGAATATTTTTCAGTGAAATTCTTTAAGACCTTAGCTCTTATCTGGTCTCTCATATTTTCTTCTTTTGAAAAATCCAGAGTTAAATAGACTATAAAACATTACTGTAGTACTGGCTTTTATATGATTTATGATATTTCCAAATATTATGGCAAAATTAATTGGTACCTGAGTTAAGGAGAATAAAATGAGAAGACTTGTTTAGTTTCCATCTGTGAAATAAATTTTATTTGTCAATATATCCCAACAAAATTCTATTATAGACTGTTTAAAAATGAAAGATAGAAAGCACTTGACAAAAAAAGAAATACTTTCTCATCTCTAAGACTATAGTATTTTTGACATTCTCAATATATTGAAAGATCTAGAGATTGCAATGATGAAAATCCCAGTGATCAGATATTATTTAAACCATATTTCCAACATAATAAAATTTTCATCTTTGTCTATAATGTAGCTGCATGGGAAAAACAATACATGCATTTGTATAAACAGCAACTGTCATCTTGAAATTCAGCCATTTATTTTTTCTCTGAGTGTTTTTACACTTAGCTTCCTATTCTTCCTAGCTTAGATTTCATCACATTTTCTATAACTACCTAGTATAGCTTTAATAATCTCTAAGGATATTTTTCCAGTTGCTATTATTAAGAGATCAACTCTAATCCACAAAGCAAAAAGCTAGTCCTTTGAAAATAGCAATAAGTTTATAAATTTTAAAATGTAATGCTATATCCATCATCTGAAATGTAATTAATATAATTCATTACATCAAGAGACTAAAAAAGAAATATCACATGATCGAATCAATAGTTACAAAAGAAACATTTAACAGAATCCAATACCAGTTCATTATATAAGCTCAGAGTTAACTAGGAATAGAGGGGAATATTTTTAACTTGATAAAGAACATTTACAATAAACCTATAGTTAACATTATACTTGGCTTCCCAGGTGGCGCTAGTGGTAAAAAAACCTACCTGCCAATGCAGGAGACATATGAGACATGAGTTGGATCCCTGGGTCAGGAAGATCCCTGGAGGGGGAGAAAATGGCAGCCCATTCTAGTATTTTTACCTGGAGAATCCCATGGACAAAGGAGTCTGGCAAGCTACAGTCCATGGAGTCACAAAGAGTTGGACTTAACTGAAGTGACTTAGCACTAACATTATACTTAGTGGGGAGAAACTAGATGCTTTCATAGTGAGATTAGACTAAATTAGAATAGATTAGTAACAGAGCAATGATATCCACTTATTGTGCCTATTCAATATCATATGGAAATCCTAGCTAATGCAATAAAACAATAGAATGAAATAAAATGCATACATATTGAGGTGGAATAATATCTATCTCAAAGGGTGAAAAAGTTTATATGAGTTCCAAAACGGTGAATCAAAGATTTAGGGGGATCAGTGGCAATGCTTTTGGTCAAGATATTTGAAGGGCCCCTACAAATTTAGCCAGTTGAGCTTTAATTGTGCCATTTGTGTTCTTCAAATCAGAAGGCTGAAGGTGTTAAGCAAAGTGAAAGTGTTATAAAACCAGCCAAATAGCACAGACATGTCAAAAAACCTGATCAGTAGAATGGTCAGGTCACTACAGAATTTGAGTTACCCAGGTAGGTGGCTCAGAGGTTAAAGCGTCTGCCTCCAATGTGGGAGACCTGGGTTTGATCCCTGGGTTGGGAAGGTCCCTGGAGAATGAAATGGCAGCCCACTCCAATACTCTTGCCTGGAGAATCCCAAGGACAGAGCAGCCTGGTAGGCTACAGTCCACGGGGTTGCAGAGTCGGACACGACTGAGAGACTTCACTTTCACTTTCAGGTAGGGATTATCTTTCTGGAAGGACTTTAGGTGCAGAAAAGGAAGTAGTCTGTCTGCTGGGGAAGGATTCAGTCCCTTCAGTGCAGTGTGAAAACATACAGATCATGATTAAAACATGTTTATATCCATGAAATGGAAGATGTTGTATGAAATCCATTAGCCAGAGCTCAAATAGTTCATTAAGTAGTTTGTCTGGGAGCAGTACACACAGGCTTCAGTGAGTTGTACTTTGGATAAATAGGACAAGTGAGGTAGACACTGTGGCCTTGTTATTGTTTTTCTAACAGATTGATTCATGGATGCTATCATTTTGTCAGTAGGCCAATGGTTTAATGAATGTGCAGTGGCGAAGAGTGGGAATTTTAGAGTCTCCGGTAGGACTGGGTTGTTTTTAGGTCCAAATCAGAGCTTTACCTTTTTATCAAATCAGCAATTGTTGAATTTCAAATCTTGTTTTTCTTTACCTGAGGCTAATTGTTGAGTTTCTGTAGCCAGTTTTACTAAGATATCATTTGAGTAAATTGCTCTTTGGACTATGACTGAGGTTTGGCTGCTGCTGGTCCCTTTACGGATTGCTTCTCTTCTGGAAATGTCAGCAAGATAACTTTCCTTAGGTTCTAGAGAGTTAAGTTTACAATACCCCTGAGTCTTAATGGTTGCTAAAGTGGTAGGTAAAATAATATATCCAATAATTCTTGAACACTAGGACCATTTTAATTTTATTTCTCCTGGAAGTAAGGAAAACATGTTTCCACAACATTCCAAAATCATGAGCTAATCCAGAAGCAAATCTACTCTCTGTATCAATGTTGGCAGTTGTGTCCTTGGCTAAAGTACAAGACCATGTGAAAGGGAAAGTGAAGTCACTCAGTTGTGTCTGACTTTTTGCGACCCCATTGACTGTAGCCTACCATGCTCCTCCATCCATGGGATTTTCCAGGCAAGAGTACTGAAGTGGGCTGCCATTTCCTTCTCCAGAGGATCTTCCCGACCCAGGGATCGAACCTGGGTCTCCCACATTGTAGGCAGACGCTTTACCGTCTGAGCCACCAGGGAAATCCATGGGTTTCTATACAACACCATGTAGGAATGTAAAATTTTGCCCACTGGGCTGAAAACCATAGGTACAGATGCTGCCTCAACACATCAAAAAGAGTTGTAGTAGCATACCCAGCTTGATATTTGTCACTGTCACCTTTAAACAGGGCTTCCCTGATAGTTCAGTTGGTAAATAATCTGCCTGCAATGGAGGAGACCTGGGTTAGATCCCTGGGGTGGGAAGATCCCCTGGAGAAGGGAAAGGCTACCCACTCCAGTATTCTGGCCTGGAGAATTTTCTTTGATGACCTTATATCCCTTCAAGGCTAAAAGTTTTAGCAAGCAGTTCCTTTCTTCCAATGAGGCTTGAGAAGGAGAGGCAAGAAGCAAATCATCCATATTTGCAACAAAGTAAAACCCTTTGAAAACTTAGTATCAATCCATATCAGCCTTCAGGATTTTAAAGAAATACAGTCAGTAAAACTCCAATAGACATTACTTCTAGGTGACTTATTTTTCTTCCTAAGTGAAAGTAAAAAGTAATGGTTAGCTTCATCAATTGGAATACTAAAGAATGCACTGCTTGAATCAAATACAGTAAATAAGTTGGTGAAGTGAAAATGAAAAAAATATTTTTCACCAAAAATAATTAGGTGAAAATGGATGTTAGTGATGTATGAGGCTTAAAATAAATGTGTAAAAACAAAAAAGCATTGAGAAATAACAACATTGCTTATTGCTCAGAGGTCTTGGACAAACCTCTGATATTTTCTTTTTAATTTTTACTTTAAATTGAAGGATAATTGCTTTACAATGTTGTATTGGTTTCTGCCGCACAACAATGTGAATCAGCTGTAAATATACATATGGCCCCTCCCTCTTGAACCTCCTTCCCACCCCCCCACCCCATTCCATCCCTGTAGGTTGTCAAGGGGCTTCCCTTATAGCTCCATTGGTAAAGAATATGCCTACAATGCAGGAGACCCAGGTTTGATTCCCAGGTCAGGAAGTTCCCCTGAAGAAGGAAATGGCAACCCACTCCAATATTCTTGCCTGGAGAATCCCATGGACAAGGGAGCCTGGCAGCCTACAGTCCATGGGATTGAAAGTGTCACACACGATTAGCAACTAAACCCCCACCAGGTTGTCACAGAGCACCAAATTGAGCTCCCTGTGTTATTCAGCAAGCTTCCCACTATCTGTGTCTTCCCTAGTGACTCGGTGGTAAAGAATCCTCCAGCAATGCAGGAGACTTACTGGAGATGCAGGTTCGATCCCTGGGTTGGGAAGATCTCCTGGAGAGAAGGAAATTGCAATCCACTCCTGTATTCTTGCCTGGAGTATCCCATGGAAAGAGGAGCCTGTCTGTCACAAAAGTATCAGACACTAAACAACAACAACATGTGGGTCTAGAGTATAGCCAAGGTTTTGAATGGTAATGTATATGTTTCAATGCTATTCTCTCAATTCATCCAGCACTCTTCTTACCCCACTGTGTGTGCACTGTCTGATCTCTGTGTCTGAGTCTCTATTCCTGCCCTTTGGTTTTCTCATCAGTAAGACAGTAGTATTACAGGAACTAGTAATGAAGTATAATGATGCCTTGAGCCTTGTAATCTTTTTTATGGGCTTTTTTACCTTGAAGGGCTTCTTTACTCACAGGATAAGAGGAGTCTTTCTTCTTCCTGTTTGGCTCTACTATCACTTTAGGGTGTGGGAGCGCTCCCTTCTGGCCTCCTGACTCTATTCAATTAAGGTTTCTGTTTGTTTGTTTAGGGTTTGAAAACATTATGTAGTTAGGTATAATGTCAAGGTTGTATATTGTCACCCTGATTATTTAACTTATATGCAGAGAACATCATGAGGAACGCTGGGCTGGAAGAAGCACAAGCTGGAATCAAGATTGCCAGGAGAAATATCAATCACCTCAGATATGCAGATGACACCAACCTTATGGCAGAAAGTGAAGAGGAACTAAAAAGTCTCTTGATGAAAGTGAAAGAAGAGAGTGAAAAGGTTGGCTTGAAGCTCAACATTAGAAAACAAAGATCATGGCATCTAGTCCCATCACTTCATGAGAAATAGATGGGGAAACAGTGGAAACAGTATCAGACTTTATTTTTTTGGGCTCCAAAATCACTGCGAATGCTGAATGCAGCCATGAAATTAAAAGATGCTTACTCCTTGGAAGGAAAGTTATAACCAACCTAGATAGCATATTAAAAAACAGAGACATTACTTTGCCAACCAAGGTCCATCTAGTCAAGGCTATGGTTTTTCCCGTGGTCATGTATGGATGTGAGAGTTGGACTGTGAAGAAAGCTGATCGCCGAAGAATTGATGCTTTTGAACTGTGGTGTTGGAGAAGACTCTTGAGAGTCCCTTGGACTGCAAGGAGATCCAACCAGTCCATTCTGAAGATCAGTCCTGGGTGTTCACTGGAAGGACTGATGGTAAAGCTAAAACTCCAATACTTTGGCCACTTGAGAAGAGTTGACCCACTGGAAAAGACTCTGATGATGGAAGGAATTGGGGGCAGGAGGAGAAGGGGCCGACAGAGAATGAGATGGCTGGATGGCATCACTGACTCGATGGACATGAGTCTGAGTGAACTCTGGTAGTTGGTGATGGACAGGGAGGCCTGGCGTGCTGTGATTCATGGGGTCGCATAGAGTCGGACATGACTGAGCGATTGAACTGAACTGAACTGAAGGTATAACTCTAACAAAATATGTACAATATCTGTGTAATACTACAAAGTTTTGATGAAGTATTCAAAGACAAATGAAATAAACAGGAAAATACTCCATGAACATGAACAGGAAGATTCAATATTGTTAAGATATAGGTTCCTCCAAACTTCATCTATATATTCAGTGAAATTCCAATCAAATTCCCAAACCAATTCCACAATTACACAGAAAGACAAAAAAACCCAGAATAGCCAAAACGATATTGATAGGAGAACTTACAGTACCTAGCTTCAAGACTAACTAAAAGTTATGATAATCAAGACAGTGTGTTATTTGCAAAAGAATGGAAAAATAGATCAGTGAAGCTGACTAGAGAGCCCAGAAGTAGCCTTCCACAGATATAATTAACTGATCTTTGACAAAGGAACAAAGGTAATTCAATGGATAAAAGATAGTCTTTTCAAGGATTGATACTAGACATTCACGTGCAAAAATGTTAAATCTA
Source organism: Moschus berezovskii (assembly GCF_049115385.1). Lineage (NCBI taxonomy): Eukaryota > Metazoa > Chordata > Mammalia > Artiodactyla > Moschidae > Moschus > Moschus berezovskii. The sequence goes on along the minus strand of NC_142470.1, from coordinate 73,236,483 downwards.
GACACACACCTTTCACAAAAATTGACTCAAAAATTGATCAAGGACCTAAATATAAAGTTCAAAACTAAAACATTCCTAGAAGGAAACAGGATAAAATATAGATGGACTTGGGTTTGATGATGATTTTTAGATACAACAAAGAAAACATGATTTGTGAAGGGAGTACTTGATTGTTTGGACTTCACCAAAATTAAAAATTACTCTGTAAAATATACTAATAAGAGGATAAAAGAGCAAGCCACAGACTCAATAAAGTGCATATCTGTTAAAGAATTGGCATTTAAAACTATAAAAAGAATTCTTAAAACTCATCAGGTTAAAAAAAAAAAAGTAATGAAAAATAACCCAAAAATCTGGAAACCTCATAAAGAAGATATAGAAGTGACAAATAAGCACATGAAGAAAATTTTCAGTGCCATTAAGGCATCTTAAAACTTGAAACAAAAATGATATACCACTACATATCTATTAGAATGACTTAAATTCAGAATACTGACAACACTAAATGCTGGCAAGCATGTGTACCAACAGAATTCAAAATAGTATAGCTACTTTGGAAAGTAATTTGGAAGTTTCTTAAAAAAGTAAATACTCTTATCTGGCAGTGTAACAACATGCTGCTTTGTATTTACCCAAATAAACTGAAACTTTATATTCACATTAAAAACATGCACACAATGGTTTTTAGCAACTTTATTTACAACTGCCCCAAACGTGCTGTGATTCATAGGGTCACAAACCGTCAGACACAACTGAGCAACTGAACTGAAATGAAAAAATTGAAAGGAACCAAAATGTCCTTTAATTTAAAAATGGATTAACAAACTATGATGCATACATACAGTGGAATATTTGATACTGTTCATGGGGTTCTCAAGGCAAGTATACTGAAGTGGTTTGCCATTCCCTTCTCCAGTGGACCACATTCAGTCAGACCTCTCCACCATGACCCGCCCCTCTTGGGTGGCCCCACAAGGCATGGCTTAGTTTCACTGAGTTAGACAGGGCTGTGGTCCATGTGACCAGATCAGCTAGTTTTCAATGATTGTGATTTCAGTGTGTCTGTACTCTGATGCCCCCTCACAATACCTACCATCTTATTTGGGTATCTCTTACCTTGGTCATGGGATATCTCTTCACAGCTGCTCCAGCAAAGCGCAGCTGCTGCACCTTACCTTGGATAAGGTTATCTCCTCAAGGCCGCCCTCCTGACCTTGAACGTGGAGTATCTCCTCTCGGCCCTCCTGTGCCCGTGCGGCCACCACCTATTGGACGTGGGTTAGCTCTTCTTGGCTGCAGGCCCTGACCTCGGGGTTGGGTAGTCCTCTCCGCCACCTCCCCTGGCCTGGGGCATGGGGTAGCTCCTCTCGGCCAAGTGAGAAATAGATTTAAGGGACTAGATCTGATAGATAGAGTGCCTGATGAACTATGGACAGAGGTTCATGACATTGTAAAGGAGACAGGGACCAAGATCATCCCCATGGAAAAGAAATGCAAAAAAGCGAAATGGCTGTCTGAGGAGGACCTACAAATAGCTGTGAAAAGAAGAGAAGTGAAAAGCAAAGGAAAAAAGGAAACATATAAGCATCTGAATGCAGAGTTCCAAATAATAGCAAGGAGAGATAAGAAAGCCTTCCTCAGCAATCAATGCAAAGAAATAGAAGAAAACAACAGAATAGGAAAAACAAGAGATCTCTTCAAGAAAATTACAGATACCAAGGGAACATTTCATGCAAAGATGGGCTCGATAAAGGACAGAAATGGTATGGAACTAAAGATGCAGAAGATATTAAGAAGAGGAAGCAAACATACACAGAAGAATTGTACAAAAAAGATCTTCACGACCAAGATAATCACGATGGTGTGATCACTCACCTACAGCCAGGCATCTTGGAAAGTGAAGTCAAGTGGACCTTAGAAAGCATCACTACAAACAAATCTAGTGGAGGTGATGGAATTCCAGTTGAGCTATTTCAAATCCTGAAAGATGATGCTGTGAAAGTACTGCACTCAATATGCCAGCAAATTTGGAAAACTCAGCAGCGGCCACAGGACTGGAAAAGGTCAGTCTTCATTCCAATCCCAAAGAAAGGGAATGCCAAGAATGCACAAATTACCGCACAAGTGCACTCATCTCACACGCTAGTAAAGTCATACTCAAAATTCTCCATGTCAGGCTTCAGCAATATGTGAACCGTGAACTTCCAGATGTTCAAGCAGGTTTTAGAAAAGGCAGAGGCACCAGAGATCAAATTGCCAACATCCACTGGATCATGGAGAAAGCAAGAGAGTTCAAGAAAAACATCTATTTCTGCTTCATTGACTATGCCAAAGCCTTTGACTGTGTGGATCACAATAAACTGTGGAAAATTCTTCAAGAAATGGCCTGAGCTGCCTCTTGAGAAACCTGTATGCAGGTCAGGAAGCAACAGTTAGAACTGGCCATGGAACAACAGAATGGTTCCAAATAGGAAAAGGAGTATGTCAAGGCTGTATATTGTCACCCTGCTTATTTCACTTATATGCGGAGTACCTCATGAGGAACGCTGAGCTGAAAGAAGCAGAAGCTGGAATCAAGATTGCTGGGAGAAATATCAGTAACCTCAGATATGCAGATTTCACCACCCTTAAGGCAGAAAGTGAAGAGGAACTCAAAAGCCTCTTGATGAAAGTGAAAGAGGAAAGTGAAAAGGTTGGCTTGAAGCTCAACATTCAGAAAACAAAGATCCTGGCATCTGGTCCCATCACGTCATGGGAAATAGATGGGGAAACAGTGGAAACAGTGTCAGACTTTATTTTTTTGGGCTCCAAAATCACTGCAGATGCTGATTGCAGCCATGAAATTAAAAGACGCTTACTCCTTGGAAGGAAAGTTATGACCAGCCTAGATAGCATATTAAAAAGCAGAGACATTACTTTGCCAACCAAGGCCCGTCTAATCAACGTTATGGTTTTTCCCATGGTCATGTGGGATGTGAGAGTTGGACTGTGAAGAAAGCTGATCACCGAAGAATTGATGCTTTTGAACTGTGGTTCTGGAGAAGACTCTTGAGAGTCCCTTGGACTGTAAGGAGATCCAACCAGTGCATTCTAAAGGAGATCAATCCTGAGTGTTCATTGGAAGGACTGATGCTAAAGCTGAAAGTCCAATACTTTGGCCACCTCATGCGACGAGTTGACTCACTAGAAAAGACTCTGATGCTGGGAGGGATTTTGGGCTAAAGGAGAAGGGGACGACAGAGCATCACCGACTCGATGGACATGAGGTTGACTGAACTCTGGTAGTTGGTGATGGACAAGGAGGCCTGGCGTGCTGTGATTCATGGGGTCGCAATAGTCGGACACGACTGAGTGACTGAACTAAACTGAACTGAACTGAACATTGAAATATTATTCACTAGTAAATAATAAATAAGCTATCAAGTTAAAACAGAAAAGGAACTTTAATGCATATTGTTAAGTTAAAAGAAAAGCCAAAGTGGAAAGCATTCTTACTGATTTCAACTATATGACATTCTGTAAAAGATGAAATTATTGAGATAGTTTTAAAAAATCATTGTTTGTCATGACTTTCAGAGCAGAGAGGGAAGAATGAATAGATGGAGTACAGGCAATTTTGAGGGCAGTGAAAATATTCTATGTGATACTGTAATGATATTGTATTAGTGTATACTTGCCATTAAACATTGTACATTATACACATTATACCTGTAGAATTTTCAACACAAATGTGAGCCTTAATATATACTGTGGGCTTTGTTACTAATAATGTATTGGTTGGACATTAATAGCCACAGATACACTTCTTTAAGTGGAAATATTAATAATACAAGGAACTGTATATGTGGTAAGTTAGTGAATGTGAAGCACAGGAGCTCTTGCATATGGGAAACCAGTATGTTTTCTGTCTAAGTTTTTATAAACCAAAAACTGCTTGACAAGTCTACTACTTTAGGAAAGATAAGCAAAGAATAGTTTAATGCTTTATATTTCTAACTAAAAATCATTTTACATTGCCAAAAAATGCTACCTATAAACTGTTTTGTTTTGTTTTGTTTTCTTTTTTGTCTGTCTGTTGTGTTTTGTTCATTGTGACTTCTCAGCCCTTTGAAAGTATACCCTTGTTCTTTTATTAGATCTTGGGCAGTATTTCTAAATAATCAAACAATCTATATATTTTCTTTTCTAATATCATTGTTAAAGAAAATTTGGTTTATATATTTCCTTCTTCTCTGTCCTAACTATATTTTTATGTTGAAGTTCTTTTTTTCTTAATGACAATTTTTTATAAAAGCTTTCTTTTAACTTTATTTTAACTTTCTTTTGCATAATAGCTACCCACATTTTTTCCTTTTCTATAAATTAACATAACCCATCAACTTTCCATGGGTGAAGTCTCTCACAGTGTGGGTTCTGTGATCTAAAGCCAGCGTCAGTGGTTTCTTAGTTAGCAAATATAGAGTCAGTCTGAGACTATGGGCACTGGTAGGTGAAATGACCTTTAAAATCTAAGACAAATACTATGAAATTATAGCCCCTTTTGGCTTCCTTGGTGACTCAGATGGTAAAATAACTTTCTGTAATGAAGAATCGATGCTTTTGAACTGTGGTGTTGGAGAAGACTCTTGAGAGTCCCTTATACTGCAAGGAGATCCAACCAGTCCATTCTAAAGGAAATCAATCCTGGATGTTCATTGGAGGGACTGATGCTAAAGCTGAAACTGCAATACTTTGGCCACCTCATGCGACGAGTTGACTCACTGGAAAAGACTCTGATGCTGGGAAAGGTTGGGGGCGGGAGGAGAAGGGGACGACGGAGAATGAGATGGCTGGATGGCATCACCGACTCTGTGGACATGAGTTTGAGTGAACTCCGGGAGTTGGTGATGGACAGGGAGGCCTGGTGTGCTGTGATTCATGGGGTCGCGGAGAGTCGGACACGACTGAGCGACTGAACTGAACTGAACTGAATGCAGGAGACCTGGGTTTGATCCCTGGGTTGGGAATATCCCATGGAGGAGTGAAAGGCAACCCACTCTAATATTCTTACCTGGAGAATCCTCATGGAGAGGGGAGCACGTGGGCTTTGGTCTATGGAGTCTCAAAGAGTCAGACCTGACTGAACTAAGCACATAGTCCCTCTAGCTTACTCCATTATTTCTAAATGCAGTGATTATTATTTGTGAGAGTTGATTCAGCACTGTACTATATCATGGCATTAACAAATTAAAAAACTTTTTATATGTACACATGAAACATAAATAGCTATCTTATGTTATGAGACTCTACCTGAAAAAATAGCTCAAAGTAGAAAATATTTTGTACCTTCCAAAAATGTCTAAAAGGACCAAATCTCTGTCCTGGCCTCACCTGTAATACCAAACCTAGCTGAGTCTGAAGCTAAAGGTCACCTAAGAGCCTGAATGCTAATATCTATTAAGAGCTCTTACCTATGTGAAGGCAACCATTTGCCTACGCACAAGCGGACATAAAATATTTTGACTTAGTAAGATAAAAATTCCTCATGGCTCATACTTAAGAGAGCTTAAAATCTCATATTTTTCACCCTAGATATGCCAGTTAAAAGCCAACCACAAAAGTGAAGAACAAATCTCTTGCACAATTTAAGTCAATGAGCATCGTTAAAGTAAAAAAAAAAAAAAAAAAATTGTGTGGTCACTAATTGCTAATGCATGAGGCCTTAATTAGCATCTTTGATGCACATCAAAAATGCTTCTTCCCTGTTTTTTCCATCAAATACAATTCTAGGTTGCTCCATATATAATCCCTTTATTTTTTTACAAGATACACAGAATTTAGACAATGATAAAAATCAACTTTATTATTGATTAAAATTATTGGAAGATGTGACTTGGGCATGGGGCCAGGTGGATTTGCTGGCATCTCTTTGAATCGAAAACACCCATCACTATTTTAATCCTGGCCTACTGAGCTCACTTATTAGATCACAATGTTACTTTTCTGTACACAGGCTGGTTCCATGGGAGGAAAGGACAAAGCTCTGCTTAAACAGATTCTTCTTCCCACATCACTAATCAACCAGTTAGAAAACTTGTTCTCCATCCTCTCTTCCCTTTCTCCTGCTTATTTTTGTTTTATTTTGAGAAATAACAATATGCATATTCAGAAAAACACATAGAATTTTATAGGCTATCACTCAAGATCTTCAGTTCAGTTGCTCAGTCATGTCTTCCTCTTTCCTACCCCATGGACTGCAGCACGCCAGGCTTCCCTGTCCATCACCAACTTCCAGAGCTTGCTCAAACTCATGCCCATAGAGTTAGTGATGCCATCCAACCATTCCATCCACTGTTGTCCCCATCTCCTCCTGCCTTTAATCTTTCCCAGCACCATGGTCTTTTCAAATGAGTCAATTCTTCATATCAGGTGGCTGAAGTATTGGAGTTTCAGCTTCAGTATCAGTCCTTCCAATGAATATCCAGGATTGATTGCCTTTAGGATTGACTGGTTGGATCTCCTTGCAGTCCAAGGGACTTTCAAGATTCTTCTCCAACACCACTTTTCAAAAGCATCAATTTCTTTGGTGCTCAACATTCTTTATAGTCCAACTCTCACATCCATACATGACTACTGGAAAAACCATAGCTTTGACTAGATGGACCTTTGTTGGAAAAGTAATGTCTCTGCTTTTTAATATGCTCTCTAGGGTGGTCATAGCTTTTCTTCCAAGGAGCAAGTGTCTTTAAATTTCATGGCTGCAGTCCCCATCTGCAGTGATTTTGGAGCTCCCCCAAAAAAGAGTCTGTCACTGTTTCCATTGTTTCCATAAAGTGATGGGACCAGATGTCATGATCTTAATTTTCTGAATGTTGAGTTTTAAGCCAACTTTTCACTCTCCTCTTTCACTTTCATCAAGAAGCTCTTTAGTTATTCTTCGCTTTCTTTCATAAAGGTGGTGTCATCTGCATATCTGAGGTTACTGATATTTCTCCCAGCAATCTTGATTCCAGCTTGTGCTTCATTCAGCCTGGCATTTAGCATGATATACTCTGCATATAAGTTAAATAAGTAGGGTGACAATATACAGCCTTGACATACTCTTTTCCCAATTTAGAACCAGTCTGTCATTCCAAGTCCAGTTCTACCTGTTGCTTCTTGACCTGCATACAGAATTTTCAGGAGGCAGGTCTTGTGGTCTGGTATTCTCATCTCTTTAAGAATGTTTCACAGTTTGTTGTGATCCACATAGTCAAAGGCTTTGGTGTAGTCAATAAAGCAGGAGTAGATGTTTTTCTGGAACTCTCTTGCTTTTTGGATGATCCAGTGGATGTTGGCAATTTGATCTCTGTTTCATTTGTCTTTTCTAAGTCCAGCTTGAGCATCTAGAAGTTTTAGGTTCACATACGGTTAAAGCCTGACTGGGCGATGAGGATTAATTTGTTAGAGTGTAAGATGAGTGCAATTGTGCTGTAGTTTGAACATTCTTTGGCATTTTCTATCAATCTTCAGTTCACTTCAGTCACTCAGTCGTCTCCGAATCTTTGCGACCCCATGAATCACAGTACACCAGGCCTCCCTGCCCATTACCAACTCCCGGATTTCAGTCAAACTCATGTCCACTGAGTCGGTGATGCCATCCAGCCATCTCATGCTCTGTCGTCCCCTTCTCCTTCTGCCCCCAATCCCTCCCAGCATCAGAGTCTTTTCCAGTGAGTCAACTCTTCGCATGAGGTGGCCAAAGTATTGGAGCTTCAGCTTCAGCATCAGTGCTTCCAATGAACACCCAGGACTGATCACCTTTAAAATGGACTGATTGGATCTCCTTGTAGTCCAAGGGACTCTCAAGAGTCTTCTCCAGCACCGCAGTTCAAAAGCATCAATTCTTCGGTGATCAGCTTTCTTCACAGTCCAACTCTCACATCCATACATGACCACGGGAAAAACCATAGCCTTGACTAGACGGACCTTGGTTGGCCAAGTATTGTCTCTACTTTTTAATATACTATCTAGGTTGGTCATATTGGAGAAGGAAATGGCAACCCACTCCAGTGTTCTTGCCCGGAGAATCCCAGGGATGGGGGAGCCTGGTGGGCTTCCGTCTATGGGGTTGCACAAAGTCAGACATGACTGAGGCGACTTAGCAGCAGGTTGGTCATAACTTTCCTTCCAAGGAGTAAGCGTCTTTTAATTTCATGGCTGCAATCAGCATCCGCAGTGATTTGGGAGCCCCCCAAAATAAAGTCTGACACTGTTTCCACTGTTTCCCCATCTATTTCCCATGAAGTGATGGGACTAGATGCCATGATCTTAGTTTTTTGAATGTTGAGCTTCAGGCCAACCTTTTCACTCTCCTCTTTCACTTTCATCAAGAGGCTTTTTAGTTCCTCTTCACTTTCTGCCATAAGGGTAGTGTCATCTGCATATCTGAGGTGATTGCTATTTCTCCTGGCAATCTTGATTCCAGCTTGTGCTTCTTCCAGCCCAGCGTTCCTCATGATGTACTCTGTATAGAAGTTAAATAAGCAGGGTGACAATATACAGCCTTGATGTATTCCTTTCCCTATTTGAAACCAGTCCATTGTTCCATGTCCGGTTCTAACTGTAATAGATGGTTCAAATGAAAGCACTTTAGTGACTAATCAAAGAGGGATGATGAATTAAAGGGACAGAGAAGTTACTTGGAAAACCTAAGGAACAATATGTGTTGAAAGCCATTACCAACCCTTGGACTGAAGAAGAAGGAAGAAAACACAGATAGGATGTCACTCACTCAGAGCTACAGCCATGGATACAAGGATTTTTGGTGGAAAGTAATTTCTGGTTATAGTCAGAGACTTTCTGGTGGTAGTCAGAAGGGATTGAAGCCATTTCTATAGATGCACTTTTCCCCTCCAAGTCCATGTGTCTCTCTTCTCTGTTGATGGTTTTTCTCCAGCACCACAAACATAGGAACTTGCTGAGCCAGGCAACCACAATTTTGAATGGAGTTGGGCGAGGGAAAGGGAACACAAGATTAAGCAATCAAAGCAAACCTAAATATAATTGGGAGAGACTCAGCCATCCTGTCCGCTGTGGAAATGATTTCGATCCATATTCATGTATCTTTTTTAATTATACTTCTGTCTGGATATATGCCCAGGAGTGGGAATGAAAGATCATATGGTAATTCTGTTTAGTTTTCTGAGGAACCTCTATACTGTTATCCATAGTGACTGCACCAATTTGCATTCCCATCAACAGTGTAGGAGGCTTTGCTTTTCTCCATACTCTCTGCAGCATTTGTTATTTGTAGCTGTTTTGAAGATGGCTATTCTGACTGGTGTGAGGTAATATCTCATTATAGTTTTGATTTACATTTTTCTAATAACTAGTGATATTGAGCATGTTTTCATGTGCCTATTGGCCATCTGGATGTCTTGTTTGGAAAAAAATGTCTGTTTAGGTCTTCTGCCTATTTTTGATTGGTTGTTTTTTTAGGGTCCATACCTAAGTCACATTTTGCAATATTTTTAATCAATAATAAAGTTTATTTTTTGTCATCATCTAAACTTTGTATGACCTAGTTTTTTAGTTTATATTTTAATTGAAGGATAATTGCTTTACAGATATTTTTTTCTGTCAAACATCAGCAAGAATCAGCCATTGGTACACCCATGTCTCCTCCCTCCTGAAGCTCCCTCCCATCTCCCTCCCCATCCCACCCCTCTAGATTGTTACAGAGCCCCTGTTTGAGTTCCCTAAGTCATACAGCAAATTCCCATTGGCTATCAATTTTACATATGGTAATGTAAGTTTCCATGTTACTCTCTCCACACATCTCACCCTCTCCCTACTCCCCTCCCTCTGTGTCCATAAGTCTGTTCTCTATGTATGTTTCTCCATTGCTGCCCTGCAAATAAATTCATCAGTACCATCTTCCCATATTCTGTATATATGTGTTTCTAGATTCCATATATATGTGTTAGTTTGCGATATTTATATTTCTGTTTTTGACTTACTTCACTCTGTATAGTAGGCTCTAGGTTCATCTACCTCATTAGAACTGACTCAAATGAATTCCAGTTTATGCCTGAGCAGTATTCCATTGTATGTATGTACCACAGCTTCTTTATCCATTCATCTGTTGATGGACATCTAGGTTGCTTCCACATTCTAGCTATTGTAAATAGTGCTTCAGTGAACACTGGGGTACATACGTCTCTTTCAGTTTTGATTTTCTCAGGATATATGCTTAACAGTGGGATCGTTGGCTCATATGGGGGTTTTATTCCTAGTTGTTTAAGGAATCTCCTTACTGTCTTCCATAGTGGCTGTATCAATTTACATTCCCACCAGCAATGCAAGAGTGTTCCCTTTTCTCCACACTCTCTCTAACATTTACTGTCTGTAGACTTTTTGATGATGTCTGTCCAGGCTGATGTGAGGTGATATCTCATTGTAGTTTTGATTTGCATTTCTCTAATAATGAGCAATGTTTAGCATCTTTTCATGTTTGTTAGCCATCTGTATGTCTTCTTTGGAGAAATGTCTGTTTAGGTCCTTTTCCGACTTCTTGATTGGGTTGTTTTTATTTCTGGTATTGAGTTGTATGAGCTGCTTGTATATTTTGGAAATTAATTCTTTGTCAGTTGTTTACTATGCTTTTATTTTCTCCCATTCTGAGAGTTATTTTTGTAGTTTGTTTGTAGTTTCCTTTACTGTGCAAAAGCTCTTAAGTTTAATTAGGTCCCATTTGCTTATTTTGTTTTTATTTCCACTGCTCTAGGAGGTGGGTCATAGAGAATCTTCTTTGATTTCTGTCATCAAGTGTTCTGCCTATGTTTTCTTTTAAAAGTTTTTTATTTTTTGGTTTATTTTTTAATTAATTAATTTCTTTTTTATTGGAAGCTAATTATTTTACAATATTATATTGGTTGGTTTTGCCACACATTGACATGAATCCACCCCGGGTGTACACGAGTTCCCCCTCCTGAACCCCCCTCCCACTTCCCTCCTCACTTTATCCTCCCTCTAGGTCATCCCTGCACACCAGCCCCGAGCATCCTGTAACATGCATCCACCCTGAACTGGTGATTCGTTTCACATATGACAACATAAATGTTTCCATGTTTTTTAGTTTCTGGTTTTACATTTAGGTCTTTAATTCATTTTGAGTTTATCTTTGTGTATGGTGTTAGGACAATATACAACCTTGACGTACTCCTTTTCATATTTGGAACCAGTCTGTTGTTCCATGTCCAGTTCTAACGGTTGCTTCCTGACCTGCATACAGGTTTCTCAAGAGGCAGGTCAGGTGGTCTGGTATTCACATCTCTTTCAGAATTTTCCACAGTTTATTGTGATCCACACAGTCAAAGGCTTTGGCATAGTCAATGAGGCAGAAATAGATGTTTTCCTGGACCTCTCTTGCTTTCTCCATGATCCAGTGGATGTTGGCAATTTGATCTCTGGTGCCTCTGCCTTTTCTAAAACCTGCTTGAACATCTGGAAGTTCACGGTTCACATATTGCTGAAGCCTGACATGGAGAATTTTGAGCATGACTTTACTAGCGTGTGAGATGAGTGCACTTGTGCGGTAATTTGTGCATTCTTGGCATTCCCTTTCTTTGGGATTGGAATGAAGACTGACCTTTTCCAGTCCTGTGGCCACTGCTGAGTTTTCCAAATTTGCTGGCATATTGAGTGCAGTACTTTCACAGCATCATCTTTCAGTATTTGAAATAGCTCAATTGGAATTCCATCACCTCCACTAGCTTTGTTTGTAGTGATGCTCTCTAAGGCCCACTTGACTTCACATTCCAAGATGTCTGGCTCCAGGTGAGTGATCACGCCATCGTGATTATCTTGGTCGTGAAGATCTTTTTTGTACAGTTCTTCTGTGTATTCTTGCCACCTCTTCTTAATATCTTCTGCTTCTGTTAGGTCCATACCATTTCTGTCCTTTATCAAGCCTATCTTTGCATGAAATGTTCCCTTGATACCTCTAATTTTTTTGAAGAGATCTCTTGTTTTCCCTATTCTGTTGTTTTCCTCTATTTCTTTGCATTGATCACTGAGGAAGGCTTTCTTATTTCTCCTTGCTATTCTTTGGAACTCTGCATTCAGATGCTTAAATCTTTCCTTTTCTCCTTTGCTTTTCACTTCTCTTCTTTTCACAGCTATTAGTAAGGCCTCCTCAGACAGCCATTTTGCTTTTTTGCATTTCTTTTCCATGGGGATGGTCTTGGTCCCTGTCTCCTGTACAATGTCACGAACCTCCGTCCAGAGTTCATCAGGCATTCTATTTATCAGATCTAGTCCCTTAAATCTATTTCTTACTTCCACTGTATAATCATATGGGATTTGATTTAGGTCATATCTGAATGGTCTAGTGGTTTTCCCTACTTTCTTCAATTTCAGTCTGAATTTGGCAATAAGATGTTCATGATCTGAGCCACAGTCAGCTCCTGGTCTTGTTTTTGCTGACTGTATAGAGCTTCTCCATCTTTGGCTGCAAAGAATATAATCAATCTGATTTCTGTGTTAACTATCTGGTGAAGTCCATGTGTAGAGTCTTCTCTTTTGTTGTTGGAAGAGGATGTTTGCTATGACCAGTGTGTTCTCTTGGCAAAACTTTATTAGCCTTTGCCCTGCTTCATTCCACGCTCCAAGGCCAAATTTGTCTGTTACTCCAGGTGTTTCTTGACTTCCTACTTTTGCATTCCAGTCCCCAATAATGAAAAGGACATCTTTTTTGGGTGTTAGTTCTAAAAGGTCTTGTAGGTCTTCATAGAGCCGTTCAACTTTGGCTTCTTCAGCATTACTGGTTGGGGCATAGACTTGGATTACTGTAATATTGAATGGTTTGCCTTGGAAATGAAAAGAAATCATTCTGTCATTTTTAAGATTGCATCCAAGTACTGCATTTCGGACTCTTTTGTTGACTATGATGGCTACTCCATTTCTTCTAAGGGATTCCTGCCCACAGTAGTAGATATAATGGTCATCTGAGTTAAATTCACCCATTCCAGTCCATTTTAGTTCTCTGATTCCTAGAATGTGTATGTTCACTCTTGTCATCTCCTGTTTGACCACTTCCAATTTTCCTTGATTCATGGACCTATATGCTGAGTACAGCATGAGGAACGCTGGGCTGGAAGAAGCACAAGCTGGAGTCAAGATTGCTGGGAGAAATATCAATAACCTCAGATATGCAGATGACACCACCCTTATGGCAGAAAGTGAAGAAGAACTCAAAAGGCTCTTGATGAAAGTCAAAGAGGAGAGTGAAATGGTTGGCTTGAAGGTCAACATTCAGAAAACAAAGATCATGGCATCTGGTCCCATCACTTCATGGGAAATAGATGGAGAAACAGTGGAAGCAATGTCAGACTTTATTTTTTTGGGCTCCAAAATCACTGTGGATGCTGATTGCAGCCATGAAATTAAAAGACGCTTACTTCTTGGAAGGAGAGTTATGACCAACCTAGATAGCATATTAAAAAGCAGAGACATTACTTTGCCAACCAAGGTCTGTCTAGTCAAGGCTATGGTTTTTCCCGTGGTCATGTATGGATGTGAGTGTTGGACTGTGAAGAAAGCTGATCACCAAAGAATTGATGCTTTTGAACTGTGGTGTTGGAGAAGACTCTTGAGAGTCCCCTGGTCTGCAAGGAGATCCAACCAGTCCATTCTAGAGGAGATCAATCCTGGGTGTTCATTGGAAGGACTGATGCTAAAGTTGAAACTCCAATACTTTGGCCACCTCATGCGAAGAGTTGACTCACTGGAAAAGACTCTGATGCTAGGAGGGATTGGGGGTGGGAGGACAAGGGGACAACAGAGAATGAGATGGCTGGATGGCATCACCCACTCGATGGAGGTGAGTTTGAGTGAACTCCGGGAGTTGGTGATGGACAGGTAGGCCTGGCGTGCTGTGATTCATGGGATTGCAGACAGTTGGACACGACTGAGCGACTGAACTGAACTGATGGTGTTAGGAAGTGTTCTAATTTCATTCTTTTACATGTAGCTGTCCAGTTTTCCCAGCACCACTTATTGAACAGACTAACTTTGCCCCATTGTATATTCTTGCCTCCTTTGTCAAAAATAAGGTACCCACAGGCGTGTGCGTTTTTCTCTGGACTCTCTATCTTGTTCCATTGGTCTATATATCTGTTTTGTGTCGGTGCCATACTGTCTTGATGACTTTAGCTTTGTATTATAGTCTGAAGTCAGGAAGGTTGATTCCTCCAGCTCCATTCTTCTTTCTCAAAACTACTTGGACTATTCAGGGTCTTTTGTGTTTCCATATGAATTGTGAAATGTTTTATTCTAGTTCTGTGAAAAATGCCACTGGTAATTTGATAGGGTTTGTATTGAATCTGTAGATTACATTTGGTAGTATAGTCATTTTCACAATATTGATTCTCCCTACCCAGGGACATGGAATATCTCTACATCTATTTATGTCATCTTTAGTTTCTTTCATCAGTGTCTTATAATCTTCTATATGCAGTTCTTTTATCTCTTTGTGAAAGTCACTCAGTCGTGTCCGACTCTTTGTGACCCCAGGGACTATACAGTCCATGGAATTCTCCAGGCTAGGATACTGGAGTGGGTAGCCTTTCCCTTCTCCAGGGGATCTTCCCAACCCAGGAGTCGAACCCAGGTCTCCTGCATTGTGGGCAGCTTTTTTACCAGCTGAGCCACAAGGGAAGCCTCTTTAGGGGTAGGTTTATTTCTATATATCTTATTATTTTGTTGCAAAGGTGAATGGAATTGATTCCTTAATTTCTGTTTCTGATTTTCATTGTTAGTATGTAGAAATGCAAGTGATTTCTGTGTATTGACCTTGCATCCCATGACTTTGCTAAATTCACTGATTAGCGCCAGTGATTTTCTGATAATTTCATTTGGGTTTTCTATGTGTAGTATCATGTCATCTGCACACAGTGAAAGTTTTACTTCTTTTCTGAGCTGGATTCCTTTTATTTCTTTTTCTTCTCTAATTGCCCTAAGACTTATTCAACTATGTTGAATAATAGTGGTGAGAGTGGACACCCTTGTCTTGTTCCTGATCTTAGAGGGAATACTTTTAGTTTTTCACTGTTAAGAATAATGTTTGCTGTCGGTTTATCATACATGGCCTTTACTATGTTGAGGTAGATTCCTTCTGTGCACATTTTTTGAAGTGTTTTTATCATAAATGGATGCTGAATTTTGTCAAAGGCTTTTTCTTCATCCATTGAGATGATCATGTGGTTTTAAAATTTCAATTTGTTAATATTGTGTATCACATTGATTGATTTGTATATATTGAAGAATCCTTGCATCCCTGGAATAAACCCAACTTGATCATAGTGTATGAACTTTTTAATGTTTTGTTGAATTATGTTTGCTAGAATTTTGTTGAGGATTATTGCATCTATGTTCATCAATGGTATTGGCCTGTAATTTTCTTTTTTGCATGTGTTTTCCTTCCCTGGTTTTGGTATCAGGGTGATTGTGACCTTGTAGAATGAGCTTGGAAGCACCTGGCATTCTTCTTGGTTGTGGAGTCTGCCCTGTGGATGGGTTGGAATAATGTCCTATGATATTTTTCTAGTTGGGGGAGCTTATACCTTTGTTCTGATTGATGGAACTGTATCTTGTCTCTCTAGTGCAGAGTCCAGTAGTAGGTTTTGGGGTGTCTCTGGGTTCAGCATGTCTTTGGGCAGTCTTCCTGGCTTTGGCAATGTTAGACACATCTATTTTCACAGCATCATCAAAGTGGCCCTCTCAGCATATCTTCACTGCCACCAGCCCCCTACTTGTCCCTGAAATCTTTTCTGGTACTTCTGTTCCCCCTGTTTGCCCTGCACAGCAGGCTGAAGCTTGCTAGGTAGGGGCTTGTGTCGATCTTCTCTTGGCTTTCTGACCCCGCCCTCTGTTGTGTGGCCTTCCCTCAGCCCCCTGAGCTCACCCTATGTGTCGTGGGGCTTTTATGTTCTTCTTTTGGCTTCCTGGCCCACCCTCTGGGCTGTGTTGTTTGTGTGTGCTGGAGAGGTTTGTATGCCGCTCCTCTTTTGGCACCCCCGGCCCACCCTCTGCACCATGGGGCTTCCATGTGCTTCTCTTGGTTCCCTGAGCCCACTGTCTGCTCAAGGCCACAGTCCGTGAGATTTTTATGGACTGAGAAGTGCAGCTTTCTCTGTTTTCTGCCCTCTAGGTCTCTGCTTTGTCAAATTTTCCAAGATTCCACAACTCTCACGTGGACCTACCTATCAGGGAACTTCCCAGTACAACATGGAAGCAACCTAGATGTCCATCTGCAGACGAATGGATAAGAAAGCTGTGGTACATATAGACAATGGAGTATTTCTCAGCAATTAAAAAGAATACATTTGAATCAGTTCTAATGAGGTGGATGAAACTGGAGCCTATTATACAGTGAAGCAAAACACCAATACAGAAAGAAAAACACCAATACAGTATACTAACACATATATATGGAATTCAGAAAGAGGATAATGATAACCCTGTATGCAAGACAGCAAAAGAGACACAGATGTATAGAACAGTCTTTTGGACTCTGTGGGAGAGGGCGAGGGTGGGATGATTTGGGAGAATGGCATTGAAACATGTATATTATCATATGTGAAACGAATCACCAGTCCAGGTTCGATGCATGAGACAGGATGCTCAGGGCTGGTGCACTGGGATGACTCAGAGGGGTGATATGGGGAGGGAGGTGGGAGGGAGTTCAAGATGGGGAACACGTGTACACCCGGGGTGGATTCATGTCAATGTATGGCAAAATCAATACAATAATGTAAAGTAATTAGCCTCCAATTAAAATAAATAAATTAAAAAGAAAAAGGGAACCCTTCCTACTTCATGACTCCCTGCCTCCCTCCAGGATATAAGCTCCCATCTAGAAGTTCTTCGCCTTTTCCCTTTTTATGTCTCCATCCTCTCTCCTACCTCATTTCAGGGAGTTTAGCCTGCTCCCCTGGAGTCCTGGGGTCTTCTGCTGTCACCTAAAGGTTGCTTAGTAGGAATTGTTCCATATCTTAATGAGTTTTTGATGTATTTGTGGGGAGGCTGACAATCTCCCTATCTTACTCCTCCACCATCTTCTTCCACTCCTGTATGAGCTATTCGTATACTAGCAACTTTTGTTGCTCATATAGTTTGCAAATATTTTCTCCCATTCCATAGGTTGGTTTTGTTTTTAGTTTTCTTTGCTGTTCAAAACCTTGTATGTTTGCTTAGTTACCATTTATTTTTTCTTTTTATTTCTAGTGCGTTGGGAGACTGACCTAAGAAAATATGTGTACAATTTATGCCAGAGAATGTTTTTACTGTGGTCTCTTCTAGGAGTTTTATGATGTTGTGCCACAAATGAATCTACCTACAAAACAGAAACAGATTCACAGACATAAAGAACAGACTGTGGTTGCCAAGGGGGAGAGGTGGAGGGGATGAATTGGGGATGTCAGTAGTTGCAAACAATTACATATAGAATGCATAAACAAGGTCCTACTGGATAGCACAGGAACTATATTCAATATCCAAGGATAAGCATATGGAAAAGAATAGGAAAAAGAATGCATATATGTGTATAACAGTAGAAATTAACACAACATTGTAAATCAACTATCCGTTCCAGTTCCCTTCTGTTCCGTCGCTCAGTCGTGTCCGACTCTTTGCAACCCGGTGGACTGTAGCCTAACCAGGCTTCTCCGTCCATGGGATTCTCCAGGCAAGAATACTGGAGTGGATTACCATTTCCTTCTCCAGGGGATCTTCCCGACCCAGGGATCGAACCTGGGTCTCCCTCACTGGAGGCACACGCATTAACCTCTGAGCCACCAAGGAAGCCCCAAAATCAACTATGCTGCTGCTGCTGCTGCTAAGTCGCTTCAGTCGTGTCCGACTCTGTGCGACCCCATGGACTGTAGCCCACCAGGCTCCACTGTCCCTGGGATTCTCCAGGCAAGAACACTGAGTGGGTTGCCATTTCCTTCTCCAGTGCATGAAAGTGGAAAGTGAAAGTGAAGTCGCTCAGTCGCGACCCCATGGACTGCAGCCCACCAGGCTCCTCCATCCATGGGATTTTCCAGGCAAGAGTACTGGAGTGGGGTGCCATTGCCTTCTCCGAAAATCAACTATATGTGCATGCAAATATGCAAGCATGCATGCTCAGTTCTATATGACTCTTTATGACTCCATGGACTATAGCTCACCAGATTCTTCTGTCCATAGGATTTTTCAGGGAAGAATACTGGAATGGGTTGCCATTTCCTCCTTCAGGAGATATTCCTGACCCAGGGATTGATCCTGTGTCTCCTGCATTGGCAGGAGGATTCTTCTTTACCACCGAGCCACTTCTATACATCAGTAAAATAGCAGTAATAAAGGTGAGCTACTTAGAAAAACAAACAAACAAAAAAGAAACACATTCATTATTTGTTTTTTAGTATTGATTACTAGTTACCCTTAGTGATATACATCAGAGTTGCCAAATAAAAATACAAAGTGCCCAGTTAAATTTGAATTTTAAGTAAACAGCAAATAATTTTTAGTGTAGTTATACCCCATGCAAAATTTGACACATACTTAACAATAAGAAAGTATGTACTATTATCTGAAATTAAAATTTAACTTAGGGATCCTGTTTTTTATATGGCAACTCTCTACTACACTCATTAACAGACTCTTTGGAGGCCTTTTTGCCCCTTCTTTGTCTCACTTTCCCCATTATCTAATTCGTGATCTTTAGTTCACCTCCCAATTCAATTGACACTCAAGTTATCATTGTAAGGTCTAGCTTTGGGAAAGTTTTGCTGAGCATGAGACCAACTGATAGCAAATGAAGCAAAAGGAAATTGGATGGAAAACAAAGATTATAGTAAAGATTAAGGTAAAGAAAATAGTAAAAACTGGATAAATTTGGTGGCTATTTTCCATGTGAAATGAAAAAGCAAGTTATTGATAATCAGTTCTCCAATATCCTTGTGCTGCATTATCTGAGTTAGGGGAGAGTGCTTTCTGACGGGAAAGATTACTCCCCTGTTTTTACTAAAACTTGCTTGCAACACATAATCCAGTTTGACAATTAGGAAGAGAAACAGCAAAGGACTTGGGGACAGAAATATCAACAAAGGAAATATAGAGTTTTGTGACTTTTGTAAAGAGAAATAAACTTGGAAGAGGGATAAAAATGCCAATTGATGGCAGAACATGTAACCTCATGAGGTCTCTTGTGTGAGATCTCAGGTCTTGTACTGATTCATGATAGAAAGACTCATGGTGGGAGGCTTTGACTTCTAAAGATTGAAGTTCAATTTGTATTATTTTTTAGCTGCTCTAATAAGTATTTGGTAGCATTCTGGGCAAAATAAGAAGATAGAGTAATAAGATTTAAAAAGTAGTAGCAATATAAGTATTGGTGACATCTCCATTTTGAGAAATGTGCTGTTTATTTTAATACTAGAATGCTTCAGTGATCTAGGTGTAAGTGAATAGGATACCCAGCTACTACTACTCAGGTGGCTAGGGTACAGAAAAATTCATATTTAACCAGATTTTAATTGAACATGCTAATTGAGAGCCTCTAGAGCTACTGAAGTGGAGAGTTGTGATAAAATTCAAATAGCTCAAACTCCCTGAAGGACAAGAGAATATTGAATTCTTTCATTAGAGAAATGATGCATGTAGGTGAATTGATACTTTCAAACCCTTGATATAATAGGCCTGTCTAGCCAGTAAAATCAACAGCTGATAGGCCTTGGTGATCCTCAATGCTGAGGGAAGTCATTTCCTAATCGTCACTGTCACAGTCACTCCAGAAGAGGAAATGGAGCAAGGCAGAGAAAAGTTGAACAAGCTACTTTATCCCACTAATGCTTTATTTTCTATTTTTTTTCCAAAAGATATCCAGAAATAGCTTACTTCACATAAGAAGTAATGAAATATAATTTTGTCATGCAGGCCAAAGTTATTTTAATGTCCTGCTTATTATCCTAATCTAATTAAAAATGACTGGAAAATCACTACCAGAACTAAAATTAATTACTTTGATGATTTAGAATTAGTAAAAAAAAAAAAAAAAAATCTAAGAAAGAGTACTTTTTTTGCATTTTAATCTATATTTTTCCAATTTTGAGCTATAACTGATATTTATCACTGTATAAATTTAAGGCATAATGGTTTGACTTACATATAGTGTGAAATGATTATCACAATGAGTAGTTAGTGTCTATTATCTCATATAGGTACAATAAAAAGAAGAAAGAGAAACATGTTTTCCTTGTAATAAGAACTCTTAGGATTTACTTTCTTAACAACTGTTAGGTATACTGGAGTGAGTAGCCATTCCCTTCTCTAGGGGATTTTCCCAGCCCAGGGATTGTACTTGGGTCTCCTGAATTGTGGGCAGACTGTTATTCTCTGAGCCACAAAGGAATCCCTATGTATATTACATGTGGATTTTAACTATAGCCATCAGGGACAATATATTATTAAATGGAGAATATGGTGTGCAATTTGATGTCTGGGGGTTGACTGATAATATTAGGACAAAATGCAAAAAAAAAGTGTTGAATTTTTTCATTTTTATGAAATTCAAGTTGTTATCAATAGAGACATATGTTGTTTGGAGTTTGGTAAAATACAGAAGGACAGTAGAAACAGTGGCATTTAGAATACAGTACTCAACAGCTGACTGATGTTATCTGCTCACTACTTACCTTGTGACAGACAGTTACTCTAGTTTCATCTTTGACTGGCTTTGTGAGCTCGTGCAAGTTATCTGCTCATTGTGTCTTAGTTTCATTATGCATAGAATAAAGAAAATACACCCCCAAAATTGTTATGAGTAATAAATAGTGAATATATGTGGACAATTTTGAACAGTGACTGCTACCTGTTGAACAGTGACTGCTAGAAAATGCTCAGTAACTATAATCTATCTATTTGCTTTTGGGGCATTAGTTGACACTCACCAAACACAGACATTCATTAACTTAAAGCAGGGATTCTAACAATACCCTGAGTGATGTCAGAAACAAAAAGGATCTGCTAAGGAAGAAGCAGCTCAGAAAATTTCATTGATTAAATATGCAGATGGTATCTTCAGGAACATGAATAATGAATAATGGTGGATTCAAAACTATCCAGAGAACTCATAGGCAAGACATAGCAAATGCCTTAGTCTGTTTAAATCTCTAGACAGTTTATCTCCAGAAATGAAGTATGAGGATCATGATAAAAATAATTTTATTTTTTGGAAGATGGGGTATCTAAGGAGGCAGTTTTATTGAAGTGTAATTTACATATAACATATTTCACCCTTTTTAGTGTGTGATTCAATAGTTTAAATATGCATACAGATGTATAATTTCTGTCTCATACAAGATATAGGATATTCACATCATGCAAAATGTCAATCATTTATAATCAGTTCTTTCCTATCACTCATGGCCCCATCACCACTGTCAGCTTTTTGTCATTACAGATTTGTTTTTCCATACTTTTATAAAATCTAAATTATATAGAATATAGTTTCAGAGTCTGATTTTATTCTCATAGCACAAAGTTTATACAATTCATTCATGTATTGCATGAGAATGAATATGGTTTACTTATTGCGGTGTTCTTTTCACTGAGCAGGGCTATGTCTTAAAGACTAGACAACCATCCAACTAAGGAAGATATTTTCATAGGAGAAAGAAAATCAAGGTTAAATCAATACAATTCATTCTCAAGTAGTGCTGTTGTAAACCCGCCTGCCAATGCAGGAGACCTAAGAGATGTGGGTTTTATCCCTGGGTTGGGAAGATCCCTTGGAGGAGGGCATGGCAACCCACTATAGTATTCTTGCCTGGAGAATTCCGTGGACAGAGGAGTCTGGTGGTCTATGGTCCATAGGGTCACGAAGAGTCAACCATGAATGAAGTGACTTAGCATGCACGCACTATGGCTTTCAACTCATAAAAAGTAAAATAATCTCCAATTTTATTCACACACACACATACACACAGAGTTGAGGACTGTTGCAATATCTTTTATTACTAGATAGTATAGATGGGAGCTGGCAAAAGTTTTTCTGAGATGTATAGGCATATATTTTACATAAACAAAAACACAATTCCTAAAGTGTATACAATCTAAGGTGGTAACATTATAAACACATTTAGAAACTTATTGGTGCTAGTTCGGTTCAGTTCAGTCACTCAGTCGTGTCCTACTCTTTGCGACCCCATGAATCACAGCACGCCAGGCCTCCCTGTCCATCACCAACTCCCAGAGTTCACTCAAACTCATATCCATCAAGTCAGTGATGCCATTCAGGCATCTCATTCTCTGTCGTCCCCTTCTCCTCCTGCCCCCAATCCCTCCCAGCATCAGACTCTTTTCCAGTGAGTCAACTCGTCGCATGAGGTGGAAAAAAGTATTGGAGTTTCAGCTTTAGCATAAGTCCTTCCAATGAACACCCAGGATTGATCTCCTTTAGAATGGACTGGTTGGATCTCCTTGCAGTCCAAGGGACTCTCAAGAGTCTTCTCCAGAACCCCAGTTCAAAAGCATCAATTCTTCACAGTCCAACTCTCACATCCATACATGACCACTGGAAAAACCATAGCCTTGACTAGATGGATCTTGGTTGGCAATGTAATGTCTCTGCTTTTTAATATGCTATCTAGGTGGGTCATAACTTTCCTTCCAAGGAGTAAGCGTCTTTTAATTTCATGGCTGAAGTCACCATCTGCAGTGATTTTTGAGCCCAAAAAAATAAAGTCTGACACTGTTTCCCTGTCTATTTCCCATGAAGTGATGGGACCAGATGCCATGATCTTCGTTTTCTGAATGTTGAGCTTCAAGCCAACCTTTTCACTCGCCTCTTTCACTTTCATCAAGAGGCCTTTGAGTTCCTCTTCGCTTTCTGCCATAAGGGTGGTGTCATCTGCATATCTGAGGTTATTGATATTTCTCCCAGCAACCTTGATTCCAGCTTGTGCTTCTTCCAGCCCAGCGTTCCTCATGATGTACTCTGCATAGAAGTTAAATAAACAGGGTGACAATATACAACCTTGACGTACTCCTTTTCCTATTTGGAACCAGTCTGTTGTTCCATGTCCAGTTCTAACTGTTGCTTCCTGACCTGCATACAGGTTTCTCAATAGGCAGGTCAGGTGGTCTGGGATTCCCATCTCTTTCAGAATGTTCCACAGTTTATTGTGATCCACACAGTCCAAGGCTTTGGCATAGTCAATGAAGCAGAAATAGATGTTTTTCTGGAACTCACTTGCTTTCTCTTTCAACATGAGCGGATGTTGGCAATTTGATCTCTGGTTCCTCTGCCTTTTCTAAATTAATTGGTGCTAAGATAGATGCAAAATTTTGACATGTATAGAAACAGTGTGGTTTCAGGGTCTCATAGTCTTTTTCAAGCATTTCAATTTGTTATTATTTTTGTTTTGCTGTTTTTTAGTCACTAAGTCATGTGTGACTCTTTGTGACCCCAAGGACTGTAGCCTGCCAGGTTTCTCTGTCAGTAAGATTTTCCAGGCAAGAATACTGGAGTGGGTTGCCATTTCCTTCTCCAGAGGATCTTCCCAACCCAGGGATCAAACTAGTGTCTCCTGCAGTGGCATACAGATTCTTAGTGGCAGGCAGATTCTTTATCGTTGATACACGAGGGGAAGCCCCCAAAGGGAATAAAGACATAATAATTATGCATACACACATATTTATCACTTCAGGCATTATTTATTAATTTGTATAGATGCAAATTTCCATCTAGCATTATTAACTCTTCCTGAATGTGGAGGTCTAAAGATGATGTGTTCTCTTAGATTCTGACTGTTTATTTTATAGTCTTTATTTTGCTTTTATTTCTGAAAAGTATTTACATTTGTTACAGAATTGTAGTTTGAGTGTATTCTTTTTTCTTCTAGTACTTTAAAGATGTAGTTCCCATTGCTTTCTGCTTTGCATATTTTTTAAGAAGTGTGATTTAGCTCTCTTCTCAATGGTACCCCACTCCAGTACTCTTGCCTGGAAAATCCCATGGACAGAGGAGCCTGGTAGGCTGCAGTCCATGGGGTCGCTCAGTAAGTCAGACATGACTGAGCGACTTCACTTTCACTTTTCGCTTTCATGCATTGGAGAAGGAAATGGCAACCCACTCCAGTGTTCTTGCCTGGAGGATCCCAGGGACAGGGGAGCCTGGTGGGCTGCCGTCTATGGGGTCACACACAGTCGGACACGACTGAAGTGACTTAGCATCTAACATCTATGAGTAATGTTTCTCCCCTTTCCCTGGATGCTATTAAAGTTTTCTCTTTTATCATTGGTATTCAGCAATTTGATCATGCTTAGTTCTGACATGGTTTCTTTTATGTATCTTTTGTTTATGATTCATTTAGCATCTTGAATCAGGAGTTTTAAACTTTAATCAAATTTGGAAAATTTAAACCAATCTTCTTCAAGGGTTCACCACCACCTCTTATTAGACTGGTTGATAGTCTCACAGGCCATTAATATTCTATTTAATTCTATTAATTTACTTTCATTGTCTCATTTTCAATCGTTTATATTTCTCTGCATTCAAGTTACTCTTTTCTATAGTGTGTAATTTTCTGTTAATCCCATCAAATATATTTTTGAATGAGGTATTATATATTTTATCTTTAGAATTTTGATTTATATATTTTAAAAAATCTTCTTTTTTCACTATCACATTTTACTTTACATCTTGAATATATTCATAGATTTGCAGTAGCTCTATCAAGAACACTGTCTGCCAATTCTCTTTTCTGACATTTCGATACTCTTTTAATTAATTGATTTCCACTCTATCCCCAACTCCCACATGAGTTATGGGTCATATTTTCGGTCTCACTTAGTTTGTCTGGTAATTTTTATTAGATCTCAGACATTGTAATTTGCATTATTGAATATTAGATTTTGTTGCTATATTTCAAAGGTGTCAGACTTGCTTATGCATGCAGTCAATTATTTCATTCCTCTATCAATTTTATCCGTTTGTTGTTTAGTTGCTAAGTCACGTTCAACTCTTTGCAACCCCATGGCCTTCAGCATGCCAGGCTTGCCTGTCCTTCACCTTCTCCCAGAGCTTGCTCAAAGTCATGTCCATTGAGTCAGTGATGCCAACCATCTCATCCTCTTTTGTCCCCTTCTTCTTCTGCCTTCAATCTTTCATTGCATAAAGGTCTTTTCCAATGAGCTGGCTCTTTACATCAGGTGGCCAAAGTATTGGAGCTTCATCTTCAGCATCAGTCCTTCCAATGAATAGTCAGGTTTAATTTCTTTTATTATTGACTAGTTTGATCTCATTGCAGTCCAAGAGACTCTCAAGAGTCTTCTCCAACACCACACCATTCAAAAGCATTTGTTCTTTGGCACTCAGCCTTCTTTATTATTCAACTCTCACATCCATACAGGAGTACTGGAAAAACCATAGCTTTGACTACATGGACCATTGTCAGCAAAGTAATGTCTCTGCTTTTTAATATGCTGTCTAGGTTTGTCATCACGTTTCTTTCAAGGTGGCTGTAGTTACCATGTGCAGTGGTTTTGGAGCCCAAGGAGATAAAATCTGTCACTGTTTCCATTATTTCCCCATCTATTTGCCATTAATTGATGGGACCAGATGCCATGACCTTAGTTTTTTGAATGTTGACTTTCAAGCCAGCTTTTTCACTTTCCTCTTTGACCCTCATTAAGAGGCTTTTTTAGTTCCTCTTCACTTTCTGCCATTAGAGTGATATTATCTGTATATCTGAAGTTGATATTTCTCCTAGCAGCCTTGATTCCAGATTGTGATTCATCCAGCCTGGAATTTCACATGATGTACTCTTCATAAAAGTTAAATAAGCAGGGTGACAATATAGAGCCTTGATGTACTTCTTTCCCTGTTTTGAACCAGTCTGTTGTTCTGTGTTCAGTTCTAACTGTTGCTTCTTGACTGGCATACATGTTTCTCAGGAGATAGGTAAAGTGGTCTGGCATTTCCATCTATTTAAGAATTTGCCACAGTTTGTGGTGATCCACACAATCAGAAACTTTAGCATAGTCAATGAAGCAGCAGTAGATATTTTTCTGGAACTCCTTAGCATTCTCTATGGTCCAGAAAATGTTGGGAATTTTATCTATGGTGCCTCTGACTTTTCTAAATCCAGCTTGTATATCTAGAAGTTCTTGGTTCACATACTGATGAAGCCTATCTTGAAGGATTTTGAGCATCACCTTGCTAGCATGTGAAATGAGTGTAATTGTAGGGTTGGTTGAACATTTTTTGACATTGCCCTTCTTTGGGATTGGAATGAAAACTGACCTTTTCCAGTCCTGTGGCCACTGCTGAGTTTTCCAAATTTGCTGACATATTGAGTGTAGAACTTTAACAGCATCATCTTCTCAGACTTTAAATAGCTCAACTGGAATTCTCATCACATCCACTATTTTTGTTTGTAGTAATGCTTCCTAAGGCCCACTTGACTTCACACTCCAGGGTGTTTGGTTTTAGAAGAGTGACCACACCATCATGGTTATCTGGGTCATTATGACTTTTTTTGGTATAGTCCTATGTTTTCTTGCTACTTCTTCTTAATCTCTTCTGCTTCAGTTAGGTCCTTACCATTTCTGTTCTTTATCTTGACCATCTTTTCATGGAGATATTCCTTGATATCTACAATTTTCTTGAAGCAATATTTAGTCTTTCCAGTTTGTATTGTGTTCATCTATTTATTAGCATTAGCATCTATTTATTAGCATTTATTAGCATTTTTCACTTAAGAAGGCTTTCTTATCTCTCATTGTTATTCTCTGGAACTCTGCTTTCAGTTGGGTATATCTTTCCTTTCTCCTTTCCCTTCTGCTTCTCTTTTCCCCTCAGCCATTTGTAAAGCCTCCTAAGACAACCACTTTACATTTTTAGATGCCTTTTTGTTTGGGACAGTTTTGGTCACTGCCTCCTGTACAATGTTACAAACCTCCATCCATAGTTCTTCAGGCACTCCATCTACCATATATATTTCCTTAAATCTATTCATCATTTCCTTTGTATAATCATAAGGGATTTAAGGTTATATAAGAATGGTCAAATGATTTTCCCTACTTTCTTCAATTTAAGCTTGAATTTTACTCAAAGTGCTCATGATCTGAGCCACAGTCAGCACCAGGCCTCGTCTCTTACTATGAGGTATACTCCAATTCTTCTAAGGTTTTCTTGCCCATAATAGTAGATATAATGGCAATTGGAGCTGATTCCTAAGCTGCTGATGTTCTGTCTTGCCCTATCCTGCTTTACCATGTCCAATTTACTTGATTCACAGACCTAACATTTCAGGTTCCTATGCAATATTGTTCTTTACAGCATCAGATTTTACTTTCACCACTGGACACATCCATAGCTGAGCATTGTTCCTACTTTGCTCCAGCCACTTCTTTCTTTCTGGAGCTATTATTTACAATAGATCCAATTCTATAATTTATAAGCTCAAGATTCAGCAATCTCCACATGTTTTTAAATTATGTATAAAGCCTGTACAAAATATGCAATTTAAATTTTAAGTTGGCTTGTCTAAATAACAGATTAATTACGCAGTAAAATGTGAGATGAAATAAGGATCTTTAAGATAAGACTGATCTCTAGTTTTAGAGTCTTCTACATTTAAAAATGCTTCTTATCCCCACAAAGATGCATCTGTAAAATAAGGATAGCAACGATATCTAATTCATAATTAGGTTGAGATGATAGCGTGGAGCAATCCATGTCAAGGTATTAGATGTTAACCATAGAGATGTTACGGAGAAGGCAATGGCACCCCACTCCAGTACTCTTGCCTGGAAAATCCCATGGATGGAGGAGCCTGGTAGGCTGCAGTCCATGGGGTCGCTAAGAGTCGGACACGACTGAGTGACTTCACTTTCACTTTTCACTTCCATGCATTGGAGAAGGAAATGGCAACCCACTCCAGTGTTCTTGTCTGGAGAATCCCAGGGATGGGGGAACCTGGTGGGCTGCCATCTATGGGGTCACACAGAGTCGGACACGACTGACACAACTTATCAGCATCAGCATAGAGATGTTAACTATAGAGTCTATTAAGTTTTCACCTTATGTGGGCCATTATTAAATATTTATATGTTGTTGTTGGTGGTCTAGGCACTAAGCTGTGTCTGACTCTTATGACCCCAAAGACTGTAGCCTGCCAGGCTCCTCTGTCCATGGGATTTCCCAGGCAAGAATACTGGAGAGGGTTGCCATTTCCTTCTCCAGGGAATGTTCCCAACCCAGAGATCAAACCTAGCTGTCCTGCATTGCAGGTGAATTCTTTACCAACTGACCCACCAGGGAATTCCCTCATATGTGTGTGTGTGTGTGTGTGTGTGTGTGTATGATCTTGAGCAAATTGCTTCCCTACTCCCTACTCTGAGCCTCAAGTTTCTTTTGTGCAAAACAAGAATGGTGATTAAGATAATTTCTAAGTTAGTTTCATTATTTCCAAGGTTTTTAAAAAATGGTATTAATCTTTAGGTGGTTTTTTATTTTATGGTGATGGTTATTGCTATGGAGCCCCAAAATTATATGTTATGGGGTCGCACAGAGTTGGACACGACAGAAGCGACTTAGCAGCAGCAACAGCATGTGAGAAAGGAATGCTGTAATATATAAAATACTTTTTTACTTGGAAACCATTTTGAGAAGTCACCATTTTACAAAGCAAAATAAATGAGAATATGATTATATTTTAAAAAGTTGTCCTGAAAGTGGGTGGCTCCCTTTTAAATTGGCTACTTGAGCAAAGAAAATAAAAACCCTAAACTGAAATGTTGAGTTTTAGAGACATGTAAAAATTTCTGACATGTAGGCCTACATTTCAAAGTTTGCACTCTGTTTTATTCTTTAAGAAATACAAAAAAGAATGTAAGCTGGTAGGACTGTACTGAATAAATTCATATCATATTCAGCTGTTTGTCTAAAGGATTCACCTAAATGTCCCCTACCAATTAATTAATTGAGAATACAGGAATTTTCTCAGTACTAACCTTACCCTCCTTTTTATCATCTTTTTATGTTAATCTGTAGTGCAAATTCAGTATAATGCTATTTATCATTACAACCCAGCTTTAACATAGAGTAAACACTAAAAGAAGAATTTTAGGTGTCAGAGAAGCTACCAAAGCAAATAAAATTCTTGTTCTTTAAGAAGTTACCATAAGCTTTTCATGTGAAATTTCTTCAAAAGTTGAAATGAATCAAATAGAGTCTTGAATTATCAGTACAGTAATATCTTTAATCTAACATAATATGTGAATAATCTGTTTTAAGAATAATTTTCCATGTAACTATTATAATTGATTCAAGAGCCTATATCTTTCAATTATGCATATTTTGAGGTGAGAGTAGTTTTGGATTGCATTATATACTTGCCTGCTTTAAAGATATTATCTGGAATATCATCAACCTTTTCTTAATGACTCCAGTAACTAATTACTTTCTCTTTTTATTCTCTGCCCTACCTTTGGCATTTTCTTTTGACCTTTGTATGTTTTTTTTTTTTTCTTTTTCCCCCTCTGTTCCCCTTCCTTTTGTTAGTGGCTCTGCTCTGGTGCCTGTATCTAGCTCTGTTGGTACTGCTTTTAATTAGGTGTGAGAGAAGAACAGATTATTACATTTATTATAATGATATATTAAATTAATTTGGACAGTAATATGCAAATCACTGAGGTCAGTATTAGGTGGTTAATAAAGAGCATAAGACATATTACATGAGATAGTAATCTTTGGATACACTGTAATTTTACACTGTAATTTCAACATTGTTCTATTCTCCTAGGTGACATTGAATAGAGTTTTACTACTAGGAAATTTATATTTTGATGGTCTAATGATAGGGAATAAATAATAACTATAAGTGAAAAATACTATCATCATGATGGGGCCATAAAAGAGGCTTGAATACAGGTTAAAATGTGTTAAATAAACACTTGTGATTGCTATTTAGCAGTTCATAATTTTTAGTTTATTTGATTGTTTTAGTTATTGTTTGTATGCTATGTTCCAGAGTATTGGGGTTGCCAGAAAACTGATTTGGAGATAAGCAGAATGTTACATATTAGAATATCCAAATCAACATTTTTTTCTTGTTCTATTAACAAAATTTGTTTTATTTTTTGTGGTTTATCAGTGATATCCCTGAATGATATCCTGCCAGGCTCCTGTGTCCATGAGATTCTCCAGGCAAGAATACTGGAGTGGGTTGCAGTGCCCTCCTCCAGGTTATATTCACAACCCAGGGATTGAACTCACATCTCTGGCATT
This sequence comes from Moschus berezovskii, assembly GCF_049115385.1. Taxonomy (NCBI): domain Eukaryota; kingdom Metazoa; phylum Chordata; class Mammalia; order Artiodactyla; family Moschidae; genus Moschus; species Moschus berezovskii. The sequence continues at coordinate 73,206,185 of NC_142470.1, read as the reverse complement.
TCCTTCATTGCAGATGGTTTCTTTACCACTGAGCCACTGGGGAAGCCCCATAGCCCTGGTAATGTGTGCCATAATAACAATATATCTAAAGTATAATTTAAAAGAATCATGATTTATAATTAGCTTGTAATTTACAGATCAAGTGGATGCAATTTCAATGACATGAAAAAATTCTCTATTAAATCACACAATATTTACTATAAATACATTTATTATAAAACTACTATAATGTATATAACCAGTATTAATTTTAATTAAAAAACTGTAAATAACCTTATCCATACCTGCATTTTACAATATTTCTTTGACTTTTCCAGTTATTCCAATAAATCCTCTTCCTTTTCATAATACCCTAAAGTATACTGAAGCCATAAATTTTAGTTTCTCCCCAAAACAAGATTTCCATCATAAAACATATGTGAAGTGCTAGGCCTGTGTCTAACAAATTATGTTAACTCACATAAAGATGGCTATAGCTGTCCATAGAAAAATGGAAATTAAAGACAGAGAAAGAGTTTCCTCTAGGAAATTGATTTATTATTTATTATTAGGCCATATACTTGGCTTTCAAACCCATGATTTTGCATATTACTTTCAAAAAATTTATCAATAGTTTGGTTTTATGTAGCTCATCAGTGATATACCTGAATGAAATTCCTTGTCATACTTAATAGAAACTAAAATAATAAACGTCATGATTTAGAGCAAGCATTTTCAACAGGGGCTATATTATTCTCAAGGGAGCAAAAATTGGTTGCTGGGATGGAGGAGAGGCAAAATATTCTTAAATATTACATTAATTTGTTGCCCTCCAAAGGATCACAACGCATAAACAGATCTGTGGTACTGAACTTACATGGAGTATTGGATAGGAAAAAAAGGTCTAAAATGGCACCTTGTGTGGATGGGATGATAATGAGAAAAATATAGGAAATACTGTGTAAAGGAAAAAGCTCTGAAATTTTTCAGCTGCCCAATCTTGTCAAAATCCTCTAAACTGAGGAAACAATTACATTTCACCTTAATTTATTAATTCAACATGCATTAATTTATTTTCCACAATATACTGTGTACTGGGAATATAGCTTTGAAGTGAATAGTAAAGGTGGCTAGTCTTTTTGAACTTAAAATTTAGTAAGGAAGACAGAAAATACATACTTAAATACATAAATTATCTAATATCAGATACTTGTGAAGGCTATAATAAAAGAATGTGCTGATTTACTTTATAGTAATGATTCAGAATCAATTTTATTTATTGAATTAATGTCTGGATATTGAGTACTTTCTAGGTGCCAGCCACTGAGCTAGACAATAAGTAAACAGGGTTATGTTTCTGTCTTCATGGATAGGCTAGTGGAGAAGACAGATGTTAAGTCACTTTAAAAATTTGCTTTAGCCAAGGTTTCTGTTTGTTCTCCGCTATATTTATTTATTTTTCTTGCCAATGAATTAGTTGGACAAGCAATTGCCAACCTAGGCTAGAATGTCACACATTATCTCTCAACTATGTGTGACAAGATAATGTTTTGTCCAATAGGAAGCAGTGTAACTAGTTTATATTACACTCTTAGTCTCCCTTCTTTTGCCTTGCCTGTTTTATTTATTTATTTACTTTTGGCTGTGCTGGGTCTTGCTGTGCAGGCTTTTCTCTAGTTGTCATGAGTGGGGACTACTCTCTAGCTGCAGTGGGTGGGCTTCTCATTGCAGTGGCTTCTCCTGTTGTCGACCATGGGCTCTGGGCATGTAGGCTTCATAATTATGGCATGTGGGCTCAGTAGTTGTAGCTCCCTAGCTCTAGAGCAAAGGTTCAGAAGTTGGGGCACAGGCTTAGATGCTCTGAGGCATGTGGAATCTTCCCAGACCAAGGATTGAACCCATGTCTCTTGCATTGGCAGGCAGATTCTTTACCACTGAGCCACCAGGGAAGCCTCGGTTCATGTTTTTGATATTTTTTGTTTGCTTACTAATGGTTTAACTTATTTCGTAATTAATACCAATACACAGGTGTGCATGGTGTTAAATATTATGCAGACTAGAACATAGAGCTTCAGGGCAGATAGCAGGTGGCAGCTACTTAAGATTAAGTGGTTGGAAATAGCTAATGGCAACCCATTCCAATATTCTTGCCTGGAGAATCCCATGGATGGAGGAGCCTGGTGGGCTACAGTCCATGGGGTCGCAAAGAGTCGGACATGACTGAGCGACTTCACTTCACTTCAATAGCTAATCAGAGAAAATATATTTAAATTGACATTTGAAGAACAGGAGTCATACTGAGATGAGTAATGGAGTAAGAGGGTGGATGTGCAGAGTTCATGAAATGGAAATAACTGTAGGAACTTTAGGAATCCCTACAAGTCCAATATATTTAAAGCATAGAAATTAACTGCTAGGTTAGTAAGAGCCAAGTCTGGAGAGAGACCATGCACACTTTTGATAAGGCATTTACATTTATTCTAAGTGACAGTGGCAAGCAGAGGAATCTCACGGATCTTGTTGATGATTTATAACATTAAGATATCTTAATATAAAGAGATCTCTGACTTTTGAACAATAGAATATGCTTTCATTGGAAACAAAATGGAAGCAAGAAGACTTGTTAGAGGAATTTTTCAATCTAGGTCAGAAATGATGGTGACTTTTTAAAAATCTTTACACCAACTTATATGTGAAAAATCCATATTTGGAAGGCTTGAGTCTTAAAATGCTAGGAAATTTATCAGGAGACTTCTTAAAAATCCATTGATTTTGCTCTCTTTTGATCCTTCATAAATGCTACATCTACCTCCAGTTACTGCTACATGACTTCCCCTGGATTACTTACCTGACTTTACCAACATTTTAACTTTGCCATACCAATTTACATTAAATTTCTGGTTTTCCTTTTTTTTTTTAAAATCTAAATCCAGTAGCTCTTTGAGGCCTAAAACTACCATGTACTGAAAATATGAAGGAATAGAAGTGTTCTAGTCTCTTTTTGACCTGGGTTTGATTTCCGGGTTAGGAAGATTCTCTGGAGAAGGAAATGGCAACCCACTCCAGTATTCTTGCCTGGAGAATCCCATTGACAGAAGAGCCTGGCAGGCTATAGTCCATGGGATCGCAAGAATTGGACACAACTTAGCGACTAAACCACCACCACAGTCTCTTTCTTATTTTAGAGAATTTAACAGCCATTACTATCAAAAGGGGAAAATAGCTCATTTATTTTATAATTATGTTATAGCTTTTCCTTATCCCTCCCCCAATCTAAACCACAGAATAGAAAGCATTCTAATAAAATATGTCCAAAATCTTTGCACTAAGTGTTCTAATGACATTACACTCCATTTTAAGGTCTTCTTAGGCATAGTATTTATATCCCTGAAAAACTCTGTGGGTGATAATATTTAATTCTGTAATCTATTTAGTTTTACATTAACTATTTTGACTCTGAAGATGACTCATCTTCCCTAATAGCAGATTGATTGTCTGGAAGTTCCAAATTCTCATATTCAGAGTTTCACATTAAAACTAAGGATATTTTCCCTAGTTCGCCAATCTAATTAACATGATCAGTCAGCTGAACAAACCGTCAAACTAGCAAGTCAATTGTTAGGGTCATTTCAGGTATTTTTAGATTAATGTCTTTAATAACACAGAAACAGTGATCCTGATCTTTAGAGAAAGGTAATAAAGAACCGTAACTGAAGAAGAATAGTCCTGTCAGTTCCCCCTCTGCAGTCTATATATGATAGATTTAATCTGGATTGTCAGCAAATAATTAATGGAACTTTGGCTTCTTAATACCCAGACTAAGCAGAATTTTTCTCCCAATTTTCTCAGAGAATTATATTACTAGTATGATGAAACTATTTTTGTAAATATTCTTTTAATGTTTAATTCTGTTGTACATGAGACAAATTTAAGTGGATACTGAACAGTACTAAATGCATAAAGGTTGATGTAGAAGTTTAACTTTGTATAGATCTGAACTATTATTTTATCATTTCCCATTAGTTCTATGATAAATTTGTATATGATTATTATTTTCATACTAACTGGATGGAGTGGATTAGGTGAGTGAGAGTTATGAAGATAACTAGAATGCAAGTTTCAAGACATGCTAAGCAGAGTGAGCCTGAATGTGCATAAATTGCTAAAACTGGGGGTATAAAGAATCTCCATTGACTATTGTTAAAATTTGAACTTTTCCTCCTCTGTTCTTCAATCAGATCTCTCAAGGTCCCTATTTCCTATAGCCTCTCTACGTATATCTTGTAGCTTATTTATTTTATACGTAGTAGTTTGTATCTCTAATGCTTAATCTTATTTTGCCCATTCCACCTTCCTTCTCCCCACTGGAAACCACTAATATCTTCTCTTCACCTGTGAGTCTGTTTCTTTTCTGTTGTATTCTCTAGTTTGTTTTGATTTTTAGATTTCATAATAAGTGAAAATACAGTACTTGTCTTTCAATTTTATCTCTTATCCTTGTGCTTTGTATAATGTACATTTATGTTAATATAGTGATGCTTGCATATAGTTACTAAAAAGTATAATATTTATGCTTTTTATAGTATAGTATAAATAGAGGATATATAATATATATATATTAAATATAAATTTATAGTATAAATAGAGGATAGTTTGCTTATTTTTAAAATGAATGAACTAAAATATCATAAGTTCAGGGTGTGAAGAAGAAATAATACCATCGGGGAGAAAAGTAGTACTTAAAATTAATTAAGAATCACTATCTTCTCTGAAATCCTCTAATGATTCTGGACTGTTTCCCTCATTTAGGATTTTGTGGGTTTCATAAGAGTCAGAGACTACTTAGTCACTAAATAACAACAAATGGATTTCCTAATATTTTTCTTTACTTTTTATGTTTGTGATCTTGTATTTTTAATGGCTTCCATACCTTTCGAAAGCAAGATATGTATTCTTTTCTTCCGATTAAGATCTAAACATTTGGATGCTTGCAATACCACTTATTAACTGAGTATAAGATCATGGCATCTGGTCCCATCACTTCATGGGAAATAGATGGAAAAACAGTGGAATCAGTGTCAGACTTTATTTTTTGGGGCTCCAAAATCACTGCAGATGCTGATTGCAGCCATGAAATTAAAAGACGCTTGCTCCTTGGAAGGAAAGTTATGACCAACCTTGATAGTATTTTAAAAAGCAGAGACATTACTTTGCCAACCAAGGTCCGTCTAGTCAAGGCAATGGTTTTTCCCGTGGTCATGTATGGATGTGAGAGCTGGACTGTGAAGAAAGCTGATCGCCGAAGAATCGATGCTTTTGAACTGTGGTGTTGGAGAAGACTCTTGAGAGTCCCTTATACTGCAAGGAGATCCAACCAGTCCATTCTAGAGGAGATCAATCCTGGATGTTCATTGGAGGGACTGATGCTAAAGCTGAAGCTGCAATACTTTGGCCACCTCATGCAACGAGTTGACTCACTGGAAAAGACTCTGATGCTGGGAAAGGTTGGGGGCGGGAGGAGAAGGGGACGACCGAGAATGAGATGGCTGGATGGCATCACCGACTCTGTGGACATGAGTTTGAGTGAACTCTGGGAGTTGGTGATGGACAGGGAGGCCTGGCGTGCTGTGATTCATGGGGTCGCGGAGAGTCGGACACGACTGAGCGACTGAACTGAACTGAACTGAAGTTATACTGCAGGACAAATGGCCTAAAAATTGTAGTGGCTCACAACAAGAGGTTTATTTCTAGCTCACACTGTATGTCTATTGTGGGTGATCTATGAATTAGTTTTATGTATACTTTGAAAAATAAGGAAGGTATATATATATACCTTTTGCATGCTATTAAACATTTTGTTCATAGCTGACAATTGTTACTTACCTCATATTTCCTTAATCAAGACATATGGCCAACTGTGGTGTCAATGTGATTGGAAAGTACTGTCCACTCTTAGAGACTTAAAGGAGGAAAATAAGAATTGTGAGAAAAAGCCAATACAAAATACCATAAGTTACATGAACTGAAATCAATGACTTAAGTCCTCCAATTTGCAGAGTAGCTATAAGATGTAAATGAAATGACAACCATGAAAACATCCGCCACAATACCTGGTATAATGTGGGAATCAGTAAACATATTTTCTCTTCAAAATGTGTGATTCCAAGTAATTTACATACTTAGGCACAAAAAGTCTTCCACTGTTACCCCATCTATTTGCCATGAAGTGATGGGACTGGATGCCATGATCTTAGTTTTCTGAATGTTGGGTGTTAAGCCAACTTTTTCGCTCTCCTCTTTCACTTTCATTAAGAGGCTCTTTAGTTCTTCTTCACTTTCTGCCATTAGGGTGATGTCATCTGCATATTTGAGGTTGTTGATGTTTCTCACGGCAATCTTGATTCCAACTGTGCTTCATCCAGCCCAGCGTTTCTCATGATGTACTCCGCATATAAGTGAAATAAGCAGGGTGACAATATACAGCCTTGACATACTCCTTTTCCTATTTGGAACCAGTCTGTTGTTCCATGTACAGTTCTAACTGTTGCTTCCTGACCTGCATACAGGTTTCTCAAGAGGCAGGTCAGGCCGTCTGGTATTCCCATCTCTTGAAGAATTTTCCACAGTTTATTGTGATCCACACAGTCAAAGGCTTCGGCATAGTCAATAAAGCAGAAATAGATGTTTTCCTGGAACTCTCACTTTTTCGATGATCCAACGGATGTTGACAATTTGATCTCTGGTTCCCCTGCCTTTTCTAAAAACTGCTTGAACAACTAGTAGTTCATGGTTCACATATTGTTGAAGCTTGGCTTGGAAAATTTTGAGTATTACTTTACTAGTGTGTGAGATGAGTACAATTGTGCGGTAGTTTGAGCATTCTTTGGCATTGCCTTTCTTTGGGATTGGAATGAAGACTGACCTTTTCCAGTCCTGTGGCCACTGCTGAGTTTTCCAAATTTGCTGGCATATTGAGTGCAGCACTTTCACACCATCATCTTTTAGGTTTTGAAATAGCTCAACTGGAATCCCATCATATCCACTAGCTTTGTTTGTAGTGATGCTTCCTAAGGACCACTTGACTTCATGTCCCAGGATGTCTGCCTCTAAGTGAGTGGTCACACCATCGTGATATCTGGGTCATGAAGAACTTTTTTGTATATTCTTGCCACCTCTTCTTAATATCTTCTGCTTCTGTTAAGTCCATACCAGTTCTGTCCTTTATTGAGCCCATCTTTCCATGAAATGTTCCCTTGGTATCTCTAATTTCCTTGAAGAGATCTCTAGTCTTTCCCATTCTGTTGTTTCCTTCTGTTTCTTTGCACTGATCACTAAGAAAGGCTTTCTTATCTCTCCTTGCTATTTTTTTGGAACTCTGCATTCAAATGGGTAGAACTTTCCTTTTCTCCTTTGCTTTTCACTCCTCTTCTTTTCACAGCTTTTTGTAAGGCCTCCTCAGACAGCCATTTTGCTTTTTTGCATTTTTTGTTCCCCTGGGGATGGTCTTGAGCCCTGTCTCCTGTACTGTCACGAACTTCTGTCCATACTTCATCAGGCACTCTGTCTATCAGATCTAGTCCCTTAAAACTGTTTCTTACTTCCACTGTATAATCATAAGGGATTTGATTTAGGTCATACCTGAATGGTCTAGTGTTTTTCCTTACTTTCTTCACTTTAAGTCTGAATTTGGCAATAAGGAGTTCATGATCTGAGCCACAGTCAGCTCTTGGTCTTGTTTTTGCTGACTCTGTAGAGAGTGCAAAAGTTGGCTTAAAGCTCAACATTCAGAAAATTAAGCTCATGTCTTCTGGTCCCATCACTTAATGGCAAATAAATGGGGAAACAGTGGAAACAATGGCTGACTTTATTTGGGGGGGCTCCAAAATCACTGCAGACAGTGACTGTAGCTAAAGTTAAAAGACGCTTACTCCTTGGAAGAAAAGCTATGACCAACCTAGACAGCATATTAAAAAGCAGAGACACTACTTTGCCAACAAAGGTCTGTCTATTCAAGGTTTTTCCAGTAGTCATGTATGGATGTGTGAGTTAGACTATAAAAAATGATGAGTACCGAAGAATTGATGCTTTAGAACTGTGATGTTGGAGAAGACTCTTAAGAGTCCTTTAACCAGCAAGGAGATCCACCCAGTCCATCCTAAAGGAAATCGTCTTTGGAAGGACTGATGCTGAAACTGAAATTCCAATACTTTAGCAACTTGATGCGAAGAGCTGACTCATTTGAAAAGAGCCTGATGCTGGGAAATATTGAAGGCAGGAGGATAAGGGGATGACAGAGGATGAGATGGTTGGATGGCATCACCAACTCAGTGGACATGTGTTTGAGTAAACTCCGGGAGTTGGTGATGGACAGGGAGGTCTGGCATGCTGCAGTCCATGGGGTTGCTAAGAGTTGGACATGACTGAGCGATTGAACTGAACTGAACTGAGTCACTAAAAACCATTCTAAATAAAGACAATGATAGTGAAGTTATACCTATTTCATGCCCACAATCCCAAACCCATACCCATTCACACACATGTGTACACACACAAACATACACACATATGTGCATATACATATATATGTATGAATAAATAATATCATTCCTTGGCTTAAAGAGTCATATAAAAATTAAGCATTTTATGATCTTATGCAATCACTTTCCAAGGAGTTACTAACTGCAGTCATATGTATTTCTTAAAAATGCAGAGCCTTAAATAGAAAGCTTATATTTTGCTACTTTATTAGGGAATGAGGCAAAGATTGCTAAGATTTGAGTACTAGATTCACAAAAGCCTATATTTTGCATGGATACTCAGCCATGTCTGACTCTTTGCAACACCATGGACTGTAGCCCGCCAAGCTTCTCTGTCCATGGAATTTTCCAGGCAAGAATACTGGAGTTGGTTACCATTTCCTATGGCAGAAGATACTTCTGACCCAGGAATCTAACCAGTACTTCTTAGTTCTCCTGCATTGGCAGGTTCTTTACCACTAGCCCCACCTGGGAAGTCCTGGAGCCTTAAATAAAAGGCTTATATTTTGCTGTTTTATTCAAGAGTGCATCCCAAGAAAGCAGAAGGGAGAGGTAAGAAGAGTTATTGACAAATATTTGGGTTTATTATTAGCTGACTACTGCTTAGAATGAAATTCAAATTATGACTTGATGTCACGGAATCACCCACTTTGAAACTCTAAGACTGCTGCTTCTTCTAAAGACATCTGTCCCAGAAGTTGAAAAGGGAATAATTTATGCATCTGAACATCTTCCCTTTAGCCAAAAATTTTCCCACAAATACTAATTCTCCTGTCCTTCCATATTGTTCATCTGTCAGTGTCATTCAGATATTTTGGAATATTATACTTCAGTAGAAATAGCAAAACCTCAGTGTAGGAGCTGAGAATCACAGGACAAAACTTTAAGATGAGGTGCTGTTGAAATTTGCTTTTTGAAGTTGGTTGATGTGATTTTTTTTTTAACATGTTAAAAAAAATAAGTTTAATGCAGGTGGCTCATTTCATAAAGAATTTCAGGGGCAGAGGACACCAGCAGCTTGTGTCCATACCACAGAGGACTCCCGAGCTTCATGGGCACATGCTCACCTGGTGGGGGGCGAGGGAGCAGGGGGGTGTTCAGGGTAACTCGAATCAACTAACACAAAACAAAGCTTTTAGGAAACAGTATGATTTAATGCAAAAGCTATGGTTTTTCCAGTGGTCATGTATGGATGTGAGAGTTGGACTGTGAAGAAAGCTGATCACCGAAGAATTGTTGCTTTTGAACTGTGGTGTTGGAGAAGACTCTTGAGAGTCCCTTGTACCGCAAGGAGATCCAACCAGTCCATTCTAAGGGAGCTCGATCCTGGGTGTTCATTGGAAGGACTGATGCTAAAGCTGAAACTGCAATACTTTGGCCACTTCATGCGACGAGTTGACTCACTGGAAAAGACTCTGATGCTGGGAAAGGTTGGGGGCGGGAGGAGAAGGGGACGACGGAGAATGAGATGGCTGGATGGCATCACCGACTCTGTGGACATGAGTTTGAGTGAACTCCGGTAGCTGGTGAAGGACAGGGAAGCCTGGCATGCTGTGATTCATGGGGTCACGGAGAGTCGGACACGACTGAGCGACTGAACTGAACTGAATGCGAAAGATTTTCTGCAGCGCCAAGAAGTGGTGTTTACGTGGATCAGCTACCTGCCTGCCTTTCAGGTAATTCGAACAGACTCCGTACTCCCTCCAAGGAGCCCACCACTGACCTTGAGTGGACAACTGCCCAACAGAAGCTGAGTACAAATGAAAAAGCAAGGCTTACAGCCAAGTTAGTTTTTGCTTTCTTTACTTAGACTGAGCTTACTCAGACTTGTTGCTGCTGTGACAGCTATGCGAAAAAATGACCAAAGGACTCAAAAATAGATGAGGTTAAAAAGGTCTTAGATGGCATAAATAAGGTTACTCTATCAAATTGCCAACATCCGCTAGATCATGGAGAAAGCAAGAGAGTTCCAGAAAAACATCTATTTCTGCTTCACTGACTATGCCAAAGCCTTTGACTGTGTGGATCACAACAAACTGTGGAAAATTCTGAAAGAGATGGGAATCCCAGACCACCTGACCTGCCTCTTGAGAAACCTGTATCAGGTCAGGAAGCAACAGTCAGAACTGTACATGGAACAACAGACTGGTTCCAAATAGGAAAAGGAGTACGAAAGGGTTGTGTATTGTCACCCTGTTTATTTAACTTATATGCAGAGTACATCATGAGGAACGCTGGGCTGGAAGAAGCATGAGCTGGAATCAAGATTGCTGGGAGAAATATCAATAACCTCAGATATGCAGATGACACTACCCTTATGGCAGAAAGTGAAGAGGAACTCAAAAGCCTCTTGATGAAAGTGAAAGAGGAGAGTGAAAAGGTTGGCTTGAACCTCAACATTCAGAAAACAAAGATCACGGCATTTGGTCCTATCACTTCATGGGAAATAGATGGAAAAGCAGTGGAAACAGTGTCAGACTTTATTTTGGGGGGCTCCAAAATAACTGTGGATGCTGATTGCGGACATGAAATTAAAAGACGCTTACTCTCACTGGAAAAGACTCTGATGCTGGGAAAGGTTGGGGGCGGGAGGAGAAGGGGACGACGGAGAATGAGATGGCTGGATGCCATCACCGACTCTGTGGACATGAGTTTGAGTGTACTCAGGGAGTTGGTGATGGACAGGGAGGCCTGGTGTGCTGTGATTCATGGGGTCGTGGAGAGTCGGACACGACTGAGCGACTGAACTGAACTGAACTCCTTGGAAGGAAAGTTATGACCAACCTAGATAGTATATTAAAAAGCAGAGACATTACTTTGCCAACCAAGGTCCGTCTAGTCAAGGCTATGGTTTTTCCCGTGGTCATGTATGGATGTGAGAGTTGGACTGTGAAGAAAGCTGATCGCCGAAGAATTGATGCTTTTGAACTGTGGAGCTGGAGAAGACTCTTGAAAGTCCCTTGGACTGCAAGCAGATCCAACCAGTCCATTCTAAGGAGATCAATCCTGGGTGTTCATTGGAAGGGCTGATGCTAAAGCTGAAACTGCAATACTTTGGCCACCTCATGCGACGAGTTGACTCACTGGAAAAGACTCTGATGGAGTTTGGGGCGGGATGAGAAGGGGACGACAGAGAATGAGATGGCTGGATGGCATCACCGACTCGATGGACAAGAGTTTGAGTGTACTCCGGGAGTTGGTGATGGACAGGGAGGCCTGGCGTGCTGTGATTCATGGGGTCGCAAAAGTCGGACACGACTGAGCGACTGAACTGAACTGAACTGATGATTTGTTCTCCATGAAGACTTTGAGACTAAAACAGGGTGCTATTAATAATTACACCTGAGAAACAGACATAAGCCAGGCTAGCCTAAGGCAAATTGTCTAGAGTGGTCACCCATTGCATAAAAGGCTTTTCATAAATGTCTCTCTATAGATAATGAATAATACCTGTAAACAAATAATACGTGTAATACAGAAACAATAAAAGCACTAAACTCATGAAAATTGATAATTTTGTATGGAAAAAATGTTGTAAAATAGGAAGTTTCCTGGAAGATATATACTGTAACAATATGTAATAATATGTAACGATATGACAGTAGACAGACTGTCCCTTACCTAAGGATGTTTCTGTGATTACCCAAAATAATATTAGACATTCAATTAAATTTCATATTTAGGATTCAAAAATAATCGAACACATTGCTTATTCCTACTTGTAATTTTTAACTGTTAATTTTCTATATGATTAAATATGAATAGACATATTGGTTAAATGGTTATTGAGTCACAATTGCATACCCTTTCTAATCACTTTTCATAACTCTTGTCTTGTTTCCCTTCACATTAAGTAATTTTCATTTATCTCTGTAAACTACCTTTTACTCTTAAATATGAGATTACTAAAATATTTAATTAACTACTTGTAGGGTAGTTTGTGCTCAGTCATGTCTGACTATTTGCGAACCCATGGACTGTAGCGTACCTGGCTCCTCTGTCAATGGGGTTTTCCTGGCAACAGTACTGGGCTTCTCCAGGGTATCTTCCCAACTGAGGGATCAAACCTGTGTCTCCTTCATCTCCTGCATTGCAAGTGGTTCTTTACCACTGAGTCACCGAGAAGTCAATTTATTATATAGGATAATAGTACAGAAATATTTGTATGGTTAAATATAAATTATTAACATCTCTCAAATGTCTAGCATTTAGTAGTATAAAAGGAACTTTATTTCAGAAGTAATCAAAAGGCCTAGCACTGACATTAGCACTGTGACAATATACTAGTCACTTAAAATTTCTGGGAATCAGTGTCTTGTTAATTTAAGAGAAAATTAGAACTGGGTCCAGTCCAGTCCATAATACCAACATTTTATCAGTATTATGTAAGTTCTTTAGTAGTTCTTCAGGTAGAATGCATGAATGGACAACAGTCTAAACTGTAACTTCTTTACCCATTTTAAGGTTTTTATAAAAAATTCTCAATACCATCTGCTTTATCAATTCAGTTCAGTTCAGTTCAGTCGCTCAGTTGTGTCCGACTCTCCGCGACCCCATGAATCACAGCACGCCAGGCCTCCCTGTCCATCACCAACTCCCGGAGTTCACTCAAACTCATGTCCACAGAGTCGGTGATGCCATCCAGCCATCTCATTCTCGGTCGTCCCCTTCTCCTCCCGCCCCCAACCTTTCCCAGCATCAGAGTCTTTTCCAGTGAGTCAACTCGTCGCATGAGGTGGCCAAAGTATTGCAGTTTCAGCTTTAGCATCAGTCCTTCCAATTAACACCCAGGATCGATCTCCCCTAGAATGGACTGGTTGGATCTCCTTGCGGTACAAGGGACTCTCAAGAGTCTTCTCCAACACCACAGTTCCAAAGCATCAATTCTTTGGCGATCAGCTTTCTTCACAGTCCAACTCTCACATCCATACATGACCATGGGAAAACCATAGCCTTGACTAGAGGGACCTTTATCAATTACATTTGTGAAAATACTTAAATTTAGAAAGTATCTCAGTACTTAGAAAACCAGTGGACCAACATCTAACTATGAAATTGTTTTGTGTTGTGATACTTGACTTTGTAACACTCAAACTGAAAACTGAAGCAACTCTCCATAATAACCTTTTGAGTGTAGCAAACATACATGGACAAATTGAAGAAGGAATTCAATTATGAATGACAGAAATTGGCACTGCAAAGTAATATAAGTAGAATGAAGGCCTGGATCACTGTCAACTAAATAGGAATGGAAAAAAAGAAAAAAAAAATGTCTAGCTTATTTGAAAAGATATTTGAAAAAATGGAACACAACACCTTCTTGATAATTTCTCTAGTCAAGTATGAAGGCTGCAGAAGAAGTAAGTTAGTTACTTCTTGTTAGCATTCAAGTTAATATGTAAGTATAAATATAAGCATAGAAAAGTATATTTTCTTTGAAATGAATAAAAAGTACACCCATCAAATATCAGAGCTTAAATTATTCTTGAAAGGAGAAGGCAATGGCAACCCATTCCAGTACTCTTGCCTTGAAAATTCCATTGACGGAGGAGCCTGGTAGGCTGCAGTCCATGGGTCGCAAAGAGTTGGACACGACTGAGCAACTTCACTTTCACTTTTCACTTTCATGCATTGGAGAAGGAAATGGCCAGCCACTCCAATATTCTTGCCTGGAGAATCCCAGGGACGGCGGAGCCTGGTCAGCTGCCGACTGTAGGGTCACACAGAGTCGGACACGACTGAAGCGACTTAGCAGCAGCATTCTTGAAAACTATGCTAGGATTTTAAAAAGTATACATAAACACACACAAACATAAACTATATTTATGTGCTATCAAAGAAATATAAGTAGTTTGGAACAAGAGTGGCTTCTAAAAGAAATGTTTCAGTTCATTTCAGTCGCTCAGTCATGTCCGACTCTTTGCGACCCCATGAATCACAGCACGCCAGGCCTCCCTGTCCATCACCAACTCCCGGAGTTCACTCAAACTCATGTCCATCGAGTCCGTGATGCCATCCAGCCATCTCATTCTTTGTCGTCCCCGTCTCCTCCCACCCCCAATCCCTCCTAGCATCAGACTCTTTAGGCTTCACCAAATAAAATCTAGTAATTTATTAAACCCATTTCTTCTATGTTAATGGCAGTTACCAAAAATGGAATTCTCCATGTATCTTCAAAAAATACAGTCCACTAAGGACAGAAAATAAACCCAATCACGGCCAACAACTACATCACAACAAGAAGATGGAAAAAGAGATGAAAATCAATGTCTGTGTAAAGAATCAAATAAATATTCCAGAATGATTATAGCCAACTCTGGATTCCAGGCCAAACCCAGAATCAAATGGGATATGTGGAAATGATGAGAAAACAGTAAAAGCTTAAAATAGAGAAAATGTTACCCCCAAATAGATAGTTAACTCTGAATGGAAAATATTAGTAAAAGAGGCATGATAGATCAGAGCTTTTTTCCCTGGGGAATCTAGAAGAGAGAAGTTTGAAAGCCCATGGAACAAAAAGTGGTAGTTTTGGGAAGGCACTGCTTTCATATCACTTAAAAGGAAAACGACATATCTCACTCTGCCCTGCCGGCCACAGATCAGTTGCCACACTCTCCTTTGATAGACCCTAAAGCTCCCCTTCTCTCCCAGCTGATCTCCCCACTGGTGAAGGGATTCTCTAAATGCCAGAACCTCTCCTCTCTTTTACCTCCTTCACTCCCCACCAAGGATAAAGGTCCTATCTCACTTCCTCTGCTCTTCCTTTATCCTACTTCTTTCTTTCATCCTACCCAGTTATATGGGGATCTTTCTTGTACTTTTAGGTGTCCAAGATCCTCTGCTAGTGTTCAGTTAGAGCTCTGTGAGAATTGTCCCATTTGTAGATGTGCTCTTGATACATTTGTGGACAGACATAAACTCCATGTCTTCCTACTCCTCTATGATCTTGACTTCTCCCCAATAATGTTATTTAAATAAAAAGCATATTGGTATATATAAAACTTAGCATCTCTTCTACAAAATCAATGTAGTAAAACCAAGTTTTCTATAAAAGAAAAGTATTTTCTTTTATAAAAAATTAAACTAAAGTTTAGCTAAAAATTAAACTAAGCATAATACAAAATAATTTTTCAATGAAAATGAAATTTTCATGGGTGAGCTTGTTCTTACTTAACAAAAAGCAGGGTTGACAGTTATTTCTAAACCCCAAGAAATATATAGCTGCTATGAAAACTGAGACAAACATGAGAAAATAGCTACATAAAATAAAATACATTCTTCTAACTATTGCTATTCAATCATAAGCCTTTTTGTTGAAGGTTTCTAAATTCTACTTATGTAGCATCAGCCACAAGAGAATATTCTTTTTGCAGATCAGATTAGTCTCAATTTTCATCTTGACAGTCTTAGAACTCCTTTCTGTCTTCTTTCTTCTCTTTCAGTGAATTCTAAACTGCCAAAACTCATATTGAAACATTTAATCAAACATTTTAAAAACCATAGCCAGAACCTGGATCCAATAGCACAACTTTGGAAATGAATTAGAGGATTGTCATAAAGCTAATTAAATAATACAAATTTCTATAAAATAGAGTTCATCATAAAATCATTATTTCACTTTGTAAACTACTCTCATGTTTCTCTAAAGTACAATATGCTTAGTTGCTCAATCGTGTCCAACTCTTTGCAACCCCATGGACTACAGCCTGCCAGGCTCCTCTGTCCATGGGGATTCTCCAGGCAAGAGTACTGAAATGGGTTGCCATTCCCTCCTCCAGGCTTCCCAACCCAGGGATTTAACCCAGATTCCTGCATTGCAGGCAGATTTTTTTACCAACTGAGCCATCAGGGAAGTCCAAAAAAACTGGAGTATCCCTTCTCCATGGGATCTTCCCTACCCAGGAGTCGAACTGGGGTCTCCTGCATTGCAGGCAGATTCTTTACCAGCTAAGCTACCAAGGAAGCATCTAAGGTACAGATGTACTATCAGAATATTTTTTTAGTACACATTAATTCTCCTTTCTCTCTCTTTATCTTTCTTTCTCCTTCCAGTGCCTTGAGAAGATATTTTATAATTTCAGATCATAATTTTCTATCTGTGAGACACTTAAACTAGGACGGTGAGACCACTCTCTCCCCCACAAATTCATCAAAAGAACATTTGAACACGGAGTAAAGTCTACAAAACAACTTCTGAATGCTGGCAGAGGACATCAGGCACCCAGAAAAGCAGCCCATTGTCTTCGAAAGGAGGTAGGAAAAAACATAAAAGATAAAAAGAGAGACAAAAGAAGTAAGGACAGAGCTCCCTCCCGGGAAGGGAGGCTTTAAAAAGAGAGGTGTCCAAACACCAGGAAACACTCTCACTGGTGAATCTGTGGTGAGCCTTGGAACCTCAGAGGGCCACATAACCCTCTTTTTTTTTTTTAAGATTTTTTTAAAACCCACAGATTACCCACCAAAGGGTAACTCCCAGTGGAGAAACAGCGCAGACGCCTGCATACGCCATTAGCAAGTGGGGGCTGGGCAGGGAGGAGCCGGCTGAACTGCTTAGAGAGAGGACTGGGCTTGAATGCCGCGAGAACAATCTGAGAGAACTAGGGATAGCAAAGCAGACTGGGATAGCTTCCCCGCGAAAAGGCGGAAAGCTCTAACCTAAGACTCCACCAGCCCCGCTCACAGAACAAAGGACTGAGCAGAGTGAGCCGGTTGCCGTCGGCCCATCCCCCATCCCCCGCCTAGACAAGCAGGGAGGTCAGCCAGAGCCGGAGGGGGCAACCGCGGCCCCAGAAAGGCATCCGATACAAACTGCAGGCAGGCTTCGTTGCTAATCAAGACTTCTTGGGCTCGGGCCGGTGGATATCCACCTGAGAAGGTGCACCGGTTGTACACCCAGAAAACCGAGTGGCAGGGACTGGGGAGGCGATAAGTTGCAGCGACCACGCTTGCCAAACTCCTGGTCACCTGAGCTGCTTGGACCGGGGAAGGCACAAAACACAGGCCCAACCAAGTCTGCGCCTTTATGGAGTACCCGAGAACCTGAACTTGAGCTGCTCAGACCTGGGAAGTGCATGCAACCCAGCGCCGGCCTCGGCCTCGGACAGTTCCCGGCAGAGCAACCTAGAGCCTGTGCAGTGTAGACTGGGACAACACACGCGTTGTGAGCGGGGGCAAACCCAGTGTGGCCGAGACGCTGCGAGCACTCCCCACAGACACCAGAGATATTTGTCTGCAGTGTTCCTCCCTTCCCAGAACAGGACTGAACAACTGAGCCTTAAAAAGTGTCCACCCGCACCCTAGTGTCAGGGCGGAAATTAGACACTGAAGAGACCAGCAAACAGAAGCTAAAACAGAGGGAACCACCTTGGAAATGACAGATAGAGAAGTCTAGAGACTACTCCAAGAATAAGACCAAAAACCAGAGGCAAGAGGCTTAAGCCCGAATCCTGAGAACACCAGATAACTCCTGACTCCAGGGAACATTAATCGATAGGAGCTCATCAAACGCCTCCATACCTACACTAAAACCAAGCACCACTCAAGGGTCAGCAAGTTCCAGAGCAAGACATACCACACAAATTCTCCAGCAACACAGGAAAATAGCCCTTATTTCCTATTATTATTACAAGATGATGTGATTCAGTAATTCAATCCTTCTTTTTTTATTGGAGTAAGTTGAAGTGTATGAAAAATAAAATGGACACAAAAACTAGAACACTGATTATCCTAACCAGTTTATTACTCTTTGGGGAATCATTTATTGCACTGCAACCTTAACTTACTAATATGTTTTCTTCTTTCATGAGTCATTACATCTTCTCCCAAATGGAGGAATTCTTCCAAAATATAATTTTTTTCTTCTTCTAAATATATTGTGATTCCTGGTGGGTATCCAAGCTTAGACTGCAAAGAGCTCAATGCAGAGATTAAAAAGGCATAGTTAGATAAATGTGAGTTACTATTTCAAAATCTACCTAAAAAAGAAACAAATATAGACCTGACTGTTAAAGTCATGTTGTCATAATTATCCAAGATATATTTTTTTTCTTATTCTTGCTTGTCTCTCATATAATCCATGAATTACTGCCTTTAGTTTTAATCCCGGTATGGCAGACTTCATGTTTAGGCATATAGAAAGTTGTTGAACAGTCGATCTGGAAAAGTTCCTGATGCTGGGAAAGATTGAGGGCAGAAGAAGAGGACATCACAGGATGATATGGCTGGATGGCATCATTGATGCAATGGACATGAACTTGAGCACACTTTGGGAGATGGTGAGGGACAGGGTGGCATGGCATACTTCAGTCCATGGGATCACAGAGAGTCAGACACAACTTGGTGACTGAACAACAGCAAGAAACTTGTTAGAGCTAAGTGAAATTTGGTTTTCCATGAAGAAATTAATGTCCCTTAAAAAAGAATAATCTTTTTGACTTCTCTAATATTTTAATCTAATCGATCACTTCTGGTATAGTGAAAAAAATTATCTTCAAATAACTCTAAACTCTGTGCACTAAGATCTATGAATAATTCTAATTCTTATGAACTATGTGGCACAGGGCCCATTATTCAATCTGTCTGGGTGCATTCTCCTCATGTGTAAAATAAGTGATCAATCTAAATGATCACTGTAATTTCTCAGCGACCCAAATTTCTGATTTCATGAAAACAAATAGTTATGTCTTTAATCTGACCAATTTTAGTTCAAATGTATACTTTAGTTAGTTTTTTTTCAGAATTCTACTGAAGTACAAATTATTTTTTCTTGAATACTACTGTTTGGTTATGCTGTTTGGTACATAAAGAGTAAAAGTAAAATTCCAGTAGATTTTAAAGTAGATATTTCAGGATTTATGTCACATTATTTGTATAGTAAGCTAGCTGCTACTGCTGCTGCTGCTGTCTCTTCAGTCATGTCCGACTCTGTGTGACCCCATAGACGGCAGCTGACCAGGCTCTGCCGTCCCTGGGATTCTCCAGTCAAGAACACTGGAGTGGGTTGCCATTTCCTTCTCCAATGTGTGAAAGTGAAAAGTGAAAGTGAGGTCGCTCAGTCGTGTCCGACCCTTAGCGACCCCATGGACTGCAGCCCACCAGGCTCCTCTGTCCATGCGATTTTCTAGGCAAGAGTACTGGAGTGGCTTGCCATTGCCTTCTCCAAGTAAGCTAGCCAGGTGGAGACAATTAGAATTTTAGCCTAAAGACAAATATTTGTGGCTTAAAGTTTCATGTGTGAGCACCATTTCACCTTGTAACTAAAAACCAAAATAATAGTAACTTTAAAAAACAAATTAAGGCTTATTTTCTAGGTATAGTTAAGTCCAAAAGGAGATAGTCCAAGAATGTTATTGATATTCATGATTTATCAGAAACCCATGCTCTTTTTAGCTCATAATTATACATTACAGAATATGCTAGAAAGCCATCTATTATATACATGTCCAGGCTGTGGAATGGATGTAGAACTAAGGCCAAAGTAAATATGTGTGTCAAAGAAGTCTGTCTTCTTTCAGTACTATCTGAGAGTAATTCATGAAATCTTCTTTTATATCTTATAGCTTTGAATTCTGTCATGTAGACATATTAATTATAATGTAGACTGAGAATACATATTTTTAGTTTTATTTGTATTAATGAAAAAGAAGATGAAATATTCATAGGAAAATATTTATTGCACCATCTCATTCATTTGCTTTAAATTTCCTGAAATTAAAATACACTTATGTTGGTTTATGTTTTAACTTGCCTAGGATACAGATTGCAGTTATTCAATCAAGTGCTGTCCAGGTGTTGTTATAAAGATATTTTATAGATATGATTAAAATTCACAGTCAGTTCTCTTTAAGTAAGGGATATTATCCCTGGTAATCACAGTGGATATGATCAGAGTCAATTGAAAGTCCTTAGAAGCAGAACTGAAGCTTTCCAGAAGAAAAAAAACAAATCTGACTGTGGATTGTAGCTTCAGCTTATGCCATAGAGTTCCAGTGTATCCTTCCTGGGTTACAGCCACTCATCTGTTAGAGTTGAGGAGAAGGATTACATATAAAAGAAAACGTGAGAGAATGTTTCCAACTGTGGTGGTACACACAGGACACTGTGAATTCCCCAAACCCACAGAACTGTATACCACAAAGATTGAAATTTAAATTTTTTTAAAAAAGGAAATAACAAGGACGAGAGGAGAATAAAAACTGGAATACAAATTGTAAGAAAGCAATCTGTTTCTCATGATTAATACAACTGCATTGAAAAGGGGGGTAAGAGAAGAACTAATCTAAGTGAATTTGAAAAACAGTGTTTTGCTACATATCATAAGGCAAACAACAAAATAACTATATATAATTCTGCATTCTAGTTAGCATTATTTTTTTTACTCATAGTCATATAAATTAACAATTCTGAAACTAAATAAACATGGTTGAAGAAATAAGTAAGCATATTGTAAATGATGATAGTAGTGACAGTGTCAGATAAGGAGAGTTGAGAAGCCAGTATGAACCACATTTTGAAATAAATATATACAGTTAGATACAGAAATAAATATAAATGTGTATGCATGGGTCGGTATATAAACATCTGTTTTCTAGCTGCATCTTCTGAAAAAGTCAAAAGCAGAAATATCCCTTTTCATGCTACTCCAGTCATATTTCCACCTTCCAGTCACTTGAAATAGCCTCTCTTTCTCCCACCCAAAAATCTTTGAACATATTCTTTTTACCTGGAGTGTTCTTTGTTCTATTTGTGTGTGCTAAGTCGCTTCAGTTGTGTCCAACTCTTTGCCACCCCATAGACTGCAGCTTTCCAGACTGCTCTATCCATGAGATTGTCCAGCAAGAATACTAGAGTGGGTTGCCATGTCCTCCTCCAGGGGACCTTCCTGACCCAGGAACTGAATCTGCATCTCTTAAGTCTCCTGCGTTGGCCTGCAAGTTCTTTACCACTAGGGTCACTGGAAATTGATTGGTCATTCTTCAAATTTATTCACTTACAAATGGAAATCTTTCTTAACCTCCTTGATAAGACCAAATTTCTGTTTAATATACTCACTAAACACCATGCATGTTTCTGTTAATATAGTCAAAGCAATGCTAAGTTCATAATCTTTTGTCTGATAATTTGAATAATGTTCACTTTCCTTAATAATTTATGGGATCTGTGAGTATTGGAGCCATGCCAGCTTTTGCTCAGCCACTGGTAAAATGCCTTGCACATCATAAGTCATCAGTTCATATAAGCTGAATGAATTATTTCATTGAGGACAAGTACTCAGGCCTCTCCAGGCCACCCTTTCCATGTACACTTCTGGTTCACACTGCCTAAGAGGAAGTAGGGTTAGGTGAATTTGTCAATTGCTAACATGTTATTCTACGATTGAGAATAGTCTTGAAGCAATCCATTTCATAGGCATAAAGATCCCTTGGAGTTGGAAACAGCAATCCACTCCAGTATTCTAGCCTGGAAAATTCCATGGTCAGAAGAGCCTGATGGGCTATAATCCAGAGGGTCACAAAGAGTCAGGCACGACTGAGCACACACATACCACTGCAAACTTACTTAGCTTACCAAATCCTGCCTCTGACTACTAGGGCATTCTCCAGTATATTTTGTTGTAGGCAGGATAGTATATTTCATGTTAGACCATTATACTTTATGCAGACCTTTTACTTATCATCACTTCTCTCAGAGGTGAAAACATGTCAGACAGTTGGAGATTCATTGCCCATCCTTTATATTTGAAATATGAGTTTTGACCTTGACACCATAATAAGCCTACTGTAATATCTTTGCTTATTTAACTTATATGCAGAGTACATCATGAGGAACGCTGGGCTGGAAGAAGCACAAGCTGGAATCAAGATTGCTGGGAGAAATATCAATAACCTCAGATATGCAGATGACACTACCCTTATGGCAGAAAGTGAAGAGGAACTCAAAAGCCTCTTGATGAAAGTGAAAGAGGAGAGTGAAAAGGTTGGCTTGAAGCTCAACATTCAGAAAACAAAGATCATGGCATCTGGTCCCATCACTTCATGGGAAATAGATGGGGAAACAGTGGAAACAGTGTCAGACTTTGTTTTTTTGGGCTCCAAAATCACTGCAGATGCTGATTGCAGCCATGAAATTAAAAGACGCTTGCTCCTTGGAAGGAAAGTTATGACCAACCTTGATAATATATTAAAAAGCAGAGACATTACTTTGCCAACCAAGGTCCGTCTAGTCAAGGCAATGGTTTTTCCCGTGGTCATGTATGGATGTGAGAGTTGGACTGTGAAGAAAGCTGATCGCCGAAGAATCGATGCTTTTGAACTGTGGTGTTGGAGAAGAATCTTGAGAGTCCCTTATACTGCAAGGAGATCCAACCAGTCCATTCTAAAGGAGATCAATCCTGGATGTTCATTGGAGGGACTGTTGCTAAAGCTGAAACTCCAATAGTTTGGCCACCTCATGCGACGAGTTGACTCACTGGAAAAGACTCTGATGCTGGGAAAGGTTGGGGGCGGGAGGAGAAGGGGACGACGGAGAATGAGATGGCTGGATGGCATCACCGACTCTGTGAACATGAGTTTGAGTGTACTTCGGGAGTTGGTGATGGACAGGGAGGCCTGGCGTGCTATGATTCATGGGGTCGCAAAGAGTCGGACACGACTGAGCGACTGAACTGAACTGAACTGAACTGAATATCTTAGAAGGTCATGCCACTTCTCTGGGGTTTCATAGTCTCATCTGTAAGAAGAGGTGATTGATTCATACAGTTTGTAGATCTTCACTACAGTATTCTGTGCCAGATGCTAATGAGCTGTAAAGAATTGTTGGTAACTTACTTGTCCCTCAAAACATTGTAATTAGAATGCTATATCATTGACTGTAAAATACTTGGGGTTTTATGAAGAAGTATTCCAGTAATGCAGAGTAGCTCTGTGGTTGTAAAATTTTTATCATTATAAAAATGAAAGTACTAGTTTATAGAGTATTGGTAAATATTCTAATTTTAAAAGAAAGATGAATTTTGAAGTAAAAGTATTTCTGTGATATAAAAATTTACTATATTGTTTACTTAATGTGATATCAAATATCTCTCATATGCCCATGATTACAGCAGTTATTTGTAACCACAAAGGTAGAGCCTATATTTTTCCAGGTACTATGACAGATAGTGGGAATTCAAAAATAAATGAGATTTCCCCTGTGCACTCAGAGCTAACTATAAGCTAATAGACATAAATATATTATATATGCTGATTCAGGTAAGCATAGATTCTTATTAAAGCATGCAAGATCAGAAAATAGTACAACCTTAGGGGAAATTAAGTTCAAGAAATGCTTTTTGCAAGAAGTTATATCACATTGAATCTTAAATAACTAGCTAGATTGTGATCCACAGTTTTTCTGTTTCTCAGATCAACTTGTTTACCCTGATCCACTTTGGGAAAACTATGTATATAGTGGAGAATTTCCTATTTGTTTGACATTAATTATTATAAAAAGAACACTAGAGTGTAGTCTATATTCTCACTGAAGTCTGAATATTGGGGAGGGATGATATGTAAAGCAAAGGAAAGTAGAATATTTGAGTCATGAAAGATAACCTGATCAATAATTTCCTGGGCATATAATAAACTGTGATTATTAGAATATTTCTATGATTCTTAGGGATTTCTACACCATGTTGAGTAAAAAGAGGAAGGATTCCCAGTGGAAGTAAATTAGTGGATAATAGAAAAGGAAATGTATGTGTAAATGCCCATCCCATAGTGAGATGGAATCATATTACATGGTGTAAGTTCTCAAGAATTAATGACCCAGGTATTTTATAAACAGAAGTGTGAAATGTCTCAATAATTTATTACCCTGTTAGGACAAAAAGAGACTATGAAATAAGCTCAGAAGATTGTATTGTTCTCTGCAGCTTCTCAAAAGGCATGGTTTTGTCATCCTCCTGGATAGAAAGGAAGATACCAGTATTTAAATCATAACTCTATGGCTTCTTATATTCTTGGCATTTGATTCTGGCTATAGGGAATGCTAGTAAAGAATCCACCTGCAATGTGGGAGACCTGGGTTCAATCCCTGGGTTGGGAAGATCCCCTGGAGAAGGGAAAGGCTACCCACTCAAGTATTCTGGCCTGGAGAATTCCATTGACTCTACACTCCATGGGGTGGCAGGGTCTGACATGACTGAGTGACTTTCACTTTCAATTTTCACTTTCATAAAGAATGCACACTTTTAAAAAGAAATTACTTAGGAAAACAAAATAATCACTCTGATTTAACCATTGATGACTTACTTGGACATAGCTTGTTTTTATTTTTTAAAATTATTTCATTCATTAAGTTAATAATTATAACTCCCTTATATAAAAACTGGTTTGAAAACTATGAAAACAGATCAGAAGTCAAAAGAGGAAATGGTCATAATAATAATGAAGTAATGTCTTATGATTCATTCCTTACTCCACCCCACCTCCTGGGTTTAGGAAGAGAAACACCACCTGATTCAAGGGTCTCCTGGGAATGCTGATTAATCACGACACTACTTATTGAACCCTAATATAGTCTCTAAATACTTTTCAACATAACAGCTTACCATGAGTTGATAAAATTGGTACAAAAGATCAAATTAATTTGCGATTGTTGGTCAAGTTGGAGTTAAAAGGTATGTGCTAGAGAGGAAAATTTCCCCTTGCATAGAAAATTCTGCCAATGACTCCAATTAATTACCATAAAATAAATACTTCAAAGGGTCTTGTAATAATTTTGATGTTAGATTTAACTTTGTGTTTATAGAACATCCAAAGCATATCTATCTATCTATCTATCTATATAGATATATGGTTAGCAAAGGAGATAATTCTCATGGAGTAATGAGAAATAACTTAAGTGGTATCATGTGTGATACAGATTGCTAAAACTATATTTAGATTGGTGGGTTGAGATAAATTGATCACGAGATGCGTCAACAAACTAGAAGTATATCTGGGAAGGCATTTAAATCTGAGAAACTTGTGAACAAAGGTTTATTAAAACAAAGCTTATTTCCAAATTGAAAGGCAACCCTGAGAAATGCTTTCATTAAAGAAGTGGCAAAAACTGGTCTTTGGAAGCTTTCCAAGATTGCTGCTTAAGATTAAAATTTCAGTCACCTTTGTAGAACCATAATAGAGACTGAGTTAGAAATGTAAATCAAATGCAAGGTTCATATCTTTTAAACAGTGATTTCCATCGAGGCTGTACTAAATGTTTTCAAAAAATGTAAATTTTCTATTTTTGTGAAAAATATTCCACATTTTCTAAAAAAGTGTATCTGGAAGAATCTCAAGATCAAATATATAAGACAGATTGCTATTGCTAAGGGAATTTATGCAATGACCTCATATTAGAGAATATGGTGAATGTTAGTTTTTGTCTTTGTTAAAGGGAAAAAAGAAAACTGCTCAAATAACAAACAATACATACAACTTATTCTGAATCTCTAAAAGGCAGGTGAAGAATAAAAAGAAAGGAAAAGACCTACTATGTGCCTGGCATTTTGTCTGATGTTTTAAATGCATAATCTTATTTAATTCTAAGTTATAGATATATTTTATAGTAAGCAAGATTCAGATTCCACAATGCTTTTAATTATGTAAAATTCACTCTTAATTTTTTTGGATCATAGATAAGGTAGTTACAATTTTTGATTTAGGATCTCCCTGAATTTTAAACAAGATGTGACTCATGGGCAAAGCACCACATCAGTCACTAACAAAGGATAATTACTATCTTTGTTGCCAATGCCAGCATATAGGTACTACTTGACTGAAAGAAGCTGCAAAGAGAAGTCAGAGGAGAGATCATAAACAGGCAGCAGCTTTGGAAATGGGTGAAGTTTGATGATCATGGATAAGTTAGAAACTTATGTAATATTTCTGAAAAGTAGTATTCTTTGGTACTAACTTTGCCATATACTAGTTGTTTTCACTGGATGAATTAATTAACCTCTCTGACTCTTAATGTCCTTATTCATAAAATTCATAAAGTATATAGCCTCAGAGAGTTAGGGTAAGAATTAAAGGAGATAATTTTTAAAAAGCTACTACTAGAGTGTTTGTCATGTAAGTAACTGTCACTTTAGATATCCCACCTTTTCTTCACATAGTATAATGAAAGTTAAAGAAGTATAATAGGAATATCATTATTTTTTTTTTATGATTGGATACCTGAACTATTGCCTCTGATCAATCACTGATTTCCTGTGTATCCAGTTTCATGCATAAAGTAGGAAGACTAGCACTCCCCTTTTGTATCCCAAGGAAATATTGTGGGGATTAACAATTTTAAACATCTAGTTGTTGTTGTTCAGTTGCAAAGTCATTGAAAAATAGATCAGACTTGTGCTTGCCAGAGGTGGAGGGTGGGGAGAGGGAGAACTGAATGAAGAAAATGAAAATGTAAAAACTTCCAGCTGTAAAATATATAAATACTAGGGATGTGTAATGTATAACAATGACAAATATAATTAACACTCAAACTGGAAGAAAAAACATTCTAGTAGAGAAATGTTTTAAAAGTATACAGGTCTACACTAATATACTGAGTTAAAACAGAGTAATATTTGATTTTATATTTTTACTTTATTTTTCTGCCACACTTATTTAATCAAATACAAAACAAGCTCATCTTCATGCACACTTTCTATTTCTTAATTCCCAGGAGCAATTCCAAATTACATAGTCGATTCAATTCTATAGCCAGGGCAAAACTTCCAAATAAAAAATGTTAAAAAGAAGAAATAATTTGTTTCAAAAGCACTGGAATTTCTCATCATTTGTTAGCGATAAAAACCATATCCCCCAGATTACCAAGCTATAATTCTGTCTGGCAAATATAATCCAGCAAAGTAATTTATAGTAGTAGTTTGTCACATTAACTGTCTCCTGCTTTCACCCGGTAGACATAAGTTGTTGATCTTAATCCTCTAGCAGAGTGTGAATGAAGTCTCAGAAAACTTCTTATGATGCCCTATTATTACTGAAACAAACTTTGGTCTGCTCACCCAATGAGCAGCAAAGCCAATCTACTGACATTGGGTTGGGGTGAAGGAAAGTACAGCATTTGCGTCTATTGCAAGGTACACATTGTGGGGCTAAGCTTGGAGACTAGGCAACTTATGCTCAAAAAGCCTGAAATTTCCCATTGGTTTTCCAGGAAGGGTTTCTAAAGTCAAGGTGAGGGAGAGGCTTACAGAGCGCGTGGTCAGCTTGGGCACAATTCTCTGGTGGGTTGATGGTGAGGTAACATGGTGATGATTTGAGAATCTTAGTCATCAACATTCTGGTTCCAACCAGTCAGGGATCTATGTGTTTATGGCCAGTGTGCAGTTAACATTTTCCACATAGTGGGTGTTTTAGTATCTGCAAAACTACTCAAAGATCTGGCTCAGGATATTTTCTGTAGACTTTGAGTAGGGACTAAAGGTACTTAGCTTTGTTTTATGACCAAACTGTTATTATATTGTCTTTCTTGATTGTTTTCCTTTGTTTCTGCCTTTTCTCACTTTTCTGATTGGATTTATTCTTTGGAACTTGGGTAAGGCCTAGGACACTAAATCTTTCTTACAAACAAAGGTGGGGTGCACCGGTGCCTGTCACTGGGAAGGTCCCACAGGATCCTGATTAGTTTCACTATTCGCAGCAACTATCTAACAATTGAAATTTGCCCCAGAAATTTAACTTTGTTTTCTAGACTATTGCTGGAGTCATTTAACTCTGGAGTCATAAGTGCTGGAGTCACTTGATAGAATCTTAAGCAAGATGTTTTAGGAGAGAGAATATCAAAGGAAAACTAAAAAGGATGCTATCAACATTTTGTCCCACCTCCTTCCCAAATCAGTATTACTGAGTAAACTACATATTCTGTATCACCACCCTTGCGAATAGTGTTCAGGAGAAATATCTGCTTACCAGTGTGAGAGAAATTTTGCTTAAATAATGTTGCTCCTAGAGAGAGGACAAATAAATTATACTTGGTGTCATTGCAAATGAAACTGACAATGAAATATTACAAAGATCCTACATCATCAGTCTTCCCATCTTTCAAACAAGGTCTTTCAGAAACATTCTTGTCACTGAGGTTCAGTTTGAATACACTTTTAAAGGATGCTTTTTTTGTTTTTTTACACTTTACCATTCTAGCTCCTTAATGGTGACCAGCAAGTACAGAAAGCTGAATGAATTTTAAATGGACTTTTGCACAACCAACATTTTGTTGAAAAGGAAAATATTGGGCACACAAGTCATAGGTCTCTACTAAATGCAGATACCTCCAAAAAAGATATCAAATGCGGTGAGTCTTATCCAAGTATGAACAAGGTACCTAGGCAGGTTTTGCCAGGATAAATGGGAAAGCAGGAGAACTGGGTCCAGACAGAGAGAAGCAGTGAAACTTAGGGATTAGAACTTGGAAAGGACCTAGAGTGTGATATGAGTATTGAATTGGCAAAAAAATAAATAAATAAATTACCCAGTT
Source organism: Moschus berezovskii (assembly GCF_049115385.1). NCBI lineage: Eukaryota > Metazoa > Chordata > Mammalia > Artiodactyla > Moschidae > Moschus > Moschus berezovskii. The sequence continues at coordinate 73,177,161 of NC_142470.1, read as the reverse complement.
TGATATTTTGCCTATGGTTAGAATTGCCTGAATTATGATATTTCTAAAGGACTTTTTGTTGAACATATATGATAGTTAGAAGACATTAATAATCACTTCACAAATTTTAATCAGAACCAAAGAAATTATACAAGGAACTTTGCATCTGCTACAGATTATTTTTTATATAGTACTTACCAAAAAGTGATATCACATAGAGTCTAGTTATATTCTTCTTTCTGTAATTAACCACTGCTAACGCACAATTGCACTCATCTCACATGCTAGTAAAGTCATGCTCAAAATTCTCCAAGCCAGTATGTGAACCGTGAACTCCCAGATGTTCAAGCAGGTTTTAGAAAAGGCAGAGGCACCAGAGATCAAATTGCCAACATCCGCTGGATCATGGAGAAAGCAAGAGAGTTCCAGAAGAGCATCTATTTCTGCTTCATTGATTATGCCAAAGCCTTTGACTGTGTGGATCACAATAAACTGTGGAACATTCTGAAAGAGATGGGAATCCCAGACCACCTGACCTGCCTCTTGAGAAACCTGTATGCAGGTCAGGAAGCAACAGTTAGAACTGGACATGGAACAACAGACTGGTTCCAAATAGGAAAAGGAGTACGTCAAGGCTGTATATTGTCACCCTGCTTATTTAACTTCTATGCAGAGTACATCATGAGGAACGCTGGGCTGGAAGAAGCACAAGCTGGAATCAAGATTGCCGGGAGAAATATCAATAACCTCAGATATGCAGATGACACCAGCCTTATGGCAGAAAGTGAAGAGGAACTCAAAAGCCTCTTGATGAAAGTGAAAGAGGAGAGTGAAAAGGTTGGCTTGAAGCTCAACATTCAGAAAACAAAGATCATGGCATCTGGTCCCATCACTTCATGGGAAATAGATGGGGAAACAGTGGAAACAGTGTCAAACTTTGGTTTTTTTGGGGGCTCCAAAATCACTGCAGATGCTGATTGCAGCCATGAAATTAAAAGACGCTTACTCCTTGGAAGGAAAGTTATGACCAACCTAGATAGTATATTAAAAAGCAGAGACATTACTTTGCCAACCAACGTCCGTCTAGTCAAGGCTATGGCTTTTCCTGTGCTCATGTATGGATGTGAGAGTTGGACTGTGAAGAAAGCTGATCGCCAAAGAATCGATGCTTTTGAACTGTGGTGCTTGAGAAGACTCTTGAGAGTCCCTTGGACTGCAAGGCGATCCAACCAGTCCATTCTAAAGGAGATCAATCCTGGGTGTTCATTGGAAGGACAGATGCTAAAGCTGAAACTGCAATACTTTGGCCACCTCATGTGACGAGTTGACTCACTGGAAAAGACTCTGATGCTGGGTAAGGTTGGGGGCGGGAGAAGACGGGGACGACAGAGAATGAGATGGCTGGATGGCATCACTGACTCGATGGACATGAGTTTGAGTGAATTCCGGGAGTTGGTGATGGACAGGGAGGCCTGGTGTGCTGTGATTCATGGGGTCGCAAAGAGTCGGTCACGACTGAGCGACTGAACTGAACTGAATGTTAAATAAGCACATGCTTCTAGGATGAATCTCTGTCATTAAAGTAAAAGTAGTCAATAAGGTTTCCTAGGTGGTGCTAGTGGTAAAGAACACACCTGTCAGTGTAGGAGACATAAGAGATGTGGGTTCAGTCCCTGGGTCAGGAAGATCTCCTGGAGATGGGAATGGCAACCCACTCCAGTATTCTTGTATGGAGAATCCCTTGGACAGAAGAGCCTGGCAGGCTCCAGTCCATAAGGTCACAAAGAGTTGGACACAACGGAAGTGACTGAGAATGCAGTCAGTCAGCAATAATAATATCATAGATTTCATTTGCTTTGAAGCTAATTAAATTGTAAATATTGAATTTAGAAACACTTCCCTGATAATCAAACAGCCTGGAAAATAGGTCAGGAAGTCCAGTGTGTGTGTGTCAGGGGATGGGGGTTGGGGAGGCAGGAGATATTTATGTCTTTTCACATGTAAGCAGTTAAATGATGACTTCATTCTGATGCATCTGTTATCTCTGAGTTACAGAGCAAGAGAAAGATCTGGTTTCTTTTCATAAATGTAAGGACATAACCAGGCAGAGGAATATTCAAAGGGAAAAGAACTCAGTAAATGTTCTAAGAAAGGATTAGACATAAGAAATGCCATATAGAAGAAATAAACATGCCTCAAACAGCAAGAACATTTACAATCTCAGGTAGAATGAAAAACTATGTAGCAAAATTATTAATAAGGCAGAATTAATTTAAGCTCTTTTATGTTTTTTTCTAATACTTTATTCACGGGGAACAAGACAAGCTAAAAATATAATTTTAGGGTGCTTTACTACACATCCCCTTTTAAGACAAAAAGTATCATTGACTCTGTCTGCATAGTTTATGTGCATTACAGCGAGTTCTAACACACTGATTGATAGACCTGAAGTTTTAAACTTTACTCCATAAGTCTATCTTTTCATGTACTTGTTTGGAAACTAAATATTAAGAAGACGATCAATACATTTTAATTTCTTTATAGTAATATATCCCATCTTCTACCTTTCTGCATCACAAAACTGAGGGGGGAATAAAAGAAAATATCAAAATATCTTAAAACAATTGTCCCAGCTTGATGCCATATCTTTCTTGTTAAAAAGAATATATTTTGCTGCAGAATTTGTATAGCCACAGATAAATCTGCCATACCTCTTAGCCTCTTCTCCTCTATAGAAATATTTAGAAGTGCAAGGGTAACTTAACTTTAGACAATATAATAATATAGCTGAGTATATTTGTAGATTATGTGATTATCAAAATAAATGCAGAAAAAATGTATAAAATTCAGTATCCAGTACAACATTTACTATATGCCAGACACTCTTCCAAGCATTGGATATATACTAACGAACGAGTAGATAAATGCACATTCTTGACAAAAATAAAAATAAAAGAATAAACATAAATCAAGCTTATAGCATTTTATGAAAAGGGAAAAAGTCTCTAAACTGCCTAAGAGTTACTTACCAAAAAACGGCTAAAATTACAATAACTAAGCATGAATGCTGCAAGCAATTGTCTTCAAATTCAGGAAAAAGGTGGTGATGCTAATAGCATTCTATTCTGTAACATACAGAATATTCAAGACAGTCTAAAAAGATAAAAAGAAGCAAAGTTATTGAAAATAGAAAACAATTTTTAAAACTCTCATTATCATAGATATATCATAGATTACATAATATGTATGTAGAAAATTCAGAAAAAAATTCAGAAGAAACTATAGGTAAGTAGCTAAAACTAACAGTCTGCTAGGTACAGAAGCAATATACAAAACTCAGTTACATGTCTATGTATCAACAACAAGCATTTAGAAGATGAAATTTCAAAGATACAATTTAAATTACATCAAAAATACAAAGTAGCTAGTAATAAATCTAACAACACTTTCAAGTTTTTACAGACACTATCATAATATTTATTAACATATACAAAAGAAAATATATGTTGATGAAGATACATGTTATGTTCAAGTAATCAAAGGAACATATTTTAAATATTTCCATTGCTCCTAAACTATCCTATAATTTCAATGCTATTTAAACAAAATCTTAATTTATGCTTTCGGGTGGATATGTGAGCGTACCTGACAAGATGATTCTAAAGTTTATATGGAAAAGAGAGCCAAAAGAGACAAAATTTGCCTGAAGATACAGGACCAGATGGAAATATTTGCCTAACTTAATGCCAATTATTATTATGAACTATCATCATTAATTTTGTAAATGGAATAGGAATAGATAAATAGATCAATGTAACCAAAAGGAGCCCACTGAAAGACTCATATATGTATGGACAGTTGTACTTAATAGGCTTGCTATTGTAGATCTATGGAGAAAGAATAGACATGAGAAGTTGGTTATATACAGGCATGTATATATATTATAGATGCATAATATATATTTTTATGAAGACTAAAATCAATGTAAAATTTGGAAGTCATATGTATTTTCATGCCATAGTAGGACTTTTAATAAGGCATTGATTATGAAGCATAGTAAAAGATATCAAATGAAGTGAAAGAAAAGAAAATGAAGATGAAAAGGCAAGCCATGAATTGGGTACCTTAGTTCCAAATATATCATTGGCCATTAATTAATACCAAGAAAATGTGAAAAATTCTGATGAATTTGTAAGAAAAAAAAATAGAAAATGGGCAAAAGAATTAAGCATGAAAACCATATTTTGACAAAAATGCTAAGTACCTGAAATTTCTACCCAATGTAGGTATTCAAATAATTAACATTAATAAAAAATTAAAGATATTTTCAAACTTTAACCCATTGAGAAAACACTGAAGTATCTGGTGATATTCATTGTATGTCTAAAGTGTTTTAATGCTTCCTCTCCTATTAAAATGCTCTAGAGAATTTCCTGAATATATGTACTAGGAGACTTGCTCAAAAGACTCAAAATATTTTCATATAAACAATAAATGAAATGGATAAATGCATGCAATACATAAGTTCTGACACACTAAAACAATGGAATATTATACAGCACTGGTAATGAATAGGCTATAGCTACATTTATGGACTTGTATAAGTCTTGGTTAAGATTTAATGTGGATTTAAAAAAAATAACAAAAAAGCACTGAATGCTCCATTAATTTTAATTTCAAAGCAAGCAATTATGCATTGTTTAGTGATACATCAGGTGGATTTATAAAGTAGAACTAAAGCAGGACAGATGTTAAGAAAAATTTAACTTAGTGGTATCAGAAGATAATCTCTATTAGTCTCTCTTGTTTTTGAATATCTTTTGAGCAGAGCATTGACAAGTTTCTATTCTGGAACGTTTTCAAGGATTTCTATACAGTAGTCAGTTTTGAAAGATAGAGATTGTATCTGCCTCTGGGACAGAGAACAGATTTACTTGCTCCCAAGAGTAATAAAGATAATCTCTCCTAGTAAAACAAAGATTGGGTAGGTTTTCCAGAAATCACCTCAAAATATTGTAGTTTTCTGAGCTCAGAGTTACTCATTCAAAAGGCAAATGGCACATGCAACTTCTTTCCAAGATCTACGTAACCTCTTTGGGACCCAGGAAGCAAGGTGAGATAATGGGGACAATAAGCTCACGTTGCCGACTATGTCATAAGTAAGAAGTCCCTTTTTCTTTCCTAATAGTCTTCTTTCCTCTGTCTTCTTCAAGAATCCACAAAACTGTAGTAGGCTAACATGTTAGTTTGAAAGCAGGGAAATATCTCTGACCCTTTACAGTTCTTGAAATGTGGTAACATCTGATAGGGAAAAGAGAATGCAATTGTGTGTCTCATATATAGAGCTTCTGGTTTGCGTGAATATTCTATCTTCAAATATACTGTGTTTTGCATTATAGTTCTTAACAATTGTACATTGCTATATCATAAGGATTTATGTAATTCATTTATTTGACTAATATCCTGTTTTGGACACGTCCTATTTTTGCTTTCATATTGTATCTAGAGCTTCCAGTTCATCCACTAAAGCCTGCACTAATCTAGCCTATTACATAGGCAGCTATAGAAGTTCATGCCACTTAATGGGCTGTATTAACACGTAACATAAATATAGTTTAGTGGTGACTCATGTTTCAATAATCAAGGTCAGAGAAGATTGGATACCAGAAAAGTTAAAATTAACTGCCACAAAAACAATTGTCATTGCAAACATAGTTTATTTAGAAAGAAATTCCTGATATAATGAATATATATTGTTTTACTCCTGAGAGGATTATGATAGATGCTTATGGCAAATATGATGTCTACACACATCATTCATATTTTTATCTATCACTTTTTTTGGCCCATGGGATAACCATGTGCCCAAAAAAAGCAAGAGCAAGAAAATCATCAGAGAGAGGTGGAATGCATTTTCACCTTTTTTCAGTCAGCAATACCCTTTGGACTGTATGTTGACATGTAGGAGAGAGAAGAGTGACAGTTCTATTTTATGGAAAGATTGACAAGCTTCTTAGAGAAATATAAGATTCTATTGAATATGGAAAAGCATATACTAATTGTGATCAGGAAATTGTATGAATATAGATAATTTTGGACAATTTTAATAAAATTACAGAAGTAGAATTGAGATAATATGAACAACAGAAGTGTTCAAAACAGATGAATTTTAGGGGCATGAAACAAAAGACATACAAAGAAACAGAGAAATTAGCCCTTGAATTTCTCATTTTAATGACACTGGATATTCATCTCACTTAATCTTCTAAATTTTCTTGAAGAGATCTCTAGTCTTTCCCATTCTATTATTTTCCTGTATTTCTTTGCATTGATCGCTGAGGAAGGCTTTCTTATAACCCCTTGCTATTCTTTGGAACTCTGCATTCAAATGGGTATATCTTTCCTTTTCTCCTTTAGCTTTCACTTCTCTTCTTTTCTCAGCTATTTGTAAGACCTCCTTAGACAACCATGTTGCCTTTTTGCATTTCTTTTTCTTGGGGATGGTCTTGATTATTGCCTCCTGTACAATGTCATGAACCTCCCTTCATAGTTCCTCAGGCACTCTATCAGATCTAATCCCTTGAATCTCTTTGTCACTTCCACTGTATAATTGCAAGGTATTTGAATTAGGTCATATGTAGATGCTCTAGTGCTTTTCCGTACTTTCCTCAATTTAAGTCTGGATTTGGCAATAGGGAGTTCATGATTTGAGCCACAGTCAGCTCCTGGTCTTGTTTGTGCTGACTGTACAGAATTTCTCCATATTTGCTGCAAAGAATATAATCAATCTGATTTTGGTGTTGACCATCTGGTGATGTCCATGTGTACAGTCTTCTCTTATGTTGTTGAAAGAGGGTGTTTACTATGACCAGTGCATTTTCTTGGCAAAACTTTGTTAGTCTTTGCCCTGCTTCATTTTGTACTCTAAGGCCAAATTTGCCTGCTACTCCAGGTATCTCTTGATGTTCTACTTTTGCATTCCAACCCAGTAATACCAGACCACCTGACCTGCCTCTTGAGAAATTTGTATGCAGGTCAGGAAGCAGCAGTTAGAACTGGACACGGAACAACAGACAGGTTCCAAATCGGGAAAGGAGTATGTCAAGGCTGTATATTGTCACCCTGCTTATTTAAGTTATATGCAGAGTACATCATGAGAAACGCCTGGCTGGATGAAGCACAAGCTGGAATCAAGATTTCTGGGAGAAACATCAATAACCTCAATATGCAGATGACATCACCCTTATGGCAGAAATTGAAGAAGAACTAAAGAGACTCTTGATGAAAATGAAAGAAGAGAAAAAGGTGGCTTAAAGCTCAACATTCAGAAAATGAAGATCATGGCATCTGGTCCTATCACTTCATGACAAATAGAAGCAGAAGCAATGGAAACGGTGCCAGAATTTATTTTTTGGCCCTCCAAAATCACTGCAGATGGTGACTGCAGCCATGAAATTAAAAGATGCTTACTCCTTGGAAGAAAAGCTATGACCAACCTAGACAGCATATTTAAAAGCAGAGACATTGCTTTGTCAACAAAGGTCCGTGTAGTCAAAGCTATGGTTCTTCCAGTAGTCATTTGTGGATTGAGAGTTGGACTATAAAGAAAGCTGAGCACTGAAAAATTGATGCTTTTGAACTGTGGTGTTAGGGAAGACTCTTGAGAGTCCATTGGACAGCAAGGAGACCAAACGAGTCCATCCTAAAGGAAATCTGTCCTGAATATTTAATGGAAGGGCTGATGCTGAAGCTGAAACTGCAATACTTTGGCCACCTGATACGAAGAACTGACTCACTGGAAAAGACACTGATGCTGGGAAAGATTGAAGGTGGGAGGAGAAGGGGACGACAGAGGATGAGATGGTTGGATGGCATCACAGACTCAATGGACATGTGTTTGAGACAACTCCAGGAGTTGGTGATGGACAGGGAGGCCTGTCGTGCTTCAATTCATGGGGTCGCAAATAGTCAGGTACGACTGACCAACTGAACTGATGAAAAGGATGACTTTTGGGGTGTTAGTTCTAGAAGGTCTTTTAGGCCTTCATATAATCGTTCAACTTCAGCTTCTTCTGCATTGCCTGTTGGGGCATAGACTTGTATTAACTCTGAAATTGAATTGTCTGCTTGGAAATGAACAGAGGTCATTCTGTCGTTTTTGATGTTACATCCAAGTACTGCATTTTGGACTCTTATTGACTGTGAAGGCTATTCCATTTCTTCTAAGGGAATTTTGCCCACAGTAGTAGATGTAATGGCCATCTGAGTTAAATTTGCACATTCCAGTCCATTTTAGTTCGCTGATTCCTAAAATGTTGATGTTCACTCTTGCCATCTCCTGTTTGACCACTTTCAATTTACCTTGATTCATGAACTTAATATTCCAGGTTCCTATGCAATATTGCACTTTAAACATCATTGGACTTTACTTCCATCACCAGTCACATATACAACTGGTTATTGTTTTTTCTTTGGCTCTTTCTCTTCATTCTTTCTGGAGTTATTTCTCCACTGATCTCCAGTAGCATATTGGGCACCTACTGACCTGAGGAGTTCATCATTCAGTGTCATATCTTTTTGCCTTTTCACACTGTTCATGAGGTTCTCAAGGCAGGAATACTGAAGTGATTTGCCATTCCTTTCTCCATCAGACCATGTTTTGTCAGAACTCTCCTCCATGGTCTGTCCGGGTGGCTCTACATGGCTTGGCTCTCAGTTTCATTGAGTTAGACAATGCTGTGGTTCATGTGATCAGTTTGATTAGTTTTCTGTGATTGTGGTTTTCCTTCTGTCTGCCCTTTAACAGATAAGGATAAGAGGCTTATTGAAGCTTCCTAATAGGAGAGACTGACTGTGGGGGTTACTGGGTCTTGTTCTGATGGGCAGGGCCATGCTCAGTAAATCTTTAATCCAATCTTTTTTGATGGGCAGGACTGTGTTCCCTCCCTGTTAACTGACCTGAGACCAAACTATGGTGGAGGTAATGCAACCTCCTTCAAAAGGTCCACTGCATGCACTGCCACAAAATTCTCCAAGCCAAGCTTCAACAGTACGTGAACTGTAAACTTCCAGATGTTCAAGCTGGATTTAGGAAAGGCAGAGGAACCAAAGATCAGTTGCCAATATCCTTTGGATGATTGAAAAAGCAATAGAGTTAAAGAGAAACATCTACTTCTGCTTTATTGACTATGCCAAAGCCCATGATTGTGTGGTTGACAGACAAACAGTGGGAAATTCTGAAGAAAATGGAAATACTAGACCACGTGACCTGCCTCTTGAGAAATCTGTATGCAGGTCAGGAAGCAACAGTTAGAACTGGACAACAAACTGGTTCCAAATCGGGAAAAGAGTATGTCAAGTCTGTATTTTGTCACCCTGCTTTTTAAAATTATATGCAGAGTACATCATGTTAAATGCCTAGGTGGATGAAGCACAAACTGGAATCAAAATAACCAGGAGAAATACCAATAACTTCAGATATGCAGATGACCCCATCATTTGGCAGAAGGCAAAGAACTAAAGAAGAGGTGGCACGAATACACAGAAGAACTCTACAAAAAAGATCTTCACGACCAAGACAGTCATGATAACGTGATCACTGACCTAGAGCCAGACATCTTGGAATGTGAAGTCAAGTGGGCCTTAGAAAGCATCACTACGAACAAAGCTAGTGGAGGTGATGGAATTCCAATTGAGCTATTTCAAATCTTGAAAGATGATGCTGTGAAAGTGCTGCACTCAATATGCCAGCAAATTTGGAAAACTCAGCAGTGGCCACAGGACTGGAAGAGGTCAGTCTTCATTCCAATCCCAAAGAAAGGCAATGCCAAAGAATGCTCAAACTACCGCACAATTGAACTCATCTCACATGCTAGTAAAGTCATGCTCAAAATTCTCCAAGCCAGGCTTCAGCAGTATGTGAACCGTGAACTCCCAGATGTTCAAACAGGTTTTAGAAAAGGCAGAGGCACCAGAGATCAAATTGCCAACATCCGCTGGATCATGGAGAAAGCGAGAGAGTTCCAGAAAAACATCTATTTCTGCTTCATTGACTATGCCAAAGCCTTTGACTGTGTGGATCACAATAAACCGTGGAAAATTCTTCAAGAGGTGGGAATCCCAGACCACCTGACCTGCCTCTTGAGAAACCTGTATGCAGGTCAGGAAACAACAGTCAGAACTGGACAAAGAACAACAGACTGGTTCCAGATAGGAAAAGGAGTACGTCAAGGCTGTATATTGTCACCTTGCTTATTTAACTTCTATGCAGAGTACATCATGAGGAACGCTGGGCTGGAAGAAGCACAAGCTGGAATCAAGATTGCCAGGAGAAATATCAATAACCTCAGATATGCAGATGACACCACCTTTATGGCAGAAAGTGAAGAGGAACTCAAAAGCCTCTTGATGAAAGTGAAAGAGGAGAGTGAAAAGGTTGGCTTGAAGCTCAACATTCAGAAAACAAAGATCATGGCATCTGGTCCCATCACTTCATGGGAAATAGATGGAAAAACAGTGGAGACAGTGTCAGACTTTATTTTTTTGGCTCCAAAATCACTGCAGATGCTGACTGCAGCCATGAAATTAAAAGACGCTTGCTCCTTGGAAGGAAAGTTATGACCAACCTAGATATTATATTAAAAAGCAGAGACATTACTTTGCCAACCAAGGTCAGTCTAGTCAAGGCCATGGTTTTTCCCATGGTCATGTATGGATTTGAGAGTTGGACTGTGAAGAAAGTTGATCGCCGAAGAATCGATGCTTTTGAACTGTGATGTTGGAGAAGAATCTTGAGAGTCCCTTATACTGCAAGGAGATCCAACCATTCCATTCTGAAGGAGATCAATCCTGGGTGTTCATTGGAAGGACTGATGCTAAAGCTGAAACTGCAATACTTTGGCCACCTCATGTGACGAGTTGACTCACTGGAAAAGACTCTGATGCTGGGAAAGGTTTGGGGCGGGAGGAGAAGGGGACGACAGAGAATGAGATGGCTGGATGGCATCACCGACTCTGTGGACATGAGTTTGAGTGAGCTCCGGGAGTTGGTGATGGACAGGGAGGCCTGGCGTGCTGTGATTCATGGGGTTGCAGAGAGTCGGACACGACTGAGCGACTGAACTGAACTGAACTGAACTAAAGAGCCTCTTGATGAAAGTGAGAGAGGAGAGTGAAAAAGTTGGCGTAAAACTCAACATTAAGAAAACTAAGATCATGGCATCTAGTCCCATCACTTCATGGCAAATAGATGAGGAAACAATGGAAATAGTGACAGACTTATATTTTGGGGCTCAAAGTCACTGCAGATGGTGACTGCAGCCATGAAATTAAAAGATGCTTGCTTCTTGGAAGAAAAGCTATAAGCAACCTAGAGAGCATATTAAAAAGCAGAGACATTGCTTTGTCAACAAAGGTCCACCTAGTTAAAGTCATGGTTCTTCCAGTAGTCACGTATGGATGTGAGAGTTGGACTATTAAGAAAGCTGAGCACCAAAGAATTGATGCTTTTGAACTGTAGTGTTGGAGAAGACTCTTGAGTATCCCTTGGACTGCAAGGTGATCAAACCAGTCTATTCTAAAGAAATCAGTTCCGAATATTCAATGGAGGACTGATGCTGGAAGTGAAACTCCAATACTTTGGCCACCTTTTGCAAAGAACCGACTCGTTTGTGAAGACCCTGATGCTGGGAAAGATTGAAGTCAGGAGAATAAGAGGACAACAGAGGATGAAATTGCTGGATGGCATCACCGACCCGATGGATATAAGTTTGAGTAAGCTCCGGAAGTGGTGATGGACAGGGAAGACTGGTATGCTGCAGTTTATGGGGTCCAAAGAGGCGGACATGACTGAGTGACTGAACTGAACTGAATCTTCTAAAATTTAGTTGTAATATGATCCTAAGTTCAGTTCAATTCAGTTCAGTCTCTCAGTCATCTCCAACTCTCCGCAACCCCATGAATCACAGCACGCAAGGCATCCCTGTCCATTACCAACTCCCGCAGTTCACTCAAACTCATGTCCATCGAGTTGGTGATGCCATCCAGCCATCTCATTCTCTGTCGTCCCCTTCTCCTCCCACCCCCAATCCTTCCCAGCATCAGAGTCTTTTCCAGTGAGTCAACTCATCGCATGAGGGGGTCAGTGTATTGGAGTTTCAGCTGTAGCATCAGTCCTTCAAATGAACACCCAGGATTGATCTCCTTTAGAATGGACTGGTTGAATCTCCTTGCAGTCCAAGGGACTCTCAAGAGTCTTCTCCAACACCACAGTCCAAAAGCATCAATTCTTCGGCGTTCAGCTTTCTTCACAGTCCAACTCTCACATCCATACATGACCACTGGAAAAACCATAGCCTTGACTAGACGGACCTTGGTTGGCAAACTAATGTCTCTGCTTTTTAATATGCTATCAAGGTCGGTCATAACTTTCCTTCCAAGGAGTAAGTGTCTTTTAATTTCATGGCTGCAATCAGCATCCGCAGTGATTTTGGAGCCCAAAAAAAATAAAGTCTGACACTGTCTCCACTGTTTTTCCATCTATTTCCCATGAAGTGATGGGAACAGATGCCAGAATCTTTGTTTTCTGAATGTTGAGATTCAAGCTAACCTTTTCACTCTCCTCTTTCACTTTCATCAAGAGGCTTTTTAGTTCCTCTTCACTTTCTGCCATAAGGGAAGTGTCATCTGCATATCTGAGGTTATTGATATTTCTCCCAGCAATCTTGATTCCAGCTTGTGCTTGTTCCAGCCCAGCGTTCCTCATGATGTACTCTGCATAGAAGTTAAATAAGCAAGGTGACAATATACAGCCTTGACGTACTCCTTTTCCTATCTGGAACCAGTCTGTTGTTCCATGTCCAGTTCTGACTGTTGCTTCCTGACCTGCATACAGGTTTCTCAAGAGGCAGGTCAGGTGGTCTGGGATTCCCATCTCATTCAGAATGTTCCACAGTTTATCGTGATCCACACAGTCAAAGGCTTTGGCATAGTCAATGAAGCAGAAATAGATGTTTTTCTGGAACTCTCTCGCTTTCTCCATGATCCAGCGGATGTTGGCAATTTGATCTCTGGTGCCTCTGCCTTTTCTAAAACCTGCTTGATCATCTGGGAGTTCACGGTTTACATATTGCTGAAGCCTGGCTTGGAGAATTTTGAGCATGACTTTACTAGCGTGTGAGATGAGTGCAATTGTGCGGTAGTTTGAGCATTCTTTGGCATTGCCTTTCTTTGGGATTGGAATGAAGACTGACCTCTTCCAGTCCTGTGGCCACTGCTGAGTTTTCCAAATCTGCTGGCATATTGAGTGCAGCACTTTCACAGCATCATCTTTCAAGATTTGAAATAGCTCAATTAGAATTCCATCACCTCCACTAGCTTTGTTCATAGTGATGCTTTCTAAGGCCCACTTGACTTCACATTCCAAGATGTCTGGCTCTAGGTCAGTGATCACGTTATCATGACTATCTTGGTCGTAAAGATCTTTTTTGTAGAGTTCTTCTGTGTATTCTTGCCACCTCTTCTTAATATCTTCTGCTTCTGTTAGGTCCATACCATTTCTGTCCTTTATCGAGCCCATCTTTGCATGACATGTTCCCTTGGAATCTCTGATTTTCTTGAAGAGATCTCTTGTCTTTCCCATTCTGTTGTTTTCTTCTATTTCTTTGCATTGATCACTGAGGAAGGCTTTCTTATCTCTCCTTGATATCCTTTGGAATTCTGCATTCAGATGCTTATATCTTTCCTTTTCTCCTTTGCTTTTCGATCCTTAGTAGAAGTCCCAATTGGTTTATCTACAATACATTTAGCCAGTTATATTACAGGGATTTAGTATTATTCAGAGTTTATAAAGGTGTTAGATTGCCTATACTATGTGTTATATAATAACCCCATAACATCTATTGCATTATCAAACCTCATAATATCACTGAAGTGAAATACATCAAGAGTTACACAAATTAAGAAACATCATTTCAGTTCAGTTCAGTTCAGTCGCTCAGTCGTGTCCGACTTTTGCGACCCCGTGAATCTCAGCACACCAGGCCTCCCTGTCCATCACCAACTCCCGGAGTTCACTCAAACTCATGTCCACAGAGTCGGTGATGCCATCCAGCCATCTCATCTCTGTCGTCCCCTTCTCCTCCCACCCCCAATCCCTCCCAGCATCAGAGTCTTTTCCACTGAGTCAACTCTTCACATGAGGTGGCCAAAGTATTGGAGTTTCATGTTTAGCATCAGTCCTTCCAATGAACACCCAGGATTGATCTCCTTTAGAATGGACTGGTTGGATCTCCTTGCAGTCCAAGGGACTCTCAAGAGTCTTCTCCAACACCACAGTTCAAAAGCATCAATTCTTCGGTGTTCAGCTTTCTTCACAGTCGAACTCTCACATCCATACACGACCACGGGAAAAACCATAGCCTTGACTAGATGGACCTTGTTTGTCAAAGTAATGTCTCTGCTTTTTAATATGCTATTTAGGTTGGTCATAACTTTCCTTCCAAGGAGCAAGCGTCTTTTAATTTCATGGCTGCAGTCAGCATCTGCAGTGATTTTGGAGCCCAAAAAAACAAAGTCTGACACTGTTTCCACTGTTTCCCTTTTATTTCCCTTGAAGTGATGGGACCAGATGCCATGATCTTTATTTTCTGAATGTTGAGCTTTAAGCCAAACTTTTTCTCTCTCCTTTTACATAAGGACTACAAAAAAACTTCACATCTTTCATGTTTGCCATCACATGAATTTGCTGAGTAATTGTGTAGAAAATTTTAGCTTATGGGGCTTTTTGAATTTTGGAATTATAAATAAAGCAGTGTAGATCAGTGTGTTATGGCATGTAGCACAGCACAGCACAGCAGACTGTAAGATAATTTATATGTCCTGAACAGTGAATATTAAAACAGTCATAAGCATCTCACATATCATCAGCCTGTCAAAAATATTTACGTACCATTTGGAACTTATCATTAATCTACACATTATACATGACATATTACAAGCTATTAGATATATGTGCTCACCTGCTCTTAAATTGAAACTGTCTGCTTTTCATTTAGTGATAACATATTTAGATATATCTTTAACCATACAAAGAATATTTTTATTCCTGACTTTAAAAAAGTTAAAAATACACGGCAAGTTTTTCACTTGTTTTCCATGCTCAGTTTCTTGTCAAAGAATATTCATGGATACAAAACAACAGTGGGGAACTAAGACTGAAAAGTATGATTTGAATCATTGAGACCAACATTCAGGTGGAGGTCTAGAGTGATTAGTGTTCTGCATTCTACTTGAGGTGCTATCTCTCTCTCCTGGATTAAACACTATACTGTTACATGCAAGACCCAGGTATTATACAGAGTTGGACTTTCTAGGATCCATTTCATCCCATATAGCACTGAAATATTATTTTCAACCTCAAAATCTTTACATCTTTTCATCGAAGATTTCTTAAGGTAATGCAACTACAACAATAATGCAATAATAATATTAGTTGCCAAAAATAGTCAACATCACCTATGCATTAAGCACTATTCTTGATTCTTGGGATATTTGATTTAATGTTTCTACCATCTATATGTATAAAATTATTCATATCTGAACATTGCATACAAAGAGCCTGCCTACAAGAGCAAAGACTTTTACCGAGATCACACAGATAAAATAGGACACATTCAGTTGGGGAAAATATTCTGTGTTTATTTGTGGTTTCAAAATCCAGATTATTTTGCCTCCTTGGTATGGAGCTACTTAACCTTGGATGTTCTTTAGTCAACAACAGACTATCACCAAAACACATACAGTTGTTTTAATTACTCATTTTATTTATTTAGTAGCTTAGCAAGGCATTTCACATTTGTTCAGAAAAGGGCTAAGGGAAAATTCAAATTTTTCCTGTAATTTCTTTTTGAGTCCTATTTTAACAAACAAAAGGAATAAAGTTAAAAAGGTAACTATCAGAAATATTGCAAATTAACATTAAAGCATGTTAATAAGCTCCATTTCTAAAGTAAGGAAACAGAAAGAGGATGAGGGTGTTGACTATTCATTGAGTAAGCTGGACCTTCTAAAGTAGTAAAGCAATAAATAAGACTGTGAAGTAAGCAGTCTTGGTATATAAGAAATAAAGCTCATTCAAGAGAAAAAATTCTGAAACAAGAGATCAAGAAGAAAGAATAGAAACTATGGGACTCCTAAATGTATGCTCTTTCTCTGTTAACTAATCCACATAATACTTTAGCAAGTAAGTAAACATTGTTCTCCCCAATTTGTAGTTAAGAAAACTGTGAGATTCTGTGAAATCAAGTCATTTGCTCAAGCCTCCAGCTTAAGTTTGTTGAAAAGCCAAAATCTCTAGGCAAATAACTCAAGCTCATGCAATGACTAAATTCATCTTTTGTGTGAATGGGTAATATGGATTGGATTTTCTCAAGGATTGAAATAACTAACACAATTTTGCACACTCAAAACCTAATTCCAAAGTATCTCAAAGAGCACTACTGATAGAACTGAATACATTTTTACAAGAATTTGTGTCTCTGATCTCTCACTGTTTTAGAAAAATGATCTTTAGGTGAAAAATAATAAAGTGATTTAAATAGCAAACTGCTAATTAGTTGCAGTGAGAGACTATTTTGGGGGGGCTTCAAAATCACTGCAGAAAGTGACTGCAGCCATGAATTTAAAAGACACTTGCTCCTTGGGAGAAAAGCTATGACCAACCTAGACAGCTTATTAGAAAGCAGAGACATTACTTTGCCAACAAACGTCCTCTAGTCAAAGCTTTGGTTTTTCCAGTAGTCATATGTGGATGTGAGAGCTGGACTATAAAGAAAGCTAAGCGCCAAAGAATTGATGATTTTGAACTGTGGTATTGGAGAAGACTCTTGAGAGTCCCTTGAACTGCAAAGAGATCCAACCAGTCCATCCTAAAGGAAATCAGTCCTGAATATTCATTGGAAGGACTGATGCTGAAGTTGAAACTTCAATACTTTGGCCACATGTTGCGAAGAACTGACTTATCTGAAAAGACCCTGATGCTGGGAGAGATTGAAGGCGGGAAGAGAAGGGGATGACAGAGGATGAGATGGTTGGATGGCATCACCAACTTGATGGACATGAGTTTGAGTAGGCTCCGGAGTTACTGATGGATAGGGAAGCCTGGTGTGCTGCAGTCCATGAGGTCACGAAGAGTCAGACATAATTTAGTGACTGAACTGAACTGAATCAATTGTAGATCTGAGAACAGAGGTCTCCTTACCCCTTGTCCAGAACCCCATTTATTTCTTTGCATTTGGAGTGTGTCACTTAATTCTTGTCAGTTCAGTCACCATATCTTCATCTTGAAAACAGTCTTCATAGATATAAGTGGACTCATTATTAGAGAAAATGCAGAGTAGTGTAAAATTTTGCTTCTGCACAAATATTCCAATTTAAAAGTAAACCACTTATCCCAAATTTAAGTACAGCTCTCGTTGGCTTAATGTGTTTTCTTAATTTAGAAGAACACTTCCATTTTTTCTCAGTTGTTCTTAGAAAAAAAATTAATACAATACCCATTTTAATGTTTCTTAGTGTAGATAAAAAAGGAAAACTTATCATTATAGATCTTTGCTAATTATTTGAATGTCCGTTAGTAATATGAATACTCTCAGGTGAGAATAAAATGATTTAGATTCATAATAAGTACAAAATATGTTGATAAAGAATGGTAACATAGAAAAGAAACTGTCAAAAGTTTTAAAATATTTTATTGATTAATAAGATCTATATTTACTGCAATGCCCCATATCTAAACATGGCACTAGATAGAGAGATGAAGATATATCATCTCTCATCCCTGCTCCAAAGGCATTCCCAATCCTGTAGAAATCTTTGTCAAATGCCTACTATGCAATGGTGTCCATGAAAGATAGTTTATATTCAAAAAGAGGTAAAAGTAGAAATAGCTATCATGAAGAAATACCTATCAACCCTCAAAAAATCAGTGAAAGGTAGTTTTCAGACACCTGTTGAGTGTTCACCACACTGATTATCCCCTAGTGAAGGCAACAGAGAAGAGGATGAAGAGCAAGTCCAGATGAACTCTGGTAGAGGGAAAGGATGAGCAGCAGAGATAGTACAGTTTTGAAGAAGGAGATGGGAATCTGTAGTTGTCCAGGTAAGAAATTACCTAAGGTAGGAAGGAGCATATTGTAATATTGAGTCCCTAGAAGTCAAGCAGTGTTCTGGGTATAAGAAAAAAGTGAAAGATTTTCACCACGAAGTTTGAAGTCAGTAGATTTGGTTTTTAGGCATTACTCTGTCATCTTCACTTTTTAACATATTCTTTTTGTTATTATTTGTTGTTGTTTAGTCACTAAGTCGTGTCTGATTGTTTTGGGTGCATCCAAAATTGAAGAAAGTGTGGGAAAGCAATAGACCATTCAGGTATGATGTAAATCAAATCCCTTATGATTATACAGTGGAAGTGAGAAATAGATTTAAGGGACTAGATCTGATAGACAGAGTGCCTGATGAACTATGGATGGAGGTTCATGACATTGTACAGGAGACAGGGATCAAGACCATCCCCAAGAAAAAGAAATGCAAAAAAGCAAAATGCCTGTCTGAGGAGGCCTTACAAATGGCTGTGGAAAGAAGAAAAGCAAAAAGCAAAGGAGAAAAGGACAGATATACCCATCTGAATGCAGAGTTCCAAAGAGAACACAGAGAAATAAGAAAGCCTTCCTCACTGATCAGTGCAAAGAAATAGAGGAAAACAATAGAATAGGAAAGACTAGAGAAAATTAGAGACACCAAGGGAATATTTCATGCAAAGATGGGTCAATAAAGGACAGAAATGGTATGGACCTAACAGAAGCAGAAGATATTAAGAAGAGGCGGCAAGAATACACAGAAGAACTATACAAAAAAAGATCTTCATGACCCAGATAATCATGATGGTGTGATCAGTCACCTAAAGCCAGACATCCTGGAATGCGAAGTCAAGTAGACCTTGGGAAGTATCACTATGAACAAAGCTAGTGGATGTGATGGAATTCCTGTTGAGCTATTTCAAAACCTAAAAGATGGTGCTGTGAAAGTGCTGCACTCAATATGCCAGCAAATTTGGAAAACTCAGTAGTGGCCACAGGACTGGAAATGATCAGTTTTCATTCCAATCCCTAAGAAAGACAATGCCAAAGAATGCTCAAACTACTACACAATTGCACTCATGTCACACACTAGTAAAGGAATGCTCAAAATTCTCCAAGCTAGGCTTCAGCAATACATGAACCATGAACTTCCAGATGTTCAAGCTGGTTTTAGAAAAGGCAGAAGAACCAGAGATAATTGCCAACATCTGCTGGATCCCCGAAAAATCAAGAGAGTTCCAGAAAAACATCTATTTCTGCTTTATTAACTATGTCAAAACCTTTGACTGTGTGGATGACAACAAACTGTGGAAAATTCTGAAAGAGATGGGACTACCAGACCATCTGACCTGCCTCTTGAGAAACCTGTATGCAGGTCAGGAAGCAACAGTTAGAACTGGACATGGAACAACAGACTGGTTCCAAATAGGAAAAGGAGTACGTCAAGGTTGTATATTGTCATCCTGCTTATTTCACTTATATGCAGAGTACATCATGAGAAACTCTGGACTGGACAAAGAACAAGCTGGAATCAAGATTGCTGGGAAAAATATCAATAACCTCAGATATGCAGATGACACCACCCTTATGGCAGAAAGTGAAGAAGAACTAAAGAGCCTCTTGATGAAAGTGAAAGAGGAGAGTGAAAAGGTTGGCTTAGAGCTCAACATTCAGAAAACTAAGATCATAGCATCCGGTCCCATCACTTCATGGCTAATAGATGGGGAAGCAGTGACTGTGTTTATATTTTGGGCTCCAAAATCACTGCAGATGCTGATTGAACCCACGAAATTAAAAGACGCTTACTCCTTGGAAGGAAAGTTATGACCAACCTAGACAGCTTATTAAAAACAGAGACATTATTTTGTCAACAAAGGTCCGTCTAGTCAAGGCTATGGTTTTTCCCGTGGTCATGTGTGGATGTGAGAGTTAGACTGTGAAGAAAACTGATTGCCGAAGAATTGATGCTTTTAAACTGTGGTGTTGGAGAAGACTCTTGAGAGTCCCTTGGACTGCAAGGAGATCCAACCAGTCCATTCTAAAGGAGATCAATCCTGGGTGTTCATTGGAAGGACTGATGCTAAAGCTGAAACTCCAGTACTTTGGCCACCTAATGCGACGAGTTGACTCACTGGAAAAGACTCTGATGCTGGCAAAGATTGGGGGCGGGAGGAGAAGAGGACGACAGAGAATGAGATGGCTGGATGGCATCACCAACTCGATGGACGTGAGTTTGAATGAACTCTGGGAGTTGGTGATGGACAGGGAGGACTGGTGTGCTGTGATTCATGGGGTCTCAAAGAGTCAGACACGACTGAGCCACTGAACTGAACTGAACTGGTGTAGAATAAAATCTGAAGTCAGTAATGAGCCATTTTGAAACTGCTGAAATGTGTCTTGAGTGACAAGTATCACTGGCTTCAAGGTTCTGTGCTCTTTATGTCTCAATGTGGAAAGAATACAAGAGGCAAAATGATAGATAAGAAGTGATTTATTAGTGTAGGATGCTTGTGAGGCTTACAAAGAGGCAGGCAAGGGTACCACCCCAAGAACTTAGTAGGCTACAGTTTTATAATCAAAGGAAAATTGGAGTGGGGAGATCATCTTCTTCCTCAATCTTGAGTAGAGTTAAACTTCCATTATCAGTTCCTTCCCTTCCTCCATGTCAGTTGGGGGAGTTTTCTTGTGCATGCATGGTCAACTGAGACTGTCATAGTAAAATGGAAATGAGAAAAACATATACTAAAATATGGTAAATCATTTCAGGTTTCAGTATAATGTCACCTTTTCTTTGTATTTTTGCTTTTAGAGTATGCAGTAAAGCATGTCTTACTGACCTCACTAGGCAGGATGTGGGTCTCATTCTACCATTATTTTATTATTTGGAAGTATGTTTATGCTTCTGTTCCATTGTTTTATTGCAAAGCAAACCTGCTTGGTTTTGTGGTTAAGCAAATTTGCACTCTTGAGTGACCATTAGCTTGCAGGGGTCTTCTGTACTTTTTTAAAATTTATAATCCCTTAGTGGGGTTAACTATTGACACTTAATTACCTACTCTGTCCCTTTGCTCTGTCCTTACCAATTTCACTAATTTTCTAAGCTTTATCACACATGTAAAGTCCTGAACTTAATAGTTTGAACACTAGAATAAATTAAGTACCAATTCAAGCCATGGGTGAACCACTTAGGAGTAGCAGAATTTAGGAAGTTATAAACTTGTATGAACCTGCCTTTCTAATTTGGAATATTGAGGTATTAATACTAGATTGTTATGAATATTAAGGGAGACATTTCAAATAAAATGCAGAGTAGTATTAAGCTAGTATCAAAGGTTAAGAATCATAAATCATTACTGAAATTCAGGTCAAGTGAAGGTGATGGAATTCCAGTTGAGTTATTTCAAATCTTGAAAGATGATGCTGTGAAAGTGCTGCACTCAATATGCCAGCAAATTTGGAAAACTCAGCAATGGCCACAGGACTGGAAAAGGTCAGTCTTCATCCCAATCCCAAAGAAAGGCAATGCCAAAGAATGCTCAAACTACCACACAATTGCACTCATCTCACACGCTAGTAAAGTCATGCTCAAAATTCTCCAAGCCAGGCTTCAGCAATATGTGAACCGTGAACTCCCAGATGTTCAAACAGGTTTTAGAAAAGGCAGAGGTACCAGAGATCAAATTGTCAACATCCGCTGGATCATGGAGAAAGCAAGAGAGTTCCAGAAAAACATCTATTTCTGCTTCATTGACTATGCCAAAGCCTTGGACTGTGTGGATCACAATAAACTGTGGAACATTCTGAAAGAGATGGGAATCCCAGACCACCTGACCTGCCTCTTGAGAAACCTGTATGCAGGTCAGGAAGCAACAGTCAGAACTGGACATGGAACAACAGACTGGTTCCAGATAGGAAAAGGAGTACGTCAAGGCTGTATATTGTCACCTTGCTTATTTAACTTCTATGCAGAGTACATCATGAGGAACGCTGGGCTGGAAGAAGCACAAGCTGGAATCAAGATTGCTGGGAGAAATATCAATAACCTCAGATATGCAGATGACACTACCCTTATGGCAGAAAGTGAAGAGGAACTCAAAAGCCTCTTGATGAAAGTGAAAGAGGAGAGTGAAAAGGTTGGCTTGAAGCTCAACATTCAGAAAACAAAGATCATGGCCTCTGGTCCCATCACTTCATGGGAAATAGATGGGGAAACAGTGGAGACAGTGTCAGACTTTATATTTTTGGGCTCCAAAATCACTGCAGATGCTGACTGCAGCCATGAAATTAAAAGACGCTTCCTCCTTGGAAGGAAAGTTATGACCAACCTTGATAGTATATTAAAAAGCAGAGACATTACTTTGCCAACCAAGGTCCGTCTAGTCAAGGCTATGGTTTTTCCCGTGGTCATGTATGGATGTGAGAGCTGGACTGTGAAGAAAGCTGATCGCCGAAGAATTGATGCTTTTGAACTGTGGTGTTGGAGAAGACTCTTGAGAGTCCCTTATACTGCAAGGAGATCCAACCAGTCCATTCTAAAGGAGATCAATCCTGGGTGTTCATTGGAGGGACTGATGCTAAAGCTGAAACTGCAATACTTTGGCCACCTCATGCGACGAGTTGACTCACTGGAAAAGACTCTGAT
Source organism: Moschus berezovskii (assembly GCF_049115385.1). Lineage (NCBI taxonomy): Eukaryota > Metazoa > Chordata > Mammalia > Artiodactyla > Moschidae > Moschus > Moschus berezovskii. The sequence goes on along the minus strand of NC_142470.1, from coordinate 73,154,406 downwards.
GCTGTGAAAGGTTGGGGGCAGGAGGAGAAGGGGACGACAGAGAATGAGATGGCTGGATATCATCTCCGACTCTGTGGACATGAGTTTGAGTGAACTCTGGGAGTTGGTGATGGACAGGGAGGCCTGGCGTGCTGTGATTCATGGGGTCGCAGAGAGTCGGACACAACTGAGCGACTGAACTGAACTGAAATGAAAACCTGATAATGATTACAAGTTTGGGTTGGATTTGCTTGGACAACAAAACCCTGAAGTCATAGAATAAATCAACAAACAATGGTTAGCAAATAGTTGAATTACTGGTTTTTATTAAATAATGACTTAGAATTATTCACTTAGGAAACTTTCTATAACATAACTCATGACTTATTTATATGTTTATATGAGATAAATCCAAGTTATCATTTTATTTTAAAAATTATATTGCATGATGAAAATAGCAATGACTGTGAAAGCTGATGTACTTGATTTGCATTCCTAACCTCTCACTACCTATTGACTTTGAATTAATTTCTTAGTTTCTTCCTTTGTAAAATGACAATGAAAATAACCCCTGCTTTCTAGAATTTTTGTAAGGATTATACTGAATTAAATAGTATTTTTAAAAACAGAGTAGGGATACATAGCAGTTGTTATGTGTGTGATTGTCAAGTGAATTATTCCTAACAATGTGCTTATAGTTTTTACTCAATAAAAGATCAAAAACAGAGAGGAGAGTGAGAAAGAACCAGAGAACATACACACACAAGGAGAGAATGAACTAAGCCCCAAGCCAAGAGAATCACAATTCAGGAAATAGAATGTTAAATGTTCATTAATGCAATCAATAACTTATGAATCTCATTCTTGCTGTTAGGATAGTAAAGACGGCAATTAAGGGATTATACTATTAAAATTATCTAATTTACAGATAATGCTATTTCCTTTAACTTTGCTAGGTAAGCAAAATTTGTCTGTAAAAATTCACTTTATTAGACTCTGCCATTTAATAGAAACCAATACTCAAGATTTAGGGCCCCAGAAATTGAGTATAGAACCCAAAGGTCACCAGGTCATCCTCTGCAAGATCACTCATGTAAACACTAGAAGAATTACAAAAATTGAAATTGCAAAAATAACTACTTCCTATGTAATTATGTATCTGAATTGTATAGGTAAATATATGATTTGAGGGGCTGTGCCTATTTTAATTTTAGAGAAATTTGTGCTTTTCTTCAAGTAATTTCAAAGCTCAGGTAATAAACATTGAAAAATGTTGGCAGTTTTTTCCTCCCCACCAACTTCATGACCTAATTTAAATTCAAAAGTTTTTGAGGCATGCAAGATGAGCCATTATTTTGCATATGGGGCTGGAAAAATGGAATAGCAGTATCCCTGTTGTATGAGAAAATGAGGTAAATCCAAGTTGCTTTGTGTTTATAAAGTAGCAATGAGCTAAAAACTCTCACAGAGTCACAGAGAGAACTTTCTGCAAAAAATTTTAAACCTCACTCTTCAGTAAGAAGTCATTTTGGGGAATACTTTTACATTTCCCAACTCTCTTTTTCAACAATGTCTTTTCTTACTCTCTTTTAAAATTCATATGGCAGTTTCTAATATGACCTATGGTCTTTAAATCTTCCCCTGATAGCAGGAGTTTGGATAAGTTCATCATCTTAGACTTAAACACCATGATCTTCTATATATTTTAAAAAAGAATATATCAGTGGTTATTTGAGAGAGAGAATGTAACTATTGCATTGGAATTTGACAGATATTCTCTATTCAAAAACCTTTAAAAAAGGAGCAATAAACAGAATTTGAAAACCCAGTAACTGTATCCACATGATGGCATGAGATAATTTTGTGGCCCAAATACACCCTAGATTTATTAGAGAGGAAAAAACATAGTTTACCCGTCTTCTTTTTCAATCAGCCTTTCCATCAAACTGAAGACAGTAAAGCAAAATAAGTAAACACAGAAGCAACCTCTGTTTACTGGATATGGAATCATCGGAGTATGTTCACACTCATAAGACATTGAATTCATCAGTTTGGGAAACCCTACAGAAAGCCTGTGAAGGTACCAGAGCATGCACTTGGTTTATCTTTTTTCCCTGACTCCTTGCTAAACCTCTACTCACACTTGAGTGATTTAAGCATTCCTCAGGAATAGTGACATCCATAAACTATTGTGATCACTTTTCTGTACAAGTATGTCACTATTAAACCAACATAATTTGCAGAAAAATTACACCCTGATATTGATTTTATTTACTTAATATTCAAAGTAAGAAAGGTAGGAAAATGCATCTGAAGTTACGGTATCCTCTGGTAATATATATTCTAATAGTGCTTTTTACTCTATATAAAATAGAGTTCCCAAATTTTGCTAGCATTTTCTTTACTTTTTTAGGGTGTTTTGGTTTTGCCTGAGAATTAAACTGAGATAAGACAAATTAATAGGAGAAAAGCATACAAGTTTATGTGTTTTACATGATATAAGAACCCTTATATGGGGTGAAACCCCAAAGGAATGGCAAAACCTACATGCTATTATATTAGGTTGAATAAGGAGAAACAGTTGTGGAAAATTAAACTATATTCAGAGCCTCAAGAAAAATAAAAATTGAAAAGCTCTGTTCATACAGAGAACTCTTGGCTTTGACTTCCCATCAAAGAAAGTTTCTTTTCTGCTGGTACAGAGAGGACATCTTTCATATCGGAGTTTCAATCTCCTATTTTCAGGAAGAAAAGAGGAAGTTAAGATATCCTTCTTGCATCTGCTGTTTTTTTAAATGTCTTTAAAAATAATCCTGAAGCCAAAGTTATGTATTTGGGCTGGTGTATTCTGCCACTCTTCATTCTTAGAAGATTCATAAAAATATGGACGACAAGGCCATGTTTCTAACAAATCTCTCCCAAAATTCTAATGAAAAAGCATATTAATTTTCTGACAAGACACACTCAAAATTACTTCATATAAGTAGAGATTTTCTTACTTATTCATATGCATATTAAAAATTTTCATCAGTATCTTATATTAGGAGCACATCACCATTCACAAGTTTTTAGTATTTGTAGGTAACTCTTTGAGGTACCACACATCCAATTACTCAATATGCATATATACATCCATCCATCCACACAAATACATTCACACACACACATACATGCCCTGTACTTCCTCTGTATTCCCTCCCACTGCTAACAGATTGGTTTGGGCTTTCAGCATTTTTTTTTCTGATCAATAAGCTCCTAGATGATAGCTGACCTGAAGATTTTCTTCAACTAGTCCGTCCTCTCTACCTCTAGTAATACTAGATTTCTAGAAAACAGTGTTTATAAGGACTTGTTTAATGATTCTTCTTCAGCTGTAAGATAAATCCTCAGCACGCCAATAGATAAGGCACACAAGATTCTCTGTAACTATTCAAAATTCTATTAGAAAATTCTCTGTTCAACATCTCTTGCTTCCCATTCTCCATCCATATGCAGTTTTCTCCAGCTGCAGCAAACTGCTCATTTCTCCATATATGCCCAGTTCTTTTGAACCTGTAAAGTTCAGCAGAGATTATACATTCCCTCTAGAAGTATTTACCCATAAAATCTCTTATTAGATGTTACTTTCCCAGCTTATATATCACTGCCTCTTACACATTTATATGGATATTTATGAATTTTTAATTTATAGATTTTCAATATATATATTATATATACATATATGTATATGTGTATTTATTTTTATGAAATTTTCTGTTGTTTCCTTCTGAGACCCCAAGTAGATTCTGCATAAGAAGTCATATTTGTTTTCAATTTTATCACATTTTACAATATATTGTGACCAAGTTCATACTTGAGAATTCTATCAGAACGATGCACTGACTTTTGGTTTCTGGTCTGGGTGCACAACATCAGCTGTTAATGAAATAAAACATACCTTTTTAAAAAAACAATTGCTTTAACATTCTCACACATAGAAGAGCAGTTTTATCTTCTGATGCAAAATTTTGGTTTTCAGTGACTTCACTAGCAGGGATTTGGTAAAAGATCAAGTTGAAAATGAGGTTTCACAAAGCACTCAGAAAAATTTGAAAAAAATGTCTTAGTTCCTAATAAGACCTTAAGTGTTCAAAATGACCTTTCAGTTCAGTTCACTTCAGTTCAGTTCAGTTCAGTCACTCAGTCATGTCTGACTCTCCGCGACCCCATGAATCACAGCACGCCAGGCCTCCCTGTCCATCACCAACTCCCAGAGTTCACTCAAACTCATGTCCACAGAGTCGGTGATGCCATCCAGCCATCTCATTCTCTGTCGTCCCCTTCTCCTCCCGCCCCCAACCTTTCCTAGCATCAGAGTCTTTTCCAGTGAGTCAACTCGTCGCATGAGGTGGCCAAAGTATTGCAGTTTCAGCTTTAGCATCAGTCCCTCCAATGAACACCCAGGATTGATCTCCTTTAGAATGGACTGGTTGGATCTCCTTGCAGTATAAGGGACTCTCAAGAGTCTTCTCCAACACCACAGTTCAAAAGCATCGATTCTTCAGCGATCAGCTTTCTTCACAGTCCAACTCTCACATCCATACATGACCACGGGAAAAACCATAGCCTTGACTAGACGGACCTTGGTTGGCAAAGTAATGTCTCTGCTTTTTAATATACTACCAAGATTGGTCATAACTTTCCTTCCAAGGAGTAAGCGTCTTTTAATTTCATGGCTGCAATCAGCATCTGCAGTGATTTTGGAGCCCCAAAAAATAAAATCTGACACTGTTTCCACTGTTTTTCCATCTATTTCCCATGAAGTGATGGGACCAGATATCATGATCTTTGTTTTCTGAATGTTGAGCTTCAAAAATGACCTTTAGGTTATGTAAAAACATTATTGGGTTTTACAACCAAATATCTTGGGTGGGGGCTAATTAGCTAGATCTTGAAGGAGAGATAAATGGTTCTCTTAAATTGTCTTTCACATAGTACCTGGTGCTGCAGTGGAACCCTCTGGGTACCTCACAAACAGTATTTCAAGAAAATGAATATGTAAGAAAGCACTATAGCAGGCAAGATTTGTAATCTTACCATGTTTTCTTCCTAAGTTACAGTTGAAGCTTTCCATACAAAATGCTGAAATTTCTGCTTGATAGCAATATTAATGAAAAAGCATTGAAACATATTTTAGGTGTCAGCTTTCAAAGTATAAAATCAAATCCAATTGACTTTGTGGTTCACTTTATTAAAATTCCAGTTGCCATAATGATCTTTTGTTTAATGACTCTGGCAATGTTGAAGACCTTTCTGCTCAATGTTTAGCCCAGAGTTTGGCAACTTTACCATCATTACCTGACAGTTCATTAGAAATGCAGAGTCCAGGTCTTACCTCAGATCTACTGCAGATAGGAGTCTGCTGTGTAACAGGATTTTCAGTTGATTCAAATGCACATTGTTTTATTTATTTATTTAAAATTATTTTATATTGTACTATAGTTGGTCTTCCTTGGTGGCTCCGACAGGAAAGAATCCACCTGCAGTGTGGGAGATCTGGTTTCAATCCCCGGACTGAAGATCCCCTGGAGCAGGGCATGGCAACCCACTCCAGTATTCTTGCCTGGAGAATTCAATGGACAGAGGAGCCTGGTGGCCTACAGTCCATGGGGTTGCAAAGAATCATACACGACCGAGTAACTAAGCACAACACACAGCTGACTTACAATGTTGTGTTAATTTCAGGTGTACAGCAAAGTGACTAAGTTATACAAATACATATATCTATTCTTTTCCAAATTATTTTCCTGTTTAGGTTATTACAGATTACTGAGTGGAGTCCTCTGCTCTATACAGTAGGTCTCTGTTAGCTATCTATTTTAAGTATAGTAGTGTGTATATATTATTAAATTTTAAGAGGTACTGATGTAAGCTGTCACCAAGCATAATTTTCAGGATTCTACTAGCTTGAAACTACCTAAGACTGTGAGGTTTAAAATATAAAATGAAATATTAAATATTTAATCATAGCGCACTAAAAGGAAGTATTTGTTGCATAATTTTGCAATGTTTTGACCACCAAAATCATAATTACCTTAAAGTGAAAAAAAAGTGAAGTCACTCAGTCATGTCCAACTCTTTGCAACCCCATGGACTGTAGCGTACCAGGCTCTTCCATCCATGGGATTTTCCAGGCAAGAGTACTGGAGTGGGTTGCCATTTCCTTCTCCAGAGGATCTTCCTGACTCAGGTATTGAACCCAGGTGTCCCGCATTGTAGGCAGACACTTTACCATCTGAGCCACCAGGGAAATCCAATGGTTAATTACCTTAACCAGTCAAATAATTTTATCTGTGGCTCTTTTCGGATCACATTTCCTACTTTGCATTTTATCTAAGTACAAACCTCATTTGCTGAACAGTGTTTTGAAATACCTGAATATAGAAATTATTTAATACTTCATAAGAACTGGAAAACAGTAGGCTATCCAACAGTCAGAATTTACAATTAATGTTGTAGGTCTCTGATTCATTGGAAAGATAAATATTATTAATAGTTTGTTAGTTATCTTGAAATATTTGTTTTAGATATTAAATAGCATGTTATAATATGTTTTATAATGTATACATAGTATATTAAGTACTCATAAATACTTGTTAACTATGTATTATTAATATCATTTATAGTTTTAGTAATTTCATTTATGCATGTATTCAAAAATTTATTGTCTTCTCTGTGCCAAGTTCTATGTGCTTGGGGAATAGCAATGAACAAGACAACCAAAAGTTTCTTACATTTTAGTGTGAAAAACAGAAAAACATAGAAAAAAACTATATAGTAATTTGTTCTGAAGGAAAAATAAAGCAGCAGGAGTGATAAGGGGATGAGAAAATGTGGGACAGGGTAGGGGGTAGTGTTGCCCCATTGAGCTTGATAAGTAGCAGAATCTGAGTGAGGATTAACCTTACATGTGTAAGATTTTTAAGGCAGTGGATCTACTTTGAGATAAAGACATAAAATAATTAATCCTGATGATCTCAATACAGATGATGGTGGCAAACCTATGAGTATTAGAGGGTTGAGAAAGAGAGTAGGTTCCTTCTATGATAACACAGAGTTCTGGAACCCTGTTTTCACTTTGGCAGTGGTGACAGGGAGTACACAGGGTACACAGATTTGTTCGGTCCCAACTTGAATCATATTCCTGAAAGCATTTCCTTTTCTATATATTATGTGAACCTCACTTTAAAACATGATTCAGACATTATCTTTAATTCATACTGAGGCTGGAGAAGGAAATGGCAACTCGCTCCAGTATTCTTGCCTAGAGAATCCTGTGGACAGAGGAGCCTGGTGGGCTGCTGTCCATAGGGTCACATAGAGTTGGACATGACTGAAGCGGTTTAGCATGAATGCATGCATTGGAGAAGGAAATGCAACTCACTCCAGTATTCTTTCCTGGAGAATCCCAGGGACAGAGGGGCCTGGTGGGCTGTCGTCTATGGGGTCACACAGAGTTGGACACAATTGATGTCTGGATGGCATCACCGACTCGATGGACATGAGTTTGAGTGAACTCCAGGAGTTGGTGATGGACAGGGTGGCCTGGCGTGCTGTGGTTCATGGGGTCGCAAAGAGTCAGACACGACTGAGCGACTGAACTGACTGACTGATGCAACTTAGCAGCAGCATATTGAGGAAACCAATGACAATTTAATTCACTTATCTTTAGCTAGTGACTGATGTTTGCTAACATAGAGGCAAGCTTCAGACTACAGTGTCTACACTGAAATAAATGTGTGTCACCTACCTAGAATGTGGACCAAAACTTGCCTTTAATTCATATGTTTAAGTATACACAATGTAAGAAAGAGAGGCATCCTTTCTGCTGCCATGAATTAAAATCTTCTGGTCCTTGAATCAAAATCTTTCCAGGATTTCTCTCAAGATATGGCAAGTCCATTGGTTACAAAACCATAGTGACTCATTCATTTCCACTCTCAGAAGTCTTTCTGGATTTGTGGAAACGAAATCCATCTTATTAGGCAGGAATATAAGGCAAAGGGGCAGTGGTGAATTACAACAGAAATACATTGCCACAAGGAAAGTTGTCTAGGTATCCAAAACAGCACACAACATATGCATCTGCACACTTACACTGTAAGCAAGTCATGACTTCTTCTCACTTATTTACCTTTAAAGCAGTCAGGCCAAGTGAGATTCTAAGCAGGATGGACAGGAAGGTTAACAGTGTCACAGAGGAGGCATCCGGCCTCAACATTTCTAAATAGAGCACTCATATTATCTTCTCTACATAAGGCAGAAGAAATCTCTGCCTCCTTGCTCCTCTGCTTACATATCAAACATTTAAAATAGCCTCTAGTGACATGAGAGCCTTGGAAAATTCTTGATACAGATCATAAACTAGATGGTATATCTTGGCTTTACATATTCCCCAGGTAAAGTGTTTTGCCTCTGCTCTCTTTCATACTGCACCTTGAGGAATATTCTCAATATTTTCTTGTGTAACAGTTGATATATCAGGGACAAGCAGTGTCTACCTTACCTACAAATAGTTTACCTGCACAAATGTGAAAGATAATGAGAATTGTCAGTCCCGGACGTTGCCGAACAGCAACTGACTGTGGGACTCCCTGGTTGCCAGCTCTATTGAAATTACCCCCAGTCGGGGACTCATGCAATTACTAGTCCCCTGATACTTCTAACATTATTCTATGACTGCCATGTAAGTGCCAGGTGAAATTAAAATGACAGTTTAACTCCCTTAATAAGTCCCAGTGTTTTCATTTGTAGTCTAATCCATCATAATCACTTTTACCCCACCTTTTATATTCATTGGAAGATACTTGGAGACTAAATTGGACAAATCCAAGATCTATGTAAATTGCACTTTATTAGATGTATAGTTAGCAGGAAAAAAAAAAGACACAAGAAATAGTTACTTTTATTTCTGCCAGGCCTTCAGAGCAAGATAATCTATCTATCTATGTACCTATCTACTATCTCTATCACCTGTCTCCATATTTGTCATCATATAGCTACATAATGAGATTGATAAAGAAAGAAAAATAATTAAAATTAATAAGTAAATGCTAAATGGTAGACATTTGTACATGACTACTGGAAATAAACCATAGCTTTGACTGTATGGACTTTTGTCAGCAAAGTGATGTCTTTGCTTTTAAATATGCTGTCTAGATTTGTCATTGCTTTCCTTCCATAGAGCAAGTATCTTTTAATTTCATGCTTGCAGTCACCATGATTTTGTAGTCCAAGAAAATAAAATTTTTCACTGCTTTCCCCTTCTATTTGCTAGGAATGGTGGGATCAGATGCCATGCTCTTAGTTTTTGAATGTTGAGTGTTCAGCCAACTCTTCACTCTCCTCTTTCACTTTCATCAAGAGGATCTTTAGTTTCTCCTCACTTTCTGCCTTTAGAGTGGCATCATCTGCATATCTGAGGTTATTGATATTTCTCCCAGAAATCTTGACAGCTTGTGATTCATCCAGTCTGACATTTGACATGATGTACTTTGCATAGAAGTTAAATAAGCAGGATGATAATAAACTGCCTTGACATACTCCTTTCACAATTTGGAACCAGTTCATTGTTCTATGTCCAGTTCTAACTGTTGCTTCTTGACTCCCATTCAAGTTTCTAAGGAGGCAGGTAAGGTGGTCTGGTATTCCCATCTCTTTAAGGATTTTGCACAGATTGTTGTGATCCACACAGTCAAAGACTTCCATGTAGTCAATGAAGCAGAAGTAGATGCTTTTTTCTGGTACTCCCTTGCTTTCTCCATGATCCAACAAATGTTTGCAATTTGATCTCTGATTCCTCTGCTTCTTCAAAACCAGCTTGTACATCTGGAAGTTATTGGTTCACATGCTGCTGAAGCCTAGCTTGAGGGATTTTGAGTATAACCTTCCCTAGCTTGAGGGATTTTGAGTATATGAAATGAGAGCAATTGTAGGGTAGCTTGCACATTTTTTGGCATTGTCTTTCTTTCTTTGGAATTGGAATTAAAATTGACCTCTTTCAGTCCTGTGGCCACTGCTGGGTTTTCCAAATTGGCTACATATTAAATACAGCACTTTAACAGCATCATTTTTTCCCCCCAGATTTTAAATAGCTCAGCTGAAATTCTGTTACCTTCACTAGCTTTGTTGATTGTAGTGCTTCCCAAGGCCCACTTTACTTCACACTCCAGGATGTTGGGCTCTAGGAGAGTGGCCACACAGTCGTGGTTATCCAGGTTGTTAAAGATCTTTTTAAAAATAGTTCTGTGTATTCTTGCCACCTCTTCTTATCTCTTCTGCTTCTGATAGGTCCTTACCATTTCTATCCTTTATTGGGCACATCCTTGCATGCAATGTTCCCTTGATATGTCCAATTTTCTTGAAGAGAACTCTAGTCTTTCCCATTCTATTTCTTTCCTCTATTTCTTTGCATTGTTCATTTAAGAAGCCCTTCTTATCTCTCTTTGCTATTCTCTGGAACTCTGAATCTTACCCTTTCTACCTTGGCATTCTTTCGCTTTTCTTCTTTCCTCGGCTATTTGTAATTTATGCTCATTACTGGTACCCTATATCTTTCCTCTAGGTTTTTGAGACCATTTTGTTTTCTATGATTTTTTATGATAAGGAAGTCCATACTGTGTGCTCTCACATCTTCTGAATAGTTGTATAATAGATACAAGGATTAATTTATTTTGTTTCAGTTATTTACAGATAGATATCACTTTTGTGATTTACAAGCTGATGGAATCATAAACCTGAAAATAAATTAGCAGTCTTCAGAATCAGATCTTGGATTTTCTTTGTCTTTTTTCTTCTTTATCGTGGTATGGCTGACAAAAATTTTATAAATTTAGGTTGTACAGCATGGCTGTTTTAATGATGTAGAATGTGATGATTTAATATGTATTTGTTTATATTGTGAAATGATTACCACAGTCAAATTTATTACACATTCTTCCCCTCACATAGTTACCAATGTTTCTTTGTGTGTGGTGAGAACACTTACCGTTTACTCTTAGGAAATTTCAAGTATCCAATATTGTATAGGCAAATCTCAGAGATATCATGAGTTTGGATCTAGATAACTGCAATAAAACTAGTCACACAAATTTTTTGGTTTCTCAATGCAAAGAAAAATTGTATTTCTACTATACCAAAGTTTATTAAAGTGTGTAATAGCCTTATGTCTAAAAAAGACAAAGTGTATACTTTAATTAAAAATAGTTTATTACTAAAAATCTAATCATCATCTGAGCCTTCAGCAAATGATAATCTTTTTATTGATGGATTGTTTTGACTCCATGTTGATGTCTACAGACTGATCAGGGTGACGGTTGCTAAAGATGGGTGGCTGTGTTAATTTCTTAAAATAAAACAGCAATGAAGTTTGCCATATCAACTGACTCTTCCTTTCACTTGAACTCTTAGAAGCCGTTGTAAGATTATTAATGGTCTAATTTCAATATGGTTGTGTCCCAGGAAATAGGGAGGCCCAAAGAGTCAGATACAACTGAGCGACTAGCACACAGACACCCACACAAAGAGAGGTAAATAAACTGGGGAAAGGCCAGTTGGTAGGGCAGTCAGAACTAACACAATATTTATCTATTATTTGTTGTTTTATTTGGGCAGTTTGTGGCACCCCAAAATAATTACAATAGTAACATCATAAATCACTGATCACAGGTCACCACAACAAATATAACAATAATATAAGTGTTTCAAATGTCACAGAAACTATCAAAATGTAGCACTGAAACACAAAGTGAGCAAATGTTATTGGAAAAATGACACCAATAGACTTTCATGATTCAGCGTTACCACACACCTTCAATTTGAAAAAAACCATGATATCTGAAATGCACAATGAAGCAAAGCACAATGAAGCAAAGCACAATGAAATGTGACTTCTTAATTACATTAACAATTATTATCATTGTTAATTATCTGGCTAATTATAATAACCTGTATTGCTAATTATACTCACCAGGCTATACATTAGATCCCCAGAATTTATTCACCTTATAAATGAAAAATTTGTACCCTTTGACCAATATCTCCCTCATTTCCCCCAGTCACAAGCCGCTGACCATAATTCTTTCAATTCTTCTTATTCATTTCTAGTATCATAATCAATTCCACAACATTTTCTTTTCAGAGTTAAGAGTTTGAAGATCAGTGTTGCTTTATTCCACAAAACTTAAAATTAAGTAAATGAACAAATCGTGCTTTTTAATTATATTTACTATAAATAAAATGGTAAAAATAGAGTTTGAGACATTATTTTCTTTCCTTTAAAATTAAAATCATCGTCATGACAAAATCATGACAAAAATTATTGACAATTTATCCATAAATGCTGCTGCTGCTAAGTCGCTTCAGTCGTGTCTGACTCTGTGCAACCCCATAGACAGCAGCCCACCAGGCTCCTCCGCCCCTGGGATTCTCCAGGCAAGAACATTGGAGCGGGTTGCCATTTCCTTCTCCAATGCATGAAAGTGAGAAGTGAAAGTGAAGTTGCTCAGTCGTGTCTGACTCTTAGTGATCCCATGGACTGCAGCCCACCAGGACCCTCCATCCATGGGATCCTCCAGGCAAGAGTACGGGAGTGGGTTGCCAATGCCTTCTCCAGGGAAACCAAATAGCCAAGTCCAAACTCAGGATCCATTATTGCTTCCCAGGTGGCGCCAGTGGTAAAGAACCTGCCTGCCAATGCAGGAGACATAAGAGATGCAGGTTCGATCCCTAGATGGGGAAGATCCCCTGGAAGAGGGCATGGCAACCCACTCCAGCATTCCTGCCTGGAGAATCCCATGGACAGAGGACTACAGTCCATAGGGTTGCAGAGTCAGATACAACCAAAGGGGCCCTACATTTTATTAAAAGGATGATTAATATATGACTCTTTCTTTCTCCTATTATGTCAGATTTTTCCTCACTATTTTTATCATACTATACTGATTTATCAGGTTTCAAATAAACAATGTGATAATTTTCCCATGATTAGGTCTAGTATTATTTATCATGTTCCCATTTCAATAAGAAACACTATTTAAGAAAAGGAATACATATTCACCTAGGAAAAAAACTTAAAATGCACAAACAGAAGAAATTCTCTAGCCATATAGCTCACACATTATGGTTTTGAAAATATTTGTACACATTTGCGTGCATATGTATGTACCTTTCTTTAAAAAAAAAGTCAAAGCATTATGTATAAAATCTACTTTCTTCATTTAGGACTTTGTAGTGATTATTTTCCCACATCTAGAACTATTCCTTTATATTTTTTAAGGTGTACTTTATAAAGTGTTCTATTAAAGTGCAGTAATTTATTTTAGCAGTTTCCTGTTGTTGGATATTTATATTGTTTCTGACTTACACTTATAGATAATGACTGTTAAAATTATATTAATATGTGTAGAGCTCACAGTAAATTACAATGAATGTGCAGTAGGTCAAAGGTTATGCTCACTTTTATCTTCAATGATTTTGTATTATCTGATGATTCTACTTCTCAAAGACTGTTGTTTATTTGCTCATTTAAATAATGTTAAAACAGACGTCAGTCTTGTGCCAAAGCACATGCTGGGCACTAGGAAAAAGGGTGCATTTTAAAATAGGAAAACAGGCACAATCTTAGCAGTGTAGATGAAAGCAGTCAAATAGGGGAGATAAGTGATTAATCTGATTACACTTTAATATGTACTATGAAAACAGAGTAAGATTCAGTTGAGTTCAATTGCTCAGTCATGGCCGACTCTGCGACTCAATGAACCACAGCACACCAGGCCTCCCTGTTCATCACCAACTCTTGGATTTACCCAAACTCATGTCCATTGAGTCAAAGATGCCATCCAACCATATCATCCTCTGTCGTCCCCTTCTCCTCCTGCCCTCAATCTTTCCCAGCATCAGGGTCTTTTCAAATGAGTCAGTTCTTTGTATCAGGTGGCCAAAGTATTGGAGTTTCAGCTTCAACATCAGTCCTTCCAGTGAACACCCAGGACTGATCTCCTTTAGGATGGACTGGTTGGATCTCCTTGCAGTACAAGGGACTCTCAAGAGTCTTCTCCAGCACCATAGTTCAAAAGCATCAATTCTTCGGTGCTCAGCTTTCTTTAGAGTCCAACTCTCATATCCATACACGACTACTGGAAAAATCATAGCCTTGACTATACGGACCTTTGTTGGTAAAGTAATGTCTAACTTTTTAATATGTTGTCAAGGTTGGTCATAACTTTCCTTCCAAGGAGTAAGCGTCTTTAATTTCATGGGTGCAATCACCATCTGCAGTGATTTTGGAGCCCCCAAAAATAAAGTCGGGCTTCCCTGGTGGCTCAGAGGTTAAAGCGTCTGCCTCCAAGCGTCTGCCCAGGGACCCGGGTTCGATCCCTGGGTCGGGAAGATCCCCTGGAGAAGGAAACGGTAACCCACTCCAGTATTCTTGCCTGGAGAATCCCATGGACGGAGAAGCCTGGTAGGCTACAGTCCACGGGGTCGCAAAGAGTCAGACACGACTGAGCGATGGAACGGAACGGAACGGAAAAATAAAGTCAGCCACTGTTGCCACTGTTTCTACATCTATTTGCCATGATGTGATGGGACTGGTTGCCATGATCTTAGTTTTCTGAATGTTGAGCTTTAAGCCAACTTTTTCACTCTCCTCTTTAACTTTCATCAAGAAGGTCTTTAGTTCTTCTTCACTTTCTGCCTTAAGGGTGGTGGTCATCTGCATATCTGAGGTTATTGATATTTCTCCTGGCAATCTTGATTCCAGCTTGTTCTTATAGCCCAGCGTTCCTTATGATGTACTCTGCATATAAGTTAAATAAGCAGGGTGACAATATACAGCCTTAATGTACTCCTTTTCCTATTTGGAACCAGTCTGTTATTCCATGTCCATTCCTAACTGTTGCTTCCTGACCTGCATACAGGTTTCTCAAGAGGCAGGTCAGGTAGTCTGGTACTCCCATCTCTTTCAGAATTTTTCACAGTTTATTGTGATCCACACAGTCAAAGGCTTTGGCATAGTCAATAAAGAAGAAATAGATGGTTTTCTGGAACTCTCTTGCTTTTTTTGTGACCTAGTGGATGTTGGCAATTTGATCTCTGGTTCATCTGCCATTATATAAGAACATTTAAAAGAGAGACTTTATCTAAAGGACAAGATATATTTCCCTGAAAGAATGACAATCAAACCAACATCTGTAGGATGACTAGAAAGGTGGATTAATAAGTTTAAGTGATAAAAGACTACAGAAGAAAGAATTCCAGGAAGAGGAAGTAAGTCATATTTTTGCTAAGACTTCAGGTAGTTTACATCAGGAAAAATGTGATAGTATTATTATTTGTAAAGTTAGAATTGTCCCACCACTCAGAGAATTGAAGGATTGGGAATAAAATCAATTATAAGGAAGAAAGAAGCAATCTTTTATTTGTATTATGTATATATATTTAACCTTACTACAATATACACAAATTTTTCTTTTATATATGGTTTTTTGATTACTATGCAATTTAGTCATTTATCTGGGAATGTCCTATGTATATTACATTATCACTATAAACTTTAAAATAATTTTCATGTTGCCATGTGAGTTACTTATACAAATACATTGAACTTTTGTCATATTTTTATGAATATTTTCCTTCTAGATTACAAGGCAAGATCATGTCAACTTTTGATATACAGACATTTTACTTCATGCATTCAAGTCTATCATACTTTTCCTTTGTACTTTGTGACTTAGATTTCATACTTACAATTCCCTACCAATATTACATAAACAATCTTAGCCTTTCTTGAATTTACTGTCAGAGATAGCTTTGTTTAACCTGCTAAAAGGAATTCACACTTCTCTGAAGGAAGGAAACAATGTCCGACTTTATTTTGGGGGGCTCCAAAATCACTGCGGATGCTGATTGCAGCCATGAAATTAAAAGACGCTTACTCCTTGGAAGGAAATTTATGACCAACCTTGATAGTATATTAAAAAGCAGAGACATTAGTTTGCCAACAAAGGTCCATCTAGTCAAGGCTATGGTTTTTCCTGTGCTCATGTATGGATGTGAGAGTTGGACTGTGAAGAAAGCTGATCACCGAAGAATTGATGCTTTTGAACTGTGGTGCTGGAGAAGACTCTTGAGAGTCCCTTGGACTGCAAGGAGATCCAACCAGTCCATTCTAAAGGAGATCAGTCCTGGGTGTTCATTGGAAGGACTGATGCTAAAGCTGAAACTCCAATACTTTGGCCACCTAATGCGACGAGTTGACTCACTGGAAAAGACTCTGATGCTAGGAAAGGTTGGAGGTGGGAGGAGAAGGGGACGACGGAGAATGAGATGGCTGGATGGCATCACCGACTCGATGGACATGAGTTTGAGTGTACTCCGGGAGTTGGTGATGGACAGGGAGGCCTGGCGTGCTGTGATTCATGGGGTCGCGGAGAGTCGGACACGACTGAGCGACTGAACTGAACTGAAGGAAATTTAATCTTTAGTTCCATACTTTGCTGTTATTAACCACACGGTCTTTCTTATATTACATATGGGTATGTGACTCAGTGGTAAATAATTTGCCTGCCAATGCTTACCAATACAAGAAATGTGGGTTTGATCCTTGAACTGGGAAGATCCCCTTGAGAAGGAAATGGCAACCACTCCATTATTCTTGCCTGGAAATCCAATGGACAGAGGAGCCTGGTGGGATACAGTTCATGGGGTCAAAAAGAGCCGGACATGATTTAGTGACTAACAATAGTATCAACATCCCTTTATAATCCATCAAAATTATCAAGTGAATTTTAATCACGCATGTGACGATGGGTTTAAAACTGACACACTAGGTAAAGTCTTTACACATAACCTAGGTTTACTCTTTACACCATGTGTTGGCACATAATTTCATGTAGCCATCCACACACAATCTTGGAAGATGTGTGTGAACAGCCTATTAAGTTGTGATGAAAAGAAATTAAGCTCCCTGCCAAGGTTCTATCTCAAGTTTGTCATCAATATTGTGAACTTTTAGGTGAGTTAGGCATTTGAGCTCCTAACTAAAGATGAAACCATGTCTCACCTATATAGGTATTCAATGATTTCTAGTTTGCATTTACAATACTTGTCCCTTGAGAATGTACCTATATTAAAACAAAATCATATACTTGAAAAAAATAGTGAATGCTTTAAAATAATCATTCACATCAAAGTTTGATTAAAGCTCTATAAGAGATACAAGGGAAGCACAGATGAGGAGTACCTGAATCAATCCATGAGAGCTAAGAAAACCTTTAAAGAAATGCTGATACCTTGGCTTAGGGCTCCAAAAACAGCTAGAGACACTTTTGAAAAATAATGAAATATGATATTATTTTGCAAATATCCTGTCATTAAAGATAAAATACTGGGTTTCAGAAACACAAAAAAACCCCTATGAGTAGAGAAGGAATGCACAGTATGTGCAGAAGCTAGAGAGCTTTGGAGGTCTTTGTATAAGTATGTTGGCAACCAAATACTATGGGGAATCACTGAAGAATTTTACCTGCCAAGTCACATGATCAGAAGGGCAGAGACAAACCTACTTTCAAAAGTGAAAAGGAGCACACAGCTAGAAGATGTTAATGTCTTAGTCACCAAATTTGGAAATGTTGAAGAGCATCCAGGAAAATAAGGGCCTGACTCTTGAAGAATAAGAAATTGTACAATATAAATAACAATGATTTAATAATTAGATTTAAGCAGAAGGCTGGCTTCTACAATTGTTATGCAAATTCTGAAGCACTTATGGAAAAAAATAAACAGGCAAGAATATTCAGAAAGACTCTGAAAAAAAATCACAAAAATTAGAAGATGTGGTAAAGATGAATGAATACATATACAAATCAAATGAACAGAAAAGAAAGACTAGGGATAACCCAAATGAATATGAAATCTTATATGTAAGAAAGGCATTATCTCAGATGGCTAAGAAACACACTGAAAGATGCTCAACATCGCTCATTATTAGAGAAATGCAAATAAAATCTGGGATGAGATATCACCTCACACTGGTCAAAATGGGCATCATCAAAAAGACTACAAACAATAAATGCTGAAGAGGATGTAGAGAAAAGGGTACCCTCTTGCACTGTTGGTAGGAATGTAAATGGAAGATGGTATATAGATTTCTTAAAAAAAAAACAACTAGGAATAAATCCACCATATGACCCAACAATCTCACTCCTAGGCATATACCCTGAGGAAACCAGAACTGAAAAAGACACATATCCCAATGTTCATTGCAGCACTGTTTACAATAGATAGAACATGGAAGCAACCTAGATGTCCATTGACAGATGAATGGATGAAGAAGTTGTGGTACATGTATACAATGGAATGTTACTCAGCCATAAAAAGGAACACATGTGAGTCAGTTCTAATGAAGTGGATGAACCTAGAGCCTATTATACAGAGTGAAGTAAGTCAGAAAGAGAAAGACAAATACTATCGACTCTAGAAAGATGGTACTGAAGAATTTATTTGCAGGGCAGCAATGGTGAGACAGACATAGAGAACAGACTTGTGGACACAGGGAGAGGGGAGGAGAGGGTGAGATGTATGGAGAGAATAACTTGGGAACTTACATTACCATATGTAAAATAGATAGTCAAAGGGAATTTGCTGTATGTCTCAGGGAACTCAAACAGGCGCTCTGTGTCAGCCTAGAGGGGTGAGATGGGGAGGAAGATGGGAAGGAGGTTCAAGAGGGAGGGGACATATGTATACCTATGGCTGATTCATGTTGAGATTTGACAGAAAACAACAAAATTCTGTAAAGCAATTATCCTTCAATTAAAAATTTTAAAAAACACGTTGTTTAATAAAGGCAGTATATCATATTAAGAGAGCTAATATGAATTTGTTAACTCTGTTGTTACCTAGTTCAGTTCAGTTCAGTTCAGTTCAGTCGCTCAGTCGTGTCCGACTCTCCGCGACCCCATGAATCACAGCACGCCAGGCCTCCCTGTCCATCACCAACTCCCGGAGTACACTCAAACTCATGTCCACAGAGTCGGTGATGCCATCCAGCCATCTCATTCTCCGTCGTCCCCTTCTCCTCCCGCCCCCAACCTTTCCCAGCATCAGAGTCTTTTCCAGTGAGTCAACTCGTCTCATGAGGTGGCCAAAGTATTGGAGTTTCAGCTTTAGCATCAGTCCCTCCAATGAACATCCAGGATTGATCTCCTTTAGAATGGACTGGTTGGATCTCCTTGCAGTATAAGGGACTCTCAAGAGTCTTCTCCAACACCACAGTTCAAAAGCATCGATTCTTCGGCGATCAGCTTTCTTCACAGTCCAACTCTCACATCCATACATGACCACGGGAAAAACCATTGCCTTGACTAGACGGACCTTGGTCGGCAAAGTAATGTCTCTGCTTTTTAATATACTATCAAGGTTGGTCATAACTTTCCTTCCAAGGAGCAAGCGTCTTTTAATTTCATGGCTGCAATCAGCATCTGCAGTGATTTTGGAGCCCAAAAAAACAAAGTCTGACACTGTTTCCACTGTTTTTCCATCTATTTCCCATGAAGTGATGGGACCAGATGCCATGATCTTTGTTTTCTGAATGTTGAGCTTCAAGCCAACCTTTTCACTCTCCTCTTTCACTTTCATCAAGAGGCTTTTGAGTTCCTCTTCACTTTCTGCCATAAGGGTAGTGTCATCTGCATATCTGAGGTTATTGATATTTCTCCCAGCAATCTTGATTCCAGCTTGTGCTTCTTCCAGCCCAGCGTTCCTCATGATGTACTCTGCATATAAGTTAAATAAGCAAGGTGACAAGTTACCTAGTAGGATAAAGAATTTAGATCCATATCTCAAGATATACGTAAACCACAAATCAATAAAAGTTTTGAGTATAAAAAAATAAAACCATGCATGTGCTTGAGGGAAATATGAATGAATCATTTTATAACCTTTCAGTAAGGAAAGATCATGACCCAAAACTTGAAAACCACAAAATTACAATCTGACAAATAAACCATTAATAAATTTAATAAAAGAAAAAAAAAAGAAACACTTTTGCATAGCAAAAAATTATCACTAAAAATAAAAAAGAAAAAATAAGACTGAAAATGTTTATATCACAGAAAAAATATTACTATTGATACACAGGATTTATATATATATATATATAAATTCCCAAGAAATCAATAAGAAAAAGACCAATGGCTCATTATATAAAAGAACAGAGTATATACATAGTTCACAAGAAAATTATGTATACAAATGTTTCTTCAGCAGATGAAAAGGTGTTTAAGTTCCCTACAAATAACAGAAATGAAAAAAATCCCAAAAGTTGACCACACAATCTATTTGTAGAATAGTGGAGAAAAGATATTTTCATAACCCGCTGGCAAGAATGTGAAGATGAAACAGCTCTTCTGCAGGAAAATTCAGCAACATCTCTTGAAATTACAACTGCATCATCCTTTGATTCTACAATCCCACTTTGGGGAATCTATTCTATAGATATACTTGAACATGGGAAAAATAACAGATGTATAAATTTAATCATCTGGCATCTTTTTCAGTGTATCAACCTTGCATTTTCTAGAGTTTGAAAGCAAGCTAAATTTTAAGAGCAAAGCTACATTTTAAAATATTATGCAGCATTTAAAAAATGAGGAAACACTCTCCATCTTGATAGTAGATAAGTTCTAGAATATATTCTTAAAGATAAAGGTTTAGTACAGCATATGAGAAAAGAGGGAAGAGAATATATATTAATATTTCTTAGATTTACATCAAGAGACACTGGGAAAATACATGGGAAACTAAAAATGGCTGTGTAGGGAGTAAGTGTGATAGAATAAACCAGATTAGAACAAGACTTATATACCATTTTATATTGCTTTGATTTTTACATGAACTATCTACTCAGAGTATAAAATTAATCCACAGTAAAATATGGCCCAAATAAAAATACTATAACATATACATGTATAATGTTTAGCCTCCCCTGGTAGCTCCGTGGTAAAGAATCTGCCTTCCAATGCCTGCCATTGGATCAACTTGGGTTCAATCTCGAGTTGGGAAGATCTCTGGAAAAGAAACTGGCAACCCACTCCAGACTTCTTGCCTGGGAAATCTCATGGACAGAGAAGCCCTGTGGGCTACAGTCCATGTAGGAAGTCACAAAAGAGTCAGACACGACTTAGCAACTAAACAACGACAAATATAATATTTACAGAATCTATAGCAATGACAAATATAATGTTTACAGAATCTATAGACAACTGAAGCAAATAAACAATGTGTAAAACAGAAAGAAGATCCATAACTTATTTTCTTAAGTATTTACCTTTGTAAGTGCTTCATGATGGAATAGCTTCAGATATTCACTACAATCATAAAATATTAAATGTAACTAGTTTCTTGAGCATGGATGGGTGGTGAAACATAATAATATATAACATAACAGTGGTAACATAGCTTTTGAGGTTGCATGGGATATAAATTGAAAATACCTGTTCACCTTCTGCATGTCACTAATTTGAGGTTCCGGAAAGTATAACCCATTTGTATATTATTAACATAGTAGAGATGGAAAGTGTCAGTAGTTGTGTGCTTTTATTAAAAATAGTGTTTAATTTTTATTGTTTCTCTGGGAAGTTTATTTTGGTTTATTTTTAAAAGCTTTATGAGAATTGTAAAGCTCCATATAGAAAACCAACCGAGGCTAAAATCAATAGCATCATCAGTCACTTGCTACTTCTCAGGCCCTGTGTGTTCTGCTATAGCATTCAAAGTGTTCCTGTGAGAAATGGGGCTTTAACCTTGGAAGTTAGAGCAATTGAATACTAAAATATATTTGACTACTTTAGAAGTCTTTCAAAAGCCTCTAAGATTCTTCTGGTAACAAAACTATTTACTCATACAAACTTTAACTCTGAAATGAATGGAAATGACAGACTTGGACAGAAACCACCAGGAAAATGTACAATCAAAAGTGCTAACCTATGAATCACAGACAACCACAAAGAAACAAACAAGTAAACAACAATGTCTATGGTTTTTATGAGGGAGGGGTGATGGATGATTCAGAAACACATTCTATCTAATATTATCTCAGATTTGAGTGGTGAAAGGGATGCTCAAAATAGAAGAGATTAAACTCTTCAAATTATCAATGTGACAGAGGAAGGAAGGAGGAGGTGGGAATTCTTTAGTACATATTCAAATGATTCCTAGAGCTTTCTAGCACAAATAGAGCTAACTGTAGGAAAAGATCAAAGTTATAATCCAGTAGACTTGTTGTCGTTCACTTGTCCTTCACATTATTGTTCTTTTTAACATAAATTTTTTAAAAACCATGGGGTAGCAATATTAAGGACTTTGGCAAAAAAAAAAGAAAATCAGTAATTTAGAGCTTAATTTGTCTGTAAGTAATGGACCAGCTGAAGGATTCTATAACAGCTACAACTTGCTGTCTTATACAGGATAAGAGGTTCCAATCAGCAATTAGATTTGTCAGTATCAATTACTTGGACTAAGGTTTTGTTGTTGTTTTATTTTTTGCTTCTTTGCCAGTAAAGAATCAAA
The DNA here is from genome assembly GCF_049115385.1 of Moschus berezovskii. Lineage (NCBI taxonomy): Eukaryota > Metazoa > Chordata > Mammalia > Artiodactyla > Moschidae > Moschus > Moschus berezovskii. The sequence goes on along the minus strand of NC_142470.1, from coordinate 73,131,819 downwards.
CGGCAAAATTTCTTGGAAAAGCATAAATAAATTAGTAGTTTTAAATCACTACTTCTATCATTTGCTTTTAATTTTTAAGTGTTAATAGAAAAGAAGATTTTTGTGTGCAGTCATTATGTGAGGATTTAAAATGAAATCAGTGACACTCTACAATGACAGATGGAACTTCTGTCGTTTATAGTGAGAGAAAGCTAAATGCTCTTGGTGCACTGAATTTTAATTTAGTGGTTATAAAAATAATTTCAAAAGTTGGTTTGAAAAGTACTCATTTCTTTTTATGAAGTGATTACAAACTACATTGCTTGGATAATTTTTTTTTTTTTTTTTTACAATTTAAGGCATCTGTAATTCATATTGAATATAGAGAGAATAAATTGAGCTCCACTCAGAGTAATTTTATGTAAAACCTTCTCTATATAGACAATGCACCCCATCACATTTTTCATTCTCTCTGCCCTTGAGCTCTGATTTTTGAGTTCATGTCATATATTACAATTAGTCTTTGTAGGTTTATTCATGTGTTTACCTGTTTATTGTCTCTTTCTATAGACTAAGAGCTGGAATATGGCAGAGATCACTTATGCTTCCTTTATGACTGAGGATTTGGCATAGGGTAAGCTCTCAGGTTCTAGAAACTGAGAAGCAAAGGTTTTATCTTTTGTTTGGAATCAAGGTGTGAGATCAAATAACTGATATTTTTGAGATAAGATTCCTAAAAAGTTTTATTTCTCTGTTGCTTGACAATTTTAAGCACATTTTCTGCTTTTAGGGATTTTCAGAGTAAATATATACACTTGCCTGGCACATGGAACAGGATATAGAACACCAAACCTAAGGAGTCTTTTTAGGGTCTCCAATACCTTTTCCAAGCTTATTATTTCTCAATGTCTAAGTTTATTGTAGAATAATAACCACTAGAACATATGATAACTCTCGTTAACAATTATCATCCTGCCAACTCTGCCTTTTTGTTTGTTTGTTTTTAATTCTTAGATACCACTTGCCCAGGAGAAGTTGCAAATGTATTTTCCTGCTGGAAAAATATACTCCTTTTTAAAGTCTGATTGTTGTTAATATATAACCACTATTTTAAAACCCTATGTATACAACTTTCTAAAAGCCATAGTTGTTACCATGGCTCTGTTGGCTTATTTTCAGCATTACACAGATGAGTAAATGAAGGCTCTGAGAGGTTAAATACCTTGCCTGAATTTTTCCAGCTGGTGCTTGATGGAGCTAACATTCAAAACCAGGTCATCAAATTGTGAACAAGGCTTATGCACTTAACCACTACCTTACTGCTATTTATAGCTCCAACAAATATCTGTTTTGTCTCTGCAATAGGTAAAGTGTAATGGGCTTAGGAGTTGTACTATAACCCAGGGTTTAACACGTAAGAGGGGTGAACTGACCTCATTTTGTGAAAAATGTAGAGTGAAAAGGTCACAAATGAGTATTTGGCGGGGGGAAAGTTGGAAAAAGACTCTCTCCTTGCCTTTTATGTTCATCCCCATTATATTCCTGACCTTAATGAAATTTCTACCTAGAAAAGAGTATTCTTGATTCAAATTGAGAAGAGATACAATAGCCTTGGTGTCCTTTGGCCAACAAAATGACACTGTGGACCCAGGGAAGTAACAGCCTCATTAAACCTAATTACAATGAAATTCACAGACACATATTGTCTAACAAGGACCTTGGCCATCCTTTCAATTAGTTCTTAAGGCACTAAATGTTGGTTAACTACTGCCTAGGTGAAAGGATGTTTTAGACAGAAAATTACCACTGAATTATTTAGCCCAAGTGTAGGAGACTCCATTTTGGTCACATGACCCTTTCTTTCTGCCAGCTTGTTTCATTTGGAATTCATATAATCAACCATTAGTGAACCCCTGCTACATACAAAGAACTGAGTAACTTTTATACAGCTCAAAGAAACAAAGATAAATACATTATTCTTAAATTGTTTTAAACTATGGTTTGATAGGAAATGTGATTCATTTTCAGAGTAATAATTTGAATGCTACAGAGGGAATCCGCTCTCTCCCCTCCAAAATTTCTCTATCTCACCATCCTTGTCACAGTGTCATTCTTGAAGCAGTTAACAATTACTTCTCAATTCCCCTCCCTCAAAATGCTTTTACATATAAGTGCTGTGTATATACATGTGTATATTCATAATATACTTATTTTATGTACATAAGACCACAATTTAATAATGTTCTACATCTTACTTAATGTAATAACAATAAAACTTAAAATACTTAAAAAAAGTATGGAGAGAATAAAGTAAAAAAGAATAATCCAGTGCATGGATATAGCAAAATTGCTTAATTAATTTCCATTAAAGAATATTTATGTCTTTTACTGCAACACTGCAGTGAATATTCACATTTATATCTTTGTGCTTTTATCCAAAACTATCTATGTTGAATTTATGTTAATGGAATGACTGGGTCAGAGAGTATCTGTGTTTTAATTCAAACAATTTAGTTATTACTAAGCTGTCTAACAAATAGATTTTGCCATTTAAGTTATTTATGTGCAAGAATGGTTGGCAAGCAACTATGTAAATAGCTTTTTAATAATTGAAATAAAACATGTGCATCGTTAAAAATATTTAATAATACAGAAAAGCTCACAATTAAAGCAAACCTTTTGTTTTGTATACCCTGTTCTGTTCCAAAATAGGATTAAATTTAAACTCTTTTATCTCTGTTAAATTCTTCTAGCTTTGATATTATGATTTAGAGTAAGAAATATTTATTTGGTCATTGTCTTGTTTCTGGAACAGAGCTATTAAAACCCTTGGAATTTCCTATGTGAAGAGAGAAGTAAAAGTGTCTTTTGTTTTGTTAATGAGGTGACTTTTGGATAACTCCTAAGGATGTGGGCTGGTTGCCAGAGGAGCCAACTCTATGTTTAGATGGTTGAGTTGTAACTTCTAGTCCCACCCCTGATCTCTGGGGAGGAGATAAGGGGCTAGAAGTTGCATCAGTCACCAATGTCCAGAGAGTTAATCAATCATGTATATGTAATGAACCGTCCTTAAAAATGTCTAAAATGAAGGGATTCAAAGCACTTCTGGGTTGGTGAACACCGGAAGGTACTGGGAGAGCAAATTGCCTAGAGATGAGGAAGCTCTGACTTTGCCCCATATACCTCTCCCATCTGGTTGTCCCTGAGTTAAATCTTTTAAAATAACCTGTAATCTAGTAAGCAAAATATTTCTCTGAGTTCTGTGAGCTAGTCTAGCAAATTAATCAAACCCAAGGAGGAGGTCAAGAAGACTCTGATCTATAGCCAATTGGTCAGAAGTACAGGTAATAAATACCCTGGGCTTTCAGTTGGCATCCTGAGTTATAGGGGGTCACTGGAACCTTCAAAGTATAGTCAGTTGGTCAGAAGAACAGGTGACAGCTTAGGCTTGTGACTGATGTCTAAAGTTGGGGTGGAGGTGGAGCTGGAGTTAGAGGCAATACTATAGGGTCAAACTCTTAACCTGTGAAATTTGATGCTGTCTCTGGTATACAGTGTCAGAATTGAGTTGAATTCTTGGACACTATGTTCTGACAACTGCTTGTTGGTAATGGGAGATCCGCCCCCTCCCAAACCATGAATTGAAATTGGGACTTTCACATCTCTAAATGATGTTTTACTAAGACTATTGATTAATATATTTTAGATATTACATAAGCCACACCTATTATGAAAAATGGGGATTTGTCATACTTTCTTACATTCTTAGTTACCCATATAATTGCCAGCTTCCTTCTCTTCAACATGGTTGTTCACCACTGTTAGACATTGTAATACCATGTTCTTCAGTGATTTTATATAGTATACAAACCTTATTTCTAATTTCATTAAATATATTTTCTCTTGGATACTCCTTTATAAGGCTGAAAACACTTCCCCCTTCTTAAGGAATGGGTCCATTCCCTTGTTGAATATTTTAATGCTTTCCAGTCTTGCTTATTTATTGTGAAAAAAGTTCCATAGAGGAGCAAAATTTGCCACCCCAAAGTGTTGCTGAAACCTGGCCTCTGTATACCACCAAATTGAATCACAGAGACAGTTTTGAGTGAAGTAGAAAAGAATAGCTTTATTACAGGGTACTAAACAAGGAGTCCAGGAAAGTGGAAGTGAAAGTCGCTCAGTCGCCTGCAATACAGGAGACCCAGTTTCGACACTGTGAGACCCCATGAGCTGTAGCCCTCCAGGCTCCTCATTATTTTGTATTATATATTTGATCATTTTCTATTATCTCTATCTCTTATTTTGGAACTCACATTTGTGATTTTGGACTTAAGAACTGATGCTCTGTTTATCAAAATGTATATCTTTATATCTTTTATTTTCCTGGGAGTGACTAATACGAGGACAACACTAAAATTCTCTGTCTTGTCCCATTTTGTTCTATATGCCCTTATGATCACATTCTCAATATAAACATAATAATTAAGAAAGAGAGTATATGTGATCCAAATGGTATGGGTTAGGCATTGATAAATTGCTAGTTAAATTTGTGAACAAAGATATATATTTCATATTTTGCATGTGCATGAAATCCTATTTGTCTTTAAAGTACTTCCTACATAACATTTAAGTACATTCCTCAAATGTCATGTGTGCTATATATGAGAGACAGACAAAGAAAATATGTATAATTAAATGTATATACACATATATGCCACTAAAGGACAATACCAATATATATAATTTTCCTTTGCTTTGATTTGCATTCTTACTTTCCAAGTAAGCAACAGCTATCCTGATAGACTGTACTATAAGTTCTTGTGTGTGTGTGTGTGTGTGTATGTGTTAGTCACTCAGATGTGTCCAACTCTGTGACCCCAGACTGCAGCTTGCCAGACTCCTCTGTCCATGGAGTTCTCCAGGCAAGAAAACTGGAGTGGGTTGCCATTCCTTTCTCCAGGGGATCTTCCCAACCCAGGGATCGAACCCAGGTCTTCTACAATGCCAGCAGATTCTTTACTGTCTGAGACACCAAGGAAGCCCACTATAAGCTCTTAGGCAATAAGAATCAGTACCCCATATTGAAATATTCAACAAGTGCTTAACCATGATATCTTATTTCAATGTATACATATTATGTATGTAGTTGATTCCACTGTATTCAGTATTAAATGTTTTAGCAAGGGTTTTGACCCATCAAAACTGATAAAATACTTAAGAAGAAACACAGGGAGACTACTATTCTATAATTTTAAATGCAAATTTTATAACATCTTCCGGTGGAGAAAAACTAGGAGGTACAAATTAGTAGCAAAATAGAGATCGTGGAAAAACATTTGACTTTATGAAGGCAACTATAAACTTCTATGGAATTTGAAAGGAATGTCCAACACTTGTTTGAATAACAAATGGAATTCACTTTGGCTAGATCCCTAAAAGAACTTTTAAAATGGGAGAGTAATTGTCAATAGATAAAGTCAGAAACACAGCTCTATAGCAGTGCATATCTCTGGTTTGTTAGTTCTTTCAGTACTGGTAGCTATTCTCCTTTTGCTAACCAGGATACATGTGAAAGAGTCCTGTTACAAAGCTGACACATAATTAATATGTAGAAGCTATTATTGACAAGGCATAAACTTAGGCATCTGAATCTTGGCCTTACGATGGGCAACATAGAGCTCTTTCATGATTTATATCACCCTATGAGATTTTGAACTGTGGTGTTGGAGAAGACTCTTGAGAGTCCCTTGGACTGCAAGGAGATCCAACCACTCCATTCTTAAGGAGATCAATCCTGGGTGTTCATTGGAAGGACTGATGCTAAAGCTGAAACTCCAATACTTTGGCCACCTCATGCGACGAGCTGACTCACTGGAAAAGACTCTGATGCTGGGAAAGGTTGGGGCGGGAGGAGAAGGGGACGACCGAGAATGAGATGGCTGGATGGCATCACCGACTCGATGGACATGAGTTTGAGTGTACTCCGGGAGTTGGTGATGGACAGGGAGGCCTGGCGTGCTGTGATTCATGGGGTCACGGAGAGTTGGATATGACTGAGCGACTGAACTAAACTGAACTGAACTGATGAGAGTTGGACTGTGAAGAAAGCTGATCGCCGAAGAATTGATGCTTTTGAACTGTGGTGTTGGAGAAGACTCTTGAGAGTCCCTTGGACTGCAAGGAGATCCAACCACTCCATTCTAAAGGAGATCAATCCTGGGTGTTCATTGGAAGGACTGATGCTAAAGCTGAAACTCCAATACTTTGGCCACCTCATGTGACGAGTTGACTCACTGGAAAAGAGTCTGATGCTGGGAAGGATTGGGGGCAGGAGGAGAAGGGAACAACAGAGAATGAGATGGCTGGATGGCATCACCGACTCTGTGGACATGAGTTTGAGTGAACTCCGGGAGTTGGTGATGGACAGGAAGACCTGGCATGCTGTGATTCATGGGGTTACAAAGAGTCAGATACGACTGAGCGACTGAACTGAACTGATGTTAATTGGTGGTTCAGATGGTAAAGAATCTGCCTGCAATACAGGAGACCCAGGTTCAGTCACTGGGTCAGGAAGATCCCTAGGGAAGGGAATAGCAATCCACACCAGTATATTTGCCTGGAGAATTCCGTGGACAGATGAGCCTGGCAGGTAACAATTCAGTCCATGGGGTCACAAAGAGTTGGATATAACTGAGCAACTAACACTATCACTGTATGTTAATTACATTGTGGATGTATGCCTCTGTGTGTGTCCACATTATATACCACATTTGTCTTTTTTCTACTATGGATAATATTCCATCAAGCAATTTAACAGAGAACTTAAGTATAAAATTTGTGAATTGAGGTATCCATGTCCTAGTGATCAGAATGGTATACTCTGATGTGCTTAAATAGTAGAACCATATAAAAACAGGGAATAAATAAGTTAGAATCTGGAATAAGAGCAAAGGGGCACTTACAATAATAGAATTCAAGGAGATATAAGAAAACAAAGATTCCAGTGGCAAAAAGAAGGAAAAAAAGTAGAGAAATGAGCAGTTTCTCTGAAGAGACGAGAAAATTAACTAATTTTTTAAAGCCTATGATTCACAGGAAATAAGAAGAGACCAAAAACTGGAGACAGTATAGCAAACTAAGAAAGCAATGCTGATAGAGAAAATGAAGTTTACAGAATTGGAAAGAAGTGAAAAAATGACTACTGACTAAAACTCACCAGGGAATGCTTTTTTAAAAATGTGAACATACATAAACCAGCAGGACCAAATAAAATGGATCCCTGGGTGTTGAAGGAATTGACTAATAAACTACCCAGCACAACCACAATTGTAGCTGGAAAGTCATGGAGCACTACAGAGAGCTAGAAAATTGGAAAACAACAAGAAATGTGGCATCATTTACTGAAAAGGGGGAAAGCATTGTTCTATCATGTACCTTCCAATAAGCTGAATGCCAACACTTTAAAAAACAAAATAGACAATTAGAGCTGCCCTACTTGAGTTCCTCCAGGCAAGCATTTTAATGTGCGTGGTATATGGCTCAATTTTCAGGGCAGTAGTAAATTCCATAAATAATGTTTGTTGAAAAGCATAACTAAGTCACATTCCACATAATCTATTTGGCAAATTCACTTGTTTCTCCCACAAAACCATGTATAGGCCAGATAGCAGAAATCATAAATATTATAGTTAAACATTCTTGATATTCACAAGATAGGATAATTCACCCAGATTAAGGTTAATATGAAATGAGTTTTATTTTATTTCATCTTAGAGCTCCCATGGGCTTATATGTTAGGCAGGGATGAATTTGAATCCCTGCTCCCCCAATTTATTTTTTACCCAGAGAAATTTATCAAATCTTTCTGAGTCATAGATTGTTCATCTACAATATTGTCTTAATGTAAAGTATATTTGTGTATTTATGTGTGATGTTTTTCATAAAGAACATATAGCAGTTACTGTGAAAATTAAATAGCATGAGAAAATAAGTTGATTATATACCACAGAACCTAGAAAAATGTCAGGGGTTCAGTGAATCTAGTTCCATTCTTTTTCAACACAATAGCATCCTTCAACTCTCTTTAGTAAAACTGTTGTTTTGAAGATAATTAAATGAATATACCTAGGCATCTATATTCATATTAGTTTGAAATTGTTGATCTCTAAAGGAAAATAGCATATTAAAAAGCAGAGACATTACTTTGCCAACCAAGGTCCGTCTAGTCAAGGCTATGGTTTTTCCCGTGGTCATGTATGGATGTGAGAGTTGGACTGTGAAGAAGGCTGATCGCCGAAGAATCGATGCTTTTGAACTGTGGTGTTGGAGAAGACTCTTGAGAGTCCCTTGGACTGCAAGGAGATCCAACCAGTCCATTCTAAAGGAGATCAATCCTGGGTGTTCATTGGAAGGATTGATGCTAAAGCTGAAGCTCCAATACTTTGGCCACCTCATGAGACGAGTTGACTCACTGGAAAAGACTCTGATGCTGGGAGGGATAGGGGGCAGGAGGAGACGGGGCGACAGAGAATGAGATGGCTGGATGGCATCACCGACTCTATGGAAGTGAGTTTGAGTGAACTCCGGGAGTTGATTATGGACAGGGAGGCCTGGCGTGCTGTGATTCATGGGGTCGCAAAGAGTCGGAAACGACTGAGAGACTGAACTGAACTGACTGAAAGGAAAATAAGTTTGGCCTGTTGGTAAAATACTGCACAAACTGAATAAGTTATTTGTTCACTTCTTCAATCTTCAGTGAAACTAAATTTCTAATTTTGGTTTTTGGATACTGTATATGACTGGACTTAGAATTAATAGGAGAATATGGCATATGGTAATGGAGACCAAAAAATATGATGATGGGCAGTATTTATGCAAAATATATTTAAAATAAATATTTGTTTAGCGTTTTTCATTCTCTGCAAAATGTCAGCTATGTAAATTTTTGCTTTCTTTAATTTAAAATTATGGCAATTAATTCACAATGTGGATTATCTACAGAGATCAATGAAATCCAACTATTTATTGTAGTCCCACAGAAATTTGTTTACCATTTCCCTTTTTGTTCAACTAACTTGAAATTTCCTTTCTCTTTAATTTTTATCATTTAGTATATTAGATAGTGGAGATAGAAAGGCTGCATATCTAATTATGGTAAAATATATTATTTTTTGGTTTTATACTTGAAAATAAAAATATTTCTATTCTACAGAAATACTGATTGTTAATTGACCTTAATAAAATGAACTTTCAAAACTGCTTAAAAACCCTCCCAACCAATAGGAACTTCTTCCAATGTCCCACAGTTAGGCCATACAATGTTCTGAAAGTCAACCAATTGGTGGCAGCCACAATCCTATGGCTGAGGCCAAGGGTCATCCAATCCCTAGGCACTTTTGCTTCTGGTTAGCCCACCAATTTCTGATATATTCATTTCCTAAAATCCATGTCTAAAATCAACAGTGTACTTTGATCACAAACACTGTGTCTTACAAGCACAACTCTTCATTGCTGAGTAAGATATATATAGTTTTATTTCAAATCAGTTCAGTTCAGTTCAGTCACTCAGTCGTGTCTGACTCTCCGCGACCCCATGAATCACAGCACGCCAGGCCTCCCTGTCCATCACCAACGCCCGGAGTTCACTCAAACTCATGTCCACAGAGTCGGTGATGCCATCCAGCCATCTCATTCTCTGTCATCCCCTTCTCCTCCCGCCCCCAACCTTTCCCAGCATCAGTCTTTTCCAGTGAGTCAACTCGTCGCATGAGGTGGCCAAACTATTGGAGCTTCAGCTTTAGCATCAGTCCTTCCAATGAACACCCAGGATTGATCTCCTTTAGAATGGACTGGTTGGATCTCCTTGCAGTCCAAGGGACTCTCAAGAGTCTTCTCCAGCACCACAGTTCAAAAGCATCGATTCTTTGGCGATCAGCTTTCTTCACAGTCCAACTCTCACATCCATACATGACCACTGGAAAAACCATAGCCTTGACTAGACGGACCTTTGTTGGCAAAGTAATGTCTCTGCTTTTTAATATACTATCAAGGTTGGTCATAACTTTGAGTGGCAATTACTTCCTTCCACATAATTCAGTTCAGTTCAGACTCTCAGTTGTGTCCAACTCTTTGTGACCCCATGAACTACAGCATGCCAGTCCTCCCTGTCCATCACCAACTCCCAGAGCTTGCTCAAACTCATGTCCATTGAGTCAGGGATGCCATCCAACCATCTTATCCTCTGTTGTACCCTTCTCCTGCTGCCTTCAATCTTTCCCAGCAGCAGGGTCTTTCCAATGAGTCAGTTCTTCACATCAGGTGGCCAAAGTATTGGAGCTTCAGCTTCAGCAACAGTCCTTCCAATGAATATTCAGGACTGTTTTCCTTTAGGGTTGATGGGTTTGGTCTCCTTGCAGTCCAAGGGGCTCTCTTGAATTTTCTCCAACGCCACAGTTCAAAAGTATCAGTTCTTCAATGCTCAGATTTCTTTATGGTCCAACTCTCACATCTATACATTACAACTGGAAAAACCATAGCTTTGACTAGATGGACCTTTCTTGGCAAAGTAATGTCTCTGCTTTTTAATATCCCATCTAGCTTGGTCATAACTTTTATTTGAAGGAGTAAGTGTCTTTTAATTTCATGGCTGCAGTTACCATCTGCAGTGATTTTGGAGCCCCCCCAAAATAAATATACTGTTTCCATTGTTTCCCCATCTATTTGCCATGAAATGATGGGATTGGATGCCGTGATCTTAGTTTTCTTTATGTTGAGTTTTAAGCCAGGTTTTTCATTCTCCTCTTTCATCAAGAGGCTCTTTAGTTCTTCTTCGCTTTCTACCATAAGAGTGGTGTCATCTGCATATATGTGGTTTTTGATATTTCTTCTGGCAATCTTGATTTCAGCTTGTGCTTCATCCACCCTGCATTTTGTATGATGTACTCTTCATATAGATAGTATATTGAAAAGCAGAGACATTACTTTGCAACCAAGGTCCATCTAGTCAAGGCTATGGATTTTCCCTGTGGTCATGTATGGATGTGAGAGTTGGACTGTGAAGAAAGCTGATCGCCGAAGAATTGATGCTTTTGAATTGTTGTGCTGGAGAAGACTCTTGAGAGTCCCTTGGACTGCAAGGAGATCCAACCAGTCCATTCTAAAGGAGATCAATCCTGGGTGTTCATTGGAAGGACTGATGCTAAAGCTGAAACTGCAATACTTTGGCCACCTCATGCAACGAGTTGACTCACTGGAAAAGACTCTGATGCTGGGAAAGGTTGGGGGTGGGAGGAGAAGGGGACGACAGAGAATGAGATGGCTGGATGGCATCACCGACTCTATGGACGTGAGTTTGAGTGAACTCCGGGAGTTGGTGATGGACAGGGAGGCCTGGCGTGCTGTGATTCATGGGGTCGCAGAGAGTCGGACATGACTGAGCGACTGAACTGAACTGAACTCTTCATATAAGTTAAATAAGCAAGGTGACAATATACAGCCTTGACGTACTCCTTTCCCTATTTAGAAACAGTCTGTGGTTCCATGTCCAGTTCTAATGTCCGTGTCCATGTTTCTTCTTGACCTCCGTACAGATTTCTCAGGAGGAAGGTAAGGTGGTCAAGTATTCCCATCCCTTGAATAATTTTCCACAGTTTGTTGTGATCCACAATCGAAGGCTTTAGCATAGTCAATAAAGGAGAAGTAGATGTTTTTTTCTTGCTTTTTCGATGATCCAATGGATGTTGACAATTAGATCTCTGGGCTTTGCTTTTATAAATATAACTTGGACATCTGAAAGTTCTCAGTTCACGTACTGTTGAAGCCTAGTTTGGAGAATTTTGAACATTACTCAGCTAGTGTGTGAGATGAGTGTAATTGTACAATAGTTTGAACATTCTTTGGCCTCTTCTTTCTTTGGGATTGGAATGAAAATTGACCTTTTCCAGTCCAGTGGCCACTGCTGTTTGTTCCAAATTTGCTGGCATATTGAGTGTAGCACTTTCACATACTTAAAGGACAATATTCAGAAAAGTTTAAATTATGGTTCAAGTCATTTGTAAACAATCTGGCTATCTTTTGAGTCATTATTTTGCTACATTATATTCATATTAATAATTTCAGAGACTGAATCAAAAACTAGCTCTCTTGATAATTTCACAATTTATCTTTTGCTTAAATCCAAAATAAATGATATATTATAGTCTATCTATGAATCAGCATTTACTTAAATTCAAATAAGATCTATAATCCAAGAATTACACTTATTACTATACTAAAAGCTTTGTGAGATGAAATCTTTAGGTAAAGAACAGGAAGATTTGTTCAATAAAGAATTATAGGGGAGACGCCCGGCTCCGGAGGCACAGACGCGGGAGACGCCCGGCTCCGGCGCAACCGACCACGTGCAGAATCGTGGCTGAGAGGAGCTACCCCGCACCCAGGGTTAGGGCGGTGGCCGAGAGGAGCTGTACCACGTTCAGGAGGCGGTGGCTGCTTGGGCACCGGAGGGCCGAGAGGAGCTGATCTACATTCAAAGCAGGAGGCGCGGCCTTGAGGAGATACCCCTCGTCCAAGGTAAGGTACAGCGGCTGCACCTTGCTGGAGCAGCTGGGAAGAGATACTCCACGACCAAGTGGAATATAAGAATCCACTGTTCTGGGGAGGAAGGAACAAGATGGCAGAGGGATAAGATGGCAAGACCACTTTCTCCCCCACAAATTCATCAAAAGAACATTTGAACGCAGAGTAAAGTCCACAAAACAACTTCTGAATACTGGCAGAGGACATCAGGCTCCCAGAAAAGCAGCCCATTGTCTTCTAAAGGAGAGAGAAGAAATCCAGCTCCACCCACCAGAACACCGACACATGCTTCCCTAACCAGGGAACCCGGACAATCACCCGTCCAACCCCACACACAGCGAAGAAACTACGTAATAAAGAGAACTCCACAAACTGCAAGAAGAGGGAAAGGCCACCCCAAGCAAAGCAATATAAGCAAGATGAAGAGGCAGAGAAATACCCAGCAAGTAAAGGAACAAGATAATTGCCCACCAACACAAACAAAAGAAGAAGATATAGGGAATTTACCTGATAAAGAATTTCAAATTTTGATGGTGAAAATGATTCAAAATCTTGAAAGCAAAATGGAGTTACAGATAAATAACCTGGAGAAAAGGATTGAGAAGATGGAAGAAAGGTTTAAGAAGGACTTAGAAGAAATAAAAAAGAGTCAATATACAATGAATAATGCAATAGATGAGATCAGAAACACTCTGGAGGGAACAAACAGTAGAATAACAGAGGCAGAAGACAGGATAAGCGAACTAGAAGATAGAATTGTAGAAATAAATGAAACAGAGAGGAAAAAAGAAAAACGAATTAAAAGAAATGAGGACAATATTAGAGACCTCTGGGACAGTGTTAAATGCTCCAACATTCGAATCATAGGAGTCCCAGAAGAAGAAGACAAAAAGAAAGACCATGAGAGAATACTTGAGGAGATAATAGTTGAAAACTGCCCTAAAATGGGGAAAGAAATAATCACCCAAGTCCAAGAAACCCAGAGAGTCCCCAACAGGATAAACCCAAGGCGAAATACTCCAAGACACATATTAATCAAATTAACAAAGATCAAACACAAAGAACAAATATTAAAAGCAGCAAGGGAAAAGTAGCAAATAACACACAAGGGGATTCCCATAAGGATAACAGCTGATCTTTCAACAGAAACTCTTCAGGCCAGAAGGGAGTGGCAAGACATACTTAAAGTGATGAAAGAAAATACCCTACAGCCCAGATTACTATACCCAGCAAGGATCTCATTCAAATATGAAGGAGAAATCAAAAGCTTTACAGACAAGCAAAAGCTGAGGGAATTCAGCATCACCAAACCAGCTCTCCAACAAATGCTAAAGGATCTTCTCTAGACAGGAAACACAGAAAGAGTGTATAAACTTGAACCCAAAGCAATAAAGAAAATGGCTACGGGATCGTACTTATCAATAATTACCTTAAACGTAAATGGGTTGAAATTTTCAAAAAGGCTAGGAAACAATTCTCATAGCCATCAATAGTTCAGTGTTGAGTTCATGAATAGTTTTTAAAGTTTGGGACAAACTGTAGTATTTGCTATTTGAAGTACTATTTGTAATTGGCATATTACGATGTAACATTGGTCTTCATTTCCATCTTAAAATGCCTAAAAATGCCTAACAGGTTTTTAGATTTGTGAATTTTAGTTGAAATGTATTTTACAATGCTACTAAACCTGCAGAAATATTGAAATATTTCAGAGAACTTATTCACTGTACATTTAATTTATTTTATTTATAAAAGTTATGAACTGTAGAAAGTTTTACTTGTTGGGTCAAATGCTTGTTGCTTCAAATGCTTGTTGCATTTGAAGTGCTAGTTACAAGAAAATCAAATACCTTCAATGTATAAATGCTATTAAGTTTTTAAAGGACTCTGGAGTATAAGTAAGTTTGTTTAAAGAAATTTAGTCTGTTCAACTTGAAAAAAATAAATAAATAAAATTGGAAAAAAAAAAATAAATAAATATCTATGTGTTAGCTCCAAAAAAAAAAAAAAAAGAACCATCTTACCCCAGTCAGAATTTGGGCTATTTTTAGTAAAATGGCCCAAATTATATTTTTATGTTAAAAAGAGAAGTTAGTTGTCTATTGCAAGCTTCTTGGTGCAGGAATCCTTTGTTCTTGCAGGTGTCCCTGTAGGTTAGGTCATGATGTTCCTGTGTATCTCCAACAAAACAAATGTTATTCTCTGTTTTGCAACTTTTTACCCATGTATGTATAAAGCCCTGAGAATGGGCTATCTTGTATATTTTAGGTTCTAGGAAACATTCTTTTACAAAAGGTGGAGAGCCAGTGTGACTAAGCACTGGCAGCAGAGCACAAAGATTAAAATAAAAGAAACACTTAAAAAAAAAAAAAAGAATTATATGTGGTGCTGGTGCCTTCTGGATTTCATCTCCTAGCTTTACCAGCTATAAGGGCAAATACTAGTAACTAATCTCAACTTTGTAAGCTTTTCAGTAAGGTCTTCATTTCTCCCAGGATAATTATGAAATCATTAGTTGTCATTCAAGCTACAGGATCCCTCAATCACTCTGATCTTGTCTTACTAGTGGAAGTACTTTATTATTTGAGGAAAATAGCTTTATTTTGTTCAAAAGTCTATGGTAACATCACCTGGGTCTGAGGCCTATCCTTCCCCTTATTTAAATTCCTAACTTTGCCTTTATAATTGTTGGATCGCTCTCAGAGAATAACTGTGGACTAACAATCTTAATCAGATAATGACTCCAATTGTAGCTACTCTTTAAGATGTACTACCTTTACTGAAATAAATCATCTCTTTCCCCCATACTATTTTGCAGGGACCACCAAAATCAGTTTGCTATCACCTGACCCAAACAAGATGAGGCCTTCAGTATTGTCATAGAGTCAATTACTCTTATCTATAGCATAATATAGTCTACAGAGGTCTTAATGAACTTGCATGCATGCTAAGTCACTTCAATCATGTCTGACTCTTTGCAACCCCAAGGACTGAAACCTACTAGGCTCTGTCAATGGAATTCTCCAGGAAAGAATACTGGAATGAGTTGACATGCCCTTCTTCCAGGGGATCTTCCCAAACCAGAGATAGAACCCATATCTCCTGTGGCTCCTGCATTGCAGGCAAATCCTTTGATGCTGAGCCCCTGAGTAACCCCTTAATGATTTTGCCATCCTATAAAAAATGACACTGGTCTGTTACACTGAGATATTATAATGATTATATCTGATGAACAGGAAACAGCAGGTGTTTTAGGTGCCTTACTAAAATATGTAATAATTAGAAGATGAGTGAGAAACCTTACAAAAAGTTAGAGGACTCTCATCTCAGTGAAATTTCCACAATCTCACACCATTGTTTCCCATCTGAAGGCTTAGTGGCCTAAAACATGTAAAGCTACACCTTTCATGATAAAAGACAAACAGCTGCTCCTAATACCTCCTACTATAGTAACTGGAGAAAAAAAAGAAAAAAAATACTTGATAATTTTATTCTGGGGGAGTTTGGAGACAACGTCTACCATATTTGGGAATAGTATTGCAATATTTAGATCCACGAGAGTCAACTGGCTGCCAGTTTCAAGGGAAGACCAGAGCAAGAGGAGACTCTGCAATAAGTTCAGGCTGCACTTCAAACCACTTTACTGCTTGGGCCTTATGAGCAAGTTTAGCCAATGATATTTGAAGTGTCCTTGGTGAAAAAGAATAGTATATTGTGCTTGCACAATAAGAGAATAATAGCACAGTTCTCTAAGTGTAAAAACAGATTGGGCAGGTCCAGATAGAATAGCTAATATGCATAGAAGTTAGATAGGACACTTTTTGATATCAACCCTTTTGGTATTGTCTTATATCTTTCAATCTGTGTCCCTGAGTTTTGGGGATATATGGTGTTACTTAAGACTAATTTACCACAGGGGGAAAAAAAATTACTCAAGCCTGGTTAGGAGATGCCTCTAATATGACAGGAATATTACCAAAAAATGCTAATAGGACACTGGAGCCCCACTCAGAGATAATCCTTACTTAAGAAGTATGGTAAAAATTCCTCCCAATGGGAAAAATTTCAAACAGTATACTTGGTCGTCCACTTTTTCTAATTAAGAGATAGCTAGAAGCATCATTCTACACTCTAATTCATGGGGAGTTGCTAAGTGGTTCACTGGATGGTCAAAAACAGGAGAGAAAAAAAAGGATTGAAAAATTAGTGATGAAGTACTGGGAAGAGGTCTGAGTGAACCTCTCAGAATGGGCATAGACTCTGAAGACACTTGAGTTTCATGGTAATGTTCAGCTAAGAATGTCACCTGTAGGGTGGGCTCCTCATAATCCGTTGGACAAAATAGCACACTCCATTGGATGTCAACCAGACTATTTCCCCTGCCATCCCAGTGTTTAATCAATAATCCTCTGAACAAAGAGCTACACTGGCATAATTAGAGGCTATGCATGGGCAAACAATAGTGTATTTTCTTTTGCCAACAATGGCCTGGATAATGATAGTGCTGGTGCCTAATTTTCCAATAGCTGAGATGAACATTGAGCCCTGAATTTGTCATCATTGCCTGGATATAAAAGCCAGTCACTTTGTGGTAGTTTGTCAAACATTAGATTTATTTCATCATGGATTGGGAAGATAATTTTTCTTACTGAAATAAATTTATGTTCTGGATAAGGATTTTCCTTCCTTATCTATAAATAGTCTAGCAACACTACCTTCCAAAATCTCAGAAAATGCCTTATAAACCATTATAACATTCCACATAGTGTTGCTTCTGATTGAGAATCTTATTTTATCAAATAAGATATAACGATGGGCAAGTGTCACTAGTGGAGAAGGCGATGGCACCTCATTCCAGTACTCTTGCCTGGAGGATCCCATGGACGGAGGGGCCTGGTGGGCTGCAGTCCATGGGGTCGCGAAGAGTCAGACGCAACTGAGCGACTTCACTTTCACTTATCACTTTCATGCATTGGAGAAGGAAATGGCAACCCACTCCGGTGTTTTTGCCTGGAGAATCCCAGGGATGGGGGACCCTGGTGGGCTGCCATCTGTGGGGTCGCACAGAGTTGGACCCGACTGAAGCGACTTAGCAACAGCAGCAGCAGTGTCACTAGAGCTAACATTAAAACAAGCTGGGTTGCTTGAAAGCAGTTGGACTCACTGAAAAGCGAAATGGTTTACTGATGTCTCCTTTGTAGTATCAACTGGGAAATAACACCCTAAAGGAGAGGGTTTTGTCTTACAGGACCCAGTATGTACTTTGAATCAAAGACCATTGTGTGTGTTAGTCATTCAATCATTTCCGACTCTTTGTGACGCCATGGGCTTAGCCTGCCAGGCTACTGTGTACATGCAATTCTCTAGGCAAGAATACTTGAGTGGGTTGCCATGCCCTTTTCCAGGGGATCTTCCCAACTGAGGGATCAAACCTAGGTCTCCTGCATTGCAGGCAAATTCTTCATCATCTGAGTCACCTGGGAAACCCAATGCCATGCTCTCTCCCCATAGCCAGAGTGGTCTGGGAGTCATGAAGTGGAAGTGGCTCTTCTCACTATTATACTCAGTAACATAATATCAGAATATTTATTTTCTATAATAGAAACCTTAAATCTTACTGGTTTGTAGGTCTCACTTCCAAAGGAAGAAGCATTTTAACCATTGGACATAGGAATGGCTTCATTGTAGTAGGACATCTGACTGATAGCTAAACATTTTAGATCCTTGTGTGGCTAAAACAACAGGCTGGACTGAGGGATTCTTTGTTGGCTGAAGAGGTTGTTCCCAGTTACAAAGGGAAAATTGGATTGCTGCTGTATAAATGATGACAAGGAAAATAGTGTGCACAGTCTAAATAATTCACTAGGGTGAATTCACTAGTAAAGGTTAAGAGAAAACCACAACTGAAAAAAAGAAAGATAATAATTAAGAATACAGATAGTTTGGGAATAAAATTTTGAGTCATTTGATGACTAAAAACAATGCACAACATAAAAGTTGTGAGTTAAGTTTCCTTTGGGGCAAAGGAAAGAGGACTATAGCCCGGGAGACAACCTCTCAGAAAGCTCTGAGGAACTGCTCTGACGAGGTGGGGGAGAAGGTCAGTATTATATGTGATTTTATAATAGGAGTCATGGAGTCAACCACAAAGGAGCTACATGGAGTCAACCACCCATCTTAGCAGAGGCTTGCTGCAGGTCACAAGAAGCAGATGTCTGCGTTAATGATTTCAGTGCTTTTCCAGATACCAGAAGATGCAAGAAATTTGGCTCATAAAATCTTCTCCTGAAAATATCTATCTAAAGGTCTGTTCTGCCAGTTTTTCCCAGAGCACAGAGTTACTCATTCCTCCTCTCCATCCAAACTTTTTCAGGCTTTGTTGAAGGTCACGACTGCAGTGGCTAGTGACTTTATTCTTATAGAAACAGATGGCAAGTGCTAATCTTTAGTTGGCACATTCAACCAGGTAAAGAACTTCAACTGAGATCCTGGATAGGGTTGAGGAGAATAGGAAATAGGGAGTAGAGGAAGGACTCTCTAAATATTAGCTGTTCTCTTTTGACCAATTAAAAAAATGGGGACTGCAATAGCTTTGCATTTCTGTTCTTTACTTATGTATGTGCTTATTTGTATATGCTTTTTTGCCTTCTGATTTCTATTGTAATTCTAAAAAAACCTGTTAACCATTCACTTTACAATTTAACACACAGAGAACAGAATATTTAGTGGTACTGTAACTAAAGTTGTGGATAAAGTAACTGTTGGGATTATGCATTTGGGGGAAAGTTTAAGAACTTCTTCACTTGTGCAAAAGGTAGCTGTATCTTGTTGTTGGAAAACTGAGAATGGTTTTGTTGTTATACAGAAGTTCAAATGTAGTAGAAGGGTACATATGAAAGTAAGTAGCCAAGGGATGGACTATAACATTATATATACATATATATATATATATATCCTTTAGATATGAAATTCACTCTCCTTTTATAAACTTTTTATTTTGTATTGGAGTATAGTGAATGAACAATGTTTTAGTAGTTTCAGGTGAACAGTGAAGGGACTCAGCCATGCATATACATGCATCCATTCTCTCCCAAACACTCCTCCCTTCCAGATTGGCACATATTGTTATGCTTATAATACTGGAACATTTCTCCTATCCATTGGATTAAAGTTAACTTTTGTTCCAGCTCTTGAAAGCAATGAGCTTTCAATGCGCTTGGAAGAAAAATGGTGTCTTCTTTTTGTTAGCTGTGTGGGCTATCTTAACTTACTATGTTTGTCAAGTCAACAGTGTGTAGCAGTCCCCCATGACAACTTTCACCAGCTTTCTAGATCATAGTATCTTAATGCACAGTGAGTGGTAAGTTCTCTGTACTGTCTCTTTGTTGTCAGCTTTTGATTGCAGCCTGAAGTGTGATTCCACAGCACACCTCCCCATGTATCTCATCCTTCTCCGTCCCAGAAGGTAGATTCCATTCCAGAAAGTTCCACAAGCACAAATCTTTCGTAGAATGTCTTCCCATTCTGTTGGCTATAACCTTACTTTCTCCAGTGAGGTCTAGATGACAACCTTCAGATCTGCTATTTTGTTGGGTGTTCTGTTTTGTCTTAGGGATAGTGGCTGCTTCCCACATCTACTCTTCATGTATTCCTTAGTGTTATCTTTATAATTTGGTGGCTAATTTCCTATTATGTTAATCCCCTATTATAGTTCTTAATTCTTTAATCATTAAACATTCAAACTCACCGTGTAGTTTGTTTCCTGATTATATTCTGAGAAATTCACCTGGTAATTTATTGATTGCCAGATGTTGTAGGTCAAAATTTTAGAGATTTGAAATGATATTATTTTCCTTCAAAGTGTTATTAATGTGTTCTCCAGGAACACTTATAGTATAGGAAGGTATTATACAATAGACAGGCAAAAAATATATAACAAAATGTCAGATAGTGCTAAGTGGTAGGGAAAAAGTTAAGTAGGGCAAGGAGATACAAAGGAATAGAGTGAGACTCTTTCAATAGGCTAATTAAGGAATACTTCTCCCAAAGTGTGTCAAAGAGCAGATTCTTAAATGATGGAGTCTTAATGGTCCCGAAAAAAAGAACAACAAATGAAAAAGCCCTAGAAAAGAAGGCATACAGAAAACAAAGGAGATAGCTATAGACAGTAAGATCAGAAAAGCGAGTGAGCCCCCGCTCACACAGGGTATATTAGGCCATATTGAAACCTCTTTAACTATCTTAGGGTTCCTGCCAGCCTCTCTATAGTGACTCTTCTGTTTTGTTTTGCTTTTTGTTATGTAAAATTGGTATACAATCAGATATAGCATTTTGGATGTGATTAGTGCTAAGCCTTCAAGTATTATAAATGTACGTGAAACATGCAGTACCAAAAACAGGCAGTGAAACTGCTATAGTTTGAGTTCCCCTGACATCAGAGCCTAAAATAAAGACTTGGGAGCAGTTAGTTTATTTAAGCAGGTGATACCTGGCAGCAAGAGTGAGAGAATTGGAGAGTAAAGCAAGGAAATAATAAGAGAAAGTAAAATATCATTATAGAGCTAGTTACATATTTGGATAACTGGGATTCAATCCCACTGGGGAACCACTGTTAATTTCTCAAAAGGTTGAGGCATTTAATATACCAGTTGTACCCAAGTGCCTCACAATTTCCTACCTCCCTTCACCTGCCCATACCCCCACTGTATTAAATCTCCTGTCTCAATTACCGTGCGTGAATTTAAGCAAGATCTTATAGTTTGGTACAAAACTGAAATGTGGGGTCATGCTACTATAAAGTTGGTGAAATGTGCTAGTAAAACTTGTGCAGGTAGCTGATAGGGAGTTCTAAGTATTTGTGAGCTACCTAAAATTCACTACTGCCTGTGGTTTGAAGTTACCTGGTAGTGGTTTTCTGCTTTGAATTAAATACCAATGGGATGATTCTGGCTGAGACTTAAAGGAGAGTAGTATCAACCCTTTTGAAATCTTCTTGAAACTTGTTGATTTCCAAATATTGGCTTCATGTAGAGATAAAACCTAAAGAATACTAAAGACGAGGAAATCCACTTTCTGCTCTGTTTGCTGAGTCTGGATTATATGCTGTTTACCTTTCTGGTCTTACCATCCCTCCCTCTCCACACTGTGCCCACCCCATCCTCAACTCAACAGCACAAGATATTTAGAAAAAGTATTGCTTGGAGAATTCCAGCCAAACCAATAATATCCAAATGTGTACTTTTATAATGTTATTCTAGAGTTCTACTGTAAGTTGCATTGAAATCTCTATAAAATTGCTTTCAAAATTGAGAACAGTAAACATTTATTTAATAATCTGAGATCATCACTATTAAATTCAACTGCTATTATTTCTTAATGCTATTTGATGATTGTATTAATAGGATATAGTATCTGGCCTCAGATTTTTTTAAATTAAAAAGCATTACATTTTATTTTCAAATTTATAATTTTTGTCTTTTCCTTTTCCATCAAGTTTTAGTTTTCCTTTCCATTACTCAAGCTACGTTCATTATTATAATACCCTTCTGTTTACACTTGCCAAGTTTTTTAAGGTTAAGAAGCTGATGAACAATAAATAGTACATTTTCTATGGATCTAAATAAAAGCAGTTTGGCAGATATCTTAGGTACTCAGTAGCCTATTTCTCTTTTGTTGATTTATTGGTATCATTCCCTCATCCAAGTCATTTGGTTTATTTGTTAATCAGAAATCTTGAGAAAAAATAAGACCTAGATAAATTCCTTTGGTTCAGACTTTAATCGTTATCCTGATTTATATTTGGTTTGGTTTTATATTAAAATTGTTGCATAATTGTACATGCATTAGTTCAGTTTTTGGTGTTTTCTCTTCCTAACACTGTCATCCTCCAAGAACATATACATTCACATACAATTGTCTCCTGTTATAAATATGTGTATGGATATAACCCTATTTCAGGTTAAACAAGCATTATCAAAGATATTTACCAAAACTATGTGTATCTATTGTTTCATATTAAAATTATTCTTCCCAGGGAAATAATAATATCTATTATCAGATAAACAAAAATAAAATTTTCCATAATTTAGATACAAGTAGACATGATTTATGGGGTTGTAAAGAGTTGGACATGACTGAGCGACTGAACTGAACTAAACTGAGGCATGGCAACCCACTCTAGTACTCTTGCCTGGAAAATCCCATGGACGGAGAATCCTGGTAAGCTACAGTCCATGGGGTCACAAAGAGTCAGACACGACTGAGTGACTTCACTTTCAGTTTTCAGGCTAACACTAGCACCTCACATTAATAAGATATATAACTGCCTTTATTACTGTCTTTAATATTGAGTATGCCTGTGTACACGCTAAGTCACTTCAATTGTGTCCAAATCTTTGCTACCCTATGGACCATAGCCCACCAGGTTCCTCTGTCCATGGGATTCTCCTGGCAAGAATACTGAAGTGGGTTGCTGTGCTCTCCTCCACGAATCTTCCTGACCCAGGGGTCAAACCTGTGTCTGTTAAGTCTCATGCACTGACAGACAGGCTCTTTACCACTAGTGACACTTGGGAAGCAAAATATTGAGTATAAATATATTATATTGTGTATAAATATATTTATTATATATATAATATACTTATCACTGCCTTTGTCTTCCACAAACTGAGAAGCAGAGGTTTAGAGAAGCTAATAATTTTACCCACGTTCACATATTTATTTAATGACTGGTGTAGCTAAGGATTGAGTGCATTTCTAACCAAAGTTACATTTGTAAATTTACTTAGAACTTTGTGTTTGCACAGTCACTGATTTTTTTTTAACACATGCAGCCTCTTTCCTTTGACTGTCCAAAACAAGTTATCATGGAAGTGTAAAGCATTGCCATTTTACAATAATGTATAAAATATGAATGCTTTCACTTGCAGGGGATTTATTTTCTTTTTGCCCACTTCCATTCATTGTGTCATTTAGTTACATCAGCTATACAATATCTTATTTCTTCAATAAATTCTGTTTCCAAGTACCAAGATAGTTCATGAAGCAAATTAAAAAAAAAAAAATGACTGTGGGGTTAGGTTTCTAACAAGGATAAAGTTACATCCACTTCTTTATTCTCATGATGACAAAAATTAAAAACATAAACACTTTTCTTGCTAATGTAAAGCAAAACAGAAACAAAGTCTTTGGACTAACTTCATTTTAATTCCTTTGAAACTCCTCTGTATGTACTGAAAAAGCATAAAAGCAGAACTGGCAACCACAGGATTAACTGACTCCAAAAAACACATCTCAGCATCTATTTAAGGTTATAATTTTTAAAACAAATATATGCAAATTTAAAAATGTTTGAGAAGATGCATAACTTTAAAATATTCTTTTGAAGGGTATATGATCAAAAACTTTAAAGGTAATTGCCCTTTAATAATATGCGTTGATTTTTCCTGCCCACTAAAAGCAGAATTAAAGATCTATGATTAATTTCTGTTCTCCAATAGCGAAATCCCTTATTTTAAATAAGGGACTGAAATAAATAACAAATACAAATATTCCTTTCTTAAATCATCATTTGATTAAAAATAATTTGTGCTTGAGTTTTATGTTTCAATAAAATAGAAAGGTTGTTATTGGAAATACCTATACATATACAGTTTCTGCCTTTCAAGTCATAGTGATAGGGAAATTAGCCTAGGTTGCAACAGAGAATTGAATACAAAGAATTATGAATTCTGTGGATCACTTCTCCTAGCATAGGGCAAGAATTACTGGTAAAGTCCTTGTTTGCATTTGCTAAGAACATTGGTTCAGAGATAACTTCTTACTTGTTAGCAGTCCCTGGTGTTCTAGAGTTCCCTTCCATGTTTGTTTTATTATGAAATACTTGAAATACACAAAACACACAAAGAATAATAATAAATTCCCATGTGTCTGTCACCAGGTTTAAGAAACACTGACATTGTGCTGTACTTGTATTTTATTCTTACAGAAATGAAAGATTTACCAGTATAATTTATATCTACTTTATCTTCCTGCCCAAACATTCCTTTCCCTTTCTTCCCAGATAGAGTCAGTGCCTACTTACATATTTATACTTTTACAGCATATGTACATTTCATCCACCTGAAGGCAATGGCAACCCACTCCAGTATTCTTGCCTGGAGAATCCAGGGACGGGAGAGCCTGGTGGGCTGTTGTCTCTGGGGTCGCACGGAGTCGGACATGACTGAAGCGACTTAGCAGCAGCAGCATACAATATACAGTATTTTGGAAATTTTAAGCTTTGTATAAATTGCATTATACTGTGCTGTCTCTTCCCCCTTGAAGTAAGTATGCATTTAAGCAGTGCTGCTTTAGAATTGATTAGCTCTAGTTTAGTGATTTTATCTTCGGAATATTATTCCATTTTATGAATTAATAAACCAAAATTTTATTTTCTCATTCTTTTTTAAAGCTATTTAAGCACCCCCTTCATGTTTCTTTGCTAATTGATTAGTTTTGGTATTACAAATTATGTTGTAACAATGCTGCTGCTGCTGCTAAGTCACTTTAGTCGTGTCCGACTCTGTGCGACCCCATAGACGGCAGCCCACCAGGCTCCCCCGTCCCTGAGATTCTCCAGGCAGGAACACTGGAGTGGGTTGCCATTTCCTTCTCCAATAGTGCAACATAAAAACAAACAGTGCAACATAACAACAAATAGTGCAAATAAAAACAAATTTAAACTTAGAAGTTTTATTCATAAGAAAAGCAATTGCCATAGGAATAACACTCCAATTTCAAAATTCTGCAAGCCTCTTAATCAAATTAAAAGAAATATTTGATAGAGTAAACATGAAGAAAACAGAAATAAGCAGAATCTTTAGAGGGGAAGCTAGACATGGATGGAGAAGTGACCAGTAGGATCTGACAAGAAAACAGCCTCCCTATGATCAGTTGAATATTCACTGGAAGGACTGATCTGAAGCTGAAGTTCCAGTACTTTGGCCACCTGATGCTAAGAGTCAACTCACTGGAAAAGACCCTGATGCTGGGAAAGATTGAGGGCAGGAGGAGAAGGGGGAGATTGAGGATGAGAAGTTTGGATGGTATCATTGACACAATGGATGTGAGTCTGAGCCAACTCTGGGAGATAGTGAAGGATAGGGAAGCCTGGCGTGCTGTAGTCTATAGAGTTGCAAAGAGTCAGACATGACTTAGCAACTGAAGAACATGGTCAATTGACTACCAGAAGAAGCTGATAAGGGGAGCAGGTTCTGTGTTTTTGGTTCTTGCACGTGCGTAGAGCACATGGTGGTCAGGGTCCTACAGGAAGAAGACAAGACTGAGTAAAATTTAGGCAAGACAAAGCTGAGGATAAGAAATGGCCAATTGTGAACAGTTGATAATCTTCCCTGCTGTTTAAGAGACAAAATCTGTGCTTAGATACTATTAGAAATGGAGTAAGAGAAGGAAATGGCAACCCACTCCAGTGTTCTTGCCTGGAGAATCCCAGGGACAGGGGAGCCTGGTGGGCTGTCGTCAATGGGGTCGCACAAAGTCGGACACGACTGAAACAACTTAGCAGCAGCAGCAAGAGTCATTATATGGTTAAGATTGGTTCAAATAGTGCTTTGCAGTGAGATAACCTTCATCCCTGAAAGACTAGTGGTATGTTACAGTGAGTGTGCTGTCAAACTGACAACTGTTGGAGGGTCTTAGAAATCAGGTATTTAGCAAAAAAAAAAAAAAAAATTATATATATATATATCTAGGAAGATAATTTTTTAAATAAGTACTAAAGGTTGAACAAGTGAATATAACCAGAATATGAGGTTTAGAAGGAGCCAGTTAAAAAGATTCCAAGATGTTGGGCTTAAAGGATCTTCATTTGGATAGTAGAATGAAGACAGCAATGAAAATCTGAGAATTTCCAAATTTACTATCTGAATATTTTTGGTGATGACATATATATCAGAGGATTCTAGAAACATGAACAGGCATCTTCTTCCAAGCACTGTGCGTGTGCCTCTTTAGAAAGCCAGAGTCATGCACAGGTAATTGTGAAGTATCTCTAAGTGGAGTTCTGAGGTTCTTTGGCAATGATGCTGAAAGTTCTGGCAATGTTATCCATAGTCACAGATATTTTCTGGGATAGACAAAGGAAGATGCAAGAGTTTTGTCAAATTTCCCAAGTGTCCCACTCAACAACAGCTTTAGTCACAAAGGTTGTTCATACATGATCTGCTGCAGTTCAGTTCAGTTCAGTCGCTCAGTCGTGTCCGACTCTTTGCGACTCCATGAATCACAGCACACCGGGCCTCTCTGTCCATCACCAACTCCCGGAGTTCACTCAAACTCATGTCCATCGAGTCGGTGATGCCATCCAGCCATCTCATTCTTTGTTGTCCCAGTTTTCTCCCACCCCCAATCCCTCCTAGCATCAGACTCTTTTCCAGTGAGTCAACTCATCACATGTATTGGAGTTTCAGCTTTAGCATCAGCTGCAGTACTCAAGTCTTAATGTTTTATTCTTAATCTTCTGACCTCTTCTTCTAAGGTTTCTTTAGAACCCTCATAGGGCTGCTATTATGTGCCTACGTTTGTAGTTGTAACATGTTAGTACAGACCTTTGAACTTGTCTCAAGCTTAGTAGTTCAGTTGTGTCCAGCTCTTTGCGACTCCTTAGACTGTAGCTCGCCAGGCTCTGTCCATCAGATTCTCCAGGCAAGAATACTAGAGTTGGTGATTGTTCCCTTCTCAGGGGATCTTCCCAACCCGGAGATCTAACCCAGGTCTCCTGCATTGCAGGTGGATTCTTTCCTGTCTGAGCCACCAGAGAAGTCCTTGGGCTCATCTGAAGGCCTGGAAATTTAGAGGTAATAAAAAAAAAATAGAAAATTTGGAGGTAAAGAAAAATTTAGAGGTTAAGATGAGAAAAACAGTCTGGTTCAAAATTTAATAAGCACTATTTATATTTGCTAGTTAACAGGATCCAGTTCCATTAGTAGGCATTTCAGTACAGTTCAATTCAATTGCTCAGGCATGCCCGACTCTTTGTGGCTCCATGGACTGCAGCATTCCAGGCCTCCATGTCCATCACCAACTCCCGCCATTTACTCAAACTCATGTCCATTGAATCGGTGATGCCATCCAACCATCTCATCCTCTGTTATGCCCTTCTCCTTCCATCTTCAATCTTTTCCAGTATCGGGGTCTCTTCAAATGAGTCACCTCTTCTCATCAGGTGGCCAAAGTATTAGAGTTTCAGTTTCAACATCAGTCCCCCCAGTGAATACTCAGCAATGATCTCCTTTAGGATGGACTGGTTAGATCTCTTTGCAGTCCAGGGGACTCTCAAGAGCCCTCTCCAACACCACAATTCAAAAGCATCAACTCTTTGGCACTCAGCCTTTTTATACTCCAACTCTCACATCCATGGTCTTCCCTGGTGCCTCAGACTGTAAAGCTTCTGCCTGTAGTGCAGGAGACCCAGGTTCGATCCCTGGGTTGGGAAGATCCCCTGGGGAAGGAAATGGCATCCATTCACGTCTCACATCCATACATGACTACTGGAAAAACCATAGCCTTAACTAGATGGACCTTTGTTGGCAAAGTAATGCCTCTGCTTTTTAATATGCTGTCTAGGTTGGTCATAATGTTCCTTCCAAGGAGCAAGCATCTTTTAATTTCATGGCTGCAGTCACCATTTGCAGTGATTTTGGAGCCCCCCAAAATAAACTCTCTCACTATTTCCACTGTTTCCCCATCTATTTGCCATGAAGTGACGGGACCGGAAGCCATGATATTAGTTTTCTGAATGTTGAGATTTAAGCCAGCTTTTTCATTCTCCTCTTCCACCTTCATCAAGAGGCTCCTTAATTCTTCTTCACTTTCTTCCATAAAGATGTCATCTGCATATCTGAGGTTATTGATATTTCTCCTGGCAATCTTGATTCCAGTGTGTGCTTCATCCATCCCAGCGTTTCTCATGAGGTACTCTGCATATAAGTTAAATAAGAAGGGTGACAATATACAGCCTTGACAAACTCTTTTTCCTATTTGGAACCAGTCTGTTGTTCTATGTCCAGTTCTAACTGTTGCTTCCTGACCTGCATGCAGATTTCTCAAGAGGCAAGTCAGGTGATCTGGTATTCCCATCTCTTTCAGAATTTTCCAAGTTTATTGTAATCCACACAGTCAAAGGCTTTGGCATAGTCAATAAAGCAGAAACAGATGTTTTACTGGAGCTCTCTTGATTTTTCCATGATCCAGCGGATGTTGGCAATTTGATCTCTGGTTCCTCGGCCTTTTCTAAAACCAGCTTGAACATATGGAAATTCATGGTTCATGTATTGTTGAAGACTGGCTTGGAGAATTTTGAGCATGACTTTACTAGCGTGTGAGATGAGTGCAATTGTGTGGTAGTTTGAACATTCTTTGGAATTGCTTTTCTTTGGGATTGGAATGAAAACTGATTATTTCCAGTCCTGTGGCCACTGCTGAGTTTTCCAAATTTGCTGGCCTATTGAGTGCACCACTTTCACAGCATCATCTTTAGGATTTGAAATAGTTCCACTGGAATTCCATCACCTCCACTAGCTTTGTTCGTAGTGATGCTTCCTAAGGCCCACTTGACTTCACATTCCATGAAGTCTGGCCCTAGGCAAGTGATCACACCATCATGATTATCTGGATCATGAATATCTTTTTTTGTATCGTTCTTCTGTGTATTCTTGCCACCTCTTCTTAATATCTTCTGCTTCTGTTAGGTCCATACCATTTCTGTCCTTTATTGAGCCCATCTTTTTATGAAATGTCCCCTTAGTATCTCTAATTTTCTTGAAGAGATCTCTAATCTTTCCCATTCTATTGTTTTCCTCTATTTCTTTGCACTGATCACTGAAGAAGATTTTTTTATCTCTCCTTGCTATTCTTTGGAACTCTGCATTCAAATGGGTATATCTGTCCTTTTCTCTTTTTCCTTTAGCTTCTCTTCTTTTGTCAATTATTTGTAAGGCCTCCTCAGACAGCCATTTTGCTTTTTTGCATTTCTTTTTCTTGGGGGTGGTCTTGACCCCTGTTTCCTGTACAATGTCACCAACATCCATCCATAGTTCATCAGGCACTCTGTCTTCAGATCTAGTCCCTTAAATCTATTTCTCACTTCCGCTGTATAATCATTAGGGATTTGATTTAGGTTATACGTGAATGTTCTAGTGGTTTCCCCTACTTTCTTCAATTTAAGACTGAATTTGCAATAAGGAGTTCATGATCTTAGCCACAGTCATTTCTCAGTCTTGTTTTTGCTGACTGTATAGAGCTTCGCCATCTTTGGCTACAAAGAATATAATCAATCTGATTTTGGTGTTGACCATCTAGTAATGTCCATGTGTAGAGTCTTCTCTTGTGTTGTTGGAAGAGGGTATTTGCTATGACCAGTGTGTTCTCTTGGCAAAACTCTGTTAGATTTTGCCCTGCTTCATTCTGCACTCCATAGCCAAATTTGCCTGTTACTCCAGGTATTTCTTGATTTCCTACTTTTGCATTCCAGTCCCCTATAACGAAAAGGACATCTTTTTTGGTTGTTAGTTCTAAAAGGTCTTGTACGTCTTCACAGAACCATTCAAATTCAGATTCTTTAGCATTGCTGGTCAGGGCATAGACTTGGATTACCATGATATTGAATGGTTTGCCTTGGAAATGAACAGTAGGCAGATATCAATAGACAAAACAGTGCCTCATTAGGGACTATCCAGGTTCATGAAATAATTTTCCCATGAATTTGCATGTTGGAATTCATAAGTGCTCTTTTGATAGAGATGTTGAGAGAAAAAAGTGAAAGTTGTTCAGTCATGTCTGACGCTTTGCAACTCCATGGATGGTAGCCTGCCAGGTTCTTCTGTCCATGGAATTTCCCAGGCAAGAATACTGGAACGGGTTTCCATTCCCTTCCTCATGGGATCTTCCTGACGCAGGTTTTGAACCCAGGTCTTCTGCCTTGCAGGCCAATTCTTTACCATTTGAGCCACCATGGAGGTTATCTCCACCAATTAAGAAGAGGTTTATGATTAGATTTGTGCTTACAGAATGAATAGTCCCAAGCATATTGGGTAAAGTTATACTTAGGATCATCTAAGTCTATTATATTTATATACTCTTGCCTCCCATAGTAATAGTGTATTTATTGGTATTGTGGCAAAGTATGTTTCCCTGGGTTGGGAGGAAACCCTGGAGATAGGAATGGTACTCACTCCAGTATTCTGGCCCAGAGAATTCCATGGACTGTATAGTCAAAGGGGTCTCAAAGAGTCGGACATGACTGAGTGACTTCCACTTTCACTTTCATGTTTGATTGTAAATAGTTTTAGGCACATGAAAAGGCCCTTAGTTAAGTCACAGCAGAAGCACAAGTTGTCTTTTTTGGAAAGTATTGAAGGAGGGTCCTTTTGAAATCTAAAGTAGAAAGCGAAAGGGCCACTGAATGATAACACAAAGGCTGACCGTAGATCTGAGAGTAGTATAGGAATTTAAGAAACCAGAAGCTTAAAAGGGTGTATATGACCAGCAATCAAACGTAGATTTGTAGATTATGCTATAAATTGAATAAAGGGCTGTCATAGATTTTGTGGTCCATGCATGGATAGAAATATTCAAGAGAGAACAGGTCACAGGTCTGGTGAGAGAGGAATAGGTAGTACAGGATAAATCTCATTACTTGAAGTTATGATCCAACTTTATATAAAGAGTTATAGGGATATCAAATGTGATGCGGAAGGGTATAGAGAAGGATGAAGTCAAGGAGAACAAGAAAAATAATAAAACTAAAAGTAAACGTTATATAGGAGGCCATGTTCTGGCATCTGGAGTAGAAACTGATTACTTCATGATGTCATCTGCTTATCTTAAAGCTACCTACTTCGTGGTTCTGTGTGATTCTGGGTTATTTAAAGAAAGCCTCAGTTTAAGGTTTCCATTTGGAATGGACTTTCATTTAGAGAAGCATTTATATCTTTTCAGTTGAGAAACATGAATCCTGGTTTGTATCCCATGGAGTTTGACAGCACTATTGATGGTAAAGAGGTTGACATAAGGGTTTTTCCAACATGCTCAAAATTAATTTTCAAATGCTGTCAGCCCCAGAGAACTAAGCCCTAATTTCTAGGATGCAGAGGAGTTTGGCTGAAAGAACTGGAGGAAGAGCAGTCTTATTCTGTTGATAACCACTGTGGATATGGTTAAAAAGTCCCTTGTAATTTTCAGTTCAGTTCAGTTGCTCAGTCGTGTCCGACTCTTTGCGACCCCATGAATCACAGCTTGCTGTGGTAATTTTAGGATGTCTGAATTGACCAGGATAGAATTTTCAGAAGTCCAGACAGATTAGGGATTTGCTGTGGGTCATTCTGTTATTTTATATACGGACAATTCT
This sequence comes from Moschus berezovskii, assembly GCF_049115385.1. Lineage (NCBI taxonomy): Eukaryota > Metazoa > Chordata > Mammalia > Artiodactyla > Moschidae > Moschus > Moschus berezovskii. Next base: position 73,099,859 of record NC_142470.1, on the reverse strand, counting down.
ATGACCCAGAAGGAGAGGCCTAGAGAGCAATCAGGGCTAATGACAAAACCTTAAGCAATAGGAAATTGAATTATTTCATCAATTTACAAGTTTTAATTTTAATAGTCCATAGATCTATCATTCCAGATGACTGGCAATGATAGAAGCAGTATCATCTGGGGAAAAAGGAAGGAACTTACTGGATTGCTCAGAGGACTACCAAAGAAAGGAGTCCCTTGATTAGGCTGAAGAGCCAGTGGAACTCCCCATGAAGGGAACACGAATCCTACCAAACATTTAGTAACAGCAGTGGCAGTGGCCTTTTTATGAGAGAAAACTTCCAGCCATGAGAGTATATTGATATGATAATAAGAATACATTAATTTTCATGAAACTTAGGGATCTGATAATATAATTACTAATAAGGAAGAAGTCCTGGTGGAAAGGTTTCTTTTCTTGTCCCCACCTTTACAGCTTTACCAGAATTATATTTTTGAGGTGGAACATGAAGCCACCACTTGTTTCTAATAGGAATAAAGTTTTCCCATCTTGGTGCAAGAGTTGATTATTTCCTTTCTTGGTGAGTGATTTTATAAAGGTCAGAAACTAAATTTCAGATAAGGGACTAAGGAAAGACCAAGGAGCTATTTGGGTGTTTCCAAGGTACAACTGTTTAGAAAAAAACATTCACCTTGTTTCCAATTGGCCTTTCAATGTTCAAAGGCTTTGAGATGGGAGGTTTTTAAGTACCTCAACTAGAGGATAAGGTGTAGTCAGAGTAGATTTAGGATCTTATCTGATTATGATGAGGATGTAATAACTTTATGACAGTTTAATGTACCCATCAGAGAATAAATTTGCCTCTTATGGGGTTTTGTAGCCCATAAGAACTTCTATTAATATCTAAAGTATGGTTATTTTCTTTGGCAATAATAAAGCATCTAAGAAGTCACATAACTACTTTTCATTTTTCATTGGCATTCTAGCTGTTTTCTTAAATCCTCTGATTTCCATAACATACAAAAATAATGTATTACCCCCAAAATATATCTACTCTCTATATAGATGTTAAATTTCTTAACTTTGGCTAAAGATAAGACGCTCTTGTGAGAGATACTCTCTGAGATTTTGAAACTTTGTAACGGCATATCCTGCTTGAATGTTTCTTTCTAAGACAAAGAGATATGAGCTATCAACAAATTGTTTAAGGTCTGAATTTTCAAGGAAGACTTCCAAAAAGCCAAGATGAAAGATGATTGAGGCTTGAATGTTCATAACTGAATCAGGCAGTTATCTTTCAGTTGGGATAGGGAGGAAAGTGGCAGGACTGAGACTTTAACATGAGAGGATAGTGATGTTGGCGGGGGGGGGGGGTGGGGAAGGAGGAGAATTTCATAACAGGTGAACTGAGAGGTCAAAAAGTGTTGAGTATTTTTAGTTTGGAAAAGGGTCCAAACTGCATAAGAGACATAAATGTTCAGGGTACAACCTAGCACAAGGCCAACTCTGGTTTAAACTAATTGTGTAGTTTCCACTACTGCCAGCAATCAAGAAGGGAAAACTTGAGCTGTAGTATTCCAGGTAAGAAGAAAATATCCAGCTGACCTTTGATTTTCATTTTGTTTTTGAGAAAAGACCTCTGCAGCATATTCTTCTCTTTTATGAATAAACTGGAAGAAAGGGAAAGAGCAGTCAGGAAACCCTAAGTGGGTTGGATCAATAGGAGACCTTATGGATTCAAATGATGGTATAGTAGGCAAGTCCCATTTTAGAGGTTCAGACACAAGTATTTTTTTAGTATTGTAATATAAAGGAGATTCTCCAGCAGAGAAGGTAAGAATACACGTTCTACAATAACCAGTCAGTTTTGGAGATCCTTAATGTTGTCTCTTGGCTCAGATAGGAGACTGTTAAGTATGGTCTTTTTTTTTTTTAGTTCTTTTTTTAAAATTCATTTATTTTTAATTGAAGGATAATTGCTTTACAGAATTTTTCTGTTTTCTGTAAAAAGTATGGTCTTGATATGATCTTGGGATCAGATTTTTCCTTTGGAGGGAATATTATGACCTAAGTAGTGAACCTGGGGGCAACAGAGTTGAACTTTGTCACTTGATACCTTATGCCCCTTCTTAGAGAAGTCTTTTAATAAGTATTAGAGTTGCAGAGATTTGCTGAATGTCTTAGAACAAAGAAGGAGGTCACCTACATATTGAATAAAGGTTGGATTACAAGGGAAGAGCAACTCTTTTATATTTGCACTTAATGTTCAGGAAAAATGTGTGATGCCTTCTGTAAATCCCTGACACTCAAGTATATTGTTGATTTTCCCATGTATACATAAACAAGTATTGGTAATAAGAACGAAAGGGTATAGTGAAGAAGGTGATGTGTAAGCCAACAGTGATAACATGAGTGACACTGGAGAACAGGATGCGAGGATGGTGTACTACATCCATCTTTAAGGACTTTGTCTCCCAGATATGGCCTGAGTCTGTTGTTCCAACAGCCCCGAGTGAGTCAGGAATGTGAATAAACATGTCTTGAATGTGTGTGTTGGGGGGGGGGGGGGGTTTAATGGCTTCAGAGCTATAAAAGGGGTGAAAAAGCTATAAAAGGGAGTTATCTTTCAAAGCTGTCAGAGTTCAAAGATGAGTGAGAGAGGAATCCTATACTTTAAGAAAAGTACCTCAGGTGAACATGAAATATTAAAATTCTAATTAGAAACCAAGTCTCTGCCTATTAGACAAGCTGGTGAAACTTAATAAAAAGCTATGTCAAGCAGCATGAGGCCCAAGGGATATAGAAAGGAGATAAGGTATAAGACATATGGTGAATTATCTAAATGCACCACAGATTGTGTACTCTGAGGCAAAATGGTGGAAAATTGTGAGCTGTCAAATGTGGCTTCATTGTCTACCAGAAAGGTAGAGGGTTCCCCTTTGACTGGAGTTATTATTTCTTCTAATTTACTTAGGAGTATCTGAAGGCAGACAAAAGCAGATCTCTCAGAGGAAAGTCACCAACAGTCTGAATTTATTGTCTTTTTGTACCTTGGATATACTTTTGGTATCCTTTCCCCAATAAGCATAGTATCTCTACCAAACCGGGAGGACATAAGTGCAGCCTACATTAACACTTAAGGACATTGTCTGCAAGATATGGCCTAAGTCTGTTGTTCTGATAACCCCAAGTGAGTCAGGGATGTGAGTAAAATGTGTGGATTGTTAATGGCTTGGGAACTGTAAAAGGGATGAGAAGTTGAGAATGGTCCTAAGGTGAATCTGAGAGTGGTCCTAAGGCATTAGAATAACTTTTCTCAAGTTTCTCAAGTTAGAGAGTCATGAGTTTGTGTTATGTACTCTTAGCTTTGTTAGCCTGTACAGGTATATCTGCATATCTCAGAGATACTGCAGATTTCATTTTAGACTACCACAATAAAGCAAATATCACAATCAAGTGAGTCAAACAAATTTGGTTTCCCAGTGCATGTAAAAGTTATATTTATACTACACCATAGTCACTTAAGTGTGCAATGGCATTATGTCTAAAAAAAATAAAAGCAATGTGTATACCATAATTTAAAAACACTTTATTGCTAAAAAATGCTAGCAATCATTTGAACTTTCAGCAAGTCAAATTTTTTTGCTGGTAGATGGTCTTTCTTCAGTGTTGATGGCTGTGGACTGATCAGGAAGGTGGTTTTCAAAGCCTGGAGCAGTTGTGGCAATTTCCTAAAATAAGACCACAATGAAATTTGACTCATAGATTGATTCTTTCTTTCACAGATGATTTCTCTGTAGCATGCAATACTGTTTGATAGCATTTTCCCCCACAATAGAACTTCTTTCAAAATTAAAGGCAAACCTCAAACTCTACCACTGCTTCATTAACTTAGTTTATGTAATATCTAAAGCTTCATTGTCTTATTAACAATCTTCAAAGCATCTTCACCAGGAGTAGTTTCCATCTCAAGCAGCTGTTTTCTTTGCTCATCCATAAGAATCAACTCCTTATCAGTTAAAGTTTTATGATGAGATAAGATTAGTTCTCTTGCTGTTTCCATCACATGTACAATTGCTTCCTGGACTGCAGTCTTGACAACCTCAAAGTCATCCATGAGGGTTGTAGTCAGCTTCTTCCAAACTCCTGTTAATGTTGTTATTTCAGCTTCATCCCACGAGTCACACATGTTCTTAATGATATCTCATCAGAGGACCCACTCTATGGAAGCTAGAGACTTACAGAAATTCATTTCTTAAATAATAAGACTTAATAGTCAAAATTACTCCTTGATCCATAGTCTGCAGAATGGATGTTGTGTGAGAAAGCATGAAAACCACATGTATCTCACTTATATCTCCTTCAGAGTTCTTGGGTGACCAACTGCATTATCAATTATTGTTGTGTTCAGTCACTAAGTCATGTACTGTATGCAACCCCTTGGACTGCAGCACACCAAGTTTTCTTGCCCTTCACTATCTCTTGGAGTTTGCTCAGATTCAAGTTCATTGATTTGGTGATGCTATCTAATCAGTTCATCTTCTGCCACCCCCTCCTCCTTTTGCCTTCAATATTTCCTAGCATCAGGGTCTTTTCCAATGAGTTGATCTTTGCATCAGGTGGCCAAAGTATTATCAATAAGCAATAATATTTTGAAAGAGCTTTTTTTCTGGCAGTAGATCTCCACAGTGGCTTAAAATATTTAGTAAAATGTCATGAACAGATGCGCTGTCATCCAATCTTTGTTATTCCACTGATAGTGCACAGGAAGAATAGATTTAGCCAAATTTTTAAGATTGTAGGATTTTTTGAATGGTAAATGAGCTTCCACTTAGAGTCATCAGCTCCATTAGCCCCTAACCAGAGTCAGCTTTGAAATGTTAAAGACAGGCATTGACTTTTCCTCTCTAGCTATGAAAGTCCTAGATGGCATATTCTTCCAATAGAAGGTTGTTTTATCTACATTGAAAATTTGCTGTTTAGGTAGACAGCATAATTACTTTTCTTAGCTAGATCTTTTGGATAACTTACCGCAGCTTCAATATCAGCATTTCCTGCTTCACCTTTTACTTTTTTGTTATGGAGATGTCTTCTTCCCTTAACCTTATAAACCAATCTCTACGAGCTTCTGCACCTCATTCAGCCTAGCTGAAGATTATTCATACATGCTTAGTCATGTCCAACTCTTTTCAACCCCATGGACTGTAGTCCATCAGGCTTCCCTGTTTATGGAATTTTTCAGGCAAGAACAATGGATTGGGTTTCCATTTCCAACTCTAGGGGATCTTCCTGACCCAGGGATGGAAGCTACGTTTCTTCCATCTCCTGCATTGGCAGGTGGATTTGTTTTTTGTTTTTTTTTTACCACTGCTCTACCTGGGAAGTCTCAAGTCCATTGTTGAAGATTAGGCCTTGACTTAAAGAAATGTTGCAGCTGGTTTGTGGAGAAGGAAAGGGCAATCCACCCCAGTACTCTTGCCTGGAAAATCCCATGGATGGAGGAGCCTGGTAGGCTACACTCCATGGGGTCGCGGAGAGTTGGGCACAACTGAGAGACTTTACTTTCACTTTTCACTCTCATGCATTGGAGAAGGAAATGGCAACCCACTCCAGTATTCTTGCCTGGAGAATCCCAGGGACAGAGAATCCTGGTAGGCTGCTGTCTATGGGGTAACACAGGGTCGGACATGACTGAAGCGACTTAGCAGTGGCAGCAGCTGGTTTGATCTTCTATGAAGATTGCTAAGTGAAAGTGAAAATGAAAGTCACTCAGTCGTGTCCGATTCTCCAGGCCAGAATACTGGAGTGGGTAGCCGTTCCCTTCTCCAGGGGATCTTCCCAACCCAGGGATTGAACCCAGGTCTCCTGCATTGCAGGCAGATTCTTTACCAGCTGAGCTGCAAGGAAAGCCCCATGAAGACTGCTAAAACTTCCTCTATATCAACAGTAGGGCTGTTTCACTTTCTTATCATTCATGTGTTTACTGGAATAGTTCCATTAATTCTGTTCAAGAACTTTTCCTTTGCATCCACAACTTAGCTAACCTGTTGGTTCAAGAGAACTAGCTTTTTGCCTGTTGTGTTTTTTGAAATGTGCACCTCAATAAGCTTACTCACTTCTGGATTTTTGTTTAAAGTGAGAGACATGCAACTCTTCCTTTCCCTCCTTTCCTTCCTTCCCATTATAGGATTCAGTATTGTTGTTCTCAGGGAATAGGAAGGCCCAAAGAGAGGGAGAGATAGAGGAGCAGCCAGTCAGTGGAGCAGTCAGAACATTCACAGCATTTATGGATTAAGTTCACTGTCTTATATGTTCCTCTTACCCCAAAACATTACAGTTATAACATCAAAGATCACTGATCCCAGATAAGTACAACAAATATAATAATAATGAAAAGGTTTGAAACATCACTAGAATTACCAAAATGTGACACAAAGTGAGATAATGCTGTTGGAAAAATGGCATCAATAAACTCTCTCGAAACAGGGTTGCTACAACCTTCGGTTTCTAAAATATACGATGTCCACCTGCCAATAAAATGAAATATGCCTGTATATCATCATGATGCTATGTTAAAGCTTGGATTTCAGAGAAAAAGGACATTTTACCAATTAATGTGATGTCTTTGAATAGTCTCTCTCAGTTCTGCATGGAGTCCATTGATAAAGCTGATAACCAAAGCATATTCCCTGTAGTTATCTAGAGTTAGACCTAAATAAGATTTCTAGATATTTTCTAAGCATCTAACAGCTTTTCTCCAATTTCCTTATTTTTGTTATAGGTCTCAGTGGTATTTTGATTTCTCTGTAAATCTTCATTAAGTTTGACTGATTTGATTTTTCAAACCATAAAGAGGTGTCTCCAGAATCTAAAAGGAGTTGAGTCAACTGATAGGGATCTGAGGGTCCCTAGAGTATGCCCCTAAGATTGACTTTAAGTGTGTAGGAATTTTTTCTCTTTTTCTACATGATCAGGAAAATTTTTCATTTTAGCATACAGGCCAGATTGAAGCAAATGTTAAAAAATAATCTGCTGAAGAGGAAGTAATTTGATCCCTTAAGTTTCTTGTCCTTGAAGTCTTAACATTGAAGGAGCAAGAGTAAGTCCCAGGACACTATGGGGAACTAAGAAGCTAGCAAGTCTGGGGTGGGGTCCAGGGACAGAGAATAAATACAAATGAGACAAGAACAAGGTTGTAGGAGAAACTGGGACAAACAGAAGAGCAGAAGAGAAAGGAGTGGAAAATGTTGAAGACAAGGCTTTCTTAGAGCTGGGGGTAAAAGGAATAGCATAGGAAGAAAACAAGTAACCCTCAAGAGATTGAGCAGCACAGCTTTCAATAATATAAATTGAGATTGTTGAAGGCCTTGACTGACATTTGACTTGAGGGTAGTTTTTGGCTTCTTCATATCAAAGAAAAAGGAAGCAGACCATTATTTAAAGCATATTCTAGACACCCAGGATTCAATAGCTCCCTAAAGGTGGACTAAATGAGGGAGGCTCTCAACCCCCAGAGTGGCTTTGTAACTCCAAGTTATCCTTAGTAATACTGCCGTTTTTGAAGGTATTGAGCAAAATCAGTGCCACAGTGGTAAAGCAGATAATGAGCTGAAATTAATCTATCTTCAATCTCAGTAGATTAAGAGTTATCCATGGGGTAACAGGATCAAATAGAGAAAGGAGGCAAGTATTAACAAATCAGTTTTATGCACAGTTTTCATTTGGTAGTCAGAGTCCCTCTTGCAACCTTTCTGGAGAAGCTGAAAGCTCCAATCTGTTTAACCCCTGAGAAAGGAATCAGAAAAAGCAGAGAGGCATCATAAAATAGCTGAAAATTTCCTCTAGAGAGTCATGTTGTAAATTCTCACTGAAAAAGAGCCAAGAAGACATCTGTCCAGTAAGATTCTCACTAAAACAAAAAAGAGCCATGAGAAGTCTTGCTCAAATAGAGAAGGATAAAAAGAAGTCAGTTTAATAGAATTAAACCATCCCAATTATGCTAATACAGAAAAATGTCCAGAACACTGGATTAGGAGTTGTGACTCACCACAGAGTCCCCTAGCCATGAAGGACACAGAGGTCTTAGAATTAGCAAGAACACCAGGGTAAAGATTGCAGGGTGTAAGCAGTGGTCAGCTCTCCACCCATATTGTGGCACCAGAAGCTGTCAAATTAAAAACAAACCCAGATTTAGAGAGAGGTTTTAATCAGAAGAAATATTACGGTAATAGGGAGAATGCTCTAATCTCAGAAATCTCTTATTTCACAGTCAAACAGGAAAAACTCTGGTTTCTCGGATAAAGGAAGGGCAAGCAGAGATTCTAAGACTCTTAAGGGGAAGCTGGATAGACAGAGAGAAGTGACCAATGAGTCTCCCAAAGGAAAGGGCCTTGCCTTAAACAGTTGATTCCCAGTAGAAGCTGAGAGGAGGGACAGATTCCACTTTCTTGGAACTTTCTTATACTTGAGAAGATGAAAATTCAATGACCTGGAGGAAGGAGAGAAGCCTGACTAGATTTGGTCAGGACAAAGCAGAAGGTAAGAAATGACATTTGCAAACATGTGGTGGTCTCTATAAACATTTCTCCTTTGTTTATGTGTGAGAGGCTCTCTAGAGCAAGGGTCAGAAAACATTTTTTTGTTTTGTTTTGGTAAAAGAGAAGATAGTAAATAATTTAGTTTGTGGCCACATGGTCTCAGCTGCAACTTTGCAATTACAGCTTGAAAACAGCTACAGACCTAAGAAATGGGGGTGGAATGTGTTGTAACATTACTTCACTCACAAAACAGGAGCCTGGCCAGACATGGCCCTTGACCATATTTTGCCAACCCATGCTATGGAGGCATGTCAGTTAGGAATTGAATTTCCTGAAATGTGAGAAAAAACACAAATAATAGCTATTTAAACACCCTTCCTAGTAACATCAACTTAAGGCCACATCTATCTGCAAGGGAGTTTGAGGGATATAGGTATTGAGCAAAGCATACCACTCCTAAATACATTTTTTATTTGTGATTTAGAAACAAATACAAGCAATTTCTCATTTGAATTTATTTATTTTGCCTTTTATAATACATCTTTGATGGGAGGTATAACAACGGGAGCCTACTATATGAAAGTTGATTAAAACTTCATAATTATCTGTATTAATTTAACTGGTTTATATAAAACTAATCTATAATTAAACTTATCTTAAAATAGAAACATAAAATATTCCTAAAAGTCTTTTTTATTTTGCTGTATTCATTATAGCATTTGACATGGAGTCTGAAAGAACAGGAGTTGATTTAATGTTTTTAAAAAGCTCTAGTCTTCCTATAAATTACGATGATCAAAGATAAGTAGGCCTTAACCATAAAGGGAGTTTCAAATCCTGAGGATTTCGCTTGAAATGTTTGAACTGAGGCTGTAAGCATTTATAAACTGCCTTTCAAATATTTTTGGACTGAGAGAACATTTAAAGGTTCCATGGAATCATAATACAGGGCATGAAAGGGCAACATATGTCTGTTTTCCTCACCAAGAATAAGCTGTTTGGAATTTCATTGGTTCATCTCCTAAAGCCATCTTTTTTGCTCATTTACACATTTCTGCATGGAGACAATTCCTTCTTTGGATATGAAAGTCTCCTATTCTTAACTAGTTTAGCCATTTGTATTCTAGTCAGTGTCAGAATGTGAGAAATCCCCCTTGAGCACTCCTCTAGTCTTTTCAAGGCCAATCTTATCTTTACAAACATGTCTTGATCTGCTTTATCATCCTACACTAGAGAAGATAGATTTGATTTTTTTTTTTTCTTTTTAGTTAAACATTGTGCTTGGTTTAAAATAGTACACTGAGATAATGCTATACTGTTTAATCTTCTGTTCTTTTTACATTCTTTTATTCCTTGAGTCCTTAGTCATTTTAATTTGTATTGTTGCATTGCCTTTCTTTGACTTTGCCATATATCTCTTTATTAAAAATATTTAGAGTTTAGAACTTCCATACCAGTGATTGCTGCTGCTGCTAAGTCACTTCAGTCGTGTCCGACTCTGTGCGACCCCATAGACGGCAGCCCACCAGGCTCCCCCGTCCCTGGGATTCTCCAGGCAAGAACACTGGAGTGGGTTGCCATTTCCTTCTCCAATGCATGAAAGTGAAAGTGAAGTTGCTCAGTCGTGTCCTACTCCTAGCGCTCCCATGGACTGCAACCTACCAGGCTCCTCCGTCCATGGGATTTTCCAGGCAAGAGTACTGGAGTGGGGTGCCATTTCCTTGATTGAGAAGATTTTTTTTCAAACTAACTTAAAAAATGATTCAGTAATTACCAGCAACTACCCCCCACTCCGGCTTTAATAGTTACATCTGTTTCATTTTGTGATTTTGGGGGTAGATTCATTTCTTTTAGGGCTTCCCTGGTGACATAGACCATAAACACTCAATTTTTTACTCCTAATATTTAAAACCATTTTTTGTCTAATTGTCATCAATAACCTTATTTTAATAAAAAAATATATATTATTCATCAGGGGGCAATCAGAAGAATTAATTTTTACCCTCATTCTGTACAGGCTGTAAACCCCTTCCTCTGGCCTTTAGTCTGAACTAAAATTGAATAACTAAACGTGGAACATTAAGCTGCAGTAATTAATATGTGTTCATTCTATCTTGATTTGTCTTGCCCAATTTTCTTCAGCTTCTATAGAGTTTGTTCTAAATGCTGTAGAATGTCTTAGTGACATTTCTAGAGTTTCATATTTTCATTTGCATTATATTCCCCTTCAAGGACTGCAAAACAGAAAACTGTACTTATCAGTCAGCTAAATTTTTTAATGTCTTATTGTGTTTTCACTTATTAACATGATTTGGTTTCTACGTGATGTCATCAAACAATAGTATGTTAATGTGTTTAAACAGTTGGCTGATATCATCCGTAAGGACTCCATAATATATCTACTCACATCTCATTTGTATTTCCATTTTTTTATACTTAAGGAATAACATATCTGAGGGAAATAGAATGAAAAGTCAGTAACAAGTAGCAAGCATGTAGTTGGATTTCAAAGATTATTAATGTTCCAGTTTGAGTATTTTTATGAAACACCTGCTGTCGACTAAAAATTGTTAGTAAATTTGATCTCTGGTTCCTCTGCCTTTTCTAAATCCATTTGAACATCTGAAAGTTCACGGTTCACGTACTGCTGAAGTCTGGCTTGGAGAATTTTGAGCATTACTTTGCCAGTGTGTGAGATGAGTACAATTGTTCAGTAGCTTGAACATTCTTTGGCATTGCCTTTCTTTGGGATTGGAACGAAAACTGACCTTTTCCAGTCTGGTGGCCACTGCTGAGTTTCCACATTTCATGAAGGGGGAGTTCAATACAATCAAGCACTCATTTTACAAAAAGTTTTCTACTAGTCACAAGGATCTGATGTCATCATAGAGGGATTTAATGCATTTCTAGGTATGAGGAGATATAAGAAATGGAATCATGAAATCAGTTCCTATAAATATCCAGCTGTCTACAGACCTGTCCCACCAGATTCCCTGGAGCACAGAGTCCCTCACTCCACCCTGAACTCCCTCAAGGGGCATTGAAGGTCAAACAGCTGCAGAGGCAGATGGCAAATGCCCTTATAGCTTAATTTCTGGCAATGCTCTTGGCAAATGCCAATTTATAGTTGACACCTGTAAATAGGAGTATTACAATTATATGCTTATTGAGCAATATGCATTTCCTCATACACCTTGAAATGTATAGAATGCAGCCTTGATAACTGTTGTTTTGAATCTTCAAAGATACCTGATTCCTTGCAAATTTGAAATAAATTTCCATGGAATTCAGGATCAGTGTGATATTCTAGTTAATGTACTTTTTAAAGTCATTTTCAAATAAAGAAGCTCATAATTTTTCTTTCTCTTCATCTTATGCAGTTTCTGTTCTTCACAAAGATACATTTCAATAAATTGTTTGGCTAATACTTTCTCATCATGATTACTGGCAACTGTTATTCAGTCTTTGCATATACTCACTGTGTAATATATTCTTTAGTTTTGCAACTTCTCTTCTATATCCAGATATCTTCTTGACTGAAAAAATACTTTCCAGCCTACCCCAATGACCCCTACCTCCACGGTTAGCAAACTGTTTCACTCTAGCTAGCTTTTTACATACTTTGATATTTCAAGGATAGAAATCTCTCAGATCTTACCTGTTTAGTCTCCCATAATTCTCAATAAAATCCATCAAAGCATTAATTTAGTAATTCATGACTACATTGACAAAAAGATGTAGTCTAGTTGGGACAAAAGATGTAAATTAAACAATTAGTGTAGCAGTAATAGTCTATGGTAAATTACATACTATAGAATATAAACAATATAAGGGTAAATACAAATTTTAAAAGAAAAAAAAGAAAAAGAAAGGGATACCCCCCTTCCCTAGAGCATTTATTTTAGAAAACTTAACAATTGTAAGTTCTTTCTCTCTCTTTTTGAACTGCTTGTAAATCTTTTGAAAAGCAAACTAAACCTCTTGCCAGCTTTAAGACCCAGGAATATTTTTCTCAAGTGTTGTAGCCACGTGTTCTGGGAAACAAACTCACTCAGAAGAACAATGCAAATAGTGGAATGCAGTTTATTACACTGGCGGGCCCAAGGCAGAGTCTCCTCTTAGCCAAGGACCCCGACCACCATTTGTGAAAATCTTTTATACCCTATGTGTACGTCGAACCCACCACCCCAATTTCTTTGAGACTTACATAAAACAAAGGAAGGGTAAATACAATCACAATAACCCGATCATTCATGTGTTAGGTGTTCAAACAGTTAATAATCAATAAGCCTGTGATTACATTCCAATAGACATGGAAAGAGTTTATGACTTGTCCGGAGGTAGGTGTGATTAGAGTATGTTTTCTATTAGGTGATGAGTAACATGGATGTGATCTTCAAGATTCCGCTGTCCAGAGGGGGTCTTATCTTTCTATTGTAGTTTCCATAGGCACTAAGCACAGAGTTCAGAGTCCATTGGAGAGGTGGCTGAGCATGATCAGCATGAACAGGCCTAAGATGGAGTCCAGGCCCTATGAATTCCCTCTTCACAAAAATTTGGGAACCACCTCTTTGAAATGTCATTTTGGAGAAAGAACCCAATATCCCAGTTTCTCTGAGGAGTAGGAACCTATCTTCAGTAGGCCTCTCCTCTAATAACAATCTGAGAAGTTCATTTTTCTTTTTAATAAAGTCAATTAACTAATGTATATGATCACTCCAGTTATCAAATGATTTTAGGTTTAACTATGTGTGACCAATGTTGCTGTCAAGTTCTTCTACTTGAAGACTAGTTATTGTTTATCTTGAAAATATGTATGTAATAAGTTGTAGCTGCTAAAGTTATAAAAGGGTGAAACTTTTGTCTCTGTGATCTTTTTAGCAGATTGCCTATGGTATAGGTCATATTCTGGTTTAATGCTTGCATGCTCAGTCACTTAAGTGATGCCCAACTCTTTTGACCCCATGGACTCCCCATGGAGCCCTCTAAGGCCCCTCTGTCCATGGGGATTCTCCAGGCAAGGGTATTGGAGTGGGTTGCCATTTCCTACTCCAGGGGATCTTCCCAACCTAGGGATTGAACCCATGTCTCTTATGTCTTTTGCATTGGCAGGTGGGTTCTTTATCACTAGCACCAAATGGGCTTACTTGATAATAAAACTGTTTTCTTTCTTATCTACCTTTGTGGAAAGGTTTTCTAGGGTAACAGAAGATTTTTTTTTAAATTGTATTTTCCAAACTATCAGGAGTTATTTAATATAATACAAGTCAGAAATACAAAATTAACTTGAAAAAGGAGATCTCTCCCTGTCTCTCATATATATACAACCTTACTTCATTTTATTGTGTTTTGCTTTATTATGCTTTGCAGATATTGTATTTTTTTTCCTTCTCTCTCTCCTTTTTTTTTTTTTTTTTTAATCAACTGATGGTTTGTGGCAACCCTGCACCAAGCAGTTCTTTTGGCATGATTTTTCCCCACAGCAATTGTTCACACATGTATCTGTGTCCCATTTTGGTAATTCTCACAATATTTCATACTTTTTCGTTATTACATTTGTTATAGTGATCTGTGGCCAATGATCTTTGATGTTACTACTGCAAAAAGATGATTAACACCCACTGAAGGTTCAAATAACAGCGTTCTTAGCAATAAAGTATTTTTAATTAAGGTATATGCATTGTTTTTTAGATATAATGCCATTTGCACACTTAATAGGTTACAGTGTAGTATAAACATGACTTGCATATACACTGAAAAACCTAAAATTAATGTGACTTGCTTTATTGTGATACTTGCTTTATAGTGGTGGTTTGGAGCCAAACCCATAATATCTCCAAGGTATGCCTGTATAAGTTTATAAATGCAGAAAGATACTGATACATGCATGTATAATGATATCAATAAATACAGACACTTATGTAAGAAAAAGAGATTTTCTTTTTTTGTTGTTGTTTACAATATATGCAGTTTATTTTTATTTATTTTTTTTTAAAATGAGGCTTTTAATTAATGTTTGACAGAGCTGATTCAAGTTGAACAGACTAAATTTCTTTAAACAAACTTACTTATACTCCAGAGTCCTTTAAAAACTTAATAGCATTTATACATTGAAGGTATTTGATTTTCTTGTAACTAGCACTTCAAATGCAACAAGCATTTGAAGCAACAAGCATTTGACCCAACAAGTAAAACTTTCTACAGTTCATAACTTTTATAAATAAAATAAATTAAATGTACAGGGAATAAGTTCTCTGAAATATTTCAATATTTCTGCAGGTTTAGTAACATCGTAAAATACATTTCAACTAAAATTCACAAATCTAAAAACCTGTTAGGCATTTTTAGGCGTTTTAAGTTGGAAATGAAGACCAATGTTACATCGTAATATGCCAATTATAAATAGTACTTCAAATAGCAAATACTACAGTTTGTCCCAAACTTTAAAAACTATTCGTGAACTCAACACTGAACTATTGATGGCTATGAGAATTGTTTCCTAGCCTTTTTGAAAATTTCAACCCATTTACATTTAAGGTAATTATTGATAAGTACGATCCCGTAGCCATTTTCTTTATTGCTTTGGGTTCAAGTTTATACACTCTTTCTGTGTTTCCTGTCTAGAGAAGATCCTTTAGCATTTGTTGGAGAGCTGGTTTGGTGATGCTGAATTCCCTCAGCTTTTGCTTGTCTGTAAAGCTTTTGATTTCTCCTTCATATTTGAATGAGATCCTTGCTGGGTATAGTAATCTGGGCTGTAGGGTATTTTCTTTCATCACTTTAAGTATGTCTTGCCACTCCCTTCTGGCCTGAAGAGTTTCTGTTGAAAGATCAGCTGTTATCCTTATGGGAATCCCCTTGTGTGTTATTTGCTGCTTTTCCCTTGCTGCTTTTAATATTTGTTCTTTGTGTTTGATCTTTGTTAATTTGATTAATATGTGTCTTGGAGTATTTCGCCTTGGGTTTATCCTGTTGGGGACTCTCTGGGTTTCTTGGACTTGGGTGATTATTTCTTTCCCCATTTTAGGGCAGTTTTCAACTATTATCTCCTCAAGTATTCTCTCATGGTCTTTCTTTTTGTCTTCTTCTTCTGGGACTCCTATGATTCGAATGTTGGAGCGTTTAACATTGTCCCAGAGGTCTCTAATATTGTCCTCATTTCTTTTAATTCGTTTTTCTTTTTTCCTCTCTGTTTCATTTATTTCTACAATTCTATCTTCTAGTTCACTTATCCTGTCTTCTGCCTCTGTTATTCTACTGTTTGTTCCCTCCAGAGTGTTTCTGATCTCATCTATTGCATTATTCATTGTATATTGACTCTTTTTTATTTCTTCTAAGTCCTTCTTAAACCTTTCTTCCATCTTCTCAATCCTTTTCTCCAGGTTATTTATCTGTAACTCCATTTTGTTTTCAAGATTTTGAATCATTTTCACCATCAAAATTTGAAATTCTTTATCAGGTAAATTCCCTATATCTTCTTCTTTTGTGTTGGTGGGCAATTATCTTGTTCCTTTACTTGCTGGGTATTTCTCTGCCTCTTCATCTTGCTTATATTGCTTTGCTTGGGGTGGCCTTTCCCTCTTCTTGCAGTTTGTGGAGTTCTCTTTATTATGTAGTTTCTTCGCTGTGTGTGGGGTTGGACGGGTGATTGTCCGGGTTCCCTGGTTAGGGAAGCATGTGTCGGTGTTCTGGTGGGTGGAGCTGGATTTCTTCTCTCTCCTTTAGAAGACAATGGGCTGCTTTTCTGGGAGCCTGATGTCCTCTGCCAGTATTCAGAAGTTGTTTTGTGGACTTTACTCCGCGTTCAAACGTTCTTTTGATGAATTTGTGGGGGAGAGAGTGGTCTCGCCGTCTTATCCCTCTGCCATCTTGTTCCTTCCTCCCCAGAACACTGGATTCTTATATTCCACTTGGTCATGGAGTATCTCTTCCCAGCTGCTCCAGCAAGGTGCAGCCGCTGTACCTTACCTTGGACGAGGGGTATCTCCTAAGGCCGCCCCGCCTGCTTTGAAGGTGGATCAGCTCCTCTCAGCCCTCCGGTGCCCAAGCAGCCACCGCCTCCTGGACGTGGTACAGCTCCTCTCGACCACCGCCCTAACCCTGGGCGCGGGGCAGCTCCTCTCAGCCACGATTCTGCACGTGGTCGGTTGCGCCGGAGCCGGGCGTCTCTCGCGTCTGCGCCACCAGAGCCGGGCGTCTCTACTGACACTATCTGATACAAGGGCTTTTTTGACTGAGGGTTCCGCCTCCTACTTCAGTCAGAAAAAAGAAGCCGTTTCTTGCCTAGGTCCCACCAACAAACACCTCTGCAGTTTCATCTGTTCTCAATTTACCTCCTTTTCTTGTTCAAGACTATTTTTCCCTGTCTCTGGTTTTCATCAGTAGAAAAAGAGATTTTCTTTTGTTTCTTGTACTTGTAAGAGGATCATGTTTGTACTCACTACTTAGACCTCATGAAAATTAAGGAAATAATGTATGCAAAGTGTTAAACACAATGAATGCTGTTTTTCCTATAAATGCATAGCATTGTTATGAATTGCAGCAGGGCAGGGCCATCAACACTGCAAGATTTCTTAGAGTCAAGAGGAAGAGAATTTCCCCCTTATTTCCCACAAGGTCCAGGTCAAGTAAGCAATGCTTACTGAAAATCTGGTTTCTTGAGACTACACAATGAAGATGAGAAAACTAACTACTCAAGGATGAACATCACATGAGATGTATAGAAATTCCATTATGAATTCTGTTCTCTTATGCAATGGGGAAGGGAAAGAATAAGGAAAAACAGACAATGGGAAAATAAAATACTAAACAGGAGTCTGGAAGACTAACAAAAGATTATTTTGATTGTATAGGAGAAACATACTCTCTGACATTTTATTTAAAAAATGATGCAATTTCCATCAACATAGATGCAATTAGATATCATTATACTAAGTAAACTAAATCAGAGAGAGAAAGACAAATACCGTGCATCACTTATGTGTGAAATCTTAAATATGGCAGAAATGTACCTATCTACAAAACACAACTCCTTATTGCCAAATTCAGACTTAAATTGAAGAAAGTAGGGAAAAACACAAGACCGTTCAGGTATGACCTAAATCAAATACCTTATGATTATACAGTGGAAGTGACAAATAGATTCAAGGGGCCAGATCTCATAGACAGAGTGCCTGATGAACTATGGATGGAGTTGCATGACATTGTACAGGAGACAGGGATCAAGAATATCCCCAAGAAAAAGAAATGCAAAGAAGCAAAATGGCTGTCTGAGGAGGCCTTACAAATGATTGTGAAAAGAAGAGAAGTAAAAAGCAAAGGATAAAAGGACAGATATACCCATCTGATATCAGAGTTCCAAAGAATAACAAGGAGAAATAAGAAAGCCTTCCTCAGTGATTAGTGCAAAGAAATAGAGGAAAAAATAGAATGGGAAAGACTAGAGGTCTCTTCAAGAAAATCTGAGAATCCAAGGGGATATTTCATGCAAAGATGGGCACAATAAAGGACAGAAATGGTATGGACCTAACAGAATCAGAAGATATTAAGAAGAGGTGACAAGAATACACAGAAGAACTATACAAAAAGATCCTCATGATCCAGATAATCATAATGGTGTGATCACTCACCTAAAACCAGACATCCTGGAATGTGAAGTCAAGTGGGCCTTAGGAAGTAGCACTACGAACAAAGCTAGTGAAGGTGATGGAATTCCAGTTGAGCTATTTCAAATCCTAAAAGATGATGCTCTGAAAGTGCTGCACTCAATATGCCAACAAATTTGGAAAACTCAGCAGTGGCCACAGGACTGGAAAAGTCAGTATTCATTCCAATCCCTAAGAAAGGCAATGCCAAAGAATGCTCAAACTACAGCACAATTGCAGTCATCTCACACGCTAGTAAAGTCATGCTCAAAATTCTCCAAGCCAGTTACATGAACCGTGAACTTCCAGATGTTCAAGCTGGTTTTAGAAAAGGCCAAAGAACCAGAGATCAAATTGGCAGCATCCTCTGGATCATTGAAAAATCAAGAGAGTTCCAGAAAAGCATCTATTTCTGCTTCATTGACTATGCCAAAGCCTTTGACTGTGTGGATCACAATAAACTGTGGCAAATTCTGAAAGAGATGGGAATACCAGACCACCTGACCTGCCTCTTGAGGAATCTGCATGCAGCTTAGGAAGCAACAGTCAGGAATGGACATGGAACAACAGACTGGTTCCAAATAGGAAAAGGCTGTATATTGCCACCCTTCTTATTTAACTTATATGCAGAGTACATCATGAGAAACGCTGGGCTGGATGAAGAACACACTGGAATCAAGATTGCTGGGAGAAACATCAATAACTGCAGATATGCAGATGATACCACCCTTATGGCAGAAAGTGAAGAAGAACTAAAGAGCCTCTTGATGAAAGTGAAAGAGGAGAATGAAAAAGTTGGCTTAAAGCTCAACATTCTGAAAACTAAGATGATGGCATCCTGTCCCATAACTTTATGGGAAATAAATGGAGAAACAGTGGAAACAGTGGCAGACTTTATTTTTTTGAGCTCCAAAATCACTGCAGATGGTGACTGTGGCCATGAAATTAAAAGACGCTTACTCCTTGGGAAAAAAATTATGACCAATCTAGACAGCATATTAAAAAGCAGAGACATTACTTTGCCAACCAAGGTCCATCTAGTCAAGGCTATGGTTTTTCCTGTGGTCATATGTGGATGTGAGAGTTGGACTATGAAGAAAGCTGAGCGCTGAAGAATTGATGCTTTTGAACTGTGGTATTAGAGAAGACTCTTGAGAGTCCCTTGGACTGCAAGGAGATCCAACCAGTCCATTCTAAAGGAGATCAGTCCTGGGTGTTCATTGGAGGGACTGATGCTAAAGCTGAAACTCCAGTACTTTGGCCACCTCACAGGAAGAGTTGACTCATTGGAAAGACCCTGATGCTGGGAGGGATTGGGGGCAGGAGGAGAAGGGGACGACAGAGAATGAGATGGCTGGATGGCATCACCGACTCGATGGACATGAGCTTGAGTGAACTCCAGGAGTTGGTGATGGACAGGGAAGCCTGGTGTGCTGTATTCATGGTGTTGCAAAGAGTCGGACACGACTGAGTGACTGAACTGAACTGAATTATATGATCATAAAAAATATATAATATGGTAAATGTTGAGAATTTTCTATATGCTATTTTTCATTTGCATATCTTCTTTGGTGAGGTCTCTGTCATTGCCCAATTTTTAATTATTTTTTTTGTTTTCTTATTGTTGACTTTTAAGAATTCTTTTTGTATTTGGGATATAAGTCCTTTATCTTGCAGACATTTTTGTCCAGTCCATGGTTTTTCTTTTTATTCCTCTAACAGCATCTTCCAGAAGTTACATAATTTTGAGTTATACATTTAGATCTATCATTCATTTTAGGTTACTCTTTTTGGAAACTGTCAGACCTATGTCTAGAACATGTTTTTTTGGATATGAATGAATGCCCAGTTGTTCTTTCTCTTCTGTGTCACCATTGCTCCTTTGTCAAAACACAGTTAACAATATTTGTGTGAACCTGTCACAAATACCTATCTCTCCTGTTCCATTAATCTGTCTATTACTTCATAAATGTCATGTTATTTTGATTACTGAAGCTTTATAGTCATCTTAAAGTCAGATAGCGTCAGTTCTCCACCTTCATGGATTCTCTTTAATATTATTTTGTCTAATCTTGGTCTTGTGCCTTCCAAATAAATTTCAGAATCAGTTTCTTGATTTTCACAAAATAACTTCGAGGGATTTTGGCTGGGATTTCATTGAATCCAATGGTCACTTGGGAAAAATTTACATCTGAACAATATTTATTTTTCTATTCACTTACATGGTCTATTTTTCCATTTATTTATATCTTTATTTAATCAGAGTTTTATGGATTTCCTCATATAGATCCTGTATGTATTTTGTAACATACTTATACCTTAGTATTTCATTTCTGTTTTCAGATGTTTTTATTTGAATTTCTGATTTTTAATTACTGATATGTTGGAATCAATTGAATTCTGTTTATTAACCTTGTATTCTGTAACTTTGCTACAACCACTTAGTTGTAACCACTTAGTTACAATACTCTAGTTCCAGGAGTATTTTTGTTCATTATCTGTGATTTTTTAATACAGAATCATATCATATATGAACAAAGAGAACTTTATTTACTTTTTCAATTAAGCATATATTTTATTTCCTTTTAATGTTTTATTGTATTAGCTAGGACTTCCAGTGTGGGATATTATCATGAAGCATTTTTGGATGCTGTCAAGTGCATTATATATATATATGATTATTCCTTTTTACCTACTGATGTGATGAATTACATTATGTGATTTTTCAGTGTTGAAACTGCATTATTGGAAAAAGTTAACTTGGTTATGTTGTATAATTATTTTTATACATTTTTGAATTTAACTTTTTAATATCTGTTGAGGAGTTTTGCATCTCTATTCTTGGAAGATATTGGTTCTGTTATGTACGCTTCTTGTACTGTCTTGTCTTTATCTGTTTTTGATACTGGAATAATGCTTGTCTCATTCAATTCAGTTAGAAACCCCTCCCTCTGCTTTTGTTTCTGGAAGAGATTATAGAAAACTATAAACTATAATTCATTTCAAGATGTGTTCCTTAAATTTTTGGTGTTATTCACCATTGGAGCCATTTGATCATACTGCTTCCTTTTTGAGAAGACTATTAATTATTCACTCAACTCCTTTAATATATACCTATTTAGATGATGTATTACTCCTTATGTAAGATTTTCAGCAGTTTTTATTTTCAGGTTTGTCTGATATTTGGAGGGTGGTGGTAGACAGAAATGATGACTTCTCACCTGTTTACATGTTGGGGCTGAAACCTGGAATCAGTCCCCTCTTTTTTTTTTCAGATTGCATACTTACTGCTGATTTAGTCATCAGGTCACTGACTCTTTTTTCTGGCACCTCCATTTTATTGTTAGATCCATCTAGTGAAACTTTATTTGGATATTGTGTATTGTAGTTCCAGAATTTCCCTTTGGTTCTTTGCTTCTCTGGTGGCTCAGAAGGTAAAGAATCCACCTGCAATGCAGAAGATCTGGGTTCAATCACAGGGCTGGTAACATGTCCTGAAGAAGGGAATGGCTACACACTCCAGGATTTTTGCCTGGAGAATTCCATGGAGAGAGGAGCCTCACTGTCTAAAGTCCATAGTGTCACACAGAGTTGAACAGGAATGAAGCAGCTGAGCACACGCACATAATAACAACAATAAAAAGCAAGTCAAAGAAACAATTCCAACATGGAGTCAGAATTGTTTTTTCTCTGCAAAAACGCTCACACTCAAGATTTCTTCTCTGCATTCTAGTAAACTATAGATGACTGAGAGCAAAGGAGGTAATGGACAGAATGTTTTGAAATCTCAGAAACTGGTCCCTGTTCCAGTGTCTTTTCTTATTTGGCCTCTAGCATAGTTAGTTTTATTACCCTTTAGTCCCTCCTCCTATTCCTTTCACTGATATTGTGGTTTTTTCATCTTGTCTGAGATAGAACAATTAAACAGTGATACCCTGAGGTAATTTACAGAAGAGAGAAGAAAGGAACAGCAATAACGCTCTTCTTTTCTTAGTTCCCTGTTGGTGCATTTGGCCCTCTTTTAGTGCAGGACCAGACTAAACCTACCACCTTCTGCTTCTCTAGGAGTTCCTAGAGGTTTTAAAGTTCGGAGATCTGTCAACTTCCCTCTTGCTTTTGTGGCATCTCCAAGGTTAAGCTCTGGGAAAGGAGCCAGATTCCTGGACTCCTTTCTTTTCCATCTTGTCAGGAGACAGAATTTAGAGACATTTTATTTCCAGAGATATTTCTTTGTTTATTTTAAATAAAATGTCCCACTGAGGCAGTTTGAAAGTTAAATCTGAAAAATAGGACAATTAGGAAGAAAAACAAAACTTTTTGAACAGGAACAGAGAGAAAAAAATTCGCCCAGCCTAAAGAGGAGCTGATAAATATGCTTAGGCACAGAATTTGACTCTATTTTCTATGAAAGTGAAGATGAAAGTCCCTTTCAATTCTTTGTGACCCCATGGACTATAAAGTCCATGGAATTCTCCAGACCAGAATACTGGAGTGTGTAGCTGTTCCCTCCTCCAGGGGAAACTTCCCAACCCAGGGATCAAAACTACATCTCTCGTATTGCAGGCAGATTCTTTACTAGCTGAGCCATGAGGGAAGCTAACCCTATTTTCTATAAGCTGATCAAATTGGCAAAACTGCCTGTATTTCATAGACATACATAAATCCATTTTATGAAATGCAAAAAGGCAAAAATGGTTATCTGAGGAGGCCCTACAAAGAGATGAGAAAAGAGAAATGAAAGCAAAGGAGAAAAGGAAAGATACACCCACCTGAAAGCAGACTTCCCAATAATAGCAAGGAGAGATAAGAAAGCTTTCCTAAGTGAATATGAAAAGAAATAGAGGAAAACATCAGAATGGGAAAGACTAGAAATCTCTTCAAGAAAATTAGAGATACCAAGGGAACATTTCATGTTAAGATGGGCACAATAGAGGGCAGAAGCCTGGAAAATCCTAGGGACTGGGGAGCCTGGTGGGCTGCCATGTATGGGGTCACACAGAGTTGGACACTATTGAAGTGACTTAGCAGCAGTAGCAGCAACAGAAAGTGAAGTCGCTCAGTTATGTCCCCAACTCTTTGCCATCCCATGGACTGTAGTCTGCCAGGCTTCTCTATCCGTGGGATTTTCCAGCCAAGAATACTAGAGTGGGTTGCCATTTCCTTCTCCAAGGGATCTTCCCAACCCAGGGATAGAACTCAGGTCTCCCACACCCCAGGCAGACTCTTTACCGTCTGAGTCAGCAGGGCAGAAGATATTAAGAAGAGGTGGCTAGAATACACAGAAAAATTAGACAAGAAAAGATCTTCATGACCCAGATAACCATGATGGTGTGAGCACTCACCTAGAGCCAGACATCTTGGAGTGCAAAGTCCAGTGGGCCTTAGGAAGAATTACTGTGAACAAAGCTAGTAGAGATGATGGAATTCCAGCTGAGCTATTTCAAACCATATGCTGTTAATGTGCTGCACTAAATATGCCAGCAAATTTGGAAAACTCAGTAGTGGCCCCAAGACAGGAAAAGGTCAGGTTTCATTTCAGTACCATAGAAGGGCAATGCCAAAAAATGTTCAAACTACAGCACAATTGCACTCATTTCACATGCTAGCAAAGTAATGCTCAAAATTCTCCAAGTTAGGCTTCAATAGTAAGTGAACTGAGAAATTTCAGATGGTCAAGCTAGATTTAGAAAAGGCAGAGGAACCAGATATCAAATTGGTAACATCCATTGGATCATAGAAAAAGCAAGAGAACTCCAGAAAAACATATACTTCTGCTCATTGACTATGCCAAAGCCTTTGACTGTGTGAAAATGAGTTGCTCAGTGGTGTCCAAGTCTTTGTGACCCAATAGATAGTCCATGGAATTCTCCAGGTCATAATACTGGAGTGGGTAGCCTTTCCCTTTTCCAGGCGATCTTCCCAACCCAGGTATTGAACCCAGGTTGCCCGCATTGCAGGTGAATTCTTTATCAGCTGACTGTGTGGATCACAAAAAACTGGAAAATTCCTAAAGAGAATTTTCCTCACCTGCCTCCTGAGAGACCTCTGTGCAGATCAAGAAGCAGCAGTTAGAACCGGACACGAAACAGTGAACTGGTTAAAAATTGGGAAAGGAGTACATCAATGCTGTATGTTGTCAACCTGTTTGTTTAACTTCTATGCAGAGTGCATCATGAAAAATACTGGGTTGCACAAGCTGGAATCAAGATTGCTGAGAGAAATATCAATAACCTCAGATATGCAGATGACACCATCCTAATGGCAGAAAGTGAACAAGAAATAAAGAACCTCTTGAAGCAGGTGGAAGAGGAAAGTGAAAAAGGTGGTTTAAGACTAAGATCATGGCATTCGGTCCCATCACTTCATAATAGATGGGGAAACAATGGAAACAGTGACAGACATTTTCTTGGGCTTCAAAATCACTGCAGATGGTGACTATAGCCATGAAATTAGAAGACACTTGCTCCTTGGAAGAAAAGCTATGACAAGACTAGACAGCATATTAAAAAGCAGAGAGATTGCATTACCAACAAAAGTCCATCTAGTTAAAGCTATGGTTTTTCCAGTAGTCATGTATGGATGTGAGGGTTGGACTATAAAGAATGTTGAGTGCTTAAGAATTGATGCTTCTGAACTGTGGAGTTGGAGAAAACTCTCAAGAGTCTCTTGGAGTGCAAAGAGATCAAACCAGTCAATCCTAAAGGAAATCAGTCCTGAATATTCATTAGAGGGACTGATGCTGAAGCTCCAATACTTTGGTCACCTGATGGGAAGAACTGACTTATTAGAAAAGACACTGCATGATGCTGGGAAAGATTGAAGGCAGGAGGAGAAGGGGACAATGGTGTATGAGATGTTTGGATGGCATCACTCACTCAATGGACATATGTTTGAGTAAGTTCAGGAGATGCTGAAGGACAGGAAAGCCTGGAGTGTTGCAATCCATGGGGTTGCAAAGAGTTGAACACGACTGAGTGAACAAACAACATAAATCCATTTGCAGGGACATGTTTTCCAAGAAATTTTCTAAATTTCCCTAGCATTTAATCCTGGATGGTAACCACTGAAATCACCAATTTTTTTTTTCTTCCTGAAGATTCTAAATGCTTTGAGTAACATGATTCTAGGTTCCTTTTGGCAAATTACTGATCTGAAACATGACTGTTATTTATTCCAGAATGGAAAGCATTTGTTTTAAGATTTTCTAGATATTTTCTGAATCCCTTGCTTTTTCCGTACCATATTTTAATGAACTCAAGTTATTGTAGTAGGAGGAAAATGACATGAGTGGTTCTCCAATAACCTACCACACTTTAAGGAATTGAATTAATGAAAATGCTAAATCCATATGTTCCATAAATTAATTGTTTTCAAGATTGCAAGTTTCCTTACAAAAAATGTTCTCCTAACCAGATGATAGAAAGAGGTATAGCTTCAACAATATGGTGAAGGCATAACCACCATTATGGTTAAAGGCACAAAACATCTGTTTAAGGAGGATTTGTATTTTTTTGTCTAGGTCCCTTTGGAAAATAGGGTCTAAATCAAAGACAATGGAATTTCCTCACTAGGGTCTGATGTATGTGATCTAATCACAAAGGAAATAAATCAGCTCCTCATCCCAAACTGAGGCTTACCTTTAAATTTTCTTTTTTTTTTTTTTTTACAAAATCGTATTCTGGAAACCATCAAATTGTGTGTGGAAAATATACTAACCACAGAAAGTTCTGTAAATGCTTCTGTCTAATGCATGAAAATGATTTACATTGTGAGTTTGGTCAGTGCACCACGTATGAGGCCACTAATGAGGTTGGAGACCAATAGGTAAATGACTGAAGGCACTAGACTTCCAAAGCAGATTTTGTATTCCCTGAGAAAATGTTAGGTTAAAAGAATGCACCAAGTTCAAAGGAGTAAATCTCAAGAAATCATTTCTATTATCTTTACACACTAAAATGATCACAGTTAATAGCTATGTATATGTAGCAAGACTGCTGTTTCTACTAGCAGAGAGAGCAGGAGATATTTTTATATTCAGATTTCAGTGAATACAGAGAGAATACCTCCATCTCCACCCATTCTCATTCTTGCTACCTAAAAGTTCACTGTAAACAACCTAGAAGTTCGCTGTAAGCAACTATTTCCTCTGCTATGAACCAATCTACAATGGTAATGTTACCCCCGGAAATGTGACTGTCAACTGTTTCCAAACCCAAGTCTTTCTTTCTTTTGTCATTATACTTCACCATAAGTTGTTAGTTGTGTCTTAACCATAACAGACTACAAATGACTTCAAGAAAGGAACCTTGTTTACTTTCTTTACTAACTCTTTGAGAACACAGTATCTGGATCAGATTATGTGCTTATGAAGCATTTGGGAAAAAATAATAGGGAATAATGACTATGTGATGCCTCACAATGGTGGGTGAACAAAAGTCTGATAAATAAAATTCAAAGACAATTTGTATTATGTTTTTCCCTAAGAAAACGTTTTCAAATATTGATATAAACAGATGAATAAAGAATATAAGTTCCTTAATGTTTATTTCCACAGCCTTTGATAGTCTAGAAAAATAGTTTACAATATAAATACTATGTGAGCTATATGTGTTATTTTAAATTTTATAATATCCACATTTACTAAGAAGATAGGAAATTAATTTTAATAATATATTTATTAACCCCTATATACAAAATAGTAACACATAATCAATGCAAAATCAATATAAAAATCATTAATGAGACATTATAATATATACTTTTATCATACTAAGTCTTTCACATCTGGTGTGTGTTTTACACTCTAACACATCTCAAAAACTACCTCTGACTATCATCTGCCATATTGAATAAAGAAGGTATAGAGTAGCATTTTTTAATCTTAAATGTTCATAATACACTCCTAAGGATATTATAAAAATTCAAATTCTTATGCAGTAGATGGGCTGGTGTGAAGGTTATACGTTTCTAATGATTTCTTAGGTAATGCTGATGCTGTTGGTCCACGGACCACACTTTGAGTAGCACAGCATAAATTTCTCAATAGCAAGACAGAGAAATAGAACATAATAAATTGTCAGAATTATAGAAAGACTCAGTCAAAGCCTTTATCTATATTTGTATACTCATTAGTCTATTTGACATTTCTTCTTGGATGAATAATAAATATCTCAAATTTAATATGAATGTCTTATTATGCTGTTGCCCACAAAGGGTAACTGAAGCTTAATCACACTGGGGACCCTCTGAGGAACCGGAGGAACTGTGTAGCATCCATCTCAGTAGTTTTGACCATAAGGAAATATTTTGCACTTCTTAAAGAACTGCAGTGGTTTTGTATGAAATGTTTACTGAGAGTGAAAAAAATTTAAATCAAATTAAAATTAGAAAGCAAGAAATTGTAGTCTTAAGGAGATATATTTAATTTTCTTGCTGATTGTTATATATGATTTTTTTATTGCTTAGAGCTTTTCATTTCTCCAAAACATTCACAGTTTTTATATTTTGTTGACATGTAGATGAGTGTGAAAACCCATTTGTTCATAGACCTTTCACAGAGTACATCTTTTGCCCTGTCACCATTTCCTTGTTTCATTACTGTGTTTCTCCTAAACTGCATCTATTGTATATGTAGAAAGCATATAAATACCATTTATGTAAGTGAATCAGCAGGTGACATTTTCATCAGTCATAGTTTGTGATTACATTTGCTCTCTCTTACTAAAACAACTTACTCAAATACTAGAAGAAAAGGAAACTAGAATACACAAAGAATTTTAAAAGAGTTCGGTTCAGTAACTCAGTCATGTCTGACTCTGGGACCCCATGAACCACAGCATGCCAGGCCTCCCTGTCCATAATCAACTGCTGGAGTCTACCCAAACTCATGTCCATTGAGTCAGTGATGCCATCCAACTGAGTGCAGCACTTTAACAGCATCACCTTTTAGGATTTGAAATAGCTCAACTGGGATTCCATCATCTCCACTATCTTTGTTCGTAGTGATGCTTCCTAAGGCCCACTTGACTTCACATTTAAAACAGTAGACATTATTTAAAAGCAGATAATCATCCAGAAAGTAGTAGAATAGGCAAATGATAAGTGACTTACAGATTATAGTTGATCACAGCTCATATTCTCTAAAGAAAAGGATAAGCAATTGCATTAATGTTGGAAAAGGATATTTAGATTCAGTTGTTCTAGATGTTACATGTATCTTGGTGTACTTGAATTATTCTAGATATACAGATAAAGAAAAGATCACAAAACATGTTATAAATAAGACCCTGCAGTTCAGGCAACTTATAAACTTTTTTTATATAAATTAAATAATAACATGAATTCATATAAATTCATATGGATTTAATCACAGTATATGGAGTTAAAAGTCGTCTTATCAATGGGATTGTCTTATCACCAACAAGATAAAACAGAGTCATTTCAGCTGTATTCACAACAGTTAAGATATGAAAGCAACCTAGGTGTCCAGTGATAAAGAAGATATGCTGTTTATACACAGTGGAATATTACTCAGACATAAAAGAGAACAAAATTTTGTCATCTTATCTAGGTCCACTCTTCCTTTATGCTAAGGGAAACTAGTCAGACAGAGAAAGATAAATACTGTATGATCTCACTTGTATGTGGAGTCTAAAAAAATAAATAAAGAAAACAAAAACAGACTCATAGACACAAAGAACTATGAGTGGTTGGTAGAGTGGAGTAGGTAGGTAGATAGGAAAATAAGTGATGGGGATTAAGAGGTACAGCTTCCAGCTATAAAATAAGTTATAGGAATGTATTGTACAGCAAGGGAATATAGTCAATAATATTATAATAACTATACATGATGAATGCTAATTGACATCATAGTGATCATTTTGTAATGTATAAAAATATCAAATCACAATTTTGTATACTTAAAACTAATATCATATTGTATGTCAATTATAATTCAATAAAAATAAATAAAAATGAAATTGAGAAGAAATGTGGATCCACTCCTGTACCTCACCAACAGACTTAGGAAAACTGTGAAAATATTTCAGTTTGGATTGCTGCCTGTATCTATTTCTACCTGAAGCAACTCTTAACAATAATTTTTTAAAGTTCTTTATTTAGTCCTTGATAAGAAAAATTTTCTTTTATTTTTAGGTTGATATTCAAAGAAATACATAAAAAGAATAGACCATAAAACAACAGGTTAGGAGCATGTATTACTTAATTTTGGTCTCAACACATGTCTGACCTATAGGAATAATTTTAAATATCTTCAGTAAAGCCAGAGAATGGCTAAAATAGTCACTCCAGTGATTCAACTGTAGTCATTCTAGCTATTCATCTTATAGCCATTCTAGTTGTTTATTTGTGGTCCATTCAGAAAGGAAAGTGAAAATATGCCATGACACCCTCAAGTAACTTGAAAGATGGATATAGGTATGAATGGGAAGCTAAAAATATCAAAAATAAACTTTTCAGAGCAGGTAACTATGTTGTTCACCAGTTTTCAGAGGCCCCAAAATGACTATTTGAAACCTTATTTAAAATTATAATTATTTAGTTAATTATTTAGTTTATTTAGTTAACCTGCTGCCTTGTGTTATGGGAAATATACAGAGAATATTAGAATAAAAAAAGACTTCAAGGATCATCTTTTCTAAGTCATTATAAAAGGTGAAATAAAAGGACCTGAAAAAGTGATTGATACCACATTCCATAGTCACTACATTTAGCAAAAATTTAATCAAAACCCTTAACTCTTAATCTCTCCCATTTATCTGTATCCAGTGTCCTTTTGACTATATGGTAATCATTTAGATCTTTACATTAGCTCTAACAGTAACATTTTAGTATTTTATTCCTAAAAAATAAGAAAATAATTGAATTACTTTATATGAACATTCAAGAAAAATTGAGTTTGGTTCCATCATTTTTCAAGCTGATGAAATTCTTGCCAAGTTGTGAAAAAAATATAAATTCCAGAGTGTTGTGCTCCCTCAGAAGTACTACACTGCACCTAAAAAAGTAGTATTTACTACATTGTAAACCCTGTGATTCCAAACATTTTCATAACATACACATATATACACACACTGACACATATATTTGGTTTTTTACTTATACAACTATCACGTGATGAACTATTAGATCAAGAGAAGTATGTGGAAATTATTAAATTACTATTTCTCAACGTCAAGTCCACCCATCTATATTCTGCTTTGATGCTAGTGCAGGGACTGAAAACCAAATGTCTCCTTTACCAGCTGGCTCCATTTTAAATTCTGTCTTTAGTGGGTGCTAGGGAGAGACCTGATTACTGGAGAAGGGTTAAAGATGTGGGGTTTGCTTATTTTTTTTAATTAATTTACTTTTTATTGAAAGATAATCACTATGTGTGTTTGCTTATTTTTGTTAGTTTCCTCTTGTTTACACTGCCTCTTCCATGGTTCTTGCTCCTGGAGGAGACAGTTGGTTCCAGTTGCAGCAGGTAGCTTGCAGTTTCTCTGTCATTCCTAGTAGCAGTGCATCATACGCCTTTAGAGACAGAAGCACCCTAAGACCTACAACTCTTAGCTCTAAGGTCTGAGTCTCAGCTCTGTTTGACTCATTCTCCTAGCTCCTCATTCATCAGAAGGGAAACACCTCCTTCTCAAAGGGCTAGGCCAATCCCAGCTGCTTCCCTTTCCTCCCCTCACCTTAAGGATGAGTAGTTGCTTTCTGTACTTACAATTTCTGTAAAAATTCAGAGTTTCTTGGTTTTTATCTTTTTTCATTTCTAGTTTTCCATACCTGACTAGATAAATCTTTATATTAGCATTTTTCTCTGCTACAATAACGGCTATGCTTTCTGTTTTGCTGACTGAACCTTGACAGATATAGAAATAAAAACTTGACATTGGTCGAGGACCTAGCATGCATCAGGTCTCACTGATAGATTACTTACTTTTCAAATTTTCTCTGGTATACATAGTAATTTCACTATTCTTCCTCCTCCTAACAGCTTTATTGAGATATAATTGATATACAAAAATTGCATATATTTAAAGTATACAAGCTGATGAGTTTGGACATGCCACCATATATATAGGCTTCCACTGTGGCTCACATGATAAAGAATTTACCTGTAGTGCAATGCAGGAGACCTGGATTCAATCCCTGGATTGGGAAGATCTCCTGGAGAAGGGAGTGGCTACCCACTCCAATATTCTTGCCTGAAGAATTCCATGAATAGAGCAGTACCACTAGTAAGATAATAGGCATATTCATCACTCAAAAAGTGCCCTTGTGCCCTTTTAGAGTTCCATTTCACTTGGCTCTGTTTGGCTCTGTTCTCTATTGTTTTATGCATATGTGTGAATGTTGTTTTATAATACTTAACATGAGATCTTTACTCTTAATAAGTTTTTAATTGTCAAATCAATATCATAATTATGGGTACTATGTTGTCTAGCAGACAATATATACACGCAATATAATATTATTCAACTTTATGTTGTTCAGTCACTACATCATGTCCAGCTCTTTTGCAACACCATGGACTATAGCCTGTCATGCTCTTGTGTCCAGGGAATTCTCCAGGCAAATATACTGGAGTGTATTGCCATTCTCTTCTGCAAGGAATCTTCTTGACTCAGGGATCAAACCTGCGTCTCCTGCATTAGCAGACAGATTATTTATCACTGAGCCACCAGGGAAGCTCATTCAACCTTATAAAAAGGAGTAAATCCTGCCATTTTTGACAATATGGGAGAATATGGAGGACATTATGTTGAGTGAAATAAGACAGTCACATAAAAACAAGTATTATATGATCCCACTTAAGCAGAGAATAGAATGGTGGTTGTTAGAGGATGAGGGAACAGAGAAATGGGAGGTTGTTAAAAAAGTTTAAGGAGACAGTTACATAAAATAATAACTACTATTCTCTTTCAATGGAGAATAAATTTCAGGATTACAAACCTTGAGTAAATTTCTCTAGTCATAAATAGTAGTTGGAACTCCCTGAAGTGAGAAGATAACAGGAATATCACGACTTTCACTGTCTTCGAAAGATTACTTGAGAAATGATAATAATGATAACTAACCCTGAATGATATTTCCTTGGAGTTAGATATCTTCTAGATGCTTAACATTTAATTAATATTAGTTAATGACACATATCAACTCATTTAATCCTCAGAACAACACTATGAGATAGTACTATCCTTATGACTAGGTTGCAGAGGAGAAAACTAAAAATTCAAACCAGGCCGACTAGCTTTTCTGTGTGTGTTTGGAATCCTCAGTATGTTCTGCCTTAGAAGGAAAGACAGCAGCATGAATATAAATAAGGATAAGCTTGTCAATGTTGCAAACAGAAAGTTTAAATTCCTGCAACCGTTTTCTTTTCCCTAATTACCTTCCTGTTACCTCTCCATCAGTTTCTTTTCTCCCACCCCCATCCCTAGTCTAATATTATTACATATATTCTTCTCATACTAATTACCTTTGAGTAATTCCACATATTAAGAAGTTATTTAAGACATTTAACACTAACCCAGCTCTCCAAATTTTTATGCACTGCTTTAAAACAGGTACTATGTAAGACTTTCTTCAAATGTTATCTGTGCAAGCCTGGCCCTGTATTTGGTACTTCAGTGTCTGTCTTAAATGCCTTTCTTCTGTCAGGACCATTATTTGTTTATTTAAAAACCAATCATAAGAATCCTGATTAAGAAGTTTTTCCTGACTGAAAAGCCCACACAGATTCATTTCAGCTCTTGAATTTTTAAATCATTTATTGCCTTTACTGTGAGCTTCCATAGTGGCTCAGGCAAAGACTGCCTGCAATGACCCGGGTTTGATCCCTGCGTCAGGAAGATCCCCTGGAGAAGGGAATGGAAACCCACTCCAGTATACTTGCCTGGAGAATTCCATGGGCACAGGAGCCTGACAGGCTACAGTCCATGGTGTTGCAAAGAGTCCAACATGACTGAGAGACTAACACTATCACTTTTTCATTGCCTTTATTATAGAAACTTATTGTAGGCCACCTTATTTTTTTACACTTTCTTTTTATACAAGTTTCATGTCATTTTAAACTAGATTGTAAACTCCGTGAGGCCAGAGATCATGTCATACATTTATTTATGTACTGGTAGTTTTAATAATTAGCGTATGGTCTTATACACAAGCATTGCCAAATAAATGTTTATTGTTGAAAAAATGGTAAAAATCATACAAGAATCCTAACTTCTACTCTTTTGAAGTAGGAGTCTAAACTTAGAGAAAGAAGCAATGCTAGAAACAAAAAAGTATATATAAAAATTTTTTCACCACACGTATCCCTAAGAATACTATAAAATCCATTACTCTGCTCCTAAAAGGAAAAATATAGTACGTTTTTTAAAAGTTTAAAAATCCAAGAGATTGGAAATAATTTTATTCCCACAGGAGTGAATAAATGAATGGATTAAGAACTCCTAAAGCACAAACACATAAAGCCTATTCCAAGACATGTCATATTGCCAAAAGTCATTCACAGTATACTGTGGTTTTTAAGATGACAGATGCACTATTCAAACATTCTTGAGTCCATATCCCTTCTTCAGGGGATCTTCCTGACCCAGGGATTGAACCCAGGTCTCCTGAATTGCAGGCAGATTCTTTACCATCTGAACTACCAGGGAATCCCATATCTTTAGCTCAGTTACTGGCTAACTGCAATAGTAAGAAATGTATGTGCTTTACATGGACTTTATTATTTATATAATAAGTATGATATCTACCTCATAATATCATTTTGAAGATTATATGAGATGATCTGTAAAAGTGGTTAACATAGTACCAACACCCAGGAAGTACTCAGTTGCTAGTAATTATTTGTTCTCTCTATTAAAGAAATAAAACAATCTAGGGTGCTGTGTCACAGTCAGACCAAAATCATTTGTGACGAAATTTTCAATGTGTAATAATTGCAACATTAAATGGAAGGGATTATTCCTGTGGTCTCTCAACCCCAAAGTTAGTAGCAGTGATGGTTATGAAATTTCATATTCAAAAGAGAACTGCTTTACACTTTTAGATAGCTAAACTGATCTATCCTCTCGCTCTCTTCCACACTATTTAATGGAGAACTGATGCTTTATTAGAAAACGTGGAGGTTTAGAAATGTGCAGGCCTGTAGAGCACTGTTAGTTCCCTATCCTGTCCCCTTTTGAGTAAGAAAAGACAGGACTCTCATCTCTACCACATGAGAGAGTTACCCAAGATATCCACTGAAAGAAGGGAGCTTCCTTCTTCTTCTCTTGCTGCATTCAATAACAAATTCTCAACCATCCTGTGCTGATATCCAGATAGTGTGTTGCACAATCCTTTAAAACTTGACTGCAATCTTTTGGAGTTTGAAAAGTTTGAGGCTAATATCTGCCTCTCAACTGTAAAAGTCTGAACACAGGAGACAAATCCAGGACAATAGGGCAAGGAAGAGAAGGAGTAGCTATATAATCAAGTTCATCCACTTGGGTACACTTTGGATTTTTAACTATGTCAAATAAACCTTGGATCCTTGAAAAACAAAACCATAGTGTTCCCCCGAAATGAGTCAGCTTGGGAAGGTGTTGTGAAGCAAGACATTTCACCAAAGGTGAAAAGTACAACTATTAGCTGAGTCTTATTCTTTCTCCCTGGACCTAGACCTGAACCCTAGACCCTGGGTGTAGTAGTGAATGGTTTGGAAAAGATATAAAGAGAGAGACTGAGCATAAAGATGGAAAGGAAAAGGCCAGAGACCGCTTGTCCCTTCCCTAAGGTTCTCAAGTAAGTGGGAGAAGGCTAATCACTAGCCTGGTCTTTTTATTGCCTAAAAATAATAGTTTGTTATAAGTTTTAAGTGCTTGGGAAGCTGTGTGGCCTGCCAGAGATGTTTCAGATTGATTGCTAAGAGAGATACTAAAGAACAGGTTTGAGGGCAGAGAATAGAATAAGAAAGGTGCTTTCTAATCTTACTGGTTTACTGTTTTAATGCAGCCCATTAAATAAACCCACTCTATTATACTTTATGCAATGTTATGCACACTTTTATACAGAATAACATATGCATCATAAAGAATGATATGCTTTTTAAAAATTTTTTTACATTATTTCTGTTTTTTTGGCTGTGCTGAGTCTTTGTTGCTGCTTTCTTCCTCTAGTTGCAGCCAGCAGGCGGTCACTATCTAGTTGCAGTGCCAGGAATTCTCATTGCAGTGGCTTCTCTTGTTGAAGAGCACAGGTTCTAGGGTGTGTGGGTCAGTCGTTGTAGCACAAGGGCTTAATTGCCCATCAGCACGTGTAATCTTCCCAGGCCAGGGGAAAAACCATATCTTCTGCATTGTCAGGCAGATTCTTAACCACTGGATGACCAGGGAAGTCCAAGAATGATATGCTTTTTGATGTCTATCAATTCAGTTCAGTTCAGTTGCTCAGTCATGTCCGATTCTTTGTAACCCCATGGACTGCAGCAAGCCAGGCCTCCCTGTCCATCACCAACTCCCAGTGATCAATTTGAGCTTACTCAAACTCATATCCATGGAGTCGGTGATGCCATCCAAACATCTCATCTGTTGTCCCCATCTCCTCCTACCTTCAATCTTTCCAAGCATCAGGGTCTTACAAATGAGTCAGTTCTTTGCATCAGGTGGCCAAAGTATTGTAGTTTCAGCTTTACCATCAGTCCTTCCAACGAATGGTCAGGATGGATTTCCTTTAGGTTGGACTGGTTTAATCTCCTTGTAGTCCAAAGGACTCTTGAGAGTCTTCTCCAACACCACAGTTCAAAGGCATCAATTCTTGGCACTCAATTTTCTTTATAGTCCAACTCTCACATCCATACATGCCTCCTGGAAAAGCCATAGCTTTGACTAGACGGACCTTTGTTGGCAAAGTAATGTCTCTGCTTTTTAATATGCTGTCTAGGTTGGTCATAGTTTTTCTTCCAAGGAGCAAGTGTCTTTTAATTTCAGGGCTGAAGTCGCCATCTGCAGTGATTTTGGAGCCCCCCAAAATAAAGTCTGTCACTTTTTCCATTGCTTCCCCATCTATTTGCCATGAAGTGATGGGAACAGATGTGATGATCTTAGTTTTCTGAATGTTGAATTTGGAAAACTCAGCAGTCTATCGGTTCTGATTAAAGATTATACCTTTAACTCTGCTTTCATTTACTTGCATTTCAGTATGTTTCCCAAGTGGGAGAGATGAGCATAGGTTTTAGGCTAATCATCTTAGAATTGTGTATAACTGTATGCAGAAACTCTTCATTTAAAAATATTTATGTAACAGGAGGACTTTCCAGGCAGTGTTAGTGGAAATGCACCTGCCTGCCAGTGCAGGAGACGTAAGAGATGTAGGTTCGATCCCTGGGTTGGGAAGATTCCCTTGGAGGCAGGCATGGCAATCCACTCCAGTATTCTTGCCTGGAGAATCCCCATGGACAGAGGAGCCTGGCAGGCTACAGTCCATAGGGTTGCAAAGAGTTGGACACAACTGAAGTGACTTAGAACAGCATAGCAATGCATATGTAACAGAACCAGAATCTGCAAATGGCCACATGTGTAGATTGTATTATGCATTTGAAAGTCATCTGCTGTATATGTCATGCTAGAACATAAGCCGAAAACCCATGACCAATACCCATGAGATGGACATCTGGTATTATTTGAAATAATTCAGAGTGGGAAAATGGATTGTATATAAATAAGATAAGGTTGGTTTTTAGTTAAAGATAATTATAGAAGCTGAGTGATAATTTCATTATTTAGTTGCTTTATTATTATATTGGGCTTCTCTTGTGGCTCAGCTGGTGAAGAATCTACCTGAAATGCAGGAGACCTGAGTTCGATCCCTGGGTTGGGAAGATCCCTGGGAGAAGCAAAAGGCTAGCCACTCCAGTATTCTGGCCTAGAGAATTCCAAAGGGGTCACAAAGAGTCAGATATGACTGAGAAACTTTCACTTCACATTATTATATTGTTCTGTTTTCTTGTGTATATACTTGAAATTTCCCTTATTAAAATGTTTTAAAAAGAAACAGACGGGCCAATTAACAGTAAGGGAACATCTCGCTGTAAAATGCACTGGTGGGCTTCAATGAAAAATAAAGAAAATATTCAAGAATTTGTTCTAGGCCTCCTCAAAATATTATATGAAAACTGCATACACCCATAAGAGTGCTCACTATAGTTAGGTCTAGCAGCAAAGTCAGAGAAGGTTAACCTGAGACTGGCATTTTAACTGAGCTCTTCCAAGGAAGTGGTCCCAGCCTTGGTAGTAGGGGGACAGGGGAG
The DNA here is from genome assembly GCF_049115385.1 of Moschus berezovskii. Taxonomy (NCBI): domain Eukaryota; kingdom Metazoa; phylum Chordata; class Mammalia; order Artiodactyla; family Moschidae; genus Moschus; species Moschus berezovskii. The sequence continues at coordinate 73,062,399 of NC_142470.1, read as the reverse complement.
ACTTCTAATGTCTAGCAGAAGGAAACGTAAGCCTTCTCTATCCCAAAATTGAGTAGTGTAACTTCCCAAACATCCATGAAGGAAAACATAAATTACGTTTACTACAGAAATACACCCTCTCTGGTACTCCTTTCCTCATCATGGCCAGAGCATATTTATTAGTCCACCTGACCACCCCTTCTGCTATGACTTTCCTTTAAGAAACTTTACATTACGGCCACACTATGTGATGTGTGTCTACATCCTATATCAACAGTGGCATTAGGGTTCTTATTGATTTTTTATTTAAAAGTAAATAGTTTCAAATCTTCCTCATTGTGAATATTGTTGTCTTTTATTGGTAGATAGCCTTAAGCAAGTTAACTAAATTCCCTATTTGATTAAGTACTTTTTTTTTTTCTTCAGCGTGCAGTTTCTATCCCAGGCTAATTTATACACTTCTGGAAGAAACGGCCTCTTAAATCCACAGAGTGTTGAGGTGGGGAGCCCCCAACCAGGTCAGATTCATTCACATATGATAATATACATGTTTCTATCCATTCTCCCAAATCATCCCACCCTTGCCCTCTCCCACAGAATCCAAAAGACTGTTACACATCCAAGTCTCTGCTGTTGTCTCTTATACAGGGTTATCGTTATCCTCTTGCTATATTCCATATATGTGTGTTAATGTACTGTATTGGTGTTTTTGTTTCTGGCTTACTTCGCTTTGTATAATAGGCTCCAGTTTCGTCCACCTCATTAGAACTAATTCAAATGTATTCTTTTTAATCGCTGAGTAGTACTCCATTGTGTAAATGTACCACAGCTTTCTTATCCATTCATCTGCAGATGGACATCTAGGTTGCTTCCATGTCCTGGCTATTATAAACAGTGTTGCAGTGAACATTGGGGTACATGTGTCTCTTTCAATTCTGGTTTCCTCGGTGTGTATGCCCAGGAGTGGGATTGCTGGGTCGTATGGCAGTTCTATTTCCAGTTTTTTAAGGAATCTCCACACTGTTCTCCATAGTGGCTGTACTAGTTTGCATTCCCACCAACAGTGTAAGAGGGTTCCCTTTTCTCCACACCCTCTCCAGCATTTATTGCTTGTAGACTTTTGGATAGCAGCCATTCTGACTGGCATGAAATGAGATTAAGTACTTTTTTAAACATCATTAATGGTGTTGAGTTTGATAAGATAACCTTCCTGCCTCTTTTGAAATGGTCATATAATTTTCCTTCTGTGATTCATTGATGTGGAATTATGTTAAACCATCTTTGCATTATCTGATTATACTAATTTGGTCATGAAATACTATAACAGAAAATGAAATATTAATTAGAATACAAACTAAAAAAGAATACAGTTTTGAGCATAAACTTTGCAGTGATTTTAAGAGGTACTTATTTCCATATGTTTAATTTAGCCTACTAGTTTAGCAAGTACATCTTAAAATTTCTTTTAAATGACCAAATAATTATGAAAAATAGTATTGCTTATAAAAACAATGTCAGATATTACACTTGGATGAATTTTAAAATATTATAAACATTTTCATTTCAGTTCAGTTCAGTCGCTCAGTCGTGTCCGACTCTTTGCGACCCCAAGCCTCCCTGTCCATCACCAACTCCCGGAGTTCACTCAAACTCATGTCCATCGAGTCGGTGATGCCATCCAGCCATCTCATTCTCTGTCGTCCCCTTCTCCTCCCGCCCCCAACCTTTCCCAGTATCAGAGTCTTTTCCAGTGAGTCAACTCGTCGCATGAGGTGGCCAAAGTATTGCAGTTTCAGCTTTAGCATCAGTCCTTCCAATGAACACCCAGTATTGATCTCCTTTAGAATGGGCTGGTTGGATCTCCTTGCAGTCCAAGGGACTCTCAAGAGTCTTCTCCAAAACCACAGTTCAAAAGCATCAATTCTTCGGCGATCAACTTTCTTCACAGTCTAACTCTCACATCCATACATGACCACAGGAAAAACCATAGCTTTGACTAGACAGATCTTTGTTGGCAAAGTAATGTCTCTGCATTTTAATATACTATCAAGGTTAGTCATAACTTTCCTTCCAAGGAGTAAGCGTCTTTTAATTTCATGGCTGCAATCAGCATCTGCAGTGATTTTGGAGCCCAAAAAAATAAAGTCTGACACTGTTTCCACTGTTTTTCCATCTATTTCCCATGAAGTGTTTTTCAGGGTGATAATATTATATATAATTTTTAAATTCTATTTTCTTTAGGTTCACTATGTTTTTTCACTTTAATGATTATTTATAATTGCTACATCTGCATCTACTTCTTTATGTAATATGAGTTGGGGAATAAAAATACCATGCAAAATATTTATGAATTTAGGTAGAAAAGCAGACACAAAAACACACAGAGCACATAGAATTAATTACTATATTTAAATGTGAAGCAATACACACACGTAAAGGAGTCTAATGGTATATAACAATCAGCCACTTTATTAGTCATATTTTCAGATGAATTATATTTTCCAGTCCCAAATAGCTTATTTCCTAAAGTTTTCAAAAGTTCTACAATATGACTGTGATACATGTAAAATGTTCAGAAAAGTTATAAACTTCTTAATTTTAGGTGTAGCTTGAATTTCATAAATTACTCATAGAAGGTGATATAAAAGACATTAATAAACAAATTACCTTTTAGAATCAAACATTGATATCTGTGAAAATTAATGTTTCTAAAGCAAAATCGTGAATAACATATTTCAGCACATTATCAGAAATGTCCAACATATCTGTATCTAATTGAAAAAAAGAAAACATATGTACATTTCATAAGAAAAGAGGTGGTATAAATAGCTTCACAACTTGAGCCAAAGAAAAAGTTGGTATTAGTGAAAATGTGCACATACATTCTAAATACAATTTGAAAGGCAATCTAAATTAAGTAACACTTCCATCATTTTCAAGCTAACACAGTTGAAAGGAAAGAAATTAATTACAAACAAACAAAATCACTGAAGATTCCAGGCAACAGTATTTACATTTTGTACTCTATTTCTATTGCATATTCTATATCCTAGTCTCGTCTTGTATTTTTTCACTATAAACTTATATCTGTTTTCCATTGCTATGAAACAACTGATCACAAACTTAATGGCTCAAAACAACACATTTATTATTTCATTGCTTTTCTAAGTCTGGGTGCAATCCCTGTGGTTTCTCTGCTTCTCACTGGGCTAAATCAAGATGACAGCTAAACTCTGATGTCATCTGAAATTCTTTTCCAAATCACTGGTTGTTGTCATAATGCAGGTTTTTGCAAACCTAGGGCTGACATTCCCATTTACTTGGTGATTGTCAGGCTTGGCATGCATTCAGCTCCTAGAAGTTACTTGTAGTTCTTTGCAACATGGGCTGACTCCATTGGCAGCTCACAGCACAGTTGCTTGCTTCTGCAAGATCAGAAGAAAAAAATATTATTACTACTTAGAATCTCTCTGACTCTTTTTAAGGATTTACCTGATGAGGTCAGGAGTACCCAGGATAATCTTCCTTTTGATTAACTTAAAGTCAACTAATTAAGAACCTCAATTTCATCTGTAAAATCCCTATATAGCAATTCTTAAATTCATGTTTGGTGAAATAACTGGGTAAATATATGTACATCAGGGCCAGGGACTCTTGAGGATCATCTGAGAATTCTACCTACCACATACTTGTGGTTCAGTCACTCAAGTCATGTCCAACTCTTTGCAACCCCGTAGACGTATGCACACCAGGTTTCCCTGTCCTTCACTGTCTCCTGGAGCTTGTTCAAACTCGTGTCCATTGAGTCAATGCAATTCAACCGTCTCATCCTCTGTCACTTCCTTCTCCCCTGACCCCTCAAACTTTCCTAACATCAGGGTGTTTTCCAGTGAGTCGCTCTTCACATCAAGTGGCCAAAGTATTAGAGCTTCAGCTTCAGCATCAGTCCTTCCAATAAATATTCAGGATTGATTTTTTTTAAGATTAACTGGTTTGATCTCCTTGCAGTCCAAGGGACTCTCAAGAGTCTTCTCCAGCACCTCAATTCAAAAGCATCAATTCTTCAGCACTAAACCTTCTTTATGGTCCAGCTGTCAATCAGAGCTGGAAGAACCATAACTTTATTCAGACCTTTGTTTGCAAAGTGATGTCTCTGCTTTTCTAACGTGCTCTCTAGGTTTGTCATAGCTTTCCTTTCAAAGATCAAGCATCTTTCGATTTCCTGGTTGCAGTCACCATTCACAGTGATTTTGGAGCCCAAGAATATGAAATCTACCACTGTTTCCACTTTTTCCCCATCAATTTGGCATTAAGTGATGGACCCGGATGCCATGATCTTAGTTGTTTTTGAATGTTGAGTTTTAAGCTATCTTTTAACTCTCCTCTTTCACCCTGATCAAGATGCTTTTTAGTTCCTCTTCAAATTCTGCCATTAGAGAGGTATCATCTGCATATCTGAAGTTGTTGATATTTCTCCCAGCAATATTGATTCCAGTTTGTGATTCATCTAGTCTGGCACTTCATATGGTGTCATCTGCATATAAGTAAATAAGCAGGGTAACAATATACAACCTTGTCATACTCCTTTCCCAATCTGGAACCAGTCTGTTGTTCCATGAGTTCTAACTGTTGCTTCTTTACCTGCATACAGGTTTCTTAGGAGACAGGTAAGATGGTCTGGTATTTTCATCTCTTTAAGAATTTTCCAGTTTCTTTTGATCCATATAAAGACTTAAGCCTAGTCGGAAGCAGTGGTTAAACTATGCACTGTTTCCCCCAAATCCTGACTTTTCTCACTCCTATTCTTCTTTGCTCATGCTGTTCTTCAAATCGCAATGTCCTTATCCTGTTTTAGTGGAAGGAGTTTTGAAATTCTATTTATTTTTTAACAGCTTTATTGAAAAGGGAAATTTCCCAACTTTGTTCCTATTCTTCAAACATTGTTGTGCCCGAATTAATATTATACTTTACCTACATGCATTTTTTAAAGTGGTGAATGTGATTTTAAAAATTGCATTCAAAGCTGAAATGACCTAACAGGTCGGTTTGTGGTTTTTGTTTTATCAAGACAGTCTTCTCGTTAAGTGTATTTCTTTTGTTAAATGTATCTCTTTTGTTGTCTGAATTCCCAGATAGTCTGGAATATTAGCACGCTAGAATTGGCTATCAGTATTGGCTATCAGAATCACAATGGCGCTTCCCAGATGGTGCTAGTGTTAAAGAACCCACCTACCAATCCAGAAGACATGAGAGACATGGTTCCATTCCTAGGTCAGGAAGATCCCCTTTGAGGAGGGCATGGCAACCCACTCCAGTATTCTTGCTTGGAGAATCCCATGGTCAGAAGAGTCCGGTGGGCTACAGTCCATAGGGTCACAAAGGGTCAGACATGACTGAAGGGACTCAGCAGGCATACACACACTGCACATGACATTTAGAATGTTTGGAGAGGTAGTTTTGAAAAGTTTAGTTTTGCATAATATTAAACCACATCATTGTACTCTGATTCCTGAACTCTCCTGGGAAACATCCAAATAAGATTTAGTCTCTAGACCTTGGAGTCTGAAATCCTTCTAAAACAGAGAAAACTGGTGTACCAGGACTCTGTTTTGGGCTTCCTGGGTGGCTGGTGGTAAAGAACCCACCTGTCAATGCAAGAGATGTAAGAGATGTGGGTTCAGTCTCTGAGTCAGGCTGGAGGAGGGCATGGCAACGCACTTCAGTATTCTTGCCTAGAGAATCCCATGGACAGAGAAGCCCGGTGTGCTACAGCCCATAGGGTTGCAAAGAGTTGGACATGAGTGAAGCAGCTTATCATGCACACACAGGACTCTATTTGTTGAGGTTTCACAGTGGCACAGAAGTCACTTCAAAATGACTCATCAAAAGCTAAGTTTGGCAAGATTAAGAAGATTTTAAAGAACTTTGATAACTTCAATTAACCAAACCACAGGGATTCAAAATAAAGCAATTAACAGACTTAAATAATACAGGGTGGAGGAATTCAGTCATTATTTTGGCTTTCATAATGTAATTTTTTAATCATAGGTTGAATGAAATGCTGCTTTATGAAATTACATGTAAAAAGAGCCCATCGAATGTAACACTTTAAGGTTTCGTAACAATTGCTTCTTTGATCTTGACACCTCTAATTGTTGTCAAAACAGGTTTATTTTCTAAATGTACATTTTCACCTAAATATAGGTTAAAAAAGTACTCCTGATATGACAACAGGAGCAATTTAGGCTATGACTCTGGGGGTAAACCTTAGATATGTTTTAGTAAAAGTAAACTTGGGTTAGAGATTGTGAGTAGGGGAAGGAGGGATGAGGAAGATGACCTAGATAATCTAGAGTCAAATATATCATATATTATGTTACCATTGTGTAGTTGCTAAGTCATGTTCCACTCTTTTGCAACCTCATTGCCTTGTTGGCTAAAAAAAGGCACAATGTGAGAGTTGTGACTTAAGTTTTATTTGGGACAATATGAGGACTGCAGCCAAGGAGACAGCACTCACACAGCTCTGAGAAACTGCTCCAAAGAGGTAGGGGAAAAGGACAGTATATGAATGATTTTGGTTAAGGGGAAGTACATGCAATCAAGCACATATTTTTTTGTAGAAAACTTTTGTTGGTCTTGTAAGCTTCTGGTGGTCACAAGAAACAATCTTTGCCATGAAAGATTTTAGTGCTTTTCTAGATATGAGGAGAAATAGAATTGGGCTCATAAAGTATTGGGCTCATAAGATATTCCTAAGAATATCTGTTTGAAACCTGTCCTCCCAGTTTTACAGGAGCACAGAGTGCCTCATTTCAGGGGGTACTGGAGGTCAGCAGCTGCAGCAGCACATGATTTAATCATTGTAGAAGTAGATGGCAAGCACTAAGGGCAAGCGCCAATTTGTGGTTGACACACTAGCCCATCAAGGTTCTCTGTCCATAGGATTTCACAGGCAAGAAAAATGGAGTGGGTTGCTCTTTTCTTCTCCAGGGATCTTCTGGATCCATGGATAGACCCTGAATCTCTTGCATTGTGGATGGATATACTTTTGTATTAAACTTAAACACTGTGGCTTTTTAATAGAACTTAAAGGAGATCAATCCTGGGTGTTCATTGGAAGGACTGATGCTAAAGCTGAAACTCCAATACTTTGGCCACCTCATGCGACGTGTTGACTCACTGGAAAAGAGTCTGATGCTAGGAGGGATTGGCAGTAGGAGGAGACGGGGACGACAGAGAATGAGATGGCTGGATGGCATCACCGACTCGATGGACATGAGTTTGAGTGAACTCTTGGAGTTGGTGACGGACAGGGAGGCCTGGCGTGCTGTGGTTCATGGGGTCGCAAAGAGTCGGACACAACTGAGTGACTGAACTGAACTGAACTGAACTGAAAGATAACTTGCCACAGGTATTCATAGTGAGTTATGGAAACAGAAAGAGTCTTGGGGTTAAATATTGACTGAACTATTTACTAGCTATGAGGTTTGGAACATAGGTTTTTCTTTTTTTAATTTGATGATTTATCCATTTGCATCTGTAATACAGTATTATAGCATTGTTGGAAGCATAAAGAACAATATATAAAAATAGCACAGATGAAATATTTTCTTTTTTAAAATCTAACAGGGGAAAATACCTACCAAAGTCTTCCCTATTAAGTGATTTAAAAGTTAATACAAAAATTATACATATTATATCTGGAAGGGCATTTAGAAAGTCATTTGCTCCCTACTTTTTAATATTCAGTTGAATTCAATTCAGTCACTTAGTCATGTCCAACTCTGTGTGACCCCATGGACTGCAGCACACCAGGCCTCCCTGTCCAACACCAGCTCCCGGAGTTTAGCCTAACTCATGTCCATTGAGTCAGTGATGCCATTCAGCCATCTCATCCTCGTCATCCCCTTCTCCTCCTGCCTTCAATCTTTCCCAGCATCAGGGTCTTTTCAAGTGAGTCAGCTCTTCACATCAGGTGGCCAAAGTACTGGAGTTTCAGCTTCAACATCAGTCCTTCCAATGAACACTCAGGACTGATCTCCTTTAGAATGGACTGATTGGATCTCCTTGCAGTCCAAGGGACTCTCAAGAGCCTTCTCCACTACCACAGTTCAAAAGCATCAATTCTTTGGTGCTCAGCTTTCTTTATAGTCCAACTCTCTTTTAAATATTAAAGAAAAGAAAGACAAACTGAAGCCTAAAGTGATGCTAGAGATTTATGATACTTATTAAAGTTGGTAAGACAGACTTATTCAGAGGGACTACTACAAAAGGTTTTGTAACAAGGGAGAGAGATGAGACTCAACTCTGAATACATCTTTCTATCAGTAATAGACATCCAATAATGCTCACTGAATTATCTAAAATTCATAACATGTAATCAAATAAGTTTTACAACAAAAGCAATATGAGCTAATATCTCAATTTTAGGGAAATCCAGCATAGTCTATACCATTAACAAGTTCACAGTTTATGGAGGTTGTTAGGCTTAAACCACTAACACATTTCAACATGATGATTGCCATTATGGAGATAAAACATAGTATATAACAGTAAGAGCAAAAAAGAGGGATCAATCAACTACCTTACAATTACGGAAAGGCTTTATAGGAAAGTGGCATTTTTCTATAAAGCTTGAGTTTGAATGATGACTATACTACTCAAATGAAATTCCATTTTCAGGGATTTGCATTTTTCATAAGAAATGGCTGAGACTATTTTGAGGTAAGCCTTTTATAGAATTTTATGTATGATTTTGTGCATTAGAAAGGAAGAGTTCAGGTAGCTTGAGTTAACTTGATTTAAGGCAATTTAAAGTTTCACTCGGAGAAGGCAATGGCAAGCCACTCCAGTACTCTTGCCTAGAAAATCCCATGTGAGGAGGAGCCTGGTAGGCTGCAGTCCATGGGGTCGCTAAGGGTCGGACACGACTGAGTGACTTCACTTTCACTTTCACACATTGGAGAAGGAAATGGCAACCCACTCCAGTGTTCTTGCCTGGAGAATCCCAGGGATGGGGGAGCCTGGTGGGCTTCCGTCTATGGGGTCACACAGACTTGGACACGACTGAAGTGACTTAGCAGCAGCAGCAAAGTTTCACTTGCAAATTTAAAGATTTCAAGAAAAAAATAAGCCAGCATCACTCATTTTCAAGTGATGATATTTGTTACTTGAGTTTAAGATCATTGCAAAGTTAGACAACTTAGTCTGGGATTGGAGTTCAGTTGACTTTGTTTGTGTCACTGGACCATAAAATAGCAATTTAGTGTTGATTTTACAAACCAGAAAGGAAAACCAAAGGCATTCAATGGGGCTGAATGCAAATATTTTATTTCCTTGATGTGGCTGTACATTTTACTGGGACCATATATCAATATCTAATCACACTTATGTTTCCAGTACTCTTAACATAGTATCTTATACATCAGAAGTGACCATTATTAAATTAACTAAAGTTTTATATAGGAATTCTGAGTCAGATAAGAAAGATTATAACTGGCCAGAATTGCAAAGACGTCATGCAGGATATAATGTTTGAGATGGAATGGCTTTAAAGATCAGTCGGTCCAAAGACTATATATAAACGGCCAATGAGAACACAAGAGATATTCAATATCACTAGCTATTTGAATACTTTAAATGAAAATTTCAATGAGATACCACTTCGTATCCAGTCAGTTCAGTTCAGTTGCTCAGTCGTGTCTGACTCTTTGCGACCCCATGAATTACAGCACGCCAGGCCTCCCTGTCCATCAACAACTCCCGGAGTTCACACAAACTCATGTCTATCGGGCTGGTGATGCCATCCAGCCATCTCATTCTCTGTCGTCCCCTTCTCCTCCTGTCCCCAATCCTTCCCAGCATCACACTCTTTTCCAGTGAGTCAACTCATTGCATGAGGTGGCCAAAGTATTGGAGTTTCAGCTTTAGCATCAGTCCTTCCAATCAACACCCAGGATTGATCTCCTTTAGGATGGACTGGCTGGATCTCCTAGGAGTCCAAGAGACTCTCAAGAGTCTTCCATGACCACTGGAAAAACCATAGCCTTGACTAGATGGACCTTTGTTGGCAAAGTAATGTCTCTGCTTTTTAATATACTATCTAGGTTGGTCATAACTTTCCTTCCAAGGAGTAAGTGTCTTTTAATTTCATGGCTGCAATCAGCATCCGCAGTGATTTTGGAGCCCTAAACATAAGCAATTATACTACTAGATACATGCTAAGAGAAATTAAAACATTTGTCTACATATAGATTGGTACACAAATTTTCAAAACAACATGTTCATAACTAGGAAACAGCGAAAGCAACCCAAATCTTCAACTGATGGAGATGGTTAAATGGATAAATAAAATGTTATGTATCTATATATACAATGGAATATCATTCAGCAATAAACATTTGTATTAAATTGTGACTTGTTTGGGATAAATCATTCATGGGGTACAACATATTTCTCAATGTTTTCAAATAAGAAGGCTCTTTTAAATATCAAAAATATTGAGAGACATCCAAATAATAATAGTTACTCTTGGACCGGGAATTGTATTGATTCTTAATTAACTTTAAAAGTATGAGAAAAATATATATATATTATTAAATCAGACTGCTTTGGTGTGAATTAACTAATTAGCTATCTATCTTGTCTATGAAATATGGTATATATTTAAGTAAAATTTTTTAACCAAGCCTGCAGACAAAGCTTATTGTATGTATGGATCAACAGACCACTGTGAATAAGTTTGTGGCTCTCCAGAATTATTCCTTCCATTGTTTGTATCCATTATTGTTGAGAAAACTGTTGCATTGGTTTCTAGTTTGACTTTTGAATGCAATTATTTTCAGAAACTATCAGTAAATTAACCTCTTTGTGATATGCTTTACTCTCTAACTTACATCCACCTCTCACATCCATACATGACTACTGGAAAAACCATAGCTTTGACTAGGACATTTGTTGGAAAAGTACTGTCTCTGTTTTTTAGTATGCTGTCTAGGTTGGTCATAATTTTTCTTCCAAAGAGCAAGCGTCTTTTAATTTCATGCCTGCAGTCACCAACTGCAGTGATTTAGGAGCCTCCAAAAAATAATGGATGAATGTGAGAGCTGGGCTATAAAGAAAGCTGAGTGCTAAAGAATCGATGCTTTTGAACTGCAGTGTTGGAGAAGACTCTTGAGAGTCCCTTGGACTGCAAGGAGATCCAACCATCCATCCTAAAGGAAATCAGTCCTGAATATTCATTGGAAGGATTAATGCTTAAACTCAAACTCCAATAATTTGGCCACCTGGTGCAAAGAACTGACTAATTTGAAAAGACCCTCATGCTGGAAAAGATTGAAGACAGGAGAAGGGGACAACAGAGGATGAGATGGTTGGATGGCATCACCGATTCAATGGACATGAGTTTGAGTAAGCTCCGGGAATTAGTTATGGACAGGGAAGCCTGGCGTGCTGCAGTCTGTGGGGGCACAAAGAGTTGGACATGCCTGAGTGACTGAATTGAACTTACTATTTAACTCACCAGATTAAGGGTCTGAATTAGATGATCTTTGAAAATCTTTCCTGGCATTTCTTCTTGATACATTAATCCAGTTTTATGAAAATTTTTAAATAAAGTTTTTTCTTGTTAGGGTTATGACATGTATAGTGACATATTGGATATTAACTTACATTCTTGGATTAAATTTTTCCTTAACAAAATTCATTTTCAGTTACTTGTATAATTCAAGTGAAATGTTTTTTACCTAAGAATACCAAAATCATTGCTTTGATATGCCACTTTAATCACCTAATTTTTAAAAAATTTTGATCATTACTTTCTAGCAAATTTTGTCTAAATACATAAAGATATCCAGTACTATGATACAACTCACTTCCTTTTCACTGCAACGTACTTTGTTCTTTATATCTGAAATCTACCATATCCTTCAAGGCTACCAAAACCCTCAGTTATTAGAACTATTCATGGCCTTTTCACAATAGTTTTCTTCCTTTACACTTCAGAAATATAAAAAATGGAATGGATTTTACTTCAGATGATTAAGAATTTGCTGTTTGACTTGGTTCCATATGGGATAACTCTGAGTTTCTGACTAAAGATAATATAATTTTGTAATTTTTCATTGTGATTTAATATTAACTTTTAAGTTTCTCTGCAACACGTTTTATCAAAATCAATCATGCTTTTTACACAATGTTAAATTATAGGATAATATCATTACAGTTAATGCTCAAGGATACTTGAGTTCCAGAAAAGTAACTACTATTCATAATAATAGTAATAATAATAATAATGGATGTTATAGAGAAAGAATGGAAGTTAGAAAGTCTGAGTTATATTTCCAACTATTAGAGGAGATGATAATGCTATCTTTATCAGGTCATTTAATTTTAAAAAATTGTCTGAATCATTATATGCAGAGGCAGAGAGCTAGGCCATAAAATGTAGAGAATGCAGTCCAGTAATTGAAAGGAAGGTAAGAAGGGAGACAAGGGAAGGGGGAAGGAAATAAACAGTTGATAAAAGTCATTCTCTGTGGTACTATGGATTAAGAATTAGATGTGCCAGCAGAACCCACTTCTTGTTTCTTCTACTTGTCCTTCCTTGCTTGCAACACCAAATCAGCCCTCTTGCTTTGCTTCTTTGGAACTTAGGGAGAAAATTTCATCAGTCTCTGAAAAATGTTGTTCTCATTCTGCTGTTGTCTCCTTTGCTCTCCTTTAGCTCTTCTTTCATTTGTTGGTTTATTTCAATCCTCCAGCCAGTTTCCCTTCTCTATTTCTTCCTACGTAGAGAACTCCAAAACACATTTTCTTGTGTTCTTTCTTCTCTCAACTTAAAAAAATAATCTGAAGAAGCATGCTGTTGATGGTGAATGGTTACGCTTATCAACATGCACAGGCATGTGCCTCTTCAGCTATTTGCACGCTGAATGTGTCTCATCACAAGGGCATTGCATGAACTCATAAAACCCAATGGAAGCAGTAACATCAATTCTCCAGCTTCCAACACCCTCCTCTGTTGCAGTGAGCCACATTTTCCTGCTGCGTTCCAGAGAATCAGTTTTTATTGGCTAAAATTGCTCTTTGCTTCAAAGCTCCCAAAATTGCTTTGTGAAAAAGGAAAGAGGTTTGATTGTTTTCCCCTTTTAGGCAACTTTTAAAATAGTCAAACAATGGCAGATTTTTCTTTATCTAAATTTTTTTGAGGTGAACCAGTTAAGATGTATATTTTCTATATACAAATGAGAAAGTTATACACTACTTATTATAAAGGAAAGAAACAAATAAGAAAACAAAGCATTTTTAAGTGCATCCATTAATAGCGGCAGCTTCCAACCCCATTACTGGTTGGGGCATAGGCCTGGATTACTGTAATATTGAATGGTCTGCCTTGGAAACGAACAGAAATCATTCTGTCATTTTTAAGATTGCATCCAAGTACTGCATTTCGGACTCTTTTCTTGACCATGATGGCTACTCCATTTCTTCTAAGGGATTTCTGCCCACAGTAGTAGATATAATGGTCATACGAGTTAAATTCACCCATTCCAGTCCATTTTAATTCACTGATTCCTAGAATGTCAACGTTCACTCTTGCCATCTCCTGTTTGACCACTTCCAATTTGCCTTGATTCATGGACCTAACATTCCAGGTTCCTATGCAATATTGCTCTTTACAGCACCGGACCTTGCTTCTATCACTGGTCACATCCACAACTGGGTATTGGTTTTGCTTTTGCTCCATCCCTTTATTCCTTCTATAGTTATTTCTCCACTGAGCTCCAGTAGCATACTGGGCACCTACCGACCAGGGGAATTCCTCATTCAGTATCCTATCATTTTGCCCTTTGTTACTGTTCATGGGGTTCTCAAGGCAAGTATACTGAATTGGTTTGCCATTCCCTTCTCCAGTGGACCACATTCGGCTGTGGTCCATGTGATCAGATCGGCTAGTTTCCTGTGATTATGATTTCAGTTTGTCTGCCCTCTGATTCCCCCTAGCAATACCTACCGTCTTATTTGGGTTTCTCTTACCTTGGTCGTGGAAAATCTCTTCACAGCCGCTCCAGCAAAGTGCAGCCGCTGTACCTTACCCTTTAGAACTAACACCCAAAACAGATGTCCTTTTCATTATAGGGGACTGGAATGCAAAAGTAGGAAGTCAAGAAACACCTGGAGTAACAGGCAAATTTAGCCTTGGAGCACAGAATGAAGCAGGGCAAAGGCTAATAGAGTTTTGTCAAGAGAATGCACTGGTCATAGCAAACACCCTCTTCCAGCAACACAAGAGAAGACTCTACACATGGACATCACCAGATGGTCAACACCGAAATCAGATTGATTATATTCTTTGCAGCCAAACATGGAGAAGCTCTATACAGTTAGTGAAAACAAGACCAGGAGCTGACTGAGGCTCAGATCATGAACTCCTTATTGCGAAGTTCAGACTTAAATTGAAGAAAGTAGGGAAAACCACTAGACCATTCAGATATGACCTCAATCAAATCCCTTATGATTGAACAGTGGAAGTGAGAAATAGATTTAAGGGACTAGATCTGATAGATAGAGTACCTGATGAACTCTGGACGGAGGTTCGCGACATTGTAAAGGAGACAGGGACCAAGACCATCCCCATGGAAAAGAAATGCAAAAGAGCGAAATGGCTGTCTGAGGAGGCCTTACAAATAGCTGTGAAAAGAAGAGAGGTGAAAAGCAAAGGAGAAAAGGAAAGATATAAGCATCTGAATGCAGAGTTCCAAAGAATAGCAAGGAGAGATAAGAAAGACTTCCTCAGTGATCAATGCAAAGAAATAGAGGAAAACAACAGAATAGGAAAAACAAGAGAACTCTTCAAGAAAATTAGAGATTCCAAGGGAACATTTCATGCAAAGATGGGCTCGATAAAGGACAGAAATGGAATGGACCTAACAGAAGCAGAAGATATTAAGAAGAGGTGGCAGGAATACACAGAAGAACTGTACAAAAAAGATCTTCACGACCAAGATAGTCACGATAACGTGATCACTGACCTAGAGCCAGACATCTTGGAATGTGAAGTCAAGTGGGCCTTAAAAAGCATCACTACAAACAAAGCTAGTGGAGGTGATGGAATTCCAGTTGAGCTATTTCAAGTCTTGAAAGATGATGCTGTGAAAGTGCTGCACTCAATATACCAGCAGATTTGGAAAACTCAGCGCTGGCCACAGGACTGGAAGATGTCAGTCTTCATTCCAATCCCAAAGAAAGGCAATGCCAAAGAATGCTCAAACTACCGCACAATTGCACTCATCTCACACGCTAGTAAGTGAAGTGAGGTCGCTCAGTCATGTCCGACTCTTAGCGACCCCATGGACTGTAGCCTACTACGCTTCTCAGTCCATGGGATTTTCCAGGCAAGAGTACTGGAGTGGGTTGCCATTTCCTTCTCCAACACGCTAGTAAAGTCATGCTCAAAATTCTCCAAGCCAGGTTTCAGCAGTATGTAAACCATGAACTCCCAGATGTTCAAGCAGGTTTTAGAAAAGGCAGAGGCACCAGAGATCAAATTGCCAACATCCGCTGGATCACGGAGAAAGCAAGAGAGTTTCAGAAAAACATCTATTTCTGCTTTATTGACTATGCCAAAGCCTTTGACTGTGTTGATCACAATAAACTGTGGAACATTCTGAAAGAGATGGGAATCCCAGACCACCTGACCTGCCTCTTGAGAAATCTGTATGCAGGTCAGGAAGCAACAGTTAGAACTGGACATGGAACAACAGACTGGTTCCAAATAGGAAAAGGTGTACGTCAAGGCTGTATATTGTCACCTTGCTTATTTAACTTCTATGCAGAGTACATATGAGGAATGCTGGGCTGGAAGAAGCACAAGCTGGAATCAAGATTGCTGGGAGAAATATCAATAACCTCAGATATGCAGATGACACTACCCTTATGGCAGAAAGTGAAGAGGAACTCAAAAGCCTCTTGATGAAAGTGAAAGAGGAGAGTGAAAAGGTTGGCTTGAAGCTCAACATTCAGAAAACAAAGATCATGGCATCTGGTCCCATCACTTCATGGGAAATAGATGCAAAAACAGTGGAAACAGTGTCAGACTTTATATTTTTGGGCTCCAAAATCACTGCAGATGCTGATTGCAGCCATGAAATTAAAAGACGCTTGCTCCTTGGAAGGAAAGTTATGACCAACCTTGATAGTATATTAAAAAGCAGAGACATTACTTTGCCAACCAAGGTCCGTCTAGTCAAGGCAATGGTTTTTCCCATGGTCATGTATGGATGTGAGAGTTGGACAGTGAAGAAAGCTGATCGCCAAAGAATCGATGCTTTTGAACTGTGGTGTTGGAGAAGACTCTTTTTTTTTTTTTTTTTGCCAACAAAGTTTTATTTTTATTTTTTTTATTTCTAAAAAAGAATTTTATTAAAAAAGCACAAATGCAAAGAAATGAACAGAGGAAAATTTATGCATCGAACCTGGACTGGTCACTTATGATAATATACATGCTACAATTCCATTCTCTCCAATCATTCCACCTTCACCCTCTCCCACAGAGTCCCAAAGACTGTTCTAAATGCCTATGTCTCTTTTGCAGTCTCTTATACAGGGTTCAGGTTACCATTTTTCTAAATTCCATATATATGCGTTAATATACGGTATTGATGTTCTTCTTTCTGGCTTACTTCACTCTGTATAATTGGCTCCAATTTCATCCACCTCATTAAAACTGATTCAAATGCATTCTTTTTGATGGCTGAGAAATACTCCATTGTGTATATGTACCAAAGCTTTCTTATCCATTCATCTGCCGATGGACATCTAGGTTGCTTCCATGTCCTGGCTATTATAAACAGTGCTGTGATGAACATTGGAGTACATGTGTCTCTTTCAATTCTGGTTTCCTTGGTGTGTATGCCCAGGAGTGCGATTGCTGGATCATATGGCAGTTCTATTTCCAGTTTTCTGAGCAATCTCCACACTGTTCTCCATAGTGGCTGTACTAGTTTGCATTCCCACCAACAGTGTAAGAGGGTTCCCTTCTCTCCACACCCTCTCCAGCACTTATTGCATGTAGACTTTTGGATAGCAGCCATTCTGACTGGTGTGAAATGGTATCTCATTGTGGCTTTGATTTGCATTTCTCTGATGATGAGGGATGTTGAGCATTTTATCATGTGTTTATTAGCCATCTTTATGTCTTCTTTGGAGAAATGTCTGTTTAGTTCCTTGGCCCATTTTTTGATTGGGTCACTTAGTTTTCTGGAATTAAGCTGCAGGAGCTGCTTGTATAATTTGGAGATTAATCCTTTATCAGTTGCTTCATTTGCTATTATTGTCTCCCATTCTGAAGGCTGTCTTCTCACCTTGCTTAGAGTTTCCTTTGCTGTGCAGAAGCTTTTGATTTTAATTAGGTCCCATTTGTTTATTTTTGCTTTTATTTCCAATATTCTGGGAGGTGGGTCTTGGAGGATCCTGCTGTGATTTATGTCGGAGAGTGTTTTGCCTACGTTCTCCTCTAGGAGTTTTATAGTTTCTGGTCTTACATTTAGATCTTTAATCCATTTTGAGTTTATTTTGGTGTATGGTGTTAGGAAGTATTCTAGTTTCATTCTTTTACAAGTGGCTGACCAGTTTTCCCAGCACCACTTGTTAAAGAGACTGTCTTTTCTCCATTTTATATTCTTGCCTCCTTTGTCAAAGATAAGGTGTCCATAGGAGCGTGGGTTTATCTCTGGGCTTTCTATTTTGTTCCATTGATCTATATTTCTGTCTTTATGCCAGTACCATACTGTCTTGATGACTGTGGCTTTGTAATAGAGCCTGAAGTCCGGCAGGTTAATTCCCCCAGTTCCATTTTTCTTCCTCAAGATTGCTTTGGCTATTCGAGGTTTTTTGTATTTCCATACAAATTGTGAGATTATTTGTTCTATTTCTGTGAAAAATATTGTTGGTAGCTTGATAGGGATTGCATTGAATGTATAAATTACTTTGGGTAGTATACTCATTTTTACAATATTTATTCTTCCAATCCACGAACACGGTATATTTCTCCATCTATTCATGTCCTCTATGATTACTTTCACTAGTGTTTTATAGTTTTCTATGTACAAGTCTTTTGTTTCCTTAGGTAGATATATTCCTAAGTATTTAATTGTTTTCATTGCAACAGTGAATGGAATAGTTTCCTTAATTTCTCTTTCTATTTTCTCATTATTAGTGTATAGGAATGCAAGGGATTTCTGTGTGTTGATTTTATATCCTGCAACTTTGCTGTAATCATTGATTAGCTCTAGTAGTTTTCTGGTAGAGTCTTTAGGGTTTTCTGTGTAGAGGATCATGTCATCAGCGAACAGTGAAAGCTTTACTTCTTCTTTTCCAATTTGTATTCCTTTTATGTCTTTTTCTGCTCTGATTGCTGTGGCCAAAACTTCCAGAACTATGTTGAATAGTAGTGGTGAGAGTGGGCACCCTTGTCTTGTTCCTGACTTTAGGGGAAATGCTTTCAGTTTTTCACCATTGAGGATAATGTTTGCTGTGGGTTTGTCATATATAGCTTTTATTATGTTGAGGTATGTCCCTTCAATTCCCACTTTCTGGAGAGTTTTTATCAAAAATGGATGTTGAATTTTGTCGAAGACTTTCTCTGCATCTATTGAGATAATCATATGATTTTTATTTTTCAGTTTGTTAATGTGGTGTATTACGTTGATTGATTTGCGTATATTGAAGAATCCTTGCATTCCTGGGATAAAGCCCACTTGGTCATGATGTATGATCTTAAGCAAAAGCTGAGGGAATTCAGCATCACCAAACCAGCTCTCCAACAAATGCTAAAGGATCTTCTATAGACAGGAATCACAGAAAGAGTGTATAAACTTGAACCCAAAGCAATAAAGAAAATGGCTACGGGATCCTACTTTTCAATAATTACCTTAAATGTAAATGGGTTGAATGCCCCAACCAAAAGACAAAGGCTGGCTGAATGGATACAAAAACAAAACCCCCATATATGTTGTCTACAAGAGACCCACCTCAAAACGAGGGACGCATACAGACTGAAAGTGAAGGGCTGGAAAAAGATAGTCCATGCAAATAAAGACCAAAAGAAAGCAGGAGTAGCAATACTCATATCAGATAAAATAGACTTTAAAACAAAGGCTGTGAAACGAGACAAAGAAGGAAACTACATAATGATCAAAGGATCAATCCAAGAAGAAGATATAACAATTATAAATATTTATGCACCTAACATAGGAGCACCACAATATGTAAGACAATTACTAACAAGTATGAAAGGGGAAATTAACAATAACACAATAATAGTGGGAGATTTTAACACCCCACTTACATCTATGGATAGATCAACTAAACAGAAAATTAACAAGGAAACACAATCTTTAAATGATATAATAGAAGAGTTAGACCTAATAGATATCTATAGGACATTTCATCCCAAAACAATGAATTTCACCTTTTTCTCAAGCGCACACGGAACCTTTTCCAGGATAGATCACATCCTGGGACATAAATCTAGCCTTGGTAAATTCAAAAAAATTGAAATCATTCCAAGCATCTTTTCTGACCACAATGCAGTAAGATTAGATCTCAATTACAGGAGAATAACTGTTAAAAGTGCCAACATATGGAGACTGAACAACACGCTGCTGAATAATGAACTAATCATAGAAGAAATCAAAAGAGACATCAAAATATGCATAGAAATGAATGAAAATGAAAACACAACAACCCAAAACCTCTGGGACACTGTAAAAGCAGTGCTAAGGGGGAAGTTCATAACAATACAGGCATACCTCAAGAAACAAGAAAAAAGTCAACTAAATAACCTAACTCTACATCTAAAGCAACTAGAAAAGGAAGAAATGAAGAACCCCAGGGTCAGTAGAAGGAAAGAAATCATAAAAATTAGGGCAGAGATAAATGCAAAAGAAACAAAAGAGACCATAGCAAAAATCAACAAAGCCAAAAGCTGGTTCTTTGAGAAGGTGAATAAAATTGACAAACCACTAGCCAGACTCATCAAGAAACAAAGGGAGAAGAACCAAATCAATAAAATTAGAAATGAAAATGGAGAGATCACAACTGACAACACAGAAATACAAAGGATTATTAGAGAATACTATCAGCAATTATATGGCAATAAAATGAATAACCTGGAAGAAATGGACAAATTCCTAGAAAAGTACAACTTTCCAAAACTGAACCAGGAAGAAATAGAAAATCTGAACAAACCCATCACAAGCACGGAAATTGAAACTGTAATCAAAAATCTCCCAGCAAACAAAAGCCCAGGTCCAGACGGCTTCACAGCTGAATTCTACCAAAAATTTAGAGAAGAGCTAACACCTATTCTACTCAAACTCTTCCAGAAAATAGCTGAGGAAGGGAAACTTCCAAACTCATTCTATGAGGCCACCATCACCCTAATCCCAAAACCTGGTAAAGACCCCACAAAAAAAGAAAACTATAGGCCAATATCACTGATGAACATAGATGCAAAAATCCTTAACAAAATTCTAGCAATCAGAATCCAACAATACATTAAGAAGATGGAGAAGACTCTTGAGAGTCCCTTATACTGCAAGGAGATCCAACCAGTCCATTCTAAAGGAGATCAATCCTGGGTGTTCATTGGAGGGACTGATGCTAAAGCTGAAACTGCAATACTTTGGCCACCTCATGCGACGAGTTGACTCACTAGAAAACACTCTGATGCTGGGAAAGGTGGGGGTGGGAGGAGAAGGGGACGACGGAGAATGAGATGGCTGGATGGCATCACCGACTCTGTGGACATGAGTTTGAGTGTACTCCAGGAGTTGGTGATGGACAGGGAAGCCTGGCGTACTGTGATTCATGGGGTCGCGGAGAGTCAGACACGACTGAGCGACTGAACTGAACTGAACTCCAACCCCATAGACTCTATCCATTAGTGATGGTCACAATAGCTGTTGTAAATACACAGAAGAAGGAAGGAGACTTTGTGACCTGATTAAGTATTGTAGATAAGAAAGAAGAATAATATAAACAGCAATTCCAATTTGATTGGAGGGGACACTTTCCATCTGAAGTCAAGTATTTCAAAATATCTAAAGCTCCTTTGAGGCATAAAGTTGCTGACTAATTTCTGTGAATGACATGTTGTAAGCTATATTCATCAGCCTGTTTGTGATACTAAATCTTTTTTGAAAAAGAAAAAAAAATTAAAAGAAGAGAAAAGAGGAAAACAGATTTACAAGTGAAGAAAGGTTATATGGTTGAACCAGGGTAACTGAGAACCTTGTAGCACAGCCAATATGTATGTTATTTCCAGATTCCTCATGCAAAACACGTTATAAAAATAGGAATTTATTCACCAGGATGTATATGCAGATTGTCAGAAAGGCAATAACTTCATTGAAAGCCATTGCTATGGATGAAAGCTTCTAATCCAGCACTCATATTTTTTCACTGGGATTCGTTGACACCTAAATGAAAACCTGTTCAACAGAAACTTAACATTTATGCATCCTGAAAAGCAAAAACATGAGTATCATAATCTTGGTTTCTGAAGTAGTTTCTTTCCCTATAGCCATGTAAGTTCAAGATAAATACGCAAAGAAGATCAGCACCAAAAATATTGTGGTCTAGATGCTTTAACCTATTTCTTGAACAAATTAAATTTGGTTTTATGTTAACTAATTCACTCAGGGGCTCCATCAATATTCATTAGCCCTTATTCTGTGCCAAAAATTGTTTCAGTGTTAATCAGTTAGTTGTTCAGTGGTGAATTAGACATACTTTGTCCTCTTTGAGCTTACATTCTAGTAAGGGCAGAGAAAAAGTAAATAGCAAACAACAATCAGTGTCCAGTGCAGTTAGGGAAAACATTCTAGGTGCTTTAATCAGAAGAGATTTGAGACAGAGATTTAATAGGGAAATGCAGAACAAAAAAGTTGAAAGGCTGAAAAATAGAAATCAGAGGGCTGCCACTGATAGTCATGTTCAAAAGCACTCCAGTGTTGCTTAACTAAACTTGAGAAGCTAGTTTTGCACTATTATTGCTTCTGACATTCATGAGAGTAAAGAGTATATGCACTGAAACAAAAGTTCAGTCTTCAATAGTATCTTGCCATTCTCAGCTCTACAACCTTGCTTGTCAACAAAAGCAGCAAGAAGATACAGCCTGTGCCTCAATTCTACTTTGCAAATGTCACATAACTTTTAGTTTCATCTAGAATCCTAGTGTAAAGGAGTTACAGGAAGCATAGATTTTAGCTTACCATTCTCTGTGGTATAGGCAGACAGAATGACTCACAGGCACAAGCAAATGCTACAGAAATAAAAGTGATAGCAAAGTTGAAGGAAACAGATATTTTGTTGACCTCGGTTCATTGAAATCAAATAGATAATTTGCTTACCATCCTCTAGTACTTTAAAATGGTCCCTGAGGAAGTCAAGAGTGGCAGTGAATATTTAAACCAGGTACTTCCAGATTTCAGTGAGGTACTGTTTGTGAGAGCAGAAGCAGTCCCCATTGGAATGCAAAGACAATGCTGCAATAATATTAGCATAATGGGTGGTCCCAGATGATAGTCTTTCTAGGCAGCAAACTGAAATATGGGAAAATAACCACATTCATTTACTCTTCATTTCAGTGCTTGATTGAAACACATAGCCATTGATAACTGATGCGTTGGAAGGAACAGCCCACACAGTTGGCTGGATTCCAGCCCTTCAGTAACACATGCAGTTCAGGAGTCAGAAGCTGAGGGTCTGAGTTGACACTCTTTCAGAAGTTTAAATCTTCTCACTTAAACCTACAGAAGTTTCAAGTAGCTAGGCATAGTTTTGGGGTCTAAAAAATATTTTAAATTACTTATTGAAGACTTTAAATCTGATTAATACCTGGGATTTTGTGATCTTGATCCTGTTCCTTTATATTTCTAATTCAATGAGGAAAAGATTAAATGATATAAAATATGAAAAAGTTCTTGCTATACTGCAGACGCGACGCGAGAGACGCCCGCCCCGGCGGCGCAGACGCGACGCGAGAGACACCGGCCCCGGCGGCGCAGACGCGACGCGAGAGACGCCGGCCCCGGCGGCGCAGACGCGACGCGAGAGACGCCGGCTCCGGCACAACGAACCACGCAAAGAGGTGCGGCCGTGAGGAGCTACCCCACGCCTGAGGCCAGGGCCGGCGGCCTAGAGGAGCTACCCCACGTCCAACAGGCGGTGGCTGCGCGGGCGCAGGAGGGCCGAGAGGAGCTACTCCGCGTTCAAGGTCAGGAGGGGCGGCCTCGAGGAGATACCCCTCACCCAAGGTAAGGTACAGCGGCTGCACTTTGCTGGAGCGGCTGTGAAGAGATTTTCCACGACCAAGGTAAGAGAAACCCAAATAAGACGGTAGGTATTGCTAGGGGGCACCAGAGGGCGGACAGACTGATATCATAATCACAGGAAACTAGCCAATCTGATCACATGGACCACAGCCGAATGTGGTCCACTGGAGAAGGGAATGGCAAACCACTTCGGTATACTTGCCTTGAGAACCCCATGAACAGTAACAAAGGGCAAAATGATAGGATACTGAATGAGGAATTCCCCAGGTCAGTAGGTGCCCAGTATGCTACTGGAGCTCAGTGGAGAAATAACTATAGAAGGAATAAAGGGATGGAGCAAAAGCAAAACCAATACCCAGTTGTGGATGTGACCAGTGATAGAAGCAAGGTCCGGTGCTGTAAAGAGCAGTATTGCATAGGAACCTGGAATGTTAGGTCCATGAATCAAGGCAAATTGGAAGTGGTCAAACAGGAGATGGCAAGAGTGAACGTTGACATTCTAGGAATCACTGAATTAAAATGGACTGGAATGGGTGAATTTAACTCAGATGACCATTATATCTACTACTGTGGGCAGAAATCCCTTAGAAGAAATGGAGTAGCCATCATGGTCAACAAAAGAGTCTGAAATGCAGTACTTGGATGCAATCTTAAAAATGACAGGATGATTTCTGTTCGTTTCCAAGGCAAACCAATCAATATTACAGTAATCCAGGCCTATGCCTCAACGAGTAATGCTGAAGAAGCCGAAGTTAATCGGTTCTATGAAGACCTACAAGACCTTTTAGAACTAACACCCAAAAAAGATGTCCTTTTCATTATAGGGGACTGGAATGCAAAAGTAGGAAGTCAAGAAACACCTGGAGTAACTGGCAAATTTGGCCTTGGAGCACGGAATGAAGCAGGGCAAAGGCTAATAGAGTTTTGCCAAGAGAATGCACTGATCATAGCAAACACCCTCTTCCAACAGCACAAGAGAAGACTCTACACATGGACATCACCAGATGGTCAACACCGAAATCAGATTGATTATATTCTTTGCAACCAAAGATGGAGAAGCTGTATACAGTTAGCGAAAACAAGACCAGGAGCTGACTGTGGCTCAGATCATGAACTCCTTATTGCGAAGTTCAGACTTAAATTGAAGAAAGTAGGGAAAACCACTAGACCATTCAGATATGACCTCAATCAAATCCCTTATGATTATGCAGTGGAAGTGAGAAATAGATTTAAGGGACTAGATCTGATTGATAGAGTGCCTGATGAACTCTGGACGGAGGTTCGTGACATTGTACAGGAGACAGGGACCAAGACCATCCCCATGGAAAAGGAATGCAAAAGAGCGAAATGGCTGTCTGAGGAGGCCTTACAAATAGCTGTGAAAAGAAGAGAGGTGAAAAGCAAAGGAGAAAAGGAAAGATATAAGCATCTGAATGCAGAGTTCCAAAGAATAGCAAGGAGAGATAAGAAAGACTTCCTCAGTGATCAATGCAAAGAAATAGAGAAAAACAACAGAATAGGAAAAACAAGAGACCTCTTCAAGAAAATTAGAGATTCCAAGGGAACATTTCATGCAAGATAGGCTCGATAAAGGACAGAAATGGTATGGACCTAACAGAAGCAGAAGATATTAAGATGAGGTGGCAGGAATACACAGAAGAACTGTACAAAAAAGATCTTCACGACCAAGATAGTCACAATAACGTGATCACTGACCTAGAGCCAGACATCTTGGAATGTGAAGTCAAGTGGGCCTTAGAAAGCATCACTACTAACAAAGCTAGTGGAGGTGATGGAATTCCAGTTGAGCTATTTCAAGTCTTGAAAGATGATGCTGTGAAAGTGCTGCACTCAATATGCCAGCAGATTTGGAAAACTCAGCAGTGGCCACAGGACTGGAAGAGGTCAGTCTTCATTCCAATCCCAAAGAAAGGCAATGCCAAAGAATGCTCAAACTACCACACAATTGCACTCATCTCACACGCTAGTAAAGTCATGCTCAAAATTCTCCAAGCCAGGCTTCAGCAGTATGTAAACCGTGAACTCCCAGATGTTCAAGCAGGTTTTAGAAAAGGCAGAGGCACCAGAGATCAAATTGCCAACATCCGCTGGATCATGGAGAAAGCAAGAGAGTCTCAGAAAAACATCTATTTCTGCTTTATTGACTATGCCAAAGCCTTTGACTGTGTGGATCACAATAAACTGTGGAACATTCTGAAAGAGATGGGAATCCCAGACCACCTGACCTGCCTCTTGAGAAACCTGTATGCAGGTCAGGAAGCAACTGTTAGAACTGGACATGGAACAACAGGCTGGTTCCAAATAGGAAAAGGTGTACGTCAAGGGTGTATATTGTCACCTTGCTTATTTAACTTATATGCAGAGTACATCATGAGGAACGCTGGGCTGGAAGAAGCACAAGCTGGAATCAAGATTGCCGGGAGAAATATCAATAACCTCAGATATGCAGATGACACTACCCTTATGGCAGAAAATGAAGAGGAACTCAAAAGCCTCTTGATGAAAGTGAAAGAGGAGAGTGAAAAGGTTGGCTTGAAGCTCAACATTCAGAAAACAAAGATCATGGCATCTGGTCCCATCACTTCATGGGAAATAGATGGAAAAACAGTGGAAACAGTGTCAGACTTTGTATTTTTGGGCTCCAGAATCACTGCAGATGCTGATTGCAGCCATGAAATTAAAAGACACTTGCTCCTTGGAAGGAAAGTTATGACCAACCTTGATAGTATATTAAAAAGCAGAGACATTACTTTGCCAACCAAGGTCCGTCTAGTCAAGGCAATGGTTTTTCCCGTGGTCATGTATGGATGTGAGAGTTGGACTGTGAAGAAGGCTGACCGCCGAAGAATCGATGCTTTTGAACTGTGGTGTTGGAGAAGACTCTTGAGAGTCCCTTATACTGCAAGGAGATCCAACCAGTCCATTCTAGAGGAGATCAATCCTGGATATTCATTGGAGGGACTGATGCTAAAGCTGAAACTGCAATACTTTGGCCACCTCATGCGACGAGTTGACTCACTGGAAAAGACTCTGATGCTGGGAAAGGTTGGGGGCGGGAGGAGAAGGGGACGACGGAGAATGAGATGGCTGGATGGCATCACCGATTCTGTGGACATGAGTTTGAGTGAACTCCGGGAGTTGGTGATGGACAGGGAGGCCTGGCGTGCTGTGATTCATGGGGTCGCGGAGAGCTGGACACGACTGAGCGACTGAACTGAACTGAACTGATACTGTAGGTAAACATACATTTCAGTCCATTTCTGCCTCAAAGAAATGGGATTAGGGAGGATAAGTTTTAGGATAAACCTAAAACCATCAGCCAACTAGAGGTCAGAACACAGATAAGCTGTTTAAGGGACTTAGCCTCAGTCTCCTGAGAAGTAATTATGTTACCCCAAAACTGGGTTCACCTTTTGTTAGATGTTGAGCCAAAAGACACAGCCAAGCCAAAGAGTGGGAGAAGGAAAGATTTATTAAAGGAAACAAATAGACAGAATGTGGAACTTAACAATAGAACAGCGATCTTAGGCTGGGAAGGGACCTTAAAGATAAGACAATCATGACCTTCTCCCAGTGGAAATTACCAGCAGTCACAAGCAGTAGGCATTGAAGCCTAGTTTCTCTCTCCTGGCACCGATTCCCCTCTTGGTCTCACCCACCACTTGTAGTGTACACATTAACCTTACTTTCTACTCCCACTTCTGGCTCAGTAAGTTCTTTTACCACCCATGTTGCTGGCTCCATCACAACACTCTGCGGCAGAGAACACTGGGAATGTTTCCCAAGGCAGTGTCTCTCTGAACAGTAAAACTGGGGGAATTATAAGCGAAGAGTGTGTATATATATTCATGAAAGGGCTTGAGCAAAGGAGAATTCAGCATGGAATTGGGGCAAAGGTTAACAGAGTTCAGGATCTAGTTGATTGAAATCACAAGGGTTGGCAAAGGTTAGCAGCATCTTTCCTTAGGCTCTAGTTGGTTTGGTGGGTGAGTGTTCAAGGAGGTCTGGATTTTAAACAGCTCAAAAATGTTATTCAGGCTAATCTTTACCTTTGAAACAGAATTGGGAATCTTTACAACAGATTATTTCTGATATGATTAAATTATTTTCCTGGCTTGGTAATAGCAGTTCTCACATTTGTTGTTTCTTTAAAAAGCAGTAACTACTGGTTACTGTAGTTTCTTTAAAAAACAGTAACTCCTTCTATGGGGTCTAACTCTGTTGCCAGGCTTAGATCATGAAATAACAGGCCTAAAATGACTTATTTTTTTGTCCAGAAAGCTGTGTCTACCAGCGGTCTTTTTCTAGGGATCCTCTACTCTAATTGCCTACAATGATAAATTCTGAGCCATTTTAATAAAGAGATTTTGTGTTAGATAATATAAATTCTTATCATTGAACATGAGTAAATAATAAAATTTTATTAAAGGAATGAATAAATGATTGATATGAATATTTCAATTGGAATTCAAATGCTAACTATCTGGATCTTTCTGATCAATTTGACACAAAAATTGTATATTATCATCTCCAAGCCTCAGTTTCTTCATCTATAAAAAAGAGGATTTGGGCTAGATGAACCATCCTCAAACATTTATGTGTAAAAATGCCATCTAGAGACTGTTAAAAATTAATTCTTGGTTCCATATCAAAGGAGTCTTTATTAGAAGGTCTGTAGTGAGGTTCAGATGGAGAAGGAAATGGCAACCCACTCCAGTGTTCTTGCCTGGAGAATCCCAGGGAAGGGGGAGCCCAGTGGGCTTCCGTCTATGGGGGTCACACAAAGTCGGACACGATTGAAGTGACTTAGCAGCAGCAGCAGTGAGGTTCAGAAATCTGTATTTAAAAGAAGCGTCACAGGTAATTATGGGGCATGCTGAGTCACTCAGTTGTATCTGACTCGTTGCGATCCCATTGACTATAGCCCACCAAGCTCCTCTGTCTATGAGATTTCCCAGGCAGGAATACTGGAGTGGGTTCCCATTTCCTTCTCCATGATCATACTTCAGGTACACCAAAAATACATTTTTAAAAGAAATCTGAACTAAGATGTCTCGTGGCTCTAAAATTTCCTGTTTCATTTTCATTCTCACAAGCCATTTCAGAAAGTTCCCCTGCTATCAGTTAAGTTCAGTCACTCAGTCATGTCCAAGTCTTTGCGACCCTATGGACTGTAGCATGCCGGGAGCCAGCGAGGGAAATCCTACCCGTGGCAAAGGTCAACTGGGGAAGAGGCCTGACGGGCAAAGGCTAATCAGGACTCGAGGAACCCCCTGGACTTACCTGAGCATCTACCCCAAAGAAAACCGGAGTCTGACAGCCTTACTATCTTACGCCTCTTACCAAGTCCTCTAATACTTACGGGGGCTTCCCCCCAACCACCTTTCTCTGAAAACATTAATTCAGAGCTGTAGTTAAAAAGTCTCCTTGGCTTAATAGGAGTGTTCCAATCCAAGCCCCTCTGATAGCTTTCTAACTTGCATGACAAGTTTGTCCGGGCTCTTACAACTATGAGTGTGACTGTTTATAGCCTCCCAGCCATACAAGGATAGAAAGCCTAATATTCTAAAATACAGGAATCTGTTGAAGAAGTTAAAATCATTAGAATAGTACTAAAAAAGATTTCATTGTTGAATCAATGCTTGCTGCAAAGTTTCCTCTATCTATTGTATCCTTGGAAATATATTAATCACATATAGAGAATATAAGTAGTAGCCTTTGATTTAACCACATCAGATCTTAAGTTAATAAATTCCTTTCTTGTAGCTCACTACACCTGTGCCTTATAGCAATGTAACTTTGTCATATGTCTAGCACCTGACTTTAGGAAAATCATCTTAAAAGAATATAAGACTTTTTCTAGCTAACTAACCTTTGTTAGGAGAGAGGGCCATAAACTGTTAGCAGGCCACCTGGCCAGAAGATGATGTAAACCACCCAAAACTTTTGTATATCAGGAGACATACAAAAATGAGCCCTGATCCTGATAAGGGTCAAGACTGCTGACCCCACGTGATTTTCGCATGACTCTATACCTCTCTTTCTCTATTTTTTTTGCGCACAACTTAGGGTATAAAAGCAGCACTGGAAAATAAAGTTTTGGGCCTTGCTCACTGAAGCTTGGTCTCCCCGTGTCGTTCTTTCTCTTTTTCCATCCTTTTCTCTATTCTCCTTTTTCTGGTTGAGATCCTTGGAGGGCTGGGCCCTCTGCGCTTACTTATCTGCCTGGGCTTCTAAGACCCACTCGAGGGGGTGCCCTGGTGGGGTGCCTCCAGTGATTCGAGAGGGCGCCTTCAGCCTACGTAAACAGAGCAAACCCCGTGCTGGGGTTTTATTGGTTTCCAGCGTAAACCAAGGAATCATCAGCCCCTGTCTCTCTCTTTCTCTCTCTCTCTCTCTCTGACGCCGACGCCGTTCATCCCGAGGATACCCTGGGCCATATCGAGGCTGGTCCCCGATAGTAGCACACCAGGTTTCCTTGTCCTTCACCAGCTCCTGGAACTTACTCAAACTCATGTCCATCGAGTTGGTGATGCCATCCAACCATCTCATCCTCTGTCGTCTCTTCTCTCCCCGATTCAGTCTTTCCCAGCATCAGGATCTTTTCAAATGAGTTAGTGCTTCACATCAGCTGCCCAGAGAATTGGAGTTTCAGCCATAGCATCAGTCCTTCCAATGAACATTCAGGATGGATTTCTTTTAGGATGGACTTGTTGGATCTCCTTGCAGTCCAAGGGACTTTCAAAGAGTCTTTTCCAACATCACATTCAAAAGCATCAATTCTTCGGCCCTCAGCTTTCTTTATAGTCCAATCTCACTTCCATACATGACTACTGGAAAAAACATAGCTTTCACTAGACGGGCCTTTGTTGTCAAGGTAATGTCTCTGCTTTCTAATTTCTTGTCTAGGTTGGTTATAGCTTTTCCTCCAAGGAGCAAACATCTTTTAATTTCATGGTTGCAGTCACCATCTGCAATGATATTGGAGCCCCCCAAAATAAAGTCTCTCATCTGTTTCCATTGTTTCCCCATCTATTTGCCATGAAGTGATGGGACCAGATGCCATGATCTTAGTTTTCTGAATTGTTGAGCTTTAAGCCAACTTTTCACTTTCCTCTTTCACATTCATCAAGAGGCTCTTTACCTCTTCTTCGCTTTCTGCCATAAGGGTGGTGTCATCTGCATATCTGAGGTTATTGATATTTCTCCCAGAAATCTTGATTCTATCTTGTGCTTCATCCAGCCTGGCATTTAGCATGATGGACTCTGCATATAAGCAGGGTGACAATATACAGCCTTGATGTATTGCCTTCCCTATTTGTAACCAGTCTGTTGTTCCATGTCCAGTTCTAACTGTTGCTTCCTAACCTGCATTCAGATTCCTCATGAGGCAGGTAAGGTGTTCTGGATTTCCCATCTCTTTCAGAATTTTCCACAGTTTATTGTGATCCACAGAGTCAAAGGCTTTGGCATAGTCAATAAAACAGAAATAGATGTTTCTCTGAATTCTCTTGCTTTTTTAATGATCCAACAGATGTTAGCAATTTGATCTTTGCTTCCTTTGCCTTTTCTAAATCCAGCTTGAACATCTGGAAGTTCACAGTCCACGTACCATTGAAGCCTGGCTTGGAGAATTTTGAGCATTACTCTGCTAGCGTGTGAGATGATTGCAATTGTGCAGTAGTTTGAGCATTCTTTGGCATTGCCTTTCTTTGGGATTGGAATGAAAACTGACCTTTTCCAGTCCTGTGGCCACTGCTGAGTTTTCCAAAATTGCTGGTATATTGAGTGCAGCACTTTCACAGCATCATCTTTTAGGTTTCGAAATAACTCAACTAGAATTCCATCACTTCCACTAGCTTTGTTTGTAGTGATGCTTCCTAAGGCCCACTTGGGTTGTATGGTTCATGAAAATCTTTTTTGTTTAATTCTTCTGTGCATTTTTGCCACTTCTTCTTAATATCTTTTGCTTTTGTTAGGACCATACCATTTCTGTCCTTTATTGAGCCCATCTTTGCATGAAATGTTCCCTTGGTATGTCTAATTTTCTTGAAGAGATCTCTAGTCTTTCCCATTCTATTGTTTTCCTTTATTTCTTTGCATTGATCACTGAGGAAGGCTTTCTTTTCTCTCCTTGCTATTCTTTGGAACTTTGCATTTAAATGGGTATATCTTTCCTTTTCTCCTTTGCTTTTCACTTTTCTTCTCAGCTATTTGTAAGGTCTCCTCAGACAACCATTTTCAGTTCAGTTCAGTTCAGTTGCTCCATTTTACCTTTTCGCATTATTTTTCCTGGGGATAGTGTTGATCACTTCCTCCTGTACAGTGTCATGAACCTCTGTCCATGGTTCTTCAGGGACTCTGTCTATCACATATAATCCCTTGAATCTATTTGTCACTTCCACTGTATAATCATAAGGTATTTGATTAAGGTCATACTTGAATGGTCTAGTGTTTCTCCCTACTTTCTTCAATTTGAGTCTAAATTTAGCAATAAGGAGTTAATGACCTGAGCCACAGTCTGCTTCCAGTCTTGTTTTTGCTGACTGTTTAGAATTTGTCCTTCTTTGGCTGCAAAGAGTATTATCCACCTGATTTCAGTACTGACCATCTGGTGATGTCAATGTGTAGAGTCTTCTTTACAAACACCTTTTGGAAGAAGGTGTTAGCTATGACCAGTGCATTTTCTTGGCAAATCTCTGTTAACCTTTGACCTACTTCATTTTGTATTCCAAGTCCAAAGTTGCCTGTTATCCCGGGTATCTCTTAAATTTCTATTTCTGCATTCCAGTCCCCCATAATAAAAAGGACATCTTTTTTGGCTATTAGTTCTAGAAGGTCTTGTAGCTCTTATAGGTCTCCTGCTATAATTTGAAGATATTTCTTCACTCCTGAAATAATTCCACTATAATATATATGTATAACATATATATGTATGTGTGTGTATATATATATATATATATATATATGAAGTGAACTGAGGTGAAGTGGAATGGCTCAGTCCTGTCCAACTCTTAGCGACCCCTTGGCTGTAGCTTACCAGGCTCCTCCATCCATGGAATTTTCCAGGCATTAATACTGGAGTGGGTTGCCATTTCCTTGTCCAGGGGTATATATATGTATATGTGTGTGTGTACATAAGCATACACATACACACACACACTCAGTTGAATACTATCATAGAAATTCCTCTCTGATAGATTCTGTTACTATTTAAAACAATAGATTATGAGAGATGGGAGAGTAACTATTATGTAGGGCTCTTACGTTGCAAAATTCCTAGAAGTGTCATTCACATTGTCTGTTAGTACAGTCAGCTCAGATAAGAAGTCTCTGACAATGTGTCTAAATGGTTTTCTCGAAGTCATAGAGAAGAACTAAGACTAAAACAAAAATCTCAAGATTTCTAATATCATTACACTTATCACAGGACTGGAAAAGGTCAGTCTTCATTCCAATCCCAAAGAAAGGGAATGCCAAAGAATGCTCAAACTACCACACAATTACACTCATCTCACACATTAGTAAAGTCATGCTCAAAATTCTCCAAGCCAGGCTTCAGCAATATGTGAACCGTGAACTCCCAGATGTTCAAGCAGGTTTTAGAAAAGGCAGAGGCACCAGAGATCAAATTGCCAACATCTGCTGGATCATGGAGAAAGCAAGAGAGTTCCAGAAAAACATCTATTTATGCTTCATTGACTATGCCAAAGCCTTGGACTGTGTGGATCACAATAAACTGTGGAACATTCTGAAAGAGATGGGAATACCAGACCACCTGACCTGCTTCTTGAGAAACCTGTATGCAGGTCAGGAGGCAACAGTCAGAACTGTACATGGAACAACAGACTGGTTCCAAATAGGAAAAGGAGTGCGTCAAGGCTGTATATTGTCACCTTGCTTATTTAACTTCTATGCAGAGTACATCATGAGGAACGCTGGGCTGGAAGAAGCACAAGCTGGAATCAAGATTGCTGGGAGAAATATCAATAATCTCAGATATGCAGATGACACTACCCTTATGGCAGAAAGTGAAGAGGAACTCAAAAGCCTTTTGATGAAAGTGAAAGAGGAGAGTGAAAAGGTTGGCTTGAAGCTCAACATTCAGAAAACAAAGATCATGGCATCTGGTCCCATCACTTCATGGGAAATAGATGGAAAAACAGTGGAAACAGTGTCAGACTTTATTTTTTGGAGCTCCAAAATCACTGCAGATGCTGATTGCAGCCATGAAATTAAAAGACGCTTACTCCTTGGAAGGAAAGTTATGACCAACCTTGATAATATATTAAAAAGCAGAGACATTACTTTGCCAACCAAGGCTAGTCAAGGCTATGGTTTTTCCCATGGTCATGTATGGATGTGAGAGTTGGACTGTGAAGAAAGCTGATCGCTGAAGAATTGATGCTTTTGAACTGTGGTGCTGGAGAAGACTCTTGAGAGTCCCTTGTACCGCAAGGAGATCCAACCAGTCCATTCTAGGGGAGATCGATCCTGGGTGTTCATTGGAAAGACTGATGCTAAAGCTGAAACTGCAATACTTTGGCCACCTCATTCTGCAAGTTGACTCACTGGAAAAGACTCTGATGCTGGGAAAGGTTGGGGGCGGGAGGAGAAGGGGATGACAGAGAATGAGATGGGTGGATGGCATCACCGACTCTGTGGACATGAGTTTGAGTGAACTCCGGGAGTTGGTGATGGACAGGGAGGCCTGGCGTGCTGTGATTCATGGGGTCGCGGAGAGTCGGACACGACTGAGTGACTGAACTGAACTGAACTGAATCTACCTTCCAGAATAAAAATTCTTTAAATCACCAAATAGTCTGTGAGCCTGACACTTGAAACCATGCATATTTATCTTTCTATCTCCAGAACCAGCCAGGTTTGTAGTTAACGCAAAGGAATATAACTTCAGGAATATTCTTATCCCTTTCCAATATCCTAGATCTCTTCCATAGGAGGGACAGACACCTGGTAATCTTAAATCGAATTGAAAGTGTGGAGATAACTGGGAGTAAACACCAATCCCTTCACAAACAGAGCATAAAGAATTCATCATCCTAAAAAAACTGCTTTGCTTATTGTACATTTTTCTATGAAGTCATTGCATGAATAAATCTTGCCATTTGGAGGAGCATACTCCATTAGCTGGTAAGGTTGAGGAATGAGAGGAATCAGTACTGTCTGAAGGACAGTTCGGTTCACACAGCCTCAGGACTGGCAGCTTCTCAGTCTTTTTCAATGTGCCTTTTGGGAAAGGTGCCTTCTTTTTATACAGACACGAGTAAATTCTGTTTTCCCTATGGTTTTTATGGTGGTGCAGATAGTAAAGAATCCACCTGTAATGTAGGAAATCTAGGTTTGATCCCTGGGTCGGGAAAATCCCTGGGAGAAGGGAATGGCTACCAACACCAATATTCTTGCCTGGAGAATTCCATGGACAGAGGAGCCTGGCAAGCTACAGTCCTTGGAATGCAAAGAGTTGGATATGACTGAGTGTGTGTGTATCTGTATGTTCACTCTAAAAATGCTAGGGAGAAATAGAAAACCTAGACATTAAAAATGTATTTTATTTATTTTATTTATTTATTTTAATTGGAGGCTAATTACTTTACATTATTGTATTGTTTTTGCCATACACATGGGTCTGCCTTGGGTGTACATATGTTCCCCATCTGAACCCCCCTCCCACCTCCCTCCCCATCCCATCCCTCTGGTTCATCCCAGAACACCAGCCCCGAGCATCTTGTGTCATGATCAAATTTGGACTGGCGATTCGTTTCACATATGATAATATATGTGTTTGAACTTAAATGGTAGTATGAAGAAAGAGAATATTAGGTTCTCTGGTCCCGTTCTTAGAGTTGAATTTGGGGTAACTTTCAGCCTCTACAGTTACTGGAAGCAAAGTTTTAACCTGAATCAGCAACAGTGGATGAGTAAATAACACAAGCTCAGACATGTATACATTGTTAGAAAGTAAATGTGTGGTGATCACAAGAATGTGCCCCTCAAATCTGCAACTGCAGAAAGTGTAATGATTCAGGGTTCCATCAGCAAACTCCAAAACCTATAGCAATGTTTATGTAAAGGCCACAATTCCCATGGTTGCTCTCAAAGGCTGAGCCAGGTGGAGATGTTAGTGCAGGCCCGCTCCTGGAGGAGTTGGTCTTTATTGGAAGATTTTGACTTAAATATTCTTTAGTGGCTTTGCCAAAATTTTCTTGGAACTGCTCTGTAGTCTATGATGCTTGCATGAAAACTCCTCTCTTCCTTCTTTTTCACACTGGGTCTGACATATAAGGTGGTCCAGTGGCTCTCTCAGCCTCTCTTGACTCCTTCTCCATTATATCCTTCACAAGGTATTTTCTCTAATACATGTATTGCCATTTAATTTCATCTTGGTTTCTGCTTATCAGAGAACCTACACTAACACAAAACGTCTAAGTTTTTAGTTAAATCCCCTACTAACATATTAATCAGATTTATAAATTGAAATAGCCAGAATATGAGTGTGATTTTAGTTGGGGAAAGGACCAAGGAAGTTTAA
Source organism: Moschus berezovskii (assembly GCF_049115385.1). NCBI lineage: Eukaryota > Metazoa > Chordata > Mammalia > Artiodactyla > Moschidae > Moschus > Moschus berezovskii. The sequence goes on along the minus strand of NC_142470.1, from coordinate 73,026,507 downwards.
TTTTGCTCTAAGAATTATATCTGTCTGCTGTATGCAAATAATTCTTAAAGTTGCTCATATCTAATTCATCAGAAAAGTTCTGTAGAATTTAAGGGTTAAGACCGAGTTAGTAATAAGGATTGTAGAAAACACATCCAGCTTGCAGAGAACATCTTTATGTAGAAAACTATTTGATACAGTCTACAGGTCTGACTCTACAGTGATGCTACACTGGAAACAACTGTGATGCCTTACTTTAAAGCATAGATGATCCATTTCCTCCCCAAATCTACAGAATGAGAATATCCAAAAGTTTTAAAAAAAAGATTATTTTTCAAAATAAAGCAAAATGAAATCTTAAAGTGATTCTCATGTACAGCTAAGTTTGGAAACAATATCATCCCTGGAGGGATTAGAGTACTCTATGATCTGGATTGAAGGCTGATCTCAGTCCATTTCTAATTAAAATCCATTGAAATGTGCTCTGAAGAAAAAATAAGCAGATTAGTAGGTTAAAGGATGCTAATATAACAGTGAGCAATTTCAAATAAGTGGTCAAGGATGATATTATTGTGAAACTGACTTTTGAGCAGAAACTTAGCAAGATGAGTGAGCATCTCAGTCCATTTTTAATTAAAATTAAATTTTTGCAGCATATTTTGTGACAATAGTGGCTTCCTGCTTTTACCTATAGTTTTTCATATCTATAAAATAAGGAAAATAAAAATACTCATTTCTGTATGATTTTCATAAGACCTGGTTCTTTGGAATCTGAAATTTTAAATGTTCATGAAGTTGATTTTAAACAAGCATTAGTCACCAGTATAATGTGATATATATTAAATATGAATTGTATGTTCTAAGGTCAGTCTTCCCCCAGAGCATCCTTCTCCTCCTTGCCTACTCAAGGACATCATTCAAGTGATTCTCTTATCTCCATCCTTTATCATAATTGTTACCTTCTTTATTGGGTTACTTCTGTAAACATATGTTGTAGTATCCTAATAAATTCTCTTGACTGCACATCTTTTTTTCCACTACTATCCCATTCCTTGTTTCCATTAACAACAATATTCCTTTATATAGTTATTCATATTTTTATCTCCAAAATCTTGCCTCTTGATAACTCATACATAACACTCTATCAAACTGCTCATCTCCACATTTGTAAAAGCTATAGTCGTATATCTGACTATAGTCCCATTATCTGACCTAGACACAGCTGTTCATTCTCCTTGAAATGTCTTCTGTCAGCTTCCAGGTCACAGGAGTCCTGGTTCCTTCTTAATCACACTGACCACTCCTTTTAAACCTTTCCTTGATTTTCCTCATTTCTTCAAACTTTCAAGTCTAAAAGCCTTCAAAGTTCAACTCATGATCCTCCTCTCTTCTCTGTCTACATTCCTTTGCAAAGTGCTTTCATCTGGTCTTATGACTTTACTTCCCTGGTGGCTCAGATGGTAAAGCATCTGCCTACAATGTGGGAGATCCATGTTTTATCCCTGGGTCAGGAATATCCTCTGGAGAAGGAAATGGCAACCCACTCCAGTATTCTTGCCTAGAAAATCCCATGGATGGAGGAACGTTGTAGGCTACAGTCCATGGGGTTGCAAAGAGTCGGACACGACTGAGAGACTTCACTTTCACTTTTCACTTTTCATCTGTCTCGTGACTCCAGGCACATGACTTCCTAATTCACATATTTAGCTTGGACCTGTTATTTGGCTTCCAGACACAGTTAGTTACCCAACTCTCTAATCAACATCTCTGTTTGATACCTAATTATCATCTCAAACTTCATTGGCCCTAAACCAAATTCTTAATACACCCCTGAAATCCTGCTAACTTCCACTCTTGCTAACAAATAGCAATTCCATTTTTCCCATTGTTCCATACATTTTCCTCACATCCCATATCCAATCTCTAGTAATAGGCAATCTATAGTTAAATCCTGTTGATATTCAAAGTCTACCTAAAATTTACTTCACAGCACCTCAACCACTATCACTTTAGCAAAAACCACTTTCATATTCCTTGTGTACTTTTGGAAGAGCCTTTTAACTGGTCTCCCTGCTTTTGCCTGTTCACTTACCTCCATTTGTCCACACATACCACTAAATTAATACTAAATCCATCCAAATCTTTTAAATATAAAAATCACACAAGAGTTTCTGATAGCTTCCCATCGTACTCAGAGAAAAATTGGTCCATATGGTAGTCCACAACATCATTTTCTCACCTTCCAATTGTTTGAACTCCTCTTTCTACCATGCACACTCTGTTTCAGCCACACCGTCCTGACAGAGCATGTCTTTGCCTCAAGGCCACTTCGCTTGCTGTTTCCTGTACCTAGTGGGCACTAAGTGCACTTGGGTGCTCACTCATCTTGCTAAGTTTCTGCTCAAAAGTCACTTTCACAATTTTCACAATAATGATTCACATCCTTAACCTTAATAATTTTCACATCCTTAACCACCTTATTAAAAATTGTACTCTGCTGTATTAGCATCCCTTAACCCACTTCTCTATTTGGAACCAGTCTGTTGTTCCATGTCCAGTTCTAACTGTTGCTTCCTGACCTGCATACAGGTTTCTCAAGAGGCAGGTCAGGTGGTCTGGGATTCCCATCTCTTTCAGAATGTTCCACAGTTTATTGTGATCCACACAGTCAAAGGCTTTGGCATAGTCAATGAAGCAGAAATAGATGTTTTTCTGAAACTCTCTTGCTTTCTCCATGATCCAGCGGATGTTGGCAATTTGATCTCTGGTGCCTCTGCCTTTTCTAAAACTGCTTGAACATCTGGGAGTTCACGGTTTACATACTGCTGAAGCCTGGCTTGGAGAATTTTGAGCATGACTTTACTAGCGTGTGAGATGAGTGCAATTGTGTGGTAGTTTGAGCATTCTTTGGCATTGCCTTTCTTTGGGATTGGAATGAAGACTGACCTCTTCCAGTCCTGTGGCCACTGCTGAGTTTTCCAAATCTGCTGGCATATTGAGTGCAGCACTTTCACAGCATCATCTTTCAAGACTTGAAATAGCTCAACTGGAATTCCATCACCTCCACTAGCTTTGTTCGTAGTGATGCTTTCTAAGGCCCACTTGACTTCACATTCCAAGATGTCTGGCTCTAGGTCAGTGATCACGTTATTGTGACTATCTTGGTCGTGAAGATCTTTTTTGTACAGTTCTTCTGTGTATTCCTGCCACCTCATCTTAATATCTTCTGCTTCTGTTAGGTCCATACCATTTCTGTCCTTTATCGAGCCTATCTTGCATGAAATGTTCCCTTGGAATCTCTAATTTTCTTGAAGAGGTCTCTTGTTTTTCCTATTCTGTTGTTTTTCTCTATTTCTTTGCATTGATCACTGAGGAAGTCTTTCTTATCTCTCCTTGCTATTCTTTGGAACTCTGCATTCAGATGCTTATATCTTTCCTTTTCTCCTTTGCTTTTCGCCTCTCTTCTTTTCACAGCTATTTGTAAGGCCTCCTCAGACAGCCATTTCGCTCTTTTGCATTCCTTTTCCATGGGGATGGTCTTGGTCCCTGTCTCCTGTACAATGTCACGAACCTCCGTCCAGAGTTCATCAGGCACTCTATCAATCAGATCTAGTCCCTTAAATCTATTTCTCACTTCCACTGTATAATCATAAGGGATTTGATTGAGGTCATATCTGAATGGTCTAGTGGTTTTCCCTACTTTCTTCAATTTAAGTCTGAACTTCGCAATAAGGAGTTCATGATCTGAGCCACAGTCAGCTCCTGGTCTTGTTTTCGCTAACTGTATACAGCTTCTCCATCTTTGGTTGCAAAGAATATAATCAATCTGATTTCGGTGTTGACCATCTGGTGATGTCCATGTGTAGAGTCTTCTCTTGTGTTGCTGGAAGAGGGTGTTTGCTATGACCAGTGCATTCTCTTGACAAAACTCTATTAGCCTTTGCCCTGCTTCATTCCATGCTCCAAGGCCAAATTTGCCTGTTACTCCAGGTGTTTCTTGACTTCCTACTTTTGCATTCTAGTCCCCTATAATGAAAAGGACATCTGTTTTGGGTGTTAGTTCTAAAAGGTCTTGTAGGTCTTCATAGAACCGATTAACTTCGGCTTCTTCAGCATTACTGGTTGGGGCATAGGACTGGATTACTGTAATATTGAATGGTCTTCCTTGGAAACGAACAGAAATCATTCTGTCATTTTTAAGATTGCATCCAAGTACTGCATTTCGGACTCTTTTGTTGACCATGATGGCTACGGCATTTCTTCTAAGGGATTCCTGCCCACAGTAGTAGATATAATGGTCATCCGAGTTAAATTCACCCATTCCAGTCCATTTTAATTCACTGATTCCTAGAATGTCGACGTTCACTCTTGCCATCTCCTGTTTGACCACTTCCAATTTGCCTTGATTCATGGACCTAACATTCCAGGTTCCTATGCAATATTGCTCTTTACAGCACCGGACCTTGCTTCTATCACTGGTCACATCCACAACTGGGTACTGGTTTTGCTTTTGCTCCATCCCTTTATTCCTTCTATAGTTATTTCTCCACTGATCTCCAGTAGCATACTGGGCACCTACCGACCTGGGGAATTCCTCATTCAGTATCCTATCATTTTGCCCTTTGTTACCGTTCATGGGGTTCTCAAGGCAAGTATACCGAAGTGGCTTGCCATTCCCTTCTCCAGTGGACCACATTCGGCTGTGGTCCATGTGATCAGATCGGCTAGTTTCCTGTGATTATGATTTCAGTTTGTCTGCCCTCTGATGCCCCCTCGCAATACCTACCGTCTTATTTGGGTTTCTCTTACCTTGGTCGTGGAAAATCTCTTCACAGCCGCTCCAGCGTGCTGTGATTCATGCGGTCACGGAGAGTCGGACACGACTGAGCGACTGAACTGAACCCACTTCTCTGCTTAATCTTTCTTCAGAGCACTTCTCATTTTCTGACATGTATTTTACCCATCCTAATCTAAACTCTGAGGTAAACCGAATAGAACTGTCTGTGTTGTTGATTTTTACCCTCAGCACCTAAGAAATTGTAGACCATGTAGTCAGCTGCCAATAAATACTTTTTAAATAAATAAATATTGTAGTGAAAGATAATGTTAAAATTCAATGTAAAGTAAGTTTGTTTGATGTCAATGTAAGTATCTACCTATGAGAGCAGTTTTTAGTTTAATAATATCAAGCACTGCTTGACCTGCTGATTTATTATTGCAATAGATACACATATACATTTCAAAACAAATATTCTAACTTTATCAATGCCTTGATTTCTCTTAACCAATAAGTAGCCCATTTTGAATTTTAAACATTAAAGGAAAGAGTGAAAGTTCTTTCTTTTTTTTTGTTCAAATAATTTTATACTATTTCAATTCAAACATTAATATTAGAAAATGTGTAATCAATATTTGCCAGCTCCAAGGCAATTTTCAATTTTGCATATTTCTTTAATAAAAGATTGAAAATAATATTTATGCAACAAACAAATCAGATTTTTTGCTTAATTTGAAGTGGATTTTTAATTTGAAGTAGATTCCTTTCACTTCTGAGTCTGATATGAGAGATCATTTTCCTTTTAAAACAACTGGGGGAGGACTTTTTAAAAAAGAATTTGAGGGAATCAACTCAGGCTAGCAGAGTGATAGTAAGATAAGGAAAGTTGCAGTTCTAGCATGTAAGAATTTATAATTTTATACAATTCAATTTTAACTTGATTGCAGGTTTCTTACCTAATGTGTACAAGGAAATTATGTAGGTAAACCCAATCATTGTTCATTGAATTATCTCAGTTTCACTTCTGTAGCATATGGGTATCATAATAGCATAATGGTGTCGCTCTGCCTTCTACAGTAACTTAAAAAAGAAATCAGGATATGAATTAAAATTAAAATCAATTTAAAATTGATTCTGGGGGAAATTTTATGTAGTACATTGATAAATTGCATGAATTATGTATTTTACCCCATGATAATGAGTACTAATATTTATCCTAATGATTAGTTGCTTTATTTAAAGTTCAAATTACATTTGAAACTGAAGCAATTTAGTTTTTAGTGACCAAACTTTTTATTAATGTAAGAATCAGAGCTGAATGAATAAGGAAAGGCAATTATCCTCTGGGATATTTCTTTTAAAAACAGACAGCAAGAATACCTACTACACAAGATTGTTATACAAATGTAATAAGGTGACATTTGAAAATAATTCTGTGAATTTATTATCATTATTACTGTTGCTATGTTGTGAATGTTTGATAGAGAGGGAAATAATGAGAGAATGAAAGAGAGGGTGAGAAAGAAAAAGAAAAGGAAGGAAGGAGAGAAAACTAGCAGCGGAATAGTAATACTTCTCATTCTTCACCAATTAAAAAGATCCTGTAACACAGTGAAAATTTAAAAGTATCATTCTAACTGTTAAATCACTGGGACAAATTCAAAATTACATCAAATACCCTCATACCAGTATCTCATGACCCTTTCCTTTCAAGAGTTGGTATTACATTTGAAATTTGCCAATTTAAATTTCAATTAGAAATAATATAAAGAATTTTAATAAAATATGATTTCCACCATCAAATATAGTAAAACCCAAAGACTTGGATGGTAAGTAAGTTAATTAGTATACTGAGATAATGAAACCTTGATTTTAAAGACAATCAGCAAGACAGAAAAACAGACAAAGACTATCTGATCGTTTATAATCTCCAATTACTATCATGTCTCAAATGGAAATTAACTTTTAGAAAGTTACTTAGAAAATGTATTAAAAATTGTCAAGGAAAGTTGTTAGTAGGATTAGAACATGTTATCCATGTTAATGGTGCAGATGTTGTTATCTTTGTGCATTATTTTGGATCTCGAGCTGACTTGAGATAGCAAGAGCTGGATCTCAGGGAGTTAACTCAGATGGCTAGCAGCATGATAGAAAGATAAAACCACTCACCACAACAGGATAAGTAATCATACCTGTGAAGAAGCTAATTCCGCTCAGACGGTAATGAAAGTAAGACTTCTGTGAAATTAGATGACATCGAAATATAGCAGATGTGAAAAAAATATGGTTGGTGGAAAATTCAAATTAAGTTCATGTCTTAAATATCCCAACATGTATGTCCTTTTATTTCTGAAATACCACCCTTTAAAACACAGTTGGAGATTCTTTGGCAAGGGCTAGACTAGTAATGCTCTTTGTCTAAGTTACCTGTTTGGAGAATAATTAAAAGTATTGAGCTTTCCAAATCAATGTGTTCATATAAAAGTTTAAAATATCATATTTTAATTATACATTAAACATATAAAATATGTAAAGGTGATTATTAATGTAAATTTTCATATTTATTTTTCTATAATATTTTGAGAAACATTTAACATATAGGTTTTAATTTATCTTAATCATTATATTATCATCCCTTCTCAAAAATACTTAATTTTTCTCTGTAGAAATCTTTATTAAGTGTGCATGGCATTGTGCTAAGAACTTTTGAGAATATAGAAGTCTGTGAAAACTGTCTGTCACCAGAGCTTTCAGTTCAGTGAGAAAACAAAAATATGCCCCATGAAACAAAAACTTTGAAGTACAGTGACTTAATAAACAAATTAGTAAATTACATTCGGTTCCAATATACCACAAAGTCTTATACAAAGACTCAGGGATAATGAGATAAATATCTCACAGTGATTTTTCTATAAGACTTTACTGGCTATTGGAGGTGATAGATTGACATACAGATCATTCTGGTGTAAGGTAATAATTTATAAGACAGAGGTGAGCTCAGTGTAATAAATCCTCATTTACAGGATATTTTCTGAGAATTTATGAAGATATGCTTGCAATGTACGCACTAACATTTGTGATGATCTTAAAATGAAAGCTCATGAATTAGCAGAGTGTGATATTAAGAATCCTGGCTTTTGGTGGGAATAGATGTGATTTCTGTTAATTCCAATGCTTTCCACTAAGATATGATATTGGGCAAGCTGTTCTTTTGTCCAGCTACTCTTTTAAAAATTTCACTAGTTTAGGGTGCTAAGTCTGGGATCCTTCACCAACTTCAATAGAAATCTAGTACTGTCCTTCCATTATGAATATAGATAGATAAAACTATTAGTGGCACCTGTGAATTGGACACCATGAGGAATCAGTCACAGATATTTTCATATCACAGTATAGATACTGCATATAGCTGAAAATATTTTGAGATAATATTATTTTATTCTTTATATGGAATGTTAATATATTAAAAAACATATTACTGTATCACAAATTATTCATTTTCAAAATATTTTAGCAATCGTATTTTAATACTATTGATTTCTTTGTAATACTATATATTATATTTTGTGCATATAAAAACATTATTTTGAAAAATGGTCTACAGAGTTCACCAGACTTCTGAAGGAGTCTAAAACAAAAGACAAAAAGGTTAAAAAGTCCTGCACTGTATTATCTCTGAGATCTTGTACAAATATATTTTAAGTATGTAATTATATTATCTAAGACATACACAATTTTATATCTTAACCTTGTAATGATTTCTAAGAGTGTTATGGAAAAAAAAAGAGACTAGTGAAGACTGGAATAATATATCATGAGTTTTTCAGCACCTTTTCACACACTTAGTGGCTGAAGCATCTACACACGGAAACTAAAAACCACCGCCAGAAGGTCCAGAAACAAGCAGTGCAGCTGCATTTTGCAGGGTACTATGTGGGTTTTTTCCCCATGTTTCTGTGGCTGGTTTAGACACATTTCTGCCTTTAATCTCTTTTGGCTTTCTGAGTCGCAGTCCTGGCTTCAGTCACTCAGTTGTGTCTAACTCTTTGTGAACCCGTGAACTTTAGCCCAGCAGGCTCCAAAGTCTCTGGGATTCTCCAGGCAAGAAGACTAGAGTGGGTGTTCATTACCTTAGCCAGGGGATCTTTCTTAATCAGGGATCTAACCTGGGTATCTGCATTGTAGATGAATTATTTACCGTCTGAGCCACAAGGGAAGCTCAAATATATAAATCTCCAAATCTAAAATTCTTTTCGAATATATACTTGATTACAACTTTATTAACCAATAATTTCTTAAAATACAGAATTGAACTGGACAAAATGTATTTTTTGCATGTTCTTTAGACTGAGTTGAATTAGTTCCTTATTATTGAAAAGATTATACATGACAATATTAAAATTATTTTGGAAAAAAAGTCAATGGTAATCCCTAATAGTGTCTCTGAAGATCAAATTACCTCCGAAATAATTAGAATATTGTCACTTTCTGTTCTTTAAGAGATCTGTACCAGCTATCAGTAAAATTTTTCATTCTTCATAGAGTCCATCAGGACTTTTGAAAAGTGATTAGGCCATGAGTATGGAGCCCTCATAAATGGGATTAATGTTCTTATAAAAAGAACCCAAAGAGATCCTGTAAGACACAGCGAAAAGATCAGAACTTTGATCTTGGGGCTGCCTGCTTCGATAACTGTAAGGAACAAATGTTTGTTGTTTGTAAAAGTCTAGCCTATGGTATTTTGTTATAGTAGACTAACTTGACTGACATCTGTTTTAACAACGTCAAATAAATTTTCAAATTTTGTGTTTTAATCTTTTTACAGTCTGAAACATTCGAATTTTCCTTGTGATTTCTTTCTTAGTTCATGACAAATGTAGAAGTATGTTTATTAATTTTCAATATTTTTATATTGTTTCAATAACATTCTTAGTAATTTCTTTTTCTTTTATTTAAAATTTATTTATTTTAATTGGAGGCTAATTACATTATTGTATTGGTTTTGCCATACATTGACCTGAATCTGCCCTGTGTGTACATATGTTCCCCATCTTGAACCCCCTCCCATTTCCCTCCCCATCCCATCCCTCTGGTTCATCCCAGTACACCAGCCCCGAGCATCCTGTATCATGCACCAAACTTGGACTGGCGATTCGTTTCACATATGATAATATACATGTTTCAATGCCATTCTCCCAAATCATCCCACCCTCGCCCTCTCCCACAGAGTCCAAAAGACTGTTCTATATATCTGTGTCTCTTTTGCTGTCTCATATACAGGGTTATCGTTATCATCTTTCTAAATTCCATATATATGCGTTAGTATACTGTATTGGTGTTTTTCTTTCTGGCTGACTTCACTCTGTATAATAGGCTCCAGTTTCATCCACCTCATTAGAACTGATTCAAATGCATTCTTTTTAATGGCTGAGTAATACTCCATTGTGTATATGTACCAAAGCTTTCTTATCCATTCGTCTGCAGATTGAAATCTAGGTTGCTTCCATGTCCTGGCTATTATAAACAGGGCTGCAATGAACATTGGAGTACATGTGTCTCTCAGTTCTTGTTTCCTCAGTGTGTATGCCCAGGAGTGTGATTGCTGGGTCGTATGGCACTTCTATTTCCAGTTTCTTAAGGAATCTCCACACTGTTCTCCATAGTGGTTGTACTAGTTTGCATTCCCACCAACAGTGTAAGAGGGTTCCCTATTCTCCACACCCTCTCCAGCATTTATTGCTTGTAGACGTTTGGATAGCAGCCATTCTGACTGGCATGTAATGGTACCTCATTGTGGTTTTGAGTTGCACTTCTCTGATTATGAGTGATGTTGAGCATCTTTTCATATGTTTATTAGCCATCTGTATGTCTTCCTTGGAGAAATGTCTGTTTAGTTCTTTGGCCCATTTTTTGATTGGGTCGTTTATTTTTCTGGAATTGAGCTGCAGCAGGAGTTGCTTGTATGTTTTTGAGATTAATCCTTTGTCAGTTGCTTCATTTGCTATTATTTTCTCCCATTCTGAAGACTGTCTTTTCACCTTGCTTATAGTTTCCTTTGCTGTGCAGAAGTTTTTAATTTTAATTAGGTCCCATTTGTTTATTTTTGCTTTTATTTCCAATATTCTGGGAGGTGAGTCATGGAGGATCCTGCTGTGATTTATGTCGGAGAGTGTTTTGCCTATGTTCTCTTCTAGGAGTTTTATAGTTTCTGGTCTTACATTTAGATCTTTAATCCATTTTGAGTTAATTTTTGTGTATGGTGTTAGGGAGTGTTCTAGTTTCATCCTTTTACAAGTGGTTGACCAGTTTTCCCAGCACCACTTGTTAAAGAGATTGTCTTTTCTCCATTGACTATCCTTGCCTCCCTTGTCAAAGATAAGGTGCATGGATTTATCTCTGGGCTTTCTGTTTTGTTCCATTGATCTATATTTCTGTCTTTATGCCAGTATACTGTCTTGATGACTGTGGCTTTGTAGTAGAGCCTGAAGTCCGGCAGGTTGATTCCCCCAGTTCCATTCTTCTTTCTCAAGATTGCTTTGGCTATTTGAAGTTTTCTGTATTTCCATACAAATTGTGAAATTATTTGTTCTACCTCTGTGAAAAACACCGTTGGTAGCTTGATGAGGATTACATTGAATTTATAAATTACTTTGGGTAATATATTCATTTTCACAATATTTATTCTTCCAGTCCATGAACATGGTATATTTCTCCATCTATTAGTGTCCTCTCTAATTTCTTTCACCAGTGTTTTATAGTTTTCTATATATAGGTCTTTTGTTTCTTTAGGTAGATATATTCCTAAGTATTTTATTCTTTTCGTTGCAACAGTGAATGGAATTGTTTCATTAATTTGTCTTTCTATTTTCTCATTATTAGAGTATAGGAATGCAAGGGATTTCTGCGTGTTGATTTTATATCCTGCACTTTACTATATTCACTGATTAGCTCTAGTAATTTTCTGGTAGAGTCTTTAGGGTTTTCTGTATAGAGGATCATGTCATCTGCAAACAGTGAGAGTTTTACTTCTTCTTTTCCAATTTGGATTCCTTTTATGTCTTTTTCTGCTGTGATTGCTGTGGCCAAAGCTTCCAAAACTATGTTGAATAGTAGTGGTGAGAGTGGGTACCCTTGTCTTGTTCCTGACTTTAGGGGAAACGCTTTCAATTTTTCACCATTGAGGATAATGTTTGCTGTGGGTTTGTCATATATAGCTTTTATTATGTTGAGGAATGTTCCTTCTATTCCCGCCTTCTGGAGGGTTTTGATCATAAATGGATGTTGAATTTTGTCAAAGGCTTTCTCTGCATCTGTTGAGACAATCATATGGTTTTTATTTTTCATTTTGTTCATGTGGTATATTATATTGATTGATTTGCGGATATTGAAAAATACTTGCATCCCTGGGATATAGCCCACTTGGTCATGATGTATGATCTTTTTAATGTGTTGTTGGATTCTGATTGCTAGAATTTTATTAAGGATTTTTGCATCTATGTTCATCAGTGATATTGGCCTGTAGTTCCCTTTTGGGGGGGCAATAATTTCTAATTATAATAAAGTTATTAGAAAACATTGCCTGATTTCAAGGCTTTGAAATTTGCTGAAACTTCTTTTATGGTCCACTTTGTTCATCTTGATGAATGTTCCATGTGCATTTGAAATAAATGTGTTTTCTATAGTTGTCAGGTTGTAGATTTTCATGAATTTTATTTGAAGCATGTTGTTTGATATTGTGGCTCAAATCTTTTGTACATGTATTTGATTTTGTCTACTTACAAGAAGTGTGTTATAATCTACCACTAGGACTGTGAATTTATCTGTTCCTCCCTTTATGCTGTTAAATTTCCCATGATGTATTTGTATAGTCTCTTATTAGGTACATAGACATTTAGGATTATTATGCTTCCTTAGCAGGATCAGTTCATTCGCTCAGTCGTGTCTGACTCTTTGTTACCACATGAACTGCAACACTCCAGGCCTCCCTGTCCATCACCAACTGCCTGAGTCTACACAAACCCATGTCCATTGAGTAGGTGATGCCTTCTAAATATCTCATCCTCTGTTGCCCCTTTCTCCTCCTGCCCTCAATCTTGCCCAGCATCAGGGTCTTTTCAAATGAGTCAGCTATTCACATCAGGTGGCCAAAGTATTGGAGGTTCAGCTTCAGCATCATTCCTTCCAATGAACATCCAGGATGATCTCATTTAGGATGGACTGGTTGGATCTCCTTGCAGTCCAAGGGAATCTCAAGAGTCTTCTCCAAACCACAGTTCAAAAGCATCAATTCTTTGGAGCTCAGCTTTCTTCACAGTCCAACTCTCACATCCATACATGACCCCTGGAAAAACCATAGCCTTGACTAGACGGACCTTGGTTGGTGAAGTAATGTCTCTGCTTTTTAATATGCTATCTAGGTTGGTCATAACTTTCCTTCCAAGGAGGAAGCGTCTTTTAATTTCATGACTGCAATCACCATCTGCAGTGATTTTGGAGCTCCAAAAAAATAAAATTTGCAACTGTTTCTCCATCTTTTTCCCATGAAGTGATGGGACCAGATGCCATGATCTTTGTTTTCTGAATGTTGAGCTTTAAAGCCAACTTTTTCACTCTCCTCTTTCACTTTCATCAAGAGGCTCTTTAGTTCCTCTTCATTTCCTGCCCTAAGGGTGGTGTTATCTGCATATCTGAGGTTATATTTCTCCTGGCAATCTTGATTCCAGCTTGTGCTTCTTCCAGCCCAGCGTTCCTCATGATGTACTCTGCATATAAGTTAAATAAGCAAGGTGACAATATACAACCTTGACGTACTCCTTTTCCTATTTGGAACAAGTCTGTTGTTCCATGTCCAGTTCTAACTGTTGCTTCCTGACCTGCATATAGGTTTCTCAAGAGGAAGGTCAGGTGATCTGGTATTGCCATCTCCTTCAGAATTTTCCACAGTTTATTTGATCCACGCAGTCAAAGGCTTTGGCATAGTCAATAAAGCAGAAATAGATCTTTTTCTGGAACTCTCTTGCTTTCTCATAATCCAGTGGATATTGGCAATTTGATCTCTGGTTCCTCTGCCTTTTCTAAAACCAGCTTGAACATCTGGAAGTTCACGGTTCACGTATTACTGAAGCCTGGCTTGGAGAATTTTGAGCATGACTTTACTAGCGTGTGAGATGAGTGCAATTGTGCGGTAGTTTGAGCATTCTTTGGCATTGCCTTTCTTTGGGATTGGAATGAAGACTGACCTTTTCCAGTCCTGTGGCCATTGCTGAGTTTTCCAAATTTGCTGGCATATTGCATGCAGCACTTTCACAGCATCATCTTTCAGGATTTGAAATAGTTCCACTGGAATTCCATCACCTCCACTAGCTTTGTTCGTAGTGATGCTTCCTAAGGCCCACTTTACTTCACATTCCAGGATGTTTGGCTCTAGGTGAATGTGAGTGATCACATCGTGATAATCTTGGTTGTGAAGATCTTTTTTGTACAGTTCTTCTGTGTATTCTTGCCACCTCTTCTTAATATCTTCTGCTTCTGTTAGGTCCATACCATTTCTGTCCTTTTTCGAGCCCATCTTTGCATGAGATGTTCCCTTGGTATCTCTAATTTTCTTGAAGAGATCTCTTGTCTTTCCCATTCTATTGTTTTCCTCTATTTCTTTGCATTGATCACTGAGGAAATCTTTCTTATCTTTCCTTGTTATTCTTTGAACTCTGCATCCAAATGGGTATATCTTTCCTTTTCTCTTTTGCTTTTCACTTCTCTTATTTTTGCAGCTATTTGTAAGGCCTCCTCAGATAGGCATTTTGCTTTTTTGAATTTCTTTTTCTTGGGGATGGTCTTGATTCCTGTCTCCTTCACAATGTTCCGAACCCCCTTCAATAGTTCATCAGGTACTCTATCAGATCTAGTACCTAAATCTCTTTCTCAGTATGCTTCCTTATAGACTGGTCTTCTTATTTATGAAATATTCCTTCCCATTTTCCAGCAGTACTCCTTGTCTTAAAGAGCACTTTCTCTGATATAAACATAGACTCACCTTATTCTTTCCATTTTTATGGTATATACTTTCCATGCTTTTACTTAATCCAGCATGTATCTTTATAGTTAAGGATTACTTCCTATAAATAGTATATAATAGATGTTGCTTTTTTAATGCTTCAGTTTTCATGCTTCTTTTTATTTTCCTCTCATTATCCTTCTCCCTATCCTCTTCTCCTCTCCCTCCTTCTTAAATTTTTATTCCCTTTCTTACAATTATCATGATCACAATGATGACAGTGTTAATGAGGTATCTATTGTCCTTTGTTTCTCTGGCTGCTGTTAAATTTTATTCTTTCTTTTTTGATTTTCATTATTTTAACTATGATGTGCTTATGAGACCTCCTTTACATTTATCTTGCTTTGTGTTATTAAAGTTTTAGGATTTGTAGATTAATAACTTTTATTAATTATGGAAAACTTTCAGCCATTGTATCTGTAAATGTTTCTTCTATGTTATTCTCCTTTTCCTGGATTTCCATTACACATATATAGGAACATGCTATTTATATCATTTTTTTTGTATGTATATATATTTTATTTCAGGCTTTCCTGGTTGCTCAGATGGTAAAGAATCTGCCTGAAATGCGAGAGACCTGTTCAAGCCTCGGGTCAGGAGATTTTTATATTAATCTGTCTTCAAAATTCACTTTTTTCTGCGGGATTCAGTTTAAAGTTTAGCCCATCAAGTGAACTCAGTTTTTAAAAACTCAATATTTAAAAATTATTAAATTTTTAAAATTCTGATATTTCTATCGAAATTTTTTTTATTCTTCTCTGTTGAAATTATCCATCTGTTCATTTATTAGTCAATTAGATATTTCAATATACTTATCAAGTTATTTTATACTCTTTTTATCCTGATGATTCTAACATGTGGGCCATCTAAAGATCAGACTTTATTGGTTATTTTTGCTTTTGATTATGGGTCTATTTTTCCTACTTCCTTCTGTATCTCAAAAGATATATATTTGCCAGAATTTGTCTTTACATTTTAAAATAAAGAGTATAAACTAAAGTATATATTTTAAATTTAAACTAAAGTTTATACTTTGAAAATTTCCTCTAGAAAAGAGTGTGCATTTTGCTCTGTCAGGCTGCTGTTAAAGGTGGTTGAGTCACTTTTATGTGTGGTTGAAATTTATCAGTCTTAGTTTTATTGTGCCATTTGGTAGATTCAGTTCATCTCTGGTTCAAATATTTTAAAGGTGTTATTAGGATTTTTCCTTTATCATGTTTTGGGTTGTGAGCCCTGTGACATTTTCAGGAATATTTATGCTTATAACTTAATTAGCAGTCTTCTGAATTATCAAATATATTTCTCTATCTTTCTCCCTTTCTCTCAGTCTCTCTTCTGCCTTTAAATCACAGCCAACAGGTTTTTTTTTTACTCTCTAGGGAATTTCCTTGCTTTCAAGCCCTATCCTCATCTTTATGTTTCTCAAAAAGTACAGTCTATAATAGTCTTCTGCAAACATGTATTAGGATTATCACTGTTTGTGAAAGTCGCTCAGTAGTATCTGACTCTTCCTTACCCCTTGGATTGTTAGCCTGCTAGGCTACTCTGTAGAATTCTCCAGGCCAGAATACTGGCATGTTTAGCTGTTCCCTTTCTTCAGGGGATCTTCCCAACCCAGGGATCAAATCCAGATCTCCCGCATTGCAGGCCAATTCTTTACCATCTGAGCCATTAGAGAAGTCCTATCACTCTCTCAGTTCAGTTCAGTTCAGTCACTCAGTTGTGTTTGACTCTTTGGGACCCCCTGGACTGCAGCACACCAGGCATCCCTGTCCATCACCAACTCCCAGTGTTCACTCAAACTCATGTCCATTGAGTCAGTGATGCCATCCAACCATCTCATCCTCTGTGGTCCCCTTCTCTTCTGCCTTCATTCTTTCCCAGCATCAGGATCTTTTCAAATGAGTCAGTTCTTTGCATCAGGTGGCTAAAGTATTGGAATTTCAGCTTCGGTATCAGTCCTTCCATGAATATTCAGGACTGATTTCCTTTAGGATGGACTGGTTGGATCTCCTTGCAGTCCAAGGGGACTCTCAAGAGAAGGGAATGGCAAACCACTTCATTATTCTTGCCTTGAGAACCCTGTAAACAGTATCACTGTATAGTGGTAGTAAATTGGATACCTTATGTTGAAGTTTAGGAACACAATCCTACAAATTGTAGTTAAGTTTATGCATGACACATATTTACATTTAAGCACAACGTAGAAAGACTGATGCCCTGCTAAGAGAAGGAGGAACATCAATTTTAAATATTTTGGTTGATTTCTCATGTTTAAACATAGCTAAAGATCCCTCAAGAATGATGAAAGTATCTCTTACTTAAATCTTAAAAGTCAATCTGTTGAAACTTTAGCTTATGTGCATGATCCTAGGAGTTTCTAAAGATGTGATATCCCAGGGACTATTCAAGATATAACTATATGCTTCAGTCTTTATGAATCAAATGTATATTTGATTGAAAAAATGCTAAAGTAGCATACAACTGCTGAGGAAGTTACATATTAAGAATAAACGAATCCAGGTGCAAAACTAAAGTTAAAAGAAAAGACATGTTATTCATTTTACCTTTATTCATGTCTGAGTACAACTACCAGTGTGTAAACCTATTTCAGAGTCTGACCAATTTCCTTGACCAAAACATGTTTAATCAAACGTATTGCTTCAAATATTTCTTGAAATAGATAAAAGTAAAAATAAACATAAAAATACCTTTCTGTTATCAGGATTTATAGCAATATCACTTTCTCTAAATAACTCCATCTATAGCAGATGCATTGTTTTATTTTAGGTCTGACTAATGGTCATACATGCTCACCTGTCTCAAAAGACACAACATCCAATGTCTCTTACATGTCCATCATTTCTAGTTATATTATTAAGTCTCTGTCTCAACAAAAATATTATTCCAACTAGAATGTCTATAAAATCCAAAGCCAAGAGAACCTAATACTAATTGAGGTGGTGCTGTATGACCTCGAGCAAGACAAACAACTTTTTCAAGAAAAATAAAATATATGTTACATGCATGTTGCACACCCCTTCATGATTCCATACAAATCGCTGAGTCTAGATTTCATGTCAGCCTTCTTTAAAATGCAAGGTCCAGGTAGTTCTACCATTGGTTGTCATATGAGACAAAGCTCATTCAACACTTTTTGAAAAAACTATTTATTAATACTTTTGAAGAAAATCTATTTTTTATCACCTGTCACGTGTCAGGAACAATTCTGGATAGTGTATAATTCTAGATAATGATACTTATCTTAATTATAATATCACTGCAAAGTAAGAATTTAGTCACATTAAAAAAATTGAATGTTAAGAAGTTACTAATTTTCCTAAAGTCAATGAAACTTTAAAAGCTATATCTAAGCCTTGACCTCAGGTCTCTGCCTCTGAGCATTGACTTTAATTTATACCTGCTTCCTAGCAGTTTGGTGAGCAACAGGAAAATAGTTTATTATATCTTAGGAAACTTCTTTTTGAAAAGTCAAAAACCAGGGTTTTTTAATCAACCAAGTTACATAGTAGAAGAGGCAATGACAGTAGAATTTGTGACTGCTTTTGTTAAATGATAAATCTAGGGAATTTAGAAAAATTTATGAATACTCTTTACTTTGGAGTTATGCTTTTCAATTTTTGTTCATACACTATGGCATAATGAGTCCTAACTATGCTGTAAGTATTATTTGCTAATCCTCACAAAATTAAATAGTAAACATAATTTTCAACCATCAGACATAGACAATTTAGAGCACTACTATCAGAGAAGATGTGAGAGTGGAATATTGGAAAATCCATTTGGGTCAGTATCAGGCCCTAAATCAGTTCAGTTCAGTCGCTCAGTCGTGTCCGACTCTCCGCGACCCCATGAATTACAGCACGCCAGGCCTCCCTGTCTATCACCAACTCCCGGAGTACACTCAAACTAATGTCCACGGAGTCAGTGATGCCATCCAGCCATCTCATTCTCGGTCGTCCCCTTCTCCTCCCGCCCCCAACCTTTCCCAGCATCAGAGTCTTTTCCAGTGAGTCAACTCGTCGCATGAGGTGGCCAAAGTATTGCAGTTTCAGCTTCAGCATCAGTCCTTCCAATGAACACCCAGGATTGATCTCCTTTAGAATGGACTGGTTGGATCACCTTGCAGTATAAGGGACTCTCAAGAGGCTTCTCCAACACCACAGTTCAAAAGCATTGATTCTTCGGCAATCAGCTTTCTTCACAGTCCAACTCTCACATCCATACATGACCACGGGAAAAACCATTGTCTTGACTAGACAGACCTTGGTTGGCAAAGTAATGTCTCTGCTTTTTAATATACTATCAAGGTTGGTCATAACTTTCCTTCCAAGGAGCAAGCGTCTTTTAATTTCATGGCTGCAATCAGCATCTGCAGTGATTTTGGAGCCCAAAAATATAAAGTCTGACACTGTTTCCACTGTTTTTCCATCTATTTCCCATGAAGTGATGGGACCAGATGCCATGATCTTTGTTTTCTGAATGTTGAGCTTCAAGCCAACCTTTTCACTCTCCTCTTTCACTTTCATCAAGAGGCTTTTGAGTTCCTCTTCACTTTCTGCCATAAGGGTAGTGTCATCTGCATATCTGAGGTTATTGATATTTCTCCCAGCAATCTTGATTCCAGCTTGTGCTTCTTCCAGCCCAGCATTCCTCATGATGTACTCTGCATATAAGTTAAATAAGCAAGGTGATAATATACAACCTTGACGTACACCTTTTCCTATTTGGAACCAGTCTGTTGTTCCATGTCCAGTTCTAACTGTTGCTTCCTGACCTGCATACAGGTTTCTCAAGAGGCAGGTCAGGTGGTCTGGGATTCCCATCTCTTTCAGAATGTTCCACAATTTATTGTGATCCACACAGTCAAAGGCTTTGGCATAGTCAATGAAGCAGAAATAGATGTTTTTCTGAAACTCTCTTGCTTTCTCCATGATCCAGCGGATGTTGGCAATTTGATCTCTGGTTCCTCTGCCTTTTCTAAAACCTGTTTGAACATCTGGGATTTCACGGTTTACATACTGCTGAAGCCTGGCTTGGAGAATTTTGAGCATGACTTTACTAGCATGTGAGATGAGTGCAATTGTACGGTAGTTTGAGCATTCTTCGGCATTGCCTTTCTTTGGGATTGGAATGAAGACTGACCTCTTCCAGTCCTGTGGCCAGCGCTGAGTTTTCCAAATTTGCTGGCATATTGAGTGCAGCACTTTCACAGCATCATCTTTCAAGACTTGAAATAGCTCAACTGGAATTCCATCACCTCCACTAGCTTTGTTAGTAGTGATGCTTTCTAAGGCCCACTTGACTTCACATTCCAAGATGTCTGGCTCTAGGTCAGTGATCACGTTATCATGACTATCTTGGTCATGAAGATCTTTTTTGTACAGTTCTTCTGTGTATTCCTGCCACCTCTTCTTAATATCTTCTGCTTCTGTTAGGTCCATACCATTTCTGTCCTTTATCGAGCCCATTAATAACTGAGCATTATTCGGAGGGATAGTACATGGATTATAGCTTTAAAATTTTCAAATCTTACAGAGCAATCAAGTAACTAGTTCATACATTTTTATTAACTCAATACTTCATGATAATTTTTTTTAAAATTTCCTTATTTGTCCTTACTATCAGTTAGTTGCACTGCATTGGCTGTAATAAGTTCATTTCAAATGTGTCCCTGCTTGTCTACTGATTATGATAGAACTTTGTTGATCAATGAATCCTAACCTTTATCATCTAATACTGTATGCCTTCACAGCTGTTTCCTAACTTGAAAAAAAAAGTTCATATTTGTTTTAATGACATTAGTTTGTGTTTACATGATGTCAGTAAGATTTTTTCAACCAAAACAAAGCCAGTTTTATAGCATCCTGAGAACAGTGTATTTAGATAATAAGTTGATTTTATATATATATATTTAAACAGGTACTTTTGGTTTCATGTAGACACAGCCAGTGAGTCATAATTCTTTAACTGAGAGTTTTGTTTGCTTCATCTTTAAATATTTCTGGGTGTACTATGTATTTATTTTCTCTTTCTTGACATTATTCAATTATTACAATTCTTATCGCTTCTTCAAAAAATATGTTTTTACTATAGTAGGGGTATTTTTCTCAGCAGTTAAAACGTACTTGCCAAGATGCAAATAAATTATCTACATTTTTAAAGAGTCTCATGGCAATTTTGCGTATGTGTGAAACAACTGTTCAAACTGAATTATGTTTACTTATTTTCTATGTTTTCAATTTGTCTGTCATTGCACAGTTATTTTTTTTTTCTTGCATTTCTCTTGAGTAATCAGGAAATGGATTCCTTTTTTGGAAGTGTTAATTCCACAAGCCCCCAAAGGCCTTGGCACTCCAGAAGACTGCAGTGGTTTTCAAAACAGAATTCCTGTTTTTCTCATACATTTAATAAGCTGAGCTAATTTCCTCCATATTAAAGAGAGGGATATTTGCCAAGGGGTAAGATCTTTCTGTATCCAAATAGTCTCATTTAAGTACCAAATGAAGTGCTGTTATGTGCAAGGCACTGTTCTAGGTTATGCAAGGGAATGGATAAATAAGTAAGATAGTTCTCCTGCCTACAGGAAATTCAGACTTGAAAATATAGGAAAAAATAAAACCATAAAATACTATGACGATTTAGCAGATTGCAAGCAATCAGTAAAACAAAAAGAATACTGCCTATATGGAACTTAGAGGGATTGCTTTCCTACTTTGTAATAACCCTATTGGGCACTGAGATATATACAGATGAGTAAGGGCCAGGAGCTGTCCTTGACATTGACAAAGGTATTACTAGATAGAAGTAGGAAACTGAGTGTGAGAGGTGGAGATAGTGTGAATGAGGAAGACACCTCAGTCGCCCCAGACCAGATATGGATGAGTGCAGGTTAAGAAGAAGAAAGGTGAATGGTGTACTTAGGTACCAAAAATTAAAACTAGTCCAAATGAGTAGGGACCCAAAGAATATATGGGGAAGTATTTCTACTGAAGAAATACTTAATCTAGACTAAATTTACTAGTTTCTTAAACTAGAAAGTTAGATTAGGTCTATGTTGTGCTGAGCATAAGGCACATAAGAAAGGTGAATTTTCTGCCTCAATTTTGTTTTGTTTTGTTTTGCTTTTTTACTGTGTTTTATTGGCACTAGCAGTAAAGAACCCACCTGCCAATGAAGGAATTGCAGAAGACATGGGCTTGATCCCTGTGTTGGGAAGATCCCTTGGAGGAGGGCATAGCAACCCACTGCAGTATGCTTGTCTGGAGAATTCCATGGACAGAGGAAACTGGTGGGCTATGGTCCATGGGGTCACAGTCAGACACTAATGAAGTGACTTAGCACGCACATCCCTCGGAAACACTGTTAGTCGTATAATATACCTAGTCATCAATTAAAGTACACATCAATTTCCTTGTTCTGTTAATGTAAGGCCACTTGCTAGAATACCCTCATAATATTGAAATGTATTTGGAAATATTTTGCTGATTTTTATTAATTGATTGATTGATATAGGAGCAGAGGTAACTAATAAGCGACAAAAAAAAAAGCCCAGTAAGTCAGTGTGGAATGTGCATCCAGATTTATGAGCTTTTACATCATCAATGTATGATATGTTGAGGGGTTGGTGAAATTACTATGGGAAGCCCTGAGACCTAAGTTAACCAAGGAGCCCTTGAAGGCCTCCTTCAGGAAGCAACACTTCGTTAGAGGTATGAAGCAGAAGTTAGCCCAAGAAAGTGGTGTATGGGAATGTGAGAATTGAGGAAGAGATTATGCATTGTTTGGTGCAATGTCTAGATGGAGGGGCAGAGAAAGAGAGAAAAATTAGCTAACATTGGGATCTAAGAATAGTGAGTATAATGGTTTGAGTTGAAGCAGAAGGGGAATGTTAATATTTATCGGTAAGTGTAGATGCCACGTTATTGAAAGCACCACTGATTTAGAGAAAAACAGCAATTTACTCACTCATAAATATCAGAGCCTAGGTACCCAAACCTTCAATGAAAACAAAATACCAAGAATAAATTATTGAAATGACTAAATGGACTGAGAGTCAAGAAATAGTCCTTGCCTCATTTTTAGCACTGCTGAGACTAAAAATGAGCTTTAGTCATTTTTAGAAAAGATGAGCTTTACTTCACAAAGGAAGCATATCTGACTCACTGAAGAGATCTGAAAAACATACATGATAAACATACATTACCAAAATTATGCACATCTAAGTTTTATCTAGTTCAGTAGTAGGGAATCAAGGCCTGAATATTGTAACTTCTTTAAAGTGTGATCTGTAACTACATTAACCACCACCCAATTCTGAGATTTTAACCTTTTGTAAGCCCTATTTTTAATAGAAAATCAAGACCCATTATATCCTTAGTTATAGTATTGGGCTAAATTAGATTTAATTCAAGTTCTTTCACACTCATGTTTATAGATATAACATCTTGTAGGAAAGTGATGTTTATAAATCTAAATACTAGTACTATAAGATCCTAAGAAACCAACCAAAATAGTAAAGGCTTTCATTATACTTTATGAGACAATAAGAGAAATGTATACATTCCTCAAGGACTTTTGACTCTCAGTCATAGTGACAAGGAATTTCACAATAGCTTTCAGTTCAGTTCAGTTCAGTTCAGTTCAGTTGCTCAGTCGTGTCTGACTCTTTGCAACCCCATGAATCACAGCACACCAGGCCTCCCTGTCCATCACCAACTCCCGGAGTTCACTCAAACTCATGTCCATCAAGTCAGTGATACTTTAATTAACCAGAAAATTCAGATGATCAGAATTCTTACGTTCTGAATATGTTAGTTACCTGACATTTTTCTCTGTAAAAATGACCTGACATTGAGACTGTTAACATTATTTTATCTTAGATTGCTTTTCTACCTCTTCTGCTTTGCATTTTTCTTCCATGGCCCCATGTCTACCTTCATATGACCAGTTAAGTTTGCTGTTATGTAGTTATTAAGTCATATCATATTCTTTTGAGATCCCATGGACTGTAACCCTGCCAGGTTCCTCTGTCCATGGGATTTTCCAAGCAAGAATATTGGAGTAGGTTGCCATTTCCTTCTGCAGGGGATCTTCCAGATCCACAGATCAAACCCATGTCTCCTGCATTGGCAGGTGGATTCCTTACCTCTGAGCCACATGGAATGCCAAATTGGAAGATTGCTTGCCTATATACTTAAGCTAGGCCAGAAATTAGATACAGAAAACTTTTGAGATTGTGGAAAGTTTGTATGTATGTGTATATAAAATATATATAATGTGCATTATATATATATATATATA
Source organism: Moschus berezovskii (assembly GCF_049115385.1). NCBI lineage: Eukaryota > Metazoa > Chordata > Mammalia > Artiodactyla > Moschidae > Moschus > Moschus berezovskii. The sequence goes on along the minus strand of NC_142470.1, from coordinate 73,002,373 downwards.
TACACATTTGTATGTATATTTGTACATTTTGTACATAATATGCATTTCTACATTATATATATTTGTACATTTTGGGATAAAATCTAACTTCAATTTTTGTTTAAGAGTTTGCCACTGGCCTCACCTAGGCAAAATGCATAAGCACTCATTTTAATAGTTGCATAAAATCCTATGATATACCATTGATTTTGTAACTATTTTTGTAGTAATACAAGTATTTATTTCAGATTTTTGTCAATATAATTAATGGTACAATAATCATTCCTGTGTGTAGGTTGCATGCTTGCTAAGTTTCTTCGGTCATGTCTGACTCTGCAAGTCTATGTACTGTAGCACCCTAGTCTCCTCTGTCCATGGGATTCTCCAGACAAGAATACTGAAATGGGTTGCCATGCCCGTTTTCAGGGAGTCTTCCTGACCCAGGGATAGAACCCATATCTCATGTCTCCTTCATTGGCAGGTGAGCTCTGTACCACTAGTGCCGCCTAGGAAGACTGTGTAGCTAGAAAGAGTGAAACATGTTAGCTGTGTCTGACTCTGTGACCCCAAGGACTGGAGCCTGACAGGGTCCTCCGTCCATGGGATTTTTCAGGCAAGAATACTGGAGTGGGTTGCTGTTTCCTTTTCCAGGTGATATTCCTGACCCAGGGATCAAACCCAGGTCTCCCGCATTGCAGATGGTTTCTTTATTATCTGAGCTACCAGGATTTAAAACATACGCAACATTAATAAAATACTGGACAAGTAAGTAAAAAAATGTGAATGTAGCTAAACCCTTTAAATTTTGCTCAGCCTTATTACTACACAGGGAAATGAAAATAAATCCAACTGGAGACCATCTTTCTCATCAATATAAACAAATTTCAAAAGAGAAATTAAAACTACTACTGTAGGCATATATACACTTTGATACTTTGCTGATGGGAGCAAGCACCTTAGAGAAAGGAAACTAGCAATAGCTGGCGATTTTAAAAATCCTTTGCAAAGGATGTGTGTATTGTTAAAATACATTCATATTTTCTGACTTACTTGTTAATGCATTTTATTAATGTTGATACAGAAAACCTTCTTTTAAATATGTCGAAAAATGTATGTATGGAAGGTATTTGCCATTTTACTTTTTTACTTGATGAGAGTTTTCCTTGTCTTTTACTTTTGATAGTATTCAGTACATCCTTTGGCATTCAAAGTATCAAATTATTGTTTTGTTCATATACATTATTTTTTCATGGATCTGGGTGTCTTGTCTTACTTGAGAAAATTTACTTGAGCCCTAATTAATTTTTTTTAATTTGTATAATTTTAAATTTTTTCCTTCTGTTAAATATTTTATTCTGTCTGGATAAAAAATCATGGACACAAAATAAGGTTCTAACATTGTTTTCTACCAGTGATAGTCAACCATATTTCCAGCAACTGATGTAGCACCTTAAGTAAAAATAGACTTGAGGCAGGTCACTTGGTTGTGATCTTTTACCATCCATTTAACTGGTCCAAGACTGTGTGTCATTTTAAAACTGGTATTATAATCTGCCAGACTTCAGGCTCTACTACAAAGCCACAGTCATCAAGACAGTATGGTACTGGCAAAAGACAGAAATATAGACCAATGGAACAAAACAGAAAGCCCAGAGATAAACCCACACACCTATGGACACCTTATCTTTGACAAAGGAGGCAAGAACATAAAATGGAGAAAAGACAGTCTCTTTAACAAGTGGTGCTGGGAAAACTGGTCAGCCACTTGTAAAAGAATGAAACTAGAACACTTCCTAACACCATACACCAAAATAGACTCAAATGGATTAGAGAGCTAAATGTAAGACCAGAAACTATAAAACTCCTAGAGAACGTAGGCAAAACACTTTACGACAAAAATCACAGCAGGATCCTCCAAAACCCACCTCCCAGAATTTTGGAAATAAAAGCAAAAATAAACAAATGGGACCTAATTAAAATCAAAAGCTTCTGCACAGCAAAGGAAACGATAAGCAAGGTGAAAAGACAGCCTTCAGAATGGGAGAAAATAATAGCAAATGAAGCAACTGATAAAGGATTAATCTCCAAAATATACAAGCAGCTCCTGCAGCTCAATTCCAGAAAAATAAATGACCCAATCAAAAAATGGGCCAAAGAACTAAACAGACATTTCTCCAAAGAAAACATAAAGATGGCTAACAAACACATGAAAAAATGCTCAACACCCCTCATAATCAGAGAAATGCAAATCAAAACCACAATGAGATACCATTTCACACCAGTCAGAATGGCTGCTATCCAAAAGTCTACATGCAATAAATGCTGGAGAGGGTGTGGAGAGAAGGGAACCCTCTTGCACTGTTGGTGGGAATGCAAACTAGTACAGCCACTATGGAGAACAGTGTGGAGATTCCTCAAAAAACTGGAAATAGAGCTGCCATATGATCCAGCAATCGCACTCCTGGGCATACACACTAAGGAAACCAGAATTGAAAGAGACACATGTACTCCAATGTTCATCACAGCACTGTTTATAATAGCCAGGACATGGAAGCAACCTAGATGTCCATCTGCAGATGAATGGATAAGAAAGCTTTGGTACATATACACAATGGAGTATTACTCAGCCATTAAAAAGAATGCATTTGAACCAGTTCTAATGAGGTGGATGAAACTGGAACCTATTATACAGAGTGAAGTAAGCCAGAAAGAAAAACACCAATACAATATACTAACGTATATATATGGAATTTAGAAAGATGCAAATGATAACCCTGTATATGGGACAGCAAAAGAGACACAGATGTTAGAACGGTCTTTGGGACTCTGTGGGAGAGGGTGAGGGTGGGATGGTTTGGGAGAATGGCATTGAAACATGTATATTATCATATGTGAAACAAATTGCCAGTTCAGGGTTGATGCATGTTACAGGATGCTCGGGGCTGGTATGTGGGGATGACCCAGAGGGAGTCTAAGGGGAGGAGGAAGGTGAAATGGGGGTTCGGGAGGGGGAACTCATGTACACCCGGGGCGGATTCATGTCAAAACCAACCAATATAATATTGTAAAATAATTAGCCTCCAATAAAAACAAAATTAAAAAAATAAAATAAAACTGGTATTATAATTACACTTCTTAGGTGGTTACAATAAATAAATAAAATTATTATCCATAAATTATTTGCACGTATAAACAAATGTAATTATTATTTAAATACACCATACTTTTCACAGGTGGCGTTTGTCGTAAAGAACCTCCCTGCTAATGCAGGAGGCATAAGAGACTTGGGTTCAACCCCTGGGTTAGGAAGATTCCCCTGGAAGAGGGCATGACAACCCACTCCAGTATTCTTGCCTAGAGAATCCCATAGACAGAGGAGCTTCTTGGGCCACAGTCCATGGGGTTGCAAAGAGTCAGACACGACTGGAGTGACTTAGCACATTCACAGCATAGCCTCTGTACAAAGACACACTTGCCATATTTCAAGTTGTAATCTAAATTTATGTATTTTCTGAAGGCTTTTATTTCTGCTTAATAATGTATCTTCTCCCAAGTGAATGTCATTTCATTTTGTTAACAGTATTTTTGTAATTCTGTTATCTAGGTGTGTCCCTATAAACTTTTTTTTTCAAAACTTTAATGGACATTTTAATTTATTTATTTTTTGATAGAAACAAAGAAAAACAAAAGCAGGTAAATAGAAAATCAATTTTAAGTCATATTTAATAAATATCTTACACTTTTCCACTTTAAAATAGATTGAAATAATATTCTGTTATTCTTTACAAACCTACTCATGTCTGTGGTGATTATTCTTCTTTTGCAAGTTTACATATTTTTTCTTACTGTTTAAAATTTGAGTAGATTTCTGAATGTACATTCACTGCATTAGCTTGTTTCAAATTATTAGTGTTTAATTTTAATATATCTTTTTGTGTATATTAATTTAAGCATGTTTAATTTCATTTTGGGTGTGGGAGGAGAAGGGGACGACAGAGAATGAGATGGCTGGATGGCATCACTGACTCGATGGACATGAGTTTGAGTGAACTCTGGGAGTTGGTGATGGACAGGGAGGCCTGGCATGCTGTGATTCATAGGGTCGCAAAGCGTCGGACATGACTGAGCAGCTGAACTGAACTGAACTTCATTTTGCTTAATCTTCTCTATTTAACTAATTTTTAATTTCTTAGATTGACTATTACATTCATTCACTTTCAATTTATTTGTCTTATTATTAGAATACATAAATCTATAATTTTCCTTCTCATTGAAAACTGGTCATTACGTATTAAAATTATTGATATTAAATTTATTTTTCCCTTTTGCTTCTAGGTAACTTATAGTTCACTTTTCATCTCTAGGCTACTGGGAAGTAACATTTCTTTTTAATATTTATAGTGTTTTTAGCAGAATTTTTTCTTATTTTTATGACTGACCAAAGAATGTTTGCTGTAATATAGCTAATTTCATCATCAATTAAACTTCAGGTGAAGATTCATATACGCACATACATACACACATTTACACAAAATATTTTATGAATAAAGGATAAAATATATAATTTGTTTATAAGATAAATAACTTTACATTGATCATAATATTGTTTTAAATTTTAGATATTTGAAAGATTAAGATGAATATGAAAACTATCCTGCTACAAACATCTAGAACTAGATAAACTAGAAAAAATATAACAATCATTTAAATATGATGCTGAGCTTGTATATAGATGCATGCATGCTTAGTCATTCAGTCATGTCCAACACTTTGTGACCCCATGGTCTGCAGCCCACAAGGATCCTCTGTCTTTGGGGATTCTCCAGGCAAGAATACTGGAGTGGGTTGCCATGCCCTCCTCCAGGGGAATCTCCCAACCCAGGGAAAACACAGGTCTTTCACATTGCGGGTGGATTCTTTACCATCTGAGCCCCCAAGGAAGCCCATGAATACTGGAGTGAGCAGCCTATTTTTTCTCCAGGGGAATTAAACTGGGGCCTCCTGCATTACAGGTGGATTCTTTACCAACTGAGCTACTGGGAAAACCCAAGCTTGCACATAAGAAATCCTTCCTGTAGCTTAGTAGTATAGTTTGAAGTCAGTGAGCCTAATCCTTCCAGCTTTGTTTTTCTGTCTCAAGATTACATTGGCTATCCAGAGACCTTTTGCTTCTGTACGTGCCATGTGTGTCAAGTCACTTCAGTCATGTCCAATTCTTTTCAATCCCGTAGACTGTAGCCCGCCAGGCTCTTCTGTCTGTGGGATTCTCCAGGCAACAATACTGGAGTGAGTTGCCATGCCCTCCTCCTCCTTTCCGACCCAGCCATCGAACCTGTATCTCTTGCATTGCAAGTGGATTCTTTACCACTGAGCCACCAGAGAAGCCCTTTTTGCTTCCATACAAATTTTCAAAGTTTTCATTCTATTTCTGTGAAAAATGCCATTGGTAATTTAATAGGGATTGCATTGAATCTGTGGAGTGTCTTTGGTAGTACAATTTTAGCAATATTGATTCTTTCAATCCTAGAACACGGTATAGTTTTCCATCTATTTGTGCCATCTTCATTTCTTTTATGAATGTCATAGTTTTTGGAGTACAGGTTTATTTTTAGGTATTTTATTCTTTTTGATGTGATGGTAAATGTGATTATTTCCTTAATTTCTCTTTCTGGTTTTTCATTGATACTGTATGGAAGTGCAACAGATATCTGTGTATTAATTTTGTGTCCTGAAACTTTACTGAATTCATTAATAAGCTCTAGTAGCTTTCTGGTAGCATCTTTATGATTTTCAATGTATAGCATTGTGTCATTTACAAACAGTGACAGTTTTACTTCTTTTTTTCCAATACGGATTCCTTTTATTTTTTTCTCTTTTCTCATTGCTGTGGCTAGGAATTCCAAAACTATGTTGAGTAGAAGTGGTGAGAGTGACCATCTTTGTCTTATTCCTGATCTTAGAGGAAATGCTTTCAGCTTTTCACCATTGAGTATAATATTAGCTGTGGGTTTGTCACACATGACATTTATTATGTTGAAGCATGTTCCCTCTATGCCCACTTTCTGAAGAATTTTACCACAAAGCAGAATGCTTTTTGACATATATTGCAGCAATATCTTTCTGGATTCATTTCATAGAGTAATGAAAATAAAAGCAGAAATAAATGACGTCTAATTAAACTTAAAAGCTTTTGCACATTAAAGGAAATCATAAGCAAAATGAAAAAACAACCTAGAGAATGGGAGAAGCTATTAGAAAATGATGCAACTGAAAAGGAGTTAATTCCAAATTATATGAACAGCTCAGACAACTCAGTATAAAAAAACGTTAAATTTAAAAATGGGCAGAAAAATCTCAATAAACATTTATCCAAAGAAGACATACAGATGGCTAACAGACACATAACAAAATGTTCAGCATTATTAATATTAGAGAAATGCAAATCAAAACCCTGATAAGGTATCACCTCACATGGGTCAGAATGGGATTATCAAAAAGTCTATAAACAATAAATGGTGGAGAGAATATATGAAGAAAAAGGACCCATCCCCCCACCCTCCGCCACCCCTTATACTGTTGGTGGGAATGTAGATCAGTACAGCCACTATGAAAAACAATTTACCTAAAAATATAATTACCATATGATCTAGAAATCTCACCTCTGGGCACATATCAGGAAAAAATAAAAAGTATAATTCAAAAAGATACATGCCCCCCGATGTAGGTATGGAAGCAACCCAAATGTCCATTGACAGATGAATGGATAAAAATGTGCAAGGGGATATTAGTCAACCACAAAAAATAATGAAATAATGCCATTTACAGCAACATGGATGGACCTAGAAATGACCATACTAAGTAAAATAAGCCAGAGAGAGAAAGACAAATATCATATGGTATGGTTTATATGCGGAATTAAAAAAGAGAGAGAGAGAAACAAATGAACTTATTTCCAAAACAGAAAGAGACTCACAGACATAGAAAACAAATTTATGGTTACCAAAGGGAAAGGTAGGGGAGGATAAATTAAAAGATTAGACTTAACATATATACACTATGATATGTAAAATAGATAACAAATAAGACCTACAGTACACCACAGGCAACTATACTCAATATTTTGTAACAACCTATAAGGAAAAGAAATATAAAAAAGAATATATACATTGTACAGCTGAAACTAACACAACATTGTAAATCACTGTAGTTCAATATTTTAAAATGTAGCTGTGAGTTTTATCTTTAGCATGAATGTATTCTTTAGATGGCGTGCTTGTAATAACTTTAATAGTAGAAAACTTGGTACTTAAAGTACAATCAATTGTATTATATCATGAGCACTATAAAAGGATGTGTTCTTGAAAGATATTTGTAAAATTTTCCTACTATTATGTTCATAACAACTTCTATATCAAGTATAACTTCTGTATATGAAAAATTCCAATTGAGTCTAAGCTCTTCAAATTTAAATGAATTTCTTCATTTGTTTCTATACTTATATTGCTACAGAGTAGAAAATTTGGTTCCTAAATTTTGGGGGTTTTCTTACAATGTGAATACATCATAGTCCTGCTGCTGCTGCTGCTGCTAAGTCACTTCAGTCGTGTCCAACTCTGTGTGACCCCATAGACGGAAGCCCACTAGGCTCCCCTGTCCCTGGGATTCTCTAGGCAAGAACACTGGAGTGGGTTGCCATAATAAATCCAAATGAAAACTAAGAAAAAAGAAATTCTTAAATGCTTTAATTAGAAACAAAGAATGGACTGAACTCTGGATTATTTGATACTTAACTCCACCCTTAAGCTGCTCTGGGTGGTGGGGGGTCAGTTCTGGTAAGTGGAAATTGAGACAGGATCATTGGTTGCAGGACTCTATAAGGGCTTAACACAGTAAAAGGGTAAACTAAAAACAAATCTGCCCTGCTGAAAACAATGTCAGGGACCACTTCGTTTTTTCCAGATTTCAGAGTAGAAGAATAAAAGTCTTCCGTGACAATTAGAAAATCAGGGTCTGACTTCTACATGAATGTAGAGATTGAATTATACTGGCCAAACAGTAAAATTCTTCCCTTTCTGAGATTATAACTTTTATTTTATTTTATTTATTTTTATTTATTTATTTATTTTTTTGGTAATTAATTTATTTTTTATTGGAGGCAAATTATTTTACAATATTATATTGGTTGGTTTTGCCATACATTGATATGAATTCGCCCCGGGTTTACATAAGTTCCCCCTCCTGAACCCCCCCACGTATGTTGTCATATGTGAAACGAATCACTAGTTCCGGGTCGATGCATGTTATAGGATGCTCGGGGCTGACATGCGGGGATGACCCAGAGGGAGGATAAAGGGAGGAGGGAGGTTGGAGGGGGGTTCAGGAGATTATAACTTTTAAAATGGCTTTTGGAATAGTAAAATTCCAAGAACTCTTGATAGAAGTCATGCTATTGTGGTTGATCACATCTCTCACTCAGATCACAAAGAATTTGATTAGAAATAAGAAGCCCCTCAAAAGTTGTGATAGTAAGTTTAAATTTCAAATCCCTTTTCCAAGAAGCAATTCATCTGGTTAATGAGAAGCAAACACAATTAGGATTAGAACCTTCCAAACTTGAAGTGATCCTTAAAAAAGAATATGAAATGAATGTTCTCTAAATTATTTAAATTCGTTAAATAAGAAATCTAAACTACAAAGTGAGACCCAAGTGCTCTGAACCTTGTGAAATACTAATAAGCTTTTCTGAATAGTAACCATATGAAGTTCCGAACTTAGCATTTTTCAGCTTTACTATAGTGTGAAAGCAACATGCTCTCAGTAGAAACAGTAGTTCATATTTTATATTTTGATCTTTTCCTGGATAAATGTTATATGATAGATGATTCTGGGCTGTGTCCTGAGTCACAGCTCCTGGGCATCCATCCAAAGAATACGCTTACAACCATTCTATACTCAATTATCTTGTTTTTCACTTTCGGTATTCAATGAATTCTGAGATATCCAATACTTTATTTAAAAAAATAGGCTTTATGTCAGATGATATTACCCAACTGTAGGATAATTTATGTGTTCTGAGCAAATTTAAGGTAGGCAAGTCTAAGTTAGTAAGTTCAGTAGATTCAGTAGTTTAAGTGTAACAACTGCATTTTTGAATTATGAAATTTTCAACTTTTGATGGGTTTATTGGGAAAAATACATATATATGTATATTGATAATGTGAACATCGATATGAATCTTTATATATATATGCATAATAAATGAATCGTTAAATGAAAAAGAAAATACAGAATTGTGAACAGATGGTAAATTTCAAATGATTACAGAAATATTAATGTAGATGCTAGATAAAATAAAAAGTTCTGGAAATTTAATTAAAAGAGTTTCATTGTTTAGTTGCTTTGTTGTGTCCTAAACTCATTTTTGGTCCCATGAACTGTAGTTAGCCAGAGTCCTCTGTCCTTGAGATTTCCCAGGCAGAGTATTGGAGTGGGTTGCCATTCCCTTCTCCAGGTTATCTTACCAACTCAGGGTTGGAACCCGAATCTCCTGAATAGGCAGGCAAATTCTTCACCATTGCACCACCAAGAAAGTGTTTCAGGTGGTTGTAACAGAGGAAATGAAAATGAAAAAGGCAATATCTTAAATAATAATAGCTTTGATCTTTTTTAAGAGTTGATAAAATATACCAATTTTTAAAATTATAAAATATACTGAGGGACTTCCCTGGTGGTCCAGTGGTTAGGACTCCTTCCAGTGGAGGGGGTGCATGTTTGATCCCTAGTCAGGGAGCTAAGATCCCACATGCCTCACGGCCAAAAAAACCAAACCATAAAATAATATTATAACAAATTCATTAAAGACTTTAAAAATTGTCCACATGGAAAAAAAATCTTAAACACACACACAAAAAATGAGAATCAAGGAAGATAAACTCAAATCCACACCTAGACTCATTGTGGTGAAATTGCACAAAATTTAAAATTTTGAATACATGCACACACAAAGGTATATAGCAATTAAAGAAAAGGAATGTTTACATGGCGGATTCATGTCAATGTATGGCAAAACCAATACAATATTGTAAAGTTAAATAAGTAAATAAATAACAAATTAAAAAAAAAGAAACTAAAAAAAAATGAATAGAAATGCAACTGATATCTAAAAAAGAACAATAGAATCCTGAAGAAAAAGAGAGGAAGGAAGGGAGGAGGGAAAGAGGGAGGGAGGGAAGAAGAAAGGAAGGAAAGATACCGAAAAAGAAAGCAAGAGAATAAAATAAGATAAAGATAATTAAGGAAATTTTCTGTTAACCTATAATTATATACCTATGAAATTTTGAGGACTCCAGGGATAAAGATTTAGACAGAGAAATTTCCTGCTCTCAGAAGTTTCCTATAATATTGAATGTGTGTGGTTTGAAACTCTTTCATCTCTCTCTGTTACAGAATTATATTGCAATTCCTTCCAGTATGAATGATATATATTCTCTACCCAGAGGTTTCAGGCTTAGCCATGTGACTTGCTTTGGCCACTTATGTGGCATAATTCAAGTAGAGACTTAAATGTTCTTGTGTGGTCTAGCTTGCTTCTTGTGTTCCTGTGATCACCATGAGGAATATAACCTCCAAATATCTGCTGCCTCTTTAACCTGGGCCCAGCAATGATATTCACGAACACACGTGAACCTAACCAGAAACACAGAGCTAAACCCATCCCACTTCACATTCTGAAGCAGTGATGTTTTGATTGCCTCATGGATTCGTGTGGAAAATAAATATGCGTTACTATAAGCCATTGAAGATTTTTATTATGCAATATAATTGCAGCAATTGCTCCTAAATACAGTGTGTTTCGAGAAGATGTAAAGGGAAATTGAACATAAAAAAAGGAGTAGGATAAAGGAATGATTATTATCAAATGTATGGTAAATATTTGAGTAAATTCAAGCAAGCCCAAACTTTATAAGACAACCATGACAATGACTAATTTATGTCATATGGGAATGGGGTACAACTGAGATTCAGTTTAGCCAAAACCACAGAGGTTGGTTTGAAATTACTAGAAATAAAGTCTTGGATATTACCAAGTTTGGTTTCAAATTACTTTACTCCTAGCCGGTCAGTTAATCACATAATGACACACAGAAGAAGGAACCTGGATAGAGGTAAATATGCATGGACTCATCTTCATGGTGCATCTTTTATTGCCCTAAAAGCCATAGGCAAAGCTTTGTTATTTATGTTGCCTCTGGGCTGGAGGAAGTACAAGCTAGAATCAAGATTGCCAGGAGAAATATCAATAACATCAGATGTGCAGATGACACCACCCTTATGGCAGAAAGTGAAGAAGAAATAAAGAGCCTCTTGATGAAAGTGAAAGAGGAGAGTGAAAAAGTTGGCTTAAAGCTCAACATTCAGAAAACTAAGATCATGGCATCCGGCCCCATCACTTCATGGGAAATAGATGGGAAAACAGTGGAAACAATGGCTGACTTTATTTTTCTGGGCTCCAAAATCACTGCAGATGGTAATTGCAGTCATGAAATTAAAAGACACTTACTCCTTAGGAAAGTTATGACCAACCTAGACAACATATTGAAAAGCAGAGGTATCACTTTGTCAACAAAGGTCCATCTAGTCAAGGCTATGATTTTTCCAGCAGTCATGTATGGATTTGAGAGTTGGACTCTAAAGAAAGCTGAGCGCTGAAGAATTGATGCTTTTGAACTATGGTGTTGGAGAAGACTCTTGAGAGTCCCTTGGACTGCAAGGAGATCCAACCAGTCCATCCTAAAGGAGATCAGTGCTGGGTGTTCATTGGAAGGACTGATGTTGAAGCTGAAACTCAAGTACTTCGGCCACCTGATGCAAAGAGCTGACTCATTTGAAAAGACACTAATGCTGGGAAAGATTGAGGGCAGGAGGAGAAGGGGATGACAGAGAATGAGATGGTTGGATGGCATTACTGACTCGATGGACATAGGTTTCTGTAGACTCCGGGTGTTGGTGATGGACAGGGAGGCCTGGCCTTGCTGCCGTGCACGGGGTCGCAAAGAGTCAGACACAACTGAGAGACTGAACTGAAGTGAACTGAACTGCACTGACCTAGCATTTACCAAATCAGAAACACCTGGAATCATGTCCTTGAAGCCTTTTATTTGAAGTAATGAAATGGGCACTTCTGAACTCAGTTCAGTTCATTTCAGTAGCTCAGTCGTGTTCGACTCTTTGAGACCCCGTGAATCACAGCACGCCAGGCCTCCCTGTCCATCACCAACTCCCCGAGTTCACTCAAATTCATGTCCATCGAGTCGGTGATGCCATCTAGCCATCTCATTCTCTGTCGTCCCCTTCTCCTCCCACACCCAACCTTTCCCAGCATCAGAGTCTTTTCCAGTGAGTCAACTCATCGCATGAGGTGGCCAAAGTATTGCAGTTTCAGCTTTAGCATCAGTCCTTCCAATGAACATCCAGGATCCATCTCCCCTAGAATGGACTGGCTGGATCTCCTTGCAGTCCAAGGGACTCTCAAGAGTCCTCTCCAGCACCACAGTTCAAAAGCATCAATTCTTCGGCGATCAGCTTTCTTCACAGTCCAATTCTCACATCCATACATGACCACTGGAAAAACCATAGCCTTGGCTAGACAGACCTTTGTTGGCAAAGTAATGTCTCTGTTTTTTAATATACTATCTAGGTTGGTCATAACTTTACTTCCAAGGAGTAAGTGTCTTTTAATTTCATGACGGCAATCAGCATCTGCAGTGATTTTGGAGCCCCCAAAAATGTCTGACACTGTTTCCACTGTTTTCCCATCTATTTCCCATGAAGTGATGGGACCAGATGCCATGATCCTTGTTTTCTGAATGTTGAGCTTCAAGCCAACTTTTCACTCTCCTCTTTCACTTTAATCAAGAGGCTTTTGAGTTCCTCTTCACTTTCTGTCATAACGGTGGTGTCATCCGCATATCTGAATTTATTGATATTTCTCCTGGCAATCTTGATTCCAGCTTGTGCTTCCACCAGCCCAGCATTCCTCATGATGTACTCTGCATATAAGTCAAATAAGCAAGGTGACAATATACAACCTTGACGTACTCCTTTTCCTATTTGGAACCAGTCTGTTGTTCCATGTCCAGTTCTGACTGTTGCTTCCTGACCTGCATACAGGTTCCTCAAGAGGCAGGTCAGGTGGTCTGGTATTCCCATCTCTTTCACAATTTTCCACAGTTTATTGATATCCACACAGTCAAAGGCTTTGGCATAGTCAATAAAGCAGAAATAGATGTTTTTCTGGAATTCTCTTGCTTTCTCCATGATCCAGCGGATGTTGGCAATTTGATCTCTGGTGCCTCTGCCTTTTCTAAAACTTGCTTGAACATCTAGGAGTTCTCGGTTCACATATTGCTGAAGCCTGGCTTGGAGAATTTTGAGCATGACTTTATAAGCCTGTGAGATGAGTGCAATTGTGCAGTAGTTTGAGCATTCTTTGGCATTGCATTTCTTTGAGATTGGAATGAAGACTGACCAGTATGCTACTGGATCAGTGGAGAAATAATTCTAGAAGCAATGAAGGGATGGAGCCAAAGCAAAACCAATACCCAGGTATGGATGTGACTGGTGATAGAAGTAAGGTCCGATGCTGTAAAGAGCAATATTGCATAGGAACCTGGAATGTTAGGTCCATGAATCAAGGCAAATTGGAAGTGGTCAAGCAGGAGATGGTAAGAGTGAATATAGACATTCTAGGAATCAGTGAACTAAAATGGACTGGAATGGGTGAATTTAACTCAGATGACCATTATATCTACTACTGTGGGCAGGAATCCCTTAGAAGAAATGGAGTAGCCATCATGGTCAACAAAAGAGTCCAAAATGCAGTACTTGGATGCAATCTTAAAAATGACAGAATGATTTCTGTTCGTTTCCAAGGCAAACCATTCAATTTTACAATAATCCAGGCCTATGCCCCAACCAGTAATCCTGAAGAAGCCGAAGTTGAATGGTTCTATGAAGACCTACAAGACCTTTTAAAACTAACACACAAAAAAGATGTCCTTTTCATTATAGGGGACTAGAATGCAAAAGTAGGAAGTCAAGAAACACCTGGAGTAACAGGCAAATTTGGCCTTGGAGCACGGAATGAAGCAGGGCAAAGGCTAATAGAGTTTTGTCAAGAGAACGCACTGGTCATAGCCAACACCCTCTTCCAAGAACACAAGAGAAGACTCTACACATGGACATCACCAGGTGGTCAACACCAAAATCAGATTGATTATATTCTTTGCAGCCAAAGATGGAGAAGCTCTATACAGTTAGCAAAAACAAGACCAGGAGCTGACTGTGGCTCAGATCATGAACTCCTTATTGCCAAATTCAGACTGAAATTGAAGAAAGTAGGGAAAACCACTAGACCATTTAGATATGACCTCAATCAAATCCCTTATGATTATACAGTGGAAGTGAGAAACAGATTTAAGGGACTAGATCTTATAGATAGAGTGCCTGATGAACTATGGACGGAGGTTCGTGACATTGTACAGGAGACAGGGATCAAGACCATCCCCATGGAAAAGAAATGCCAAAAAGCAAAATGGCTGTCTGAGGAGGCCTTACAAATAGCTGTGAAAAGGAGAGAAGCGAAAAGCAAAGGAGAAAAGGAAAGATATAAGCATCTGAATGCAGAGTTCCAAAGAATAGCAAGGAGAGATAAGAAAGCCTTCCTCAGCAATCAATGCAAAGACATAGAGGAAAACAACAGAATAGGAAAAACAAGAGAACTCTTCAAGAATATTAGAGATTCCAAGGGAACATTTCATGCAAGATGGGCTCGATAAAGGACAGAAATGGTATGGACCTAACAGAAGCAGAAGATATTAAGAAGAGGTGGCAAGAATACACAGAAGAACTGTACAAAAAAGATCTTCACGACCAAGATAGTCACAATAACGTGATCACTGACTTAGAGCCAGACATCTTGGAATGTGAAGTCAAGTGGGCCTTAGAAAGCATCACTACGAACAAAGCTAGTGGAGGTGATGGAATTCCAGCTGAGCTATTTCAAATCTTGAAAGATGATGCTGTGAAAGTGCTGCACTCAATATGCCAGCAAATTTGGAAACCTCAGCAGTGGCCACAGGTCTGGAAGAGGTCAGTCTTCATTCCAATCCCAAAGAAAGACTGAGGCCATTAATATCTCCAAAGTTATAATTAATTTATATCTCTGCGTTAATGCACCAACATTAAATTATAATTGTGTGCTACTCTTACTCCAAAGCAAGGCATTATTTTTTAGGACATTTCCTTACAAGGTAAGAACTTAAGAAGTTTTGCTTCCTTCCACCCTAAATTCTATGTTGGACTAATGCAAGTTTGGATTCCTGGTGGGTCGGTGGTAAAGAATCCACCTACCAGTTCAGGAGATGCATGACATTCAGGTTTGATCCCTGGGTCAGGAAGATCCCCTGGAATAGGAAATGACAACCTATTCCAGTATTCTTGCCTGGAAAAATCACATGGACAGAGGAGCCTGGCAGGCTACAGTCCTAGCGGTCGCAAAGAATCAGACATGATTGAGCACGTGCACAGAGTCACAATTTTGAATTATTTGGTCCTACAATAGTGTGAATAGTAAATACTAATGGTGTCAGTGCATTTTAGTAAAGTATTTAAGTATTTATTTATAGCTGAAGAATTAAAGCTCTCATAACCACTTTTATTTAATTATCTCATGATTTTAAAAAGATTTTCCCAGAGATGCTGATACCTTGTAGATTTTCTTAGAGCAACATTCCACCAAAAGCTAAATCTTCCTGAAAGACTAAATATGATTTTTTGTAATGTGCTTGCAAGATAGTTTTCTTGCAAACTTCAATAGTTTTGAGGAACTCAGTGAACCTAAAATATTGCAGTTTTCTTATCCTTCTGGATTTTGAGGATCTTAACTACTGTTCTGTACAATAATTTGTATTCTTTCAAGTAATAGGGAAAAAGAGGTCAGTGTAAGTTCACCATCTGAATTAAGAACAGCAGTAATAAATGCACGTATGAAAATCTTTGTTGTTGTATAATTGCTCAGTCACATCTGACTCTTTGCGACCCTAAGGACTGTAGCCAGCCAGGCTCCTCTCTCCATGGGATTTTCTGGGCAAGTATACTGGAGTTGGTTGCCATTTCCTTCTCCAAATGAAAATCTTTTAAAAAAGAATTAATTGGTTCTAGCTAGCTATAAAATATTCCATATCTGTTTCAAGAAAACTTATGAACAGATACCATAAATTCCAACTCATATTTCATTGCATATTGATTTATTTATCATACATTTATATTTTATATCATATATTTGGAGGATGCCTTGGTTTTTTTCCCAGGTCAGAAAGATCTGCTGGAGAAGGGATAAGCTACCTACTCCAGTATTCTTGGACTAACCTTGTTGCTCAGCTGGTAAAGAATCTACCTGCAATGTGGGAGACTTGGGTTCGATCCCTAGGTTGCGAAGATCCCCTGGAGAAGGGAAAGGCTACCCTCTCCAGTATTGTAGCCTGGAGAATTCCATGGACTGTATAGTTCATGGGGTCCCAAAGAGTTGGACACAACTGAGTGACTTTCACTTTCACTTTTCATACATTTGTACCTGTATATAAAGTAGTCAAATTTTATTATATGCTTTAGGTACATATTCTTGCATAAGGATTTATGTATTTTTCTTAAATACATGACAATATGTTTTCTTCTTCTTTTGGCAATGTTTCCTCCTCAAAGAAGAATAAAGCTATATTTTGTACGGATTTTTTTAAGATTATGTTTCTTTTCTTTAAATATCCTTTATTCATTATCATTTTCTAGCTTGCAGTGCTACAGATGAGAAATTTAATGTTGTTTTGGATTCTTGTTTCTTAAAACACTATATTTTCAGTAGTTCTTTAAACATAGAGATTTTAATCTCAAATAATTTTTCTTGTTCAGTTTAGTTCAGTCACTCAGTTGTGTCCAACTCTTTGGGACCCCATAGATTGCAGCACGCCAGGCTTCCCTGTTCATCACCAACTCCTGGAGCTTGCTCAAATTCATGTCCATTGAGTCAGTGATGCCATCCAACCATCTTATCCTGTGTTGTCCCCTTCTTCTCTTCTGCCTTCAGTCTATCCCAGCATCAGGGTCTTTTCCAGTAAGTCAGTTCTTCACATCAGGTGGCCAAAGTATTGGAGTTTCAGCTTCAACATCAGTCCTTCCAAAGGATATTGAGGACTGATTCCCTTTAGGATGGACTAGTTTGATCTCCTTGCAGAGACTAAATGAGGAAAATAATAAGCTTAATAAATAAATAAATGTTTTTAGGAAACTAATAAAGACCAAAATTTCAAATTGCGTTTCCTCTATCTTTTTCTTCTTTCTTAGATTGTGATTTTTATTATCTAAATAACTAATTTCCTTGATTCCCCTTACAAGTCTTCATTTGTGTTTTTATGTTTTCCTTTTCTGAATACTGTGAAAAAAAACTTTTTTCTTTTTGATGTTATAATTGTGGTTCTTAGTAGTGGTTTGTTCTTAGTTTGTTTTTGGTAATGGTTCTCTTGTTTGCCCTCTCTCCATTTCTTTCTCTTTTCCCTATTTATCTTATGTTTACACTTGAAAATTGTTTTAGATATGCAACTTCCTTTTTGTGTTCTAATTGTATAACTTTGATGTTTCAATTAATTTTTGTTAACATGTTTGTCTTATGTTTTTATTGTGTTAGCTTCATTGGTGTCACCCGACCTAGTTGTTTATCCTGATCTTTGGCCTTTCATGGTTCAAGTTTCCTAGAAAGAGTGTGTGTGTGTGTGTCTGTATCTCTGCATGTGTGCGTATGTATATAATCCACTTTGAATGCTATTCCTTTGGCATGTATATAGATCAGGCTCTTCAGTGTAGTATCTTGGGATCTAAAATGGAGGATATCATTATGATTTTGTTATTATGTTTTGTTATTGCCTTAAGTCTATTTTTACAGTTATTTATATGTTAATTTTGTTGACCCATTACCTTTTGCTAAAATGTCAGGGATAGACTATCTGTTCTCAGTTTTTGTCTTTATGTATACAGTTTTTGTCTTCCCGGGTGGTTCAGTAGGTAAAGAATCTGCCTGCCAATCCCCAGGTCAGGAAGATCCCCTGGAATAGGAAATGGTACCCCACTCCAGTATTCTTGCCTGGAACATTTCATGAACAAAGGAGCCTAGCAGGCTACAGTTCATGGGGTCACAGAGTCAGGCATGACTGAACACAGCACAGGGCATACACAGGTAAAGGCATTCTCATTCAAAACCAATGTATTGGGACCAGTTCAGTCCACATGAGCAGTTCACATTCAGATCTAACTGAGTTAGCAAATCAGGCATGTTGTCCATGGTTATTCCCACGGCAAACCAGCTGGTGGAGACCTCTAGGCAGATTCGAGGTCCACTGATTGCTGAATTCTGAATTCCATAGTTTATGTCAAAAAGGACAAGCAAGGGTTTTCTTCTGCTGCTGGCCCTCTGCCTCTCATCCTGAATCCCCCTAAGATAAAATCTCACAAAAGAAAAGTAGAAGAAAATGATGCTCTGTTGCCCTGCCTGATCTGAAAAGATATTACATAGCTTTAGTTATGACCATTTGGAACATACCATCTGCTGAACTGTGATAACTGGCCCAGCTTGGATACTGAAATCTGAAGCTCTGTAAATTTTGGATAATGAAAAGGAAAGAGAGAGAAAAGAAGCATAATCAGAAGACATATGCTACAGAAAGATATGATGGAGGGCCAGGACTGTATTAGAAATTATTCCAAAGAATGTATGCCTTTTCTTGATGGATTTCATTTTTAAAAAATTGTACCAAGTTCCAATTCTTTTTGTTATACTACAGGGGACATTTTTTTAAAATTTCATTTTTTTTAATATCCTACTGTAGGAAATGAAAAGTTCAAAAGAATCTCACTGATGGTGAAATAAAATAATAGAAAAACTAACGGTCAACCTTTTGTACCTAGTCTTCTATTCCCTCAGCTGTTAACACAAGTAAAATGAAATATAAAATATATTTAATAAGTGTTAATTACATATTTGCACAGTCATAACTTGAACTCTTTGTGCATATTGTGTAACTTATTATAGGAAAATTTATATGAATAAATTGTGCAAAATGACTCCTTTGCTGGTAGAGAACTTCTAGCCTTCAGTCCAAAACACGTAAAATCTTATATGAGGCTTTAGATTACTATTTGAAAACATAAATGTAAACAATGTAAGAAACATCAACTTCTAGACTTTGAAATTCAGTACCAAGATAAATATAGACGTATTTCTAAGAGCTAGTGTTGTGTAATAAAATTCACATGGGTTTTGGATTTGGAGAGTCTTGGGCTGATTTCCCTTTACTGTTTACGTAAAGACCGGTTGCATATTTGTTTAGAATACAGATTCCCAGTCTTGAGGTCAGCCACATGTATTTTGATTCATTTGATCTAGTATGGGATACAAATGGCCCATGGAAGAATGACAATTTAATTTATTATTTGAGCTGGGTCATTTTTGAAAGTTAAAAGAGAAGCATTAACATTTAAGCCCAGGCAAATCTGACTATACGGTCACACATAGAAGCTACAACGGAAAAGCCTTGCCTTACTAATTTCAAGATCTTAGGTAAGATATGAGAATGCGAATATCTGACTTAAGGGCTTTACGAAAGCAAATTGAGAGACTAAATTGAAGAACATTTCTGATAAAAACAAAGTTGTATTTTGAACATTTCTTCTTCCTTCTCTCTTTCTTGTAATGAAATAAGCAGAAGGAATTAGTGTATGCCACCCATGTGCCTACACAGAACAAGTCTGCATCTGGATGCTTCTGCTCTTCTTCTTCTTGTGTTCAGAGAACTCACCTAAACTAGAGTTGCTGCTTCTCTGAAAAGTTTTAAAACTTTGAATTTTCACATCCTCACTGTGACTCAGAAGATATGATTTGGCCTAAACAGAAATGGTGAGAATACCCTACCTTTTTGCCCTCTGGTCCAAAGGTACCCTTTCTATGCCCTCATCATCACCAAGTCTTGTGCGATAGCAAAATCCTTTCAAGAGAGGTTCATATATGGTCCCAGATGGAAGGACAGATTCAGTCCCCCCATTTCTATCTCATCTTTTCCTTGGTATCCACATATAGACTATCTCACCACAGCTTTGTTCAAATAAAGAAAAAAAGAAAAACATTCATAAAAGTTCAAGTAAGTAGAGATCCACAAGCCAATCATACCATTTGCTCAGGGTCTACATGCGATTATTCAAATCTGACCAACTAAAATTACAGTTATGTTCTTTTATTTCTGACTTCTAGCTTTATTTTCAGGTCAGGGAACTCTCTGATTAGCTAATGAAAGATATTGGTGTATTTTTTAAAAATTAAAGAACAATCCATATGACTATATTATTACAAGAAGGGCCTGAGTTATTTGCCAACCCTTTTCAATTTCTGCCCAACCAGTCCATCCTAAAGGAAACCAGTTTTCCTGAATATTCATTGGAAGGACTGATGCTGAAACTGAAACTCCAATACTTTGACCACCTGATGCAAAGAACTGACTCATTTGAAAAGACCCTGATGCTGGGAAAGATTGAAGGTGGGAGGAGAAGGGAATGACAGAGGATGAGATGGTTGGATGGCTCAACAACTCAATGAGCATAAGTTTGAGTAAATGCCAGGAGCTGGCGATGGACGGGGAGGCCTGGTGTGCTGCAGTCCATGGGGTCACAAAGACTCGGACATGACTGAATGACTGAACTGACTTGTTCTGTTTTAATCACTGATGAGATTGACCACAGGCTAAGCCCTGTCGTGACTAGTCATAAGGTGAGGACTAGGGTTTGTGATGATGCACTAAGCTTGTGAGGACTAGGGGGCTTGGGTGGCAGCAGTGACCTCACCCATTGAGTCCCCCAGTGCCATCCTAATTCTCAGCCTTCAGTCTTGGGTTACTCTTCAAACTATTCCATTCCTGATGCCTCAGCCTTTATCTAAATTTCTATTCTTGAAAGACTCTCCCCTCAAAGCTAAAATGTCACTGCCTGCCACAAATGTTAAGCGATTCTCATTCTAGAAACACCTGTTTGTCTACTTAAAGCACTGGATACATTTCTTTGAATATCATAGCTCTTGTGACCCACAGACAAATTATGTTCAGTCACTGGATGCTGTATTTCAGAGCAAAGATTTCTTCCACGTAGGGAGAATCTCTGCTTCACTGTGGCTATTGCACTGCCCTCAAGCCCTTCACCCCACCACAACAGGTCCATTCCTCATTCTCATCAGCAAGAGAGCTAAGAGTAAAACAAGTCTTTTTTAAGCTATCAACTTTCTATGACACATTTCTCTTTTACCTTTACTCTTTTTGTTAATTTGTAAGTTAAAGAATCAATGACGTAATGAATGATTTCCTTGGATCTTTTTACCTGAGAAAGAAGTTTACACCTGATTCTTTGTCCATGAAACCCATTGTGACCTGGGTAACACTGATAATCTATTGTTAAGAATATGAATTGTATTTTCACATCCCAAATAACTATGATTTTGGTAAATACATCCAAATGGGGACAGAAAAAGGCAGATCAAAAGTGAAGCCAATTGTGCTCAGTCATGTCCGACTTTGCTATCCCATGGTTCTATGAAGACCTATAAGACCTTTTAGAACTAACACACAAAAAAAGATGTCCTTTTCATTATAGGGGACTAGAATGCAAAAGTAGGAAGTCAAGGAACACCTGGAGTAACAGGCAAATTTGGCCTTGGAGCACGGAATGAAGCAGGGCAAAGGCTAATAGAGTTTTGTCAAGAGAACGCACTGGTCATAGCAAACACCCTCTTCCAACAACATAAGAGAAGACTCTACACATGGACATCACCAGATGGTCAACACCGAAATCAGATTGATTATGTTTTTGCAGCCAAAGATGGAGAAGCTGTACACAATTAGCAAAAACAAGACCAGGAGCTGACTGTGGCTCAGATCATGAACTCCTTATTGCCAAATTCAGATTTAAATTGAAGAAAGTAGGGAAAACCACTAGACCATTCAGATAGGACCTAAATCAAATCACTTATGATTATACAGTGGAAGTGAGAAATAGATTTAAGGGACTAAATCTGATAGATAGAGTGCCTGAAGAACTATGGACAGAGGTTCGTGACACTGTAAAGGGGCAGGGACCAAGACCATCCCCATGGAAAAGAAATGCCAAAAAGCAAAATGGCTGTCAGAGGAGGCCTTACAAATAGCTGTGAAAAGAAGAGAAGCGAAAAGCAAAGGAGAAAAGGAAAAATATAAGCATCTGAATGCAGAGTTCCAAAGAATAGCAAGGAGAGATAAGAAAGCCTTCCTCAGCAATCAATGCAAAGACATAGAGGAAAACAACAGAATAGGAAAAACAAGAGAACTCTTCAAGAATATTAGAGATTCCAAGGGAACATTTCATGCAAGATGGGCTCGATAAAGGACAGAAATGGTATGGACCTAACGGAAGCAGATGATATTAAGAAGAGGTGGCAAGAATACACAGAAGAACTGTACAAAAAAATCTTCACAACCAAGGTAATCACGATAACGTGATCACTGACCTAGAGCCAGACATCTTGGAATGTGAAGTCAAGTGGGCCTTAGAAAACATCACTACGAACAAAGCTAGTGGAGGTGATGGAATTCCAGTTGAGCTATTTAAAATCTTGAAAGATGATGCTGTGAAAGTACTGCACTCAATATGCCAGCAAATTTGGAAACCTCAGCAGTGGCCACAGAACTGGAAAATGTCAGTCTTCATTCCAATCCCAAAGAAAGGCAATGTCAAAGAATGCTCAAATTACCGCACAATTGCACTCATCTCACATGCTAGTAAAGTCATGCTCAAAATTCTCCAAGCCAGGCTTCAGCAATATGTGAACCGAGAACTCCCAGATGTTCAAGCAGGTTTTAGAAAAGGCAGAGGCACCAGAGATTAAATTGCGAACATCCACTGGATCATGGAGAAAGCAAGAGAGTTCCAGAAAAACATCTATTTCTGCTTCATTGACTATGCCAAAGCCTTTGACTGTGTGGATCACAATGAACTGTGGAAAATTCTGAAAGAGATGGGAATCCCAGACCACCTGACCTGCCTCTTGAGAAACCTGTATGCAGGTCAGGAAGCAACAGTTAGAACTGGACATGGAACAACAGACTGCTTCCAAATAGGAAAAGGAGTACGTCACGGTTGTATATTGTCACCCTTTTTATTTAACTTCTATGCAGAGTACATCATGAGGAACGCTGGGCTGGAAGAAGCACAAGCTGGAATCAGGATCGCCAGGAGAAATATCAATCACCTCAGATGTGCAGATGACACCACCCTTATGGCAGAAAGTGAAGAGGAACTCAAAAGCCTCTTGATGAAAGTGAAAGAGGAGAGTGAAAAGGTTGGCTTGAAGCTCAACATTCAGAAAGCAAAGATCATGGCATCTGGTCCCATCACTTCATGGGAAATAGATGGGGAAACAGTGGAAACAGTGTCAGACTTTATGTTTTTTGCCTCCAAAATCACTGCGGATGCTGATTGCAGCCATGAAATTAAAAGACGCTTACTCCTTGGAAGGAAAGCTATGACCAACCTATATAGCATATTAAAAAGCAGAGACATTACTTTGCCAACAAAGGTCCGTCTAGTCAAGGCTATGGTTTTTCCCGTGGTCATGTATGGATGTGAGAGTTGGACTGAAAAGAAAGCTGATCGCCGAAGAATTGATGCTTTTGAACTGTGGTGCTGGAGAAGACTCTTGAGAGTCCCTTGTACTGCAAGGTGATCCAACCAGTCCATTCTAAGGGAGATCAATCCTGGGTGTTCATTGGAAGGACTGATGCTAAAGCTGAAACTGCAATACTTTGGCCACCTCATGCGACGAGTTGATTCACTGGAAAAGACTCTGATGCTGGGAAAGGTTGGGGGCTGGAGGAGAACGAGACGACAGAGAATGAGATGGCTGGATGGCATCACCGACTCTATGGACATGAATTTGTGTGAACTCCGGGAGTTGGTGATGAACAGGGAGGCCTGGCGTGCTGTGATTCATGGGGTCGTGGAGAGTCGGACACGACTGAGCGACTGAACTGAACTGAACTGAAGCCTAATAATATGCCTTTTGTCAGATTACTTAATAATATGCCATCTGACACAAGCCCAGATAATTCAAAATACAGTTGCCCCTTGAAAAACACAGGGTTAGGGATACCTACTCTCACTGAGTCAAAAATCCACCTGTTGTTTACAGTCAGCTCCCCTTATCTGTGATTCCCCTGTGGTTGCCACTCTACATTCTTGGATTCAACCAATTGCAGATTGTCTAGTACTGTAATATTCACTATTGAAAAAAATCCCACTGTTGAAAAAAGTAGATAGATTTACATAGTTCAAATCTGTGTTGTTCAATGGTCAACAGTAGATAAACGGCTCCACCCAATGAAGAAAAAAATGAGCAGAAAAGTCTCAAATAATGTTATGATATAATATATTTATATGCAATATATAAAGTTATTTATATAATACATATAGACCATGGTTAAAGTAGAGAATTATAATGTAAATCTTAGGTCACTATGACATTCCTTTTGTCATTACACGATATGCCTATTTCTAAATTACCAAAATTAAAACACATAAAATTCTATGTGAAGAGAGCTCCTCCTAACTAAAATATGAAAATAAACAGAATAATTTAAATATCACTTTAAAAAAGGAGAAAATTAACTGAAAAGATAAGTTTGTGTGTATGCATTATTTATTTATTTGTTGTCAAATTGGCTGATTCATTCCTCTCAAATCAAAGGGTTGAGTAGTTAGATTGGACATGTACTAAATTACACAACTAATTTTGTTTATCTTCGAAGCATTTGACATTTATTTTGTGAGGTGTTAAATATTGCTTTTTATTGCACATTTAATTATCAAAATAGGAAGTAAGGATTGCTGATGCTTATCATTGCTAACAGCAAATCATAGTGATGATTTTAAGTTTGTCTAATCCAAGAACATGTCCATTCAAGTATCTTTATATCCATAATATGATTTATAATCAGAAAAATTAGAGAACTACAGAAAAAGGGAGGATGAGAGTAGAAACTCACTCTCAACAAAATGCAGAATGGCAGATATTTCTATTTGAACCTTCCCTAGTATAGTTACGGAGAAGGCAATGGCAAGCCACTCCAGTACTCTTGCCTAGAAAATCCCATGGATGGAGAAGCCTGGTAGGCTGCAGTCCATGGGGTCGCTAAGGGTCGGACACGACTGAGCGACTTCACTTTTCACTTTCACACATTGGAGAAGGAAATGGCAACCCACTCCAGTGTTCTTGCCTGGAGAATCCCAGGGACGGGGGAGCCTGTTGGGCTTCCGTCTATGGGGTCACACAGAGTCGGACACGACTGAAGTGACTTAGTAGTAGTAGTAGTAGTAGTATAGTTAGGGCTTCCCTGGGAGCTCAGCTTGTAAAGAATCCACCTGCAATGCAGGAGACCCCAGGTCAATTCCTGGGATGGGAAGATCTGCTAGAGAAGGGAATGGCTACTCACTCCAGTATTCTGGCCTGGAGAATTCCATGGACTGTATAGTCCATGGGATCACAAGAGTCAGACAGGACTGAGCAACTTTCACTTTCCACTTTCTGGTATAGTTAAAGATATGGATTATAAATATATTTTGATGAAATGTTTCTTGAGCTGAATCTGGCTTTGTTTAAAGTGAAGATCTTTTTTTTCTCATTTAAAGGCACTCCTGTTTTATTATCACATTTCCCTCCCAAATACATCACTCTTTCATCATGTGACAAATATAGATGGTATCACTTCAGTTCAGTTCAGTTGCTCAGTCATGTCCGATTCTTTGTGACCCCATGAATCACAGCACGCCAGGCCTCCCTGTCCATCACCAACTCCCTGAGTTCACTCAAACTAACGTCCATCGAGTAGGTGATGCCATCCAGCCACCTCATTCTCTGTCGTCCCCTTCTCCTCCCGCCCCCAGTCCTCCCAGCATCAGAGTTTTTTCCAGTGAGTCAACTCATCGCATGAGGTGGCCAAAGTATTGGAGTTTCAGCTTTAGCATCATTTCTTCCAATGAACACCCAAGATTGATCTCCTTTAGAATGGACTGGTTGGATCTCCTTGCAGTCTGAGGGACTCTCAAGAGTCTTCTCCAGCACCACAGTTCAAAAGCATCAATTCTTCGGCGATCAGCTTTCTTTTCAGTCCAACTCTCACATCCATACCTGACCACGGGAAAAACCATAGCCTTGACTAGACGGACCTTTGTTGGCAAAGTAATGTCTCTGCTTTTTAATATGCTATATAGGTTGGTCATAGCTTTCCTTCCAAGGAGTAAGCGTCTTTTAATTTCATGGCTGCAATCAGCATCCGCAGTGATTTTGGAGGCAAAAAACATAAAGTCTGACACTGTTTCCACTGTTTCCCCATCTATTTCCCATGAAGTGATGGGACCAGATGCCATGATCTTTGCTTTCTGAATGTTGAGCTTCAAGCCAACCTTTTCACTCTCCTCTTTCACTTTCATCAAGAGGCTTTTGAGTTCCTCTTCACTTTCTGCCATAAGGGTGGTGTCATCTGCACATCTGAGGTGATTGATATTTCTCCTGGTGATCCTGATTCCAGCTTGTGCTTCTTCCAGCCCAGCGTTCCTCATGATGTACTCTGCATAGAAGTTAAATAAAAAGGGTGACAATATACAACCGTGACGTACTCCTTTTCCTATTTGGAAGCAGTCTGTTGTTCCATGTCCAGTTCTAACTGTTGCTTCCTGACCTGCATACAGGTTTCTCAAGAGGCAGGTCAGGTGGTCTGGGATTCCCATCTCTTTCAGAATTTTCCACAGTTCATTGTGATCCACACAGTCAAAGGCTTTGGCATAGTCAATGAAGCAGAAATAGATGTTTTTCTGGAACTCTCTTGCTTTCTCCATGATTAAGTGGATGTTGGCAATTTAATCTCTGGTGCCTCTGCCTTTTCTAAAACCTGCTTGAACATCTGGGAGTTCTCGGTTCACATATTGCTGAAGCCTGGCTTGGAGAATTTTGAGCATGACTTTACTAGCATGTGAGATGAGTGCAATTGTGCGGTAATTTGAGCATTCTTTGACATTGCCTTTCTTTGGGATTGGAATGAAGACTGACATTTTCCAGTTCTGTGGCCACTGCTGAGGTTTCCAAATTTGCTGGCATATTGAGTGCAGTACTTTCACAGCATCATCTTTCAAGATTTGAAATAGCTCAACTGGAATTCCATCACCTCCACTAGCTTTGTTCGTAGTGATGTTTTCTAAGGCCCACTTGACTTCACATTCCAAGATGTCTGGCTCTAGATGAGTGATCATGCCATCGTGATAATCTTGGTCATTAATATCTTTTTTGTACAGTTCTTCTGTGTATTCTTGCCACCTCTTCTTAATATCTTCTGCTTCCATTAGGTCCATACCATTTCTGTCCTTTATCGAGCCCATCTTGCATGAAATGTTCCCTTAGAATCTCTAATTTTCTTGAAGAGATCTATTGTTTTTCTATTCTGTTTTTTCCTCTATTTCTTTGCATTGATCACTGAGGAAGTCTTTCTTATCTCTCCTTGCTATTCTTTGGAACTCTGCATTCAGATGCTTATATCTTTCCTTTTCTCCTTTGCTTTTCGCTTCTCTTCTTTTCACAGCTATTTGTAAGGCCTCCTCTGACAGCCATTTTGCTTTTTGGCATTTCTTTTCCATGGGGATGGTCTTGGTCCCTGCCCCTTTACAGTGTCACGAACCTCTGTCCATAGTTCTTCAGGCACTCTATATATCAGATTTAGTCCCTTAAATCTATTTCTCACTTCCACTGTATAATCATAAGGGATTTGATTTAGGTCCTATCTGAATGGTCTAGTGGTTTTCCCTACTTTCTTCAATTTAAATCTGAATTTGGCAATAAGGAGTTCATGATCTGAGCCACAGTCAGCTCCTGGTCTTGTGTTCGCTAATTGTGTACAGCTTCTCCATCTTTGGCTGCAAAGAATATAATCAATCTGATTTCGGTGTTGACCATCTGGTGATGTCCATGTGTAAGTCTTCTCTTGTCTTGTTGGAAGAGGGTGTTTGCTATGACCAGTGCATTCTCTTGACAAAACTCTATTAGCCTTTGCCCTGCTTCATTCCGTGCTCCAAGGCCAAATTTGCCTGTTACTCCAGGTGTTCCTTGACTTCCTACTTTTGCATTCCCATCTCCTATAATGAAAAGGACATCTTTTTTGTGTGTTAGTTCTAAAAGTCTTGTATGTCTTCATAGAACCTTTCCACTTCGGCTTCTTCAGTGATACTGGTTGGGGCATAGTCTTGGATTACTGTAATAGTGAATGGGTTGCCTTGGAAATGAACAGAAATCATTCTGTCGTTTTTAAGATTGCATCCAAGTACTGCATTTCGAACTCTTTTATTGGCCATGATGTCTACTCCATTTCTTCTAAGGGATTCCTGCCCACAGTAGTAGATATAATGGTCATCTGAGTTAAATTCACCTATTCCAGTCCATTTTAGTTCACTGATTCCTAGAATGTTGACGTTCACTCTTGTCATCTCCTGTTTGACCACTTCCAATTTGCCTTGATTCATGGACCTAACATTCCAGGTTCCTATGCAATATTGCTCTTTGCAGCATCAGACCTTTCTGCTATCACCAGTCACATCCACAACTGGGTACTGATTTTTGATTTTGCTCCATCCCTTCATTCTTTCTGAAGTTATTTCTCCACTGATCTCCAGTAGCATACTGGGCACCTACCGACCTGGGGAATTCCTCATTCAGTATCCTATCATTTTGCCTTTTGATACCATTCATGGGGTTCTCAAGGCATGTATACTGAAGTGGTTTGCCATTTCCTTCTCCAGTGGACCACATTCAGTCAGACCTCTCCACCATGACCCACCCGTCTTGACTGGCCCCACACGGCATGGCTTAGTTTCATTGAGTTAGATAGGGCTGTGGTCCATGTGATCAGATTGACTAGTTTTTTGTGATATGACTTGTCTGTCTTCCCTCTGATGCCCCCCCACAATACCTACCATCTTATTTGCGTTTGTGGAATATCTCTTCACAGCTGCTCCAGCAAAGCACAGCCACTGCACCTTACCTTGGACAAGGGTATCTCCTCAAGGCCGCCCCTCCTGACCTTGAATGTGGAGTAGTTCCTCTCAGCCCTCCTGTGCCCATGCAGCCACCGCCTCTTGGACATGGGGTAGCTCCTCTCAGTCACTGCCCCTGACCTCGGGCATGGGGTAGCTCTTCTCAGCCATGCCTCAGTGCGTGGTCAGTTGCACTGGATTAAATTCAATACCTATTTTCTGAATACCTTCTGTGTTCAATTATTTGTGCTGAGTTTCATTTCTACCTTTAAGAGACTGTAACAGTAGAAAAAATATTTGAAAATTATTTTTAAAAAATACAAAATGGAATAGGAGAGAAATAATAAAGTTTGATGAGGATTTTGTGGAAGAATGCATCATCACCTAAGAGGAGAGGACTGGAAAAATTTTTATGAATAGTGGGATATTTAATATAGGTTATGAAAGATGTGCTAGATTCCAGGAGAAAGGTCATGCTGGCCAGAGAAACCAACAAAAAGTGACAAAGTGAAATGAGGGCCTGTGTCAGGTAATAACAATTATTTTATGAAAAAGAACTCGTTGAATGATTAATGAAGGAAAGTCATGATGTATACTGGTTGATTTTTTCTCAAAGTTACTTGGCTTTCTGCTTTTGCTTTAAGACAAAAATAGACTTTTAGTAAAAACCATTTTTCAATTTTTTTTTCTCTTTCTGCTCTCCTTCCCAAGTTTGGAAGCAAGAGAAAGACAAAGTAGTAGACAGATGGGGAAACAAATATCAACTCTATTATCAAATAAATCTGGTGTTGGAATAGGATTCCCCAAGCTGTACCCCAGAATTAGGCTGATTTACCATCCTCACGTAAATCGGAAGAATCAGATTGAGGCATTCTTTACTAACATGGGCAATGGAACATTTTCTTTTCAAGTGCACCAAATTTGTTCCTGTCTTGCACTATAGGCTTCTCTCCACTGACTCATGACAAATGTCAAGAGAAGTTAAGACTCTCCAGTGTCAGGTGGTTTAACCACTTCATGTCTCTCCATCATTCCCTGCCTATGGTGACCCTATAGTCTTTCATTTCTTTTATGAGTCAGGCACTACCAAAAATTTCTAGGTATGCTTTTTCTTTTTTTTTCCAGTTTTTACTTGCTAATATCAGGACCAAGAAAGGCAGAAAAGCATCCCCTATTTGTACCTAATTGAAAACTTCCAGTTACCCTAAGGTATATGTAGTACTATATATCCTATGCTACTAAATACATATTTCATTATGAAGCTATTTTTTAAATTTTACTAAAAGAGATAATAATTACATAGAGTTATATAGAGTTAAAATACAGAGGTAAAAATTGTCCTAGGTATTACTTAAGATATTTGAAATGTACCTGATGTGAATGCATTATTTTTATGACAATATTTCTACACTCAGAGGGAGAATAAGTTGGCTAAGAAGAGTAGGGCAACAGGCATTTCTATTGGCAATTCCTGGTTGGCAATTCCACAGACCATTCTCAGACATGGTATTACTAAGGATTATTTCAGAACAGTGAGATCAGACCAAAAATTGAGGGAAAATATTGCTTTTCTCCTAGTGTAAACTTTGATTGAACATGTGACTTACCTAAGGAGTTATTCATAACAGATTTATGTTTAAGCCTGATCTATGACCTAGTGAATATTTTCCCCCTGACTGTGGGAGTTTTCAGGTGGAGAAATGATGGAAATCTGGCTGTTTTGCCAAGTTTGAGGACCTCAACCTGTGCATCAGCCACAATACATATAGAAAATATTGGAACGCTTCTCATATTCCCCCTATCACCATTAACTCATTGCCCTGTTTTGTATAACCACATTCAAACCTTCTTAGACCCTTAGTAAGCTCATCAAATTCATACATATGACCTTTTCCTGTCTTTTTAAAGGAGTCATTAATTAATGTCATGATTTTCATGATGAAAAAAAGTCTTAATTTACTTTTCATGAACAGGTCATAGTCTATTTATTCCTTTGATCATCTGTTGTTCTCCATAATCTGAAGATGAAGAAAATTGAGTCACTGAGTCAAATTAAAGATATAGTAGTTCAAATTTGATTTCCATTTCTTTCATTAGATGGGCAGTCTGATGCCTATCCAATCACTGTGAGCCTGCTAAATCCTCCATGAGCATTTCAAAATCCACTTTTAAGTAAATCATTGGTTTGGGCATTTTGGAGGAACACAACACACTGCTGCATTATTCCACAAGATCCATCTGGTTTTCCTTTAGGTATGAATGAGTCAGAGTTATAGTTTTACCAGTTACACACTTCAGGTCAGTGTTGTGAGGTGAGGCATATATTTTATGGACTGAATTATTATCTTTTATTACATAAAACCCATAATTCTTTGCCTCACCCCTATTGTTCTCCAGAGAATTATGAATCTTTCTCATTTAAAATTTTCCAGGATATTGCTATCAATCTAGAAGATCCTCTGCCCCCTTGAAAGTCCTACCAAGATCTCACCCGCAAATATATTCTTTGTTATTGTTTGTCTACTCTAAAATTACGGTGTTTGTTTTTCAGTATTTTTCTTAGCTGAATCTATGTTCACCATATATACTATGATTATCTCTACCTGCAAAAAATAAGTATATTATATCAAGATAATTTGTGTAGTCTGAGTAATGACTAGTGGAAGAAGGGACAGAAAGCATAATTACAAACAGTGCATCAATTTGACTATTCCCTTGGTTCTTTAATATGCTCCTGCAAATTCACACTATATATGGATCTTATTTGCCTTTTACTAAAATAGTTACCAGTGGTCATGTATGGATGTGAGAGTTGGACTATGAAGAAAGCTGAGCGCCAAAGAATTGATACTTTTGAAATGTAATGTTGGAAAAGACTCTTGAGAGTCCCTTGGACCGCAAGGAGATCCAACCAGTCCATCCTAAAGGAGATCAGTCCTGGGTATTCATTGGAAGGACTGATGCTAAAGCTGAAACTCCAATACTTTGGCCACCTCATGCGAAAAGTTGACTTATTGGAAAAGACCCTGATGCTGGGAGGGGTTGGGGGCAGGAGGAGAAGGGAACATCAGAGGATGAGATGGCCGGATGGTATCACTGACTCAATGGACTTGAATTTGAGTAAATTGCGGGAGTAGGTGATGGACAGGGAGGCCTGGTGTGCTGTGATTCATGGGGTCGCAAAGAGTCGGACACGACTGAGTGACTGAACTGAAGACAGTTACCAGCTTTTAAAAAAGTAGCTACATGCTGAGAGAACTTTGTATATGGTGTGTGTGTGTGTGTGTGTGTGAGAGAGAGAGAGAGAATCCTCACAGCACTTGGCGCAGAGGATGCTAACCCATCTGTTTCCATTTTGTTTGGTATAGGCTCTTAGTACAAACCTTAGGACATCTTTCCTAAATAAACTCCCTGGTGTTTTCCTATTTCCACCAAACTCAGAAGCCACATGCAATTCAGTATAGCCCTTTCATGAAGCTAAATATATCTTACAATTTGAGATCCTCAGTGACTCTATTCAGTGGCAAAGTGGTTCTTCAGTTGTTAAAGGCTGAATAGCCTGTATGGAAGTCAGGACAGGAGCAATGGAGCACATATTTACTGTTTTTGTCTTTCATATTTTATATAGGCAGTGTACTCTTTGACGTGTTTAAAATGCTGAGTCAAAAGTTTTGTTTTGTTTTGTCTTTCTTTGATCATGTAAAAACACAGTTAACTAAAAAGATCACATTTTAAGCCCTTTTGTGATATATTTAATATAAGTATATAAAATCTTTAAAATGTATTGAAAAGGAAGAACATATTCTATTATTGTATGGAATATATTTTCATGGAAAACTATCAGTGAATCCTACGGATACATTAATTTAGTGTCCATTGTCTTCCTGAAAATTTGTTAGCTTGCAAACACAAATTCTAAAAACATACTATTAGGTTGGTACAAAAGTAATTGTGGTTTTGGACTGTGAATTTTAAATCATTATAACTGAGAAAACACATCTTTATTAATCAAATTAGGAACCATTACAAGCAACACAATTTTTCCAATGAGAAATAAGTTTATTTATTCCTATGAGCTGAACTTCACCATACAAAAGCATGTTCCTATCAAACTATAGTGAAATCTAACTAGCAAAGCTTTCTTGGAAGATTATATTGTGTGGGTGAGGGAGAAAAGATAGAAATTTCTGAATAAGTAAATTCTGTTTCAATTGCATATAAATGCAATTGGAATCCAGAAACTATTCACAATTTCACAAATTAAATGTGTTACTGTATTCCTAGAGAACATGGGCATCAATTAATAATTTCTTAATGGGTCAAGTGCACACTGCACACTTAGTTCTTTTATGTACTGTAAGAAAGTGATGCTCTCAGGGATTAATGAAACATAAGGATTTTTTCTATACTAATCCTTACCAGATGATATGATAAGCTGGCTTTATTATTATTATTAGCACAATGTCCCTGGTTACTTTCCCTGCTGTCATACCATCTACATTAGACAAATTTTCTCACTTTTGATTTATGTTTTGAATTTGATTCAAAAATCAGATATGTCCAAATTGAATTTATGAAAACATTCTGCAAATAGGTCTTGAGTGAGTACTTGTGCATTTAAGGAAGAACTTTGCATGACACATCTGTTTTTATAGCTGAAAAAAATGTTTTAATTTATTTCTTGGAGGATAGGTGAATTTGCCAAAGATAGGACACAGCTGATCAGACTATCCACAAATATACCAGTTCTTCTTCTGGGCATGATAGTATTATACTTACTCAGAATTTGAAGTTATATGTATTCATGTGATTCAGCTGGATAACAATATGTGAAGAGAAGACACATGCATCACTTTAAGGCCAAAGTTTTAACAGCCTTTATCAGAATTAACTCATTTTCTTACTCCTTACCACAGTGATCATGGAAACTAGTGTCAAAATGCGGTAACTGTCATCCTGGAAATTTTAAATGTTTCTGATAAGCACACCCCCTAGCCAAACTATGATGAATATAAAATGTGAGAGAGAAACAAACTTTTGCTTTTTTTAATGAGAAACTTGGGGTCATATATTATCAAAGGGTACCTATTCACATTGTATATGTATATCATACCATCACTTTGCACACTTTAAATAGCTTATAATTCTATTTGTTAATAATATTTCAATAAAGCTGAAAAAGGTATAATCTAGACTTTTCTGACCAATACAGAGCAGTTGAAAATAAATTAAACATTAGTATAAAAATCTAGTTAGCCACCTATTGGCTTCTTAATGGTAAGGAATAAACATATAAGTTATTACCAACTTCTGTCATTGGATGCCACCAAAATTTCATAAAAAATATATATGTGTTTGAGAAATCTACTGGAAAAATAAGGAGTACAAGGAAGAAGATTTTTTATAAAAGCCCTTATAAGCGTCTTTCTAAATGCTTCCTGAATGAAACAATAATTGCTAATAATAAATGATTTCAATTAGCTGATTCAGTTCTATGATGAGAGTTTGACAATGATAATGAACTATTGGTGATAGCAGTGATAATGGTAGTGAGACAGAGGAAGAGGAGGAGTTTAACTATTATTAGGGAGAGGAGCCCTTTGATGTCAAGGTTCCAGTATCCACACTAAGACCACTGTTTCTCACTGCTTTCAGGCTTCGTTATCACCTGGAAAATAAACTATAATCTTTTAACTAAATATTTTGTTGCTATCACTGGAGAAGGAAATGGCAACCCACTCCCGTATTATTGTCTGGAGAATCCCACGGATGGAGGAGGCTGGTAGGCTACAGTTCACGGGGTCGCAAAAAGTAGGACATGACCGAGCGACTTCACTTTCACTTTCATTTTGTTGTTACAGTTCTACTCTTCATTTTAGGACTCTAGAGGCAAATAACAGCGGGGTGTTTTAGTGGTTAAACTTTTGGACAAAATGAATAAAAATATACAGGGACTGACCTCATCTTCACTCTCAGTTCAGTTCAGTTCAATCGCTCAGTCGTGTCCGACTCTTTCCGACCCCATCAATCACAGCACGCCAGGCTTCCCTGTCCATCACCAACTCCCGGAGTTCACTCAAACTCATGTCCATCGAGTCGGTGATGCCATCCAGCCATCTCATTCTCTGTCGTCCCCTTCTCCTCCTACAGACTTCTGTGCCAGCACTCACTCTTCTTTCAGGCTGAGTCATTTCTTAAGAGCCTCCTTATTCCTTCAAGTAGATGCTCAGCAGAAATGCCCCAGTGGTACTTTAATTATGTCCATGAAAGCTTGGGGGTGGGAATAATTTCAGTGACAGAGCATGTAGAATATTTTCAGCAACTTCATTAAGTCATTTCAGCTCAGTTCAGTTCAGCTCAGTCGCTCAGTCGTGTCCGACTCTCCGCTACCCCATGAATCACAGCACGCCTCCCTGTCCATCACCAACTCCCGGAGTTCACTCAAACTCATGTCCACAGAGTCGGTGATGCCATCTTTGGGGTAAATCATTTTTCACTATTAAGTATAATGTTAGTTGTACCTTTTTCAAAGATATCTTTTATCATATTGAGATGCTGAAATTTTCAATAATTAATGAGTTTTGTGCTTTATGAAATACTTTTGCATCTAATAAGCATATTATTTTTCTTTTTTGTCTGTTAATGATGAAATGAATCGATTTATTTTCAAATAATAACCATACTCAGCCATGTTTTATTCTTCTTATATGTTGCTAGATTTCACTTGCTGTATTTTGTTATTTTTGGTTGTTCAAAAGGGAAAATGATTGATAACATTAATCAGATCTTCTTTATTCTTTTCACTATCTGCTTTATCAGTTAGTGAGAAAAAAATTTTAACTATCTCCAGTAAATTTGTATGTTTGTATATTCTGCCTTTCAATTATGTATTTTCTCCTTATGTATTTTGGAACTTTTTAAAAAATTAGGTGCACTCACATTTAAGATTGTTAATAATCCCTATTGAATTGACCCCTCTGTTATTATAAAATGTTTCCCTTTTCTCTGATAATTTCATTAGATAAGAAATCTGCTTTATCTGACATTAATATATCTAATTCATCTTTCCTTTCTTAGTATTTTCATGATATATCTGTTCAAGCTTTCTTTTAATCTATTAGTACATTTTTTAATCTATAGAATATTTAATATATATAATACATAGCATACTTAAGCTGTGATATATTTATATTGGTTTCTCATATACCACATGTAGCTGGGTCTTGCTTTTTATTCAACTTGGTAATCTCTGTAGTTGAATTGGCGTTTTAGATCATTTCAATTAGGTTGAATGTGTTAATTATCAATTTTCTATTTGCTTCAGTTGTTCTCTGTTCCTTTTTCCCTACCTTCTTTTGATTTAGTTGCTTACTTTTATAATTTGCTTTCTATTTATTTATTTATTTTGGCTCTTCTGGGTCTTCGTTGCTGACCAGGCTTTCTCTAGTTGCAGTGAGCAGGGACAACTCTCTAGTTGCAGTGCACAGACTTCACATTGCTGTGGCTTTTCTTGTTACAGAGCACAGGCTCTAGAGCACGTGGACTTCAGTAGTGCACACCCTCAGTAGTTATGGTGCATGGGCCCAGCTGCTCCATTGCGTGTGGAATCATTCCAGACCAGGGATCAAACCCATGTCCCCTAAGTTGGCAGGCAGATTCCCAACCACTGGACAAACAGGGAAGTCCTATGATTTGCTTTCTCTACACTATTGTCTTATAACTCTTATCTCTTTGTTTGCTATGATAATCCAGAGTTCACAGTGTACATCGTTTTTTTTTTTCTTTGCACTGAAAAACCTTGATTGACCATTGACACAATATACGTCTTATAGTCTACTGAGTGTAGTGGCACTGCCTATTAAAAGAAAGTAGATAAGATTTTGCCTCATTTCACCCCTTCTGTGCTTTTGATGTTATTTTTATTTCTGTATGGGTTATACACTATTATATTTTAATTTTTGTTCACACCATTAACTATTTTAATTATTTTAAAGAGACATATAAATATATTTATTGTATAATTCTAATTTCTGACACTTGTCATTCATTTGTATATATTTAAATTCTTGTCCACTAATGACAAAATTATGCCATTTTTCCTCTGTCTGAAGAAATTTTCACATTTTTGTAGTTCCAACTTGCTAGTGATGTGAATTCTCAGCTTTTATCTGAATAACTTTTTCTTTCACTTCCATTTTTGGATTTTTTAAAAAAAAAAAACAGCCAAGCTGACAGCTCTGGATTATTTTTCCCCTAGAAGTGCTTTAATAATATCATTACATTTTTTTCCTAATTGCATAAATTTTGACAAACAAGGCTTTGTCACTTTTAAGTGTGTTTCTTTGTACATAATAGGTCCTTTTTTTTTCTTTTTTATTGACCTCTGGCTACTTTTAAGATGTTTCTTTATATCACTAATCTTATCAATTTGATTTTGATATGCCCTAATGTTGTTTTCTCTATGTTTATTCTGTTTGACACCTGTTAAGCTTCTTGGATGTGTGGGTTTAGAGTTTAACCAAATTTGGAACATTCTCTACAACTGTGTTCAAAACTGTGACTCCCAGTCATTCCTCTTTCTAGATTCAATTATACATGATAGAATACAGTTACTGTTTCACAGCTCATTGTAGCTCTTTTTATGTTTAGTCTTTTTCTTTAATCTGTGCTCCATTTCTACTGTTACACCTTCATTCATTTTTATATGTATATTCTTTATAAGTCTTCATTTTGTAATATTTTATATCTCTTACCTCTCTCTTTATCAAACTCATATTTTTTTTGCCTTATTGAATCTATGGCACAAACATAGGCTTTTTAAGTATTTACAAATGTCTTTGTTATATGAAGAAATATTATGAGAAATATTTTCTAGCTTCATTGATTGTATGTGTTTTATGTTATTGAATGCTAGATTTTGTTATGTTTCTTTAAGTAGTGTTGGGCTTTGGTCTGGTCACAATTTATTTTACTGAGTTGCGGCTGGCATACAGTATTATATTAACTTCAGGTGGACAATAATGATTTAATATTTTGTATGCATTATGAAGGAGAAGGCAATGGCAAGCCACTCTAGTACTCTTGCCTAGAAAATCCCATGGATGGAGGAGCCTGGTAGGCTGCAGTCCGTGGGGTCGCTATGGGTCAGACACGACTGAGCGACTTCACTTTCACTTTTCACTTTCACGCATTGGAGAAGGAAATGGCAACCCACTCCAATGTTCTTGCCTGGAGAATCCCAGGGACGGGGGGAGCCTGGTGGGCTTCCATCTATGAGGTCACACAGAGTCCGACACGACTGAAGTGACTTAGCAGCAGCATGCATTATGAAATGATCATTGTGATAAGTCCAGTTATCATCTATCACCATACAGAGTTGTTATATTATTGACTATACAGTAAGTCCCCTGTATATGAATGAGTTCTGTTCTAAGAGCACATTCATTATGCCTAATTTATTTGTAAGTCTAACAAAGTCTACTTACCAAACTAACACAATCTAGTACTGTACTGTAATAGGTTTATAATACTTTTCACATAAGTAATACATAAAAAAAGAACAAAAAATAGAGAAAACATTTTTAATCTTATACTACAGTTCCTGGAAAAGTACAGTAGTACAGTACAACAGGGTTGACATCAAGTGAACATGCAAGAAGAGTTACTGATTGAAGAAAGGAGAGAAGGTGGGAGATGGTAGAGCTGAAGGTCAGCAATAGGAGAAGGAGAGAAAAATGCAGTTTCACTCACACCTGACGTTGATGGCAAAATTCTGGTTCTTTACTGGATTCAATTCTGTCTACCTTCTTGAAAAAATGACCCACTTATTTCTGGGTAGTAGCTCTTTTGTCTCATCACTGATGGCGAGGTAGCACTGGATTGCATTATGAATGGCTGTTGCAATTCAGAAACGTACCATTTTACATTTGGGTCCTGTGCCTTAAAAAACTACAGTGCCTGCTCAGATTGAGAAAATCCCCGCACCATTTCCTATGTCATGACTCTGCTTGTTTCTTCAGTTACTTCTTCCTCTTATCTTTCTTTGTCCTTTCTCTGGGCCACTGCTTTTTTTACATCAACACTGCTTTCACACTTGCTTCTGAACATCCTGGGCTTGAAATGAAGATACTGTACTACTGTACTCTATACAGTACTATACAATAAAGTACACAAAAGCACCATCACTTGTACAGGATGCATGCACATGACAATGTTAACCTGACATGTGAACTAATTTATGTAATTGGACATGCCAAAACAGGTTCTAATCTTTGAAAGTTTGCAACTTGAAGTTTCATGTGTAAGGGGACTTACTGTTTTCCCTATGCTGCACATTGCATCCCCATGGTTATTTACCTTATATGTGGAGTTTTGTACTTCTTAATCTGCTTCACCTATTTTGACCATTCCCCCTACACCACTCAGTTCAGTTCAGTTCAGTTCAGTCGCTCAGTCGTGTCCGACTCTCCGCGACCCCATGAATCACAGCACGCCAGGCCTCCCTGTCCATCACCAACTCCCGGAGTACACTCAAACTCATGTCCACAGAGTCGGTGATGCCATCCAGCCATCTCATTCTCCGTCGTCCCCTTCTCCTCCCGCCCCCAACCTTTCCCAGCATCAGAGTCTTTTCCAGTGAGTCAACTCGTCTCATGAGGTGGCCAAAGTATTGGAGTTTCAGCTTCAGCATCAGTCCCTCCAATGAACATCCAGGATTGATCTCCTTTAGAATGGACTGGTTGGATCTCCTTGCAGTATAAGGGACTCTCAAGAGTCTTCTCCAACACCACAGTTCAAAAGCATCGATTCTTCGGCGATCAGCTTTCTTCACAGTCCAACTCTCACATCCATACATGACCACGGGAAAAACCATTGCCTTGACTAGACGGACCTTGGTCGGCAAAGTAATGTCTCTGCTTTTTAATATACTATCAAGGTTGGTCATAACTTTCCTTCCAAGGAGCAAGCGTCTTTTAATTTCATGGCTGCAATCAGCATCTGCAGTGATTTTGGAGCCCAAAAAAACAAAGTCTGACACTGTTTCCACTGTTTTTCCATCTATTTCCCATGAAGTGATGGGACCAGATGCCATGATCTTTGTTTTCTGAATGTTGAGCTTCAAGCCAATCTTTTCACTCTCCTCTTTCACTTTCATCAAGAGGCTTTTGAGTTCCTCTTCACTTTCTGCCATAAGGGTAGTGTCATCTGCATATCTGAGGTTATTGATATTTCTCCCAGCAATCTTGATTCCAGCTTGTGCTTCTTCCAGCCCAGCGTTCCTCATGATGTACTCTGCATATAAGTTAAATAAGCAAGGTGACAATATACAACCTTGACGCACTCCTTTTCCTATTTGGAACCAGTCTGTTGTTCCATGACCGGTTCTAACTGTTGCTTCCTGACCTGCATACAGGTTTCTCAAGAGGCAGGTCAGGTGGTCTGGGATTCCCATCTCTTTCAGAATGTTCCACAGTTTATTGTGATCCACACAGTCAAAGGCTTTGGCATAGTCAATGAAGCAGAAATAGATGTTTTTCTGAAACTCTCTTGCTTTCTCCATGATCCAGCGGATGTTGGCAATTTGATCTCTGGTGCCTCTGCCTTTTCTAAAACCTGCTTGAACATCTGGGAGTTCACGGTTTACATACTGCTGAAGCCTGGCTTGGAGAATTTTGAGCATGACTTTACTAGCGTGGGAGATGAGTGCAATTGTGCGGTAGTTTGAGCATTCTTTGGCATTGCCTTTCTTTGGGATTGGAATGAAGACTGACCTCTTCCAGTCCTGTGGCCACTGCTGAGTTTTCCAAATCTGCTGGCATATTGAGTGCAGCACTTTCACAGCATCATCTTTCAAGACTTGAAATAGCTCAACTGGAATTCCATCACCACCACTAGCTTTGTTCGTAGTGATGCTTTCTAAGGCCCACTTGACTTCACATTCCAAGATGTCTGGCTCTAGGTCAGTGATCACATTATCGTGACTATCTTGGTCGTGAAGATCTTTTTTGTACAGTTCTTCTGTGTATTCCTGCCACCTCTTCTTAATATCTTCTGCTTCTGTTAGGTCCATACCATTTCTGTCCTTTATCGAGCCCATCTTTGCATGAAAAGTTCCCTTGGAATCTCTAATTTTCTTGAAGAGGTCTCTTGTTTTTCCTATTACTCTCTAGAAACTACCAGTTTATTCTCTGTATCTATTAGTCTGTTTCTGCTATGTTTTGTTTACTTGTTGTTTTAGAATCCACATGTAATAAAAATCATACAATATATTTGTCTTTTTCTGTTGACTTATTTTACTAAGCACACTACCCTCTAGGTTCATGAATGTTGCTGCAATTGGCAAGATTTCATTATTTTTTATGCCGAGTATAAACTTGAATATTCATTAGAAGGACTGTTGATGAAGCTCCAATACTTGGGCCACTTGGTGTGAAGAGCCAACTCATTGGAAAACACCCTGATACTTGGAAAGATTGAAGGCAAAAGGAGAAGGGGGTGGCAGAGGAAGAGATGGTTAGATAAGCATCACCAGATCGATTAATGTGAATATGAATAAACTCCAAAAGATAGTGGAGGACAGAGGAACCTGGTGTGTTGCAGTCCATGAGGTTGACTGAACAACAACAATATCCATATATATATATCTTTTATTTTTTATTTATTATATTTTATTTATTTATCCATTTTATTTATCCATTCATCTATTGGTGGACACTTAGGTTGGTAGTGTGTTGTAAATTTACTGCAATGAACATAAGGGTTCATGTATCTTTTTGTATTAGTGTTTTCATTTTCTTTGGATAAATACTCAAAAGTATAATTGTTGGATTGTATAGTAGTTCTCTTAAGTTTTTGAGAAATTTCTACACTGTGGCTACAACAATTTATATTCTTATGAACAGTATAAGAGAGTTATCACCAACACTTTTTTAAAATTGATTTTTCTTTTTGATGATAACTATTCTGATGGGTTGGAGAAGGCAATGTCAACCCACTCCAGTACCCTTGCTTGGAAAATTCCATGGGTGGAGGAGCCTGGTAGGCTGCAATCCATGGGGTTGCTACGAGTCAGACACCACTGAGAGACTTCACTTTCACTTTTCACTTTCATGCATTGGAGAAGGAAAAGGCAACCCATTCCAGTGTTCTTGCCTGGAGAATCCCAGGGACGGAGGAGCCTGGTGGGCTGCCGTCTATGGGGTTGCACAGAGTCGGACACGACTGATGCAACTTAGCAGCAGCAGCAGCATTCTGATGGGTATAAGGTTGTACCTCATGTGGTCCGTCTTGTATTAGCTGAGTGATTACTGATGTTGAGCATCTTATCATGTGCCTGCTGATTATTTGTATGGCTCCCTTGAAAATGTCTATTCAGGTCCTCTGCACATTTTTAAATTGGATAATTTTTTAAAATTGAATTATCTAAGTTCTTTACACATTTTGTATACCATTACCTTATTGAATACATTATTTGCAAGCATATTCCCCCATTTAATATGTTGCCTTTCTGTTCTGTTGATGATTTCCTTTGCTATGCAAAAGTTTTTAGTAGGATGCAGTCCCATT
Source organism: Moschus berezovskii (assembly GCF_049115385.1). Classification (NCBI taxonomy): domain Eukaryota; kingdom Metazoa; phylum Chordata; class Mammalia; order Artiodactyla; family Moschidae; genus Moschus; species Moschus berezovskii. The sequence goes on along the minus strand of NC_142470.1, from coordinate 72,959,641 downwards.
TGTGTATTTTTGCTTTTGTTGCCCTTATCTGAGGAGACAGATCCAAACAGTATTGCTTAGATCAGTGTTAAAGTTATTGTTTCCTATGTTTTATTTTTGGAGTTCTAAGGTAACAAATTTTATGTTTAAGTCTTCAATCTATTCCGAGTTTATTTTTGTATATGAGGTAAGAAAATGGAACACTTTCGTTCTTTTGCATATAGACGTCTTGCTTTCCCAGCACCGTTAATTGAAGAGGCTGTTTTCCCTTGTACGTTCTCGCCTCCTTTGTCATAGATTCAGTTCAGTTCAGTTCAGTCGCTCAGTCGTGTCCGACTCTTTGCGACCCCATGAATCACAGCACGCCAGGCCTCCCTGTCCATCACCAACTCCCGGAGTTCACTCAGACTCATGTCCATAGAGTCGGTGATGCCATCCAGCCATCTCATTCTCTGTTGTCCCCTTCTCCTCCTGCCCCCAATCCTTCCCGGCATCAGAGTCTTTTCCAATGAGTCAACTCGTCGCATGAGGTGGCCAAAGTATTGGAGTTTCAGCTTTAGCATCAGTCCTTCCAATAGATTAATTGTCCATATATATTCAATTCTGGGCTCTCTGTTCATTTATCTATGGGACTGTTTTTATGTCAGTATCATATTGTTTTGATAACTGTAGCTTTATAGTACAGACCGAAATCAGGGAGCATGAGACATCCTGCTTTGTTCCTCTTTCTCAAGATTGTTTTGGCTGCTGGGGATTTCTCTGGTTCCATACAAATTTTAAAAAATTACTTGTTCTATTTCTATAAAAAAATTCCATTGGTATTTTTAGTAGGAATTTCAGTAAGTCTATAGATTGCTTTGGGTAGTTTAGACATTTTAACAATGTTATTTTTTTCTAATCCATGAGCACAATATATTTTACAGTTTTCAGAATATAGTTCCTTGATTAAATATATTCCTAGGTGTTTTAGTTTTTTTGATGTAATTGTAAATGGGATTGTTAACTTGATTTCTCTTTCTGATTATTTGGCGGTATTGTTTTTGTTTAGTCTCTAACTCATTTTATGATTCTCACAGTGACCCCATGGACTGTAGACCACCAGGCTGCTCTGTCCATGGGATTTTCCAGGCAAGAATTCTAGATTGAGTTGCCATTTCCTTCTCCAGGGGATCTTCCTGACTGAGAGATTGAATCCAAGTCTCCTGCTTGGCAGGCAGATTCTTTACCACTTCTTTACCACTGAGCCACCTGAGCCAGATAATTCATCAGAAGAGTGTAAGGGGAAGGCGTCCCTGGGTGGGCTCGAACCGCCAACCTTTCAGTTAACAGCCGAACGCTCTAACCGATTGTGCCACAGAGACTGACAGAGATAATTTTTTAGTATATATAAATGCAACCGATTTCTGTATATTTATTTTGTATACTGTACTTTATATAATTTGTTTATTAATTCTAAAAGTTTTTGGTAAATTCTTTAAGGTATTTTATATACAGTGTTAAGTCTTCTGTAAATAGTGACAATTTTGCTTATTACTTTGTGTTCATTTTATTTAATTTTCTTTCCCAATTGTGTCACTAGGACTTCCAATACTATGTTGTGTAAACATGGTGAGAGTGTATATCTTTGTTTTCTTCCTGATCTTAGAGGAAAACCTTACAGCTTTTTTGTCATGTATGGTGTTAGCAAGTGAATTTGTCATATGTGACCTTTATTATATTGATATGCATTTCCTTTATACACACTTTATTGAGAATTTTTATCATAAATGGGTATTGAATATTGTCAAAAGCTTTTTATGCTTATGTTGAGATGATTATATGATTTTTTTTCTTCAGTTTCTTAATGTAGTATGTCTCACTGATCGATTTGCAGATATTGAACCATCCTTGTATCACTAGAATAAAGGCCACTTGATCCTGATGTATGATCCGTTTAATATATTGTTGGACTTAGTTTCCTAATATTTTGTTGAGGATTTTTGCACCTGTGTTCATCAGGGGTACTGACCTATAATTTTCCTTTTTTGTAGTGTCATTGTTTTTCTAGTTCCTTTAAAAGTAAAGTTAGATTTTTATTTTTTCCCTTGTTTTTTGAGGTAGGTTTGTATCATTATGAACTTCCTTATTATTACTATTTTTGCTGTGGCTCAAAGATTTGAAAAGATTATGCTTCCATATTCATTTGTCTCAAGAAATCTTTTATTTCATCTTCAATTTATTTGTTTGACTCATTTGTTTTTTTAAATAGTCTGTTGTTTAGTCTGCATGAATTTTTTTCTAGTTTTCTTCTTTCTACATATAGTTGATTCATAGTTTCTTAGCCATTGTGTTTGGAAAAGATGCCTAATAAGATTTCGGTCTTCTTAAATTTATTTATACTTGTATTATGGCCCAAGATGAAAATAATGTATATTCTTGGGAAGAATATATATTCAGCTCTTTTGGGATAGGATGTTCTTTACATATCTGTTAATTTATTTTGGTCTAGTGTATCATTTAAGGACATTGTTTCCTTACTTATTTTTCTGTCTGAGTGATCTATTCATTCATGAAAGTCCCCTACAATTATTGCATTTCTATCTATTTCTCCTTTTATTTTTGTTGATATTTGCTTTATGTAGTTAGGTACTTCTATGTCAGTTGCCTACATGTTTCCAAATGGTATATATTTTTATCGGATTGACCCCTTTTTCATTATTCAGTGCCTTTTTATTTTTTTGTTAGTTTTTTTCTTAAAGTCTATTTTGACTGATATAAGTTTTGCTACCCTAGCTTTCTTTTCTTGTCATTTCCATCTTGTAGTTTATTTGTTTCATCTTTCATTTTCAATCTGCAGAGTCTTTTGGTTTGAAGTGAGTTTCATATAGGCAGTATAGAGAAAGTTTTGGGTTGTTTTTTTTTTAATCCATTCTGCCACACTGTGTCTTCTGATTGGACCATTTAGTCCATTTGTATTTAAAGTAATTATTGCTAAGTAGATGGCTGGATGGCATCACCGACTCTGTGGACATGAGTTTGAGTGAACTCCGGGAATTGGTGAGGGACAGGGAGGCCTGGCGTGCTGTGATTCGCGGGGTCGCGGAGAGTCGGACACGACTGAGCAACTGAACTGAACTGAGCTGAACTGAGGAATGGCAACCCACTCTAGTGTTCTTGCCTGGAGAATCCCAGGGACGGGGGAGCCTGGTGGGCTTCCATCTGTGGGGTCGCACAGAGTCGGACACGACTGAAGTGACTTAGCAGCAGCAACAGCAGCAGCAGCAGGGCTTTCCTAGTAGCTCAATTGGTAAAGAATCCGCCCGTGTTGCGGGAGATCCAGGTTCAGTTCCTCGGTTGGGAAGATCCCCTGGAGAAGGAAATGGAAACCCAGTCCAGTACTCTTGCCTGGAGAATCTCATGGACAGAGGAGCCTGGCAGGCTCTTGATAAGTATTTATTGCCGTTTGTGTTTGTTTTCTGGATATCTTTGTAGTTTCTCCTTGGTTTTTCTATCTTCTCTTTAAGTTTTATTGTTTACTTTAGTGTTATGTTTAGATTTCTTTCTCATTCTTCTTTGTACATACCAAAAGATTTTTTTCATTGTTACTGTGAAGTTACGTGTAACCTCCTATGTATATAATAGTCACTTTTAAATTGATAGTAATTTAATTTAAACACATTCCAAGGCTTTATATTTTTGCTCCCCCATACATTTTATATTTTTGAGTGCGCATTTTTAAAATTTATTAATTTTTTTATTTAAGGATAATTGCTTTACAGAATTTTGTCATTTTCTGTCAAACATTAACAAGAATCAGTCATAGTTACACCCATGTCCCCTCTCTCCCATCTCCCTCCCCATCCCACCATTCTAGATTGTTACAGAGCCCCTGTTTGAGTTCCCTGAGTCATACAGCCAATTCCCATTGGCTATCTATTTTACATATGGTATTGTAAGTTTCCACCTTACTTCCTCCACACATCTCATCCTCTCCCTCCTCCCCTCCCCTGTGTCCATAAGTCTATTCTCTATGTCTGTTTCTCCACTGATGCCTTGCAAATGAATTCTTCAGCACTACCTTTCTAGATTCCATATATATGCGTTGGTATACGATATTTGTATTTCTTTCTGACTTACTTCACTCTGTATAATAGGCTCTATGTTCGTCTACCTCATTAGAACTGACTCATATGTGTTCCATTTTTATGACTAATATTCCATTGTTATGTACCACAGCTTCTTTATCAATTCATCTGTTGATGAACATCCAGGTTGCTTCCATGTTCTAGCTATTGTAAATAGTGCTGTAATCAATATTGGAGTACATGTGTCTTTTTCAATTGTGGTTGCCTCAGAGTATATGCCTAGTAGTGGGACTGCACATTTTACATCTTTTTATTTTATATATCACTTATTTATTATATTTTTAATTAGTTTTGCTACTTTCACCTTTTACCCTTCATATTTGCTTCATATTACCTCTATTATTTATTTACCTTTTTTGGGTAAGATTTTTCTTTTTGCATGCTTTGCTATTATTAATTATTGCCTTTTCTTGTTAGCATAGAAAAATCCCTTTTACATTTCTAATAAGACCAGTTTAGTGATATTGCTATTGCTCAGTTTCTAAGTCATGTCCAACTATTTGTGATCCCATGGACTGCATTTAGTTTAGTGATGATGCATTTATTTTATTTTAGTTTAGTTGAATAAAGATGAACTCTTTTATCTTTTGCTTATCTGAAAAACACTCATTTCTCCTTCAATTCTGAATGAGAATTTTGTAAGGTAGAGAATTGTTGGCAGTTTTTTTTTTTTTTTCTTTTAGCACTTGAATGTCGTGATATTCTCTTCTGGCATATAACATTTCTACTAAAAAATCTGCCAATATTCTTATGGGGGTATCTTTTACATAATAAGTTGCTTTTCTCTTGCTGCTTTTAAGATTCTCTTTTTATCCTTAACCTTTAACATATATATAACACATAATGTGCCTCATGTTTCTCTCTTTGGGCTTATTTAGAACAATCTGGGACTCCTGGACATGGATGTCTGCTTCCTTCACCAGATTAAGAAAGTTTTCATTGATTATTTCTTCAAATAATTTTTCTGGTCCTTTCTCCCTACTCCTGGGACATCTATAACATGTATGTAATTCTGTTTGATATTACCCCAGAGGTCACTAATGTATTCTCACATTTTCAGATCCTTTCTTCATTTTGCTGCCGTTTCTGTTGCCCATTGCTTTATCTTCTAGATTACTTATTTGTGCTTCTATTTTACTCATTTATTTTTGAACCACTCTAGTGTATTTTTTTCAGTTCAGTTTTGACTTTCTTGTGGCACTTTCTTATATTTATGTCTCTTTGTTGAAGTTCTGACTGTGTTCATTCATTTTTCTCTCTAAATAGGTGAATTTTGTTTTTGTTTTCCAAAATCATTGCTTTGAACTCTTTATAAGGTAAGTTGCTTATCTCTGTTTTGTTAAAGTCTTTTTTTTCTGGGGGGATTTGCCTTGTTTTTTTATTTGAAACATCTGCATCTTCATCTTGCCTGTCTCTCTGTGTTTGTCTTATATATTAAGTGAAATGGATTCCACCTTCAGTCTTGGAGGGAGTGGTTTATGTAATCATTCTCTGTGGCCCAGAGTCATAATTTTCCCTGGCCACTGGAACCAGGCACTCCATGGTCATTCCTTGTGTGGGGCTGAATGCACTTGCTGACTATAGTAGGGCTATAACTGCTGCAGGAGGAGGATGGGGTTTGAGTCACTTACTTGTCCTGATTTCAACTCAGACTTTGTTGCACAGGGTACATGGTGCTCAGGATGCTGACCCAGTCCAGCTGCATTTTGAGTGTGCACAGGGCGGGCAGAGTGCAGGGCACTCACCCAGTCCAGTTATGATGCAGGGTAAGTAGAGCATGCTCCCTGATGCTAGCTGGCTATAGGGAGAGCATCAAAAATGGTGTTTGTTGGCTCTGTCACCAGAAAATTAGGATGAGTTTGCAAAAATGTCATCTGCTAGCGCTTGTCCCCAGAAAAAGACACGCTAGTTTCTGCCTCTCCAGCAGCCATTTTAAATTAGTCAGTAGGTCTCCCTTTCTTGTGGTCTAGGTCCTTTTTAATCAGTTACTTTTGTGCTGGATTGCAAGGTGAATGGCTTTGCATATGAGTCCTTCAGGAGCAAGATCTTCATTTCCTATATTTCTGTGATTCCTCTTGACTTACTCTCCATTGATTTTCAGAACCAGACATTTTAGGGACTACTCTTTCCATTGCTAGCCCCTGAGATCAGTGTGCTTGATGTGGAGGACAATTCTTTCACTCTTTGAGGAAATACGCCACCTACAAATTAGAGGGTATTTTTCAGGATGCCTCCCATTTGTAGGTGACCGCATCTGGAGTAGTATCTTGGGTGAGACTGTGTCTCTGCCTCTCCAACCCTTCTTGATGAGTCTCTTTTGCCTTTTTTGTGGAGTCATTGTTCATCTAGTTCTCACATCCCTTTGAGAGGAAAAATATTTTACATGTAGATGTAAATTTGCTGTGTCTGTGAGAAGAGGTGAGTTTAGGGTCTTCCTACACCACCATCTTGAACTGTCACTGATGTACAATTAAGTTACTTATAATCATTGAATGCTTGCTTTTGTTTCTTAGAATGTATTTTGATCAGCCTTCAACTGAAGGATAATTTAGTCCTTTTATTTATGTGGCACTTTTCTGAGGTTCCCCCCATGCTTTAAGGGTCTTTCAATTTTGGTTGATGGGAAGAAAAACTATTCCTACATATGGGTGTATTCAACAAATTGTTCAGTTTACTTATTTCCTTTTTTTTTTTTTCCTGTTCAAGTATTTTCCTCTCACACAGGTACAGATCATATCTAGGAGATTTCAAGGCAAATACGAGGGCTCTCTGTATATTTTCCTGTCTCTCTCTCTTTCTCTGAGCTCCCTCCTCTCTGCTTTCTCAAACTGTAGCCACTCTGAAATTTTCAACATTTGCTCTCTATCTTCTTAAATCAGAAGAGTTGCTTCATTCTTCTACTTGGATTTATCTTCTCTATGCTACATTCTAGGGACTTCTTCTAGGCCAGAGTTTTCAAACAGATGATTTTTTCCCCTACCAATATTTGCAGTATCTGGTAATGTTTTAGGTTGTTACAACTATAGTGATGCTACTGCGTGTAGTATTAAGATCAGTGATGCTGGTGATAAATATCCTGAAATTCACTAGACAGCCCCCACTACCAACAATTATCTGATGCAAAATGTCAGTAGGATCCAAGGTTAAAAAGTCTTGCTCTAGGCTGCAGTCCATCAGGTCACAAAGAGTCAGACCCAACTGAGTGACTGAACAACAAGGCAATTTCTAGAAATGTCATTTTTTTTTCATAAAAATTAATCATCCATTGTTGAATATTCCAAAGCAGTATTTTATATTTTCTCCACTTTTCTAGTTTAAGGTGAAAGTATAAATCCAGTAACTCTTACTGCATCATGGCCCAAAGTGGAAATTCTTCTTGCTTCTTGATAGTAATAATTACATATACTTTATTCTTCTACTTGCTTTTATACTTACACTTACTAAAAAGTTTACAGATCCTTTGAACCTGTATAATCCAAGTTTAAGTTTTCCTCTGATCTTACTTGTCCTTACAATATACTAAGGTGTGGGTCACAGTTAACATATATTTGAGGATACTTACTTTTTATAATAGAAGAAAATTACAACACAGAAAATAATTTACACCTCATTTTTATTTCCAAAACTTCTCTCAAACCCATAGGTTATAAGATATCTTTAGAAAGTTTTCTGAAATCTTCCAGCCTAGTACCTCCAGGCTCCATTTCTTCAGAGTTATCTTGGTTCCATTAGGCAAAAGTAAGTTTTCAGTACATTTAGGGAAGTGCTGGGCAAGACCCAGAAAGAGAAAAACATGAGAAGAAAAGCCTAGAGGGAAGGCCTTCCCTCCTGGGCTCAGTCAGTGCCATGCCTTTCAAGTTCCTGATTTTAGTCCTTGAATCTAATTTCTTCCCAGGATTATTGACATTGGGATGGTCATTTCTATCAGTGGAAATCTCTAACTGGAGGTACAATCTTGCACTGTATATGCCTCAAAATTATGAGTTATTGTCTGATCTTCTCCAAACTAAAACCAGTTCATTCTCATAATTTCCTTATAGTGAACTGAAGAGTATGAAAAATGTCTTTTAATTTTTCTGAGCTTCTGAGGCAGTTGTTCAAGCAAAAATTATGAATATATTGGTTATAGCTAGTGCAGTAGTTAAATACCCAGATTGACACAAGAGAAATTCAGGTTGGATCTTACTCTCACTTACAAGCTCTGTGACTTTCAAAAAGTTACTGTGTCTCAGTATAAAAAGTGTTTCAGTATTTTCCTCTATAACTGAGATAAAAGTATATTACTATTAATATAGTAAAGTAATAGTCCAGTACTATTATTGAATAATTATAGTACTATAATATTATCAGTGATAGTCTAGAATGATGATAATAGTACTTTTGTTGATATTTGAAATAATTTACATTCAATTTAGCTTAAATAAAACAGTTGAGGAATGGTTAAAAAAGAATACATATCTTAGCAAAGTTATAACATTTGAAAAAATTGTGGTCTCAACATTTTTTTTTAACGCACTGCAAAATAAGATGGGTTCATAAAATCGAATTGCTATTTGCATTTGTAATTAGGGAAAATAACTGACCTGTGGTAAATGAAGGAAAGAAAAAGAAAGCAGGGGGGGGGAAGCAAGAAAAATTACTTTCTTTGAGAATTCGTTGGCTCTTTTATATACGTTAATTCATTCAATTATTATAATAAACTACAAAGTATTTATGTTTAGCATACTATTTCATAAGAATTTGAAGTTCAGAAATGTATTTCAGAATATTAATCTTATGAACTGTGATACAAGAATTTGAAAACGGCTTCTAACTACAGTATGCGTGATCAGTTGCTTCAGTTGTATCTGACTCTGCAACACCATGGACTGTAGCCCCACAAGCTTCTTTGTCCATGGGATTCTCCAGGGAAGAATATTGGAGTGGATTGTCATGTCCTCCTCCAGAGGATCTTCCCCACCCATAGAATGAACCCACATCTCCTGCATCTCCTGCATTGCAGGTGATTCTTTCCCAACTGAACCACCTGGGAAACCCCAAACTATGACATTCAAAGGGAGACATAGTAGTTCAATGCTTAGTTCTCTCAAAGATTACAGGTGAGAAGCTGCCCAAGAAACTTTTATTTTTCTTGATTCTCCACTTTAATGTCATAATATATTGTGGCAGAAAAGGCATTATTTTTTATTCTAACACAATGTTCAGATATTCTAGTGAAAATCGCTCAGTTGTGTCCAACTCTTTGCGACCCCATAGACTACACAGTCCATGGAATTCTCCAGGCAGGAATACTGGAGTGGGTAACCTTTCCCTTCTCCAGGGAATCTTCCCAACCCAGGGATCAAACCCAGGTCTCCCACATTGCAGGCAGATTCTTAATACCCAGCTCTCAAAATCCTACTAACTCCTAACTTATCTAACAAAGACTACCAGAATTTATTTGCTATAATAAGTAATAACATTTTAAAAATGACTAATATGAAAGGAGTATGATTGTTACTGAACTATTAAACTGTGTTTTTTAACATTGCTTTATATTTTACCAATTTTTAAAGTTCAAAAACATATAAGTTCCCGTTTTTAAAGATTTGATTTTCAAGAACATCCATTTATTTTCCTCTGAAGAAGCAACGTTTACTGTGAAGTTCAGGACTCCCCTATAGGCTCTTTGCAAAACCTTGTGCAATCTCAGGCCATTACTCTCTTAATCTATGTCCCAAGGCAAAAAGAAGAAATGTTTACTGCATATCTAGCTACAAAGTTGTTATGAGAACTGAGCTAATACTGAGAGTGCTTTGAAATTACAGAATGAAAGATGATATTTATGTTGCAAGCGTGATCCTTCTTGCAACTGCTATAAAAGAGTGTACTACTGATGGTGTGGTTGGAATTGATTCACTGAGTGAGAGAAATCAGCATGTGATTAAAACTTGTGGTAATTTTTGAGTCATTATATAAACTAGAACAAAGGTCAAAGCAAGCATAAATCTACCAATTACAAGAAATCATTCAATAAAACTAAACTGTGTGCTTCTATGCCTTTTTCAAATTATTTGGATTAGTACTTATTTCCACAGTTTCTTTAAGCAAAGGCATCAATCTTCACCCTTCTTTCTTTCTACTAGATGATATTAAGAGACATTGTGTTAGGAAAGAAACACATAAGAAAGAATTAGCACATAGTTTCAGATGCTTTCCTTAATATTAAAAAAAATAAAGCAAGCTTCAACTCTACATAAAAGTCTTAAGCATCCGATAATCCCAGGTTCATGATATTTCCTTTTTTTTTTTTAGGAATGGGGTTAGGGTGGAAGTGATGGTTATTTGAATGATTTATTGTTATGTTTATCTTAGTGTTATATGTTGCAATCTTAAAATCAGAGATAAAAGCAGACAATTTTTATCCAGTGATTACTTTTATGGGCTGGAAATAAACCAAGTGTTTTCCATTTGAAAGTGAAAGTGTTAGTCACTCAGTCGTGTCCAACTCTGTGACCCCATGGACTGTAGCCCACCAGGCTCCTCTGTCCATAGGATTCTCCAGGCAAGAATATTTGAGTAGGTAGCCATTCTCTTCTCCAGAAGAAAGGCTTCTCTGACTAGACCACCAGGGAGCGTCACTTTTCACTTAGGTCCTACCTAATTCTCTTGATAGTACTATTGGCATAATGTTGCTATTAGACCCATTTTATAAATGATATAAGGGAAAATGAAACTTAATCAGGGTCATAGAGCAAAAGAGTGGTGAACCTCAAACCAAGGAACCCTGACTATGAATCTGAAATATAATCACTTCACCCTCTTGCCTAATGTCAATGGCCAAGAAAAACAAAATCTTCTTCTTGTGAAAGGAAATTCTTATACAAGGAAATAATCCTTTTATACAAAGAAAACACATATTTGTTGCTGCATTTCTCAAAGGACAGTTCAAACAATTTAAACAGGAGAAGAAGAAAGAAGGAGGAGAAGGAGAAGGTGGTACACAATAGAATTTTCTAGGGGCTTTATGATGTGTGATATTACAACACAGGAAATGCTGAAGAAAAGGACTTGCTGTCTTCTATTAAGTCGAACATCACCACTCATCTTACTAAACTGTCTTTGTTTCTGTTTTGAAATTTTTCATAAAATATATTACTTATATGTTCATTTCAAAATGAATAAATGTAAACAGAATCTCTAAGTTTTAACTTCAAATGTAGTACTAATAGACATGACCCATATAAACAACAGTTCTTCGGGGTACCCAGTAATTTTTAAGAATCTATGGAGAAGGAAATGGCAACCCACTCCAGTGTTCTTGCCTGGAGAATCCCAGGGATGGAGGGGCCTGGTGGGCTTCCGTCTATGGGGTCACACAGAGTCGGACACGACTGAAGTGACTTAGCAGCAGCAGCAGCAATGGGGGTTCTAAAACCAAAAGATTTGAGGATACCTGTATAGAGCATTTCAATTAAACACCATTCCACTTGCCTGGATTAAGTTAGCCACTTCTTCAGAATGTCTAGATGTTTTTAATAAATTATCTGTTTGGATACACTTACAGCCTAATTCTATCCCCTTTCTATATAGCCCTTCCTAAATTTCATTATTAAAACCTTCTTTTAAAGTATTGCATGAAGCCTGATTTTTCTGTCCAAGGTTTGAAAGTATCTGTCATTTAGAATCAATGCAATGGTTTTTCATTTTTATTAATGCAAGATCAATTGATTTTGACTTGATTCTCAGTTCTTTATAATAAACCACTGAGTACATGAAACTAAATGGGAGAAACTGTATTGAGTGAAGTGGTGCTCTTGAAGTTTTCATAACTTTGTGTTGCTAAGAAACAACTTTACCATCACTGCAGAGTTTAGACTTGGAGCATCTGTTTCATTTGAAGTCTGGCTTCCAGGCAGTATAGATTGCACTGAGCATTTGGGTGGGGGGTGGGGTGGAAACAAAAGCAATTGCTTTCTAAAAACAATGTTTAAAATGTTGAAAATGGACAGTCTTATGCTATATTGGTAATTATAGTCTTTTGAAGGTGTTGCTGGAGGGTTGTTTGCTAACTTATAAAGCTAAAGTCCATAGTAGAGATGGGGATCACTCGAGTTCAAAATCTTAAGAAATATAAAGAGAATTGAGTATTGGTATCTCAACTTTTCGGGAAAGAGACAGGGAGCAAATATACTCCATGAGGGATATTTGCATTTTATTTCATTCTTATGCAAAAGTACTAATTTAGAGAAATATTTTGTCATTTTTACAGGCCACATATTATTAATAGAATCTTCCTACCATCCCTTTCCACACTGCTGCATATTTCAGCATATTATCAGTCTGTAACAGGATAAACAGATATTTCTAGTTATTTGTACAGTTTATGCTAATTGATGCAGTATTCTAGTATTCTTTATTCAAAGAAAATCTGCTTAAATAAATTAATAGTAACATTTCTACTGTTCCATAAGGGATAAGAGTGTATTGCTATGCCAGGGAACAGAGTGTCAGAGTTACCTTGGTCCAGCAAAAACAAGACTTATTACTATTTTTATGTTAATAAGTCCAAGTCATAGAAAGTTAATGCTTCTTCTGTTTCACAGCACTTTCACATCTGTATTCCTGAGAAAACTGCAAAAATAAAAGAGTCTCAAAGGTAGAGGAAGAACCAAAAAAAGAAAGAAGGACTGGATGAGGATTTTATAGTTTTTCAGGAAATGTGACTCATTTGCCTGAACATCCTTTCTCAAGTGTTTCAGCATAAGGTTGCTTTCTAAAGAGAGGAAACAGTTTTTATTATTTCCTCAATCTGGGGAAAAACCTGAATCATTAATATTCCAAGACTTCCTGCTGAGGACTGCTGTTGGTGTTCACTGTGGTCTCACTGTGGGCAGCAGACCTCATGACTAGCAGACCTCAACACCACCACCTGTATATAGACGGTTTAACCTGTGTGTCTTCCTCTTGTCTCACAGAACTGGAAGTACTTAACAGTGGTCCTCCATCACTGGCACTTTTATTTCCCTGTCCCACGTTAAGTCTAGTGACTATGTTTTCTTGTTTTTGGATCTCCACACGAACCAGCAGTTTTTAACTTTGTCTCTTTATTAACAGCAGTGTCTTGTTTGTATGGCTGTGTCTCAAGTTTTACCTCCCCATCATCTATCCCTGCCCCCAATTATAATCTTGAATTCAGGCTGTGATTGGTTCTCTGGTTAAATTCCTTACATCTTTCCATTTGAAATAACATTTCCTGGTAGCTCAGCTGGTAAAGAATCCACCTGCAATTCAGTAGACCCCCGTTCCATTCCTGGGTTGGGAAGATCCCCTGAAGCAGGAATCGGCTATCCACTCCAGTATTCATGGACTTCTCTAGTGACTCAGACAGTAAAGAATCCACCTGCAATGCAGGAAACCTGGATTCGATCCCTGGGTTGAGAAAATCCCCTGAAGGGTGGCATGGCAACCCACTCCAGTATTCTTGCCTGGCAAATTCCCATGGACAGAGGAGCCTGGTGGGCTACAGTCCATGGGGTCACAATGAGTCAGATACAACTGAGCAATTACGCACAGAACACCCTGAATTTCAGAGTCAGTCATTCCATTTGGTATTCTTTCTATGTCAACCAGTTGAATTCTTGTGCCTATATCTTTATATATGTGCTTTCTGTTTAAAGATGTAGCCTTAATTTTTATTGCTTGCCTGTTAGAAGGCTATCCAGTGCTAACTGATTTTGGGTTTGTCTCTTACATTTATTATTTATAAATTTGCCTTTTTCAAGATAAATTTTATTTCAATTTTACTTCATTACTGAAATTCCCTCATAGTTCTGCTATTTTAAGTAAAGTATAACTCAGTTAAGGCCTCATACTTTCACATACCCACACACACACAATGCACTGATTTCTTTTTCTTGTTTCATATAGGCAGCCAAGATATATGGACTTTTTTTTAAATCTGGCTTTTAATTTTAGAGGTAGATATTTATAGAAAAGCCCCTCTGTTAATTGTATGGACATGCACTAAAAGTTAAGCCCACATGAACAATTTCATTAGTATTTTATGGGGAAAATGAATAAAATTAAAGTGACTGAAGTATTCTTTTTTCTAAAATAAAATAAAAGTTATTCAGAACTGTTTGGAGGAGGTTATGATGATTTTTAAAAATCTGATGACTCAAAAGTTAGATTTTTCAGGAAACTTTCCCAGATAAATGTATTAATATAAACCTATGTTTTTGTACTTTACTTTTAACTTTCACTTTGTCATGCTTCACCTTCTTATTAATTGCCTTGATAATCTTTCTTAACTGATGTCATGTTTACAAGCTCTTAGAGAATCCTATCCTATATCATGACAATAAAGATCACTCCGGGGGAAAGTTTCAGTGAAAAACTGTGCAAAACCATTTAAAACTTTATTTATTACTTATAAATATCATGTTTGGAGGAGAGGGCTAAGGGGAAAGTGTGATTATGTGAATCTCAAATCGTATTTTGTATTTAATTGCTGACTTAAATGTTTTAAGTTATTTTAAAGGAGTAATGTAGTTGACCACTGCCAATTTGCCTTGATTCATGAACCTAACATTCCAGGTTCCTATGCAATATTGCTCTTTACTGCATTGGACATTACTTCTATCACCAGTCACATCCACAGCTGGGTGTTGTTGTTGCTTGACTCCATCTCTTCATTCTTTCTGGAGTTATTTCTCCACTTATATGCAGTAGCATATTGGGCACCTACCAACCTGAGGAGGTCATCTTTCAGTGTCCTATCTTTTTGCCTTTTCATACTGTTCTGGGGTTCTCAAGGCAAGAATACTGAAGTGGTTTGCCATTCCCTTCTCCAGTGGATCACGTTTTGTCAGAACTCTCCACCATGACCCATCTGACTTGGGTGGTGCTACATGGCATGGCTCATAGTTTCATTGAGTTAGACAAGGCTGGGAAGGAGATTTGGAAAACTCAGCAGTGGCCACAGGATTGGAAAAGGTCAGTTTTCATTCCAATGCCAAAGATAGGCAATGCCAAACAATGCTCAAACTACCGCACAATTGCACTCATCTCACACACTAGCAAAGTAATGTTCAAAATTCTCCAAGCCAGGCTTCAACAGTATGTGAACCATGAACTTCCAGAGGTTCAAGCTGGATTTGGAAAGGCAGAGGAACCAGAGATCAAATTGCCAGCATCCGCTGGATCATGGAAAAAGCAAGAGAGCTCCAGAAAAACATCTATTTCTGCTTTATTGACCATGCCTAAGCCTTTGACTGTGTGGATCACAAAAACTCTGGAAAATTCTGAAAGAGATGGGAAACCAGATCACCTGACCTGCCTCTTGAGAAATCTGTATGCAGTTCAGGAAGCAACAGTTAGAACTGGACGTGGAATAGCTGACTGGTTCCAAATGAGGAAAGGAGTATGTCAAGGCTGTATATCGTCACCCTGCTTATTTAACTTATATGCAGAGTACATCATGAGAAACGCTGGGCTGGATGAAACACAAGCTGGAATCAAGATTGCCGGGAGAAATATCAGTAACCTCAGATATGCAGATGACACCATCCTTATGGCAGAAAGTGAAGAAGAACTAAAGAGCCTCCTGATGAAAGTGAAAGATGAGAGTGAAAAAGTTGACTTAAAACTCAGCATTCAGAAAACAAAGATCATGGCATCTGGTCCCATCACTTCATGGCAAATAGATGGGGAAACGATGGAAACAGTGTCAGACTTTATTTTGGGGGGCTCCAAAATCACTGCAGATCGTGGATACATTGTCAACAAAGGCCCATCTAGTCAAAGCTATAGTTTTCCATTAGTCAAGTATGGATGTGAGAGTTGGACGATAAAGAAAGCTGAGCGCCGAATAATTGATCCCTTTGAACTGTGCTGTTGGAGGAGACTCGTGAGAGTACCTCTGGCTGTAACCAGTCCATCCTGAAAGAGATCAGTCCTGAGTATTCATTGGAAGGACTGATGTTGAACCTAAAACTCCAATTCTTTGGCCACCTGATTCAAAGAACTGACTGACTGGAAAAGACCCTGATGCTGGGAAAGGTTGAAGTCAGGAGGAGAAGGGGATGACAGAGGATGAGATGGTTGTATGGCATCACCAACTCGATGTACATGAGTTTAAGTAAACTCCAGGAGTTGGTGATGGACAGGGAGGCCTGGCGTGCTGCAGCCCATGAGGTCCCAAAAAGTTGGGCACAACTTGAGTGACTGAACTGAATTGAGTGTAGTTGAAAGAAAGGAAATCTATTTTCATTCAGATCCTTTAGCCCATGCACATAATCCATCAGTAATCCTTCTGTAGTCATGTATTTTTATTGACTATTGGAATTATGAAATAAGCTTTCACGTTTCTCATTAAATTTCATGAATTAAAGCTACCTGTTTTTTAGTTTGGGCTCTTCCCTGGTGGCTTAGAAGGTAAAACATCTGCCTACAATGTGGGAGACCTGGGTTCAGTCCCTGGGATGGGAAGATCCCCTGGAGAAGGAAATGGCAAACCACTCCAGAACTCTTGCCTGGAAAACCCCATGGAGTTTGGGGCTTCCCTGGTGGCTCACATGGTAAAGAATTTGCCTTCACTGCAGGACCCAGGTTCAATCCCTGGGTTAGGAAGATCCCCTGGAGGAGGCCATGGCAACCCAGTCCAGTATTCTTAACTGGAGAATTCCACTACTTTGCCTTATTTATCTTCTTGAATCCCATAAGTTTTCACAAGTAACCTCTTTTTTTCTCCATTATTTCTCCATTTATTTTTTCATGTTATTTAACTTATTAAAAATGAGAAAGATAGTTTTTCTAGATTATTTAGGTTAGTGTTTGCAAACAATTAGAAATCACTACATTTTTTTTCTTAACAGCAATATTACTGAGGCTTACTACATTTTTTTTTTCTTTCTGGAACTGTTTTATACATCTCCTTTATTTTACCTAAGTATTGTGTTACTATCAAAAAAGGGCTATCAACAGTGTTTTAATTAAGAAATCAAACAAAATTATATTGCATGCCTAGTCAAGCACAGGTAGTATTGTAAGTTCTTTACATATTCTAGATCACTGATCCTAATAGAAATAGTTCTAATTTCAAAGTCTATTATTGATTTTTTAAATACTGAATTGAACATATTTTGTGGCATTTCATTGGGCAAATTATTTTCATGCAGCAGTCGTTCTGTGGCTTCATTTATTCTTTCTTCAATATTCCTTTAAAAAAATTAGATCTACCTTATGACAAATATAATTTTATTACTGCTTAAATAAAGTATTTAAACATCTTTTTCAAGACAGATCAGCTGGCAACAAATTCCCTCAATTTTTGTTTGCTGGAAAAAAATCTTTCTCACTCAGTTTTAAAGGGCAATTTCACTGAATATTGAATTCTACATTTTTTGTCCCTCTCAACTCTCTAAATATTTCATTCCATCTCTTCTTGGCAGCATGTTTTCTCTCCTTATTTCTTGGTAGGTAACAAAATCTTTCTCTGACTTTCTCTGAAAAAGATTTTCTTTCCTTTTTGTTTCCTGCCATTTGCATATGATGTGCCTCAGTGCAGCTTGCTGCTCTGTTCAGCTCAGTGTTCTCTGAGTTTCCTGAATTTGTGCTTTGATGTTTATCATTCATTTGAAAAGTTCTTTGTCATTATTTTTTTTGTTGACCATTATACTTCATTAATACTTGTATTATCACTTCAGATATTTCTTTTTTTTTCCTATTTTCTCTTTAAGCATTCTAGGTATGTATATTATACATCTTTTAAAAATTGCCCTAAAGTTCTTGGATGTCCTGCTATGTTTAGTCTTCTTTTTTTTTTTTATTCATTTTTACACTTTAGGAAGCTTTTATTGACCTTTTTTCATGTTCACTGATTCTTTCCTCACCTGTGTCGTCTGCTAATGAGTCCCTGGAAGTAAAGCATTCTGTTTTAGGTGTTTTGTTTTTTTTTAATTTATAACTTTTCTTTTTGATTCCTTCTTAGGGTTTCTGTCTCTCAATTTATATAACCTAAATTTCTTGAATTTTTGCACTTTTCCATTAGAATAGTTCTAATAATCACAGTAATTTTAAATGTCCTGTTTGAGAACGCTACAGGTATGCCATATCTGACTGTACTTCTGATACTTTCTTTGTCTCTTCAGTCTGTGAGTTGTTCCCCCCGCCCCCAACCTTTTGATGTACCTAGTAATGTTTTGTTGTTCAAAGCTAGACATGTTTTATCATGTAACAGAAACGGAGGTGAATAATGATGTATGGTAGTCCGGATGGGAGTTGGACTTTAATGTTGGCTGTAGCTGTAGGTGTCAGAGGCGTCTAGTAATTTTATTTTTGTTTCTCCTTCTGACTTTGAACTTCTATTTATATTCCTTCTCAAAGAGAATGTGTGTCATGCAGCTCTCTCAGTAGTGAGGCATTACTGTTACACTGGAGCCCTATTGATGTGATAGTCAGCTATAGGGAACCCTTCTATAACCTTCCAATTTAATATCTGTCTTTTAGCGAGCTTCTGTTTTTGCCCTGTGACTTTCACAAGTGTTTCTTCTTGCATGGTTTCTCAGTCCCTAACCCATTGGATAAGACAGGAAGGCTAGAGGAAACTGGAGTGAGAAGAATGTCTTTTTCCCAGAGCAGCGGGACAAGGCTCTGGTAGTCTTTCCCCCTGGAGAGTAGACCTTTGCTAAAAAGAAAGTTCTGGGCTTATTTTACAAAGATTAGTTTCCCCTCACCTCTCAGGCTCATGAGGGGATATGTTTTCAAATATTCACAGAGAGAAACTGGTGGGATTCCTGGCAAAAGTATGGGGGTCCCTCTAAGACTGCAGCCCCAGGAGTTTCTCACTCTTGTTGTTTAGTCTCTAAGTCATGTCCAAATCTTTGTAACACCATGAACTGCAGCACACCAGGCTTCCCTGTCCCTCACTGTCTCCCTGAGTCAAGAGTTTTCTCCAGTACCACAGTTTGAAAGCATCAATTCTTTGGCACTCAGCCTTCTTTATGGTCCAGCACTCACATCCATGCATGACTATTGAAGTAATTTTGCAGCCCAAGAAAATAAAGACTGACTCTGTTTCCAGTTTTCCCCATCTATGTGCCATGAAGTGATGGGACTGGATGCCATCATCTTTGTTTTTCAAATGTTGAGTTTCAAGCCAGCTTTTTCACTCTCCTCTTCCACCTTCAAGAGGCTCTTCAGTTCCTCTTTGCTTTCTGCCAATAAATTGGCGTCATCTGCATATCTGAAGTTATTGATATTTCTCCTGGCAATCTTGATTCCAGCTTGGGATTTATCCAGTCCAGCATGATGTATTATGCATATATGTTAAATAAGCCGGGTGACAACATACAGCCTTTCTCTTAGCCAAACAATACTCAGCCTCTAGCAATTAGTCAAAATAACCATTTAATTCTTCCTCCCAATTTATGACTCCAGAAGTTTTCACTCTAGGTAAGCAGATCTCAGCTGTGACTCCCTGATGTCTTTTGCAACATATGTCAATGTGGCTGCTGCTGCTGCTAAGTTGCTTCAGTCGTGTCTGTCTCTGTGTGACCCCATAGATAACAGCCCACTATCCCTGGGATTCTCCAGGCAGGAATACTGGAGTGGGTTGCCAGTTCCTTCTCCAATGCATGAAAGTGAAAGTGAAATTGCTCAGTTGTATACGACTCTTCACGACCCCATGGACTGCAGCCTACCAGCCTTCTCCATCAATGGGATTTTCCAGGCAAGAGTACTGGAGTGGGGTGCCATTGCCTTCTCCGGTCAGTGTGGCTATCTGCCCTATAACTTCAGTTCTCTAATAAATGTGATAAAATGCATTGATTTTGTTTGTCCAGCTTTCGTGGATGTGTGTGATTACAAGGATGGAAAAGACTTCCAAACTCCTTACATGGAGTTATTATGATTTTTAACAATGCTCTTTTATTCAGAATAACATCAATTCATTTGCTCAGTAAAGATTTATTGAGCGCCTATTCTACACCAGGCCCTGCACCAAGTGTAGCAGCCATAAAGAGAAGCCAATCAGAATGTGTCTTCAAAATCCCTTTCTGCCAGTAAAAGACAAGCTGATTTTTTTTCTGTCCTAATTACTAGAAAGAATGCCAAGATTCTCTAAAATAAAAGCTGTCTTTTTCCATTTCTGTATGGGTGTTACACTGTCAGATGTGTAAATTATATGCAGAGGTATTTGTTTCTTCCTCCTGGTGTCAAGCTGTTGAGTGTGATTTGTACTTCCTGCTGCTGTGCTTCAGGCAAAGGAGGAGGTGACAACTCAGATTTGAAGAATTAGACTAATTGCAGTAAACACCCAAGGTTTTCAAGGAATGTGCAAATATAGAAAATCAATTTTATAGTATTATTAGCCAATTTTATAATGTGTAATAATATATTTATGAAGCTTCAGCCTTAAAAATAGAAATAAAGATGATGAACATAAACAAAAATAAAATCAAAGTAGGCTCTATGCCCAGAAATCCAGAGCAATAAAATAAGTGCAGCAGGAAAATATTGCTGAAAAAAAAGAGTTTTCATACACACAAAAAAACACTTTGAAAATACCTTCTCTCAAATTTGAAAGGGTTGAGCATCTTAGTTATGGGAGGAAACCAAGAGTTTTCCACAAAGACCATATAAAATGTCTATATGAGCCCTTAAATTTGAGAATTACGAGTTTGATGATCCGAAATGATATCCTACTTGTCAGAGCTCAAGATCTCAACTAGAATTAGGTCTCCTGACTTCCTGTTTGTGGTTTCATCTACAGACAAGAACTATATCTATGGTTTATTGTTCTTCATAAGCAAGTCTTAAATACACTTAATTAGTAGGAGTTAGAAAGACAACATAAGCTGCAAAAAATAAAGGCATCAATATAAATAACTAACATAGTTTGCAAGAGTGATAGATATGGTACAGAAATCAGCTAATATATAGGTACCTCATTTTATCATTGTATTTTGTCATATTTAAAATAAAAATGTTTGGTAAATTTTGTACCAATGTATGTCTCCATTATCTGCCTGCCAAGCATGAGACGTATGTTCGATCCCTGAGTTACAAATATCCCCTGGAGAAAGAAATGACAACCCACTCCAGTATTCTTGCCTGGGAAATCTCATGGACAGAGTAGCCTGGCAGGCTACAGTTCATGAGGTCTCAAAGAGTGGGACATGACTTAGTGACCAAAACAGCAACAACAAAATGTCTCCATTAGGTCAAGAAAAAAAAATTAATTCTGGATACTGAAATAAAAGCAATTCAAAAAACAATAATTTTTTTTTCTCTCCATCAAACACGTTAGATGTAATTTTTCATGAAATAAATTGTGGTTTGATTCATGGACTGCTAGTAGCTATTGATAAATAGCTTTGAATCAATATGGACTTTGCATTCCAGTCAGCACTGGTCTATCAACTTCTCAAAATACCAGAGATAGAAACACAAAGCATGTTTGACCAATCAACACTGACTTTTGGAACTGAAATATAATAACATCACTGTTAAATTCTGTGACTGTTCTTTTTCATTTTAAACATTATTTGACATCTTGTCTTTAAAGAGATTATATCTGTATTTCTGCTTCTAAAGTGGCAAAGTCTTTGGCATTGCAAAGAATGTTCAGTTATTCTTCAAAATGTTAGGTGCACATTAAAGCAGTTTTAGAAAATCTCTCACAAGTTTTTCTGTTTAATTATGAAGTCTGTACTTCAGTATATTTGAACATAATGAAAAACTATGGTCTTATATAGGCCATGAAGGTAATTCAAATTAAGTATGCATGTGCCAGCAGTCAGGAAAACATGGAGAGGCAGAGGATAGTGTAGATAAACCAAAGAAAAGCAACAAGGCATGAGGGAAGCAGAGACTGATTATGGACTCAGAGAATGGATAGGAACCTAGATAGTCAATCAAGAGAGGAGGATTATAACAAGTAAATGGACCCAGGGAATCTTTGTAAACAAGATGTATGTGAATAACTAGTGGCTGAAGGAGTGGAAATGGAGATGTTTCAGAGATTTGCGTTAGAGGAAATTGACAGGAAAGAGCAGAATATGTGTTTATCTATGTCTCCTAAGACATTCCTTCTCAAACTTTGAAGTACATACAAATAACCTGGGGATCTTGTTAAAATGCATACTTGGAATCTCTATGCATATTTTGAAAAAAGCATATTTTCAGTACAGAAGCCTGGGATCTCCTAACAAGGTCCCAAGTGATATCTATGGTGTTGGTCTATGGACCACACTTTGTATAGCAAGATTCTAGAACATTCGTTTTATTTTAGCTCTGGCAATATGAAAAAATTTCTAGTTACTGAGCTGAGCTAATTATTATAATTCATTTAAGATTATAAATGGTATTAGAAGTCAAAATTTGATCTGATTACATTCATAAAGTATTGAGATACTGCTGCTAATTTTAACAAGAAAACTGATATGAAGTATCCTAGATACCTAGATTTTTCCCTATTTGAATTTGAAAGTTTTTGTTTATGCAGTGGTATTTAGTTTTGTATAGTCACCCAGGGAATCACCCACCCAATTATATAGGAAAAGTATTTTCTGTGAGGATGAGTGGTTAGCTACTGTTCTGTATCTTACTGTATCCAGTTGGCTAGATCATAGTAGGATTTGTTTTCTTCAGTCTAAAGAGCAAATGGTTTGACTTAAATAGTTTCATTTCATTGTAGACAACAATGCTTTTTTTTTAAACCTCATTTAGAAATGTGCCAGTGTTCTGATATAGGCATTTAAGTAAGTGATATTATGGAATAGGGCTTTTTGAAACAAAAGTACACTCAGCATCTTCACTGAAGGTAAGAAATTTAAGGTTTTAAAAATGTGAATTAAGTTGGTCAATAGTTTAACAACAATATTCTTCTTTCTGAATTGTTCAGTTGTTCAGTCACTAAGTCATGTCTTTGTGAACTCATGGACTGCAGCATGCCAGACTTCCCTGACCTTCACTGTATCCCAGAGTTAGCTCAAACTTATGTCCATTGAGTTGGCAAGGCCATCCAACCATCTCATCCTCTGGGCCACTTCTCCTGCCCTCAATCTTACCCAACATCAGGGTCTTTTCTAATGAGTCGGTTCTTCACATCAGGTAGTCAAAGTATTGGAGCTTGAGCTTCAGCATCAGTCCTTCCAGGGAATATCCAGGGTTGATTTCCTTTAGGATTGACTGGTTTGAGCTCCTTGCTGTCCAAGGGACTTTCGGGTCTTCTCCAGCACCACAATTTGAAAGCATCATTTCTTCAGCACTCAACCTCCTTTATGGTCCAACTCTCACATCTGTACATGACTACTGGAAAAACTATAGCCTTGACTATACAGACCTTTGCTGGCAAAATTATGTCTCTGCTTTTTAATATGCTATCTAGGTTTGCTATAGGTTTTCTTCCAAGAAGCAAGCATCTTTTAATTTTGTGCCTGCATTCATCATCTGTAGTGATTTTAGAGCTCTAGAAAATAAAATCTGACATGTTTCCACTTTTTTCTCACCTGTTTGCCATGAAGTGATGGGACTAGATGCCCAGGTCTTCATTTTTTGAAAGTTAAGTTTTAAACCAGCTTTATCTGTCTTCTTTTTCACCCTCAAAAAGAAGCTCTTTAGTTCTTTTTCAATTTCTGCCAATAGAGTGGTATCATCTGCATATCTGAAGTTGTTGATATTTCTCCAAGTAATCTTGATTCCAGCTTGTTATTCATCCAAAACAGCATTTCACATGATATATTCTGCATATAAGTTAAATAATCAGGGTGAAAATATAGGGCTGTGATGTATTACTTTTCCAGTTTTGAACCATGAATTCTTGTTCCATGTCCAGTTCTAACTGTTGCTTTTTGACCTGCATGCAAGTTTCTCAGGAAGCAGGTAAGGAAATACCAGAGTATTTCCATCTCTTTAAGAATTCTCCATAGATTGTTGTGATCTACACAGTAAAAAGCTTTAGTGTAGTCAATGAAACAGATGCTTTGCTGGAATTCCCTTGCTTTTTCTATGACCCAGTGGATGTTGGCAATCTGATCTCTGGTTCCTCTGGCTTTTCTACATCCACTTTGTACCTCTGAAAATTCTCAGTTCACCTACTACTGAAGCCTAGTTTGAATGATTTTGTATATAACCTTGCTAGCATGTGGAATAAATTTGTTTATATGGTAGTTTGAACATTCTTTGGTGTTTCCTTTCTTTGGGATTGGAATGAAAATTGCCCTTTTCCAGTCCTGTGGCTACTGCTGCATTTTCCAAATTTGCTGGCATATTGAGTGCAGCACTTTCACAGCATCATCTTTCAGGATTTGAAATAGCTGAACGGGAATTCCATCACCTCCACTAGCTTTGTTTGTTGTAATGCTTCCTAAGACCCACTTGACTTCACATTCCAAGATGTCTGGCTCTAGGTGAGTAATCATACCCTCGTGGTTATCTGGGTCATGAAGATCTTTTTTGTATAGTTCTTCTGTGTATTTTTTTTTCTTTTTTTAAATCTTAATAAAATATATTACATTATAAAATAAAAATAAGTAACAGATCTTTGGGGCTTTACACTGAGTTAGAGTTCCTATCAGAGGGATAACAGCACCACAGCCACACTGAATCCTCGTAAAGGAGGCACACGAATGACTGGGTTACAAGAGTTACAGATATGAGAGCTGCTCATTTCCCATAAACTACAGCTCACAGAAAACCAACAAAGGCACGAGATACAGACCATTCACTTATGAATGTGTAAAACTCAAGAAAGTCCACATCACTCTTGCCACCTCTTCTTAATTTCTTTTGCTTCTGTTAGGTTCATACCATTTCTGTCCTTATTGTGCCCATCTTTGTATGAAATGTTCCCTTGGTATCTTCAGTTTTTATGAAGAGAACTCTAGTCTTTCCTATTCTATTGTTTTCATCTATTTCTTTGCACTGTTCACTTAAGGAGACTTTCTTATCCCTCTTTGGTATTCTCTGGAACTCTGCATTCAGTTGGATATATCTTTCCCTTTCTCCATTACCTTTTACTTCTCTTTTTTCCTCAGGTATCTGTAAGACTTTCTCAGAAAGCCATTTTACCTTCTTGCATTTCTTTTTCTTTGGGATGTTTTTAGTCACTGCCTCCTTTACAATGTTATGAACTTCCTTCCATAGTTCTTTGGGCACATACTCTGTCTACCAGCTCTAATCCCTTGAATCTACTTGCCACTATATAATCATAAGGGATTTGATTTAGATCATACCTGAATGGTCTAGTGGTTTCCCTTACTTTCTTCAATTTAAGCATAAATTTTTCAGTAAGGAGCAGATAATTTGAGCCACAGTCAGCTCCAGGTCTTTCTGAATAAGAAAAATATATTTATCATCTTTATGAATTTAGAATCTAAAGAATTTACAGTGCATCAATTCTGACACCATCTATGGCTATATTCCTATATCCACTTGTCAGATAACTCACTGCCGAATTTTTTGTATATATATTCTACATGTCTCTTAATTCCCTTCTACAGAAAGCAGAAGGGTATTATTTACTGCAGAACTATTTAATTATGTAGTCTTCATTCACTGATTACTTAGCTTCTCCTTGAACACGAAATCAGGAATGAATAATGTTATAGGTCTCTTGTCTTCCTAATGATATTAAATGTCTACAAAGACATTATAAAGAAAAATTATCATTTTAAAGATGAAGATAAGGTAATGCATATTGAAAAAATATGTCTACAATGACTTAAACAATTGTGCAAGACACTAATTTTAGTTACTAAATTATGGCAGAAATATCATGTAGCTACTTGTTACTTATACATCAATGTTGATTGTTTAATTATTAAATGATCTGATTGTTTAATTATTAAGTGATCATCCCAGAATTCCAAGAGAATTATTTGGGACTTGATTCAGTCTCAAAATGTCTCTCCAGCTGGAGAGTCTGGATTTTTAAAACTAGACATTTTTTACCTCTGGTTACCAACTGCACAGTTTCTTTCTGTTTGAAATCGTAAGCCTGACTCTCCTCTGACTTTGTCACCTGTATCCCCACATAGCAACTGGTGAATAAGGGCACTGAAATGGTTTCACATCCAATCTGGGTTTCACTGAAGGAGCCTAGAATTATAGTTCTTGATATTAACCAACAGCCTGAGAAAGAAGTTATCTGGCTCCTTGGAAGAAAAGTTATGACCAAACTAGAGAGCATATTAAAAAGCAGAGACATTACTTTGCCAACAAAGGTCTGTCTAGTCAAAGCTATGGTTTTTCCAGTAGTCATGTATGGATGTGAGAGTTGGACTATGAAGCGAGCTGAGCACCGAACTGATGCTTTTGAACTGTGGTGCTGGAGAAGACTCTTGAGAGTCCCTTGGACTGCAAGATCAAATCAGTCCATCCTAAAGGAAATCACTCCTGAATATTCATTGGAAGAACTGATGCTGAAGTTGAAACTCCAGTACTTTTGCCACCTGATGCGAAGAACTGACTCAATGGAAAAGAACTTGATGCTGGGAAAGATTGAAGGCAGGAGGAGAAAGGGATGACAGAGGGTGAGATGGTTGGATGGCATCACCAACTCTATGGATGTGAGTTTGAGTAAGCTCCGGGAGTTGGTGATGGACAGGGAAGCCCGGCATGCTGCAGTCCATGGGGTCGCAGAGTCGGATATGACTGAGCTACTGCATTGAACTGAACTGAGCACCTTCTTATGTGCCCTGAAGTGCCCTGCCTTCTTAGCATTATCTTATTTTGCTAACTCTTTTCTAACCTCTATGGAATGTTCTATGTTCTCTAATGATTGATTTTTTTAAGGTTGACAAATAAAACTATATGTGTATATATATATATATGTAAGGAGTACAACATGGTGATTTGATATACATATACATAATGAACCCTGGAGAAGGTAATGGCAACCCACTCCAGTATTCTTGCCTGGAGAATTTCATGGATAGGGGGTCCTGGTGGGCTACAGTTCATGAGGTTGCAAAGAGTCAGACACGACTGAGTGACTAACACACAAACACACACACACACATACATAATAAAATGATTACCACAATTAAATTAATTAAACTCTAGTTCTCATGATATACAGTAGATCCTCAAATGTTGTTCATTCTGAAACTAGCAGTTTGTATTCTTCCATCAACATCTTTCAGTTTCCCCCACCTTCCAGTCCCTGGCAACCACCATTCTATTCTCTGTTTCTATGAGCTTGATTTTTGTTTTTTTCCTACGTAAGAATGATGCCATGCAGTATTCACCCTTTCCTGTCTGGCTAATTTCACTTAGCATAGTGACCTCCAGGTTACTCCATGTTTTCACAATTGGCAAGATATCCTCCTTTTTAATGGCTTGAATAACTTTTTATTGCATAATATACCACACTTTTTTAATCCATGCGTCTATCAAAAACAGATTATTTCCAAATCTTGGCAATTGTGAAAAATGCTGCAATGAACATGAAAGTGTAGGTATCTCTTCAAGATACTCATTTTGTTTACTTTGATATATATACAGAAGTGAAATTGCTGAATTATATGATAGTTCTATTTTTTAAATATTTGAGAAACCTCCATACTGCTTTCTACATGGCTGTACTAGTTTACTTCCTTGTCAACAGTATAAAATAGTTCCCTTTTCTCTATCCTCATCGACATTTATCATCTTTTGTATTTTTGATAATTGTCATTTGAACAGGTGTGGGATGACATCTCATTGTGGTTTTAATTCATATTTCCCTGATGAGCAGTGATGTTGAGAATCTTATAATGTAACTGCTGGCCCTTTGTATACCATCTTTGGAAAAATTTCTGTTTAGTTCCTTTGCTCATTTTTTTAATTGTTGAGATTGTTTATTTGCTATCAAGTTATGTGTGTTCCTTACATATTTTAAATATTAACCCTTTATCAGATATCGGGTTTGCAAATATTTCCTCTATTTCCACAATTACCTTTTTGTTTTGTTGATTGACTCCTTTGCTCTGCAGAAGCTTTCCAGGTTGATGTGGTCCTACTTTATTTTTGCTTTTGCTACCTTGTGCTTTTAGTATCATGTCTAAACAGTCACTAACAAAACCACCATTAAGGAGCTTTTTCCATGTTTTCTTCTAGTAATTTCATGGTTATAGGTCTTCCATTTAAGTCTTTAATCCATTTCAAGTTAACTTTTCTGAGTTTTGTAATATAGGAATCCAATTTTCATTCTTTTGCATGTGAATATCCAATTTTCTGAACACCGTTTATTGAAGAGATTATGCTGTCCACATTGTGTGTTCTTGGCATCTGGGTTAAATTTTAATTGACTGCAAACACATGGGTTTATTTCTAGGAACTATATCCTTTTCCATTAGTCTATGTGTCTGGTTTCATGCTCTACCATATTTTTTATTACTTTAGCTTTGTAATATAGTTTGAAATAGGGAAGCGTAATACCTCCAATTTTGTTATTTTGTCTCAAGATTATTCTGGCCAGCTGGGGGCCTTTTGTGGTTCTATGTGAAATTTGTCATGTGTGTTCCTAAAACAATTAGGATTTTAAAATAATAATCTATAATAAGGTGAGGTCTCCATAATCAAACAAAACAAAATCAAAAAATAAACAAAGAAAAAACAGAAGTTAGAAAATGAGGCAGGAAATTTTTTATTTACATAGAAACTTAAAATATGCTTATTTCAACAGACACTATAAAGTTTAAATCAAATGAGAGTGTGATAATATTTACAAATCTTTTAAGACAAGGGGTTGATATCAATAACATTCATTTTCTATAGGTGAATGACACCAATGAATAGACCCCACATTAGGCAAAGAACACCCCAGCCAATTTAGAAATAGTAGATACCAATTACTACACGAAATGTATCCAACCCCTCTAATATTCATGAAAATACTAATTTTAAAATACTATCATTTCCTCATTAGATTGGCAAAAGTTAGAAATATTGATAAATTCAATACTGGTAAAGTTATATTAATTATTTTATCCACCATTAGCAAGCACATAATTAAAATTTTTTGTTAAATATTTTATATCAGGTCATTTATTTGTTCAGTCATGTCTGACTTGTTGAGACCCCCATGGTCCACCAGGCTCCTCTGTCCATGGGAAATCTCCAGGCAACAATACTAGAGTGGGTTGTCTGTTCCTTCTCCAGGGAATCTTCCCAACCCAGGAATCGAACCCATGTTTCCCACATTGCAGGCATATTCTTTACCATGTGAGCCACTAGGGAAGCCCACTAAATAATTAGGCATTATTTATTAAAGTTTAGGGGATTCCCAGATGGTGCTAGTGGTAAAGAATTCACCTGCCAATGCAAGAGACACAAGAGTCATGGGTTCGACCATTAAAGTTTAAAATAATTATAATTTGAAGTTATCCACCTCCTTTCACACTCTACCCAGTTTATAAGAAAATTCTGTCTGCTCTACTTTAAAAATATATCCTCAGTACACCAGTACTTACTAGTGTGTGCATGTGTAAGTGCATGACTTACTTCACTCATGTCCAGCTCTTTGTGACC
Organism: Moschus berezovskii; assembly: GCF_049115385.1. Lineage (NCBI taxonomy): Eukaryota > Metazoa > Chordata > Mammalia > Artiodactyla > Moschidae > Moschus > Moschus berezovskii. Next base: position 72,930,041 of record NC_142470.1, on the reverse strand, counting down.
CTATGGACTGTAGCCCACCAGGCTCCTCTGTCTATGGGATTCTCCAGGCAAGAATACTAGAGTGGGTTGCCATGCCCTCCTCCAGGGGATCTTCCTGACTCAGGGATTGAACCTGAATCTCTTGGGTCTCCTGCATTGGCAGGTGGATTCTTTACCACTAGTGCCCCTGGAGAAGCCCCAATACATACTAATACCTAGTCCTAGTCCTACATCTCATAACCTCTAGGTTGAACTAACACAGTAGCCTCCTAAATAAGTCCCCTACATCCAACCTGTCTTCCTGTAGTATGTTCTTCTCAGAGTGGTCAAATCAGATCATGTCACCCCTACCCACTACACTACTTTGCCCTGCCTTCCCACAGATCTTAATCGCCCTTTAAAATTCTCCTACTTCTTTCTTTACACTTAATTGTAAGATCTAATTGTCTTTGCCATGGAACACAGGATCTCACATGATCTTACAAGTTACTGTTTGTAATTTTCTGAATCTTTTAACCACTCCCTTCTGCTTTCTCACTGAAGTTCAGCCTCACTCTTTTTTCTGTGCCTCAAAACAGGTTCCTCACTCTAGTTTTTACATTTGCTTTTACTTTTGTCTGAAATCTTTGCTTCTGTTCATGGTATGACTGTTTGCCACAAGTCACTGAATACTATACCTAAATATTGTTTCTTCAGACTTTTCCCACCATACTATCTGAAATAACAATCCCACACCCTGTCAAATGTGCTTTATTTGCTTTTCTTTTTAAAATTTTCACAGTAGTTACTACAACCTGCCATATTCTGTGTTCATTTGCATGTATGTTTATTGACTGTCTCCTCTAATAGCAGATAAGTTTCAAGAGAGCACTTCTTTATTGAATGCCTGCAATTATGCCTGGCACATACTAGGCACTCAGTAAACATTGTTCAAATAAAGAAAGAATATATGAATGGATATCATTTAAATATGTAAATCCACTTCTAGAACTCTCTTATTTAAAGAAGACAAGGTCACACAGAGCTACTCATACATCTATTTTCTTAGCTACTTTGAAACAACAAACTTCAGAAAAAATCCATGGATATAAAAGTTGAATCATTGAAGGTTCACCAGACAGCCAGTAAGGAAAAATGAGCTAGATTTTTATGTAAAGATCTGAACAGGTATCAATAATACATTGTTAACTCAAAAAAGCAGATAGCATACCTTTTTAACTACATATATATTATCTATGCTGTCTATCATACCTGAGATCTTCAAAAATTTGTGTAGTAACTACAAAAATGTTTAATTCTTTCTAGCCCAGGATATCCCCAAAGTATTTTGTCATTGAATCATTTTGTCTGAATATTATATTAACTTCGTAAGGAACATGATTGAAAAGAGAGCAATGGCTATATGATTTTGTATTTCATTGCAACATGATTTTCCATCTCTAGAATTCAAATTTAGAAGTACATACCAGAAAGTAAAGGCAGTGAGATCCATATGTTGATATGCTATTAAATATACATGTAATTTTCTCTTGTTATCATTGTGGAATGCTTTAGTTTGTTATCCAAAGTTGGGCAATTTCAACATTATTACATATTATTTCCAGAGAAATCAAAATAACAGAAAAATAGAATTAAAATTGACTAATTAGGTCATTCTAAAGGAGATCAATCCTGGATGTTCATTGGAGGGACTGATGCTAAAGCTGAAACTCCAATACTTTGGCCACCTCATGAGACGAGTTGACTCACTGGAAAAGACTCTGATGCTGGGAAAGGTTGGGGGCGGGAGGAGAAGGGGACGACGGAGAATGAGATGGCTGGATGGCATCACCGACTCTGTGGACATGAGTTTGAGTGTACTCCGGGAGTTGGTGATGGACAGGGAGGCCTGGCGTGCTGTGATTCATGGGGTCGCGGAGAGTCGGACACGACTGAGCGACTGAACTGAACTGAACTGAATTAGGTCACAGCATTTGATAGCTTCTGCTTACTTGACCCCTTTACCTTTCTCATTCCTTCTGTTTAACTTTTGATCAGTATTTGGCAGCTAGCCTATCCACCAAACCCGTGAATTAATAAAATACACATGGTGGTCTTATTTTTTTGAGGTATTTCTAAAGAACTGGCTTTCAAAGCTATAAAGACATTTCCCTACCAGAAAGTTTACATTTTATATTAAAAAGTTGACTTACCAAGAGTTTTTATGAAATGCACAAGATGTAAAAAGGAAATCTTATCATGGAAGATGACCACAGTTAAAACTCATTTTAAATGAACATGAGATATCATTTCACTTTCCAGGTAAGTAGTATTACCTTTTGAAATTAGAGCTAACTTAGTGATATTAGATTTAGGACTCTGAAAAATCAACCATGTTAGAATCAATCTCTTTTCCACCAGCCAAACAATTTGCTCAGTTCAAAATGGCATGCTGTATCTTCTAAAACGATGTTTAAATTTTAATGCATTTCCCCTATAAAACTTTCTTGCTCTAACTTTATTGGTACTCAACAATTCTAGAATATTTTATGAATTTGATCATTCCTTGTATTTCTTTACAGATTATTCCATTTTAAACCCCTGTTTGATATAAATCAGATTTCATAACATGACAGATAAATGGTATTCACTAGTGATAGAATTGGTATTTTTAGATCAACAAGAAAGTAGCAAGACTTAATCAATTAAATGCCAAAAAAAACATAGTGGTTTTATGGCTCAAATCCTATATTTAGTAGGTAACAGCTCTGCTATAACAAGACTACTGCATCACACCCACAGTAACTCTGGTCACTTCTTTATTTGCTGGAGCTAAAAAAATGGGATAAGGTTTTTGGTCTGGGAGAATGCCAGTTGACATCTAGAACATGGACACGGGAGAACAGGTCTCATCCTGTCAGTGGCTTGTTTTCTTGGTTCTTTAACTATACCATGAATTCCTAAGGGTGAACAACCTATTTCATTCATCTCTAAACTCAATCAGCAATGTGCCTGACTTAGTATGTGAGTTGATGAGTGAATTAATTGCTATTTAAGATGCTCTGAATTATTACAGTGCCTTGAAAATAAAGACTAAGGTTAAGGAAGAAATGATAGTAATGTGTTGTGGCCCAAAAATCAATGTTAATCATATCTTATTAAAACTACATGGCCCCCTCACTCCCATTTGAGTTTTAATGAGGTAAATATTCCTGTTATTTATAATAAATGTACTCTACTTCTTAATGTCTATGAATAGGAAAGAGTCTATGGCTATAGCTAAATAAAGCTAAGAAGCAAAAAAACAAATAAAAAATAACTGCTTATTTGATTTGTTAAAGGGCCTCTTAATAACCAATCTATTTTTTTTTAGCTTAAGCCTTCTATTTCTTTTATTGATACTCCTGACCCAGTTTTTTGAGAAATGAGTGCTCCTTCAGAAAGTTGATCTGTTGGAACTCTGTATTTTCTATCCTCCTGATATTCAAGGCCTATCACTCTATCACTTAGCTTCAAATAATGAGCATAACTTGGTATATTGAAAAGAGTCATCTGCGCATCTCAGTACATACTGCTAAGAGCATCTGGATGAGGAGAAAGGGACAACAGTTGAGCACTAAGGCTTTATGAACTCTGTAAAAGTATATGCAGCCATCCTCTGGTGTTCGTGAGGAAACTGGTTCCAGTTCCCCACCACCTCCAACTCCCGTTCCAGATTCCAAACTCTGAGGATGCCAAAGCCCTTATATAAATGGCGTGATAGAGGCAGCCTTGCATACCCATGTTCCCACAGAATCGAATTGTATACATGGTTGGTTGACTCTATCGCTGTGGAACCTGTGAATATAGAGGGGTGATTGTATAAATGTATTTTTAGCTTGGAAAGTAAGTCCATAGTTCTTTATTATCCATGCAGTGAATCTTGGGACTGCCCCACACTGGAAACATTTTTACCTTATTGTCCATGCAGCCACTGTTACTTGATCCTAAAGTTCCTTTTAAAAAAAAAAATCAACGTATAGACAAATTCTAGGGTCAAATACAATCTCTCATCTATGAAAATTTATCCACAGTTGTCTTAAAAATATAAGATTTAGAACTAAGATCAGTTGTACTGATTACTACAGGATGGTGCTGCTCCTAGACTCACAGCATGTATATGCTCCCATTCACGTTATTATACATATATCTTAGTCCACTGAGACTGCTATAGGAAAATGCTATAGACTGACTAGGCTTTGCAGGTGGCTCAATGGGTAAAGAATCTGCCTTCAATGCAGGAGACTCAAATTTGATCCCTGGGTTGGGAAGGTACCCCTGGAAGAGGGCATGGCAACCCACTTCAGTACTCTCGCATAGAGAATCCCATGAATGGAGAAGCCTAGAGTGCTACAGACCATAGGGTGGCAAAAAGTCGGACATGAGTAAAGCAACTGAGCATGCACGACTGCAAAGACATTTATTTCTCACAGTTCTGAAATCTGGGAAGTATAAAACTGAGGTGCCAAGAGTTTCACTATTCTGTGAGAAACCATTTCCTGGCCTTTTCTCAGTGTGTGCTTAAAGAGAGAAAAAGAGAAAGAACTTTTGTATCCCCTTTTTCTTATAAAGACACTAATCCTATCATGTGGGTCCCACTTTCATAACCCGATCTAAACCTAAATACCAATACTTCCCATAGACACTACATCCAATACCATCATACTAGGAATTAGAGCTTCAAAAGTTTTAATTTTGAGGGCACACAAACATTTAACCCTTAGCAACACGCATTTAGACATACATACTCTCATTTAGACACATTCATATTTATATCTATATTTCTATATCTACTTCTCTATATTGATAACTATATTTATGCTGTCAGCAATTCAAATTCAATACCATAGAGTTCATTCCATGTTTGTAACTATTCTTTGACAGTAAGAAATCAAACTTATTTATTTGATCAACACTCTCCTACACATGGACCAGTCACATGCTCCTACCTCTGTTCTAACCCCCATGGATATTATCTTCTCATCCTACTCTGAATCCAACACTCTACACTGGGTATCCCTGCCCACTGCATTCTTACATGAATAGTCTGCTCATTCTGCTGGCCACTGACACCCTGCAACAGACTACTCTTATTCCCACCCCATTTTGACACTCTCGTTACCCTCTTTATCTGCCCTCCTAAACTGATTCTGTTTAATCTACTCGGTATTTACTGTTCCAGGCAGAATCATTGCCATTGTTGTCTTTATTCTGCTTTGGTTCTAACCTTCTGCCATGTTGTGGAGGTCTCATCAGATTCACAAGAATGCCTGCTTTTCTCAGCCCATCTATTGGCTTTTCGCCTGATTTGTTCATGGAGAGAAGTCCAGGGAAGGGGATGACAGAAAAGATAGAGGAAGTAGAGGAAGAGAAGAAAAAGGAATGCCAATAGACTTTTAAATGCACATCAGTGTATGCTTATGAACAAAACAAAACTAGTTATGCCTGGCAATAGCTCTCACCACTTTAAAATTCCTAAAATATTGTACACTGTTGGAATCAGTATGTCCCATTGAGTAACAGGGTCAGTGAAAGTTTTGTTATAGACTTAGAAGTTCAAAAACCACCAAGAAAAAGTACACACAAAGATTTTCAACATAATGTTCCTCTTTAAGTTCTATCTGGGTTCAATTTAAAAAGTTATAGCAGTCATTTATATCATAAACCAGCATTCAACAAGAACTTGTCGAAAATAGTTTATGGGGGAAATATATGGTCAGAAACAGAGATATTACCAGGCTTATCAAAGGATCAGGCTTGAGTTTTAAAGTTGGTAGGAAAAGTAATTAAGAATAGGGACTCTGCAGCCTAATGCTCTGGTTAAAGTCCTGGTACAGACACTTACTAAACTGTTGTTAGACAAATTGATTAACATTTCTGTCTTTCAGTTCCATCCTCTATAAAATGGGAATCATAGCAGTGACCACCTTATTGATTTGTCATGAGGATTAAGTGAGATTATTTTTCTAATTAGCTGACATTTCTCACACATATTATTGTCTATATGTTTACTGCCACTTAGGGTAGAGATGGTGGCCACTTATTAAGAGTCCGCTCCTGTGAGACAGGGAAGGCAGCCTGTCAGCCTGAAGTGAAATGCAATTTGATAGAAGAGGAAATTCCTTAGAAAGCTAGATCTATGAGTGTGGTTAAACAGAAATCTGGAAGCTAGGTCAGAATTAAAACTGTATTGTAAGGTAAAGTTTAAATGACATTACAGTTTTGAGACAGGCATTATGTCTGTTCATTGCAGTAAACAAGTAAAAAGACAAGAGGGAGTTTTATCTTGGGTTTTCCAAGAGTAATGGAGATAAATATGTCCAGTACTGCACAATATTTGGCCCATATTATTTAATGAAGTATAACAAAGAGGTAGCAGTAATGGCCTCCACCTTTTCCCCACAAAAGGGTAGAGGATATTGAGCCATAACACAAAACTACACAGAATATATTAGACATTTGCTGATTTGGTACTTCTGTGCTATTTGCCTATAGAAGAGAGTGAAGGAAAGCAGAATTTGCCATTCCAAAATATGTCTCATTGACATAAGGATTATTTTGAGCTAATATTTTTTTTGGGAAACTGCACACACTGGAGAAGCTCTAGAAAAGGAGTAGGAGTTACTCTTTCCTAAGAGACATTTACTTTTATGAAGTAAATAGCCATTTGTGAGATTCTCTCCCTTTCTGTGAGCTTCTCCAGTGGCTCAGCAGTAAAGAATTCCCCTGTAATGCAGGAGACTTTCAGGAGACATAGGTTTAATCCCTGGATCAGAAAGATCTCCTAGAGTAGGTAATGGCAACCCACTCCGGGATTCTTGCCTGGGAAACCTCATGGACAGAGGAGCCTGGTGGGTTTCAGTCTGTTGGGTCACAAACAGTCGGACAGGACTTAGTGACTCGACTACAGCAGCAACAACTTCCTTTCTGTACCAGAAATGGATGACTAAATCTCTAGAAACTCTTAGCAATGATGAAGGCTACTGACTTAAATCTGCTTAACAATACCCTGATTTACTGAATTTTTCCTGGCAACTTCCAACAACTGCCCTCCCTCACCCCCATACATCTGCTATCTTTAGTTGGGTATGTTCTATAGGGTGGTGGCTTGGATTGTTTCAAAGTGATTCAGTTTTCCTGGGTATCTCCTATGTAAGCAGAAGCTATATGTATCATTAAACCTCTATTTGTTTTTTTTTGTTAATATTTTTATTGCAGGGGCTGTCTCAGCCAAGAGCCTAGAAAGGGTAAAGTTAGTTTTCTCACCCCAAAAGAGTAGTCAGACCAACTTCTCCCTTTCCAAATTATTAAGGCTTCATTGTAATTTATATGTTTTATTCTTTTGGAGTTAATGACTCTCCATTTCTAAATCAAACAATATGAATCTGTAAAGGGTACAGGTGGGTGACAAGTCTCCCAGTAGCATGGAAGTCTACAAGGTAGAGGCTGCTTACATTGTGAAACCTTTTAACACCACCCTGATCTTCCATATGCTTTTTTTTTTTTTTTTTAACTTCAGGAGACAGCCAGTATGTTAACTTGAGAGTGATTAGTCACAGTGAAAGAAAATCTATCATCAACCAAGAACATGACTTAGGTTGTCAGGAGACAAAAAATATATTACTCAATAGGTTGTCCTTTCCATTCATTTCTACTAGGATTCAGGCTGTGATTTGCCAAGGGTCCCAGTCACCATTATTCTCAATATGGAATAATGGTGTATCTAGCCACAATCATATCTCCTGAAAATAATCTCTACTTTCAAGGGGTAGAGTTAGCACCCAGGGTATAATAAATCAAATGTAAAATGCTACTGGGAAAGTCATAAATTTTAGCAAATAAGAATTTAGCAGAGTGGATTGAATGTGTCTGTGTCTCAGAGAAAGAGGGAGCCGAATGAGGCAAACAGCATGGTTCCTACATTCTTCAGCTGCTTCCTAGTATCTTTAGAGGGTCTCTTCTTTGAAAGTACTGGCAGTTACCCATCACAGAGTAGCACATCAACAAGTGGATCTTATTATACACAAGAAATATTGAAAATATTGAAAATGTAATTACTGAGTATATTGTGAGGTTTAATCGCTCAGTCTTGTCCAACTCTTTGTGACCCCATGGGCTATATAGCCCGCCAGGCTCCTCTGTCCATTGAATTTCCCAGACAAGAATACTAGAGTGGGTTGCAATTTCTTACTTCAGGGAATCTTCCCAACCCAGGAACTGAACCCATGTCTCCTGCACTGGCAGGCAGATTCTTTACTGCTGTACCACCAAGGAAGCCCAACTGAGCACAGAAATTTTTATAAGTACAGAAATGGGCCAATCTTTACTGCAACTGGAGCCCTTATATTGAAACTTATATCCATGTATTCAGAGGATTCACTCACAGTTTGTTTTATTTTTTTTTCAATACATCTTAAATTCTGTTCTATACAATAAAATTATAATAAGTGCTTAGAATTCCTGTCACCCAATAAGGTTTAATATAGCATTTGAATTTTTACTTTTTTGAGTAGATATATCAACAGTATACTACATTTGCTTAAAGTTAAATATACTATATTTATCATTTTGCTGCTGTGACAATGAATTCATCAAATTTCAGATATTTATTTCTATTTATGTCACATGGTTGGGGCTATGAATCCACTACTATAGGTCTCCTCTTTGTGTCCTTTAATTCCAGAATTGAGGAACAGTCCTTATTTGAAACATAATATCCCTATAGTTTAGGGAAATGAGTAAGTGGATTGGTGGCAAACATAATGGCTTTAAAAGTCTCTGCCTAGATGTGGTATATGTCATGTCATACATTCACTGTCTAAAACTTGGGTAAGCCCCAAACAATATCATGGAGACATAGACTCCTCCCCAAACAAAAAAATGCAAGTCATAAGGCAAAAGATTGGAATGAATGAGTTTCTTGCAAAAAAAAAGTTGGGAATAAATATACAATGCATAATATATACTCAACATATAGTCTATAAATATCATTAGTGTTGGACTAACTAAAGGTTGTCATAACTCAATGTTCACAAATGGTTAAGCAGTTTGAATTAGTTTTCATATTGTAAACAGACTATGGGAATGGGACAGAAAGAATCCGTTGGTTAAATTAACCAAATAGATTTTACAGTTAGAAACTTTTTCATACATTAAAATATATATATATGTATATATTAAGGTATACCTTATAGGGTTCAGTTCAGTTCAGTTGCTCAGTCGTGTCGACTCTTTGCGACCCCATGAATCACAGCATCCAGGCCTCCCTGTCCATCACCAACTCCCAGAGTTCACTCAAACTCATGTCCATCGAGTCAGTGATGCCATCGAGCCATCTCATTGTCGTCCCCTTCTCCTCCCACTCCCAATCCTTCCCAGCATCAGAGTCTTTTCCAGTGAGTCAACTCATCACATGAGGTAGCCAAAGTACTGGAGTTTCGGCTTTAGCATCAGTCCCTCCAATGAACACCCAGGATTGATCTCCTCTACAATGGACTGGTTGGATCTCCTTGCAGTCCAAGGGACTCTCAAGAGTCTTCTCCAGCACCACAGTTCGAACGCATCAATTCTTCAGCGATCAGCTTTCTTCACAGTCCAACTCTCACATCCACACATGACCACTGGAAAAACCATAGCCTTGACTAGACGGACCTTGGTTGGCAAAGTCTCTGCTTTTTAATATACTATCTAGGTTGGTTATAACTTTCCTTCCAAGGAGTAAGCGTCTTTTAATTTTATGGTTGCAATCAGCATCCGCAGTGATTTTGAAGCCCCAAAAAAATAAAGTCTGACACTGTTTCCACTGTTTCCCCATCTATTTCCCATGACGTGATGGGACCAGATGCCATGATCTTTGTTTTCTGAATGTTGAGCTTCAAGCCAACCTTTTCAATCTCCTCTTTCAGTTTCATCAAGAGGCTTTTGAGTTCCTCTTCACTTTATGCCATAAGGTTGGAATCATCTGCATATCTGAGGTGACTGATATTTCTCCCAGCAATCTTGATTCCAGCTTGTGCTTCTTCCAGCCCAGGGTTCCTCATAATGTACTCTGCATATAAGTTAAATAAGCAGGGTGACAATATAGGGTGGTTAAAGGAATTGAAACAAGAGAAATGAAATCCCAAAATATATGATGCAGAGTACCACATACAGCAATAAATGTTATTTTCCATCTGATTTCTTACACAGAATCAAATGAATATTTCTAGTCTTCAAAATAGTCAATATAAATTAGATATATAGAGTGTAGCAAAATAAAATACTTGAATACATTTTATTGGGCTATAACAGTGGATATAGTCTGAAATAGTATCACAAGTTTTCAAAATTCATATATGCTATCTATCATTTTTTTCTTGCATAAGAATAACAATGAAAAATAAAAGAGAAATAGGGAGAACTGAAGTCTAAGGGCTAGGCTGAGTACATTTCATGCCATATTACAAAATTTAATGCTTTTTTTAATTGAAGAATTTAAGTTGCTGGGCAATAATTTTTAAAAATGCACTAAACCTAATACTATTGCTATTGAAAGCTTGAATAAATGAATACTGCAAAAATATTTAATTTAAACATATATATTTATTCCTGTATTTTTTTTTCAGTCCTCTTTAAATTTTTTGCTCAAAAGAAATTCCTAGCAAGATTTATTTAGGACATAGCATTTTTAAGTGTCTAAACCAAACTTGATAGTATATTAAAAAGCAGAGACATTACTTTGCCAACCAAGGTCCGTCTAGTCAAGGCAATGGTTTTTCCCATGGTCATGTATGGATGTGAGAGTTGGACTGTGAAGAAAGCTGATCACCGAAGAATCGATGCTTTTGAACTGTGGTGTTGGAGAAGACTCTTGAGAGTCCCTTATACTGCAAGGAGATCCAACCAGTCCATTCTAAAGGAGGGACTGATGCTAAAGCTGAAACTGCAATACTTTGGCCACCTCATGCGACGAGTTGACTCACTGGAAAAGACTCTGATGCTGGGAAAGGTTGGGGGCGGGAGGAGAAGGGGACGACGGAGAATGAGATGTCTGGATGGCATCACCGACTCTGTGGACATGAGTTTGAGTGTACTCCGGGAGTTGGTGATGGACAGGGAGGCCTGGCGTGCTGTAATTCATGGGGTCGCGGAGAGTCGGACACGACAGAGCGACTGAACTGAACTGAACTGAAAACCAAAATGCTAAGATTTGTTCAATTGTTTATATTATTAACTAAGTGGTGCACTTACTTTATCCCAAATGCCCCCTCAATCTTTCCAAACTTTTTGGAAAAGAATCAATATATAAAGAAAGAAAAAAAAAAAGTATTCTGATCTTGGAAGTAATAAATCAGTATGCAAAGGATTATATTATAGTATTTCATAAAGAACAGTGACCAAGACAGCCTTAATATTCCCATATGTTTAAATTTTATAGACAGATTTCTTCCTGACTACAGGCCCTTGACCACACTTGTCCTCCAGCATTTACTTGCCACTGTAATTCTTTCTCTACCCCTTTGAAGTGTAATTTTTTTCCCCCAGTGTCTTTGCCAGTTTTGTAGGAGAGGAGTATCTTTCTCAAGGACCTGGAAGCCATCCCTTCAAAATGTAATCATCAAAAAAAGACTGTACCCCTTTCTTTGGTCTCTGTGGGATGATAGAAGCTTGACTTAGATGAGAGCCAGTTAGCAAATGCCAAAGAATGCTCAAACTACCGCACAATTGCACTCATCTCAGACTCTAGTAAAGTCATGCTCAAAATTCTCCAAGCCAGGCTTCAGCAATATGTGAACCGTGAACTTCCAGATGTTCAAGCAGGTTTTAGAAAAGGCAGAGGAACCAGAGATCAAATTGCCAACATCCGCTGGATCATGGAAAAAGCAAGAGAGTTCCAGAAAAACATCTATTTCTGCTTCATTGACTATGCCAAGGCCTTTGACTGTGTGGATCACAATAAACTGTGGAAAATTCTGAAAGAGATGGGAATCCCAGACCACCTGACCTGCCTCTTGAGAAACCTGCATGCAGATCAGGAAGCAACAGTTAGAACTGGACATGGAACAACAGACTGGTTCCAAATAGGAAAAGGAGTACATCAAGGTTGTATACTGTCACCCTGCTTATTTAACTTCTATGCAGAGTACATCATGAGAACACTGGGCTGGAAGAAGCACAAGCTGTAATCAAGATTGCTGGGAGAAATATCAATCACTTCAGATGTGCAGATGACACCACCCTTATGGCAGAAAGTGAAGAGGAACTAAAAAGCCTCGTGATGAAAGTGAAAGAGATTGAAAAGTTTGGCTTGAAGCTCAACATTCAGAAAACAAAGACCTCACTCTGTATAATAGGCTCCAATTTCATCCACCTCATTAGAACCGACTCAAATGCATTCTTTTTGATGACTGAAAAATACTCCATTGTGTATATGTACCAAAGCTTTCTTATCCATTCATCTGCAGATGGGCATCCAAGTTGCTTCCATGTCCTCGCTATTATAAACAGTGCTGCAAGAGGGAGGATATGGGAAAGAGGGAGGTGGGAGGGGAGTTCAAGAGGGGAAATACATGTACATCCGGGGCAGATTCGTGTCAATGTATGGCAAAACCAACCAATATATTAATGTAAAGTAATTTGCCTCCAATAAAAAAAAATCTAAGAAAAGAAAAAAAAGAAAACAAAGACCGTGGCATCTGGTCCCATCACTTCATGGGAAATAGATGGGGAAACAGTGGAAACAATGTCAGACTTTACTTTTTGGGGGCTCCAAAATCACTGCAGATGCTGATTGCAGTCATGAAATTAAAAGACACTTACTCCTTAGAAGGAAAGTTATGACCAACCTAGATAGTATATTAAAAAGCAGAGACATTACTTTGCCAACAAAGGTCCGTCTAGTCAAGGCTATGGTTTTTCCCGTGGTCATGTATGGATGTGAGAGTTGGACTGTGAAGAAAGCTGATCGCCGAAGAATCGATGCTTTTGAACTGTGGTGCTGGAGAAGACTCTTGAGAGTCCCTTGGACTGCAAGGAGATCCAACCAGTCCATTCTAAAGGAGATCAGTCCTGGATGTTCATTGGAAGGACAGATGTTGAAGCTGAAACTCTAATACTTTGGCTACCTCATGCGATGAGTTGACTCACTGGAAAAGACTGATGCTGGGAGGGATTGGGAGCAGGAGGAGAAGGGGACGACAGAGAATGAGATGGCTGGATGGCATCACCGACTCGATGGACATGAGTTTGAATGAACTCCGGGAGTTGGTGATGGACAGGGAGGCCTGGCGTGCTGTGATTCATGGGGTCCAAAGAGTCGGACACGACTGAGCGACTGAACTCAACTGAACTGATGGTTTATTCACATTGATCAACTCCCCCACCTAAAGTCCTGCAGTACTTCCCCACCAGCTCATCCCTGTGCTTAAAATTTCTTTACAGTAAAGAGTCTGTCTGCGATGCGGGAGACCTGGATTTGATCCCTGAGTTGGGAAGATCCTTTGGAGAAGGAAATGGCTTCCCACACCAGTATTCTTTCCTGGAGAATTCTATGGACAGAGGAGCCCGGTGGGCTACAGTCCTCGGGGTCACAAAGAGTCAGACATGACTGAGTGACTAAATTTTGCTTCAAAAGTGTTGAGACCAATCTCTCTCCCCTATCTCAATAATCTAGACTCTATTTCAGTAGTCATGAAAAAACCTTGTTCTATACTATGTAGTTTTTCTTTGACAACAGAAATAACTCCTTCCTGTACTAGATTAAATACAGCCCTAATTAATGGCAGGAAAATATACTTTTTAAAGCTTTTAAACTCCTCATAGGGAAGTCACAAACTGAAACGACTTTTAAGATCACCAAAAATGTCAGATGATATCTGCTCCATACTAAAACAAAACAAAAGCACTTAACTTTTGTAGTCCTTATTAAAAAAAAAAAATTGAAAGTGACAACGTTTGCTTCAGAGTGACTCACATTTCATGAAGCAGCCAAAGAAAATTAAATTTACTTGAAGCCACCCAAACCCTGTTTCACTGTATCAGTGTGTGGCAGAAATAATACTATGGCACATAAATCCATTTTCCATTTTAGAAAGACAAGGCTTCTGTAATGAGATGAAGTGCAGAAAGCAGCATTATCATATATTGTCATTGAAATATATTTCCCTGGTGGTTTTGCCCACAAAAGTATGAAATTGAGATGGAAAATAAAATAGGTAATAATGTAGACAGAAGGTTAGTGAGTACGCATTATCTAAAATGTGTGACTTGCTTAAACAAACAGTTGGTTTTCTGATTGATGGGAATTCAGATTAGATCTTTAGAAGTCCTAAATTTAAGGTGATGTAAGTCTGAAAGCATCAGAGATTCGTATCAGCTTTACTGTTCCAATCTACTGGCAAGATAAGATGCAATAAATACATGAAGATAAGATGAGCCTTGCTTTTGCTGGAAAAAAAAATAAAAAGAACTAAAGAAAGATCCTATAGTTCAGGGCAGTGGATTGGGAAGTGGACCAACCTCTCTCATTTCTATAAGAAAAATGAAAATTCTGTGATGCTGTCTAAATTGGTTTGATACTGTTGAGGAACCATTAGAATTGGTGAGACATGATCAGTACCCACCTTATATTTTGTTCTTTCTTCCTGGAAAGTCAAAACAATGTACATTTTATCCAAAGCCTAAATAAGTAAATAAAAAAAAAATTTTTTTCCAGATGTTTTTAAAAGATACACCATTTTTTATTGTTTCTTCAGCTTTTTGAAAATAAAAAATATCAAGTTTACAGTCCTAGTGGAGTGCTATTTTTAATGAAAAGATGAATTTTAGAAATAGAATAACTTTTTCAGTTTCTTAGTACTGATTAACTAAAAAGGCAATTGTTTCTCTAAAAAAATCTATATATCTCTCCATTCATTTATCTATACATCTATCATATCTCAATTAAATATGTATTATCTTCATATAGAAGACAGATATTTAGAAGCTGGCATAGTGTCTGACACTTAACAGATAAACACACATACAATAAGAAATTATATTTCAACCTAAAATTTATTTTTACTTTGTTATTTACTCTGGCCAAATACAAACATTTAGTATGTCTCAAAGAATATTGTTTTCATCTTCTCAAAAACTAGTAGGACAAAATGGAATGGAATATACCAAGAGAACCATCAGCCATCCTGCAGAAGCAAAGCTGGGGTATTTCTTGCTGTTAGCTATAAGTTCATGGACTGGGTAGACTTTCTCTTGGAAAACATTTACAACAGGTCTTAGATTACCCACTTTCATTAGAAAAATAACATTGTTTTGATAGCTTAAGGTGAACGATGTTGGATTCATGATCTCTGAAGAAGAAGATTTAGCTTCGGGACCAGAGACCAGGCTTGACCAGTCAGGGTTCTTGTGTGGCAGAAGTTTATTTACAGTGAAAAGAGACAGAGAAAGCTTCTACACAGACATCAGAAGGGGATGGAGGGTGCCCCAGTCTTAGCAAAAGAGCTACATAATTTTTTAATTGGTTATTACAACAACTCAAAAGAACTCTCAAGGTTGCAAAGATCTTACCAGACCCACTCCCCTGATTTACACTTTAAAATAACAGGATTAGTCTGAAGGTTTTCAAGAAGGAGAAACTGTCCTCAAGCAGGATACATTGTTGTTATACAATGCTTCAGTTCAGTTCAGTCGCTCAGTCGTGTCCGACTCTTTGCGACCCCATGAATCACAGCACGCCAGGCCTCCCTGTCCATCACCAACTCCCGGAATTCACTCAAACTCATGTCCATCGAGTCGTGATGCCATCCATCCATCTCATTCTCTGTCGTCTCCTTCTCCTCCTGCCCGCAATCCCTCCCAGCATCAGAGTCTTTTCCAGTGAGTCAACTCGTCGCATGAGGTGGCCAAAGTATTAGAGTTTCAGCTTCAACATCTGTCCTTCCAATGAACACCTGGGACTGATCTCCATTAGGATGGAGTATTTGGATCTCCTTGCAGTCCAAGGGACTCTCAAGAGTCTTCTCCAGCACCACAGTTCAAAAGCATCAATTCTTCGGCGATCAGCTTTCTTCACAGTCCAACTCTCACATCTATACATGACCACGGGAAAAACCATAGCCTTGACTAGACGGACCTTGGTTGGCAAAGTAATGTCTCTGCTTTTTAATATGCTATCTAGGTTGGTCATAACTTTCCTTCCAAGGAGTAAGCGTCTTTTAATTTCATGGCTGCAATCAGCATCTGCAGTGATTTTGGGGCCCCAAAAAGTAAAGTCTGACATTGTTTCCACTGTTTCCCCATCTATTTCCCATGAAGTGATGGGACCAGATGCCATGATCTTCATTTTCTGAATGTTAAGCGTTAAGCCAACTTTTTCACTGTCTTTCACTTTCATCAAGAGGCTTTTTAGTTCCTCTTCACTTTCTGCCATAAAGGTGGCATATCATCTGCATATCTGAGGTGACTGATATTTCTCCCAGCAATCTTGATTCCAGCTTGTGCTTCTTCCAGCCCAGCATTCCTCATGATGTACTCTGCATATAAGTTAAATAAGCAGAGTGACAATATACAGCCTTGATGTACTTCTTTTCCTATTTGGAACCAGTCTGTTGTTCCATGTCCAGTTCTAACTGTTGCTTCCTGACCTGCATGCAGGTTTCTCAAGAGGCAGGTCAGATGGTCTGGTATTTCCATCTCCTTCAGAATTTTCCACAGTTTATTGTGATCCACACAGTCAAAGGCTTTGGCATAGTCAATGAAGCAGAAATAGATGTTTCTCTGAAACTCTCTTGCTTTTTCTATGATCCAGCGGATGTTTGATCTCTGGTGCCTCTGCCTTTTCTAAAACCTGCTTGAACATCTGGAAGTTCCTGGTTCACGTATTGCTGAAGCCTGGCTTGGAGAATTTTGAGCATCACCTTACTAGCATGTGAGATGAGTTCTATTTTGCGGTAGTTTGACATTCCCTTTCTTTGGGATTGGAATGAAAACTGACCTTTCCCAGTCCTGTGGCCCCTGCTGAGTTTTCCAAATTTGCTGGCATATTGAGTGCAGCACTTTCACAGCATCATCTTTCAGGATTTGAAATAGCTCAACTGGAATTCCATCACTTCCACTAGCTTTGTTAGTAGTGATGCTTTCTAAGGCCCACTTGACTTCACATTCCAAGATGTCTGGCTCTAGGTGAGTGATCACACCATCATGATTATCTTAGTCGTGAAGATCTTTTTTTGTTCAGTTTTGTGTATTCTTGCCACCTCTTCTTAATATTTTCTGCTTCTGTTAGGTCCATACTATTTCTGCCCTTATCAAGCCCATCTTCGCGTGAAATGTTCCCTTGGTATCTCTAATTTTCTTGAAAAGATCTCTTGTCTTTCCTATTCTGTTTTTTTCCCTCTATTTCTTTCTATTGATCACTGAGGAAGTCTTTCTTATCTCTCCTAGCTATTCTTTGGAACTCTGCATTCAGATGCTTATATCTTTCCTTTTCTCCTTTGCTTTTCGCTTCTCTTCTTTTCACAGCTATTTGTAAGGCCTCCTCAGACAACCATTTTGCATTTCTTTTCCATGGGGATGGTCTTGATCCCTGTCTCCTGTACAATGTCACGAACCTCAGTTCCTTAGTACAGAGTTTAAACTGAAATGTTTTGTTTATAATCATTGGTTCTGGGCTTAAAGAAAAAGTTTTCTGAGACTAAGACTAAGAATTGTAGAGGAGAAAAAATGTTTGTCCTTTTTTCCTCCTTGAGAATTCCAGACCCTATCTCCTCTTCGAGAACCTCCTCAGGGACCCAGGGCTTCCTTATCAACCTACCTAGAAACTGATTCTCGCAGTTTCTGACAAAGAAAAGAATACAAGAATATTATGTGGACTTCCCTGATGGTTCAGACTCTAAAGAATCTGCCAGCAATGCAGGAGACACAGGTTTGACTTCTGAGTCAATAAGATCCCCTGGAGGAGGGAATGGCTACCCACTCCAGTATTCTTGCCTAGAGAATTCCAAGGACAGGGGAGCCTGGTGGGCTACAGTCCATGGAGTCTCAAAGAATCAGACATGACTGAGTGACTGACACTTTGACTTCTTTTCATCTTTTTATCTTCATGAGAACTGAAGATGAACATCTTTAGGTACTCTAAATAAGAAAGAAACTTGTGATTAATTTATCATTTTTATTTAAAAAAATTAAGTATATTATCTTAAAGGAATGAGGCAATATTCAGATTATTTCTGTAAAACATGACCATTAATAAATATCTCTTCTTTATTTTTCAATTGACCTTTACACAAGGGTCATATCTCCTTGGGCTTTATGCATGCCAGAGGGCTCAGATTTAATTTTTCTTAAGTAGGGAAAACCACTAGACCATTCAGATATGACCTCAATCAAATCCCTTATGATTACACAGTGGAAGTGAGAAATAGATTTAAGGGTCTAGACCTGATAGATAGAGTGCCTGATGAACTCTGGACGGAGGTCCGTGACATTGTACAGGAGACAGGGACCAAGATCATCCCTAGAGAAAAGAAATGCAAAAAAGCAAAATGGCTGTCTAAGGAGGCCTTACAAATAGCTGTGAAAAGAAGAGAAGTGAAAAGTAAATGAGGAAAGGAAAGATATAAGCATCTGAATGCAGAGTTGCAAAGAATAGCAAGGAGAGATAAGAAAGCCTTCCTCAGCAATCAATGCAAAGAAATAGAGGAAAACAACAGAATAGGAAAAACAAGAGATCTTTTCAAGAAAATTAGAGATATGAAGGGAACATTTCATGCAAAGATGGGCTCGAGAAAGGACAGAAATGGTATGGACCTAACAGAAGCAGAAGATATTAAGAAGAGGTGGCAAGAATACACAGAAGAATTGTACAAAAAAGATCTTCACGATGAAGATAATCACAATGGCGTGATCACTCACCTGTACCCAGACATCTTGGAATGTGAAGTCAAGTGGCCTTAGAGAATCACGACGAACAAAGCTAGTGTAGGTGATGGAATTCCAATTGAGCTATTTCAAATCCTGAAAGATGATGCTGTGAAAGTGCTGCACTCAATATGCCAGCAAATTTGGAAAACACAGCAATGGCCACAGGACTGGAAAAGGTCAGTCTTCATTCCAATCCCAAAGAAAGGCAATGCCAAAGAATACTCAAACTACCGCACAATTGCACTCATCTCACACGCTAGTAAAGTCATGCTCAAAATTCTCCAAGCTAGGCTTTAGCAATATGTGAATTGTGAACTTCCAGATGTTCAAGCAGGTTTTAGAAAAGGCAGAGGCACCAGAGATCAAATTGCCAACATCCGCTGGATCATGGAGAAAGCAAGAGAGTTCCAGAAAAACATCTATTTCTGCTTCATTGACTATGCCAAGGCCTTTGACTGTGTGGATCACAATAAACTGTGGAACATTCTGAAAGAGATGGGAATCCCAGACCACCTGACCTGCCTCTTGAGAAACCTGTATGCAGGTCAGGAAGCAACTGTTAGAACTGGACATGGAACAACAGACTGGTTCCAAATAGGAAAAGGAGTACGTCAAGGTTGTATATTGTCACCTTGCTTATTTAACTTATATGCAGAGTACATCATGAGGAATGCTGGGCTGGAAGAAGCACAAGGTGGAATCAAGATTGCCGGGAGAAATATCAATAATCTCAGATATGCAGATGACACCACCCTTATGGCAGAAAGTGAAGAGGAACTCAAAGGCCTCTTGATGAAAGTGAAAGAGGAGAGTGAAAAGTTTGGCTTGAAGCTCAACATTCAGAAAACGAAGATCATGGCATCTGGTCCCATCACTTCATGGGAAATAGATGGGGAAACAGTGGAAACCGTGTCAGACTTTATTTTTTTGGGCTCCAAAATCACTGCGGATGCTGATTGCAGCCATGAAATTAAAAGACGCTTGCTCCTTGGAAGGAAAGTTATGACCAGCCTAGATAGCATATTAAAGAGCAGAGACATTACTTTGCCAACCAAGGTCCGTCTAGTCAAGGCTATGGTATTTCCCGTGGTCATGTATGGATGTGAGAGTTGGACTGTGAAGAAAGCTGATTGCCGAAGAATTGATGCTTTTGAACTGTGGTGCTGGAGAAGACTCTTGAGAGTCCCTTGGACTGCAAGGAGATCCAACCAGTCCATTCTAGAGGAGATCGATCCTGGGTGTTCATTGGAAGGACTTATGCTAAAGCTGAAACTCCAATACTTTGGCCACCTCATGCGATGAGTTGACTCACTGGAAAAGACTCTGATGCTGGGAGTGATTGGGAGTAAGAGGAGACGGGGACGACAGAGAATGAGGTGGCTGGATGGCATCACCGACTCGATGGACATGAGTTTGAGTGAACTCTGGGAGTTGGTAATGGACAGGGAGGCCTGGCGTGCTGTGGTTCATTGGGTCGCGGAGAGTCGAACACGACTGAGTGACTGAACTGAAGTGACTGAAGTTGTTAAGTGAAAAACACTTAAGTAGAAAATAATGGAACTATGTTTTTAAAACCAAAACAAAAGTTGTTGTTCAGTTGCTCAGTTGTTTCTGAGTCTTTGTGACCCCATGGATGCAGCACGCCAGGCTTTTCTGTCCATCACCAACTCCCGGACATTGCTCAAATTCATGCCCATCAAGTTGGTGATGCCATCCAACCATTTCATCCTCTGTCATCCCCTTCCCCTCCCACCTTCAATCTTTCCCAGTATCAGGCTCTTTTCCAATGAGTTGGCTTTTCACATCAGGTGGCCAAAGTATTGGAACTTCAACTTTAGCATCAGTCTTCCAATGGGTATTCAGGGTTGGGTATTCAGGGTTGATTTCCTTTAGGATTGACTGGTTGGATCTTCTTGCAGTCCAAGGTACCCTCAAGAGTCTTCTCTTACATCACAGTTCAAAAGCATCAATTCTTTGGTTCTCAGCCTACTAAAAACAAAATTTCTCCAAAAAAGTTGGATATTTTATGCATTGTGTGATTAAAGGATCCTCTTCATTAATTTAAATCAGGATCAATTTGAAGCTTTCTCTTATCTCAAAATAAAATAAAACATCTAAATTATATATGCAACTTACCCATGCTTATTTTGATAGGGATAATCAAGATGGGCTTACAAAACCTTATATTCATTAGTTGTAATAAACAATCTCTTCTAAGCACCTTTTCTGATGAAAGAAGCTGTGGGTGGAATGTCTTATACCCATGTTACATTGTATACTATATTTATTCAGCTGAAAATAATTTCTAATGGCCACTGTGTATTAAACACAGTTTTAGTCACTATGACTACAGAAATTAATCCAATGGATAAAGTCTCTGACCTCTTAGATATACAACTCCACTCCAACCTCACACTATATTGGAAACTATTAAATGGGATCAGTGCCTCTACATAGGACAACTGTCTGGACTATTCAGTGGATGATAGAGTGATAAATTATGAGAACTCTTACTACTGGGAGAGTTCTATATAGGTTTCTGGCTAACAAAACAAATTAGATACTGTTTATTTGTGAGGGTTAATTCCAATCTAAGACTGTGTATAATAATATAAGTCCCTGTGCCACATCCATTGTTGTTTAATCATTGGATCTGTTAATGTAAATATTAATTTATTCACTCAGCATATATATGTTGAAATGTTGCAAGGTGTGAGGTACTTGTATGTTAAGAATGAGGAGATTAAAAAATAAAAATAAAATTCTGTGAAGAAATTTCAAATAGGTTACATAAAATATTATAGAATGTAAAGAGAAAACTATTAGATAGGATAAAGTTAGATTAGAGTTCAGAAGTGAGACAATTCTATGTAAAAGTCAAGAAAGGCTGCAAGTCTTTGCAGGATTTGACTATAGACATAAGGGCAAGGGCATTCCAGGCACAAAAAATAACAATAAGAGAACACAGTTTATCAGGAATAAGTTGTAGGAGACAGAGTCCTAGAAACTAATTTTATAAAGTTTGGATGATGGGAGATAGTGGAAAAGATACATTTGTCTCTGCTCCCAGTTTCTGGCACAGAGCTCCTAAAGCCCTTATAATTTCCTAAGAACACTACTATAACAATACTAAGAGTATATTGTTCTAATATTGGTATTTGAACTCTGTCCCTGACAGGGCTCCTAAAACTTTGTCATTTCCAGGTTATAGGAAGGAGTATTTTTAGTTTTGATCAGGCAACTCCAGATGGACTCCTGGATGGCTCCTGGTGAGGGCTGGTCACAGGGAAAACCAAGCTGTAATTAGAGACTTGGGATTTTTAGTCCCCCTCCACCATTCTCTTGAGAAGGAAGAAGGGCAGAGAATTGAGTTAATGACCAATCACGCATATGTGATGAGGCCTCTACAAAATTCCAAAAGTGTATGCCCTTCTGTAATCCTCGTATCTCTTTCATCTTGCCACTCACCTGATATCCTTTATAATACTATTTAATAAACTAGTCAGTGTGCTTCTCTGAGTTCTGGGAACCACTCTAACAAATTAATAGAATCCAAGATCATGGAATGGTGAATTTAACTCAAATGACCATTATATCTAAAACTGTGGGCAAGAATCCCTTAGAAGAAATGAAATAGCCCTCTTAGTCAACAAGAGAGTCTGAAAGGAAGTTCTTGGGTGCAGTCTCAGAAACTACAGAATGACCTCTGTTTCTTTCAAATCATTCAATATCAAAATAGTCCAAGTCTAATCCCCAACCAGTAATGCTGAAGAAGCTGAAGTTGAATGGTTCTATGAAGACCTACAACACCTTCTAGAACTAACACCCAGAAAAGATGTCCTTTTCATTATAGGGGACAGGAATGCCAACGTAGAAAGTCAAGAGATACCTGGAGTAACAGGCAAATTTTGCCTTGGAGCACAAGATGAAGCAGGGCAAAGGCTAATGGAGTTTTGCCAAGAGAACACACTAGTCATAGAAAACACACTCTTCAACAACACAAGAGAAGGCTCTACACATGGACATCACCAGATGTTCAATACTGAAATCAGATTGATTATATTCTCTGCAAAGATGTCAAAGCTCTATATAGGCAACAGAAACAAGACCAGGAGCTGACTATGGCTCAGATCATGAACCATATCTCCAAATTCAGACAAATTGAAGGAAGTAGGGAAAACCACTAGACAATTCAGGTATGACCTAAATCAAATCCCTTATGATTATACAGTGAAAATGACAAATAGATTCAAGGGATTAGATCTAATAAAGTCCCTATAGAACTTTGGATGGAGGTGAGTAACATTATACAGGAGGAAGTGATCAATACCATCCCCAAGAAAAAGAAATGAGAAAGGCAAAATGGTTGTCTGAGGAGGCCTTACAAATAGCTGAGAAAAGAAGAGAAGCAAAATGCAAAGGAGAAAAGGAAAGATATACCCATTTGAATGCAGAGTTCCAAAGAATAGCTAGGAGAGATAAGAAAGAAAGACTTCCTCAGTGATCAGTACAAAGAAACGGAGGAAAACAATAGAATGGGGAAGACTAGAGATCACTTCAAGAAAATCAGAGATAACAAGGGAAAATTTCATGCAAAGATGAACACAATAAAGCACATATATGGTATGGACCTAATAGAGGCAGAAGATATGAAGAAGAGGTGACAAGAATACACAAAAGAACTATACAAAACAAATCTTCATGAACCAGATAACCATGTTGGTGTGATCTCTCACCTAGAGCCAGACACACTGGAATGAGAAGTCAAGTGGGCCTTAGGAAGCATCACTATGAACAAAGCCAGTGGAGGTGATGGAATTCTAGTTGAGCTATTTCAAATCCTAAAAGATGATGCTATTAAAGTGCTGTACTCAATATGCCAGAAAATTTGGAAAAAGCAGCAGTGATCATAGGACTAGAAAAGGTCAGTTTTCATTCCAATCCCAAGAAAGGAAATGCCAAGAATGTTAAAACTACCGCACAATTGCACCCAGCTCACACACTAGTAAAGTAATGCTCAAAATTCTCCAAGCAAGGCTTCAAGAGTACATGAACTGTGAACTTCCAGATGTTCAAGCTGAATTTAGAAAAGGCAGTGGAACCAGAGATCAAATTGCCAAAATCCATTGCATCATCAAAAAAGCAAGAGAGTTTCAGAAAAAACATCTAGTTTTGCTTTATTGACTACACCACACTTATGGCAGAAAGCAAAGAACTAAAGAACCTTTTGAAACTGAAAGAGGAGAGTGAAAAAAGTTGACTTAAAGCTCAACATTCAGAAAACTAAGATCAAGGAATCCAGTCCCATCACTTCATGACAAATAGATGGGGAAACAGTGGAAACAGTAACAGACTTTATATTCTTGGGCTCTAAAATCACTGCACATGGTGACTGCAGCCGTGAAATTAAAAGACACTTGCTCCTTGGCAGAAAAGCTATGACCAACCTAGACAGCATATTAAAAAGCAAAGACATTACTTTGCCAACAAAGTTCTGTCCAGTCAAAGCCATGGTTTTTCCAGTAGTCATGTATGGATGTGACAGTCGGACTGTAAAGAAAGCTAAGTGCCGAAAAATTATGCTTTTGAACTATGGTGCTGAGAGTCCCTTGGACTGCAAGGAGATCAAACTAGTCCATCCTAAAGGAAATCAGTCCTGAATATTCATTGGAAGGACTTATGCTTAGCTGATACTCCAATATTTGGCCACCTGATGTAAAGAACTGACTCACTGGCAAAGACCCTGATGCTGGGAAAGATTGAAAGCATGACGTGAAGGGGATGACAGAGGATGAAGTGGTTGGATGGCATCACCGACTTGATGGAGATGAGTTTGAGCAAGGTCTTGGAGTTGATCATGGACAGGGAAGCCTGGCATGCTGCATCCACGGTGTCACAAAATGTAGGACACAACTGAGAGACTGAACTGAACTGACTGAAGGTCTTTGAAATCTCTGACCTTTAGCTAACTGGTCAGAAGCATGGGTGACAACCTGGGTATTTGACTGGCATCTGAAATGTGTGGGGGGTATGAGGGGTCAGACTTGTAAGATTGAGTGCTAACTTGTGGAATCTGACAGTATCTCTAGGCAGATAACTTTAGAATTGGGTTAAATAATATGGGCTTCCTCAGTGGCTCAGATGGTAAAGATTCTGCCAGCAATGCAGGAGACCTGGGTTCAATCCTTGGGTCAGGAAGTTCCCCTGGAGAAGGAAATGGCAATCCACTCCAGTATTTTTGCCTGGAAAAATCCCATGGGCTGAGGAGCCTGGCAGGCTATAGTTCATGGGATCACAAAGAGTCGGACACTACTGTGCCATAACACACAAATATGGGACACTTGGCTGGTGTTACAGAGAATTGCTTACTATAGGGGAAAACCTTCACATATTTATTGACCAGAAGTGTCAGAAGTGAAGTGCTCTGTTAGAATAGCAAAGGAGACTCACAGGAAATAAATACAGAGTAACAAAGAAGTGGCAACCCACTCCACTGTTCTTGCCTGGAGAATCCCAGGGACGGGGGAGCCTGGTGGGCTTCCATCTGTGGGGTCGCAGAATCGGACACGACTGAAGTGACTTAGCAGCAGCAGCAACAAAGAAGTGGGTTTTTCCCTGCTAAAGAAGAAAAGCTGAATTTTCTCTTCAAAGATAGGGACACAGTTCAAAGAATTTCTCATAATTATCATGATCTTTTCCTTGTTTGTTAACAGCTTCATGGAGATAAAATTCACATCATATATAATTCACCCATTTATAATGTACAAGTCAGTTTTTTTACTGTATTGGAAGACATTGTATAGCCATCACTATAGTCAATTATAGAATGTTTTCTACACTTAAACCCCAAACACATCAGCAGTGACTTCTCATCTCCTTTTAGCCCTTTATGTCTAGAGAACAATAAATCTAATTTTTGTCTGTCTATATTTGTATATTCTGGACATTTCATATAAATAAAATCATACAATATGTAGCCTTTTGTGTTTGCTTAGCAAAATATATTTTACTTAGCAAAATGTATTCACAGTTCATCCATGTGCAGCCTATGTCAACACTCCATTCCTTTTATTTTGCTGAATAATACTTCATTTATGTGCTTGCAGTATTTTATTTATCCATTCACCAGTTGAAAGACATTTGAATTTTTTCTCCTTTAGCTATTATGACCATTTTCCTTTTGATATTTATACACAAGTTTTTGGGTAGACGTATGCTTTTATCTGTCTTAAAAATATACCTAGGAGTAGAACTGCTAGGACATATGGTAACTTCTTCAGTTTAACCAATTGAAAACCTAAGACTATTTTAGTAAGTGACTGCACCATTTTACATCATCAACATTACATGAAAGTTGAAATTTCTCCATATCCTCATCAATATTTGCTATTAAATGTGTTTTTATTTATAAACATATTAATGTTTGTGATGTGGTGTCTTATCATGGTTTTGATTTTTGTTTCTCTAATGACTAATAATTTTGAGTATGTTTTAATGTGTTTATTGGTCAGTTGTTCATTATCCCTAGAAAATAACTATTTGTATCTTGTACCCATTTTGTAGAAAGGCTATATATTTTTTGTTGAGCTGTGAATGATTTTCACATATTCAGGATACTGGCCTTTTATCAGGTATAATATTTGCATTGCTTTCTCTCAACCCAAGGATTACCGTTTCATTTCCTTGGTGATATCCCTTGAAGCACAAAAGTTTCTAATGTGGATGCACAATTTATATGTTTTTTTATTTCTTCTTTTGCTTTTGGTTGTTTTTCATATCTAAGAAATTTTCTAACCAAATATCATGAAGACTGATTTGAATTTTTCTCCAAAAAGTTGTATAAACTTGCATTATGTTTATGATCCATTTCCAGTAATTGTTTAATATGGTGAGGAGTTTGAGGCATCAGTCAAGTCAGTTCAGTCACTCAGCCATGTCCAACTCTTTGTGACACCATGGACTGCAGCATGCCAGGCTTCGCTGTCCAGCACTATCTCTGGGAGCTTACTCAATATCATGTCCATTGAGTTGATGATGCCATCCAACTATCTCATCCTCTGTTGTCCCCTACTCCTCCCGCCTTCAATCTTTCCCATCATCATAGTCTTTTCCAACAAGTCAGTTCTTTGCATCAGATGGCCAAAGTATTGGAGTTTCAGCTTCAACATCAGTCCTTCCAACGAATATTTAGGACTGATTTCCTTTAGGATGAACTGGTTTGATCTCCTTGCAGTCCAAGGGACCCTCAAGAGTCTTCTCCAACACTACAGTTCAAAAGCATCAATTGTTTGATGCTTAGATTTCTTTATAGTCCAACTCTCACATCCATACATGACCACTGGAAAAACCATAGCCTTGACTGGATGGACCTCTGTTGGCAAAGTAATGTCTCTGCTTTTTAATATGCTATCTAGCTTAGTTATAGCTTTTCTTACAAGGAGCAAGCATCTTTTAATTTCTTGGCTGCAGCCACCATCTGCAGTGATTTTTGGAGCCTGGAAAAATAGTGTCTCACTGTTTCCACTGTTTCCCCATCTATTTGCCATGAAGTGATGAGTCCTGGGTGTTCATTGAAAGGACTGATGCTAAAGCTGAAACTCCAATACTTTGGCCACCTCATGCAACGAGTTGACTCACTGGAAAAGACTCTGATGCTGGGAGGGATTGGGGGCAGGAGGAGAAGGGAATGACAGAGAATGAGATGGCTGGATGGCATCACTGACTCAATGGACATGAGTTTGAGTGAACTCCGGGAGTTGGTGATGGACAGGGAGGCCTGGCCTGCTGTGATTCATGGGGTCGCAAAGAGTCGGACACGACTGAGCAACTGAACTGAACTGATGGGACTGGATGCTATGATCTTGGTTTTCTGAATGTTGAATTTTAAGCCAACTTTTTCACTCTCCTCTCTCAGTTTCATCAAGAGGCTCTTTAATTCTTCTTTGCTTTGTGCCATAATTGTGGTGTCATCTGCATATCTGAGGTTATTGTTATTTCTCCCAGCAATCTTGATTACAGCTTGTGCTTCATCCAGCCTGGTTTTTTGCATGATGTACTCTACATATAAGTTAAATAAGCAGGGTGACAATATATAGCCTTGACCTACTCCTTTCTCAATTTGGAACCAGTCTGTTCCATGTCCAATTCTTTCTGTTGCTTTTCTCAGGAGGCAGGTAAGGTGGTCTGGAAGGCCCATCTCTTTTAAAATTTTTCACATTTTGCTGTGATCCACACTGTCAAATGATTTGTTGTAGTCAATAAAATAGAAGGCATACTAGAGGCATACATTTATTCTTTTGCATGTAGATAAACAGTTGTCCCTCTACCATTTGGTGAAAATAGTATTATTTTTTCATTAAATTGTTTTGGAAAACTTGTCATCAGTTAACCAATAATTGTGAGATTTTATTTTTGAACTCCAAATTGTATTTCATTAATTTATATTTCTATCCTATGCTAGCATCACACTATCTTGATAATTATATCTTTATGATAAGTTCTTGAAATCAAAATGTGTGAATCATCCAACTTTGTTCTTTTAAAATATTCTTTAACTATTACTTCTTTACATTTGCATATAAGTTTAGGACCACTTATTTATTTTTTCAAAAAAATAGATAAGATCTTGATAGGGATTTTATTGAATCCATAGATTATTTTGAGAACTATTACTTTTTTAACAATGTAAAGTCTTCTTATGAGTATTATTGGAAATATCTTTGAGGTAGCTTCCAATTTACTTAGGTCTTCTTTGATTTGTTCATGTGTTTCAGGCTTCTCATTACATAATTTTACATTTTTGGTTAAATTTATATTTAGACATTTAATTATATTTTATGTTATAGTACGTAAATGGAATAATTTTAACTTAATTTATGAAAAATATTTTAATTTTATTTGTTTTGTTCATATTAATTGAAATATTTAAAAATTCATTTATGGTTCATTACTACCCTGTGGAAATATAGTTGATGTTTTCTTTGATCTTATAACCTGCCACATTGCTGAACTGCTGCATTAGTTCTAGTAGTATTTAGTTGCCAAACATATATCAATCTTTTTTCAATTTATTGAGACTTGTTTTATCATCTAACTTATGATGCATTTGAGATGAAAGTGTGTCCTACTGCTGTTGTGTGAGGTGTTCTTATATGTCTTCCGGTCTGAATGGTTTATGCTATTTCTTCATTAACCTTCAACATACGCTCCATCCTTGCTAGTGTTGAAATCTCAACTGTTATTTTTGAATTATCTGTTTCTTCTCCCAAAGATATTCATTTTGCTCCATGTATTTTGAAGTGTTTCTTTTTAAGTCCTTAAGTTTATAATTGTTTTGTCTTCCTAATTTTTTAAACACTTAATCATGATAAAATATCCCTCTTTATTTGTAGTAATACTTTTCATCATAAACTCCATTTTGTCTGATGTTGATATAACCATGTTAGCTGTCATACGGTTACTGTTCATATGCAGATCTCATCCCATCTTTTTACTTTCAACCTATTAAACACAGTTTGAATTTAAAGCATGACTCCTGTATAAAGCATACAGGTGGATAGTTGCATATTACATGTTGTTTACTTGTATCTCTATTCTCATATTACAATCTCTGCCTTTTGATATGGTTGATTTTCTCTGCCATTTTGGTGTTTGTTTTCTACATATCACAGCTTTTTTCTTCTCTTCTTCCTACTTCTTTTTTTTTTTTCATTAATTAAATGTGATCAGTTGTTAATCCTAAACTTAGTTGGATTAACTTTTGCCTAAATCTGTTGAATATTAAATTTTATACCACAATTACTCAACTTAAACAAAGAGCTCACTAACCAAAAGTATCTGAAAATTACATTGCCTACAAAGAAACATCCTAATAAATCCGTAAAGGTTAGTTCAAAATATGCATAATTCAGAATATAACTATTCAAAAGCCCACTTCACATAAGATTATATATATACATATATTATTGTGCACATTTTATAATAGGATATTTACTGTTTTGCCAAAGTTTATTCAGTGCTTTCCTTATTGTCATAGAATGCATCTATTATGGAAAAAAATAGATGAAATAAAATAAATGTCTAGAGGTAGCATGGTTTATCAGTTTTAATTGTTATTGTACTTAGAATCTATTATATACTATATAAAAGTGTAAGATTTCTTCTGTGCTGAAATGGTTGTTTTATTACATCTTTCATTTGGATTACTTTAGAGTGATGTCTCAATTATACTTTGGTTCCATGAATATTTATCTTGTCCCAGTGTTAAATTTACTTGGATTCTAAAAAGTTATAGCCTCAATTTTATTTCATTTCTGAAAAAAGTATAGATTTAGTTTCTAAGCATAAAAAGAACTGAATTTTCAAGCATTTTATTTTTAGACTATAATGAAATGTGTAGAAACACTGCCCACGTATAGAGAGACATGTAAACAACCTATCCTTTCTAAGATCACACATTTTTTTCTCTCTCTTTAGTTTCATATATTGAAACTGTTGGAAAATGAAGCTTTTTGGATCACATTAACCCTATTTAGCACTGCTATGAGATGATTATGAATTCTTCTGAAATGTAAATGGAGCAATTGGCCAATATCTCTATTTTTCAATCAATATTAATCCGTTTTGAAACAAAAGTTTTTAATTTATTTTTTATGTTCCACAGTATAGACATTCTCTTAGATAGGTCTAGCAATTTTCTTGTTAAACCTACTTTTTCATATCTTTTTGAGTATTATAAATGGAATCTTTCTACCATTGCATTTATCAGAGGTTACAATTTTATGTAAAATATTTCTTATTTTTAAATTTTAATTGTGTTGGCAGTCACTTTATTGAATGTTCTTACTTGTTATTTTGATTGGATTTTCTGGGAATGTAATGATATCAGTAGTAAATATAGGTACATTTATTCCTTCCCTAAATATAACTTTTTATTCTAATGTCTTTATGCATTGTCTAAAACTTTTTAAAGAAAACATTAATGGTAGTGATAAAGGCTCTTTTGCTTTCTTCCTAATTTACTTCATAATGATTAGGCATTTTACCCCAAATCAAGAATTTAGACGTTGCTTACAGAATGAACATAATCATGTTAATTAAATGTTCTCATATTTCTATTTGTGTGGGGCTTAATTTTTAGTCAGAAACAGTTTTGTTTTTTATTTTCTAGCTCTTTTTGAAGATATCTCTCAAGATGGTTTTTGTTTTTTGTTCTTTAATTTACTAATATTTTGAATTAAAGTAATAAATTTCTTATCATTGGCCTCTTTATTCCAATAATGACACTGCTTGGTAATATTTTAATAATGCTGAACTGTATGTTATTTAGGTTTTTAAAAGTTACATGTAGGCGTTGTCTTTGCCACTTTTCATGTTATTTTTCTGGAATCATTTTCTCTCTATAAGCTGGGAAACATGTTAAATAGTGAATGTGTAAGTCACGTCCGACTCTTAGCCACCCAATGGACTGTAACCTGCCAGGCTTTTCTTTCCATGGAATTTTCCAGGCAAGAATACTGGAGTGGGTTGCTATTTCTTACTCTAGGGGATCTTCCCAACCCAGGGATCTAACCCAGGTCTCTTGCTTCTCCTGTAGTGGCAGGTGGATTCTTTACCACTGAGCCACCTGAGAAGTTTATCATAAGCTCAGTTCAGTTCAGTTCAGCCATTCAGTCGTTTCCGACTCTGTGAACCCATGAACTGCAGCACACCAGGCTTCCCTGTCCATCACAAACTCCAGAGTTTACTCAAACTCATGTACACTGAGTCAGTGATGCCATCCAACCATCTCATCCTCTATCGTCCCCTTCTCCTCCTGCCTTCAATCTTTCCCAACATCAGGATCTTTGCAAATGAGTCAGTTCTTCACATCAGGAGGTCAAAGTTTTGGAGTTTCAGCTTCAGCAGCAGTCCTTCCAATGAATACCCAGGACTGATCTCCTTTAGGATGGACTGGTTGGATCTCCTTGCAGTCCAAGGGACTCTCAAGTCTTCTCCTATACCACAATTCAAAAGCATTAATTTTTTGTGCTCAGCTTTATAGTCCAACTCTCACATCCATACATGGCTACTGGAAAAACCATAGCCTTCACTAGACGGACCTTGGTTGGCAAAGTAATGTCTCTGCTTTTTAATATACTATCTAGGTTGGTCATAACTTTCCTTCCAAGGAGTAAGCGTCTTTTAATTTCATGGCTGCAATCAGCATCTGCAGTGATTTTGAAGCCCCCCAAAAATAAAGTCTTCCACTGTTTCCACTGTTTCCCCATCTATTTCCCATGAAGTGATGGGACTGGATACCATGATCTTAGTTTTCTGAATGTGGAGCTTTAAGCCAACTTTTTCACTCTCCTCTTTCACTTTTATTGAGGCTCTTTAGTTCTTCACTTTCTGCCATAAGGGTGGTGTCATCTGCATATCTGAGGTTATTGAGAGGTTATAAACAAAGACTGAGAGGAACTGAAATTCCTGAGATGTTTATAAAACTGTAAGTAACCCAGTGAGTGACGGAAAGTAGATGCAATCGCAAGAAGCAAGATTTTAGAGGATTTCAAAACCATATTGGAGTTTAGGCTTTATCCTCTTAGTCCCAGAAGTTCCTTTGCTATTTTTCACTTGTTTCATGAAAACACATATATTTTGATGGATTTTTATGGTGACATTGTAGGGAGAGAAAAAGGAGGCAGATACAGATGGGTATAGTGTTCCAACTGTGAAACACTGATTAGGGCAGTGAGAAATGGAAAGGATGTCCCAGGGGCTATTTTAGAATTAGACTCTCCAGAGCACTACGCAATCCCTCAATCACCTTTCCTCCTAATCCACCTTGCTTTGACAGCATGTCAAAGTGCTGCCCTCCTAGTTTCTTTCTGGGGCACATCTTGGATTATGCAGTCTCTTACTCAAAACTAGGCATGTTCCTCTGCCATAATGGAAAGAAAAATAATCCTATCTTCCTTCCTTGACATTTAAGTGCCATAGTGATTGAACTCCATTATTTTTCCAGATTTGTTACACTTGTATATTTACTTTGTATTTCAGTAACAGCAGCCTCTCTCTTATGAAATAATCACCATAATCAAGGTGTATACCTTAAATATATACAATTTTTGTCAGTTTTATTTCAGTAAGTCTGGGGAAAAAAATAAAAACTGTTGCATAAAAACGTAACCTCTCTCTCTCTCTAAAACTATTCATTTTCTACTTTCTCTTGTCTTTGTTCAGCTCAATAAAGTGCTACTAATACTTAAGAACTCAGTTCATATGTTATCCCTTTAATAAAGACGCATCAAAGTGCCCAATCAGATGTATTCTTTTCTAAATTCTCATGGTGTTCTGCTCACATTTTTTCTTATGTGATGATATATATTGTCTCCCATATAGAATCTCTATATGACACACCCTATGTCTTCATTTTATATCCAAATTTCCCAGGGCACCAATTATAGTGTCTTTCATAGAACAGATGCTTAACATTATTTACTGAATTAATAAATTACAGTACTTGGTTGTATTCCATTATATTCAGTATCAGATTCAAGCTTTTAGAGTAGCCTAAAATGCCTTGTCTGACCTGGGGTGTTTGCCCTCCAATATCATAGCCAATTATCTTTTCATTAGCCAACCACAGCAACCTTGTGCCCACCTTGAGACTTTATAATTACTGCCCTCTGTATACAGTAGTATGTTCCCCTACCAGGTGACTCATCAGTTGCTTCTTATTCAGATCTCAGCTTCCCAGGGAGGCCTTCCCCAACTGTCCTAATGTTAAACTACCATCATTCCCCCAATTACAGTCAGGTACATCAGGTGTTTTATTTATTTATTTATTCTTGGTGTTATCATTTAGTGAATTTTATTCTAGACTTTTAAATTATTATTAATTTTCTTTATCTTTATAGTCTAAAAATACAAGCTCTACTAGAAGAGATATTGGGTCTATCTGGGCCACCCAAGTATGCCTCAGGACTATAATAGTTTTTAACCTTAGTGCTCACTCTGTATATGTTTGCTGGATGAGTTACTCATATTATATCATTCAAATTCTTCTTTAACTTAATATAAAATGCATAGTAAACTGGAGATGGAAATACATAAAATGATTGAATAATTTATTCCTATCAAACTTAGTTTCTCCCAGCTTACCTCAAGGGATCAACTGATCAAATTATTTTAGAGGAATAGCCTATTTTAAGGGTACATGAAATATCCACTGAGCATAGTGATCAAACTAGAACTTCCCATTTACAATCCACCGATGGTGTGAAATCCCCAAATCAATTATCTTTCCATTTGAGAAAACATGCTAACATGACTTGAAAAGCAATCCCAGAAACTGGATTTCACAGCAGGTTAAAATTATATACATTAACTGTATAATATGTTTCTGCAATTGTATTAGTTTTTTCCCATTTCAAGTGTTATGTTATTCTTTTCATTTTGCTTTTTATGTAACATGTTTTATAAATATTTTAGAATATTTAAATTCTGTAACATTTTCTTTTTTCACAACTCAGATTGTTGAATTACAAATTATATGCAATAACTTGGTCAAATTTAGATATCTATGATCAATAAATCTTAGAAGAAAAGGTGAAGAAAATCACGTTACTCTTTAATCCCCTGAAAGTTTTTTCTATGGAATCAATAACAAATGTTATTCTTTACTCTTGTTTATTTTAAATTTAAAAATTACAGTGTGAAATAGGGGGTGCAAATGTTATATTAAGAATCCAAATAATAATATGTAATAATAGTAGATGCTTTTAATGGGCACTGACAATGCTAAACAGTTTGCACACTTTCACTTAATATTTATAACATCCCAATGAATATATACTTTTATCAATACCCTATTTTCACATGAGGAAACTAAGGCCAAGAGAGGTTTTAATAATTGCCAGTGTCATATAACTAATATTGGAAAATTTTTGTCATTCAAATTTAGGCTTTTCTTCTTTAAGGTCAATGCTCTTACCATAGTGAAAGTTTGTTACAACTGCACCAGCAGAGAGGAGGAATGCTGCAGTCTTCCAGAGATCCATTGGTGCTTATCCACAGTTATTGGAGAATATTCAAAAAAATCCCGCAACTAACCTATAAGAACAAGCCAAAGGATCAGGGCTCAGTATTATGTTTTTTATAATTTTATTTATTTTTGGCTATGCTGAGTCAGTATTTGTGGCCCTAGAGCACAGGCTCAGTAGTTGCTGTGCATGGGCAGAGGAACTCCACAGCATGTGTGATCCTCCAGGGATGGAACCCAAGTCTCCTGCATTGGCAGGCGGTTTCTTTACCACTGAGTCAACAGGGAAGCCCCAGGGCTAAGTATTCTTTATTGTTCACAATTTGATGAATACAAAATATGTTCCTATGTTTTACATATATTCCATTATCTTTCAGTTCAGTTCAGTCAAGTTCAGTCGCTCAGTCATGTCCGACTCTTTGCGACCCCATGAATCACAGCACGCCAGGCCTCCCTGTCCTTCACCAACTCCCGGAGTTCACTCAAACTCACGTCCATCGAGTCGGTGATGCCATCCAGCCATCTCATTCTCTGTCATCCCCGTCTCCTCCTACCTCCAATCCCTCCCAGCATCAGACTCTTTTCCAGTGAGTCAACTCGTCCCATGAGGTGGCCAAAGTATTGGAGTTTCAGCTTTAGCATAAGTCCTTCCA
Organism: Moschus berezovskii; assembly: GCF_049115385.1. Taxonomy (NCBI): domain Eukaryota; kingdom Metazoa; phylum Chordata; class Mammalia; order Artiodactyla; family Moschidae; genus Moschus; species Moschus berezovskii. The sequence continues at coordinate 72,894,467 of NC_142470.1, read as the reverse complement.
ATGAACACCCAGGATCGATCTCCTTCAGAATGGACTGGTTGGATCTCCTTGCAGTCCAAGGGACTTTCAAGAGTCTTCTCCAGCACCACAGTCCAAAAGCATCAATTCTTTGGCAATCAGCTTTCTTCACAGTCCAACTCTCACATCCATACATGACCACGGGAAAAACCATTGCCTTGACTAGACAGACCTTTGTTGGTAAAGTAATGTCTCTGCTTTTTAATATGCTATCTAGGCTTGTTGTAACTTTCCTTCCAAGGAGTAAGCATCTTTTAATTTCATGGCTGCAGTCAGCATCCGCAGTGATTTTGGAGCCCCAAAAAATAAAGTCTGACACTGTTTCCACTGTTTCCCCATCTATTTTTCATGAAATGATGGGACCAGATGCCATGATCTTCGTTTTCTGAATGCTGAGCTTCAAGCCAACCTTTTCATTCTCCTCTTTCACTTTCATCAAGAGGCTTTTGAGTTCCTCTTCACTTTCTGCCATAAGGGTGGTGTCATCTGCGTATCTGAGGTGATTGATATTTCTCCCAGCAATCTTGATTCCAGCCTGTGCTTCTTCCAGCCCAGCATTCTTCATGATGTATTCTGTATATAAGTTAATTAAGCAGGGTGACAATATACAACATTGACGTACTCCTTTTCCTATTTGGAACCAGTCTGTTGTTCCATGTTCAGTTCTAACTGTTGCTTCCTGACCTGCATACAGGTCTCTCAAGAGGTAGGTCAAGTGGTCTGGTATTCCCATCTCTTTCAGAATTTTCCACAGTTTATTGTGATCCACACAGTCAAAGGTTTTGGCATAGTCAATGAAGCAGAAATAGATGTTTTTCTGGAACTCTCTTGCTTTCTCCCTTATCTTTACTATCTGTAAAATCTGCACTAATTTTCAAAATTTTATCTAGTCTAGCTCAGTGCTAAATATACTACTAAAGAGTTTGTGACATAGAAGCTATTTAGTATATGCTAACTAGTGCCAAAGCAAAAAAAATATATGTAGCAGGCAGATTCTTTATCATCTGAGCCACCAGGGAAGTCACATATGTATATGTACATACATACATATGTATGCCTATATGTATGTATATAGTGTGTATGTGTGCAAAAAGATTACTTAAAATTTATTACAACAATGAAATCTCAATATTATAATTTCCATTTTACAAAGGTAAGCAACAATCAGCTACATTAACATAGGCTTCATTGAAGGGTGAAATACAAGAGAAACAGATAACAAATGATGCAACCGAAAGAAAGAATTTACTTCCCACTGAGGTAAAAAGAGAAGCCTCCCATCACGTGATGTTTTCAGTTCAGTTCAGTCGCTCAGTCGTGTCCGACTCTCCGCGACCCCATGAATCACAGCACGCCAGGCCTCCCCCTCCATCACCAACTCCCGGAGTTCACTCAAACTCACGTCCATCGAGTCGGTGATGCCATCCAGCCATCTCATTCTCTGTCGTCCCCTTCTCCTCCCGCCCCCAACCTTTCCCAGCATCAGAGTCTTTTCCAGTGAGTCAACTCGTCGCATGAGGTGTCCAAAGTATTGCAGTTTCAGCTTTAGCATGATGTTTTAGCTAGGGCTGAAAAGCCATTTCAGAGGCAAGCACAATTGCAGAAGTAATTGCTAAAGTTGAAAGTAAAGTGAAAGTGAAGTCGCTCAGTCGTGTCCGACTCTTTGCGACCCTGTGAACTGTAATAATACATTAAACAGTTAGCTGCTCAACAGAAGGCAATAGTACATTTAAACACAGATGACAAATAGAATGCGCTTTGCCTTTTAATTCATTTTGATCTTTTCAACTATTTCTTTTCTTAAAGAGATTCAGAATTTTACAGAATTAATATTTATAAACTGAAGTATCACTTTTTAATTTATTCAATGTCATCTTTCCTCTGAAATGTATATGTTCTTATAGATTTTTTAAAATGAAAATAAAGCTGCATGTTAGTATTGATTCCTCAAGGTCTCCTATCTTAACTCCTGTATTGATTGAGAGACTTGAAAAATAGTATTATGGTTCAAGCAAAAGTGATTATAAATTTTTCTTCTACTTCTGGAAGAAAACTGAATTGATATATGGTTCAATTATCTCTGTCATTTTATAGAATAGCCTGAGATAGCATTTATTCTGAATTACTAATAAAAATAAAGGCTTGAAGAGTCAAATAGATAAATATACAACAGTCTGGAATACATTTAATATTAAATTGGATAAAAGTATTAATTGATACTGAGAACTGGAGTAAGAGGTCAAATGAATGTGAATTTTTTTGTAACTTTGTTGTTTGATGAAATTGGAAGTAAAAACACTTAAAATGAATCTTGAATAGACACATTTAGATTTATAGAGAAAGATAAAATAATGTACAATGCCAGTTAATACTCAATCATGTCTATCTGGCCACATAATTAGACATATATGTGCTTACAAAGCTAGTTTCTCATTGGGTATTAGGCCGAGTGTAAAATGTCTTAAATGCCTTTTTCATAAGATAATTCATAATAATTAAGGATAAAGTGCAATGGCATCTTTATTTCTGCTCAGAAGAGTCAATTTTGGACTATAATCAGGAGGTTACTTATCATACTATATAATCTCTGTTACTAAATAATAGGTAAACAGAGACAGATATTGAGGCATAAGACAAAGTTTATTACCATACACTTAGGAAAATTCAGTAAGTAGCACTAGTGGGCATCTGCAGAGCATATTTAAGAAAAGTATAGCTTTCTGATTATAAGAGTAGGCAAAAAATGATATTTAAAATTGTTTGATGTACAGACATTAAAAATTCTATATCAGTAACAAAAGTTATATTGAAAGGCATGGGTCTCTCAGGACAGATTATGAAGGGCAGCAACAAAAGATCACATGCAGAAAAGATTTGGAAGATCATAAAAAACGTGGGCAGAAATTGTTGGATGAGAACACAAAACAGAAAATCTCCAAATCACACTTAGCCACAGGTTAAGACAAAATCTCAATAAGGAGAATTTAAAAGAAAATAATGTAAGGATTAAACTGAATGTTTACTGGAAGAGGTCAGTCTTCATTCCAATCCCAAAGAAAGGCAATGCCAAAGAATGCTCAAACTACCGCACAGTTGCACTCATCTCACACGCTAGTAAAGTCATGCTCAAAATTCTCCAAGCCAGGCTTCAGCAGTATGTAAACCGTGAACTCCCAGATGTTCAAGCAGGTTTTAGAAAAGGCAGAGGCACCAGAGATCAAATTGCCAATATCCGCTGGATCATGGAGAAAGCAAGAGAGTTCCAGAAAACCATCTATTTCTGCTTCATTGACTATGCCAAAGCCTTTGACTGTGTGGATCACAATAAACTGTGGAACATTCTGAAAGAGATGGGAATACCAGACCACCTGACCTGCCTCTTGAGAAACCTGTATGCAGGTCAGGAAGCAACAGTTAGAACTGGACATGGAACAACAGACTGGTTCCAAGTAGGAAAAGGAGTACGTCAAGGTTGTATATTGTCACCTTGCTTATTTAACTTATATGCAGAGTACATCATGAGGAACGCTGGGCTGGAAGAAGCACAAGCTGGAATCAAGATTGCTGGGAGAAATATCAATAACCTCAGATATGCAGATGACACCACCCTTATGGCAGAAAGTGAAGAGGAACTCAAAAGCCTCTTGATGAAAGTGAAAGAGGAGAGTGAAAAGGTTGGCTTGAAGCTCAACATTCAGAAAACAAAGATCATGGCATCTGGTCCCATCACTTCATGGGAAATAGATGGAAAAACAGTGGAAACAGTGTCAGACTTTATTTATTTGGGCTCCAAAATCACTGCAGATGCTGATTGCAGCCATGAAATTAAAAGACGCTTGCTCCTTGGAAGGAAAGTTATGACCAACCTTGATAGTATATTAAAAAGCAGAGACATTACTTCGCCAACCAAGGTCCGTCTAGTCAAGGCAATGGTTTTTCCCGTGGTCATGTATGGATGTGAGAGTTGGACTGTGAAGAAGGCTGACCGCCAAAGAATCGATGCTTTTAAACTGTGGTGTTGGAGAAGACTCTTGAGAGTCCCTTATACTGCAAGGAGATCCAACCAGTCCATTCTAAAGGAGATCAATCCTGGGTGTTCATTGGAGGGACTGATGCTAAAGCTGAAACTACAATACTTTGGCCACCTCATGCGACGAGTTGACTCACTGGAAAAGTCTCTGATGCTGGGAAAGGTTGGGGGCGGGAGGAGAAGGGGACGACGGAAAATGAGATGGCTGGATGCCATCACCGACTCTGTGGACATGAGTTTGAGTGTACTCCAGGAGTTGGTGATGAACAGGGAGGCCTGGCGTGCTGTGATTCATGGGGTTGCGGAGAGTCAGACACGACTGAGCGACTGAACTGAACTGAACTGAACTACTTAATTTTGTTGTATATGGTGGATGTTTAATTTCATTGTACATCTAATCTGCCTGGAATGGTAATATCAGCAAAATTCTGTTAGGCCAACCCATCCCCACCATACATCAACGTCCATCAATGGTAAGAGTCTGATCTTACTTACCAGGTAAACCAACTCATTTCCCACACTACACCTTCTGATAGTCTGCTGACGATGGCCAAGTAAGCCTCAGACAGTATTCTTGCCTGGAAAATTCCATGACAGAGGAGCCTGGCAGGCTATAGTCCATGGGGTTGCAAGACTGAACATATACACCAGGACAGAAATTTAAGTAGTAATTATAAAGCCCTCCCGCAAATAGGAAAGGAGGGCATACATCCTATCATTTTAATGCCAATATTAGCTGATACCAAAGCCACACACAAAAAGAGTTCAAAATAAGAAAACTATAGACTAATATATCTTATGAATTTAGATGCCAAAATTCTTAATGACATATTGACAAATTAAATCAATCAATGTATTAAAGAAAGAGTTATATCATACTTAAAAGTCTGATAAAAGACTGATTACTTTTCCTCTTGGTTTGAGAACAAGTTTGATTTATGCTCTGACCACTTTTATCATTGAACTGAAAGCTCTAAATAGCAAAAAAAAAAAAAAAAGGGGGGGGGGACAGAAAAATAATCAAAATGTATACAAGTTGGAAAAAAAAAGAAAACTATTTTTATTTGCAGAGTACATTAATGTTGATGTAGAAACTTACAAAAAAATCTACCAAAAAATTATTTGAATTTATGAGTTCAGCAGGATTGTTGGAATTCAAGATAAAATGAAATAACATTTAACATTATCCCAAACAAGATGAACTACTTAGGTATAAATGTAACAGTGCACAGATCTATATGCTTTAAGTTATAAAATGTGATTGAGAGCTCAAAGAAGCCATATATAAATAGATATACTTATGATGTTCATGGATGGGAAGACTCAATATAGTAAAGATGTCAATTCTCCCTGAATTTATCTAAAGCTCCTATCAAAATTCCAGCATTTTTTTCAACCACAGACAAACTTACTCTAAAATTTACATAGACCCTGGAATTACTGAAGCAATTTTTCACAAGAAAAATAATATGAAAGAAATCACTCTTACTGGTCTTAAAACTTACTATATTCTAACAGTAATCGAGACAGTATAGTACTAATGGAAAGATAAACATATAGATCAATGCAATAGATAGAGAACCAAGAAAGAGACTCACACAAATATGTGAAATTGATTTTTGACAAGGATTAAAAAAAAAAATCGGTGGAGGTGGTATAGTATTTTCAACAGAAATGGTGTTATAGCAATTGGACATACTTAAACCAATACAGGAAAATTAATTGGAAATGAAACACAGAGTTAAATGTAACATAATTATAAAACTTTGGGGAAAATAAAATAAGTGATACTCTTCAGGACCTGACACTAGGCAGGAAATAGACTCGACAACAAAAGCACAATCCATTTTTTAAAAGTCATAAATGAGATTCTCATCAAAATTTTAAAATTTCACTGTGAAACTTATGTGAAGAGAATAAATTGAAAAGCTAAAGACTGGGAGAAAATATTTTCAAATAACATGTTAAAAAAATAATAGTTTCTAGAGATTATTTTAAAAAAAAACTCTCAAAAGCCAGCCTAAAAAAAAAAAAAACTAGACAATCCAGTCAGTAAAATGGGCATAAGACGTGAAGAGACCTTTCACCAAGGAAGATTTATGTATGACAAATAAACATATGACAAGGTGGTTGACATAATTTGCCATTAAGAAAATGAAAATTTTTTTTCAATTTTTTTTAATTTTTATTGGAAGCTAATTATTTTACAATATTATATTGGTTGGTTTTGCCATACATTGACATGAATCCACTCCGGGTGCACATGAGTTCCCCCTACCGAACCCCCCTCCCACTTCCCTCCTCCCCTTATCCTCCCTCTGGGTCATCCCCGCATACCAGCCCCAAGCATCCTGTAACATGCATCGACCCTGAACTGGCAATTTGTTTCACATATGATAATATACATGTTTCAATGTCATTCTCCCAAACCATCCCACCCTCACCCTCTCCCACAGAGTCCCAAAGACCGTTCTAACATCTGTGTCTCGTTTGCTGTCCCGTATACAGGGTTATCATTTGCATCTTTCTAAATTCCATATATATGCGTTAGTATATTGTATTGGTGTTTTTCTTTCTGGCTTGCTTCACTCTGTATAATAGGCTCTAGTTTCATCCACCTCATTAGAACTGATTCAAATGCATTCTTTTTAATGGCTGAGTAATACTCCATTGTGTATATGTACCAAAGCTTTCTTATCCATTCGTCTGCAGATGGACATCTAGGTAGCTTCCATGTCCTGGCTATTATAAACAGTGCTGCAATGAACGTTGGAGGACATGTGTCTCTTTCATTTCTGGTTTCCTCAGTGTGTATGCCCAGGAGTGCGATTGCTGGATCATATGGCAGCTCTATTTCCAGTTTTTTGAGGAATCTCCACACTGTTCTCCATAGTGGCTGTACTAGTTTGCATTCCCACCAACAGTGTAAGAGGGTTCCCTTTTCTCCATGCCCTCTCCAGCATTTATTGCATGTAGACTTTTGGAGAGCAGCCATTCTGACAGGTGTGAAATGGTATCTCATTGTGGTTTTGATTTGCATCTCTCTGATTATGAGGGATGTTGAGCATTTTTTCATGTGTTTGTTAGCCATCTTTATGTCTTCTTTGGAGAAATGTCTGTTTAGTTCTTTGGCCCATTTTTTGATTGGGTTATTTATTTTTCTGGAATTGAGCTGCAGGAGCTGCTTGTATATTTTGGAGATTAATCCTTTATCAGTTGCTTCATTTGCTATTATTTTCTCCCAATCTGAAGGCTGTCTTTTCACCTTTTTCCTTTGCTGTGCAGAAGCTTTTGATTTTAATTAAGTCCCATTTGTTTATTTTTGCTTTTATTTCCAATATTCTGGGAGGTGGGTCTTGGAGGATCCTGCTGTGATTTATGTCAGAGAGTGTTTTGCCTACGTTCTCCTCTAGGAGTTTTATAGTTTCTGGTCTTACATTTAGCTCTCTAATCCATTTTGAGTTTATTTTGGTGTATGGTGTTAGGAAGTGTTCTAGTTTCATTCTTTTATAAGTGGCTGATCAGTTTTCCCAGCACCACTTGTTAAAGAGACTGTCTTTTCTCCATTTTATACTCTTGCCTCCTTTGTCAAAGATAATTGTCCATAGGTGCATGGGTTTATCTCTGGGCTTTCTATTTTGTTCCATTGATCTATGTTTCTGTCTTCATGCCAGTACCATACTGTCTTGATGACTGTGGCTTTGTAGTAGAGCCTGAAGTCCGGCAGGTTAATTCCCCCAGTTCCATTTTTCTTCCTCAAGATTACTTTGGCTATTTGAGGTTTTTTGTATTTCCATACAAATTGTGAGATTATTTGTTCTAGTTCTGTGAAAAATATCGTTGGTAGCTTGTTAGGGATTGCTTTGAATGTATAAATTACTTTGGGTAGTATACTCAGTTTTACAATATTCATTCTTCCAATCCACGAACACGTTATATTTCTCCATCTATTAGTGTCCTTTTTGATTACTTTCACTAGTGTTTTATAGTTTTCTATGTACAAGTCTTTTGTTTCCTTAGGTAGATATATTCCTAAGTATTTAATTCTTTTCGTTGCAAAGTGAATGGAATAGTTTCCTTAATTTCTCTTTCTATTTTCTCATTATTAGTGTATAGGAATGAAAGTGATTTCTGTGTGTTGATTTTATATCCTGAAACTTTACTGTACCAATAGTTTTCTGGTAGAGTCTTTAGGGTTTTCTGTGTAGAGGATCATGTCATCGGCGAACAGTGAAAGTTTTACTTCTTTTCCAATTTGTATTCCTTTTTTGTCTTTTTCTGCTCTCATTGCTGTAGCCAAAACTTCCAGAACTGTGTTGAATAGTAGTGGTGAGAGTGAGCACCCTTGTCTTGTTCCTGACTTTAGGGGAAATGCTTTCAGTTTTTCACCATTGAGGATAATGTTTGCTGTGGGTTTGTCATATATAGCTTTTATTATGTTGAGATATGTCCCTTCTATTCCCATTTTCTGGAGGGTTTTTATCATAAATGGATGTTGAATTTTGTCAAAGGCTTTCTCTGCATCTATTGAGATAATCATATGATTTTTATTTTTCAGTTTGTTAATGTGGTGTATTACGTTGATTGATTTGCGGATATTGAAGAATCCTTGCATTCCTGGGATAAAGCCCACTTGGTCATGATGTATGATCTTCTTCATGTGTTGTTGGATTCTGATTGCTAGAATTTTGTTAAGGATTTATGCATCTATGTTCATCAGTGATATTGGCCTGTAGTTTTCTTTTTTTGTGGGATCTTTACCAGGTTTTGGGATTAGGGTGATGGTGGCCTCGTAGAATGAGTTTGGAAGTTTCCCTTCCTAAGCGATTTTCTGGAAGATTTTGAGTAGAATCGGTGTTAGCTCTTCTCTAAATTTTTGGTAGAATTCAGCTGTGAAGCCGTCTGGACCTGGGCTTTTGTTTGCTGGAAGATATCTAATTACAGCGTCTAATTCCGTGCTTGTGATGGGTCTGCTAAGATTTTCTATTTCTTCCTGGTTCTGTTTTGGAAAGTTGTACTTTTCTAGGAATTCGTCCATTTCTTCCAGGTCATTCACTTTATTGCCATATAATTGCTGATAGTATTCTCTAATAATCCTTTGTATTTCTGTGTTGTCAGTTGTGATCTCTCCATTTTCATTTCTAATTTTATTGACTTGGTTCTTCTCCCTTTGTTTCTTGATGAGTCTGGCTAGTGGTTTGTCAATTTTATTCACCTTCTCAAAGAACCAGCTTTTGGCTTTGTTGATTTTTACTATGGTCTCTTTTGTTTCTTTTGCATTTATCTCTGCCCTAATTTTTACCATTTCTTTCCTTCTAATAACCCTGGGTTTCTTCATTTCTTCCTTTTCTAGTTGCTTTAGATGTAGAGTTAGGTTATTTAGTTGACTTTTTTCTTGTTTCTTGAGGTGTGCCTGTATTGCTATGAACTTCACCCTTAGCACTGCTTTTACAGTGTCCCAGAGGCTTTGGTTGTTGTGTTTTCATTTTCATTCATTTCTATGCATATTTTGATTTCCCTTTTGATTTCTTCTATGATTTGTTCATTATTCAGCAACGTGTTGTTCAGCCTCCATATGTTGGCATTTTTAATAGTTATTCTCTCGTAATTGAGATCTAATCTTCCTGCATTGTGGTCAGAAAAGACGCTTGGAATGATTTCAATTTTTTTGAATTTACCAAGGCTAGATTTATGGCCCAGGATGTGATCTACCCTGGAAAAGGTTCCGTGTGCGCTTGAGAAAAAGGTGAAATTCATTGTTTTGGGGTGAAATGTCCTATAGATATCTATTAGGTCTAACTGGTCTATTGTATCATTTAAAGTTTGTGTTTCCTTGTTAATTTTCTGTTTAGTTGATCTATCCATAGATGTAAGTGGGGTATTAAAATCTCCCACTATTATTGCATTGTTATTAATTTCCCCTTTCATGCTTGTTAGTAATTGTCTTACATATTGCAGTGCTCCTATGTTGGGTGCATAAATATTTAGAATTGTTATATCTTCTTCTTGGATTGATCCTTTGATCATTATGTAGTTTCCTTCTTTGTCTCTTTTCACAGCCTTTGTTTTAAAGTCTATTTTATCTGATATGAGTATTGCTACTCCTGCTTGCTTTTGGTCTCTATTTGCGTGGAATATCTTTTTCCAGCCCTTCACTTTCAGTCTGTATGTGTCCCTCGTTTTGAGGTGAGTCTCTTGTAGACAACATATATGGGGTTCTTGTTTTTGTATCCATTCAGCCAGCCTTTGTCTTTTGGTTGGGGCCTTCAACCCATTTACGTTTAAGGTAACTATTGATAAGTATGATCCCATTGCCATTTTCTTTATTGCTTTGGGTTCAAGTTTATACACCCTTTCTGTGTTTCCTGTCTAGAGAAGGTCCTTTAGCATTTGTTGGAGAGCTGGTTTGGTGATGCTGAATTCTCTCAGCTTTTGCTTGTCTGTAAAGCTTTTGTTTTCTCCTTCATATTTGAATGAGATCCTTGCTGGGTACAGTAATCTGGGCTGTAGGTTATTTTCTTTCATTACTTTAAGTATGTCTTGCCATTGCTTCCTGGCCTGAAGAGTTTCTGTTGAAAGATCAGCTGTTATCCTTATGGGAATCCCCTTGTGTGTTATTTGCTGCTTTTCCCTTACTGCTTTTAATATTTGTTCTTTGTGTTTGATCTTTGTTAATTTGATTAATATGTGTCTTGGAGTATTTCGCCTTGGGTTTATCCTGTTGGGGACTCTCTGGGTTTCTTGGACTTGGGTGATTATTTCTTTCCCCATTTTAGGGAAGTTTTCAACTATTATCTCCTCAAGGTTCTCTCATGGTCTTTCTTTTTGTCTTCTTCTTCTAGGACTCCTATGATTCGAATGTTGGAGCGTTTAACATTGTCCCAGAGGTTTCTAATATTGTCCTCATTTCTTTTAATTCGTTTTTCTTTTTTCCTCTCTGTTTCATTTATTTCTACAATTCTATCTTCTAGCTCGCTTATCCTGTCTTCTGCCTCTGTTATTCTACTGTCTGTTCCCTCCAGACAAAATGTTTCTGATCTCATCTATTGCATTATTCATTGTATATTGACTTTTTTTTAATTTCCTCTAAGTCCTTATTAAACCTTTCTTCCATCTTCTCAATGCTTTTCTCCAGGTTATTTATCTGTAACTCCATTTTGCTTTCAAGATTTTGAATCATTTTCACCATCAAAATTTGAAATTCTTTATCAGGTAGATTCCCTATATCTTCCTCTTTTGTTTGTATTGTTGGGCATTTGTCTTGTTCCTTTACTTGCAGGGTATTCTCTGCCTCTTCATCTTGCTTATATTGCTTTGCTTGGGGTGGCCTTTCCCTCTTCTGGAAGTTTGTGGAGTTCTCTTTATTATGTAGTTTCCTCGCTGTGTGAGGTGTTGGACGGGTGACTTGTCAAGTTTCCCTGGTTAGGGAAGCTTGTGTCGGTGTTCTGGTGGGTGGAGCTGGATTTGTTCTCTCTGGAGTGCAATGAAGTGTCCAGTAATGAGTTATGAGATGTCAGTGGGTTTGGAGTGACTTTGGGCAGCCTGTATATTGAAGCTCAGGGCTATTTTCCTGTGTTGCTGGAGAATTTGTGTGGTATGTCTTGCTCTGGAACTTGTTGACCCTTGGGTAGTGCTTGGTTTTAGCGTAGGTACAGATGTGTTTGATGAGCTCTTATCGATTAATGTTCCCTGGAGTCAGGAGTTCTCTGGTGTTCTCAGGATTAGGGCTTAAGCCTCTTGCCTCTGGTTTTTGGTCTTATTCTTGGAGTAGTCTCTAGACTTCTCTATCTGTCATTTCCAAGGTGGTCCCTCTGTTTTAGCTTCTGTTTGCTGGTCTCTTCAGAGTTTAATTTCTGCCCTGACACTAGGGTGCGGGTGGACACTTTTTAAAGGCTCAGTTGTTTAGTCCTGTTCTGGGAAGGGAGGAACGCTGCAGACAAATATCTCTGGCATCTGTGGGGAGTGCTCGCAGCGTCTCAGTCACACTGGGTTTGTCCCCACTCACAGCGCGTGTGTTGTCCCAGTCTACACTGCACAGGCTCGCTCTAGGTTGCTCTGCCGGGAACTGTCCGAGGCCGGTGTTGGGTTGTATGCACTTCCCAGGTCTGAGCGGCTCAAGTTCAGGTTCTTGGGTACTCCACAAAGGCGCAGACTTGGTTGGGCCTGCATTTTGTGCCTTCCCCGGTCTGAGCAGCTCAGGTGACCAGGTGTTTGGTGAGCACGGTTGCTGCGACTTATCGCCTCCCCAGTCCCTGCCACTCTGTTTTCTGGTTGTACATCCAGCACACCTTCTCAGGAGGATATTGACCGGCCCAAGCCCAAGAAGTCGTGATTAGGAACAAGCCTGCCTGCAGTTTGTATCAGATGCCTTTCTGGGGCCACGGTTGCCGGCTCCGGCTCTGGCTGACCTCCCTGCCTGTCTCAGCAGGGGATGGGATATGGGCTGACCGCAGCTGGCTCGCTCTGCTCAGCCCTTTGTTCTGTGAGCGGGGCTGGCGGAGTCTTAGGTTAGAGCCTTCCGCCTTTTCCTGGCAAGCTATCACAGTCTGCTTTGCTATCCCCAGTTAGTTCTCTCAGATTGCCCTTGCGGCATTCAAGCCCAGTCATCTCTCTAAGCAGTTCAGTCGGCTCCTCCCTGCCCAGCCCCCGCTTGCTAATGGCGTATGCAGGTGTCTGCATTGCTTCTCCGCTGGGAGTTACCGTTTGGCAGGTAATCTGTGGGTTTTAATTATTTCTTTCTTTTTCCTCCCGGTTATGTGGCCCTCTGAGGTTCCAAGGCTCACCACAGACTAGCCAGTGAGAGTGTTTCCTGGTGTTTGGAAACTTCTCTCTTTTTAAAGCCTCCCTTCCTGGGACGGAGCTCCGTCCTTACTTCTTTTGTCTCTCTTTTTATCTTTTATGTTTTTTCCTACCTCCTTTCGAAGACAATGGGCTGTTTTTCTGGGTGCCTGATGTCCTCTGCCAGCATTCAGAAGTTGTTTTGTGGACTTTACTCTGCGTTCAAATGTTCTTTTGATGAATTTGTGGGGGAGAGAGTGGTCTCGCCATCCTATTCCTCTGCCATCTTGTTCCTTCCCAAAAATGAAAATTAAAACCACAATTAGGTATCATTAAAAACTTATCAAAGAGAAAAAATAAACCACAATACTAAAGGATGTGGAGAAACCATATCACTTATTTATTGCCGGTAGGATAGTAAAACATTTCAAGATAGCTTGTTTAGCTTGTTGGTTTCTTTTAAAAAAAAAAAATCAGTTAGCTATATGATCCGGCAACTGCCCTCATGAGTATTTATCCCAGAGAACTAAAAACTATGCTCATAGAACAATATGTCCCTTAATGTTCATAGCACCATTATTCATCATAGCCCAAATCTGGAAAATACCCAAATGCCCTTCAAAGAGTGAATGTTTAAACGAACTGTAATACACATCAATTCCACAGAATAGTATTTAGCAATAAAAGGAACAAACTATTTATACGTATAAAAACTGGGATAAGTCTCAAAGAAATTATATTGAGTTTAAAAAGATAATATCGAAAGTTTATTCTATAGAATTCTATTTACATAACACTCTTGAAATAAATAAATTACAGAGATGGAAAACAGATTAAGCATTGCCAGGGCTTGGAATGGAGTGAGATCATGTGGTGGTAGACATAGGAAGCTATGCATGGGATAAAACTGCATATACACACACACAAATTAGTGCATCTGCACTGGTAAAATGTGAAAAAACTCTACTATTATTACCAATATCAAATACTTGGTTTTGTTGTTTTATTATACTTATATAAGATGTTAATGTTGGGAGAAGCTGGAAAAGGATGTTAGAGACCACTCTATACATTTCTTTGCAATTACCTGTGAATCTATAAGCCTTTCAAAATAGAAAGGAAAAAGAATTACACCATAATCTACATAGAGTTACCTTTCCACAGTGAAGCTTCAATTTGTGAATTGTTTTGCTATTCTTATTGAATCATAATAGAATGCCTTTATTATGTACTTGTTATTTATCAGACGCCCATAATCTCTCAATTGATCTTTCCAACAAATATTATCCCATGCTATATTAGGAATTATTTAAAAATCAAAATATTTTTATATAAAAATAATTTGTTCTGTTTCTTATGCTGTCATATCTATAAACATGGTTCTTGCCGTGAATTATTTTACTTTAAAACAAATCCTCTTTGGGGCCTCTGTTTTTCCATTAAAAAGAAAAATGATTATAATTCTGAGGACCTGTCTTAGTCTGTTCAGGCTGCTATAACAAAATATCACAGTCTGGGCATTTATAAAACACAGTTCTGGAGGCTGGAAGTACAAAACAAGGATGTAGGCATTGTTGGGTTCTTGTGAAGGCCTTCTTTGGCGTTGCAAACTGTTGACTTATTGCTGGGTCCTCGTGTGGTAGAAGGGACACATATTTCTCTGGGACTTCTTTTACAAGAACACTAAGCCCATTCACAAAGACTGCCTCAATGACCTAATCACTTCCCAAAGGCCCTGCCTCTGTGGTGGTGGTACCGTCTACCACCTTAGGTATTAATTTTTCAACATATGAATTTGTGGGATACATCAGTTCAGTTCAGTTCAGTTCAGTCGCTCAGTCGTGTCCGACTCTCCGCGACCCCATGAATCACAGCACGCCAGGCCTCCCTGTCCATCACCAACTCCCGGAGTACACTCAAACTCATGTCCACAGAGTCGGTGATGCCATCCAGCCATCTCATTCTCCGTCGTCCCCTTCTCCTCCCGCCCCCAACCTTTCCCAGCATCAGAGTCTTTTCCAGTGAGTCAACTCGTCTCATGAGGTGGCCAAAGTATTGGAGTTTCAGCTTTAGCATCAGTCCCTCCAATGAACATCCAGGATTGATCTCCTTTAGAATGGACTGGTTGGATCTCCTTGCAGTATAAGGGACTCTCAAGAGTCTTCTCCAACACCACAGTTCAAAAGCATCGATTCTTCAGCGATCAGCTTTCTTCACAGTCCAACTCTCACATCCATACATGACCACGGGAAAAACCATTGCCTTGACTAGACGGACCTTGGTCGGCAAAGTAATGTCTCTGCTTTTTAATATACTATCAAGGTTGGTCATAACTTTCCTGCCAAGGAGCAAGCGTCTTTTAATTTCATGGCTGCAATCAGCATCTGCAGTGATTTTGGAGCCCAAAAAAACAAAGTCTGACACTGTTTCCATTGTTTTTCCATCTATTTCCCATGAAGTGATGGGACCAGATGCCATGATCTTTGTTTTCTGAATGTTGAGCTTCAAGCCAACCTTTTCACTCTCCTCTTTCACTTTCATCAAGAGGCTTTTGAGTTCCTCTTCACTTTCTGCCATAAGGGTAGTGTCATCTGCATATCTAAGGTTATTGATATTTCTCCCAGCAATCTTGATTCCAGCTTGTGCTTCTTCCAGCCCAGCGTTCCTCATGATGTACTCTGCATATAAGTTAAATAAGCAAGGTGACAATATACAACCTTGACGTACACCTAGTCAATCTATATATAGCAGGACTTTTCACCTTGATAATTAGAAATAGCATAAGGATGCATACGTGGAGAGAATTGAAGAAGGTTTGAGGGAGAGAAATGCATGGTTTGGAATTCTTGATTCCCAGGGAAGCAACTTAAATTATCTAAAGTTTTTATACTCTATCTTTTCAAATATGAACAAATTTCTTTTTCCCTGAAATATGAGTACTTGGAAGGAAAGTTATGACCAACCTTGATAATATATTAAAAAGCAGAGACGTTACTTTGCCAACCAAGGTCTGTCTAGTCAAGGCTATGGTTTTTCCCGTGGTTATGTATGGATGTGAGAGTTGGACTGTGAAGAAAGCTGATCACCGAAGAATTGATGCTTTTGAACTGTGGTGTTGGAGAAGACTCTTGAGAGTCCCTTGGACTGCAAAGAGATCCAACCAGTCCATTCTAGAGGAGATCGATCCTGGGTGTTCATTGGAAGGACTGATGCTAAAGCTGAAACTGCAATACTTTGGCCACCTCATGCGACGAGTTGACTCACTGGAAAAGACTCTGATGCTGGGAAAGGTTGGGGGCGGGAGGAGAAGGGGACGACAGAGAATGAGATGGCTGGATGGCATCACCGACTCTGTGGACATGAGTTTGAGTGAACTCCGGGAGTTGGTGATGGACAGGGAGGCCTGGCGTGCTGTGATTCATGGGGTCGCGGAGAGTCAGAAACGACTGAGTGACTGAACTGAACTGAACTGAACTGAATGAGTAATAGGTTAATCTGAAAACAAAACAAGAAGTTTACTGCTTATCTGTCACATTATTCTTTGAGTGCAATTGAAGAACTCAGAGTGTGCTAGGGGCTTGGCAGCTGAGTTCTTGTCAGCAAGCCATCTCTTGCTTGGTTGGCAAGATTAAAAATGGTTATTGCCTTAGGAAATAAAGAGTAGCCTGGAGAAAATGGCCTGAAGGAAGCTAAAGTGTAGCCCTGTAAAATCAATAGCATGGCATAAGGAATGTTATTTAGTCAGCAGAGGAACTTTGGAAACTGTTTTTGTCCAGAAGATGTAGCAACTGTAGTGACAAGTTATAAAGTAAATAAGCTCACAAACATTTCAGGAAATACCTTGTGTGTCAGTGCTTATATTCTGTAGTGTTACTGCAATATCATAAGAAATAAAGGTTTTCTCCTTTCTTTAGTCTTAATAGTATATTCTTGTATGTAATCATGTATACACCCAAGATGAGAGTTAGTATACTAAGATTCCATCTGTGGCACTTCATTTTGTAAGTGGATGCATGTGTCACCTTGACTAGAATCATATACCAATTTAATTTAAACCTGAGCTTGAGATGTAATTTTTAAGAAAAGTAAAATCATTAAAAAATTACAGGTCAAAGGTTTCATATCAGTAGAGAAAGTGTAGATGTGAAGAAATTAGTTTCCACAAGCATATACAGCCATGAGAGTTAGATGAACAAAAGATTGAGAAAACTCAATATTTTAATGTACTGGGGTTTCCCTGGTGGCTCAGTAGTAATATATATACGTATATGCACATACCTGACAATGCAGGAGACACAGGTTTGATCCCTGGGTCAGGAAGATACCCTGGGGGAAGGAAATGGCAACCCACTCTAGTAGTCTTGCCTGAGAAATCCCACGGACAGAGGAGTCTTACAGGTTACAGTCCATGGGGTCACAAAGAGTCAGACACAGCTTAGTGACTAAACAAAAGCAACAATAATGTAATGGGTGGGAATATCAGGGGCAGCAAGTGATAATTCCATTTGGAGTGAGGAGGGTTATTTGCTGATTAGTATAAAGTCTAGTTTGACAGACCACATGTGTTAATATAAGGGACAGCAACCCACTGAAACATGTCCAGGAAAGCATCATGCAACTAAGTAATTGTGGGAATATAAAGCCTCATGAAAAATCTCAAAAATAAACTAGAACTTTCTCTACTATAATGGCTGAGTGATGACTTCAAAATAACCATTAGCACAGGATCCGTGATTAGGATGAATCAGTAGAGTAGTATGGAATCAGAAGACAAGCAATAAGCAAGGTCTTGACCAGTTACCTCTGTTAATGTCAGAGAAGCAAAGGGCAAAAATAACAGTGTCACCCAGTCAGTACTGCTGTGTCCTAGACCCAAAGACTCTGTCACTAGCTGCAGAATCCTGTAAAAATATAGGAAACCAAATAGAGATAATGTGAATGGGTTGATGTAAACTCATCAGTCTGCTTCAGAAACTGTCTCCAAATTCAACTGTTGAACCCTTCTTATAAAGAAGATATTCTAAATAGAATATGTACTTGTGATTACACAGAAGTAACATACATACATATAAGTTGAGTTAGATATGAGAAAAACTTTGAAACTTATTTGATTGCTCTGAGATGTGGAATACTTCTTTTCCTTGAAATCCTTAGAGTCTTTTCCTTGATGATGAGGCTCAGTGACAGACTTCTTAAGAGACAGAAGAAAATCCTTTTATGGAGACTGTAATTCTCCATTGCTCTAGTTTCCCTAAGGAATTTTATTGTTATTCAAAGTATCAGGGACTTAATATTGAAGTTAGGATTTTTAATGTGTTCTGTATTGATGCATAATTATATGGCTGAGAAGGAATAGCTTTTATTTACAATTTTATTTTAAAATTATCTTACTAGTGTTCATTTCAAACACAAGAAATAAAAGCCAAATGAAGACTGAATTAATCTAGTAACTGGGTTCAGAATATCACTAAAATATCACTATGGAGCTGTGACCATCAATCAAACATAATCTTGGCACTATGTTCTAGTGGTTGATAAGTAGTAAAATCTGTAGCAGTTCAGTTATTTGGAAATTATATATCTGATAAGGGACTTATATTTTAAATGTATGAAAACTGAATCAAAACTTTCTTCCAGTATGGTATATTATAATTTTTGTTAGAATGATGAATGTTTTTAATCCAGTCACTTTAAATTAGTTATGCTTTATTTTCATCTATAACTCTTGATATATCTTTCAGTTAGGGGCCTGGAGAATTTAGTACCGCCGCCACTGCTGCTAAGTCACTTCAGTCGTGTCCGACTCTGTGCGGCCCCATAGATGGCAGCCCACCAGCCTCCTCTGTCCCTGGGATTCTCCAGGCAAGAATACTGGAGTGGGTTGCCATTTCCTTCTCCAGAATTTAGTACAAATAACAAATGGTCTAAAGCAAAATAGTGATATGAGAAACCATTTAGAACAGCAAAAATTAACTTTTTAAATACAACCTTTTTGTTTTGAGCCTACAAGTTTTTAAGTGTTTCTGCATATTTTGAAATAAAGACTTAATTATAATAACTCTGCTAGTACTTATAGTGACAAATTTATTCCTAGTTAATTCATTTGTCTTTATGTAGACTTCCATAGGATTGTGCTTTAATTCAGTATTAACCGGGCTATTATTTGAAAGTGTTTCCAACTCAGCAATAAATGGTGGTGATTTAGCTATAATTAAATAGAAATGGGTATTTGAAAGCCTAATGAAGTTCAGAGAAGTATTCATTATGTTTCAATACATTTATGTTATCTACTCGCCCAATAAATTGTTATACCTATTTTGTAATTAACTAGGAATTAACTCATTTAATTAAAAAAAAATTCTGGTCTCAGAATTCTTACTATGTTATATATCCATTGAAAACCTAATTGAGTGCAGGAAACACATCTTGTAATGAATCAAAACAAAAAAATTAGTGTAGCATTGCAAGTGAATTATAATTGAAACTGTTTACAGAATTATGATGGATCTGTAGCATCCAACATTTTTCTGCATTGCATGTTTCTGATACTAAATATCTTTACATGTTTGGTATTCCAAGACTTTATCAAATACCGCATATTCTATTTTTCTCATGTCTTTTATCTGATATGAAGAGCATTATCACATTAGTTCTTGTCAGTAAGTCATTTTTAATTTCTAAAAGAGTGAGTCTTCTACTTGTTTCACATTGCTGTGATTTAATGCATTTGCCTAGCTGGGCAGTATATGTCTTTCTTCCCACATTCGCTGTCCCCCACCAAGCTTAGAAAATGTGATGAATTAACTGAGTGGCTGCAGACTTTCCTTTTGTTTTCCAGCTTCTTCTTTTTCCTCTTCCTCCATTTCTTCTCCCTCTCCCTCTTTCCTGTCTTATCTCCCTCCTCCATCTTCTTTTTTTCTTCCTGTCCTCTGCTCTCCATCCTCACCCTCCTCCACTGCTTCCTCTAATGCCTCTTCTTTTTTGTTTGTTTCTTTTTTTACTTTGGAGTACCTATCAGTTCAGTTCAGTTCAGTCGTTCAGTCGTGTCCAACTCTTTGCGACCCCATGAACCACAGCATGCCAGGCCTCCCTGTCCATCACCAACTCCCGGAGTTCACTCAAACTCATGTCCATAGAGTTGGTGATGCCATCCAGCCATCTCATTCTCTGTCGTCCCCTTCTCCTCCTTCCCCCAATCCCTCCCAGCTATACTGAGATGTAATTCTTATAGCCTAAAACTCAGTCCTGTAAAATAACCAATTTAATGTTTTTTTAGTATATTCACACAGTATGTGCAACCATCACATAGTAAGTTTGCCTCACTTTTGTCAACTCAAGTAGAAATGCCATAGCATTCCTCTCTGACTGTCACTCTCCCTATTCAACCATCTTCCACCACCCTAACCCTAAGTAATCACTAATCTACTTTCTGTCTCTGTAGATTTCTCTATTCTGGACACTTTTATATGAATAAAATCATATGATATTATTATTTATTTTACTTTTTAAATGACTGGCTTCTTTCACATGCCTAATGTTTTCAAGGTCCATCCATAGTGGAATATGTGTTAGTGCATGCGTGTGTGCTAAGTCACTTCAGTCATGTTTGACTCTATTTCACCCTGTGGACTATAGCCTGCCAGGCTCCTCTGTCCCTGGGATTCTCCAGGCAGGAAAACTGGAGTGGGTCGCCATGCTCTCCTCCAGGCGATCTTCCCAATGTAGGGATCGAACCTGCATTTCTTTCGTCTCCTGCCTTGGGTTCTTTACAACTATTGCCACCTAGGAAGCCCAACAGTGTTAGTACTTTATTTCTTTTTTTGTGCTCAAATATTATTCCATTATATGAATTACCATGTTACCTTTATCCATTTGTTAGTTAGTAGACATTCGGTTTGTCTCTGTCGTTTGATTTTTATGAATAATGTTGTTTATATACATTTGCATGAAAAAATTTTTTGTTTTATTTCTCATAGTTACATGTGTAAGAGTAGAATTTCTGAGTCATATGGTAACTCTATATTTAACATTTTGAGGAAATGCCACACTATTTTCCAAAGTGGTTCTGTATTTACATCCCCACTAGTAGTGTATGAGAATTCCAATTTCTCTACAACTTCATCAACCCTTATTACTATCTAACTTTTAGATTACAGTTGTCTTGCATTATCCTGATGGAAGATTATGTGTTTTCTGTTGACTCATTCCATATGCTCCATGGTCTCTTCCAGTTCACATAATTGTACAGAGTCCACTTTTCATTGGCCTTTGCCAAGAAAAATGACTATTATGGTAATTGCCATATTATGATTTTCATATCTGCCATTCCTTGCACATTTCCTGAAGAGTTTTCTGTTCTGCTCCATGTATTTCTGTAATTTCATTTACATATTATATCATTATGGACACAGAGACTGTAATTACATTTGTGACATAATCCTTTACTCTCAGTGTTAATTTTGTTTCTCAAGTTGTCTAGAACTTAGACAGTGAGAATCTTCTCAAACTGACTACTGTGTCTTTTTGACACGTTCTCACATTATTTGAGAATTTCCTTTCCTTCTCAATCAGAAAGATGTTTCTGCCTTATCTTTTCCTTTCCAATTCCATCTCTGTAATCATCCCTTTTTCCTCAAGGAGACTAGACTCCTTTCAAGGCAAAATGATATTTTATAAGCACAAATGTTACTACTGGAGCATTATCTCATCTAGGCTTTCTCAATGGCTGAACTAGGAAGTGTCAGTTTCTGAATGTAGATATGTGCATGTCTCTGTATCTTCTTCTATATCTACCTTTATATACTAAAAAAATATATATAAATTGATGCTAATACCGCCAACTTGAAACCAACACCAAACAGTGCATTCAAAATACTCTAACTTCAGTATTTGTAACTCCCTTCCTTATCAGTGAGGATCGTGGCTGCCATTATCCTTAATATGTATGTTTATTCTCCCGATCAGAGAAAACAGTTTCTGAATTGCTGTTCTATATCACTGTGAAAAACAGATCTACTAATAACCACAGATTGGTATTTGTTTACAGCTCTGTATCTTTAGATTGATGATAGTGTAAAAACAAAGTTTAAAAATAAGAGGCCTAATTCTCCCCGATAAAAACAGGGACAGAACCATTTCCTCCCTCACCCCCACTATTTTTTAGAGCTTGTTGCAAGTTTTACAATCCAGGGAAGTATTTGTCAAGGTCCTAAGAATATTTAAAAAAAAAAAAAAACATTGACAAACAGCAAGAGAGATAATGTCCCTATCATCAGTTTCTTTGGAAGCATAGAAACTGCCACCTGACAGTTCAGCTGACACCTGGCTCCAAATTGCAAACCTACCTCCATTCAAAAAGATTTGTCATTTAGTCATGAAGTCCTGTCTGACCCTTTTCCAACCCAATGAACTGTAGCCCGCCAGGCTTCTCTGTCCATGGGATATCCCAGGAAGGAATTCTGGAGTGGGTTGCCATTTCCTTCTCCAGGGTATCTTCCTGACCCAGGGATCAAACGCAAGTCTCCTGCTGCAGGTGGATTCTTTACAACTGAGCCGGCAGGGAAGCCCTTCATAAGGATAGGAGAAGTTTCTTTTTCTCTCGTATGTATGAGGTCAATTAACTAATACAGACGGTTACCCCAACTAAGGTAAATTTCAGTTCAGTTCAGTCACTCAGTCATGTCTGACTCTTTGTGACCGCATAGACTGCAGCAAGACAGGCTTCCCTGTCCATCACCACCTCCTGGAGCTCACTCAAACTCATGTCTATCGAGTCGGTGATGCCATCCAGCCATCTCATCCTCTGTCATCTCCTTCTTCTCCTAGCCTCAATCTTTCCCAACATCAGGGTCTTTTCAAATGAGTCAGCTCTTTGCATCAGGTGGCCAAAGTATTGGAGTTTCAGCTTCAACATCAGCCCTTCCAATGAACACTCAGGACTTATCTCCTTTAGGATGGACTGGTTGGATCTCCTTGCAGTCCAAGGGACTCTCAAGAGTCTTCTCCAACACTACAGTTCAAAAGCATCAATTCTTCGGCACTCAGCTTTCTTTATAGTCCAACTCTCACATCCATACATGACTACTGGAAAAACCATAGCTTTGACTAGATGGGCCTTTGGTGGGAAAGTAATATCTCTGCTTTTTAATATGCTGTCTAGGTTGGTTAGTTAAATTTAGGATGAACTGCAGCCATGAAATTAAAAGATGCTTACTCCTTGGAAGGAAAGTTATGACCAACCTAGATAGGATATTAAAAAGCAGAGACATTACTTTGCCAACAAAGGTCCGTCTAGTCAAGGCTATGGTTTTTCCCGTGGTCAGGTATGGATGTGAGAGTTGGACTGTGAAGAAAGCTGATCGCCGAAGAATTGATGCTTTTGAACTGTGGTGCTGGAGAAGACTCTTGAGAGTTCCTTGGACTGCAAGGAGATCCAACCAGTCCATTCTAAAGGAGATCAATCCTGGGTGTTCATTGGAAGGACTGATGCTAAAGCTGAAACTGCAATACTTTGGCCACCTCATGCGACGAGTTGACTCACTGGAAAAGACTCTGATGCTGGGAAGGATTGGGGGCGGGAGGAGAAGGGGACGACAGAGAATGAGATGGCTGGATGGCATCTCTGACTCGATGGACATGAGTTTGAATGAACTCTGGGAGTTGGTGATGGACAGAGAGGCCTAGCGTGCTGTGATTCATGGGGTCGCAAAGAGTCAAACATGACTGAGCGGCTGAAGTAACTGAACTGATACGTGATTCAATCCCTGAGGTGGGAAGATGCCCTGGTTAAGGGAATAGCAATACACACTAGTATTCTTACCTGGAGAATTCCATGGACAGAGGAGTCTGGTGGGCTAAAGTCCATGGAATCTCAAAGAGTTGGACACAACTAAGCGGCTAACACTTACATGTGGTTAAAGATGGTATCACATCCTTTGTTTAAGGACTGGTTATTGTTTATCTGAAGAACATGTCTGAGATGGATGTTATGTGCTTGCTTATGTAAAAGGGTGCGATTCCTTCCTGACTTTCAGTCTATTAATGAACTGTCTATGATGCACACCAAATTAGGGTTCAATGTTTATACAGTAATAAAACTGTTTTTTCCCCACCACCTTTTTGGAGGGTTTTCTGGGTTGAAAGTGCTTCCTTGGTAACTTAGTTGGTAAAGAATCCACCTGCAATGCAGGAGACCTGGGTTTGATCCCTGGGCTGGGAAGATCCCCTGGAGAAGGGAACAGCTACCTACTCCAGTATTCTGGCCTGGAGAATTCCATGACTCTATAGTCCAGGGGGTCACAAAGAGTTGGACACACCTGAGTGACTTTCATACTTTTGTCACTTCTGTGTTGAAAGAAGACTTTGTTTTCAATTATATTTTCCCAACAATAGTTAATATGATATTCAAGTGCTGCTTGGGTTAATTCTTCCTCCCCCCTTACTTGATATATATTTTAAGTGTATATATATATTACTAACATATATTAATCTGAGATACAATTGAATTCATTTATTTCTATTTGTATTCTAATTCTTTCTTTTCCTCCTGATGCTTATTTTTGAATATGGAAAAATCAATGATTCCAAAGTTGATGCAATATAAAAGTTTTATGCAAGCAACTATAATCTCACACCTCAAATCCTTCAACTTTATGAAACTTAACCAATATCATTAATATCTGCTTCATGCTTCTTGTGTTTCTTTTTGCACATATAAGCAAATGCATATTTTCTGATTTCCCCTTCTTTCTTACACAAAAATCTAACATATTGAATTTGGTCTTTTGCACTCTGCTTTTTGTACTTTGCGGTCGCGGAGAGTCGGGCACGACTGAGCGACTGAACTGAACTGAACTGAACTGATTATACATATAGGAAATCTGTGTATTAATTCATTGAGATTGCCTCCATTCTTCTTTATGATGCATTGTACTAACAATGTATAAACACATTTGATTTAACCAATATTCTATATATGGACATTTAGGTCCATTATTTTGCAATTACCAACAATTCTAGACAAAATAACCTTTTGCATATACATTTTCATATTGTTGGAGTTGTATCTTCATGATAAATTCATGGAAGTGGGATTTGTCGGTCAAAACGTAAGCGCATGTGTAGTTTTATACAAAACTCCTCTCCATAACAGTTTGTACCAGTTTGCGTTCTCACCAGCAGTTTTCCACAGCCTCAAAAATATAGTGCATTACCAAATATTATATTTGTGTCAATATGCTAGTTTAGAAATGGTATCTTAATATAGTTTTAAATTGAATTTTTCTTGTAATGGGTAGTGAACATCTATCCACAAGTGTAAGGGCCATTCCTATGTATTTTACATAAATTTTCTGTTCATGTCTGTGGCTTGTTTTTCTGTTTGGGTTGTTCTTTTCCTTAGTCCTTTATCTGTGTTAAATACTGTAAACATTATCTTCCAGGTTGTAATTTGTCTTTTGATATTGGTTATAGTGTGTTACAAGTTGAGTTCCTCAGGAAGCTGATAAAGACTGAGATAGAAATTCGCATGTAGGAAGTTTATTAAAGAGCTCTCTTGAGATCAACACCAATGGAGGGAAAAGAATATGTTCTACTCTCTTCTAGGCCTACTTGTCTCTTGCTTTGGACCATTGCAGGTATTTCAGAGATCAATAAGACCAATCATCAGTAGCAACAACAAAAGGGAAAAACAACAAAAGGAAGCCTGATATTTTATTCCAACATGCCCCCATTCTGTTTATCATGGCTATATTTTAATAAATGAAAAAAACAGCCAAATTTGGTCAAGTCCTAATTATCATACAGGTAGTAAGTTACTGTGGGATTTATTCACATATTTTTAGATGTAATCTATTCAGTTTGTGAATAACAATAGCTTTAACAGAACAGAAAGAGACCTCCTTAAAAACACTCAAAGACTTCCAAACTCTCAGAATCAAATGACCATTATCAATTGACTTTATCAAGTCATTTATTTAAATATTTGCAAGCAGATCTGAAGTCATTGCTAGGATCTAGGATTTGAGGAGGAAGTAGGGAAGGTGATCCCTTAACTACTTCATTAGTATTGCCCAAGGTGCATGGCTCTGCAAAAGTGCATTCTGAGATTATCTACCCAAGGATAGATACTAGAACAATACTTCAGAGGAAGACTGCCTTGTAAGTATCTTTTAGTATTTTCCCCATATAATATATAATTACTTTGTTCTTATAAATAAAGGAAACTAAAATACCCTTTAAACTCCTCGCTTTTGGCTTTCCTACTTGTCCTCAATTTTGGCTTCCCTACTTCCACTCAGCAGTATATAAACCGTGAACTCCCAGATGTTCAAGCAGGTTTTAGAAAAGGCAGAGGCACCAGAGATCAAATTGCCAACATCCGCTGGATCATGGAGAAAGCAAGAGAGTTTCAGAAAAACATCTATTTCTGCTTTATTGACTATGCCAAAGCCTTTGACTGTGTGGATCACAATAAACTGTGGAACATTCTGAAAGAGATGGGAATCCCAGACCACCTGACCTGCCTCTTGAGAAACCTGTATGCAGGTCAGGAAGCAACTGTTAGAACTGGACATGGAACAACAGACTGGTTCCAAATAGGAAAAGGTGTACGTCAAGGTTGTATATTGTCACCTTGCTTATTTAACTTATATGCAGAGTACATCATGAGGAACGCTGGGCTGGAAGAAGCACAAGCTGGAATCAAGATTGCCGGGAGAAATATCAATAACCTCAGATATGCGGATGACACTACCCTTATGGCAGAAAGTGAAGAGGAACTCAAAAGCCTTTTGATGAAAGTGAAAGAGGAGAGTGAAAAGGTTGGCTTGAAGCTCAACATTCAGAAAACAAAGATCATGGCATCTGGTCCCATCACTTCATGGGAAATAGATGGAAAAACAGTGGAAACAGTGTCAGACTTTATTTTTTTGGGCTCCAAAATCACTACAGATGCTGATTGCAGCCATGAAATTAAAAGACGCTTGCTCCTTGGAAGGAAAGTTATGACCAACCTTGATAGTATATTAAAAAGCAGAGACATTACTTTGCCAACCAAGGTCCGTCTAGTCAAGGCAATGGTTTTTCCCGTGGTCATGTATGGATGTGAGAGTTGGACTGTGAAGAAGGCTGACCGCCGAAGAATCAATGCTTTTGAACTGTGGTGTTGGAGAAGACTCCTGAGAGTCCCTTATACTGCAAGGAGATCCAACCAGTCCATTCTGGAGGAGATCAATCCTGGATATTCATTGGAGGGACTGATACTAAAGCTGAAACTGCAATACTTTGGCCACCTCATGCGATGAGTTGACTCACTGGAAAAGACTCTGATGCTGGGAAAGGTTGGGGGCGGGAGGAGAAGGGGACGACGGAGAATGAGATGGCTGGATGGCATCACGGACTCTGTGGACATGAGTTTGAGTGAACTCCGGGAGTTGGTGATGGACAGGGAGGCCTGGCGTGCTGTGATTCATGGGGTCGCGGAGAGTCGGACACGACTGAGCGACTGAACTGAACTGAACTGAACTGAACTTCCACTCAATTAAATTATCATGTTGGGTATATCCTTCCAAACCTCTTTGTATGTTTTAAACACACTAACATATATGTCCACTCCAGTGTTCTTTCTATGATCCAGGCCATGTAAAGAAGGATCAGCCCTGGGCAATTCAAACTGTGCACCCAACTACAACTATTTTATCCAAGTCTGTTTAACTGAAACATAACATACAGTTCAGTGAAGAAGATAATAGGCTACAGAGGGATGCTCTGTAGTTTGCAATTTGAAAGAGTGGGAAGAATGTTATGCTTCATCTTTCTGATGATGAGGTGTTGAGGTGTAAAGGAGGAAAGTTGGTATATGTAATTCTGTCCTCCTTTTCCTTATTTATTCCCTATCTTTACAAAATTCTGCTAGGATAGCTCTCAGAAAGTCAAGCTAGTACCTCAATTTGGACCATCCTGGGGATGAAAAGACTTCCAAAATAGATGATATATGGCAATGTTCGCTGTCTCTTTGGATATCTGGTATTATTATTATTGCAGGAGTACAAGTCTCTAAGAAAGACAGCCTCAATCATGTTGCAATTCCAAATTCACTGTTAGAAAAACATGTTTTAGAAAAATACTTGAACCTTAAGCTACATTATAAAACCACTCTCTCCTGAATATATATCCAAACACATAGGGTAGTGTTTGTGATTGAATTTCCCCTGGATTTTGTAGGTGCACATGCTTCAGATAATAATACAGGAGAATATCAGATATGCCATGGATTTGAATTGAGACCATGAAACCTGATCCTATTTCAAGGACACAGCAGCCCCAGAAGGGCATCTCCCAGGTTTGACTTTAATTAAGGTCCTCTCCACTGGCTGTCTGAAGTGACGGTTGAGATCTTAGCAAAATGTGCCCTTATTTCTCCTTGACCTCTTTTGTTCAGATCTTCAACACTGGACGATTAAAGCTATTTTGTATTTTATTTGGGGAAAAAAAAAATAAAGTCATTTCCAGGTGCTCAAGGGCAGAGGTACCTGAATTCACAGAAGGCTTGGCACTGCTCTCTTCTGCTACACTTGGCCTGAAACAACACAGATGGGTTGTATTTGAGGTGATAAAATGCTTGGGAAGATGAAATAACTCCCGAGGAGAGGAGCTGACAATGGCAAATAAGGCATTTGGTTGGCAAAAGAAGTGAAAATTAAAAGACACAAACTAACTGGGGCCACTGAATATATAAAACTCCCAAGTGCCCAAAGATTTTAGATGACTTAAGTGGTTTTAACAGTTTACAAAAAGAAACGTACTTACATGAATCAGTACCTAAATCATTGTGCTTTATTCTTTGTAATTTATTTTATTAAATATATTTTTATCTGTAGCTTCTCAATTTATATAAAAAACAAGAAAAACAAGATTCTGCCATGACAGAAGAAACACCAAACAACGATAATCGGCATGCAATATATTGTTTACTTGAACTTTAGTTAGAGACAATTATATAGATTCAAATAGAGTCATAAGAAATAATCTAAGAGCTCCTTCATGTCTTTTGCCAGTCTCCCCCCATGGTGGTGATGGTGTGTGCATGCTCAGTTGAGTCCAATGCTTTGTGACCCCATGGATTGTAGTCTGCCAGACTCTTCTGCCCATGGGATTTTCAAGGCAAAAGTACTGGAATGGGTTGCCATTTTCTACTCCATGGGATCTTCCCCACCTAGGGAGCGAACCCAGGTCTCCAGTATTGCAGGCAGACTTTTTATTGTCTGAGCCCCCAGGAAAGTCCACAATGATAATATCTTACAAAATTATAATACAATATCACAACCATGTTGATATTTATACAATCAGGATGCAGAGCATTCCATCACAACAAAGATCCCTGGTCATGCAAAGCATTTTAAATCCGCAGATCAAAATATCTTACAAGTATTGGCTTAACACATTAAATGAAACGCATGGTAATAGGAACCAAAAGAGATGCATACGTATATAAAAGTATGTTGACTGTTTTCAAGGAAATCAAAATAGGTTGGGTAGAAAATATGTACATTTAAAACCTGTTAACAATATCCACCACCAGGAATTGTGGTGGGAAACAATATTTATTGAATAGCTTTTGGCAGTCAGGTATAGTAGCAGGGGCTCTGGGTGCAGTAGACCTGGGTATGGCATAAGCCCTCTTGGAGGAGGTCACCATTAACCCCACCATAGAGCCACCAAAACTTACACAGGACTGGAAACAGACCTTTGGAGAACACAAACAGAAACTTGTGTGCACCAGGACCCAGGAGAAAGGAGCAGTAACCCCACAAGAGACTGACCCAGACATGTCTGTGAGTGTCTGGGAGTCTCCAGCGGAGGTGTGGGTGGGCAGTGGCCTGCTGCAGGGTTGGGGGCACTGAGTGTAGCAGAGCATGCATTAGATCTTTTGAAGGAGATCAACATTATCTTCTTTACTTCCATCGTAGTTTGGCCTCAGGTCATCAGAAGAAGACCCAGTTTCCCCCTCAGTCAGTCTCTCCCATCAGGAAGCTTCCATAAGCCTCTTATCCTTCTCCATCAGAGGGCAGACAGACTGAAAACCATAATCACAGAAAACTAACCAATCTGATCACATGGACCACAGCCTTGTCTAACTCAGTGAAAGTATGAGCCATGTCGTGTAGGGCCACCCAAGAAAGACGGGTCATGGTGGAGAGTTCTGACAAAACGTGGTCCACCAGAAAAGGGAATGGCAAACCACTTCAGTATTCTTGCCTTGAGAACCCCATGAATGGTATGAAAAGGCAAAAAGAGGACACTGAAAGACAATCTCCCCAGGTCAGTAGGTGCCCAGTATGCTACTGGAGATGAGTGGAGAAATAACTCCAGAAAGAATGAAGAGATGGAGTCAAAGCAACAGCAACACCCAGTTATGGATGTGACTCATGGTAAGTAAAGTCTGATGCTGTAAAGAGCAACTTTGCATAGGAGTCTGGAATGTTAGGTCCATGAATCAAGGCAAATTGGAAGTGGTCAAACAGGAGATGGCAAGAGTGAACATTGACATTTTAGAAATCAGCGAGCTAAAATGGACTGGAATGGGTGAATTTAAATTAGATGACAATTATGTTGCTAAGGGTCGGACACGACTGAGCGACTTCACTTTCACTTTTCACTTTCACACATTGGAGAAGGAGATGGCAACCCACTCCAGTGTTCTTGCCTGGAGAATCCCAGGGACGGGGAGCCTGGTGGGCTGCCATCTATGGGGTCGCACAGGGTTGGACACGACTGAAGTGACTTAGCAGTAGCATATCTACTAATATGGACAAGAATACCTTAGAAGAAATGGAGTAGCCATCATAGTCAGCAAAAGAACACAAAATCCATTACTTGGATGCAATCTTAAAAATGACAAAATGATCTCTGTTCATTTCTAAGTCAAATCATTCAATATCACAGTAATCCAAGACTATGCCCTGACCAGTAATGCTGAAGAAGCTGAAGTTGAACAGTTCTGTGAAGACTTATAAGACTTTCTAGAACTAACACCCCCAAAAAGATGTCCTTTTCAATATAGAGGACTAGAATGCAAAACTAGGAAGTCAAGAAATTCTGGAGTAACAGGCAAATTGGGTCTTGGAGTACAGAATGAAGCAGGGCAAAGGCTAATAGAGTTTTGCCAAGAGAATGCACTGGTCATAGCAAACACCCTCTTCCAACAACACAACAGAAAACTCTACAAATGGACATCACCAGATGGTCAATACCAAAATCAGATTGATTATATCCTTTGCAAACAAAGATGGAGAAGCTCTGTACAGTCAGCAAAAACAAGAATGGGAGCTGATTGTGGCTCAGATCATGAACTCCTTATTGCAAATTCAGACTTAAATTTAATAAAGTAGGGAAAACCACTAGACAATTCAGGTATGACCTAAATCAAATCCCTTATGATTGTACAGTGGAAGTGATTCAAGGGATAAGATCTGATAGGCAGAGTACCTAAAGAACTATGCACAGAGGTTAGTGACATTGAACAGGAGGCAGTTATCAAGATCATCCCTAAGAAAAAGAAATGCAAAAAGGCAAAATGGTTGTCTGAGGAGGCCTTAAAAATAGCTATGAAAAGAAGAGAAAGGAAAGGCAAATGAGAAAAGGAAAGATACACCAATTTGAATGCAGAGTTGCAAAAAATAGCCAGGAGAGATAAGAAAGCCTTCCTCTGTGATCAATGCAAAAAAAGAGAGGAAAATAATAGAATGGGAAAGACTAAAGATCTCTTCAAGAAAATTAGAGATACCAAGAGAAATTTTCATGAAAAGATGGGCACAATAAAGGACAGAAATGATATGGATCTAACAGAAGCAGAAGATATGAAGAAAATGTGTACAGAAGAACTACACACACAAAAATCTTCATAACCCAGATAATCACGAAGGTTTGATCACTCATCTAGAGTCAGTCATCCTAGAAGGCAAAGTCAAGTGGGCCTTAGGAAGCATCACCACGGACAAAGCTAATGGAAGTGATGAAATTCCAGTTGAGCTATTTCAAATCCTAAAAGATGATGCTGTGAAAGTGCTGCACTCAATATGCCAGCAAATTTGGAAAAAGCAGCAGTGGCCACAGGACTGGAAAAGGTCAGTTTTTGTTCCAATCCCAAAGAAAGGCAATGCCAAAGAATGCTCAAACCACTGTACAGTTGCACCCAGCTCACACACTAGCAAAGTAATGTTCAAAATTCTGCAAGCCAGGCTTCAACAGTACATGAACCATGAACTTCCAGATGCTCAAGCTGAACTTAGAAAAGGAAGTGGAACTAGAGATCAAATTGCCAACATCCATTGGTCATCACAAAAGCAGTAGAGTTCCACAAAAACATCTACTTCTGCTTTATTGACTATGCCAAAGCCTTTAACTGTTTGGATCACAAAGAACTGTGGAAAATTTTTAAAGAGATGGGAATACCAGACCACCGGAACAACAGACTTGTTCCAAAATGGGAAAGGAGTACCTCAAGACTGTATATTGTCACCCTGCTTATTTAGCTTATATGCAGAGTATATCATGAGAAATGCCAGGCTGGATGCAGCACAAGCTGGAATCAAGATTGCTGGGAGAAACATCAATAAACTCAGACATGCAGATGACACCACATTTATGGCAGAAAATGAAAAACCAATTCGCAGATGTTTGGTTGCTAAATCATGTCCAACTCTTCCACAACCCCATGGACTGTAGCCCACTAGGCTACTCTGTCTATGGTATTTCCTAGGCAAAGATACTGGAGTGGATTGCCATTTCCTTCTACAGGGGATCTTCCTGACCCAGGGATTGAACTTGTATTGCCTGCATTGGCAGGTGGACTCTTTACTGCTATCCAGGGGGAAGCCCATTTTAAAGATGAGAAAAATGTAATTCTTACAGTTAGTAATGCTAACTAACTGAAGGAGCTAGAATTTAATACTATCTAGGCATTAGAGTTTCCAAGGGAACATTTCATGCAAAGATGGGCTCGATAAAGGACAGAAATGGTATGGACCTAACAGAAGCAGAAGATATTAAGAAGAGGTGGCAAGAATACACAGAACTGTACAAATAAGATCTTCACAACCAAGATAATCACAATAGCATGATCAGTGACCTAGAGCCAGACATCTTGGAAAGTGAAGTCAAGTGGGTCTTAGAAAGCATCACGACGAACAAAGCTAGTGGAGGTGATGGAATTCCAGTTGAACTATTTCAAATCCTGAAAGATGATGCTGTGAAAGTGCTGCACTCAATATGCCAGCAGATTTGGAAAACTCAGCAGTGGCCACAAGACTGGAAAAGGTCAGTCTTCATTCCAATCCCAAAGAAAGGCAATGCCAAAGAATGCTCAAACTACCACACAATTGCACTCATCTCACATGCTAGTAAAGTCATGCTCAAAATTCTCCAAGCCAGGCTTCAGCAATATGTGAACTGTGAACTCCCAGATGTTCAAGCAGGTTTTAGAAAAGGTAGAGACACCAGAGATCAAATTGCCAACATCTGCTGGATCATGAAGAAAGCAAGAGAGTTCCAGAAAAACATCTATTTCTGCTTCATTGACTATGCCAAAGCCTTTGACTGTGTGGATCACAATTAACTGTGGAATATTCTGAAAGAGATGGGAATCCCAGACCACCTGACCTGCCTCTTGAGAAACCTGTATGCCGGTCAGGAAGCAACAGTTAGAACTGGACAGGGAACAACAGACTGGTTCCAAATAGAAAAAGGAATACATCAAGGTTGTATATTGTCACCCTGCTTATTTAACTTCTATGCAGAGTACATCCTGAGGACAACTGGACTGGAAGAAGCACAAGGTGGAATCAAGATTGCCGGGAGAAATATCAATAACCTCAGATATGCAGATGACACCACCATTATGGCAGAAAGTGAAGAGGAACTCAAAAACCTCTTGATGAAAGTGAAAGAGGAGAGTGAAACGGTTGGCTTGAAGCTCAACATTCAGAAAACAAAGATCATGACATCTGGTCCCATCACTTCATGGGAAATAGATGGGGAAACAGTGGAAACAGTGTCAGACTATTTTGGCGGGCTCCAAAATCACTGTGAATGCTAACTGCAGCCATGAAATTAAAAGACGCTTACTCCTTGGAAGGAAAGTTATGACCAACCTAGATAGTATATTAAAAAGCAGAGACATTACTTTGCCAACAAAGGTCCGTCTAGTCAAGGCTATGGTTTTGTGAAGAAGGCTGATCGCCGAAGAATTGATGCTTTTGAACTGTGGTGTTGGAGAAGACTCTTGAGAGTCCCTTGGACTGCAAGGAGATCCAGCTTGTCCATTCTAAAGGAGATCAATCCTGAGTATTCATTGGAAGGACTGATGCTAAAGCTGAAACTCCAATACTTTGGCCACCTCATGCGACGAGTTGACTCACTGGAAAAGACTCTGATGCTGGGAAGTACTGGGGGCAGGAGGAGAAGGGGACGACAGAGAATGAGATGGCTGGATGGCATCACCGATCAATGGACATGAGTTGAGTGAACTCCGGGAGTTGGTGATGGACAGGGAGGCCTGGCGTGCTGTGATTCATGGGGTCGCAAAGAGTCAGACACGACTGAGCGACTGAACTGAACTGAACTGAGGCTGCTGCTAAGTCACTTCAGTCATGCCTGACTCTGTGCGACCCCATAGATGGCATTCTACCAGGCTCCCCCATCCCTGGGATTCTCCAGGCAAGAACAATGGAGTGGGTTGCCATTTCCTTCTCCAATGTGTGAAAGTGAAAAGTAAAAGTGAAGTTGCTCAGTCAAGTCCGACTCTTAGCGACCCCATGGACTGCAGCATACCAGGCTCCTATGCCCATGGGATTCTCCAGGCAAGAGTACTTGAGTGGGTCGCCTTTGCCTTCTCTGACTATCTAGGCAATATTTGTCAAATGAGATTGATAAGACAGAGATGTCTGGGGAACCCTCAAGATAGATTTCCTGATATTGTGAAATATATGTGCCATTCTCCTATAAATAGAACTTAGTTGAAGAGGCTAGATATTGGCCCATTTAAAGGAAATGAAATAAGAATGAGAAAAGTATCATCAGATGATACTAGTTGTCTAGAGGGTTTGTGTAGGTTAGTAGGATGTTAGGGAAAGAAAGAAATAAAGTAAATATTTGTATTAATTTCATGTGACTAAGTTTGAGGAGCCATTATATTAAAATGTTAGTGACATAATTATTAAACAAAATTTTAAATATAATAACTACTACTGATGCTGTGGCAGGCCACATTCTTGGTGCTTTACATGTATCACCTCTATATTGCATAATAAACCTTTTCTATAATCCCTTCAAAATACATTGATTACTGAAAATCATTACTACAATTAGTAAACTACTGAAAATCCTGTTACTACAGTTAGTAAACTACACAAATGAGCAATTTTTGAGGGAAATACAGGGAAAAACAGAATCAGCTCTAAGTTATGTAAGATCTCATTTTCTCAGTTCTTAGAATTCTTGGCCCCAACTTTGATTATCTGCCTCCCATCCATCTACCCCTTCAACAAAGGTGTGCGTACTTTGAGAGATGCTAACATTGAATCTGTATGTGAAATGTCTATTATCATCACTTTGTTAACGTGTAGGCCTTTTATTTATTTTATTTGCTCTTTCTACCCTCCCATATGGGAAAACTGACTTTCAAACTCAACATTCGAAAAACTAAGACCAAGGCATCCAGTCCCATTACTTCACAATTAGAAAGGGAAAAAGTGGAAACAGTGTTAGATTTTATTTTCTTGGGCTTTAAAATCACTGTGGATGGTGACTGCCACAAAATGAAAAGACACTTGCTCCTTGAAAGAAAAGCTATGACAAACCTAGACATTATATTTAAAAAGCACAGACATCACTTTTCTGACAGACCTGTATTGTCAAAACTCTGTTTTTCCAGTAGTCATGTAAGGATGTGAGAGTTGGACCATGAAGAAGGCTGAGAGCCAAAGAATTGATGCTTTCAAATTGTGATGCTGGAGAAGTCTCTTGAGCATTCCTTGGACAGCAAGGAGATCAAATCAGTCAATCCTAAAGGAAATCAACCTTGAATGTTCATTGGAAGGACTGATGCTGAAGTACAAGCTCCAATACTTTGGCCACTTGATGTGAAGAGTCGACTCATTGAAAAAGACCCTGATGCTCAGGAAGATTGAGAGCAGGAGAACAGGACAGCAGAGGAAGAGATGGCTTGATGGCATCACCAACTCAATGGACACGAGCTTGAGCAAACTCTTGGAGATAGCAAAGAACAGGGAGGCCTGGTGTGCTGCAGTTCACGTGGTGGCAAAGAGTCAGATAAGAATTAGCGACTAAACAACAATCCTCCCATATTTCTTGCGAGCATTCTAGCCATGTTTGGTTTAATAAAACAATGTTGTTGTTGTTGTTTTTTTCTAATCATAGTCATTTTGATGCAATTTTCTGATTTTACTACAGGTGTTTAAGTTTTTACACCAATAAGTCACCATTACACCTGGCATCAAACAATTTTAAGACTTCATAGATGTTAAGTAACATGACTTTAAGTGAGTTTTAATGGTGGAAAAAATGTCTTGAAATTTATGAAAGTGAATAATAATGGCTTATAAAATTATTAGACCTTTACAAGCCTTTTAAATCAGCAGCTGAACCAAGAAGGGTGTCTATGCCACACCGCTTAATGTTGTACCCAGATCCTATGCCTTGTTTGTTTTGTCTTATTTATGCTGTTCATTTTGTCTTTTTATCTAATTATTGGAGTTTAGGAATGAATCTCCTCCAAACCACAGAAATGGTCATGGAACAGTTTCGTGACACATGACCTTTCACCTCTTTTCCCCAGACATTTCTTCCTCTGTGCATAAATCATTTCTCCTAAAATCCACATTCATGCACATCTCCTCAGACCAACTTCTTAAGCTAGTTTCTAAAAGTTTGATTCCCTGGACCATTGCTTCTGTTCTAGTGTAACTTTAAAACTGCTCATCCATTCTAAATTTTGCTCTGTTCATTGAATATAGCCTTAGGGGCAAGTTGTGCTATCTCTATGAGTCAAACTCTGCCCTTCAACAAAAGTCAATAGGCACTATCTGCAGACACCTCAGGACACAATTTAGCAAGCTAAATTTGCTCTGCCACCATATAGGTCACTGTAATGCTAGTTTGTAAAACGTGGTTTTTACAGAAATAGATTATTAGGAAAGAACAGAAATAAAAATAATAAATAGCTTTCTTCAATCACCCAACATTGGATCCAGGTGGCTTGCTTTGAGGGTCACCAGAAGGATTTCCTGGGGGGCTGAGGGGAATGTTTTCCCTAAATAAAAGCAAATGCCTGAGGGCATTTGATTAGACTATTAAAGTAGTGATTACCAGTGGTCACCAAGGCCACTTACCTGCATGAGAGAGTTGCCAGGTAAAACACAAGATGCTCAGTTAAATTTGAATTTCAGATAAGCCAGGACAATTTTTAGTATATGCTAATTATTTGTATTTATCTTAAGTACAAATTCAACTGAATGGCCTGTGAGTATATACATTATGCATACAAAGTCTGGCAACTCTACCCTGAAAATAAATGATATACTCTACAGGCAGAATCTACTGCCAATTCTGGCCAGTAAATTGTGAATAAAAAGAGTGTACTGATGCAAGACTGAGGCTATGAAAGCATCTACACAATTTTCCAGTTTTTCTTTTTCATGGCCAATACTAATGTTTCATAGTATGTCATATCCTGGATAATGCAAGAAATAAAATCCTGTTTATTAACTATTGTCCTCTCCTTGCATGCCTTAAAAAATTTGCAGATCCTCAAAGGATTGAAACAGGTCTAACCTGTGTAATTTTTGTATTTGTCTGATTTAATTGTATCATCTTGAATTTTGTTTTCTGAATCTCCACTTAGTGGCCCTGACTCAGAGGCCTGATGCTGTTTCCTCAGTGTAAACCTTTACAGGCATCCTAGCTTGATCCCCAAGAAAGAGGGAAAGAGTGACAAATTAAAATCAATGGCTAGATCCTATTATCAATGTCCATTAAGTCCACAGAGACCCTTCTCAGATGGATGTAAACTAACTTTATTTATCAAATATGTTTAATATAAAGTTACATAAAATATCAATCACTGAAAACTTTAGATATAGGGCCAATAGAGTACAAAATAAATACAACCAGGAATGTAAGCCATACTTGACATGGAATATATCTTGATTTTTTTAAACTAAATACCTGATTGAATAAATCTGTGAATGAAAGGATGCAATAAAAAGACACACCTCTTAGAATTAGAATTTTCAGTCTTGATTTTTGATGTCTATTATAAGAAAAAATATTAGCCTAATACTGTACAGGCATCCCTTAACACCTGTTGCAGAACAAGGGCTAGAATTATGAAATAACAACAATATAAATAATAATAATTAAAACAACATCACATCCTCAACTGTCTGCTTGTGAGGGGTAGGTAGAAATTTTGTGTTCTTTAGAGATCACTACCGGAGAAGGCAATGGCAAGCCACTCCAGTACTCTTGCCTGGAAAATCCCATGGATGGAGGAGCCTGGTAGGCTGCAGTCCATGGGATCGCTGAGTCGGACATGACTGAGCGACTTTACTTTCCCTTTTCACTTTCACACATTGGAGAAGGAAATGGCAACCCACTCCAGTGTTCTTGCCTGGAGAATCCCAGGGACGGTGGAGCCTGGTGGGCTGCTGTCTGTGGGGTCACACAGAGTCAGACACGACTGAAGTGACTTAGCAGCAGAGATCACTACAGAGAAGTAGCTTGTTTTAGTTAGAAATTACATCAGTTTGAGGGACAGTATTTTCTCTCACTATCAACAAAGCTATTCTAGTTGAGCTATTTCAAATCCTAAAAGATGATACTGTGAAAGTGCTGCACTCAATATGCCAGTAAATATGGAGAAAGCAGCAGTGGCCACAGGACTGGAAAAGGTCAGTTTTCATTCCAATCCCAAAGAAAGGCAATGCTAAAGAATGTTCAAACTACCGCACAATTGCACTCATCTCACACGCTAGTAAAGTCATGCTCAAAATTCTCCAAGCCAGGCTTCAGCAATATGTGGACCATGAAATTCCAGATGTTCAAGCTGGTTTTAAAAAAGGCAGGGGAACCAGAGAT
The DNA here is from genome assembly GCF_049115385.1 of Moschus berezovskii. Taxonomy (NCBI): domain Eukaryota; kingdom Metazoa; phylum Chordata; class Mammalia; order Artiodactyla; family Moschidae; genus Moschus; species Moschus berezovskii. The sequence continues at coordinate 72,855,487 of NC_142470.1, read as the reverse complement.
CAAATTGCCAACATCCACTGGATCATGGAAAAAGCAAGAAAGTTCCAGAGAAACATCTATTTCTGCTTTATTGACTATGCCAAAGCCTTTGACTGTTTGCATCACAATAAGCTGTGGAAAATTCTGAAGGAGATGGGAATACCAGACCACCTGACCTGCCTCTTGAGAAACCTGTATGCAGGTCAGGAATCAACAGTTAGAACTGGACAGGGAACAACAGACTGGTTCCAAATAGGAACAGGAGTATGTCAAGGCTGAATATTGTCACCTTGCTTATTTAACTTCTATGCAGAGTACATCATGAGAAACGCTGGGCTGGAGGAAGCACAAGCTAGAATCAAGATTGCCAGGAGAAATATCAATAACCTCAGATATGCAGATGGCACCACCCTTACGGCAGAAAGTGAAGAAGAACTAAAGAGCCTCTTGATGAAAGTGAAAGAGAAGAGTGAAAAAGTTGGCTTAAAGCTGAACGTTCAGAAAACTAAGAACATGGCATCCAGTCCCATTACTTCATGGGAAATAGATGGGGAAACAGTGGAAATAGTGGCTGACTTTATTTTGGGGGCGCCAAAATCACTGCAGATGGTGATTGCAGCTATGAAATTAAGAGATGCTTACTCCTTGGAAAGAAAGTTATGACCAACCTAGACAGCATATTAAAAAGCAGAGACATTACTTTGCCAACAAAGGTCAAAAAAAGTCAAGGCTATTGTTCTTCCAGTAGTTATGTATGGATATAAGAGTTGAACTGTAAAGAAAGCTGAGTGCCAAAGAATTGATGTTTTTGAACTGTGGTGTTGGAGAAGACTCTTGAGAGTCCCTTGGACTGCAAGGAGAGCCAACCAGTTCATCCTAAAGGAGATTAGTCCTGGGTGTTCATTGAAAGGAATGATTTTGAAGCTGAAACTCCAATACTTTTGCCACCTGATGTAAAGAGCTGAGTCACTGGAAAAGACCTTGATGCTGGGAAAGATTGAGGGCAGGAGGAGAAGGGACGACAGAGGATGAGATGGTTGGATGGCATCACCGACTCAATGGACATGGGTTTGGGTAGTCTCCGGGAGTTGGTGATGGTCAGGGAGGCCTGAAGTGCTGCAGTTCATGGGGTTGCAAAGAGTCGGACAACTGAACGGCTGTACTGAACTGAACTGATATTCTCTCACACTCAGTATCAAGACTTGAAGCATGACCCATTCACTCAAAATTGATCTGGTTTGCTGGTTAATCCAGATATATAGTATACAACTTTTCTAGAGAGAAATTTCCTAGAATTAGCCTTTGCTTTTAAGCCTGAAGATCACATCTCTGGGCAAAAGAGGGCAAGTTTGGGGTGAAGCAAAGTCAGTAATTTAAAGAAAAACTCAGCAAATGAGATCCAGACTACCAAACTCAGGTTAAGAATGTAAGGGAAACAGTGAAGCCATTGTTGAAGCTCAGGGACCAGAACAAACCTTTGATTGAGGAGGCACCTGTGCTGGTATTCGAAGGTCTCTGACTTCCTGTACTGGATGTTTATGCCAACCTGACCCTACCTCCTAGTAGAAGCCTCATGCATACAGCTCCCTACTTTCTTGATGGACTCTAAAAGAAGAGAGGTTACTTAAAAAAAAAAAAAAAATGGGCGTGGGTAAAGCTATACCATAACACTTGCCAATGTTTATATCCTAAACATCAAGCATATATTGAGTTCAGAGTTACTTCATGAATTCCATGGGCCCTAAACATGTTTGCCTTCCTCCATAGAAAAATGTGAAAATTTCATATTTTAATCACACTAGTAAAAAGCATATATTAATGCCATATATCAGAACATTTTCTTTGACCTAAATATTTCTTTTTCTTCTGATTTTAAAAGAAGTTAAAATATTTTCATGGTATAGGAAAGCAAAATTTGCCACCCCAAAATGCATTTTTGTGGTATGAAGATTATTTCAGTGTGATTATATACAAAAAGTCTATCTTTTTGCCTCCCCACAAGCTGACTAAAATATTTATATGAAGAGTCTGGTCCAGGCAAAGCAGTATCACCAGGGACACCTACGAAGAATATAGGCTAATTGTGGCAGGGGAGCCCAGCAAGACCTGAAGACCAAAGTCCTCCCTGTGTCCCACTGTCTCTCATGGCACAATGAACATTTGTTTACCAGACATTTGCTTTTCTATCTCCACATGAACTGCCTTCCTTATCTTTGAAGTCCCAAACTGCTACTGCCTTCTCCTTCTCTCAGATGGCATATAAGCCTCAACTGCTCACTATGTACTTGGATCCCATATTCCTATTGGAACCCTTGTGCATACATAAGTACGTTTGATTTTCTCCTGTTGATCTGTCTCATTCCATTTTAATCTTAAACTAGCCAGAAGAACTTAGAAAGAATAGAGGGAAAGATTTATTTCATCCTTCAGAGTGGGCTACTAAAATTATTGTGAACTCTTGGTATAGCATTGTTAGGTAGGTAGAATAGGGAAAATGGCAGTGGCTAAAAGACAAGGAAGGGAAAAACTCGCGAAAATAGAACAAAGGAAGGAAGGTCAAAGAAAGGTCCGAGGACCGGAGTGAGGACTTCAGGTAGAACAGCACTCCTGGCTGAGCCCAATTTGCACAGGGCAGGCCCAGGGGGAAGAAAACATATAAAAGGAGGCGCCAAGCGCTTTCTCTCTCTCTCTACCCTCCTCTGCTCCCAACCCACACTGTGTGCACTGGTGCGCTTCTGCACTCTCTTCTCTTTTTTGAGGATGGATCCTCCTGTTATCTTCTAAATAAAATAGAACTGTAATACTGATTTATCTAAGAGCTGTGACACAGTTTGTTCAAGACCCGATAGCTCTGATGCGCGGAGGGCTTTAATGTCCGTCGCCCCAAATCATTGTTGTGATGAGACAAGAACTGAGAAACATACAGTCGCCTGACAGCATCTACTGCGCTCAGTAGATATTAGCACTGATTATTATTGCCTGACTGCATTTCCTCTTCTTCTGAATTTTTACCTACACGAATAGCTTTCTTTCTTCCTTTCTAAGTCAATCAGATAGTAAGATTTTCATCATATCTAGAGCTGTGATATCAGGTGTGTCATTCTGATAGAGGTTGGGGAAAGAGGAGAAGCTATGACAGGAAAGTGACAGCATTAAATAAATGAATTTGTTTTGTAATTGGAGAGCAAAAGTTACACACAGAAACTCACTGAAGACAATTTTAAAGCACTAAATTTGTAGATAGTATTTTAACGTCATCCTCTCCTTAAATGTAAACTTAAAATACTTTTCATGTTGACCACAATCATGGATTATATTTATAATATGGAAATATTCTGGGTTATTGGAGATAGACAGGTCTTTCAGGTCAGTTCAGTCACTCAGTCATGTTCGACTCTTTGCAACTCCATGAATCACAGCACGCCAGGCCTCCCCGTTCATCACCAACTCCCGGAGTTCAATCAAACTCATGTCCATCGAGTAGGTGATGACACCCAGCCATCTCATTCTCTGTAATCCATGTCTCCTCCCTCCCCCAATCCCTCCTAGTATCAGAGTCTTTTACAGTGAGTCAACTCATCACATGAGGTGGCCAAAGTATTGCAGTTTCAGCTTTAGCATCAGTCCTTCCAATGAACACCCAGGATTGAGCTCCTTTAGAGTGCACTGGATGGATCTCCTTGCAGTCCAAGGGACTCTCAAGAGTCTTCTCCAACACCACAGTTCAAAAGCATCAATTCTTCGGTGATCAGCTTTCTTCACAGTCCAACTCTCACATCCATACATGACCACTGGAAAAACCATAGCCTTGACTAGATGAACCTTTGTTGGTAAAGTAATGTCTCTGCTTTTTAATATGCTATCTAGGTTGGTCATAACTTTCCTTTCAAGAAGTAAGCGTCTTTTAACTTCATGGCTGTAATCATCATCTGCCAAATACCAAAGCCTTTGATTGTGTGGATCACAATAAACTGTGGAACATTCTGAAAGAGATGGGAATCCCAGACCACCTGACCTGCCTCTTGAGAAACCTGTATACAGGTCAGGAAGCAACAGTTAGAACTGGACATGGAACAACAGACTGGTTCCAAATAGGAAAAGGAGTGTGTCAAGGTTGTATATTGTCACCTTGCTTATTTAACTTATATGCAGAGTACATCATGAGGAACGCTGGGCTGGAAGAAGCACAAGCTGGAATCAAGATTGCCAGGAGAAATATCAATAACCTCAGATATGCAGATGACACCACCCTTATGGCAGAAAGTGAAGAGGAACTCAAAAGACTCTTGATGAAACTGAAAGAGGAGAGTGAAAAGGTTGGCTTGAAGCTCAACATTCAGAAAACAAAGATCATGGCATCTGGTCCCATCATTTCATGGGAAATAGATGGAAAAACAGTGGAAACAGTGTCAGACTTTATTTTTTGGGGCTCCAAAATCACTGCAGATGCTGATTGCAGCCATGAAATTAAAAGACGCTTACTCCTTGGAAGGAAAGTTATGACCAACCTTGATAATATATTAAAAAGCAGAGACATTACTTTGCCAACCAAGGTCCGTCTAGTCAAGGCTATGGTTTCTCCCGTGGTCATGTATGGATGTGAGAGTTGGACTGTGAAGAGAGCTGATCGCCGAAGAATTGATGCTTTTGAACAGTGGTGTTGGAGAAGACTCTTGAGAGTCCCTTGTACCGCAAGGAGATCCAACCAGTCCATTCTAAGGGAGATCGATCCTGGGTGTTCATTGGAGGGACTGATGCTGAAGCTGAAACTGCAATACTTTGGCCACCTCATGCGACGAGTTGACTCACTGGAAAAGACTCTGATGCTGGGAAAGGTTGGGGGCGGGAGGAGAAGGGGACGACGGAGAATGAGATGGCTGGATGGCATCACCGACTCTGTGGACATGAGTTTGAGTGAGCTCCGGGAGTTGGTGATGGATAGGGAGGCCTGGCGTGCTGTGATTCATGGGGTCGCAGAGAGTCGGACATGACTGAGTGACTGAACTGAACTGAACTGAACTAATCAGCATCTGCAGTGATTTTGAAGCCCCAAAACATAAAGTCTAGCACTGTTTCCACTGTTTCACCATCTATTTCCCATGAAGTGAAGGGACCAGATGCCATGATCTTCGTTTTCTGAATGTTGAGCTTTAAGCCAACTTTTTCACTCTCCTCTTTCACTTTCATCAAGAGGCTTTTGAGTTCCTCTTCACTTTCTGCCATAAGGGTGGTGTCATCTGCATATCTGAGGTTATTGATATTTCTCCTGACAATCTTGATTTCAGCTTCTGCTTCTTCCAGACCAGCGTTTCTCCTGATGTACTCTGCATATATGTTAAATAAGCAATGTGACAATATACAGCCTTGACGTACTCCTTTTCCTATTTGGAACCAGTCCGCTGTTCCATGTCCAGTTCTAACTGTTGCTTCCTGACCTGCATATAAGTTTCTCAAGAGGCAGGTCAGGTGGTCTGGTACTCCCATCTCTTGTAGATTTTTCCACAGTTTATTGTGATCCACACAGTCAAAAGTTTTGGCATAGTCAATAAAGCAGAAAAAGATGTTTTCTGGAACTCTCTTGTTTTCTCCATGATCCAGCGGATGTTGGCAATTTTATCTCTGGTTCCTCTGCTTTTTCTAAAACCAGCTTGAACATCTGGAATTTCACGGTTCACATATTGCTGAAACCTCGCTTGGAGAATTTTGAGCATGACTTTACTAGCATGTGAGATGAGTGCAATTGTGCGGTAGTTTGATCATTCTTTGGCATTGCCTTTCTTTGGGATTGGAATGAAGACTGACCTTTTCCAGTCCTGTGGCCACTGCTGAGTTTTCCAAGTTTGCTGGCATATTGAGTGCAGCACTTTCACCGCCTCATCTTTCAGGATTTGAAATAGTTCAACTGGAATTCCATCACCTCCACCAGCTTTTTTTTGTAGTGATGCTTTCTAAGACCCATTTGACTTCACATTCCAAGATGTCTGGCTCTTGGTGAGTGATCATACTATTGTGATTATCTTGGTCATGAAGATCTTTTTTGTACAGTTCTTCTGTGTATTCTTGCCACCTCTTCTTAATATCTTCTGCTTCTGTTAGGTCCATACCATTTCTGTCCTTTATCGAGCCTATCTTTGCATGAAATGTTCCCTTGGTATCTCTAATTTTCTTGAAGAGATCTCTAGTCTTTCCTCAAGGTAAGGAGCAGCGGCTGTGCTTTGCTGGAGCAACCGTGAAGATATACCCCACGACCAAGGTAAGAGAAACCCAAGTAAGATTGTAGGTATTGTGAGAGGGCCTCAGAGGGCAGACACACTGAAATCATAATCACAGAAAACTAATTAGTATGATCACACGACCACAGCCTTGTCTAACTCAATGAAACTAAGCCATGCCGTGTGGGACCGCCCACCAAGATGGGCGGGTCATGGTAAAAAGGCTGACATAATGTGGTACACTGGAGAAGGGAATGGCAAACCACTTTGGTATTCTTGCTTTGAGAACCCCACAAACAGTATGAAAAGGCAAAATGATATGATACTGAATGAGGAACTCCCCAGGTCGTTAGGTGCCCAGTATGCTCCTGGAGATCAGTGGAGAAATAAATCCAGAAAGAATGAAGGAATGGAGCCAAAGCAAAAACAATACCCAGTTGTGGATGTGACTGGTGATAGAAGCAAGGTCCAATGCTATAAAGAGCAATATTGCATAGGAACCTGGAATGTTAGGTTCATGAATCAAGGCAAATTGGAAGTGGTCAAACAGGAGTGGCAAGAATGAACGTCGACATTATGGGAATCAGTGAACTAAAATGGACTGGAATGGGTGAATTTAACTCAGATGACCATTATATCTACTATTATGGGCAGGAATCCCTTAGAAGAAATGGAGTAGCCATCATGGTCAACAAAAGAGTCTGAAATGCAGTATTTGGATGCATTCTCAAAAATGACAAAATGATCTCTGTTCATTTCCAAGACAAACCATTCAATATCAGAGTAATTCAATATCAGAGTAAAGCCTATGCCCCAACCAGTATCACTGAAGAAGCCGAAGTTAAACGGTTCTATGAAGACCTACAAGACCTTTTAGAACTAACACCCAAAAATGAAGTCCTTTTCATTATAGGGGACTGGAATGCAAAAGTAGGAAGTCAAGAAACACCTGGAGTAACAGGCAAATTTGGCCTTGGAGCACGGAATGAAGCAGGGCAAAGGCTAATAGAGTTTTGCCAAGAGAATGCACTGGTCATAGCAAACACCCTCTCCAACAACACAAGAGAAGACTACACATGGACATCACCAGTTGGTCAACACCTAAATCAGACTGATTATATTCTTTGCAGCCAAAGATGGAGAAGCTCTGTACAGTTAGCAAAAACAAGACCAGGAGCTGACTGAGGCTCAGATCATGAACTCCTTATTGCCAAATTCAGACTTAAATTGAAGAAAGTAGGGAAAACCACTAGAGCATTCAGATATGACCTAAATCAAATCTCTTATGATTATACAGTGGAAGTGAGAAATAGATTTAAGGGACTAGATCTGATAGAGTGCCTGATGAACTCTGGACGGAGGTTCGTGACATTGTACAGGAGACAGGGATCAAGACCATCCCCATGGAAAAGAAATGCAAAAAAGCAAAATGGCTGTCTGGGGAGGCCTTACAAATAGCTGTGAAAAGAAGAGAAGGGAAAAGCAAAGGAGAAAAGGAAAGATATAAGCATCTGAATGCAGAGTTCCAAAGAGTAGCAAGAAGAGATAAGAAAGCCTTCCTCAGTGATCAATGCAAAGACACGTCTTTCAGTTCAGTTCAGTTCAGTTCAGTCGCTCAGTCGTGTCCGACTCTCCGCGACCCCATGAATCACAGCACGCCAGGCCTCCCTGTCCATCACCAACTCCCGGAGTACACTCAAACTCATGTCCACAGAGTCGGTGATGCCATCCAGCCATCTCATTCTCCGTCGTCCCCTTCTCCTCCCGCCCCCAACCCTTCCCAGCATCAGAGTCTTTTCCAGTGAGTCAACTCGTCTCATGAGGTGGCCAAAGTATTGGAGTTTCAGCTTTAGCATCAGTCCCTCCAATGAACATCCAGGATTGATCTCCTTTAGAATGGACTGGTTGGATCTCCTTGCAGTATAAGGGACTCTCAAGAGTCTTCTCCAACACCACAGTTCAAAAGCATCGATTCTTCGGCCATCAGCTTTCTTCACAGTCCAACTCTCACATCCATACATGACCACGGGAAAAACCATAGCCTTGACTAGACGGACCTTGGTCGGCAAAGTAATGTCTCTGCTTTTTACTATACTATCAAGGTTGGTCATAACTTTCCTTCCAAGGAGCAAGCGTCTTTTAATTTCATGGCTGCAATCAGCATCTGCAGTGATTTTGGAGCCCAAAAAAACAAAGTCTGACACTGTTTCCACTGTTTTTCCATCTATTTCCAATGAAGTGATGGGACCAGATGCCATGATCTTTGTTTTCTGAATGTTGAGCTTCAAGCCAACCTTTTCACTCTCCTCTTTCACTTTCATCAAGAGGCTTTTGAGTTCCTCTTCACTGTCTGCCATAAGGGTAGTGTCATCTGCATATCTGAGGTTATTGATATTTCTCCCAGCAATCTTGATTCCAGCTTGTGCTTCTTCCAGTCCAGCGTTCCTCATGATGTACTCTGCATATAAGTTAAATAAGCAAGGTGACAATATACAACCTTGACGTACACCTTTTCCTATTTGGAACCAGTCTGTTGTTCCATGACCGGTTCTAACTGTTGCTTCCTGACCTGCATACAGGTTTCTCAAGAGGCAGGTCAGGTGGTCTGGGATTCCCATCTCTTTCAGAATGTTCCACAGTTTATTGTGATCCACACAGTCAAAGGCTTTGGCATAGTCAATGAAGCAGAAATAGATGTTTTTCTGAAACTCTCTTGCTTTCTCCATGATCCAGCGAATGTTGGCAATTAAAGCCCTCTAATTCTTTGAATCTTACTTGAAGTTGTTGGATCCATACACTACCTAGCGAAGATAATTTCAGTGCATTGAGCAGATGCTCATTAATTTCTTTCCTACAAGTTGAAAAGAGGTACAAGAAATACAAGTGGCATTGAACACGCTTCCCTCCCCGTTCCAGTATAAAATGGAAGTCCGCTGCCTAGGATTGTGATTAGGATTCTCTTTGCCTTGGGGTCTTATCTCTCACCACAGACTCTTCTTAAATGGGAAATTCAGATGTCTGGAGGCTGAGAGCAGGCTAAGTCATTACTCAAAATCCATTGTCCATCCCTGAGTCATTCCTGATTAGACAATTGACCAATTGCCAGCTGGTTTTGACCTGAGTTTACTTGAGAATTTATTCTTTCCTCACAGTCCTTCAGAATATTCCTTGATATCAGCTTAGTGGGTGAGATTTGGTCATCGTTTTTCTTAGGTTTAGATTTGGGACTGATGAACTTTTTTTATTTAAGAGTTCTTCTCTGACTTAAACCACTACAGTGTACTGAACAAACCAGGTATAGAAGTGAGGTGGGAAGAGGTCTAATGTTTATTAATATTAGTCTAAGTCAGACTGTCTGGGCCTAAATTTAGGCTTCATCCCTTAGTATGTGCCTTTCCTCCCTAAACTTTACCCATCATTCACTTCTAGCTACACTGGCATCTTTGCTGCTTGTGACTCCTATCTTTGGCTTTTCACACTTGCTGTTCCCTCTTTCTGTTACGAGGTCTCTGTGGATATCCACATGGTTTGCTCCTTTATCACATTTATATCTTTGTTCAGATGTTAGCCTTGAGTTGCCAAAAAATAAATATTTATTGAGCACTGCTATGAGGTGAGCACTGTTCTAGGAATTTCATGTAAGTCAGGAAATATTAGAGACAAATGGTCCTGCCCTGATAAAGATTATATTCCACTAGTGAGGAAGAAACAGTGGTGAACTACAAGCATATTTTAATATGTATATATTAGAAGATGGTACATACTATGAAAAAAAGGAGACTAAGGCAGATTCGGTATTGTCAGGCAATACTAGTAGGACTCATGAAGAGGTAAACATAGTTTGAATATGAGGTATAAGGAAAAAATACACCAGGGATAAAGGCTAAAAGCCTTTGGAGTAAAACTACTAGAATTATGAAATTGTCATTTTGTCTTCAACCTTACAGTTTTTTGTGGTCCCCGAAACCTCCTCAAACCAGGCCACCTCGCCTCTGGAATTTCTTAAGAAGGGGTTTCACTATTCTTTGATCTAAGACCATGGAGTCTTAAAACATCAGAGGGTCAGAGGTCTCCCACTCAGGAAAATTAAGGAAGGAACAACAGAAGATCTTGTTTCAGTAATTTGCATAAGTTCAAAACTACCCATAATCCAGCAATTAAGATATTGTTGCCTTGAAACAGATGAGCAGTAAATACCTTTCTCTATGATGATACATCGACTTAATATGAGCTATCTACTAGCTATGAGGGTCTCACTTAATATGTAGGAGCACTTGTGTGTAAAGAAAGAGCAAGGAAGCAAAAATTAAATGTATTGTGGCACTACAGTAATTTCTGGAGCCACATACTGGTAAGAATTTAATTACAGTCACCCTTGCAAAAATGAATTAATTCCTTTATAACAATTTGTCCCAAATAAATGTGAAGACCTAACATCCAGTATCTGTAACTCATTTGGGCTAAAAGTAAATTTTTGAGTGTTTAATCCAGTGTACTTATATTACATTAAGCTCTGCTTGAAGAGTTTTATTCCACTATGATACAGCCAGGGATGCCATGAAAAGAATTTCAAAGCAGGAAAAAAGTGTGAAAATTACTCAGCATATTTAGCTTATCTTTCATGTTAGTTTCTTGAAAATGAATTTCTGGTGTGAGTTATTCTTCAGTAGCTATGCCACAACAGAAGTAGCAAAGGACTATTTCTCCATTAAAACACTAATTAATATCTGTACCACTCTTCTGACCTAATGTAATGCAAAATTGTTTTATAGTATTCTTCCATTGTGTGCTAATAATTCCATCATTCTGATTCCTTTATGTTAGAGTGTCTTTTTTTCAGCCTGGCCCACAGTTAGAGGTGATCACTGAACAGTGATATACTATTTAACTCTGTTTTCTCTTACCATCCTGCCCTCCTCAATCCTCCATTTCTCCATGCCAATAACCCTTCCCTGGCCCAATCAACAAATCTGAAAATCAGTTAACTGCTTAGGTATATTTTCTACATGCCAAATTTTGAAATACAGTGTGAACTTTGAGCAACATAGGCTTGAACTGCATGGATCCACTCATATATAGATTTAGATATAGAATAAATATATTGGAAATTCTTTTGGACATTTCCAACAATTAGAAAAAAAAACCTTGCAAATATACTGTACAGCAGAAAAATACCAAAAAACGTTAAGGAAAAGTTTTGTCATGAATGCATAAAATATATATAGCTACTAGTCTATATGTGTTAGCTTTCTCATTGTTTTATAACTTAGCTTTCAAAGAACTACATTACTGTATAGTTTGCTTCCTTCTTGCAATTGGAAAAACTGGGCATTAGCTTATCGTAGGCATTTGTTGACTCAGCAGCAGCAGCAGCAGGCATTTGTTATTATTTTTTTAAAGTAAAAATTTTCCAATACTGTATTATGAGTATGGTTGTTATATGCCATGTTATGTGTTATATAATATGCTATATGTTATATGCCTTATAGTTATATGCCATGAAAATTTTATAATGATCCATTCATTAGTGTTTAGGTGACCATAAAGTGATCATATTGCTACTTCTTCATTATTAATATAAATGGTTATACTTGTAAATAAATAATCTTTTTCACATTATCTTTTTCTTTTAAATTAAGACTGGGCTTCCGTCTATGGGGTCACACAGAGTCGGACACGACTGAAGTGACTTAGCAGCAGCAGCAGTAGTATGTATAACATCTACTTTGTTTTGTATCATATAGCAATATTAATGTAGGTACTGAGAGATGATTCATCTTATAGACAGATAATATAAATTTCCATTATCAATAAATACATTACAATATTATAAATGTATTTTCTTCATCATTTCCTTAATAACATATTATCTTCTGTAGCTTACTTTATTGTAAGTATACAGTGTACAATATATATAAGATGCAAAATATCTGTTAATTAACCTTTTATATTATTGGTAAGGCTTCTAATCACCAGTAAGCTAGGAGTGGATAAGTTTTTGGGAAGTCCAAAGTTATATGTGGATTTTAAACTCTTCAGAGGGTCAGTGCCCCTGACCCCCAAGTTGTTCAAGGGTCAAATGTATATTTTTCATTGCTTTGAGAGGCATCAGATAGTTTGTAGACATTGACATTATCAGGTTTTTAAACTTTGTCTATAATATGCCAAAGAACAGATGGAAATTGATTTTTTTCATTAAATTAAAATTTATTTGGGCAGATCAAGTGAGGAATTACCTGAAACTCCCATTAGTCATTTCCTTTGCAAAGATTTTCTTTGCAGTCAATCTGTGCTACACTGAAGGAAGAAAGATGTTCTTCTTCCTTCGGATTTTTCCAAAGAAAGTTTCTGAAGATATTTGGTGTGAAGAGTGTTCTCCTTCATTTGTGTTAACACAACATTTTGTCCACAAATTTATTACAATCTAGCTGATAAGATTTGAAATCTTTAAAGTCAGGACCGAATATCTTATATTGATATCACTAGTGTGTCTAGCATGTAAGTCACACAGTAAGAATGCAAACATAGCTATTAAAGTAATTCACTGCCCTTAATTATATACAAATATTTCATAAGTTTCACATTGCTTTTCATCTCTGGTATATATGTTCAGAAAAGAAAAAAAAAAAAACAATGCAGTGCTGGCTCATGTCACAGCTTTGAAAAGTTCAATATGTTCCACTTATTTGCTGCAAGTAATAAATCCCTTCTTCTCCCAATCTTTGGTTTGATTGTTTCTTTTGACTTGACACCTGCCAAGAGGCAAGTGAAGGTTTGGGTTAACACTCCCAAACAACCAGTCCATTCTAAGGGAGATCAATCCTGGGTGTTCATTGGAAGGACTGATGCTAAAGCTGAAACTGCAATATTTTGGCCACCTCATGCGACGAGTTGACTCACTGGAAAAGACTCTGTTGCTGGGAAAGGTTGGGGGTGGGAGGAGAAGGGGATGACAGAGAATGAGATGGCTGGATGGCATCACTGACTCTGTGGACATGAGTTTGAGTGAACTCTGGGAGTTCATGATGGACAGGGAGGCCTGGCGTGCTGTGATTCATGGGGTCGCGGAAAGTTGGACACGACTGAGCGACTGAACTGAACTGAACTGAACTGATTATCAGGTGATTTTGAATAAGTGGGTGGTATTTAGTAGAAGTGGAATAAAGACATGAATGAAGGGTGTTATATAATGGTTTCAAGTAATAGAAGAAATCATATATGATCTTGACAAAAACTGTGCAGTCATAAGGTTTCCAGTGGCCCTCCACTGTCTCTCAGGTCAACTTCCTCTCAGAACTCGGTGTGTCAGTTATGCAGGGCCTTAACAATTTGTCTGCTACATTCTCTGAAACTACCTATAGTTTTCTAATTCCCAACTTTAATAATTTTTAAAAAATGATTGTTTAAATGATTGTTCAAAATAGATAACCTCAGATTTGACTGAATATCACATCCTATTATCTTTTTTGATATGCTGAAAAAAATACTGAATTAAAAAATAAAAAAAGAATAAAGCTTGAAAACTAAAGAAAAATAATAAACAAATGCATTTGTTTTCTTCCCCATTCAGATATTTTTGTGATTGTACCTGATAATCATTTATTAGTTGGGGAAGGCGAGTAGGCAAAGCTGAACTTGAATTTAGTTTGTTTGGCTACTTTCAACAGTAAAAACGACTAAGGAGGACAAATGGAGGAAACCAGTTTCTTTAAGTCATATTAGATGGTCACTGATTGTTCAGCATTAAAACAAAAGAATAAAAAAGCAAGCCTCAATAAGGCCACTTACATACTGTGGGGCATGAAACATCAGCCACTTTTCATTAGCTGCAATAAACAATAGACAAGTCACCCTAACAACATATGTCTGGCCCAGGGCGCTTATTTTCAGTCTTATCAGTCGTTTTCTGACAGATTCCTGAGGTCATAGGAAACAGAGACCTGGAAAGTTAAATAGATACACTATATGCATGTTGTTATTATTTTAATTTTATATTGGAGTATTGTTAATTAACAATATTGTACTAGTATCAGGTATACAGCAGTGTGCTTCAGTTATACATATATATGTGCCTATTCTTTTTCAATTTCAGTAATAATCTAAATGGGAGAAGAAATTGTTTTTTTAATTGGCATGGTATGGTAAATATTCAAATAAACTCATCTGTAATTTTAGTTAAAAGAATTTTAACCGTCCACTTCTAACATAGATTTTCTATTTTTTTCCTACTTCTAGAAATAAAAAACACTCATAATTCTAGATAAAAGATTTTTGTGTACCTCCTTCTAAAGTGCTGCTACATAGTTCTCCATAATAGAATCTTATTCCTCTTGGGAATTTATTAATAGCTTTACAGACTTACTATTCTCCTGTTCATTCTGTTCCCCAAGGCAAAATAGTACTGGAAATATTTTTTTTTTCAAATTCCCTCCTTCCTCAAAAAAAAGAGAGGGATTTTTAAAAATCTGATTATGGCAAGGAGACAGAACCCATCCTCTTTTCTTCTTCTCCAAGGGAAGCACACTTGAGGAAGAGTTCAGTTCACTCAGTATGGCCCTATGCAGACAGACAGCCCTAAAGCTAGAACTAGTGACCAGGACTGGGGAGTGTAATGAGGTACAGATCTAAGCTGTATTACACAGTGCTGCTTTTTTTTTTTAATTGAAGCTGATATTTTGATTTATATCTATATGAAACTTGAGTCTGGTTCTCATTTTGGAACTCAGGGGCTAGAAAGGAATGTTTGAAATTATTATCCACAACAATAGAAATTGAAAAATATAATCTCATTGGCCTGTAACCTAAACTCCCAGAATAAAATTCTATGCATGCCATCATCACAGAGCCCACATCACAAGTTCCTGATGTATTTGAGTGGAATTGTGCTGTCTAATATGATAGCCACTAGTTGCATGTGGCTACTGAGCATATGAAATGTGGATGATCTGTATTGAGAGGTGCTATAAATGTATTAATACCATACACACCATATTACAAAGACTCGGTTAAAAATGTAATATCTAGATAATTTTTATACTGATTATTTATTGATGTGGCAATATTTGAGATATATTAGATTAAATAAGGGAGAAGGCACTGGCAACCCACTCTGGTACTCTTGCCTGGAAAATCCCATGGATGGAGAAACCTGTTGGGCTGCAGTCCATGGGATCGCTAAGAGTCGGAGACGACTGAGAGACTTCACTTTAACTTTTCACTTTCATGCACTGGAGAAGGAAATGGCAACCCACTCCAGTATTCTTGCCTGTAGAATTCCATGGACGGGGGAGCCTGGTGGGCTGCCATCTATGGGGTCACACAGAGTCGGACCCTACTGATGCAACTTAGCAGCAGCAGCAGACTAAATAAGAAGCATTGCTAAAATTAATTTTACATGTTTTTCTTTTACTTTTAATGTAGATACTAGAAAATTCAAAATTCCACATGTAGCTTAAATTTTATCTTTATTGAACAACAAAGAATTAGAACAATGAAGAAAGTACTTTTCTTTTTCAAGATGTGGATAAGTGTCAAGCCATAGGAGGCTGTGGGCAAATGTAATTAAAATAAAATTAATATGAAACAAAGAGAATGATAATTTGTGGCACTATTATACAACACCTACAACTAATTCCTATGTTAAAGTCCTATTTGGTGGTGTTTGCTTTGCACTTTACCCTTTGTGATTATATATCATGTTTCCACTGAAATTCCAGTTTCAAAATAAGACTCTGTTATTTTTTTGAAGCGAAAATAATTAAATGAGTTTCTTTATACTTTGAGAAAATAAAAATGATTTTCTCTGCTGTAAAGGGATATGAGACCAATTCTCCCATATCTATGTGTGTGTATGTTCCCTTGGAAACATAATAAATTTCAGTTCAGTTCAGTCGCTCAGTCGTGTCTGACTTTTTGTGACCCCATGAATCACAGCATGCCAGGCCTTCCTGTCCATCACCAACTCCCGGAGTTCACTCAAACTCATGTCCACAGAGTTGGTGATGCCATCCAGCCATCTCGTTCTCTGTCGTCCCCTTCTCCTCCCACCCCCAATCCCTCCCAGCATCAGACTCTTTTTCCAGTGAGTCAACTCATCGCATGAGGTGGCCAAAGTATTGGAGTTTCAGCTTTATCTTCAGTCCTTCCAATGAACATCCAGGATTGATCTTTAGAATGGACTGGTTGCATCTCCTTGCAGTCCAAGGGACTCTCAAGAGTCTTCTCCAGCACCACAGTTCAAAAGCATCAATTCTTCGGCAATCAGCTTTCTTTTCAGTCCAACTCTCACATTCATACATGAAAAGCCATAGCCTTGACTAGACGGATCTTTCTTGGCAAAGTAATGTCTCTGCTTTTTAATATGCTATCTAGGTTGGTCATAACTTTCCTTCCAAGGAGTAAGCGTCTTTTAATTTCCTGGCTACAATCAACATCTGCAGTGATTTTGGAGCCCAAAAAATAAAGTCTGACACTGTTTCCACTGTTTCCCCATCTATTTCCCATGAAGTGATGGGACCAGATGTCATGATCTTTGTTTTCTGAATGTTGAGCTTCAAGCCAACCTTTTCACTCTCCTCTTTCACTTTCATCAAGAGGACTTTGAGTTCCTCTTCACTTTCTGCCATAAGGGTGATGTCATCTGCATATCTGAGGTGATTGATATTTCTCCTGGCAATCTTGATTCCGGCTTGTGCTTCTTCCAGCCCAGCGTTCCTCATGATGTACTCTGCATATAAGTTAAATTAGCAGGGTGACAGTATACAACCTTGACGTACCTATTTGGAACCAGTCTGTTGTTCCATGACCAGCTCTAACTGTTGCTTCCTGACCTGCATACAGGTTTCTCAAGAGGCAGGTCAAGTAGTCTGGTATTCCCATCTCTTTCAGAATTTTCCACAGTTTATTGTGATCCGCACAGTCAAAGGCTTTGGCATAGTCAATGAAGCAGAAATAGATGGTTTTATGGAACTCTCTTGAAATAGAGACAAATTACTCTAGGAATTAAGTCAATTCTCCAGTATTCACAATATAGGACTATCTCTAAAGTTATAGGCCAGATGACTTCCACATATGTCAAAATGTAACCTTTAAATAGCTCAGGGGTTCCTCATGAAATGTATGGAAGAGGATCAGAAAGTAAGGCCCTTAGTCTCTCAACAAGATAGTGAATCCTTTTTCTATCATCTTCACTGCTGTGTAACATATGTGAAATTTTGGTCCAACTTTATAGTCACTGTTGTGATTCCTTATATGCATATAGATATCTTAATGCTTACCCAGTTACATATTGTGTTCTCAATTCTATATTAGTCTGCAGGAATGTTTCTGTTGGCATGGATACATTATTTCTCTAACATTATTAAAACTATGGTCTGAGACTGAGCTGGTACAAATCCTTACTGAATGTAAATGTTAATCCAGTGCTGAAAAATTATGATGTAATGAGCTAAAACTAAAGTGGTTACTCACTAAAATGATGAAAATATTCTAGAAGCTGAGTCATTCACCATGGTGGCTGGTGAGACACAGTTTTTGTTTTTTTTTTAATTGAAGTATAGTTGATTTACATCTCTGGTGGCTCAGATGGTAAAGAGTCTGCCTGCAATGCAGGAAACCCAGGTTCAATCCCTGGACCAGGAAGATCCCCTGGAGAAGGAAATGACAAGCCACTCCAGTATTCTCGCCTGGAGAATTCACTGGACAGAGGAACCTGGCAGACTACAGTCCATGGTGTCACAAAGAGTCAGACACGACTGGGCGAATTTCACTTCTTCATTTGTTTCAAGTATACAATGTAGAATTTCAGTATTTTTTATAGATTATGCCCCATTGAAAGCTAGTATCAAATTTGGCTATATTCCCTGTGTTATGCAATATATCATTGGTACTTATTTGCTTTATGCATAATAGTTTGTACCTCTTAATCCCATACTCCTATCTTGCCCCTTCTCACTTCATTCTCCCCACTGGAAGCCACTAGTTTGTTCTTGATATCTACATTCAGTATTAAACAATTTACTGAAACCACTCATTTACTTTTCAGATAATCAAATTAGTACAGAGAGAGCTGAAGTGTCTTAATTAAAGGCAGAATCCACGTAAAGTAAAATGATTGGAATTAGAACCCAGGGTCAAAATCTGTATACAATGCAACAGTGATTTTTGTTTTCTTTGAGTCAGTCCTATTTTGCCATAACTTATCTCCTTAATTATAATTGGTAAGTTAAAATGTAGACTTTGCCCCACACTGATGTTTAATAAAAATGGGACATGAAGTGAAAGAGTATTTTTCATGAGGTATAGAGAGCAACTGCCACCAGATATCAAAAAAGAAGATTTTCATCTTCCAGTTCATACTGCACTAACATTCTTCCAAAATAATCCTCTGTTCTGTGTGTGCTCTTTATGAGTGGATAGGTTATTCTTTTTAATTAAAATTCTTTATGACAGGTTTTACAGATACCATCACTGGATGAATAAAAATCACAACTGTTTTGTCTTTGGGGTTTTCTGTCTCATCATTCAACTTGATCATTTAACTTGATTCTTTCTATGATTCTTCTAACTTCGTAATCTCAACAACACTTTTGGTTAACATCAAGAAAAAAAGCTCCCTGTGTAAAATTTCTTGGAAGATTGAGACAAAGTTGCACACTTCCTTTATTCCAACCTTCTCAGACTGTAATCTGTTCCAAGGGAATGTTCAAAGCATTATAGTCAGGTGGCTTAAAATGAAAATCACATTATACTTTGAAACAAAGGACATTATTTATAGGAACAATTTTACAAATATCCTCAAGTTCCTCTTAATGAAAAGATGCCAAGTAGAATATTTTTATTCAAAACTATGCCATCCCCTAGTTTAAAGAAACTGTTTGATATTATTTTATATTTAAGATATATCATTCTTATGTAGCTAGCTTCATTGGGATTTACCACAAAATGTTTATGTTGATGGAAATAAATTTTTTAAGGAAAAGTAATGTATTTTCAATGTATTTGAAAACTACAGAAAATTGAACAACCATATAGACATTCTCCCCCCCAGGAAACAATGTCTACTTCTTTCAAAGTATTAAAGGAAGAAAACTACTCTGCAACCTAAAGTTTCTTTAGTGTATAATAAACTAGCTGTCTTTACATTAGGGCCATTTAAAATATATCTACTCTCATCTGTGCAAGCCTCTCTCCTCATGGGATAAAAAAGGACCCGAAAGAGTTAGTGTCCATAACCAAATGTTACTGACTTCTTAGCTGACTTTTCCATCAAGAACTCATTTCATAAAACCTGTATCTTCATGGTTCATTCAGAAAAAATCTTAAGGCAAATATCTGTCCAAGGAAGTCGTTAAGAAATGGATGGAATTCTGTTGCTATTTGCACATCTGTAATTTAGTACCAGACACTGATTTAGAAATACTTCATACTTATCCCATAGTATTAGATTACTTTAGAACTGGGCCATATTTCTATCTTGACTTCATCCAAGCAAGAATTTATGGGCATCTTGTCGGTAAAGAATCTGCCTGTAGTGCAGGAGACCCAGGTTTGATTCCCAGGTTGGGAAGATCCCCTGGAGAAAGAAATGGCAACCCACTCAAGAACACTTGCCTAGAAATCCCATGGACAGAGGAGCCTGGTAGGCTGCAGTCCATGGGGTCGCAAAGAGTCAGGCATGACTGAGGACTAACACTTTAAACCAATGAAGTGTCAAAAAAAATTGCCTATATGTAAATAAATTTAATAAAGTTCTGGTGTGTCTCTGAAATCATGCTTGACTATTCCTGCCTCCATCGCCTCAGGCCACATCTTGTTATGCATATATTTATTGCCTCTGCCAGGAGGACATTGTCAATACCCCATTGCCAAAATCTGGCCCTCAGAGCAGTGAATGAGCATTTTTATTATTATTTTAATAATTTAAAAATTTATTCATATTTTTGTGGAGTAAGCAAATGTTCACATTTAAAACAAAGATTTTTTCAGAGTAAGATTTCTATTTTTTTTCTCACTTCCTTAAAGTTTTCACACTTTGGTTGTAAGAATTTACTGTCCTGAATAGTTCTGCTCATGTTCTTGGAAACCAAAATAGAATTTACCAAGTTGTACATTTAAATTATTTTTTAATTTATTTAGGATTAAATCGGAGAAGGCACTGGTGACCCACTCCAGTACTCTTGCCTGGAAAATCCCATGGATGGAGGAGCCTGTTAGGCTGTAGTCTGTGGGGTTGCTAAGAGTCGGACACGACTGAGTGACTTCACTTTCACTTTTCACTTTCATGCATTGGAGAAGGAAATGGCAACCCACTCCAGTGTTCTTGCCTGGAGAATCCCATGGACAGGGGAGCCTGGTGGGCTGCCATCTATGGGGTCGCACAGAGTCGGACATGACTGACGTGACTTAGCAGCAGCAGCAGCAGGATTAAATTGGAATCAGTTTTGTGTACATGCATAGAGTGGATAAGAGAGAAATGTGTGGAATACTCAGATAGCTGATCCACTCTGGTAAGGATCATCTTTTTCCTTCTGTAGCACCATCTCCTCCAACACACACTTTGTACTGGTATAATAGCCCTCTTCATTTTCATTCTAGACACAGAAAGTGAGTTTATAGGAAAGGAACTGCTTGTGACCAGTTTGATCTGAATTATTCACTCTTTCATCAGGTTACTCAGTTCAGTTCAGTTCAGTTGAGTCGCTCAGTCATGTCCAACTCTTTGCGACCCCATGGACTATAGCATGCCAGGCCTCCCTGTCCATCACCAACTCCTGGAGTTCACTCAAACTCATGTCCATTGAGTCAGTGATGCCATCCAGCCATCTCGTCCTCTCTCATCCCCTTCTCCTCCTGCCTTCAATTGTTGTTGCTCATGTAATTTAAAATTTAAAAATTAGTTTACTTTTAATAATGAATTATTTTTCTATAAATTTTAGGTGATCTGCATATCTAATATTTCCTCATTACACAATTTATTTTCTCATTGTTTAAAAACTAAGTTGTATACTCTCCTCAATTCCTATTCTTTCATTTATTCAATAAATATTAACTATATACCTAAGTCATGCACTCTGCTAGGGCATCTAAAAATCTTAAATAAGATAATACAATCCTTCCTGTCCAGAAACTTACTGACTGGAGGAGGCAGACATTCATCAAATGATTATGTGAATTAACATATTTTAAACTGTGATTAATTGTGCTGAATAAAGTTACTGGAGTAAGGAAAGTGAATAATAGGAAAAGTTTAATTTGTTTATCAGATCAGTGAAAACTTTCCTTAGAATGTGATATATGAGCGAGAATTTGAAATATAAGTAGTATTTAATTAGTGGAAGAAAAATTGTTCCAGAGAAGATGGCACATATAAAGATCTTGAGTAAGGAGGATTCAAAAAAGTTCAACCTGGCTAAGGCATTAAACTTGTGGTCCAGTAGTTAAGAATCTGCCTGCCAATGCAGGGGACAGGGGTTCAATCCCTGGATGAGGAAGATCCCCTGGAGAAGGGCATGGTAACCCACTCCAGTATTCTTGCCTGGAGAATTCCATGAACAGAGGAGCCTGGTGGGCTACAGTCCATGGAGTCGCAAAGAATCGGACACAGCTGAGTGACTAACACTTAAAGTGAGGAACAGAACAGATCATTTTGTGTCTGGGAAGGCAGAGGGTGGCTGCCCATAAAGAGCTTTGCAAGCCTAAATACTGGATTTTGGTCTCTATTCTAAAAGCAAAATGTTTGAAACAATGTATGCAAGTGAGGAACATAACCCTTCCTGCATTTTTAGATCAATGGCTATGATACCGATGGGTAGTTTGAGGGTTGGCAGTGGCTAGCTTTGATGTGAGCTGAAATTGGAAACCTAAGTAGAATTTAATTAGTGAAAGAGAAATCTTTCCAGAGAAAATGGCACACATAAAGATATTGAGTAAGTAGGACTTCAAAAAGTTCAACCTGGCTAAGGCATTTAAACTGGTGGTCCAGTGGTTAAGAATCTGCAATGGTTGTCTTAAAAATTCATCCTTTAAAAATAAGAAAAAAATAAAGACATGCCAGATGCTTCCCCCTCAGTCAGAAAGTAGACACAGTTTGCTTACAAAACAAACAAGGAGAATCAAAAGAATGGCTTGTCAGGAGGTATCTGAATTCTAAGTTTTTTGCTACCCAGTGAATGTGTCAATTCTTAGCAGAGATTGATTATTTGGAAGACCAGAATATACAGAAGGTGGTTGAATATGCATGATCATGTAGGGAAGCAGAGACATCATTTTGCCAACAAAGGTCCGTCTAGTCAAGGCTATGGTTTTTCCAGTGGTCATGTATGGATGATCATGTAGGGAAGCAGAGACATCATTTTGCCAACAAAGGTCCGTCTAGTCAAGGCTATGGTTTTTCCAGTGGTCATGTATGGATGTGAGAGTCAGACTGTGAAGAAAGCTGATTGCAGAAGAATTGATGCTTTTGAACTGTGGTGTTGGAGGACTCTTGAGAGTCCCTTGGACTGCAGAGATAAAACCAGTCCATCCTAAAGGAGATCAGTCCTGGGAGTTCATTGGAAGGACTGATGTTGAAGCTGAAATTCCAGTACTTTGGCCACCTAATGCGGAGAGCTGACTCATTTGAAAAGGCCCTGATGCTGGGAAAGATTGAGGGAAGGAGAAGGGGACGACAGAGGATGAGATGGTTGGATAGCATCACTGACTTGATGGACATGGGTTTGGGTGGACTCCGGGAGTTAGTAATGGACAGGGAGGCCTGGCGTGCTGCGGTTCATGGGGTCGCAAAGAGTCGGACACGACTGAGCGACTGCACTGAACTGATATAGGGAAGGAAAGATTTTCTGTCCATCCTCTTAGGTACAATTGCTGGAGTTATGAAATAAACTGATATATGGCAGATTAACAGATTAAGAGGTCTACAAGTGTATTAATTTTTAATGTTACATGTACAAGGGCATCAGGATAAAAGTTAATACTCCCGACCGCCCCCCCCAAAAAAAGTGAGATTTGCAAGCTTATATACCATGTTAATAGAGGAAAGGGAAGGGAGATGTAGGTGACATAGGAAAGAGTCAATAAATCTTAGGAAAAATAAATGGACCCCAGTGAAATAGATGGGAGCTAGGATAGTTTGTGGCAAAGTTTTCTGGATGTGATGTTCACCTCTAGTCTCCTCTTCTGTGATAAGAGTCAACCTTCTCTGGTTTATGAAACACCCGGGGAGGGATTTATGACAATTGGATTTCTTCTAGAGATTTTGTCTTTAGGCAAACAAAAGAAAAGGGAGTTCAGAGAAAGTTTCTCCCTGCATGTTGTGTTTTGCAAGTGCTTTCAGCTCAAAACAATCAATGCAAAGTGGTAAATTTTCAGGTTGCATGTCCTAAACTTCTTCAGTCCTCAGTCCAAGTAAACCATTATCTAAGATGTAATTTTTATGGAGCAAAAATGAAAACCTCAAATATATCTCCATAAAAATTCTCTCTAATATTCTTTTTTACTCTAAAATAAATACAAAATTCCTGTTTTACTTTAACTTTCACTTTCCTACAGTCATTTTGTGCAACTTGTTTTACTTCAGTGTTTTATGTACAGATAAATTTCCTGATCTGAGTTACAGGTAGAGTAGTTAATTGACTGTGGGACTTGGTTCCATGGATATGAGACGTATATTGTACCCATTCGATACAGCACACTAGTTAAGAGGGTAGAATCTAAATCTAGCATTAATACGTTCAAATCCCATGTTTTCCTCTTATCAACAGTATGAGCATGGGAAAATTATTAATATTTCCTGGCCACCATCCACCTATACAAAATTGGAAATAATAACAATTTCACAGGTTTTTGAAGAGATACTTGTAACATAACTTGATACATGTAAGATAAACTGTATCTCACATATAGCAAGTACTTGTTCAGTTCAGTTCAGTTCAGTTCAGTCGCTCAGTCGTGTCCGACTCTCCGCGACCCCATGAATCACAGCACGCCAGGCCTCCCTGTCCATCACCAACTCCCGGAGTACACTCAAACTCATGTCCACAGAGTCGGTGATGCCATCCAGCCATCTCATTCTCCGTCGTCCCCTTCTCCTCCCGCCCCCAACCTTTCCCAGCATCAGAGTCTTTTCCAGTGAGTCAACTCGTCGCATGAGGTGGCCAAAGTATTGCAGTTTCAGCTTTAGCATCAGTCCCTCCAATGAACATCCAGGATTGATCTCCTTTAGAATGGACTGGTTGGATCTCCTTGCAGTATAAGGGACTCTCAAGAGTCTTCTCCAACACCACAGTTCAAAAGCATCGATTCTTCCGCGATCAGCCTTCTTCACAGTCCAACTCTCACAACCATACATGACCACGGGAAAAACCATTGCCTTGACTAGACGGACCTTGGTTGGCAAAGTAATGTCTCTGCTTTTTAATATACTATCAAGGTTGGTCATAACTTTCCTTCCAAGGAGCAAGCGTCTTTTAATTTCATGGCTGCAATCAGCATCTGCAGTGATTTTGGAGCCCAAAAAAACAAAGTCTGACACTGTTTCCACTGTTTTTCCATCTATTTCCCATGAAGTGATGGGACCAGATGCCATGATCTTTGTTTTCTGAATGTTGAGCTTCAAACCAACCTTTTCACTCTCCTCTTTCACTTTCCTCAAGAGGCTTTTGAGTTCCTCTTCACTTTCTGCCATAAGGGTAGTGTCATCTGCATATCTGAGGTTATTGATATTTCTCCCAGCAATCTTGAATCCAGCTTGTGCTTCTTCCAGCCCAGCGTTCCTCATGATGTACTCTGCATATAAGTTAAATAAGCAAGGTGACAATATACAACCTTGACGTACACCTTTTCCTATTTGGAACCAGTCTGTTGTTCCATGTCCAGTTCTAACTGTTGCTTCCTGACCTGCATACAGGTTTCTCAAGAGGCAGGTCAGGTGGTCTGGTATGCCCATCTCTTTCAGAATGTTCCACAGTTTATTGTGATCCACACAGTCAAAGGCTTTGGCATAGTCAATGAAGCAGAAATAGATGTTTTTCTGAAACTCTCTTGCTTTCTCCATGATCCAGCGGATGTTGGCAATTTGATCTCTGGTGCCTCTGCCTTTTCTAAAACCTGCTTGAACATCTGGGAGTTCACGGTTTACATATTGCTGAAGCCTGGCTTGGAGAATTTTGAGCATGACTTTGCTAGCGTGTGAGATGAGGGCAATTGTCCGGTAGTTTGAGCATTCTTTGGCATTGCCTTTCTTTGGGATTGGAATGAAGACTGACCTCTTCCAGTCCTGTGGCCACTGCTGAGTTTTCCAAATCTGCTGGCATATTGAGTGCAGCACTTTCACAGCATCATCTTTCAAGACTTGTAATAGCTCAACTGGAATTCCATCACCTCCACTAGCTTTGTTAGTAGTGATGCTTTCTAAGGCCCATGGGTGTTTCTATTTATCCAGACAAATCTTTACTACTGACCAATGTTAACTTAAAAATCCACCTCGAAAATCTACTTCAATTCAAAGTTTTAATCCTTAATGAATACCATTTCTACATAAACTCTAACAATAATTTAAATCATTATGAACATTACCTTTTTATGTGAACAAGAGTTTTGAGCAAAAACTTGCTACACAGTTATAAATATTGAAATAAAAGATGTAGTCTCTTCTCCCAAAAAAATATAGACTGGAATAATACACTCAAGACAAATTAATAAAGCACTCCTTTTTCAAGGTTTATTGTAAAGCATACTCATTCTATGAGGTTGTCTTCTTCTGCATGGACAGAGTTGGCTCAGGTAAAATGCTGCTGCTGCTGCTGCTAGGTTGCTTCAGTTGTGTCCACTCTGTGCGACCCCATAGACGGCAGCCCACCAGGCTCCTCTGTCCCTGGGATTCTCCAGGCAAGAATACTGGAGTGGGTTGCCATTTCCTTCTCCAATGCATGAAAGTGAAAAGTGAAAGTGAAGTCGCTCAGTCGTGTCCCACTCTTCACGACCCCATGGACTATAGCCTACCAGGCTCCTCCATCCGTGGGATTTTCCAGGCAAGAGTACTGGAGTGGGGTGCCATTGCCTTCTCCTCAGGTAAAATAATTCTGTATATTTTAGCCCATTGGAAGGAAAAAAGGAGTAAAGTGCAAGAATGTGGACCGTAAACCTAACATGTCACTTTTCTTTGTATCCAAGTGGCTGGAACTTAATCACATGCCCACGAATAGGTGTGGGGTCATTTGCTCAGTTAAAAGTTAGGGGAGTCAGTAACTTAATGGCAAAAGGGGAAAATGTATGATTGGCATGATCTGATGTTACCAATGTACAATAATTATAATTTGGGTGGTATTAGTGTAGGTGGAACAAAAAGGACAGAGGAGCAAAAGAGAGTGGAAAGGGAGGAAAGAAGGAAGAAATAGAAGAAAGGAAGGAAAGGAAAACAATGCTATAAGAAAAGTGTGTAAGATTTTACCTGAAAAGTATTTTATTTATAATAACTCAGAGTAAAGACATCAATTATGGGTTAAATCAAATATATGAACACAAAAGTTAGACATTTTTCTGCATTTGACACCTGGGTAAGACTTGGAAAAGTCTAAGGAAAAGGAAGGGTTTTCTAAAGGAAAACAAACAAAGAGTAAACAAATGGTGAAAACATAGGTATGAAATTTTGAATGATAGAAACAGCAGTATGGCAATAATGAAAAAGGAATATTAAGAATCATTCAGGGAAACTTGAAGTTTAACATGCAATGAATTTGGAATGAAATAAGAAGCAATGATGTTTTTAAAGGTAATTTAATACAAGCAATCTTTTGAAAAGTTTTACTTTGTTGAGGTATTGTTGATTTACAATGTTGTGTTAATTTTTGCTGCATCCAGCAAAGTGATTGATACATATATATATATATTTCATATTCTTTTCATTGTGATTTATTATAGGATATTGGATATAGTTACCTGTGCTATATAGTATAGCCTTGTTATTTATTCATACCATGTGTAATAGTTGTATCTGCTAATCCCAAGCTCCCAATCCATCCCTTCCCTACTCTGCCTCCCCCTTTTTCTGTGTGTGGGTCAGTTGCTCAATCGTGTCCAACTCTTTGTGACCCCATGGACTGTAGCCCACCAGGTTCCTCTGTTCATGGAATTCTCCAGGCAAGAATACTGGAGTGTGTTGTCATCCCCTTCTCCAGGGGATCTTCCTGACCCAAGGATCAAACCCGTGTCTCCTGTATTGCAGGCAACTTCTTTACTGTCTGAGCCACCAGGCAACCATAGTATATTCAGTAGAAGCATTCTTTAAGAAGAGCTAAAGACAAACAAATGCAGGACTGATTTGGAGGTGAAAGGGATAGAGTCAGAAAGTAAGATGAGGAGACTCTTAAAGGGTGCTGAAATAAGGCAGGACAGGAAAAAATGGAAAACAAGGGATATATTCTAAAGAGGAATTGCAGCTTTCCATGTATTCTGAAGTCATAGATCTCCTGGGCACATGAAGGACGTGGATCTAAGAGAAGTGGACAGAAGCCCAAAAGCCTTGAAGCAGTGAATGCCAAAAATGTTTCATTTACAGAAATTTTGCTGAGGAACATTAAACTTGATTATATGTTACTTCAGTGGTACTTCTTCCTGGTTGAGGAATATTATCTTAGTTTCTACAGACAAGAATAAATATGAGAACCATCAAAATTTTATTAAAGAAGTAGTTCAAGTTACAAAATAACTTCTTCATTGATATTCAAGATTTCATCAGCTCCAGAACAGTGAGAATAGAACTGTGACTTTCTTCTTTAAAATAAGCAATCAAATACTTCAAATTCTAATGAAACAAAAATATAAAAGAAAGTGAAAGTGTTAGTGGCTTAGTCATGTCTGACTCTTTGCAACCCCATGGACTATAGCCTTCCCAGGCTCCTTTGTCCATGGAATTCTGCAGGCAAGAATACTGCTAAACTTAACCCCTTAAATCATCCAGTGATAATATTATTTCAGTGTTATGAACTAACAATGAAAATTTAAAATAAAGCATATGGCATTGATATTTACAACAAAATATTATTTTTTTTTGCTTGAGAAGAAAAGATTATAAGTATATTCTGAATATCAAGTTGAGTAGCTCTGCCTCAGCAATACATTAATTAATTAAATGTCAATTATCATAGCTTCAAAAAAAATACAATTACAGCATCCTTACTCTTTGAAGCTTTAGGCACTTCACCACCTTTAGAATTAAGAGTTAATTAGGCATCTAAAATTAAAATTACTACATTAATAGAGGTTTCATTATTTTTCAAAAGAGAATTCTTAGATCTTTTATTGATAGTGTTGCTTTTGAATAATATGATCAGCATAAATTACTTTTACTCTTTGAGGTTTTTTCTAGCTAACTAATGGCCTTAATTTACTTCAGAATTTGAACTATTTTATAACAAAACATAAAGAAATATATAAATTGGGAAATAAGAAAGAAGGGAAGGAACGAAAGAAGGAAGAAGAATAAAATCTAGTTATTTGGATGATATCAAATCAGTGAGAGGGGGGAAAAAAGAAAAGAAAAGCAGACAACTCACCAGGAAGAGAAATTCAAAGATATCAGACACAGTGAAAGGCAAAGATGAAAAAGGCAAGGTGTTTTACTGAAAACACAGGCTTTACCTAAAAGTTTAAATGCTAAGCCTCTCAGACATTGACTACCACTTGTCTCTCAAAACACCAGCTGCCAGATTTCTCAGAAGAAATTGGGTAAGAGATCAAAATCCATAGAGATTAAAACTTTGTGGTCAAAAAGAAAAACACAACTAAGTCCTGTCCAATTTCTCTGCAAAATGTCTAAAATCCAAAAGTCAAATCTTTAATATAGAACTCCTCATCAGCTCTTTCTGCTTCATTATTAAATGCGAATTGGCATTCCAAGATCACAGTGGTTCAAAGGAACAAGCAACAACAATAGCACACATAGACCCAAGAGTGAATTAATCAAGAAAGAGGATGGTACAGAATCAAGGGAATACCCAAGATGATACCAGCCCTATAGCTGGCAAATAGAGCAAATCAATTTACCTTGCATTAATGGAAAAGAGCCAACAAATGTCAGTGATAAAATAATACAATTAGTGTGTTTATCCTTTCTGAGAGCAGTTGCACAATTCTATCAGTTTGGAGAGGAAATACCTGGATAGAAACCAGATAAGTAAACAAATAATTAAGGAAACATGAGGCAACTTTCTAAATTTGGAAGAGTATTCAAAGAAAAGAAAGAAGGAAAAGAAAGAAAGAAAGAAAAAAGGAAATGCAATCATAGCTTACTATATGGCCCTGCTATGAACCATATATACAAAGTTACATAATAAAGATAATTCAATCAAATTAGATAGTATAAATTCTAAGGGTAGGGGTTAAGAATGTGGCACTGTTGAAATTTTGAAACCTAATCTATTTTTTTATACAACTGACAGATAGCTTATTAAATCTTCCAGATATAAAATTTTAAAATAAATTTTTAAAATCCTTCTGAGGAGATGATTCAGAAGAAATGGAGGTAAAGTCAGAAGAAACATTTTCAAGTGTGGAAAGTTGTTTCTCTGGGAAATTGAGAATCTGGATAGGTGAGCAGCAAAAAGGAGGGTAGTGGGGGAAACTGGTTTTCATTTTAAGCTTTAGAGGTGTATTTGACATTTTAAACATGAATACTTATTACTTTGATTTTGAAAAGTAATGAGAATAAATCTCCTGCTCTGGTCTGGTAACTTTCTGATCTTGAAAGTTATCACTCTGTCCTAACAAGAAGCAAACATTTGAACAAACTGAAACATCAACCACTCTTAATCTAGAGAAGTGAGATCACAAGGCAAACCACTGCCTCAAAAATTGGAGAGATGGATAGGCACAACCTCCTGGATCAGAAACCTGTGAGCTGAAACTTCTACAGGAACCAATATTAGTGTAGAAAAATTTAAATCATAACTGAAAAATTTCTAAAAGCTCAGATAGACAGAGAGTTAAAAACTCCAGAGGGGGAACCAATCTTAGAGCAAAGGGGTCTGTTTTTGTGAGTTTTACCAGTTACTAACAGTGACTTCATGGGAAATAGATGGGGAAACAGTGGATACAGTGTCAGACTTTATTTTTTTGGGCTCCAAAATCACTGTGGATGCTTATTGCAGCCATGAAATTAAAAGACGCTTACTCCTTGGAAGGAAAGTTATAACCAACCTAGATAGTATATTAAAAAGCAGAGACATTACTTTGCCAACAAAGGTCCATCTAGTCAAGGCTATGGTTTTTCCCGTGGTCATGTATGGATGTGAGAGTTGGACTGTGAAGAAGGCTGATCGCCAAAGAGTTGATGCTTTTGAACTGTGGTGCTGGAGAAGACTCTTGAGAGTCCCTTGGACTGCAAGGAGATCCAACCAGTCCATTCTAGAGGAGATCAATCCTCAGTGTTCATTGGAAGAACTGATGCTAAAGTTGAAACTCCAATACTTTGGCCACCTCATGCGAAGAGCTGACTCACTGGAAAAGACTCTGATGCTAGGAGGGATTGGGGGTGGGAGGAGAAGGGGATGACAGAGAATGAGATGGCTGGATGGCATCACCGACTCGATGGACATGAGTTTGAGTGAACTCTGGGAGTTGGTGATGGACAGGGAGGCCTGGTGCGCTGTGATTCATGGGATCACATAGAGTCAGACACGACTGAGCGACTGAACTGAACAGTGACGATAAGAGAAAATTCCCCTTAGATTTCCAGCTGAAGGAGGGGAAAAATAATCAGTTTGAAATAAGCCTGAGCATTCTGTTCTTAACAAGGCCTAGCCTCAGGAGAACCTAGTTAACTAGAATCAAACCTGTTGTATTGTTATCAAAGCCTAACCAATGTGAGGAAAGGAAACTCTCGCCCCCTCTAGCCATCCTGTCTTACCGAAGGATAGGGAGGGCAGGGGGTTGGATTGAGAAGCATATGTCAAATTCATGGTCCAGAAGTACAGCCTAACTAAAAGACAGAAACTCAATATTAAAACCATAAAACACTTCCCCTCCCTTGATACCTTAGCAACACACTACTGTAGGCTTAATTTCCTGAGTTCCTTTGACTTAGTATATCATATCTGGCATTCAACAACAACAAAAAATAACCTGCAAAGCATATTAAAATGCAAAAATAATGAGTGTATTATTTTAATCAGAATAGCTGAACAGAGTCTTTTTCAGGAAGTTTTGCAACTTACAGTCAGTCAATTAGTTTAGTCACTCAGTTGTGTCTGACTCTTTGCGACCCCAATAGCAGCACGCCAGGCTTCCCTGTCCATAACCAACTCCCAGAGCTTACTCAAACTCATGTCCATCGAGTCAGTGATGCCATCCACAACCATCTCATCCTCTATCGGCCCCTTCTCCCACCTTAAATCTTTCCCAACATCAGCATCTTTTCTAGTGAGTCAGTTCTTTGCATCAGGTGGCCAAAGTATTGGAGTTTTAGCTTCAGAATCAGTCCTTCCAATGAATATTCAGGATTGATTTCCTTTAGGATAGACTGGTTGGATCTCCTTGCAGTCAAGGAACTCTCAAGATTCCTCCAACAACACAGTTCAAAAGCATCAATTCTTCGGTGCTCAGCTTTCTTTATAATCCAACTTTCACATCCATACAGGACTACTGGAAAAACCATAGCCTTGACTAGATGGACCTTTGTCCTCAAAGTAATGCCTCTCTTCTTTAATATGCTGTCTACATTGATCATAGCTTTCCTTCTGAGGAGCAAGTGTCTTTTAAATTCATGGCTGCAGTACTATATGCTGTGATTTTTGGAGCCCCCAAAATAGTCTCTCAGTTTCTATTTTTTCTCCATCTATTCGCCATGAAGTGATGGGATCGGATGCCATAATCTTTGTTTTCTGAATGTTGAGTTTTAAGCCCACTCTTCACTCTCCTCTTTCAGTTTCATCAGAGGCTCTTTAGTTCTTTTTTGCTTTCTGCCATAAGGGTGGTATCATCTGCATATCTGAGGTTATTGATATTTCTCCCAGCAATCTTGATTCCAGCTTCTGCTTCATCCAGCCCGGCATTTCACATGATGTACTCTGCATGAAGAAGTGAAGTGTTAGTCCCTC
Source organism: Moschus berezovskii (assembly GCF_049115385.1). Lineage (NCBI taxonomy): Eukaryota > Metazoa > Chordata > Mammalia > Artiodactyla > Moschidae > Moschus > Moschus berezovskii. The sequence continues at coordinate 72,823,206 of NC_142470.1, read as the reverse complement.
AGTCATGTCCAACTCTTTGAAACCCCATGGACTATAGCCCACCAGGGATATATTGTCCATGGGATTCTCCAGGCAAGAATACTGGAGTGAATTGCCTTTCCATTCTCCAGAGGATCTTCCCAACTCAGGGATCGAACCCTGGCCTTCTGCATTGCAGAAATATTCTTTACTGTTTGAGCTACGAGGAAGTCTGCATAGAAGTTAAATAAACAGGGTGACAATATGTAGCCTTGATGAACTCCTTTCCTGATTTGGAACCAGTCTATTGTTCTATGTCCAGTTATAACTGTTGCTTCCTGACCTGCATACAGCTTTCTCAGGAGGCAGGTAAGGTGGCTTTCCCATCTCTTAAAGAATTTTCTACAGTTTGTTGTGATCCACACAGTCAAAGGCTTTGGCATAGTCAATGAAGCAGAAATAGATGTTTTTCTGGAACTCTTTTGCTTTCTCAATGATCAACGGATGTTGGGAATTTGATCTCTGGTTCCTCTGCCTTTTCTAAATCCTACTTGGCATGTGAGCCTTACTTTGCTAGCGTGTGAGATGAGTACAATTGTGTGGTAGTTTTACCATTTTTGGCATTGCCTTTCTTTGGGATTGGAATGAAACTGACCTTTTCCAGCAACTTTTACAACTTACAACATTTGGATAATTCAATGACGAGAGAATAAATTGAAACAACACATCTAATCAATTTGGTATCATTGGATCATAAAAAAGGAGTTGTTGTTGTTCAGTTGCTAAGTTGTGTCCAATTCTCTGTGAAAAAAAAAAAGAGCTATTTAATCAGATATATATAAGAGCAAATTAATTGTTAGTGAATTATCAAATCATTTTAAGTTGTCCATAATATTTGACCCATTACAAGATAAATATTTGTCTTTAGCCCATATTAGATAATAGTGGTAAATAATGGGGAAATAGATGAGTAATATACTCTTTAAAATCCTTAATCAGAACTATTTAAAAATATGAATATTCTTCTCACATCCCCAGAAGTATATCCAGCATATTAGGAATACACACACATACATGTGCACACACACACACAGCTGGTACTTAAGAAATATTTATCAAGGGAGCTCTTTTGCCTCCATCTTATTATTTATTAGAATTGAAATCAAAACAGCAAAAGTGATACTTTGGCATTTATTGTTATTGTTCAGTCACCAAGTCATATCTAATTCTTTGTCACGGACTGTAGCATGCTCTGTAGCATGTATGTTGCTCTGTCCTCCTCTATTTTCTGGACTTTGATCTAATTCATATGACTTCGGCATATGGTCGGGCAATAAAAATTAATCAATATTTTCTCCTCCTATATTCCCAGACACACAAGATTATAAGTCATTCAGGACTTGGCCCAACTACAGATATTAACATAAAAACAGTGTGAATTACTCACAACTCCAGAATTTAGGTTATCTTTAACTTTTTCCATTTCTTTCTTTAAGACATTGTCTTACAAATGTGGAAATCATTACAAGAAGACTGTCAAGCTACTTCCTGTTCTTTTAGGAAAGTAATGAATGTCTTGCTTTTCTCCTTTCTGAAACAAATGGGAACCTTGAACACTATCTTAAAAGGGCATGCTTCGCCTTTATAAATAAAACTTCCAGTCAGATGTTTGCTTTACAGTTCTTTGCTAGTAAGAACCCATCATAAATGTTCCCAGCTAAATCAAAGGCTCTAGCTACACTTTTACTTTATACAAGAATGGAAGTTTTGCATTCAGCTGAGCCCCTGAAAAGGTCTTAACAAATATTGAATGGCTCAACTTCAAGACATAGTGATTTGTTTTAGATTGGACAATGTACATATGTTTATTCCTAGGCAAATATATATATATATATATATATATATATATATATATATCACTTGAAAAAAATCACTCTTCTATCAATAGCAGAAATAGCTAGCTAGCATTTATTGAACTTACTCTGTTGCCAGGCAGTGTTAGAAGTTTTATATTCTTTACTTCAGATTCTCACAGCTATGCTGTTATAATGTTGTCAGTATTGTTGACATTCTAAAAATGAGGAAATTGTAACTTGTTCAATACCATTCCCATAGTAAGAGTTTGAATTTGAGTTTAAACACAATCATTCTAACTCCAGAGCCCAAATTATTAATCATTATATTAAAAGACCAGTTTGATGCAGGTTACTTGGAAGATAGATATAATTAGAAAGGATAAAATTAAAATCATCTTTAAATCTGTCACCTAGGTAAAACAATGTAATGTATTGGTGTATTTTTCTCTTTGTCTTTATTAAAGCTTGTGTCTCTCTCAAGACTAGAACCACACAGATAGGGTTTTAACTTTTTTATTTTTTTTTGGCTTCCAAATATGTAGTGAATATTTCCCATGTCATTAAATGGTCTTTGAAGACACAGCTTTAATGGCTACAAGAGAAAAACGTTTTTCACTTAAATAATCCAAAGAATTATCACAATTCTTTATGTCACTCATCATGAGTAGCTTTGGTTAAAATAACCACACATTTCTCATCATCTGGGGGATTTTTTATTTTCTCTGAAGGGATCAAAATATATCAGTGAAGCTGTGGTCTCTGTTTGCATTTTGTATGAAGCAGCTATGAAGCAGGATGAAAGCATTTAACTTGATTCTCTAATGCATCTACAGCTGAAATTCACAAATTTATAGCCTAAGGGATGGTCTTGCCCTGTCAAAGAAGCAACTGGACACTCACTAGAGCACTTCACTAGGGATTATCTAAGTGGGCCATGGAATTATCTTTCCAGTATAGTTAGACCTTTCTCATTCTTCCAGTTTAAACATATAAACTCATTAGATTAACTTTGCCCATACATACCAACTGGGAATGCTAGAACACTGGAGGCCATAGTGGATATAAGACCAGAGAAGATAGCAGACCAAAGGCGGTTTGGTCTGTATGTTTTTGTCTAGAATAATGGAAAGAGATTCTTACGCTAATTCTGAGTTATTTCTGAACACTTGCTGCTCATTCATTTACTCGCTTGATATTTTCCCCCTGGGGCTATCTAGAGCTCTATGGGAATAGTACAAAGAATATAATCAAAATCAAGCATTTATTTTGTTTTTCTGTTTACCCTTTTTCCACTGTGCAGAAAAAGCTGTGCTTATATGGATTTTAAGTAAAAATAATACATTAACAGATCACTGGAGGAAAGAAAGCTAAATTACATTCTATGTGTGTAGAATATTATAGCAGTTGGTTAAGAACATCCATGGGGCATGATAAAGATGAAGTGGGAGTTTTAAAAACTAAACAGTGAGATGAGGCAAGGAAATCAGCTGAAAGTTCAAAAGTACATAAATGGCAGCCTAATGTAATATATAGATTTACTCAAGAGGTGGCAAGAATACACAGAAGAACTATACAAAAAAGAACTTCATGACCCAGATAACCATGATGGTATGATCACTTACCTAGAGCCAGACATCCTGGAATGTGAAGTCAAGTGGGCCTTAGGAAGCATCACTACAAACAAAGCTTGTGAGGGTGATGGAATTCCAGTTGAGCTATCTTAAATCCTAAAGGATGATGCTGTGAAAGTGCTGCACTCAACATGCCAGCAAATTTGGAAACAGCAGCAGTGGCCACAGGACTAGAAAATGTCTGTTTTCATTCCAATCCCAAGGATTGGCAATGCCAAAGAATGCTCAAGGGACAGTGAAAGTTGCTCAGTCATGTCCAACTCTTAGCAACCCCATAGACTATACAGTCCATGGAATTCTCCAGGCCAGAATACTGGAGTGGGTAGCTGTTCCCTTCTCCAGGGGATCGTCCCAACCCAGGGATCAAACCCAGGCCTCCCACATGCAGGCAGATTCTTTACCAATTGAGCCACAAGGGAAGCCCAAGAGTGCTGAAACTACTGCACAATTGCATTCATCTCACACACTAGTAAAGTAATGCTCAAAATTCTCCAAGCCAGGTGAGAGGGTAACAGGCAGGAAGGCCAGTGGTCTCCAAATGGAGGAAATAGACTACAAGTGTCTCTTAAAGTTCTGTATTGCTATGATGACAACTGGTTCCACCTGAACTTAACTTTTTTTCAGACCTGAGCTAACAAATGTGTTTTTCTTATGGAAATGTTTTTTCTTAAGCTATGTTAATAAAGCTAGGTATCTGCTTTGGAATTTGCCTTTAATCTAAATGGCTCCACCTAAGACAAATTTTTTTTTTCCTTTTCTCAAACCTTGGGCTGATAGTAGCTCAATAAACCAGTATTCATATCAATTGTTTTATGGCTGGGATGACACATCTCTTGCCATCCTATCTCAAATATACTGTGGGAGAGGGGCCTGGCCAAGCTCTTTCAGCCTTGAGGTGCCTCTCTTATCTGATTAATAGCTTTCTAACATACATAAAACAGCTTGCTAAAACTAGCAAGGGGGGCACTCTCCATCCTTCTTCTAATGTCTCTGTCAGAAGCTTCCTCTGTCCCTTTTCATTTTAATAAACTCTGCTAAACAAAAGCTCTTGAGTGATCAAGCCTGGTCCCTGGTCCCGAAGCTAAATCTTCTTCATCGGAGATCACGAATCTGACACCGTTCACTGTAAGTTATCACAGGCTTCAACTGGACATGAACCATGAAGTTCCAGATGTTCAAGCTGGATTTACAACAGGCAGAGGAACCAGAGGTCAAATTGCCAATATCTGTTGGACCATTGTAAAAGCAAGAGAGTTCCAGAAAAACATCTACTTCTCTTTTATTGATACACCAAAGCCTTGGACTGTGGGGTCACAACAAACTGTGGAAAATTCTTAATAAGATGAGAATACCAGAACACCTGACCTGCCTCCTGAGAAATCTGTATGCAGGTCAAGAAGCAACAGTTAGAACTGGAGATGGAACAACAGACTGGCTTCAAATCAGGAAAGGAGTACATCAAGGCTGTAATTGTAACCCTGCTTTTTTAACTTCTATGCAGAGTACATCATGAGAAATTGATGAATTAAGGCTGAATTAAGCACAAGGTGGAATCACTGCTGGGAGAAATATCAATAACCTCAGATATGCAGATAATACCACCCTTATGTCAAACAGCAAAGAAGAACTAAAAAGCCTCTTGATGAAACTGAAAGAGGTGAGTGAAAGATTGGCTTAAAACTCAACATTCAGAAAACGAAGATCATGACATCTGGTCCCATCACTTCATGGCAAATAGATGGGGAAACAGCAGAAACAGTGACAGACTTTATTTTTGGGCTCCGAAATCACAGCAGATGGTGACTGCAGCCATGAAATTAAAAGACACTTGCTCCTTGGAAGAAAAGCTATGCCCAACCTGGATAGCATATTAAAAAGCAAAGACATTACTTTGCTGACAAAGGTCTGTCTAGCCAAAGCTATGGTTTTTCCAGTAGTCATGTATGGATGTGAAAGTTGGACTATAAAGAAAGCTGAGCATCGAAGAATTGATCCTTTTGAACTGTGGTGTTGGAGAAGACTCTTGAGAGTCCCTTGGACTTCAAGGAGATCAAACCAGTCAGTCCTAAAGAAAATCAATCTTGAATATTCATTGGAAGGACTGATGCTGAAGCTGAAACTCCAGTATTTTGGCCACCTGATGAGAAGAACTGACTGATTGGAAAAGATCCTGATGCTTGGAAAAATTGAAAGCAGGAGGAGAAGGGGATAACAGAGGATGAGATGATTGGATGTCATCACTGACTCTATGGACATGAGTTTGAGTAAGCTCTGGGAGTTGGTGATGGACAGGGATTCCTGGGGTGCTGCAGTCCACAGGATTACAAAGAGTCATAAATGACTGAGTGACTGAACTGAACTGAACTCAAAACCCACATAAGATTTTTGTTTACTGTGGAGTATAAGTAAACTTAAGTAAAGCAATATATCTTATCTACATATGGCACATTCTTAGAGATAATACAATAAATAAGCAGAAAGGAAAAATGCTTGCTTTAAATTTTTAGAAACAATGATGGACATAAGTGGATCGGTGTTATGTTCCTCTGATTCCCTGTGAAGTGGCTGTGTTTTATTAAACTCTTTTCTCGGATAAGAGCTCATTTTCCTTTCTCTCATCATATATATGTCCCAAATTAGAAATGAACCCACTTCTTTGGCTGTTGTTGTCAGACTAGATGAAGAATAGACACTTGACTATAGACGAGAAAGTCATAAAGGGAAGGCCAGAATGCTTCCCCTAGGCACAGTGATCTGTACAACTGATGGGCCACACAAATCACTAATTAGTTGGTGCCCTCCCTCAGTATTTTCTCATTTGATCTGAAAGTAAAGAATTATTTTCTCTCTGGTGATAAAACTTTAAGAATTGCTATGTTTATGGACTTAACCTCCATGTATACTAAAATGCCAACTGGAATAATAAGGTCAACATACAGAAAAAGGAGAGAGGTGAAAAGAAGCTTGCCAGAGAACTTTTGAGAATCTAATTAACATAGTTTAATTTACTTGAAAATATGTTCATAATTTTGTGATGAAATATTATACCATTATATAATTTTTAAAAATTAGGCTAAATGCAGAGCCTAGTTCTATTTGATAATACAGCAGCATCATTTTGGGGTTGGCAGGAATTAAAGGGAAAAAGTAAAGTCCAATTACCCTGATTTTTCCAATTTTGCTTTCCATTTAGCCACTTGTTTCAAAATTTACACTAAAAAGTACATTGTTCACCATCCACAAGATCTTGGCTCTTTACGTTTGGTAAAATCCTTCAAAACACAGATTTTTATTGTAGAAAGTGTGTGTATGTGTGTGTATGCATGCTAAGTTGCTTCAGTCTATACAGTCACCATAAAATGCCTTAGCTGTTTTTCCATATATTTGAAAAGTCAAGAACCAAGGAATAATTTATTTAAAAGAGGGCCATTATAAGGAAAGAAAGCCCACAAAACTTGTAAAACTGAAGAGTTTCAAAGTCACATAATTCTCACCTATGAACAAATCTCGTGCTGTTGATGTGCAGATAATTAGGGTCCTGCTATTTAAATTTCCACCAACATTTGTTTAGCAATGACATGTTTGACCAGACATTTATTTAGCAAGTTTCAGATTCTGTGTTGATTATTTAAGATATGACAATTAATAATTTTGATCAATATAGTAATAAGCTATAGGCATATGCTTTAGCATATATTTTTGATAATTTCTGGTTTGGTATTTTCAACTTGTAAGCATCCATACAACTTGTAAACCAAAACTTCAAAAGTAGAGTCTACTAAGAAGTTTAAAAAGAAAAAAAAAATCCTTACATAAATCCTTCCTTGCAGTCACTAATTGTCTAATTAAGTTATTCAAATTGAGTTTATTTGATGAATAGGTATCATTGATAAACTCAGAAAATTATTGTTACTATGAAGGAAGAATGTTGTAACGTTATAGGAAACTACCATTTGGGAGATCCAAGCCTAACTGGTTAGTGTTAGCCACTCTATGCTAGGTACATTGACCTTCATTTATCTCCTTTGAAATTTCAGCAATCAGTAAGAGTGAAAATAAGTGAAACAATGGCTGACAGACTTGTATTGTATGCTCCTGCCCTAGGGTTATGATTTATTTCTCTGAAATTGTTTTGGACATACATTTGGATGTGATCTATTAGCGTAACATAATCAACATGTTCCCATAGATTTTATTTTATTTATTTTTTCTTTTTTTTGTAATTAATTTATTTTTTATTGGAGGCAAATTATTTTACAATATTATATTGGTTGGTTTTGCCATACATTGATATGAATTTGCCCCAGGTTTACATAAGTTCCCCCTCCTGAACCCCCCTCCCACCTCCCTCCTCCCTTTATCCTCCCTCTGGGTCATCCCCGCATGGCAGCCCCGAGCATCCTATAACATGTATTGACCCTGAACTAGTGACAACATACGTGTTTCAATGCTATTCTCCCAAATCATCCCACCCTCACCCTCTCCCATAGAGTCATAGAGTCCCAAAGACTGTTCTATACATCTGTGTCTCTTTTGCTGTCTCGTATACAGGGTTATCATTTGCATCTTTCTAAATTCCATATATATGTGTTAGTATACTGTATTGGTGTTTTTCTTTCTGGCTTACTTCACTCTGTATAATAGGCTCCAGTTTCATCCACCTCATTAGAACTGATTCAAATGTATTCTTTTTAATGGCTGAATAATACTCCATTGTGTATATGTACCAAAGCTTTCTTATCCATTCGTCTGCAGATGGACATCTAGGTTGCTTCCATGTCCTGGCTATTATAAACAGTGCTGCAATGAACATTGGAGTACACGTGTCTCTTTCAATTCTGGTTTCCTCGGTGTGTATGCCCAGGAGTGCGATTGCTGGATCATATGGCAGTTCTATTTCCAATTTTTTGAGGAATCTCCACACTGTTCTCCATAGTGGCTGTACTAGTTTGCATTCCCACCAACAGTGTAAGAGGGTTCCTTTCTCTCCACATCCTCTCCAGCATTTATTGCATGTAGACTTTTGGATAGCAGCCATTCTGACTGGTGTGAAATGGTATCTCATTGTGGTTTTGATTTGCATCTCTCTGATTATGAGGGATGTTGAGCATTTTTTCATGTGTTTGTTAGCCATCTTTATGTCTTCTTTGGAGAAATTTCTGTTTAGTTCTTTGGCCCATTTTTTGATTGGGTCATTTATTTTTCTGGAATTGAGCTGCAGGAGCTGCTTGTATAATTGTTCCCATAGATTTTAAATCTGAGTTGTATGGGGGTGGGAGGAGACGGGGACGACAGAGAATTAGATGGTTGGATGGCATCACCGACTCGATGGACATGAGTTTGAGTGAACTCCGGGAGTTGGTGATGGACAGGGAGGCCTGGTGTGCTGTGATTCATGGGGTCGCAAAGAGTCGGACACGACTGAACGACTGAACTGAACTGAACTGAACTGAACTGAAGAGAAACCAGGGAAAATTTCCTGAATTTTTCATCTGGGACAAAACTGTTTTTAATTTTAAAATAGTGAAATGCCCTTATAATTCATAATAATACACAATCATCAAAATGTCACAAGTCCGTCTTTGATCTTTGTGATGAATTTCTAGCTAAAAATTTATGTTGGTATACCTTCATTTTTGCTTGCATTATTCTAAGCAGTCTGTATGACCTTACATTGTGCTCAGCCCTGAATTTCGCACTCTGAATGTGTATTTGCTTTGGGGAGAATACAAAGATGAGGAATAGAAAAAATGATCTAATAACAATTAGTTTGTATAATGAAAATTAATATGTAAACCAGGGGAAAAAGAACTAGATATATTTAGGTATAAAATTATGTGGGAAATAGTCCAAGTAAGGGAATGATAAGGAATATATCTCAGTTCAACTTTTATCCTTAAGTAGCGGTGTGAGCAAAACACTCAACTATGACCTTCATTTTCATCTCAGATATGATTTCCAATGTACCTCAGGATCTATGGTGTTTAAGATCTCTGAGGTTAAAGATTCTATGATTTTATGATGCTAGTGGCAGGAAAAAAATGAGAGAATTTATAGTGAAGTGAGCATAAGTTACTTTTCAGGGGCTTCCTAGGGGAGGTCAGTATTTTAAGAAGCAGGGAATAGGAGGAAAGAGAAACTTCAAGGGGAAAAAGACAACGTTCAGAGATACCCTAGATTACTCAATAGTTCGCTGAAAAAAGAGTGTTTAGAGCAGATATATTAACATGTTTTCACACTTGCTTGTGTAGTTGAGGGATTAACACAGGTTAGTCCTAAGCCAAACTTCTGGATTCCCATCTCTGGAGTATCAAAATCAGAATTCTGACAGTTACTCGCTTTTCAACTGTGGCAAATTACCTTAACTTCCTATGGCCCAGTTTATATCCATTTTGGATGCTTAGAATTCAAATGGACAACATATTCCTGTTTGAAAAATATTTTTTGTGATTTATCTTATTCTTTTAAGACTTTGATCAGTTTAAGAATTATTTATCACATACTCAGCAGATAGCAGACACTGTTCTGGGTGTTCAAATATTAAATAAAAATTATAATATAGGAGTCTGAAAGAGTGGTTAAGAACAGCAGCTCTGAGAGCAGAACAACCTAGGTTCCAATAGTGTTTACAATTCTTCCTTTATGTTTGTATTTTGGCAATTATGAATAAAACTGGTAAAAATATCTGTGTGCAGGTTTTTGTGTGGACGTAAATTTTTAATGCATTTGGGTAGATACTAAGGAGTGTAATTGCTGAACTGAATGGTAAGAATATACTTAGTTTTGTGTGAAAATAGCCATACTATCTTCCAAACTGGCTGTATAAAGTTTAAAAAGTAGCAGTACCTCAAATTATTTTGAAAGTGAATTAATAATAAATGTAAAAACTCTAGAATAGCACCAGGCATAGAGTGAGAGCTTCAAAATTATGGCTCAAACGCTAGAAAGAATAAAAAGAATTAAACTAAAACTAAATAATAATATTTACTATCAATAATTTGTGTTTCTAAGTACAATTTCAGATCCTTCTAAAATAAGTGAAGTTATGTAGTTATGCAGTTCTCAGGCCTTGTTCACTGTTTGCAAATTAGCAAATTATTATACCAACTTACAATGACATATTTGCTTTGTCTCCTAACATTTGTCATGGATCTAGAGGAGTTATATCTCTCATATTTTTTCCAGTTTTACTGAGATTAATTGACATACATCACCGTACAAGTTTAAAGTGTACAGCATATATTTCATAGTTATCCACTTATATGCTTCATTATGCTGCCAAGGGTCCCTTTGCATGTTCTTCCATGCTGTGCTTGATTCCCTGATACATTTCCTCCCTTAGGCTGACTTGAACTAAGACTCTCTTAATTAACTTATTTATTTTTTCTTTTAAACTTTTTATTTTATATTGCAGTATAGCTGATTAACAATGTTGTGATAGATTCAGGTGAACAGCGAAGGGACTAAGCCATACATATACATATACATACATCCATTTCCCCCCAAACTTGCCTCCTATCCAGGCTGCCACATAACATTGCACAAGAGTTCAATGTACCATATAATAGGTCCTTGTTGTTTATCCATTTTAAATATAGAAGTTTACCCTATTTCTTTAAGGATTGGATTCAGGCAGGTTTCCCAAACCACCATAGAATCAGAACCTGACATTACCAAATGCTGGCAAGAATGTACAACAGTTGGACCTCTTGTTTATTACTGTTAGGAATATGAAATAGTACAGCCAGTTTGGAAGAAAGTATGGCTATTTTCACATAAAACTAAGTATATTCTTACCATTCAGTTCAGCAATTACAGTCCTTAGTATCTACCCAAATGCATTAAAAATTTACGTCCACACAAAAACCTGCACACAGATATTTTTACCAGTTTTGTTCATAATTGCCAAAACTTGGAAGCGCCTATGATATCCTTCAGTAGGTGAATGGATATATACACTTCAGTACACCCAAGCAATGGAACATTATTCAGTGCTCAAAAGAAAAGAGTTGTCAAACCATGAAAAGACATGGAAAAACCTTAACTATGTATTACTAAATGTATCAACTTTCTCTCATGGCTCAGTGGTAAAGAATCTGCCTGGAATCCAGGAGACTCGGAATTGATTCTTGAGTGGGGAAGATTCCTTTAGAAGGAAATGGCAATCCACTACAGTAGGCTTGTCTGAAATCCCATGGACAGAAGAGCCTGGTGGGCTACAGTCCATGGATCACAAAAGAATCAGACACATCTTAGAGACTAAATGACAACAAAATGTAACGAGCTGAGCCAAAAAAGTCCACATATTGTATGCTTCCAACTAAATGACATTCCAGAAAAGACAAACTATTGAGACAGTAAGATTGATGATTTCTAGAAGTTATAGGAGGAAGGAGGGATGAATAGGCAGAGCACAGAAGATATTTTGGGACAGTGAAACTATTCTGTATTATAATTGTGGATGCATGTCATTATAAATTTGTCCAAACCCTTTGATTATGCAGCACCAAGAGTGGACCCTTATGTCAGCTATTGCCTTTGGGTGATTGTGATGGGTAAATATAAGTTAATCAATTGTGTCAACTAAAAATATAGTCACAACCTGAAAGTGGAAAGTTATTTTATTTGGTGGGAATGTTAAGGACTCCAAGCCAGGGAGCCAGCATCTCAGTAGCCCTGAGAAAACTACTCTGAAGAGGCAGGAGAGGGAGACAGGCCATATACAAATTTGCAACAAAGGGAGCAGACAATCTAAACATTAAAGATTATTGTTAAGTAGTAAGAAAACCCAGATATCAAGCTGAGGAATTTAGAGTTCTATGTATGGGAAGATGCAAGTCTCATAGCTTATAGAATTCCTTGCTTTCATACGAACCTCAGCTATCTGGGGGCCAAATCCTGTTACCATTCACTATAAGAGTTGGCAGGTGTGGCAGATGGCTGCTTCTTACATTCCCCCCCACCCCGAGGTTCTCAGCAATTGCGTAAAAGAGTGGCATCTGCTGGATTGCAGGCATTGTGTTCCTTTTTGAGAGCCTTCACTCACATTAAGAGGCCAGAAATCTCTGATGGCTGTGACATTTTGTGTCCACATGATATGTCAGGAAATATTTCATTTCATAATTGTAACAATGTATCATTCTGTTGGGTAATATTCATAATGGAGGAGGCTATGCCTGTTGGGAAGGGGCAAGGATACATGGGAAATCTCTGTACCTTCTGCTTAATTTTGCTATGAACTCCAAAAATTCTCTAAAAAATAGAGTATCAATGAAAAAACTGAATGATTCTGGCATAATGGACAGTAAATGAAGACTAGAGTGTCATTACATGACACCAAAGAGACAGGGGTTGATCAGATTATACAGGCATCTTAGTTCACCTTAATCATGTTCATCTTTATCTTTAACACAATGTGAAACCATTGAGATATTTTAAACAAAGAGGAAAGTAAAATGAACTGAATCCCATCTTGATAAGACCAGTCATGCCACAGTATGGAGAACCAATGACAAGTAGACAGAGTGGATGTGGGGGGAATATTTTGGAGACTGCTTTTCCTAGTACAGGAAAGAGAAAACAGTATCTTGGACTAATGTTAAGGCGGTGAAAATATGAGAATAGATAAGATCTAGAAATTTAACAGTTAAAAAGAATATTATAATAAGTTAAATGTAAAGTATAAAGGAAACAGTGATACCATCTGTGACTATAATTTCTGATCCATGGGACTAAATGTATGTTTCCATTTATTGAGACAGGAGACTAGAAAAGACTTCAGAAGAAATCAGTCAGTTCAGTCACTCAGTTGTGTCCAACCCTTTGCAACCATATGGGGCTGCAGCATGCCAGGCATCCCTGTCCATCACCAACTCCTGGAGCTTGCTCAAACTCATGTCCATCGAGTCGCTGATGCCATCCAACAATCTTATGCTCTGTCATCCCATTCTCCTCCTGTCTTCCATCTTTCCCAACATCAGGGTTTTTCCAATGAGTCAGTTCTTCACATCAGGTGGCCAGAGTATTAGAGTTTTAGCTTCAGCATCAGTCCTTCCAATGAATATTTCCTTTAGGATGGACTAATTCGATCTTCTTGCAGTCCAAGGGACTCTGAAGTGTCTTCTCCAACACCACAGTTCAAAAGCATCAATTATTTGGCTCTCAGCTTTCTTTATAGTCCACATCCATACATGATTCCTGGAAAAACCATAGCCTGGACTATTTGGACCTTTGTAGGCAAAGTAATGTTTCTCCTCTTTAATATGCTATCTAGGTTGATCATAGCTTTTCTTCAGAGGAACAAGCGTCTTTTAATTTGATGGCTACAGTCACTATCTGCAGTGATTTTGGAGCCCCCCAAAATAAAGTCTCTCACTGTTTCCATTGTTTCCCCATATTTGCCATGAAGTGATGGGAATGGGTGCCATGATCTTTGTTTTCTGAAGTTTGAGTTTTAAACCAACTTTTTCACTCTCCTCTTTCTCTTTCATCAAGAGGCTCTTTAGTTCTTCACTTTCTGCCATAAGGGTGGTGCCATCTGAGTATCTGAGGTTATTGATATTTCTCCCAGCAGTCTTGATTCCAGCTTGTGCTTCATCCAGCCCTGTATTTTGCGTGATGTACTCTGCAATACGTTAAATAAGTAGGTGACAATATACAGCCTTAATGTACTCCTCTCCCAATTTGGAACTGGTCTGTTGGTCCTTGTCCAGTTCTAACTGTTGCTTCTTGACCTGCATACAGATTTCTCAGGAAATCTGAGGTCAGGTGGTCTGGTATTCCCATCTTTCTAAGAATTTTCCATGGTTTGCTTTGATCCACACAGGCAAAGGCTTCGGCATAGTCGGTAAAGCAGAAGTAGATCTTTTGCTGGAACTCTCTTGCTTTTTCGATTATCCAGTGGATGTTGGCAATTTTATCTCTGGTTCCTCTGCCTTTTATAAATCCATTTTGAACATCTGGATGTTTGTGGTTCACCTACTGTTGAAGCCTGGCTTGGAGAATTTTGAGTATTACTTTGCTAGTATGTGAGATGAGTACAATTGTGCATTAGTTTGAACATAACAGAGGTAATAGTGTGAGTTAAAACTGGACTTGATGGATTTGAGGATCAATTTTCTTAGCTATGTGGATGTGGACCTGAGAGGGTATATCCCAGTTGGGAATATATATATCTGAAAGTCAGATAACAAGAGTGGGAAGATTAGCAATATCTATTGAGAAAATAATGGAGTATGGAGAAGAAAGTAGAAGAATTCCAAATTTGTTTCTATGCCAATAGCCATGTAGAAGAAGATGGTCTTTTAAATATGAATGAAAATGATCTTTCAGACAGATAAGAGGAAATCAGAAAGTAAATCCAGAGGAGTAGAGAATATACAAAGCATAGGCAACAGTGTTAAAACCTCTAAAAAATTAAGATAAAGACCATAAAACATAACTTAGATTTGATGACATAAAAGATCACTAGTGACCCTAGTAAGAGTTGTGTCAGCAAAATTATGGAAGTAGAAGCCAGACTGAAGTAGAAAATAAGGATTCAATACATATGGTCAACTTCTAAAAAAGTAGAATGGGGATGAGAGAGTAAAACCTACCTCATAGATAAAGGAGAATATAAATACTGAAAAAGTGTTGGTTTGTCTATATGTGTGTGTGTGTGTTCAGATAAGAAAGATGAAGTATATTTGAGTGCCAATAAGAGAATTCAGGTAAACATAAAAGTGATATAGGTGCTAAAAACGCTTTCATTCTTCCCTTATAGGTGTTTTTGCTGGTCTGGTAATTAAATTGACATAAGACAGATTAACAGGAGAAAAATTAATTTTG
This sequence comes from Moschus berezovskii, assembly GCF_049115385.1. Classification (NCBI taxonomy): domain Eukaryota; kingdom Metazoa; phylum Chordata; class Mammalia; order Artiodactyla; family Moschidae; genus Moschus; species Moschus berezovskii. The sequence goes on along the minus strand of NC_142470.1, from coordinate 72,807,932 downwards.
TATGCATGGGAGCCCCAAGATGTTAGACCCAACGTTGTAAGTCAGGCAACTGAGGCTTATATGCCATCCTGAACCAAGGAATGGGTTAGGAGCTTGAGACTTCAGAGAAGGGAAAGTTATTGACAGGACAATAAGAATAGCAGGTGTTTGCCCTGCAATACTGATAGATCATTCGGATAAAAACTTTATTTCTGGTAATAGTTCTCTTTCTCGGCCAGCCTATCTAAATTCTTCTAGGTAGTTAAAAGAGAAGTAGAAATTTTTCTTGAATCTCTGGGTCTGATTGCTTTCAGCTTACCACAATCCACATGCCAAAATAACACATTTTGTATTCACATATTGTGCTTCTCCCCAGTGGCAATATATGTAACCCCAAAATAAGTTCATATGTTCCCTAAGAATAGCATGTTTGTACATTTTGACTCCTTTTATACTTACACCTATTTTGTATAATAGGGGAAATAAGGTAATATATCTATTTATTCACATGAGAAAATGGAGGTTCAAGCTGTTAGACAAAGTGTCAGTGGCAAGACCTCTAGGTCTCTAGACATTTTGTTCAACAGTTTTTTTGAATTGTCTAGGGGAATGTTGGAACAGATAACTCAATAAAATATTGTCATAGGAGGGATGGAAACTTTTACTTGAAACAGATTTTCTTTCTTGCTTAAAAAGGGAGAAATAAAAAAATTTAGAAAACACAGTAAGTAAATTAAAAGGCCTTATCATATCAGCCTATGAGATCTTTTGAGAAATGTTTCCTATGAAGTAATTTTGAAGCTCTGGGAGTAATACCTACTCTTTTCTTAGAGTTTATATTCCTGAAATCCTCTCTCATGCAGTGAGGTCAACCACTCCAGATCTATTACTTTCTATACTTAGTGTACAACATCCAAATTATTAAGTAAAGTTTGCCATTATTGTCCACGGCCATCTATTTTCTATACAATATTTGCATATTCTATTCTTTAATGATCTAATTAATAATATATTGAACCCTAACATTTGCAAGATCCACAGGACCATTTCAACTTTTCTAGGGCCTTACAATCAATGCCTTTTTATTAACAATGCACAATGGCATGCTAAATAATGAAAGCTTCTGCCAAAACATCTGTCGTGTCCGCCAGCTCAAACCCTTCCTGAGACTTGGTCTTGTTTGTTGTACACAAATGTTCTTGGCAGGACTCCATGGGAAAATATGTTCCTGCCGATCAAACCCCAGAAGGTGGGGGTAACCTGATGATGGATCCACACTGAAGATTCAATTCTGCGAAATATAAAACTCCGTGATAAATATTTTCTAAAACATAATGTGGTGTCTCAGTGTTGATGTGTAAATGAAAATAAATTAACTAAGCAGGCACAAGTGCTTAAAAATGGGTAGAAATCTTATTTGAGGAGAAAAAGAATATACAGAGTAAATGTGTATCACTCACCACAATGAAGAACATCAATGGTTGACTGATTAGGAGAGGAGAATAAAGAACAGGAAAGAAGTGTATTTTCTAGAAGGGTACTTCCTTAAAGCTCTGGTTTTCAACTCTGTCTATAGATCATTATCACCTGGGGAGTATTTTTAAAATTTCAGTATCCTGCTTCCATCAGCAGAGATTCTGATTTAATGCATTTGAATGGTCTGAGCATCAGAATTTTTTTCTTTTCTTTTTCCTTTATTTCATCTCATATGATTCAAATGTGACTGAAACCACTATCTTAGAGTCAACTTCCTAACTTAATACAACTTACTGTGGATTATGAAGGGGCAAAAAAGACAGGAAGGTTTTTGGCTTCCTGAACCTGACCTGAGTCAAGCAGTTGACCTGGATATGTGCATATGTGCTAAGTCACTCAGTTGTGTCTGACTCTGCAACCCTATGGACTGGATTCTTTATCACTGAGCTACCAGGGAAGCCCTTGACCTGGATATATATGTATATAAATGAGGGCAAGTTAAAATTGCTAATTGAGAGAAAGGAGTAAGGAGACTGACTGATGACATTTAGTTTCTTTTATTGGTTTAATTAAAAATCTTTACCTCATGAAGTTACAGCAGATTGTGTAGTCTCAGATTTTTGACGATAAAGAGATTGTTTCTTCCAGGCAAGCTTCACTTTCACATGTTTCTAGGACTCATAGATGCAATCCTTGAAGCCAGAATTGTTATGAATACAAACACTGTAATTTTCATTTTCCATTCTAGGATGAATAAACTTCAGATCCTTAACAGTAATCTCACAACTTCTCTCCAAATTTCAAGTTTAGATGCTAAATACTATTTCTTTAATCCCTTGAGGAATCAAGCACTAAGCCATCCCCTGTCAAGGACTGCCCTGGATGGGGATATGCATTCTCTAGTTTATCAACCACTGATTTCTAATAAGGATATGCATATTCTTTTATATTTTTAACATGGAAAACTCATATTTAATTATGTCACTCTCTGTACTCCCTAGGATTAATCTAACATCAAATCCCATTATATCCTCCTGGGAAATATCTCCTAGATTCTTTAGTTGCTTCCTGTTACCAAAACTATATTCAGAACATCCTTACTTCATTTTTGGACACACTATATTCATCTTGCATAGGATAAGCATCAACATTTTAAAATGCAAGTTTTAGCATACTCTCCTTTTCAAAAAAAAAAAAAAGGATCATTTTTATATAGCATTGATAAAACAATTGCATTCATGCATGCTAAGTTCAGTCCTGTTCAACTCTTTACGGCCAGGCTCCTCTGTCCATGGGATTCTCCAGGGAAGAATACTGGAGTGGGTTGCCATGCCCTTCCCCAGGAGATCTTCCCAACCCAGGGATCAAACTGACCACTCTATGTCTCCTGCACTGACAGGCAGATTCTTTACCAATAGCACCACCTGGGAAACCCAAAAAAATAATCAATTCCCAGTAAATACCAATATAATTGTTAACTACATAGAGAAAGTTTAAAAGTATCTCAACTTCTATTCACATTTACTCACTTTCCTTGGAAACTGCCCAAAGGAAAATGACTTCATTTAAGTTATTTGAAGCCTATTCTATATTTCATGTCCTAGTCTATAATATTATAACATGAATAGAAAGGACAGGGTATTGGAGTGAAATATATCTGGGCTCAAATGTTTGCTTTATCTCTTACCGTGTGACCATGAGAAAGTTTTTAAGTCTCTTAATGTTCAGCTTGTTCTGGGGGCTAATAAAAGTCAATTTGTTAAATTGCAGTAAAAGTTCTGTGGGAAAAAATTTTCTGTATATGCCTGCTATACCACAATGCCTTGAACATGGCAAGTCCTTGGTAAACGGAAGGTCTTTTTTTTTTCTTTCTTTTTGTTTATTGTTGCTTGTTAACAGGCTTTTAATAAAACATTATTTCTTTATCATAAAAAATCTTTATTTGGAAGAAAATGGCAGTCCTTTTCCAAAGGGGTTAATTTCCTTTTGTAAGATTTAAGAATTGATGGCTGAGGTGTTACTTCTTTTTGTTTGCAATGTAAGTTTAAACCAAAGAAAACATCAAAACCTAGATTTGCTTTGTTTAGAGCAAGTTATGTGTCATAACGTAGAGATTCAAAGGATCTTTGCCTTTTAGCTTCCAAGTAAAAGGGGTTTATTTATGGTGTTTGCAAAGGTGAGAACAAAATTCGCTAATTAGAAATTGAAAAACTTAGTCAATCAACAGGCCTTTGTTGTTAGGTTTTGATCACTACAAAAGGAGGAGTTTTGCATTTGCTTATACACACACACAAATGGCAATTTGTTAAAATTGCAAAAGAGCAGCAAAGACTGTCTGTTGTTCTACTTTTTCTGAATATACTCTAAGTAGAAGGACGGGGTTGTTTACCAGCACACTAGTAATAGCATTTTTTCATACAAAAGGTGGACTTGAAAGGAAAAGTTATTTGGGCTTAAAAATCATTCATGTTTCTCCTAATCAAGCACCACTTGGAAAAAATTCTTTGGGTCTCAATTGTGGAGAACCTGTACCAGCAAAAGAACAAATTTATAACTGAGAAGGAACTATTATTGCCATTTTGACCCTGTTCATTCTCCTTTGGGCCATTTTCTGCATATGAGAAACCAGGGAAAGCTATATGGCTGACAGGCAAGTCGAGGAGAGACCGTGGGGCAAGGAGTAGAATGTGGACATAAATGTCTACTTTGAGTGAATGAGCATGGAAACATTTGAGTTGATCACTTTGTTTAACCTGAATGTTAGAAAGTCCTTGCTTTTGTCATAAAATTTTGTTTTGGTTAATTGATGACTTAAAATGATTGAAATAGAAATGTGAGTGGAGACCAGTACCCTCCCTCCAGCTGTGTGCAGAAGAAAGGTTCCTGCCATGATGCCCTGGAACACTGAAGGAGGAGGGACCCTGTAGCAATAAGGATGAAGCTTTTACCAGTTTGCACACTGAAATTCTTCTAACTCAAATGTGATTTAAAAGAAGAATAACAACAATATCAAAACATTACAGAAGATTTATCTTCATTTTCCCCCTTGAAATTCTTATCCTTTAAGCCCAGATTAAGTTCTATATTCTCTAAAACTTTCCATCCCCACTTGCAAACATAGGATTTCCTCCCTTCTCTGCTTTACAATCTTACTTTGTGGAGAGAGGCTCTTTGACGCTCTGGTGGTGGCATTACCAAAGGCAAACTTTCGACAAGGCAATGTGGAAATATATCTGAAAAAACTTAAGCAATATAAAACTTAAAAACAGTATACCAGGAATTTGTATTAAGAAAATAAATGAAATATATCCAAAGGTGTTGCACAAGGATATTAATTGAAATATTAATTGTTAATTAAGAGAAAAAGAAAAGAAATCCTAATGTCCTGACACTTGAGGTTGGTTAAATCAGTTTGGAAAGTAAAAAAAATGTATACTATTCAATAGTTCATGTGATAACATATATTTATATTTATTTATATAGAAATTAATTTTAAGTGTGTGTGTTAATTACATTTATAAAATAGTACATTAATTATTTAATAAAGCAGTATATGTTGGAACCCCATTTAGCCATATATGTGTATAAAACTGTGAAGATAAGTACATCAAATTTGCTAACAGTGCTTGTAATTTCATGAGTGAAGTTTGAATAAGCTGAGTTTTTTGGCCCAAAAATTTTGTATTATTCCACATTGGTTATGTTCTATTCAGATAATGAGAGAAAAAAAGCATTTTTATACTTAGGTGCTCTTTGTAAATTGCATTTTTGATCTCTCTAGCTATATATTCCATAATTGTGGGGATTTTATTTCTTCATAAATGCCCTCTTCATTCCCATAATCTTAGTGATAGTTTGACATATTCACAGAGTCACTTGAAGGTGATTTGGGGTTGTTTCTAGAAAGAATATTGATTCCCCATTTATCCCCTGAACCCTTATCTGAAATACCAGGATAAGTAAGTCTAGGATCACTGAAGAATTTTTCAAACTGTATAGATGAAAAATCAGTAAGGTCCTCAAATCCGAGATTTTAATTCTAAAACTGCTCTGGTCCTAAAAACAAACGTTGGGTATTCTGGGCAGTCTCCTTGAGTGTCCTGCATTTTTTCGGTAATGTATTCTAAAGATCACTCTCCTTGTGATTAATCTCTTAAATCAAGCATATACATACCATTTAGGAATCAGAGCCACTAGATAGTGTGTATGCATTTTACAGTGGGGAGAGCACTGGTGAGAAGTCCTGGTAGGAAGAGCCTGCTAATGAAGCATGGCTTTTAACCCCTGATGAGGGGCTCTGCAGACCACATCCAGCAGACCATGACCTGCCTAGAGAGGAGTGTCAGCAGCTCCTTGAATAGCTCAGCAGCAAACTTGCTAAAAACAGGTCTTCAGTGCTCACTTAGTAGCAATACTGTATTAACCACTGTGGTGTTGGAGAAGACTCTTGAGAGTCCCTTGGACAGCAAGGAGATCCAACCAGTCTATCCTAAAGGAAATCAGTCCTAAATATTCGTTGAAAGGACTGATTCTTAAGCTGAAACTCCAATACTTTGGCCACCTGATGCAAAGAACTGACTCACTAGAAAAGACCCTGATGCTGGGAAAGATTGAAGATGGGAAGAGAAGGGGATGATAGAGGATGAGATGGTTGGATGGCATCACTGTCTGGATGGACATGAGTTTGAGAAAGCTCTGGGAGTTGGTGATGGACAGGGAAACTTGGCATGCTGCAGTCCATGGGGTCACAAACAGTCGGACATGACTGAGACTGAACTGACTGAACTTACAAATATGAATACCTCATCATGTAAAAAAAATAAATAGTAACCCCACTCGATTAGTTAGTTCTGCTGACATGAGTGGTACCTGTCCTGCATGTGACATTATGCTACCGCACGAGTGGGTCTGAAGGCACATCACACTTTTCAGTAACTCCATGTATTTTCTTTTTTCCCTGGAGACTCATATCAGCCAGCTCAACACTTGTACAATTTTCAAACTGATCTGGAGGCTGACAGTAATTAGATTTTCAGAAGGCTTCATAAACAAATTTTCACTGAACATCTACTTGAGGCTGTGTATCTTGCCAGAAGATGAGGAGGAGGAATGACAGAGTTTTAAACTCCATGAGTCTATAGAAAAGGTAAGAGAGTAACTTAATATTAATAAAAATAAAGCTTATGCAATAACTTTTGGAAATCTTATGTTGAGGATAAGGGCTGACAAATTTAGCAGATAAAATTACAGGATACCCGGATAAATTTGAATTCCAGATAGATAACAAGTAATATTTTAGTATAACTAGATTCCAGGTATAGCATAAAGTGTACTTAAAATTATTTGTTGTTAATCTGGAAGTTAAAGTTAATTGCCTACTCAGTATTTTATCTGATAACATTATCAAGGAATGATTTTGAAACCATCACTGAATACAAATTAGATGTAAAGTGAGTATGGAACAGCCATTGATATATTCAGTTAATAAAAAGATTAATTTAATCCAATAAAATAGTTAAGAAAATTGGCAAATAAGGTGGATATAAGACTCGCCCCGTATTAAAATCTTGACATGGAATTTCTACTTGACACGGCAATTTTAAGTCTTCTGCCCTCAACTCCTTTTATAGCAGGTTCTAAATTTGAGTCCCCGACTTCTAGGTAACCTTGTGTGTATGTGCCTAATCTCTCAGTCGTGTCAACTCTTTGCGATCCCATGGACCTGGAACCTGCCATGCTCCTCTGTCCATGGAATTTTCCAAGCAAAATTACTAGAATGGGTTGCCATTTCCTACTCCAGGGGATCTTCCCAACCCAAAGATCAAACCCTCATCACCTGCATTGTCAGGTGAATTCTTTACCATGGTGCCACCTGGGAAGTCCAAGTAACGTTGTGGCTGGCCCAGTTATCACCCTGCAACTTCAGATTGTCTAATTTAGTAAAACTGACCTCTTTTTAGTGAATGAATGACTTCACACACACACACAAAGGATGTAAATATAAGCTATGATATACTAATCAAAATTCATAGCATTAATATTTTTGGATAATCCTTCAGCATTGTTATTTTAATGTTGTTCTTAAAATCAGTTTCAGACTTTTGATTGTAATTTGGAGAGTGTAAGTATTTGAATCTTTGGTTAATAGCATTTAGCAGTGTAAGAGAAAAAGATATACTGCCTTTATCAGTTTCAGTTATCCAATTCATAAGAGTTGCTTAAGACCCAGGATGAATTTGTTTGTTAGATTATTATGGCTGCCCTGTTAGCCACTTAAAACACTTTTTTAAAAAATCAAATGTATTAATCTAAAATGCTATATTAGTATGTTCAAGAGAGTACGGATACATTTATAAATAAGACTAGCTTTTTAAGGAATTTTAATCAGGTAAGCTTGAGAAACCAAGCATTTATCAGAGAAGTGAAAAGTATGGCCTTTGTTATATAAAACTGACTACATCTGTAAATGGAAAAATATTAATAAGTTAAAGCTTAGGTGATTTTGGTTGTAATTTAAATATACTAAATGTAATTTAAACCTAAGCAATTTTAATAGGCCTTTCTATGTTCATACTAGAGCATCCCAGGTGGTGCTAGGGATAAAGAATACACCTGCCACTGCAGGAGACCCAAGAGACCTGGGTTTGATCACTGGGTTGAGAAGATCCCCTGGAGGGCATGGCAACCCACTCCAATATTCTTGCCTGGAGAATGCCATGGATGGAGGAGCCTGGTAGGCTGCAGTTCATAGGGTTGCAGAGAGTTGGACATGACTGAAGTGACTTAGCATGCACAGGCAACATCAGTTCAGTTCAGTTCAGTCACTCAGTTGTGTCCGACTCTCCGTGACCCCATGAATCATAGCACGCCCGGCCTCCCTGTCCATCACCAACACCCGGAGTTCACTCAAACTCATGTCCACAGAGTCGGTGATGCCATCCAGCCATCTCATTCTCCGTCGTCCCCTTCTCCTCCTGCCCCCAACCTTTCCCAGCATCAGAGGAAATCATGATCCAGTGAAGAAGTTTGGAAAAATAATATCAGTGTCTTTCATAATGTCCATTTAAAATAATGCCTAGTGGAAAAGTATTTTTTATTAATGGATAGAATCACATATTTTGCCATGACTATTTATAGAGGATCCCCTGGTTCTTTACTGGGGTTACATTGTTATAGATATTTACCTTAAGACTATGAGGCATTTAAAAGATAATGGGGTTCTTTAATAGATGATATCAACCCTTTTGACTATTTCTCCTCTACTGTTTCCAATTTGGAAAGTATTTGGAGATGTCATGTTCTCTGCATGGTATTATTTCAGCAGGTTTCCCTCTATTTAGGCAAAGATAAAAGATCCACTCACAAAGCCTTCCTCTCTAATCTATTTTTAATTTTTTTAACCAAAGTACACCATGAGGAATGAAGTGGAAAGAAGCTATTCCCACACAAAATGGTCCAGAGCAAAAGAAAACATGTATTTCAAAACAAGACAGATTCTGAAAATAAAAATGTCACATCGTTGCCTAAGATTTTAAGTAAACACTGTGTAGGAGCAGATAGCAGTGGAAAGAGCCTGGATAGTTTGTGATCCAATATCTCAGTCCTAACTTTTTAGAAATGTGTTTTCTCTCAATGTCAAATTGGCAACAAGAACCTCATTTCAGTCCCCACCCCCGCCAATGGAACATAGATGAGACTCCCATTTCTCATACTGTGGCACTGTGGTATCTAAGATGACTGGAAGACCCGCCTACTGATAACAACTAAAAGTATTGGAATAGATATTGCACACCTGGAATACACAGATATCCTTATGTGAGCTAGAACATTAGGTATTTCTCAAATGCTGGAAAAGGAAAACCAGAGTCATAAGAGGAGGGGAAAGTGAGTCAGAGGAGAAACTTAGAGTTGAAACTGATTTTGTGTAGAGGGTACTTTGGTATTTGCCAAACCTGGGTAACTTGAACTTAGGTTTTTTATTTCCTCTTGGGTAGCAAGACATTCAAAAATTATGCAGCATTTTTTCATATTACCTTGGTAGCCTGAGGGGTCTCAAGCAGAGACTTTGACATAGGTTTGACAATTTGTGGACATAAAAGCCTCCTGACAGCCTAATGGATGTCTGCAGGTAAAACAGTATGTCAAGTGGGATAAGTCAAAATGACAAAGAAAATATTATTGTCACAACCAAGTCAGGTGGCAAAGGAATCTCAACAGTCTCTTTCAAGCTCCTCAAACCCGAAAATAGATATTTTGGATCAGTCTCCTATGTGAGACAATGAAATGAATTATTATAGTTTGAGGTGATCTCTGCCTACTGTTCTCCAGAGCAGAAGTTTACATGCCTGCCTTCAATGCAAACCTCAGGTAATTCCCACAAAGTTTCAAAAACCACAAAAGTATGGCAAAAGTTACAAAACACGAAGAAACAAGACAGTATAAATGAGAGAGACCATAAACAGCAGTATCAGATGCATGGAGGCTCTACATATTAGAACTATTAGATAAAGAATGGGGATTAAAAATATAAGTAAACAGCAAAAAATCATAAAAATTGACCAAACTGATGAAAAACATATCTAAATAGAACTTTTAGAAGTAAGAAATGCAACAATATATATTTAAAGCTCAATAGATTTGACATTAACAAAATTAGCTAAATATTCAATAAATCAGAATATAAATTTGAATTATTTCCTAGAATGCAGTCCAGAAAGATAAAGAGATGGGGCATACAAGAGATAAATGAGAAGATATAGAGTATAGAACAAGACAATCTAAAGTATGTTCACACAGAGTTACAGAAAGATAAGACAGAATTTGAGTGAAAATAGTATTTGATGTGATAAATTTTTCAAAACTGCTAAAAGCCATCAATCTACAGACTTAGAAACCTAAAGAAAGTCCAAGTAGGGGAAAAAAAAAGAAGAAATCCAGATTGATATATCATTGTGAGATATATCTCATTCATTGTTCCAAGTAATGTGATAACAACAGCAATGTATTATATGGATTAAAAATAATCAAGTTTATATTTTATAATTAAATATGCATTACAGTCTTTACTGTTACTAAAAAGAAAGACATACAGTGTGTAACTTCTAATGAAGTAGTGGGAAAGAGAATGTAATGAGAGAAATAGAAACATGAAAAAGAGATAATAAACATATCACTGCCCTGAAAAGCAGATGTCAAAAATGGGATTAGATGTGCAAGAGAATGTTTTGGGGAAAAGCATGAAAAGTGAAAGAGAGGGAGCAAGAAAAGGTATAAAAAGTTTCATAAAGCCTATCTGACTCTATTGAAGGAGAGGAAAAAAGAAAGAAAATTGGGTAGAAAGAGACTCAGACTGAAGAGCAGTTATAAAAAGATTTGGCCAATGAAGAGTTGCCTATCAGTAAAACCTTCCGTTCCATTCCATCGCTCAGTCGTATCTGACTCTATGCGACCCCGTGTACTGTAGCCTACCAGGTTTCTCCGTCCATGGGATTCTCCAGGCAAGAATACAGGAGTGGGTTACTGTTTCCTTCTCCAGGGTATCTTTCCGACCCAGGGATCGAACCCGGGTCTCCCGCATTGGAGGCAGAAGCTTTAACCTCTGAGCCACCAGGGAAGCCCCCAGTAAAACCTTGTGTTTCACAGAAATTGGCCAATAGAAAGTGCACCCCAGCTATACTGGTATTGGCTGGGAGCAGCCCTCTAGAAGTGTAGCTTCCCCTTAAACATGAAGATGGATCCAGGGGAGCAGTACTAGGGTTTATCAACCAACTTGCAATACATGTTTCAATACACAAGAACTATATAATAGTTATATACTTAGATGCAATAAACAATATTTCAAAAATACATAAAATTTGGTAGATCTTAACAAAAGTTGGCAACACCACTGCCATAATAAAGTATTATTACCAAATTCTCCCTGTAATTGATAAATGAAGAGAAATTAAATCAATAAACATTATAGAAGATTTAAATAAAACAAAACAGAATAAACTATAAAATCAGAATGTATGGAAGTGAACTCATTTTTCACAGGAACTTGTAGAAGACAGGAAAACTAATAATAGAGTATTGAATGGCAATGGAAATAACACATGTTGAATTTGCATAATTCATCAAAATTGATTTAAAAATGAAAACTTTGAGCCCATCTATTAATATTTTTTAGAAAAGATAAAGGGATGGAAATAATAAGATAAACATACAAGTAAGTAAGGAAATTAGAGGAAAGGAGAGGAAAAGTCTAAAGATTTAGAAGGAATGAAATATTGAACATCAGATATTAATAGAGTAAGAAGTAGAAGATCGACAAAATCAAAGTATAGAACCTTTGAAAAGATCAATAAAGTTGACAAAATTTCAAGACTGATTTTTAAGAAGAAGTGGAACAAATAACAGATAATCAGACAAATAAAAAGGGACAAATTGTACTACAAATATAAACTGATGTTATGATAAGGTTATGCAAATAAATGTGAAAAGTTAAAAATGGAAAATTTTGATAAAATTATAATTATTCATTATTATAAAAAAGACTAGAATAGCTTAAAGAAATTGAAAGTGAAAGTCACTCAGTTGTGTCAGACTCTGCAACCCCATGGACTGTACGAATTCTCCAGGTCAGAATAATGGAGTGGATAGCCATTCCCTTCTCCAGGGCATCTTCCTAACCCAGGGATAGAAACCAGGTCTCCCATATTGCAGGCAAATTCTTTACCAGCTGAGCCACCAGAAAAGACTTAATGAAACTGAAGCAGTAGTAAAATATCTTCCATGAAGCAAACTCCTGAGCAGAAAACCTGCAAATAAGTCTAAATGATGTGTAAAATTTTTATATAAGAAATTATGAAATGTTATTGAAAAACATTTTTAAAAATTAAAATAAGTGAAGAAACAGTTTATTTATAGATAGGATGACTCAACATATCAAATTCCTGCATAAATCAAAAATACAAATGGTCATTTCATAGAAAAAGAATTCTAATTGGCCAATAAACATAAGAAACATTATCTCATTACTAAATAGTAGTTAACTGTAAATTTAAAACAGTACAAAGTAGAATTTCACACTCACATATTGATGAAACTTGAAAGCTAATGGCAAGAATAAAGAGTAACAGAAATATTTTTTGCATTGTAAGTTGGTACTCTGAATTAAATAATTCAGTATTCTATGGTATACTTCAGCCACCTGATATGAAGATCAGACACATTGGAAAAGACCCTGATTCTGGGAAAGATTGAAGGCAAAAGAAGGGAGCCACAGAGGATCAGATGGTTAGATATCACCGACTCAATGTACATGAATTTGAGCAAACTGTGGGAGATGGTGAAGGACAGAGAAGCCTGGTGTGCTGCAGTCCATTTCATTGCAAAGAGTCAAACACAGCTTAGTGACTGAACAACAACAACAAATTCTATGGTTAAGTTTAAGGTATAGATAACTTAACCTTACAGTATGGATTCAACACATTTACAATAAAACTCTTATCCATGAATACTAAAATCATATAATATGATTCTAGCTGAAAAAAATACTGAAAACACCTTGAAAACCAAAATTTCTAGCGTTAGCTGTTGGGAAAAAAACTGTGATATATTCATACATTTGACTTTTTTATAGCAGTAAAATGAATAAAATATAGTTGCAGATAAATGCACAAGTTTTGACATTATTCTGAGGAATTGAGCAAGTTATATACAGTATGAATTCATTTATACAATATCAAAGAATGTGCAAAATTAGACAAATTCAGGTGTACAAATTTAATTTTAAACATATGAGGAAAAACAATGAAGTAATAAACACACAATTCAGGGAGTCAGTCCTTTTTGAAAGAAGAGGCAAGTGATGGAATGAAGGAAGATTACACAAATGAATCCAATTTCTTGCTTACTTATTATAAATCAGGTAGTAGAAGTTCTTCATACTTTATGTATCAGTCATAAGTATTTGTATCTCTTAGCATTAAATAATAATAATTTGAAGTTGTTTACTTTTGAATGCCATTGTGTGCATCTTTGAAAATTGATGTTTACTAAAGAATGCAAAGAAATAGAGGAAAACAACAGAATAGGAAAAACAAGAGACCTCTTCAAGAAAATTAGAGATTCCAAGGGAACTTTTCATGCAAAGATGGGCTCGATAAAGGACAGAAATGGTATGGACCTAACAGAAGCAGAAGATATTAAGAAGAGGTGGCAGGAATACACAGAAGAACTGTACAAAAAAGATCTTCACGACCAAGATAGTCACGATAATGTGATCACTGACCTAGAGCCAGACATCTTGGAATGTGAAGTCAAGTGGGCCTTGGAAAGCATCACTACGAACAAAGCTAGTGGTGGTGATGGAATTCCAGTTGAGCTATTTCAAGTCTTGAAAGATGATGCTGTGAAAGTGCTGCACTCAATATGCCAGCAGATTTGGAAAACTCAGCGGTGGCCACAGGACTGGAAGAGGTCAGTCTTCATTCCAATCCCAAAGAAAGGCAATGCCAAAGAATGCTCAAACTACCGCACAATTGCACTCATCTCACACGCTAGTAAAGTCATGCTCAAAATTCTCCAAGCCAGGCTTCAGCAGTATGTAAACCGTGAACTCCCAGATGTTCAAGCAGGTTTTAGAAAAGGCAGAGGCACCAGAGATCAAATTGCCAACATCCACTGGATCATGGAGAAAGCAAGAGAGTTCCAGAAAAACATCTATTTCTGCTTCATTGACTATGCCAAAGCCTTTGACTGTGTGGATCACAATAAACTGTGGAACATTCTGAAAGAGATGGGAATCCCAGACCACCTGACCTGCCTCTTGAGAAACCTGTATGCAGGTCAGGAAGCAACAGTTAGAACCGGTCATGGAACAACAGACTGGTTCCAAATAGGAAAAGGAGTGCGTCAAGGTTGTATATTGTCACCTTGCTTATTTAACTTATATGCAGAGTACATCATGAGGAACGCTGGGCTGGAAGAAGCACAAGCTGGAATCAAGATTGCTGGGAGAAATATCAATAACCTCAGATATGCAGATGACACTACCCTTATGGCAGAAAGTGAAGAGGAACTCAAAAGCCTCTTGATGAAAGTGAAAGAGGAGAGTGAAAAGGTTGGCTTGAAGCTCAACATTCAGAAAACAAAGATCATGGCATCTGGTCCCATCACTTCATGGGAAATGGATGGAAAAACAGTGGAAACAGTGTCAGACTTTGTTTTTTTGGGCTCCAAAATCACTGCAGATGCTGATTGCAGCCATGAAATTAAAAGACGCTTGCTCCTTGGAAGGAAAGTTATGACCAACCTAGATAGCATATTAAAAAGCAGAGACATTACTTTGCCAACCAAGGTCCGTCTAGTCAAGGCAATGGTTTTTCCCGTGGTCATGTATGGATGTGAGAGTTGGACTGTGAAGAAAGCTGATCGCGGAAGAATCGATGCTTTTGAACTGTGGTGTTGGAGAAGACTCTTGAGAGTCCCTTATACTGCAAGGAGATCCAACCAGTCCATTCTAAAGGAGATCAATCCTGGATGTTCATTGGAGGGACTGATGCTAAAGCTGAAACTCCAATACTTTGGCCACCTCATGAGACGAGTTGACTCACTGGAAAAGACTCTGATGCTGGGAAAGGTTGGGGGCGGGAGGAGAAGGGGACGACGGAGAATGAGATGGCTGGATGGCATCACCGACTCTGTGGACATGAGTTTGAGTGAACTCCGGGAGTTGGTGATGGACAGGGAGGCCTGGCGTGCTGTGATTCATGGGGTCGCGGAGAGTCGGACACGACTGAGCGACTGAACTGAACTGAAAGAATCCAAGCCCTTATATTGAGAGGAGGCTGGAAGGATGAAGGCATTTGCCTTCACTTGGTGACCATAACAAAACTGACCTCATTAACTTAATGGAGTGCATAAAAATAATTTTACTTGAAAATTCAATTCTTCAAACACTTTTGCAACAAGAAAAATTAAATTTGTGAGAATGTTGAACAGAGACAGAACAGTCAAGTAGTGTGCCATTGGCATTGGTCCATAATTATACTTCTGTTATCCACATCTAACCATATTACTCTCTTCTTCAGTACTCATAAATAGGCTGTGCTCTTTATCACATATAATATTAATGCTACTCATAAACTCATGTTAAAAATTAATAACATTAAATGTTTACTATGTTCTAAATTCTTTTCCAAATGCTATGTGATATGTAGCTCATTTCATCCTCATGGCAACCCCATGAAGTATTATCAACAGTTTAGCAAATAGAAAATTAGGACAGCTCTTTGAATCCAGCAGATTTACATTCTGTTTACTAATGCATTTGATGTTGGAAATGATAATTAGCATTTTACATTCATCTATTAGCTAAATACCACTGGCCAATGCTGTGAGGATAAAAGAGACAATATAGAGCTTTCACTCAAGCAAATTGAATCTCTTAGATGATGAGATGAAGTAAACCAAATGGACTAAATAGAAAATAATGCAAATGAAAATGTCATGCATATTCTCAGAGGCTTATTACTTGGCATAGGTATTTTCAGAATTTAAAATGTAAAACAATATGAACTTGAGAGGTCAAAAAGGATTGGTCCCTATGAGTTAAACATTCTTTCAAGTCAAGGAAGATATCTTAGCTGCCATCTTGTCCTCTCTTTGCTTTACAAATGGTACATGTTCAGTATGGATCTTGGGAATAAATGAACTCATGAAGGAAAAATTCTTGAAAGAATTGGATTTTAGGTGGTACTTGAAAAGTGCAGGTGTTCTTCCATAGGAGAAGAGATCTAATAAAAGTAATTGAAGGAAAAATATGTCGAAATGTTGTATACATTGAGAACAATGTGACCTATGTGATCCTATGGTATCCCAGCACTTGTTCGTTTATTAAATGATTACCTGGTCTCACTGTGACAACACAACTTCTTAAGGGCAGGGGCTACATTTTTGCTTATTACAGCACTTCCCACAGTACTCTTTATAGGTTAGAATTCAATAAATATTGATTGCCTTTCTGGAAACTTGCAATTTCTTTATTTTTCTTCATTGCTTTTGTTTTTAAGAAAACAAACGCTTTTTGTTTTCTTAGTTCATAGAAGACCAGCACATGAAATCAGGTATCTTCTCATTTGTATTACTCTACTTATATTGTTTTCTAATGGAAACATACAGGAACATCTCAATAAAATCATAAACAATTATGAAATACTAGGAAATTCCTGCATAAAGCCTTGAAGAAGATCATTTGTCAAATTAGTAAGTTTAACAAAAGATATTTTTCATATCCTAAGAATCAGACCAAGGTTCTTTAGAAAAGTGATTGATCTCAGGCTGAGGCAAGGAAATATATAAAATAATGTTGGAGTACTGGAGTATATTATTGTGCTGAAACACCACTCCTGCCTACCAAAAATTTTTTAAAAATGTGAAGATAAACTGGAAGGCACAGAAGCCAATCTTAAAGAACTCCAAATGGCCATAGCTGGAATCATTTGAGCAAAAAATACATTTTGACAGTATTGAATCATAACTCAAAGAATAAAATATTCCTAAATAATTGATTACATAAGCAAATGGGTGAGAAGGGGCAACTCTTAAGAGAAGACTTCCGATCAATACACATAGAAGGACTGAGCAAAATAGAAAATGGCCATGGAGAAGTCCTCAGCAGCATTGGCTTACAGGCAAGATCTACCAATAGGTGCTAAAAAATAGAATCAAAGTTTTATGAGAAAACAGGATAATTGCATGGACTCAAGTTACCTCTCTTAAAATATTTACCTTCCAGATTACAAATAGAGCAATACTAACTACACGGCGAAGGAACCTGGGAAACATCACCATAGACAAGTAGTCAAGGTTAACATCACCAGTAAGAAAACATATCATGACGCAATAGCTGATGTAATGAACTAAAGTGATGTCACCCCTCTGGTATTCATCCCAATAAAACATTACTATTCATAGTTAGCAATCTAACCATGAAAAAACATCACATAGTCCCAAATTGAGGGACGTTCTTTAAAATTCCAGACTAGTACTTTTTAAATGTACCAAGGAAATGGCAAAATGAGGAACTTTCCCAGTTGAGAGGAGACTAAGGAGAAACAAACCTAAATACAGTCTGAGATCTTGAATTGGATCCTGGAGTCAAGGACATTAGTTAAGAAAAAAAAAAAAAACTGATGAAATTTGAATAAATTTACTAGTAATTTTTTAAAAGGTAGTTATTATTTGTTTCTCTTATTTTCCAATTTAATATTTTTCTGTATACTTGAATTTCTATTTCTGTTGGATTTACTTCTTATAAATAGAAGGATCTGTCTGTATAGCAATAGTGGTTAAGGGCTTTCTATCTTTAATTTCATGTTCTGAATACAAATTTTTCTGGAAAACATTCTTTTCACTGTTTTATTTAAGGGAAATTGGGATAAAGAACTTCATAATTTCCTGGAAATGTTTGCTTTTGGCAAGATTTGCAGCCAGCAGTGTGAATCTTCTCAGCAGCCGTTCAAACATTCATGCCTTCTGGGTGCTCAGTCATGGCTATGATTCATTCTACCTAGATATTTTCTATTCCTTTGCTGGCTATACTTAGACTCCCTTTTAGAAAGTATCATAAATGTTCATTTATTTTACAAACCTAAAATCTGTATTATTCTGATTTATAATGCAATGGGTTGGTCAGATTTGTAGGTCACTTTGTCTAACTTGCATTTTTCCCAAAACAATTTAAATATTACAAAATCTACAGCACATATGAAAACCACAAGGTAGTCTAAGTGTTGCAATCATTGTAGACATTCTGTGATCTATAGGTTTGGAAAATGCCAAAGAAAAGAAAATGGGGACAGTCTAAAACAGAGAAATAGAATAGCTCTTTCATACACACACACAGAAAATCTTTACACACTTCATGATGTAAAGGCTGTATCGCTAGTGTTAGGGATAATTCTTAAAAATTTAACTTTAATATAACTTAATCATAACTTAATTGATGTAACTTTAAGTATAAAGTGAACACACATCCAAGACTTTTCTAGCAAAGTTAATGAGCCAATAAGATGTTAAAATCAATTCGAAGGAAAATCTGAGCAAACATAAGTATGAATGTAGGCAGTATACACTATAGGTAATTTAGGCAGCCTACAATGCTGACATGAATGTACAAATGGATATAAAACTGGTCAGTATTCACCGGACAAATTTAATTTGCTTTTCTATAGATAAAGAGTTTTCATTGCCTTACTATCAGTTTTCAGTACAGATTAATAAAATAGCTTGACGACAATGAAAGATGCAGATATCCTAGAAGGGTGTGCTAGATAACAGACATCAAAATCTTTATAGTCAATTTCAATATCATTCACAATTTTTACTGATATACTATATCAGTGAAAGTCTGCCTCTCCCCTTCTCTGACTAGCCCAATCATTCATTTAATATACATTTATTAAGAATTCACTACATGCAAGGTACTATTCAGGTATTGAGCTTATCAAGTAAGCCACTGAGGAGGGTCTGAGTTTACCTTGTTTGCAAGCTGACAAGGTAACCTGCCACAGTTTCATGTGTGTATGCTGAGGAACAGCAGACCCTGGCTCAGAAACACAGATAGTTTATTAGTCACAGTAAAAAGCAGTGACAAGAGCAATACTCTAGTTCTGGTTCTCAAAACCACTATCCCCATAGAGCAAGAGGATGAGGGTCAGTGTTTATCTGTGCATGGTGTGGGTCTGCATTATAGGGGAAGGATTTCCAAATTAAGAGACCTTCAGTTTTTATAGACTGCTGGCACACATTCCCATCCTCTCCTCCAGAGAAAGAGATTACTCATTAAACAAATTCCCTTCGAAGGAGAGGGAGAGAAGGCATCTCTAAAGAGGGAGATTTTATCTTTGGAAAGGCAAAATATCCAGTTTCCATGGCTGTCTGTTATGTGACTATCCTCACAATGCTATTTGTTTAGAAGATCTGGATCATTCAGGAATATGGTAAAATCATAGAGAATTTTTCTCAAAGCATAAACTATAGAAAAACAGACCATCAGATTTCTGCATTTCATATTAAATTTACCAAAATTTGAAATACTTATTTGTACTAAGACCATGGAAGTAAAGAAGCGCTACTCTGTTAGTGAAAGTCCAAGAATGTTCCTCAGAAAGCAAAACAAAACAGAAAAATCTAGACTGAAACAGAAAAAGTGAATAAGAAATATCTAAGTTGGTTCATATAGAAAGCATTTCAAATGGAAGTGGTAAGATGCTTATTGAAAAGGAATTTGGGAAGAGCATGCTCTTTGTTGGAGAAGGCAATGGCAACCCACTCCAGTACTCTTGCCTGGAAAGTCCCATGGATGGAGGAGCCTGGTGGGCTACAGTTCATGGGGCCACTTTGAGTCAGACACTACTGAGTGACTTCACTTTCACTTTTTACTTTCACACATTGGAGAAGGAAATGGCAACCCACTCCAGTGTTCTTGCCTGGAGAATCCCAGGGACGCGGAAACCTGGTGGGCTGCTGTCTATGGGGTCACACAGAGTCAGACATGACTGAAGTGACTGAGCAGCAGCATGCTCTTTGTTGAAAGAGAAGCAGTTCAGTATTTTCAGTTATAAAGTACAAGGAGACAGACGATGGTGAGAGATGAGAGTGACAGAGAGGTAGAAGCCATATTGTGAAGAACTTTATATGATATGAAAAAAATTTTGATGTTATCTTTTTGGCAATGTTTAAATACTAAAACCGGAGAAGGCAATGGCACACCACTCCAGTACTCTTGCCTAGAAAATCCCATGGATGGAGGAGCCTGGTAGGCTGCAGTCCGTGGGGTCGCTAAGGGTCGGACACGACTGAGCGACTTCACTTTCACTTTTCACTTTCACACATTGGAGAAGGAAATGGCAACCCACTCCAGTGTTCTTGCCTGGAGAATCCCAGGGACGGGGGAGCCTGGTGGGCTTCCGTCTATGGGGTCACACAGAGTCGGACACGACTGAAGCGACTTAGCAGCAGCAGCAGCAGTAAATACTAAAAATGCTGATCAAGGAAAAGGATTGTGTTCTCAGGTAAGAATTTTCTGGCAAAAATTGGTGAGGAAATCAGGCTAGAAGCAGTGAAACTGGAAACAAATTCATCTTTTGACCCATGATATTTAAATCTATGACATTATTGATTTGTTTTTATTATCAAGTCAATAAATTGACTTGATATTATTAGTTACCCAGATTATATTTAGGAAAATAACAAACATTCTTATCACTAAATCTGCTTTCAGTGGGAACACAGTTCTTACTCTCATATTGTAGATGGTGCCAGGATTGAGAATTAGAAACTCATTATTGAAAGATAAATTATGTGTAATTATTTAATATTTTAGTAGAAATAGATCTGCATAACACACTCAAGATTTTTGTACTCTAACACAAATCTGATCTCCACTGTAAGAAAACATATTTGAAAAATCAAATGTGAATTCTCCTATACAACATGAAAAAACATGTTCCTATTTTAAATTTAATTAAAACATCAGATTAAAAGCCTTTCTTTTCAGTACATGTTCTATACTTTTCCCTGGTGGTTCAGACGGTAAAACCATTGAAACAGATATCTAAACCTTGTGGGTAAAGGAAGATTCCCCAGAAAATAACAAGTTGGACTACTTGCCTTATTTTTTTCCTTGACAGATGACAATACTAACCTGAAATTCAGACCAAAACCAGAGTGAAAATCCAGAAAGCATTAAACAAAGAAAGGAAAATATATCTTTCAATTTATCTTTAAATCACTAGACTTTATGATAATGTTAACTTGACCAAGGTGTTCATCATTTATTAAGTGTTGGGTTTTATGTTAGATGCTAATAATCAGGAAATATATATTTAAAAACAGAAAAACTTTTAAGGGATATCACTGGTCTTTACTGAAACACACACACATAAGAACCCAAGTTGTAAATGCCTTAATTAATTCAGAGGAAAGACAGATATTTTCCTCTGGTAACAGAAGAGTGGACAGAAAATAAAAAGCTTAATTTGACAAGAATAGAGAAAGAAATCTGACAGGGAATCAACATAGTAGTGTTAAAACTGTGATAACTCCCCATGACACCTGAACAGTGTGCCTGTTATTTGAAACTCGCAGGACCCAGGCTGTAGGGTTCATTTCCTTAAGTATTCAAGCATATATTAACCCTTATGTGCCACTGATGTTGCTTGAAACCCTTATGTGCCATTATGTGCCATTGATGATGCTTGAAGCCAGAGTACTTAGACAGAAAGAAGCTCCTGTAGGAAACCCAATGTTTATAACCTTGTTCCTCATTTCATTCTCCACTCTTCAACAACGATTCACCTGAGAAGTTGTTCCAGTTCTTTCTAAGTTCTGGTTCCAGTTCTTTTTATGAATCCATATCTAGGTAAAACAACATGATGTGCCCCCTCTTCACTAATCTACACATCTGAAAGTTGAGTGTAGTGACCTAAAATATACACACTAGGTCCAAAGCATAGATTCCGATTCTGCTGTTTGTGCTCCTTGCTCAAATGCCAATTATATATTTCTTTCTCAGATTCTAAACATTGCTGTTTAATCATAGTAAACTTATTTTTAAAAAGGATCTGATACTACAAACATAGATATAATTTCTGTGAACCAATTGTCATGTAACTTTTTGTTATGATGATAAAAATTGTGAATTGCTGCTAATAATCAGTAAATGATAAATATATTCTGATGTATTATATTCTGTCTGCTTATAGCAATTTTTATTAATTAACTCTTATATTTTACTATTGTCCACAGGTCTAGATGGAGTTGAAACATGTGGCAACATGTCTGTTGGTAACAATAATTAAATTTTCCCTTCCAATTGGATGATGTAATTCATGCAAAGAATGTGTCTGATATGTAAGTGCTTCTCTCTGTTGGGTGAGAAGAGAATTGGTAAGCAATGAGCAAGGCTTACCAAGTCACAATATGTTTAAATCATATGTTTATATATGTAGATATATATAAATAGCTGACTCATTTTGTTATACAGGAGAAACTAACACAATTTCTGCTTCATTGACTATGCCAAAGCCTTTGACTGTGTGGATCACAATAAACTGTGGAAAATTCTGAAAGAGATGGGAATACCAGACCACCTGACCTGCCTCTTGAGAAACCTGTATGCAGGTCAGGACGCAACAGTTAGAACTGGACATGGAACAACAGACTGGTTCCAAATAGGAAAAGGAGTATGTCAAGGCTGTAATTGTAACCCTGATTATTTAACTTATATGCAGAGTACATCATGAGGAACGCTGGGCTGGAAGAAGCACAAGCTGGAATCAAGATTGCTGGGAGAAATATCAATAACCTCAGATATGCAGATGACACCACCCTTATGGCAGAAAGTGAAGAGGAACTAAAGGCCTCTTGATGAAAGTGAAAGAAGAGAGTGAAAAGGTTGGCTCGAAGCTCAACATTCAGAAAGCAAAGATCATGGCATCTGATCCCATCATTTATGGGAAATAGATGAGGAAACAGTGAAAACAGTGTCAGACTTTATTTTTTTGGGCTCCAAAATCACTGTGGATGCTGATTGCAGCCATGAAATTAAAAGACACTTATTCCTTGGAAGGAAAGTTATAACCAACCTAGATAGCATATTAAAAAGCAGAGACAATACTTTGCCAACCAAGGTCCGCCTAGTCAAGGCTATGGTTTTTCCCGTTGTCATGTATGGATGTGACAGTTGGACTGTGAAGAAAGCTGATCACTGAAGAGTTGATGCTTTTGAACTGTGGTGCTGGAGAAGACTCTTGAGAGTCCCTTGGACTGCAAGGAGATCCAACCAGTCCATTCTAAAGGAGATCGGTCCTGGGTGTTCATTGGAAGGACTGATGCTAAAGCTAAAACTCCAATACTTTGGCCACCTCATGCGACGAGTTGACTCACTGGAAAAGAGTCTGATGCTGGGAGGGATTGGGGGTGGGAGGAGACGGGGACAACAGAGAATGAGATTGCTGGATGGCATCACCAACTCTGTGGACATGAGTTTGAGTGAACTCCGGGAGTTGGTGATGGACAGGGAGGCCTGGCGTGCTGTGATTTATGGGGTTGCAAAGAGTCGGACACGACTGAGAGACTGAACTGAACTGAACCGAACTGATGGATAGATATGAGTCAGCTATATATATATATATTTACACACATATGTATATATATATGCGCTCCCTTTAGGACTTTTCCATTTAGGTCACCACAGTGCATTAACCAGAGTTCCCCGTGCTATACAGTATGTTCTCATTAGTTGTTTGTATATAGTATCAATAGTGTATATATGTTAATCCCAATATCCCAATTCCATACACTTCCCCTTTTTGCCTTTGTATTCATACATTATTTTTCCTTTCTCTGTGCCTTTATTTCTGCTATGCAAATAAGATCATCTATACAATTTTTCTAGATTCCACATGTGTGTGTTAATATATGGTATTTGTTTTTCTCTTTCTTATTTTGTATGACACTCTCTAGGTCTATCTACATTTCTACAAATGACCCAATTTAGTTCCTTTCTATGGCTTCATTGTATTTGTGGGCACGTGTGCATGCTAAGTCGTTTCAGTCATATTCAACTCTGCAACACCATGAATTGTGGCCCACCAGGCTCCTCTGTCCATGGGATTCTCCAGGGAAGAATATTGGAGTGGGTTGCCATGTCCGCCTCCAGGGGATCTTCCTGACCCAGGGGTCGTTTGATCGTTACATCTTTTACATCTCCTGCATTGACAGGCGGGTTCTTTACCACTAGCACCACCTGGGACGTCCATCTGTGTACCTTGTCTTCTTTCTTCATTCCTCTACTGATGGCCATTTAGCTTGCTTCCATATCCTAGCTGTTATAAATAGTGCTGCTATGAACACCAGGGTGCATGTATCTTTCTTGAATGATGGTTTTCCAAGCGTATGTGACCAGGAGTAGGCTGGGTCATATGCTAGTTCTGTTTTTAGTTTTTTAAGGAACTGTTAAAAAACTGTTTTCCATAGTGACTGTATCAATTTACACTCCCACCAACAGTATATGAGGGTTCCCTTTTCTCCACACCCTCTCTAGCATTTATTGTTTGTAGATTTTTTGATGATGGCCATTCTGACTTGTGTGAGGTGATATCTCATTGTAGTTTTGATTTGCATTTATCTAACAATTAGTGATGTTGAATATCTTTTCACGTGTCTGTTGGCCATCTGTATGACTTATATGAACACCCCAAACTTATCATCTAATCATATTCAAAAAACTAAAAATTCTCAAAAGAACAAGATACTGGTTAACTAATTATTTAAAATTTAAGAACTCAAGATTGGTCATTCTCAAAGTGTGGTCCCTGGACCAAGAGCATTGGCATCATCAGGGAATTTGCTAGAAATGCAAATTATTGAGCCCCACTTCAGAACTACTAAATTAGAAACTCTGGGAATAAGACCCAGCAATGTGTTTTAACAAGATTTTCAGGTGATTTTTAGCCAAATTACAGTGTCAAAACCTCTGCTCTGTATAGCAGAGGCCATAAACAAACACTCAAAAAAAAAATTAAACAATAGGTAAATCATCATTATAGATAACAACCTGCATATCATTTATTTCTATTTGATAAGCCATATTAATGAATATCTCATCTTTTAAAAATTATCAGTTTTAATTAACAACTAGGAACCTTGCAAATTATGATCAGTAAGTTAACATAAAATATTTATTAGAACTAGAATGTTATATTCAAATTTCAACAGTCTGATTCCATTTTTGATGTTTGCTTGATGAAGACTTTAAGCTATGCCCTTCTCTCTTTACTTCTGCCCTTCATCTGGGCAAAAGGATAAAAATGCTTAGTGCTCCCTCTGGCAAGAAGTTTAAGCCACGCTAGCCCTGTGTCCCAACCCCTCACCCCAAACCACCATCCTTAACCACCGTGAAAAGCCCAAGCCAGTCTCTTTCCTCTGCTCTTTCAAGCCGTTTTGGATCTGCTCAATAGCCACCCCGTTCTGCCCAGAAAGTTTATTCAGTGAGTATTAAACCTTGTCATACATTCTTGTATGTGGGGGGCAATATCATCATTGACATCTGAACCTAAATTTGTATGATAGGATTCTACCCCATTTGTACATAGTGACTAAAACACAAATTTAAACCTTTTTATCCCTTCACTGAAAATGTATTCAGAGATACAACTTGAAAAATCCTGTCAGAAATTGTAAGCTCTCTCTGTTGTAACTTTCAAGCAAGATATTATATACATAAAATTAATGCTTTCATTTTAGAAGCTTGATCAGATGCTGTGTTTTCCCAGCAATCAAATTGTAAGAACCCCAAGATCATTTTATTAAATATTTGTGCCACAGGCACTGAGATATGGATACAATTACACTAAAAAAGAGGAAGTAATTATTCTGATAATCATGACACCAAGAAACAACTGGGAGAAAAGTAGCTTCAGGGACAGTGTTCAGTAGCTAATTGTTCAGCTCTCCAGTTTATATCGCTTGTAGACATTGAGTCTAGTTATGGGATAAATCAAAATGAATAAAGCTCAGTTGGGATTTTGATATCAGCAGTGCTTTTTTATTTTTTTAAGTGTTGCTTCTTGGAAAAAAATACAGTTAAAATAATACAAAACCCACAACATGTCAGGAGAAATGCAAGGTACCAAAATAGAAACTACACACAACAAAAATCATCTCAGAGCACCTTATGTTTTGAATGTTTTGGGCACACAATTTTAATTGTTAATTAAAATTTAGTTTAAAATCAAAAGCTTCAGTAAAAATTAAAATAGTGTAAAAACATCTGCTTATGAGTTGCTGTTGTTCAGTTGCTAAGACACGTTCGACTCTTTGTGACCCCATGAACTGCCAGGCTCCTCTGTCCATGAGATTTTCTAGGCAAATATATTCGAGTGATTTGCCATTTCCTCCTCCAGGGGATCTTCCCAACCTAGGGGCTAACCTGCATCTCCTGCTTCTCCTGCAATGGCAGACAGATTCTTTACTGATAAGCCACCAGGGAAGCACCTCCTTATGATAATCAGATAATAGCGTCAGATGCTAAATATAATAAGAATAATATATATTTCCTTGTTGTTGTTCAGTTGCCCAGTTATGTCTGACTCTGTGACCCCATGGTCTGTATGACCCCATGCACCCCAGGGCTCCCTGTCCCTCAGCATTCTTGGAATTTGCCCAAGTTCATGTTCATTGAATCAGTGATGTGCTCCAGCCATCTCATCCTCTGACACCCACTTCTCCTTCAAGAATCACTGCCTTGTCATGGCTTTCATAACTTAGTGAAGCTTTGAGTCATTCCGTGCAGGGCCACCCAAGATGGATGGGTCATAGCAGAGAGTTCTGATAAAAGGTGATCCACCGGAGGAGGGAATGGCAAACCACCCTAGTATACTTGCCATGAGAACCTCATGAACTCTATAAAAGGCCAAAAAGATAATTTTCCTTACCTCCATTTTTAAAAGATATTTTTTTTTGCAATTACTGATTTTATGTTAACTTTGAAGTAAAGAATTTTCATTTTTTCTGATAAGCTAGCTGCTCAAGTTTTGATTATAAGCACCAAATCCTCAGACTTGTTGCAAATAGGAAAAGGAGTTTGTCAAGGCTGTATATTGTCACCCTGCTTATTTAACTTCTATGCAGAGTACATCATGAGGAACGCTGGGCTGGCGGAAGCACAAGCTGGAATCAAGATTGCCGGGAGAAATATCAATAACCACAGATATGCAGATGACACCACCTTTATGGCAGAAAGTGAAGAGGAACTCAAAAGCCTCTGGATGAAAGTGAAAGAGGAGAGTGAAAAGTTTGGCTTGAAGCTCAACATTCAGAAAACGAAGATCATGGCATCTGGTCCCATCACTTCATGGGAAATAAATGGGGAAACAGTGGAAGCAGTGTCAGACTTTATTTTTTGGGGTTCCAAAATCACTGTGGATGCTGATTGCAGCCAGGAAATTAAAAGACGCTTACTCCTTGGAAGGAAAGTTATGACCAACATAGATAGCATATCAAAAAGCAGAGACATTATTTTGCCAGCCAAGGTCCGTCTAGTCAAGTCTATGGTTTTTCCCGTGGTCATGTATGGATGTGACAGTTGGACTGTGAAGAAAGCTGATCACCGAAGAGTTGATGCTTTTGAACTGTGGTGCTGGAGAAGACTCTTGAGAGTCCCTTGGACTGCAAGGAGATCCAACCAGTCCATTGTAAAGGAGATCAATCCTGGGTGTTCATTGGAAGGACTGATGCTAAAGCTAAAACTCCAATACTTTGGCTACCTCATGCGAAGAGTTGACTCATTGGAAAAGATTCTGATGCTGGGAGGTATTGGGGGCAGGAGGAGAAGGGGATGACAGAGAATGAGATGGCTGGATAGCATCACCAACTCGATGGAGGTGAGTTTGAGTGAACTCCAGGAGTTGGTGATGGACAGGGAGACCTGGCATGCTGTGATTCATGGGGTCACAAAGAGTCGGACACGACTGAGTGACTGAACTGAACTGAACTGCATACCCATTTACTAGAAAGGTATTTAAGAGCTATATAACTGTTATCAGAAAAAGAAACTCAAACTCTTCAGTAAATATATATTTCCATGAAAACCTAGAAGCCATGGTAGTTGCTCGCTGACTTAACTTGAACAGCATAACCATTTTCATGGAAGAAATCTCAAAATGAAGTTAAACTTTCATTTATTCTTTGATTAACCCAAAAATCAAAATGTAATATGGTTTAATTAGAGATAATTCAACTGAGTGTCTATTAAAATGAATTCACTGACAATGAGCTGACAATGATAAAATTTTATGTAAGGCTTAAATAATTATGATCAGAAAAATCATTTAGGCTAGTTAATTTAGGCTGCTTTCTAAATTATCCAAAAATCTAAGGAAGAACCAGAGAATATGTTTTTATGATGCATGTCATCTATAAAGTTACTAATGAGGCAGCTGGGTGTCATTGTAAAGAAATATATAATGTAACAGTATATTTAATATTTGTTCTAAAATATTCTATCAAAAATTAGGTTGCAAGTAATTATTGAACAAAGATTGAGGAAGTGAAGTTAGAGAGGTCTGAGGTGATAATGGCCCTGTGGAAAACAGAGAGGACATCTAGGAAGTAAGTGTGGTTTAACAAGAATAAGAAAACAGAGGAGGAGCTGCTTCCTAGGACTCAGAGCATTGTTTAGAAAAATACTGGAATTTTATAAGGAAGCTCTTAGTAGAAGAGCTTAATAATTATAGTAGAAGATCCTTAATAATTATTTGATGTCTAGATATACAAGGAAGTACATAACAAACTTAATTCAATAAAAATGAAAGAGAAGTAATTTACCTCTCATTTTATTTGATAAGTAAACAAAGTAAGATATTATTTGAGTATTGCTTCCATAGCAATTGAGACAATTATGGTTAGAGGAGACCAATGGATTACTCTATTTCTTAAATTTTTATTATAATATTCTCTGTACAAATGAGTTCATGAATTATAATTTTATTTAGATGTTTTGTTCTGTTTTTTCTACATTGTTCCTACTGCAATGATTTCTTTTGTTTTTGTTTTGTTTCCAACTTATTTATTGGTGTCTGTCTTTTATCATGGAAGATTTCCTTAACATTTCAGGTTCTCCTTGGCTTTGAATTCATTTTTAAGAAATTAAATTATTGGAAACTTTTATCTGGAAGCCTTCACTGAGGATCACTGAGTGAGCAACTTGCTCTTTACTTGTATTGCTAAATGACTTTGTACTTATTTGGGGGGGTTATAAATTAATTTAAAGAGAAATCTTTCCCCTCCAGGTGCTGAGGGGGAGGACACCAGCAATTTGGGGGATTAATTGGAGGAGACAGAGGTTTCAGTTCAATTTGGCTTTTAAGTGATTATTCCCATCATCTTCAGCTCTCTGGTATTCATGAACATAAGTATCTCCAGTTCAATTGTTCTCATGGGTAAACCTCCAGGCTCCCCATCCAGAATGGAGATTGAGGAGTGAGCAGTAGCCTGGTGACACAGGCTTTGGGAGGATATCTGGTATGACAGAAGATGAGATGGTTGGATGGCATCACCAACTCGATGGACATAAGTTTGAGCAAGCTCTGGAAGTTCGTGATGAACAGGGAAGCCTGGCATGCTGCAGTCCATGTGGTTGCAAAGAGTGGGACACGACTGAGTGACTGAACTGAACTGAACAGGGGTACCTTACTATTCCTTATACAGAATTGAGTCTAATGCTCCAATTTTGAATTCCTTCCCTCAAGATGACTTGTACCTCCTACATTCTCTATACTGTGTGTTCGCTTGTTTACTTTTTTTCCCCCTAGTTTAAGTATTCAGATTTTAATTTGATCCCCTCTGTCAATTCAGATTTTATTTATCTATCTCCCAAAATTCTCTCTCTTCTCCCATTCTCTTTATCCGTATAAGTATATATCTTTGTTAATTCATCTAATTTCAATTTAGTGGGCTTTGAGAGAGTAGAGATAAGACACACTCAAATTTCCAACAAGTTTAGTAACTAGCGCAATGTGCAATTTTTTTCTACACCTCAAACCAATTAACTTAATTTCTGGCATGATCTACATGAGGTTAAGGGCTCCCACGTGTTAAAAGTTCAGTCCCCCATGACTGCCTCCTGACTAGATGCCAATCATCAAGTTCAGGTTGTCACCTCCACTTTTGACCGGCTATAAATTGGAAGTTACTATGACCCCTTGGATTTGATTAATTGGTGAGAATATTTCATAAAACTTAGGAAGACAGTTTACTTACTATATTATTCATTTATTATAAAAAGATAAAAAACAGGAACAGCTACAAGGAGGAGATGCATAGGACAAATTATGAAGAAAGGCATGCAGAGCTTCCTTGCTCTCTCAGATCATGCCACAATCCCAAAACCTCTAGATATCCACCAATGTGGAAACTCTCCAAACCTAGCACTTTGGGGTTTGTATGAAGGCTTCATTATAGAGGCATAATTTATTGGCCATTGGCAATTGGTTTTACCTCCAGCCCCTTTTCCCTCCCTAGAGGTCAGGAGGAGGGACTAAAAGCTCCAACCTTCTAATCATAGGTTTGGTTCCCCTGGCAAAAAAAACACTAGGTACTTTCCAAAATTCATCTTATTAACATAAACTCAGATGTGATTGAAAGAAATTTGTTATGAATATCATGACCTCTTTATCACTCTTACCACCTAGGAAATTCCAAAAGTTTTAGGGGTTCTGTTCCAGAAAGGAGGATGAAGACCAAACACATATTTCTTATCATTAATCATATTACAACTAGAAATCAATAGGTTACCCTCCCATTCTTACCTTCTGACTCCTCAGCCATGATTGTCATTCTTTAATCATTTTCCAAAACTAACTACACTCAAACCATTTTCCCATTTCTTGCTTTTTGTTCATCCCCAACTAAAAGACCTTTCCCCCTCTTTTAAAGATAAACTGAGGTGCATTAAAATTTTTTGAGTTTATTTGAGCAAAAATCAATTAAAATCAGAAAAGATCAAACTGAAAGTGATTAAGAAATAAGACATTTATAGGAAAGACATGGAAGCAAATCAAGAAAATTATTTAATTGGCTGTTATAGCTTAGGGTTTCCCTAGTGGCGCTAGTAGTAAAGAACCTGCCTGCCAATACAGGAGATGTGAAAGACATGGGTTCAATCCCTAGATTGGTAAGATCCCCAGGAGGAAGGCATGGTAACCCACACCAGTGTTCTTGCCTAGAGAATCCCCTGGACAGAGGAGCCTAGTTGGCTACTGTCCAAGGGTCTAAAAAAGTCAGACACTACTGAAGCAACCAGTCCATTCTAAGGGAGATCGATCCTGGGTGTTCATTGGAAGGACTGATGCTAAAGCTGAAACTCCAATACTTTGGCCACCTCATGAGACGAGTTGACTCACTGGAAAAGACTCTGATGCTGGGAAGTGTTGGGGGCGCGAGGAGAAGGGGACGACCGAGAATGAGATGGCTGGATGGCATCACCGACTCTGTGGACATGAGTTTGAGTGAACTGCGGGAGTTGCTGATGGACAGGGAGGCCTGGCGTGCTGTGATTCATGGGGTCGTGGAGAGTCGGACACGACTGAGCGACTGAACTGAACTAAACTGAACTGAACTGAACTGACTGAAGCAACTTAGCACACACTCAAGTGCGATCCTAAGGAACCTCAATTTGTCATCACCACTTTGAAATGCTTTCTCTTTCCATATAGTCAATATATTGTCCACACTTCAAAGGCCAGCTTATCTAGCATTTTTGAGAAATCATTCACCTTCACATCTTGAATTACTCTTTAATGTACCTCCAATTGTATTTCTACTATAAAAGCAATATTACTCTGTCTCAAAAATAAAAACCTGTCCATTTCAGTCATCTCTGTATACTTATCTATAGTATGTCTATAAATATTATTTAAATGCATGTTTGTTGAATTAAAATAAGCAGAACTCTAAAACTTTACAATATAAAGTATCTATGCTGTTTTCTCAAGAGGCAGGTCAGATGGTCTGGGATTCCCATCTCTTTCAGAATTTTCCACAGTTTATTGTGATGCACACAGTCAAAGGCTTTGGCATAGTCAATGAAGCAGAAATAGATGTTTTTCTGGAACTCTCTTGCTTTCTCCATGATCCAGCGGATGTTGGCAATTTGATCTCTGGTTCCTCTGCCTTTTCTAAAACCTGCTTGAACATCTGGAAGATCACAGTTCACATATTGCTGAAGCCTGGCTTGGAGAACTTTTGACTTTTCTAGAGTGTGAGATGAGTGCAATTGTGAGGTAGTTTGAGCATTCTTTGGCATTGCCTTTCTTTGGGATTGGAATGAAGACTGACCTTTTCCAGTCCTGTGGCCACTGCTGAGTTTTCCAAATTTGCTGGCATATTGAGTGTAGCACTTTCACAGCATCATCTTTCAAGATTTGAAATAGCTCAATTGGAATTCCATCACCTCCACTAACTTTGTTCGTAGTGATGCTTTCTAAGGCCCACTTGACTTCACATTCCAAGATGTCTGGCTCTAGGTCAGTGATCACGTTATCCTGACTATCTGGGTCATGAAGATCTTTTATGTACAGTTCTTCTGTGTATTCTTGCCACCTCTTCTTAATATCTTCTGCTTCTGTTAGGTCCATATCATTTCTGTCCTTTATCGAGCCCATCTTTGCATGAAGTGTTCCCTTGGAATCTCTAATTTTCTTGAAGAGATCTCTTGTTTTTCCTATTCTGTTGTTTTCCTCTATTTCTTTGCATTGATCACTGAGGAAGGCTTTCTTATCTCTCCTTGCTGTTCTTTGGAACTCTGCATTCAGATGCTTATATCTTTCCTTTTCTCCTTTGCTTTTCACTTCTCTTCTTTTCACAGCTATTTGTAAGGCCTCCTCAGACAGCCATTTTGCTTTTTTGCATTTCTTTTCCATGGGGATGGTCGTGGTCCCTGTCTCCTGTACAATGTCACGAACCTCTGTCCAGAGTTCATCAGGCACTCTATCTATCAGATCTAGTCCCTTAACTCTACTTCTCACTTCCACTGTATAATCATAAGGGATTTGATTGAGGTCATATCTGAATGGTCTAGTGGTTTTCCCTACTTTCTTCAATTTAAATCTGAATTTGACATTAAGGAGTTCATGATCTGAGCCACAGTCAGCTCCTGGTCTGGTTTTTGCTAACTGTATAGAGCTTCTCCATCTTTGGCTGCAAAGAATATAATCAATCTGATTTTGGTGTTGACCATCTGGTGATGTCCATGTGTAGAGTGTTCTCTTGTGTTGTTGGAAGAGGGTGTTTGCTATGACCAGTGCATTCTCTTGGCAAAACTCTATTAGCCTTTGCCCTGCTTTATTTCGTGCTCCAAGGCCAAATTTGCCTGTTACTCTAGGTGTTTCTTGACTTCCTACTTTTGCATTCCAGTCCCCTATAATGAAAAGGACATCTTTTTGGGGTGTTAATTCTAAAAGGTCTTGTAGGTCTTCATAGAACCATTCAACTTCGGCTTCTTCAGCATTACTGGTTGGGGCATGGGCCTGGATTACTGTAATATTGAATGGTTTGCCTTGGAAATGAACAGAAATCATTCTGTCGTTTTTAAGATTAAATCCAAGTACTGCATTTCGGACTGTTTTGTTGACCATGATGGCTACTCCATTTCTTCTAAGGGATTCCTGCCCACAATAGTAGATATAATGGTCATCTCAGTTAAATTCACCCATTCCAGTCCATTGTAGTTCAATGATTCCTAGAATGTCTATGTTCACTCTTGTCATCTCCTGTTTGACCACTTCCAATTTGCCTTGATTCATGGACCTAACATTCCAGGTTCCTATGCAATATTGCTCTTTACAGCATCGGACCTTGCTTGTATCACTGGGTATTGTTTTTGCTTTGGCTCCATCCCTTCATTCTTTCTGGATTTATTTCTCCACTGATCTCCAGTAGCATACTGGGCACCTACCGACCTGGGGAATTCCTCATTCACTACCCTATCATTTTGCTGTTTGATACTGTTCATGGGGTTCTCAAGGCAATTGTACTGAAGTGGTTTGCCATTCCCTTCTCCAGTGGACCACATTCCGCTTTGGTCCATGTGATCAGATCGACTAGTTTTCTGTGATTATGATTTCAGTGTGTCTGCCTTCTGATGCCCCCTTTCAATGCCTACCGTCTTATTTGGGTTTCTCTTATGTTGGTCGTGGGGTATCTCTTCACAGCTGTACCAGCAAAGTGCAGCCGATGCACATTACCTTGGACGAGGGGTATCTCCTCAAGGCCGCCCCTCCAGACCTTGAACGTGGAGTAGCTCCTCTCGGTCGCCAGCCCTGGCCTCGGGCATGGGGTAGCTCCTCTCGGCCACACTTCTTTGCGTGGTCTGCGCCACCAGAGCTGGCATCTCTCGTGCCTGTGCCACTGGAGTCAGCGTCTCTCAAAGCTAGTGGGGGTGATGGAATTCCAGTTGAGCTATTTCAAATCTTGAAAGATGATGCTGTGAAAGTGCTGCATTCAATATGCCAGCAAATTTGGAAAACTCAGCAATGGCCACAGGACTGGAAAAAGGTCAGTCTTCATTCCAATTCCAAAGAAAGGCAATGCCAAAGAATGCTCAAACTACCTCACAATTGCACTCATCTCACACATTAGTAAAGTCATGCTCAAAATTCTCCAAGCCAGGCTTCAGCAATACATAAACCGTGAACTCCCAGATGTTCAAGCAGGTTTTAGAAAAGTCAGAGGCACCAGAGATCAAATTGCCAACATCTGCTGGATCATGGAGAAAGCAAGAGAGTTCCAGAAAAACATCTATTTCTGCATCATTGACTATGCCAAAGCCTTTGACTGTATGGATCACAAAAAACTGTGGGACATTCTGAAAGAGATGGGAATCCCAGACCACCTGACCTGCCTCTTGAGAAACCTGTATGCAGGTCAGGAAGCAACAGTCAGAACTGGACATGGAACAACAGACTGGTTCCAAATAGGAAAAGGAGTACGTCAAGGTTGTATATTGTCACCCTGCTTATTTAACTTATATGCAGAGTACATCATGAGGAACGCTGGGCTGGAAGAAGCACAAGCTGGAATCAAGATTCCTGGGAGAAATATCAATAACCTCAGATACACAGGTGACACCACCCTTATGGCAGAAAGTGAAGAGGAACTCAAAAGCCTCTTGATGAAAGTGAAAGAGGAGAGTGAAAAGGTTGGTTCGAAGCTCAACATTCAGAAAACAAAGATCATGGCATCTTGTCCCCTCACTTCATTGGAAATAGATGGGGAAACAGTGGAAGCAGTGTCAGACTTTTTTTGGGGGTGCTCCAAAATCACTGCAGATGCTGATTGCAACCGTGAAATTAAAAGACGGTCACTCCTTGGAAGGAAAGTTATGACCAACCTAGATAGCATATTAAAAAGCAGAGACATTACTTTGCCAACCAAGGTCCGTCTAGTCAAGGCTATGGTTTTTCCCATGGTCATGTATGGATGTGAGAGTTGGACTGTGAAGAAGGCTGATCACCAAAGAGTTGATGCTTTTGAACTGTGGTGCTGGAGAAGACTCTTGAGAGTCCCTTGGACTGCAAGGAGTTCTGACCAGTCCATTCTAAAGGAGATCAATCCTGGGTGTTCATTGGAAGGACTGATGCTAAAGCTGAAACTGAAATACTTTGGCCACCTCATGTGACGAGTTGACTCACTGGAAAAGATGGTGGGAGGGATTGGGGGTGGGAGGAGACGGGGACGACAGAGGATGAGATGGTTGGATGGCATGACCAACTCAATGGACATGAGCTTGAGTGAACTCCGGGAGTTGGTGATGGACAGGGAGGCCTGGCGTGCTGTGATTCATGGGGTCGCAAAGAGTCGGACATGACTGACCAACTGAACTGAACTGAACTGAACTTGCCTTGTAAAGACCAGACCTAGAAAGTGAAAGAGGAGAGTGAAAAGGTTGGCTTGAAGCTCAACATTCAGAAAACAAAGATCATGGCATCTGGTCCCATCACTTCATGGGAAATAGATGGAAAAACAGTGGAAACAGTGTCAGACTTTGTTTTTTTGGGCTCCAAAATCACTGCAGATGCTGATTGCAGCCATGAAATTAAAAGACGCTTGCTCCTTGGAAGGAAAGTTATGACCAACCTTGATAGTATATTAAAAAGCAGAGACATTACTTTGCCGACCAAGGTCCGTCTAGTCAAGGCAATGGTTTTTCCCGTGGTCATGTATGGATGTGAGAGTTGGACTGTGAAGAAAGCTGATCGCCGAAGAATCGATGCTTTTGAACTGTGGTGTTGGAGAAGACTCTTGAGAGTCCCTTATACTGCAAGGAGATCCAACCAGTCCATTCTAAAGGAGATCAATCCTGGATGTTCATTGGAGGGACTGATGCTAAAGCTGAAACTCCAATACTTTGGCCACCTCATGAGACGAGTTGACTCACTGGAAAAGACTCTGATGCTGGGAAAGGTTGGGGGCGGGAGGAGAAGGGGACGACGGAGAATGAGATGGCTGGATGGCATCACCGACTCTGTGGACATGAGTTTGAGTGTACTCCGGGAGTTGGTGATGGACAGGGAGGCCTGGCGTGCTGTGATTCATGGGGTCGCGGAGAGTCGGACATGACTGAGCGACTGAACTGAACTGAACTGAACTCCCATAATTTACATTTTAAGATAACAGGATTAGCCAGAAGTTTTAATCCAGAGACTGTCCTCAAGCAGGATACATAATCCTAAGAAATGTAGAGGGGAAAAAGTTTGTCCTTTCTTCCTCCTTGAGAATTCCAGACCCCTCTCTCCTTGGGGACCCCTAGACTTCTTATCAACCTGCCTAGGAAATGACTCTCTCATTCCCTCCTTTTCTTTTAGGAGAATTATGTTGCCAAGGGAAAGGGGTGTCATTTTCATTCCATAACTACTTCCTGCTGTTGAGGGGCGTGGTCCCTAAATTGTTGAGGCAACATATTCTCCTAACCCTCATATTGAGGGTCTCTGATCCAGGGTCCCCAAGTAATAGCTGGAAAAGGCCGTGGCACTCATAGGAGCTTGGACAACCATTTGTAACTTGAAAGCTTTTAGATGGTTAGAAAACCCCATTATACAGTTACAGACGTAAGGCAAAATAGTCATTAAACCAAGTTAAAATCAAAATGGAAAGTCACATTATGTCCATAGTTACATCAGTCCATCTTAAGGTTGTTAGATGTCATCAGTTTAAGAAGAGGCATCACATATGATTGTTGTATGTCCACCATGGGAAGCCTTCCACTGATGAAGAGGGGAGTGCTCCACAGACCCAGCAATTAGACTGATTGTGAAATTCTGCATAGGAATGAGCTCAGGACAGGAAGGCATTTTCTTGAGGATAAAACGGCAGACTCAGGATTTTTGGGGTCAGCAGAAGTAGGCTCACACAGATTATCAGGCCCATCTTTGGCTTGTCCAGACAGTCCCATTACGGAAGCGGATTGGGAAGAAAGTGGTCCAGGGGCTTCAGTAAGCACGGAGTAAGTTGCCCCAGTATCGAAAAGGAAATTGACGGGTTGGCCGCCCACAGTTATTAATACCTGGGGTTCCTCAGGTGTAGTTAGGATGGGAGCTTGTGTGGGGACCCCCGGGCACCTTCAATCCTGATTGTCTTGAGAGTCTGACAGCTGAAACCTACGCCTCTGGGGGCAGTCTCTCTTCCAGTGTGGTTCTTTGCAGACCGGACATGGAGCTGGGGGCAGCTTAGATGCCTGAGGGCAATCCCGCTTGAGGTGTCCCTTCCTTCCACAGTAATAGCAAACCCATCCCTTTTCACCTGGGTCCCTCTGTTCATTTTTCTCAGGCTGTTTAAGAACGGTTTTCATAGCCATTGCGAGGGCTCCCGCCTTTTCCTTTGTCTTTTTCTGCCTTTCTTTCTTTTCCTCATATTCCCTACCATAATAGACTGTCTGAGTCAGTCGTAACAGAGTATCTAAAGACTGATTTGGTCCATATGCCCGTTGTAATAGCTTATAGCAGATATCTGGAGCCAACTGAGTGAGAAATCTATCCTTTAAGATCACTTTTACCTCTTCACTTTCGGGAGCAATCTCAGTGAATCTGCGAGGGGCTTCTATCAGTCTATCTAGGAATTTAGCTTGATTCTGTAGAAAACAAGGGAAATGGGTAGAAGTAACATATGTGTTGCCCTTTTTCTCTCTGTGAAATATGCCAGACTTTTCTTCTTCTGGGACCCCTATAATCGGAATGTTGGTGCATTTGATATTGTTCCAGAGGTCTCTGAGACTATCCTCAGTTCTTTTCATTCTTTTTACTTTATTCTGCTCTTCAGAAATTATTTCTACTATTTTATCTTACAACTCACTGATTCATTCTTCTGCTTCAGATATTTTGCTAATGATTCCCTCCAGAGTGTTTTTAATTTCAGTAATTGTGTTGTTTGTCTCTGTGTGTTTATTCTTTTAATTCTTCTAGGTATTTGTTAATTGATTCTTGCATTTTCTCCATTTTTTTTTCAAAGTTTTTGATCATCTTTCCTATTATTATTCTCAATTCTTTTTCAGGTATTTTGCCTATTTCCTCTTCGTTTATTTGGACTTCTGTGTTTCAATTTGTTCTTTCATTTGTGTAGTATTTCTCTTTTTCATTATCTTTTTTTAACTTACTGTATTTGAGGTCTTCTTTTTTCCTGAAGAAGGTTGAATTCTTTCTCTCTTTTGGTTTCTGCCCTCCTAAGGTTGGTCCAATGGTTTGTATAAGCTTTGTCTAGGGTGAGTTTTGTTCTGAGTTTTTGTTTGTTTGTTCGTTTGTTTGTTTTTCCTCTGATTTGTAATGCTGAGTGAGGTGATAATATTGTCTACTGATGATGGGGTTTGTATTTTTGTTTTGTTTGTTGTTTAGATGAGGCATCCTGCACGGGGTGCTAATGGTGGTTGGGTGATGTTGATTTTATATTCCAGTGGTTTCCTTTGTGTGAGTTCTCACTATTTGATACTCCCTAAGGTTCCTGGGTGTTCATTGGAAGGACTGATGCTAAAGTTGAAACTCCAATACTTTGGTCACCTCATGTAAAGAGTTGACTCACTGGAAAAGACTCATGCTGGGAGGGATTGGGGGCGGGAGGAGAAGGGGACGACAGAGAATGAGATGGCTGGATGGCATTACTGACTCGATGGACATGAGTTTGAGTGAACTCTGGGAGTTGGTGATGGACAGGGAGGCCTGGCGTGCTGTGATTCATAGGGTTGCAGAGACTCGGACACGACTGAGCGACTGAACTGAACTGAAGGTTAGTTCTCTGGTAGTCTAGGTCTTGGAGTCAGTGTACCACTCCAAAGGCTCAGGGCTTGATCTCTTGTCAGGAATGAAGATTCCACAAGTGGTTTTTTATGGCACTCAGTGAGATTAAAACAAATATCTGAAAATGAGAAACTGAAGATGAATTCCAGACAAATGTCACTTACAAAATCAGGCAAATAATAATTAAAATAATGGAATATACACATATACATATACACTCATGAGCAGTCAAAACAGTCCAACAAAAATAAAATATGGTAGACTGACCCAGTGAACAAAGGAAATCAAAAATTATATTTACCAGTTAAGAACAAAACTAACTAAAGCACAAACTGGAAAACAAAATTAAAGCAAGGTGCCAAGTAGGAAATAAAGCAATAAAAATAAAACTAACAAATATGTTGAAAGGAAAGAAAGAATAGATATGCAAAGTTAAATAGAAGTAGATGAAGATTTATATATATTAAAGGTTAACTGCAAGGAGAAAAGAACAGTAGGAAAGACAAAGAAAGGAATAAATGTAGAAAAAAATATAATAGGTTTTTAAAAATTAAAATTTAAAATTATAAAAAAGAGAAAATAAGAAAGAAAAAAATTGGAGAAGACATTTAAAAGGAGGAAAAAAAAAAAAAGGAAAACTCCACAGAACTGCAAAAGTCCAATGTAGAGGCAGAGGTTTATAACAACTATAAAAAATATGACTGAGAAAAAGAAAAAAAAAGCCCAAAAGCTCAATTATATTTCATAGTGCCAATAATTGACAACTACAACAGAGGGGGGAAATAAAGGAAACAAAAAAGAAAAAAACTCAAAAGAACCTACAGAACAAATCAAAACATAAGTATAATAAATGTTTTTATTGAGTCACTGCTGTCAGAGTCCTTTCCCTCACTGGGAGTAACAGTCCACCTCATCTCCCTAGGATGTCCTCCAACACTGTGCTGATCTCTGGACCTGCTTTGGGGGCATCTCAGATTCTAATCCGGAGAAGGCAATGGCAAGCCACTCCAGTACTCTTGCCTAGAAAATCCCATGGATGGAGGAGCCTGGTAGGCTGCAGTCCGTGGGGTCGCTAAGGGTCGGACACGACTGAGCGACTTCACTTTCACTTTTCACTTTCACACATTGGAGAAGGAAATGGCAACCCACTCCAGTGTTCTTGCCTGGAGAATCCCAGGGACGGGGGAGCCTGGTGGGCTTCCGTCTATGGGGTCACACAGAGTCGGATGCGACTGAAGTGACTTAGCAGCAGCAGCAGCAGCAGATTCTAATCTGGTCCTACTTCTATGTGTTCTTGCCTCCAATGTCCCCAGCTATCAGAAGTAGTGCATTTTCTTTTGTGAGAGCTCTCAATGACCTTTTCTATGTTCCATAGACACAGAGTCTGCCTACTTGATCATGTGGATTTAATCTGCAGCTTTTACAGCCGTTGGGTCTTCTTCCTTAGCCACACTGCCCCTGTGCACCTGTGAGGGCCAGACGTGGAGGTGGTGCAGCTGCTCGGCTTGCAGGGATTCTGGCAGCACCAGGTACTCAAGGGAGTTGGCAGCTAGAGCAGCAGGAAATGCAGTGCTCCAGAAGAGTATGGCAACCAGTATTGGCCAATATGCTCCAGTATTCTTGCTTGGAGAACCCCTTCCCTGGGAGAGAAGCCTGGCAGGCCACAGTCTACAGGGTCACAAAGAGTAGGACAGTACGGAAGGGACCCTGAGCGCATAGATGCAAGACTGTTTTTGGCTCTGGCAGCTCTACCCCAGTGAGAGTTGAGAGTGAAGGTGGCACAACTGCTTGGCTTGCAGGGACCCTGGCGATGCCAAGTGTGCAAGGACAGAGATTGCCTCCACCGCAGGAGTTATGGCCCTATCAGTCTTTTTTTTTTTTTTGAGCCTCTTGTAGCTAGTGATCAGAAGGCTTCTTTGGCCTGTCTTTCTCCATAGCTCCACCTGTTCAGGCACTTAGACGGCTCCCTTGCCTGGGGTCCTTCTCTATTCAACGAGTCAAGCATATAGATGAGCCACCCTGGCTGGGGTCCTACTCTATAGATCCATTCTTCAGGCACTTAACGAGGCACCCTGAGTGGGATCCTACTCTGTATATCGTTGTGTCAGGCATTTGATGGGCCAGCCTCTCTATTGTTCAGCTGCCGATGCTAGGTGTCAGGAGAGAGAGGCTATGGTGATGTCTCCACCCCCATGCATGATTCAGCAATATTGCCTTGCTTCCATGGCTATCTGGGTTTCCTCCACGGATTTCCCACAACAATCTCCTCCCTCACATCCCCTCCATCCGTCTCTCTGCAGTCATCAGCAGCCCTCGTCCTGGGATTGCTCCACAACCTCTAAATTCCAGCTCTCAGCCTCTGTGCCTTCCAGGGGACTTGTGTCCCTGTCCAGGGTATGTATGGCTGTGGCAAGGACTGTATGATTCTCATTCCATTTAGGCTGCCACAGATCAGCTGTTTCTCAGCCTTGAATGTTCCTCCTCTGACTCAGACAAGTGCCCCAAAGTGGAGATTGGACCCCTGCTTCAGCTCCTCCACTGGCCAAGTGCAGGTCCAGTCCTACTAACGCTCCTGTTTTTTCCCCCTAGTTCCTTCATCCTACTGAGGTTTGTGTGGTTCTGTGTTTTCTTTTCCACTGGTCTGATACTCTTGTCTGCTCTCAGCTGGTGTTCTGCATGCCCTTCTGTGTCTGAAGGTGTATTCCTGATGTATCCACGGAGAGAGATGTACCCCATGTCCACTTATTCCTCCACTGTATTGTTCTCATGTGTGATAGATTTCAATCTGACTTTTACTCCAATTTTCTAAGGGTAGTTCTTTTTGGAGTACAGGTTTCGATGAGAGAATGGTAGTGAAAGAAAGAAAACAAAAGTGACTGGAGGCTTGGGGAATTGGCAAAGGCACACTAAGAAGAGAGAAAATGAGTATACAAAGTGGACTGACACAAGCATTACTGCCAAAGACCATCCTTCTTCAATTTAATATTCCATGTAGGTCCAGTCAGAGGTGAATTATGAACCCAGATATTAATCCAGAATAATGGTAGCATTTTCCAAGCATCTCTTCTTGAAAACAAAGATCCACAAGTTGAAGGTTCATCCTTTGTTTCCTTTCCTGTTACCCTTGACTTCAGTTAGATAATTGTCATATAATACTTCCAGGGACTATAGGGATAAAGCACCTTCTGATATTGGTCCCTCCCTTAGGGATTCATGGTTGACTTATTAGTTAAGAATGAGACAGTGTGTGTGTCAAATCAAGAGTTCAATAAAGAGTTTTACCTTTAAATCTATTTTAGAAAATTTTTTGATATTTGGAATATAATGTATCCCTGGATGGCTTCTTTTATTGTTACCCCTCTGCCTTTATCTCTATTCCCTTTATCTCCACCAATGAAGGAGTCACACTGTGGGATAAGGATTGTTGGGCGGGAGGTCATAATCAAGTGAAACCTTATTACATCTTTAGTCTGAAATTATATTTCTCTAAATATTGCCATAGGGAAAAATTAAATGGGTATAAACAGAAAGTGCTCAAGTATGAGAAAAATAGACTTCGAGGTGAAGTATTTGAGTTTTGAAAAATACTTTGAAGAAATTTGAAGTATTTTGAAGTATTTATATTTGAAAAATATAGTTAATAAAGAAAAACATCCAAAAGGCACATAATTCTTTTTCTAGGGTCTGAAAAAGATGAGCCATAAAGTGTAATCACTTTATATTAACAATTTCCATCTTCTCACATTCATAATTGCTTTAGCTAATATAAAAGTTAAGATCTTAATATGATTAGACATTTGTTTGGGTGAACTGGAAAATTTTGTATAAAGAAATGATAACACATGGGTACAGAAAATGTACTACTTTAGAAAAAGTAATGGGAGTTATATATTCCAGTGGTGCTGGGTCTCATGGTTCTTAATTTGCATATGAATAATTAATATGCATACCCCAATAATGCCAGCTTCTGAGGAATACATTCAGTATGAATTATGTAGCAACACTTCAAAAATGGCTGTAATAGTCAAGGGAATTACCACCCTCTACTGTATGTAGAAAATAAAATCATTTATTTGAAAAATGAAATATAAACAGAAGGTCTGATTCAAAGCATTCAGGAAAGGAAAGTTTCTTGGTCAACTATCAACTATTTTGTTTGTTTATTTTGTTAATGTGTGCTTTATCTTCTAGGAATTGTAAAATTGTAACAGACTTCAGGAATACAAAGGTGCATATGAGTTTGTAGGGGAGAAAGGCATGAAAAACACAAGGACCCATACTACAGAAGAAATAGTAAGGGATATGGGGAAAACTCTGAATTAGCTCCATAAAAGAGTCACTTGAATTGAAGGACAAATTAAAGAAATAATTCAAGGGTGGAGGGAGTTCATGTATTTTTAAAAGTTCTATATCAAAGAATAGAAATAATGATTCAACATGTGTTTGGAAGATTTGCTGGATGACAGGATTTATGAAGACTACACTTAACAATCATTAAAATGTCAGCGTATGCCAAGACTGGGGTTACTTTGTGGCTTGGCTAGCATGTGATAAGCACATTCCTCCTTCTGTTTAGGCAAGATCAACTGCCTCTGATCAAATTGGTCTAGAACTGGGAAAGAGACATGAGTGTCCACTGAGGTTCAAATAAGTCATTTTTATAATTTATGATTTTTGTGGCCTCTTTTCCATTTTTTAGATTATTAAAATATGACAACACATTTATAGGAGATTTAGAAAACACAGAACAAGTTTACATATAGTTCCACTATATATTACAATAGTTTTTCTAAGTAGGTAAATTAAGATTTTTAGTTGGAGTTTCAATATCAAACTCTCAAAAGTTAATAAATGAATATGCAGGGAAGTAGAAGGATATAGTAGACCTGAAAAGCACTGTGAACCAGTTCAACATAAAAGATTTTTACAGTTTTCACACAAAGAGAGGATACAAAATCAATTCAAGTTACCACAGACTATAAACTAGGAGTCCTCGGAACATATCCAAGGACTTAAGACCAGGTGCAAAGATTTGATGGTCTAAAGGTGTTAAAATAATAAAGAGTCTGTTCTCTTATCACTGTGGAATTATGTTAGAGATCAGTATCAAACGATATTTGAAAACAACCCACAAATATTCAAATGCAATGTGACATTTACCAAGAGAGACCTTTGACTTAGTCATGCCATTGAAAGCTTCAATAAAGTTAAACGACTGAAGCAGTGCAGAGGGTGATTTCAGAGAAGAAAGTATTTAAATGAGAAACTAATATCAAAATGAGAAATTAACATAAAAATACTTTAAAAATCCCATGTGTTTGGAAATTAAATGTCCACTTTTAAATGATGGGTGCATCTAAGAAACCATAAGAAGGAAATAGAAAATATTTGTAATAACATAAAAATGAAAAGAGAACTTA
This sequence comes from Moschus berezovskii, assembly GCF_049115385.1. Taxonomy (NCBI): domain Eukaryota; kingdom Metazoa; phylum Chordata; class Mammalia; order Artiodactyla; family Moschidae; genus Moschus; species Moschus berezovskii. Next base: position 72,763,225 of record NC_142470.1, on the reverse strand, counting down.
GCAGAAAATTTGCATGCAGCTGAAGCTTCTCAGTGCAACGAGAATAAGGTATGAAAGCAAATAATGGACACTAACATAAAATTTGGTGAAATTTGAATAAAATCTGCACTTAAGTTAATAACACTGTATCACATTTAATTTCCTCTTTTCGGTTTTTTACAACATAGTATTGCTTTATGGTCTCAGAATTGGATTAGAAGTTTCAAGCCCCATTCAAAAAAAACTTTTAAAGATCACTAATATAATGAAATTTCTAGACTTTTAGCACTAATACTAGATGATAAAATACATGGAACTATACCAAAGTTTTGAGTGAACATAAATTAGAAATCTACCATTCTATTCATACTAAGTCAGACAAATGGAATCAAAATGTCATTAGTTTTTTAGCTAGGCAAAAATTCCCAAGTTTTCTAAAATATATATATTATATTGTACATAGGGTATATATATATATATATATATATATATATACACACACACACTATATATATGTATACAAAAGTCTTTATACTACATTTGATAAAGACTTGAGATAGAACATCAAAAACAGAAAAGAAAGAAAGAAGAGATGGAGAAAGTGGAAAACATAAATGAAATGGGAACACTAAATATGAAATAGAAAAAGTGAAACAAACTAGATAAAAGTGAAGATCATCATATAGTCCAGTTGTTTTTAAACATGGCTTCCCATTAGAACATATCTGGAACTCTGGAGAAAAAAAAAAAAACACCTGGGCATTTGTATTCTTCAAAAAATTCCAAGATCATCCTGATATGCATCTGGATTTTAAAAAGTGATTACAAGTTTTTCTATTAAATGGTGGTTTTACTGATATTGTTGTTGTTGTTCAGTAGCTCAGTCATGTCCAACTCTTTGCAACTCCATGGACTTCAGCTCGCCAGGCTTCCCTGTTCTTCACTATCTACTGTAGTTTGCTCCAACTCATGTCCATTGAGGCAGTGAAGCCATCCAACCATCTTATCCACTGTCGCCCCCTTCTCCTCTTTTCCTCAATCTTTCCCAGCATCAGGGTCTTTTCCAATGACTCAACTCTTTGTATCACGTGGTCAAAGTGTTGGAGCTTCAACTTCAGCATCAGTCTTTCCAGTGAATATTCAAGGTTGATTTCCTTTAGGATTAACTGGTTTAATCTCCTTGCTTTCCAAGGGACCTTTAAGAGTCTTCTCTAACACCACAATTTGAAATCATCAGTTTTTGGTGCTCAGCCTTCTTTATGGTCCAGCTTTCACATCCATACATGACTACTAGAAAAACCAAAGCTTTGACTATACGTACCTTTGTCAGCAAAGTGATATCTCTGTTTTTTAATATGTCTTTGTTCTCCAGTTTGTGGGTTGCCCACTCAGCAAGTAAGGAATTTGATTTTATTGTGATTGCATCCCTCCTACCATCTGTGGCTTCTTCGTTTTGGGGCACGGGGTATCATTCGTGTGTGTGTCTGTGTTCTAGCATCCTCCTGTAGATAGTTTTTCAACAGCTAGTTGTGATTTTGGTGCTGTCACAGGAAGACATCCAAGTAAGTTACTTTACTTGTGGAGCTTCATGGGACCAATGTCAACAGCACTAATGAACTGCTCACTGCTTTGAAGTTTTAAAGAGATGAGATTTCTTGAATTATTTCAGTTTTGTTTTTCTATATTTTTGCACTTCATTGAGTGGGCTTTATTCAAACATAGCCCTCTTCATCTGCAAAAAGATACAGGAACATAGTCCCTAGTTACACAGCAATATACACTCTTGCTGGGCCAAAACTCCTAGGTACAAAGAACTTCAGAGAATTGAGAAAAATTCGTGCACTAGAGCATAACAGTTAATTTCAGGGTCTCTAGAATCATATTGTTGTTGTTGTTTAGTCATTAGGTTGTGTCCAACTCTTTTGTGACCCAGGGGACTGTAGCCAGCCAAGTTCCACTGTCCATGGGACAACCCAAGAAAGAATACGAGAGGGGGTTGCCATTTCCCTCTCAAGGGGATCTTCCCAACCCAGGGATTAAATCCATGTCTCCTGAATTACTTCCCTGGTTGCTTAGACGGTGAAGAATCTGCCTGCAATGTAGGAGACCTGGATTCGATCCCTCGGTCAGAAAGATCCTTGGAGAAAGGAATGGCTACCCACTCCACTATTCTTACCTAGAGAATTCCTTGGACAGAAAAGCCTGGCCGGCCACAGTCCATGGGGTCACAAAGAGTCAGACATGACCAAGTGGCTAACACAATACTCCTGCATCGCAGATGGATTCTTTACTGTGGAGCCACCAGGGAAGCCCCTCGAACCATACTGTGAGTGTGTACTTAGTGGCTTCAGTCATTAGCTTGATTTTTATTTTGTACTGGCTGTGAAACCTTTCTAACTTTTGGCTTCCTATTAAAGTAGCACCTTTTTCAAAAGTTGTTAGGTATAATAGTTTGCAAAATACCCAGTTCTCGATGTGTTAGCTGTTAAAATCTTCACTGCTATTATTCTTGATATTTTTATAAGATTTTTAATAACTATTATAAAATCACATTTTGATCCGTAGACATAAGAGCTGGAAAATGTTATTCAGAATGATAAAAAAAATCTCAAACATTTTTACATAATGCCTACAATGTCTTCCCAGCCAGAAAAATGACAAACTACTTTATTATATTTAGTAGTCAATTGTACTTATTTTAACATGCAGAACTAAATTTTCATATCCTAAAAAATGTCCAACCTGTAGCTTTGTTTGATATAAACATACAATTGGGAAAATATGTATTTGTATTAATGAAATAGATATGAATATAAAGAGATACTTCAGGAAAAACAATTATTCTACTTATAATAGCTGTGCATCTGTTTTGATAGAAGCAGATATCACAGACATGCAGAATGATGAGGTATTCTCTTCTATTGTATCAGAGACTGAACTTAGTTGATCCATTACACTTATGCCTGCATAGAACCTGCCAGAAATAGATCAATTTCAACATACAGAGACAAAATCAAATCATGAATGTGTTCTTCTGAGTTTTATCTAGTGACTTAATGGTAATGGATGAGCTGCCAGTAAATGATTCATAACAGTAAGATCAATCCCACTCTGTTCTCATCATGCAAAAAGTTGCAGTAAAGTCAAGCAGAGCTTCAATACAAAAAAGGATAGAGATATGATACAAGAGTCCTGGGTCTGCTGCAGCCTATGTTTCCCTTCTGGATATCCTCACTGTCTTTCTAGGTTATATATTTATCTCCAAATAATTAGCAACTGGGGGACTTACTATCTAATCATCTTAGTTGACTGATCATGGAATCACCTTGCTGAATCCAAAATTGATCAATATTTATAAATATATCAATACTAAGACGCCCTTTGTTCCCTTCACTAGTGTGGAATCTCCTACTCCATTGTTAGAATCATTATGTCCACTCAGAAGCTTTCTTTTGAATCTATTTTTGGAGGAATTTCTAATGCCAACTGGACTGAACTAACCCAATATGTCCTTTCAAAGTTTGATCATCCATGTGCCCTGTTAAAATATGGTGTGGAATTTATATTGACTTGTTTTAACTGACCCCAAGGCTTCATTTATATTTTGATTCTCTGTATACAGTTTCTATTAATAACAGTTTATATCTCTTATTCCTCATGGAAATCCAACCAATATTAAATGGCAGAGGAAGAAGGATATTTTTACCAGTTAATTCACATTCTTATTTTCCTTTTCTTCCTTATTTCTTCTTCCTTCTTTGTCATTGACAACTGAGGGGCGGGGGGGGGGGAAAGGACACGTCCTTCCTCTCCTTGCTTTTTGCTGATTAGACTAAGAAGTAAGGCCTTTAAAACACTAGATGACAGATGTATGAATAGCTTGAGGGATCTACCTGATTCTCTGCTTTTATTCAAGAAACTTAGGTGGCAAAGTCCTACAGAAATCACCTGCACAAAGCAAGCCAAAAACAGATTTTTTTTTTTTTTTTTAAATAAACCTCATGTAATCGATGAATTCAGCTGGTCATTTTTCTGGCTTCCTTCCCCACTATTCCAAAACAGTGATATTCAAAAGCTTTGTCTCAGTCTTTTCCTTACCTCGACACCCTGTTTTCTTGATTTTATTCTAAATTCAGAATATGCTTTAAACATAAATTCTACTATTTATGTTGGCAGGAAATGAAAATCAGTGCATGACATTCAAACTAAAGTTAGAGAGAATTCTTTTCTCTAGAGAGACGACACTATTTCAAGAACCTGGATGCCTAACAGCAATTGCAACTAGTATTTATCCCAATTTGTGAATTCACATGTCAGAATTATTTTCCAGCAAATCAGATTCTATAGGAGAAATACTCTGTCAAGGTATTGATTTTAATAGGCAGTGCACTAGTTATCAAAGTCAGCAGTAGGTCTCCCTAGCCCCTTGATCTATTCTTCTTTTATACACGCACACTGTATTTCTTCATTGCAATAAGCAGAGTTTGATTAATTATGGAAATGCTCTTGTCACTTTATTTACCCAGTATCATCAAGAAACGAGATAAAGCTCAATGTTCCAGAATGACATTAGAAAGTTCTCAAAAGAGGAGCCAGGCTAAGAGAAAGCTGATCCTCTTGCACCATGTCTTTCCTAGAAGATGTGGTGAGCTAACAGCACCACTGACCAGGGCCTTTTATCCCTATTTAGAGGACAGCATTCTCTGTCTTATGGGGATTATGCAAAATGGTCTAGCTACTAAAGAATTCTGAAAAGAAATTTAATAAGCCTAAAAATTTAGAGAAAACTATCAGAGCACATTAAACATTATCTGAATAATCTTTTCCGAACATGCTTGACTGCCTAATCTAAGACTTTGACTGTTTCTGAAGATATAATAAGCAGGGCAAATACTTAGCTTTCTCTGAGCCATTATATCCTCATTTGTAAAATCAGGAAAAGAATATATACTTTACTGGGTGCATTCAATGAGCCAATATATGTTAAAAGCAGTGAAAGTGTTAGTCACTCAGTGGTGTCTGACTTTGTGACTCCATGGGCTATAGCCCGCCAGGATCGTCTGTCCATGGAATTCTCCACACAAGAATACTGGAGTAGGCAGCTATTGCCTTCTCCAGGGGATCTTCCTGACCTAGGGATCGAATCCTGGCCTTCCACAATGCAGGCAAATTCTTTACTGTCTGAGCCACCAGGGAAGCCCCCAATATATGTTATTAAGTACCTGTCTTATAGTAGGGACTCAAGTAGAGTGATTTTATAATTCGTGTGGCAATACAAGCTTTCAGATTTTGTGATCATTTACAAAGGAAACATTTAAAAATATATTAAAAACTTTATTGTCTTATTAAGCCAAATATGCTGGGTGAAACGATTTTCTTGGTCAGTCGAGAGCATCTCTATTGCACATTGTAAGAGGATTGCCTCTAAGATAGTTGAATTCTGTAGGCTATTTTGCCCAACATCTTGGCTCATAGCTCATTCTGAAAGTTTTAAGTTGCCAGAAATCTAAGCTCCACATTAAGTAACTTTGAATTTCCTTCTTAATAATAATGATACATTTAGAAATTGGTAAGGAAAGGCAATTTCCACTCAAAGGCCTACATAGCAAAATATATTTTATTTGGATAACTCTAGTACGGGGCAAGAAGTGACCTACACTGGGAATAGAGAAACAATCGTGTAGAAATAATTATAGTCCAAAAAAGAATTCTCAAATCCTGAGTTTTAATAAAAATGTGGATCAACCTGGGAAATAAGCGACAGCCAGGAGCAAGTGATATTGTTCAGCATATGAGGTTAACTGAGAAAAAATAGAGGTCATAGGCAAAGCATCTGAGCTAATGGCAGATGATTTCAACCCTTCAGAAAGCCTTTCAGACAAGAAATTCATAGCTAGAGGGACAATGTATCAGAGGAAATGTAAAGCTCATCCTAGACTCAAAGGCTAACACCATTCAAAATATGTATTTTGAGGGAAAGCTTGATAAACTGGAAATTGAGTAGTTTGGGAAAAAACTGAAAATAGGTGGCTCAGACAGCACCAGAATTAAGATGTCACACCAGATAAAATGAATTAATCCTATATTCAGGTTTCACATCCCTGGTACATACCTGTATGTGACCTCACTGCCCAATGCTGAGATGAGAGAGCTGTGAAGAAAGAGGAGCATGGAGCTCACATTTCAGTAGCAGACAAGAGGTTAAAACATCACAAAGAGTTTTGTGTTTCCCACTTGTTAAGGAAGAGGCCAGCTGAATTCAGAGCAAGGTTAGAGAGGACCAACCATTCTCTGTTGTTGTTGTGGTTTATTCTTTGTGTCCAGCCCTTTTGTGACTCCATGGACAGTAGCCCTCCAAGTTCCTCTGCCCATGGGACTTTGCAAATACATATACTGGAGTAGGTTACCATTTCCTTCTCCAGGGGATCTTCCCAACCCAGAGGTCGAACCCGCATCTTCTACGTAGGCAGGCAGGTTCTTTACCACTGACCTAGCAGGGAAGCCCCTATTCTCGTTGATTGCTGCAATCAATTAACACTGTCTTGACTACCTATCAAGAAAAATGTGTTTAATTATTTTTGGAAGCTCGTAGCAAAATAACGAATGCAATTATAAATAATGGGACATGCCATGCTGATCTAGAGCTTTGTATTAAAGGTAACTTGTACTGAAACAAGTTGTATAGTTTTTAATACAACTTTGTATTAAAAACAACTAGAAGAATTGGTTAAAAATAATCACAATTAGCACATATGTTACAATAGGTGCTTGGAGGTGGATATAGAAATCAGCAGCAAGCAAATGCTTGATTGGATTTCATGCTGGAGGAAGTTAGGGAAAAAATGAAATCTTGAATAGTTTAAATATTCAGGCTGTCATTTATAATAATTAAAGAGAAAGCAAGTTCTTGGTGCTTAGCGTATGAGTATTTTCATCTTCTTTTATCTACAACATGTTTTTCAGATAGCATAAATAATTTCAGTTCTCACTGGTAAATTCTTCTATATTATTCAGGGAGAGGCTCAGTCAACCAGTAATTATTTCTAGTACATTTTTATGTACCTATTGCTGAGATAGATAATACTAAAAGCAAGAGAGCACTAAGAGAATGAGCTTATGGTGGCCAGGGGAAAAGATGGGGCAAAGGGATAGTTAGGGAGTATGGGATGGACATGTACACACTGCTATATTTAAAATGGATAACCAACAAGGACCTAATGTCTAGCACACGGAACTCTGCTCAATGTTACATGGCAGCCTGGATGGGAGGGTGTTTGGGAGAGAATGGATATGTGTATATGTATGGCTGAGTCCCTTCACTGTTCTTCTGAAGCTATCACAACATTGTCAATTGGCTATACCCCAATATAAAATAAAAAGTTTAAAAAACGAGAGGGAGAACTATGAGATACCAGCTTCAACCTTTGAGTAGCTAATAGTTTAGCTGTGGAGTCAAAAATGGTATTATAAAATTATTGAAGTGTACTAAATGATAGCAAATAAACTCTGATGTGTAACATAAAACCAGAAGGAATTCCAAGCAGGGAGTATTCAGGGGAGATAAGAGTAGACAAGAAGAGAGACCTACTTACATTGATAGGGTGTACTTTAACTGGAGTGTTGTCAGCAGAAGTGTTCTAGGAGAAGTCCATTGGAAACACCACGTGAAGAGAGGTGATGAGTTAAAAAGCCCACAGGCAAAACAGGAATGTAATGAAAATTGAACACTGTATTATTCTAACAATAGCGATATTTTGGAAAAGGCAAACCCATGGATACAATAAAAGGCTCAGTGGTTCTGGAGGGGATGGGTGGAGAAATATATAAGCAGAGCAAAGAGGATTTTTAGGGCAGTGATAATACTCCATGATATTATAATGATGGATATATCATACATTTGTCCAAATCAGTAGAATGTACAATACCAAGAGTGAAGCCTAAAGTAAACTATAGACCTTGGGCAACTACGATGTGTTAATGTAGAGTCATCCTTCACAAAAAATGTACCTTCTGTGAGTGATGTTGGTAATGACAGAGGGAGCATGAGGATATATGGGAAATCTCTGAATCTCAATTTTGTTGTAATCCCAGAACTGCTCTAAAAACATTAAGGTATTTTTTAAAAAGGGAATATATTGGAAAATGGTTCCCATTCTGCTACAAAATCATTAGGGGGAAAAGGGAGAGAATGAAAGAGGGAGGGAGGGCAAGCGGGAGAGAGAGAGAGAGATCTCAGTTGCCCAACTGGATTTCAGAAAGTGCGCAGGCCTTTTAGTTGATGTTGGGTGAAAGAGGATGAGCAAAAATTACTTGGTAGGATATATAAATATTCTTCTTTTTTTTTTTCCTCAAGAAGCATACCCAATGTAAATGACTGCCTATGTGTTTGAAGCGTCTCGTGGTTGAAAATGGTCATGTGGCTCTGGGGTGACCTCAGTTGGAATGAGGAAGGGCTGGTAGTCCTCCGGCCTCACGTTCTCCCTGTGCCACAGAAGAAGGACACAGGGACTTCCAGAAGTCCTGTCAAAGGAAATAAGGAAGATGAATATTGTCCTGCCATTCATAAAAAGAACAGAGGAGAAAAAAAACACTACAACTCCCAGTGCTTGTGTTATTTTCTTTTCACCTAATTTAAAGATGTTATTTATTAGGAAAACATTTCAGGCTCTCAGACTAAATGGGAAGCTCAAGCCTCTAGCACCCTGAAAGAGTTCATTGTTTCAAACAAGTAACTGCATCCTTTCAGGGACTGTTGTACTTCTCTGGAATGGAATCAATCAAGCAAGTTTGCTGCTTTGAGACTTCCTCTAAGGAAGGGGTTGAGAGGTAGGGGTGAGTTGGCTAGACTTTTAGCCTCTGGATTTTTAACAGAGTCCACAGTCCACACTGTGTTCTTTCCTTGAGGACTCACCAGCCAAAATTCTTTTGCTTTCATGAGTCTGAAGCAACACATTAGTGACATTTCAATGATTTTTTCCAAGGGTTTAATGCACTATTAGTTCCATCTCAGATGCCTTTAGCTAAATACATCTGCAAATAATTGTTTTAAAGGATAACCAATTGTTTTGACAACTACAGGACAAGGCTTTCAATAGATAAAGCATCATTAAATGTGGGGTTTGTAAAGCTATCAGTTAGGCTTTGAAAGTGCATATAGTATTCAGGTCTTCCACTGATAGCTCTCTTTCTAAGTGGCTTATTATTTCAACAACTGTAGACACAGGGATCAGATCACCTCTTGGTTTACACCCTCACTACAATGGAATCATCTAGCCCCACCATGGCTAATTCCCTGGGTTTCTCTCTGTGTGTTCACTGTAGGAATTTCTGTTAAAAATTGCATTTCTTTTGGTAGTGCAGCAGTTATGAATATATTCATCTCGAAATTCTTGTATAAGTGGCTTTTAAGGAAACACATAAGAATCATCTCTGAGGAAAAGACATCTCACTCTGCGCTTATGGCATTTCCAATGACAGTTGTGCTAACATCACCAACAGAGCAATTCTTCTGTTAGATGAAGAGGACGACTTCTCAGAACGCATTTTGATAGATATGCCTTTACTTGAGCTAAAATATATGTCTAAAGATGGCATCTAGAAAGAAGATTATCAGTGTTGTTCTTCCTCCTTTCCCTCCAGGTAGGGCAAGACTTCCACAGTGACATCTGCAGACCTGCAAAGGGAGTGCTCCTACCTTGCTAGCGGCAACCGAGGTCAGCCACGCTATGGAGCACAGTCTTTTCTTCAGCTGGACAAGCATCTCAGCAAATCCAGAGTGAGTCCAGGCTTGAGACAAGACCAATGTTATCTTCTTTTTGGCAGTTCTTGGTCCATTCTGAGGAGCAGGAGATACTCTTAAGTCACTATGACTGTCATTTGTTGGGAAGCAATTATAGTGATATAGCAACAATAGCAGTGGTGGTAGTAGAATAACAATCATGGGGTTGGAACAGGAGCAGTGCTGCCCTTCCATTTCCACGGAACATTAGATGATACTGCAGGCCTTTCTTCCCAACTCACACTCCATTCCTAGGAAAACAAGATAGTCTTATCTGAATGGAGAGTTCAGAAAAAGGAGCTGAGTAGGTGTGACTGGGAAATACGTGGCCTCTCTTTTTCAGCGCCAACCTAGTCAGGAAACGAATACAGTCTGGTTCATTCTCTGCTGTGTGGGAGGAGACTGCCCTTTTTGGGGAGCCTTTGGTTGGTTGTTCAGAGTTCCAAAAGGGAATAAAAATAATTCAGGAACAAAATATCATCACACTTCTTAGCTGTGGCTCTAAAGGCACATTTTCCAATCAGTTAATCAGTAATATTTAGATATCCATCTGAACCTGTAAGTGTGCTTAATCACTCAGTCTTGTCTGACTCTTTGCAACCAGATGGACTATACCTCACCAGGCTCCTCTGTCCATGGGGACTCTACAGGCAAGAATACTGGAGTGGGTTGCCCTGCCCTCCTCCGGGGGATCTTTCCAACCCAGGGATCGAACCCAGGTCCCCCACATTGCAGACAGATCCTTTACCATCTGATTCTGTGCTTACCTTTTAATTGATTCTGGCCTAAGAAAGGGAACAAGGATATTATTTATGGGCATTGATAAACTTACCAGTGATAGCATCCACAAATAATATTCATAGACCATTCACTATGTTCTGAATACCAAAATGAATACTCAGTATTCAGCTTAATGGCTAATCAATCACTCAGACTCTGGGAACAGAAAAGCTGGGTTCACATCTCATATATCATATGTTCCATAATTTGGAAATATTATATAACCTCTTTGATCTTCATTTTTCTCATCTAAAATGTAGGAGTTAAACCAGCTCTCACTTCATAGGATTATTGTGAAAATTCAATGGATTACATGTTATTAGATTAGAAAACAGTCCAGCACATAATACATGCCTAATGATAATTAACTAATATTCTTTAATACAACCCAGTAAGTTAGATATTTAATTTGTGTTGATGTTATAGATGCAGGAACTGAGACTCAGAAAAGTTAAATATGTTTCTCAGGAAGTGTTCACAGTTGGCAAATGGAAGACATGGGATTTGAGGTCAGATCTAGCTAACTGTTGTGCTTTGGTTCCAACCTCTGCATTTTGTTCCCAGAGGGGTATTTATTAAGATATAACTCTATGAATTAAGAGAAAGGGGAAGAGAAAAATAAGATCCCTTTCTTTATCTTAATTTTTTCATAAAATTTTCCATGAATGTCCATAGGTTCACATTGTAGAAATCTTCTTTGCATAATCTTTAATAAACATTGTCCTTTCTGGAAAAAATAAATCTCATCCTTTCTTAGTATCTGTATATAATCAAGTATCCACAAACATGTTTTAAGAATTGCTCATTTTAAGACTGCTGTTAAAGTTATATCTAAACTGATATTCAGATACTTGTAAAAAGTTTCCGTTCTTAAAACAAAAATCCTTAGCCCTCCCATCTTCCACCAGTTTGAGAATAATCTCAGGTATGTTTAGAAATCTTCATTTATGGCTAGGAAAGTGCAGGTGTGGCATTGCTATTTTTTTAACAACAGAAACAATAATCTGCCAAGTAATTTAATATAAGTCTTGTTAAGTTTATTTATTGAATTTTCTCTGTATACTCAAAGCTCTCATTTGGGTCAGATTTCTTAGAAGTCAGTATATTTTTCTATTCAGCCTTACTTTTTGGTGGAACATTGTTTCCAGTTTAATGGTATGTTCTAAGGCCAAAAATAGTTTTAAATGAAGGGAAATGGCATAGGATTATAGAAAATCATCTTACCACAGAGGTAATTCTCCTACTGCATACTCACTGTGTCCAGTCCTAATTCACAAGGAATGGATTGGTCTAATTTACTTTCTTTCAAACTACTGAACTATAGAGGCAAGAAAGAAAATTCTTGAAGGTTGAAAAAAAGGCAGCAATTTTGCCATCTAGCAGTCAGAAAAAGAATCTAGGTGAGGTCAAAAGAAAACATAGGTCTACCTGAATGTGAAGATGAATCTGAAGGACCACAGGGAACCATGTGTAGACAATATGGTCAGCTCAATTTAAAAAGCAGAGCTGATTCACCAGCAGCCCAGCTGTCTGATCTAGTTGCTTGACACATCTCTGAGGAAACCTTAACAAATTGCGCATGAATTGCTTTAGATCCGGTGGTTTTTTGTTTTTGTTTTGCCAGTTTATATACCTGTACATGTGAGAAACTTCACTTATCCTATGACATGTCTGATAGTTTGCACACAGTCCTCTCCAAGACACAGAAGAATGGGGAGAACAAAGTTGCTTAGCTGAGGAAGAGTTTGACAGAAAGCAGCAGCTCTCCTAACTCCTAATGCCGGTCTTCACTCACGTGAAGGCTTGAGCCTCTGACTCTGAAGCTGAAAGTAAAATGTTGTCACCAAAATTAGACAGGTGGCTTGTCCAAGCTTATTAAGTATGTCTGTTTCTGACAGTAATTGTTTCTATTATTTATCCTTACCTGAATGATAAGGACTTCTTAATTAGTGCCTGAGAAAGGAAATGAGGATTTAATTGACAGAAACCATGTGCATGCTTTTGCTATAATGAAGTCAGTCATGTAATGAAGCATAAGTCAGTTTATTACTCTAGCCAAACAGAGACTACTAAATTGCTACAATAGACTACAATAGATTTCTGAATTTCATCCCTCATCATTATAAACAATGTGGCAGGGCATACAGCATATGAAATGTCCTTGACGCATTCTTCATTTCAGCTTGTACATTCTTTTAATACAGTTTTCTACAAGGATAACACTGAAAAACCTCAATGAATAAGGTGAGGTTGACATTCCTGCTTCTCAAAGGATTGTGATTGAAACTTGAGGAAATACAGCAGGCAAGCCAAATCATTCTGCAAAGTTTTGAAAGACTAAGCCATGTTTATGAGGAAAGCAAGCAAGGGAAATCTTAATAAGGCCAAAAAAGAAGTCATAGGAGAAAGAGAAATATTTAAAGAAAAGGCTAACTTTGAGGTGTTTTTTTTTTTCTTTTTGTTCTATGGGCTTTCCCTTCTCTGACAGAATTCTCAACTCTCAACCTTCTTAAAAGAAGGCAGATTATCTCTGGTAGATTCTTGGAAGCTCTGGTTCTATAGCCCTCAGCTCTCCAAGACTTATAATAGGCGTAACAAACGTAAATATTTGTCTTTATCTTCATGATTTACTCCTAAGGCTCAGTGGGCATCTGCTCTTGGGCACACCAGCATATGTTTCTAGCTCCCTGTTCCATTTACTGATTGTAATAACCTTGAATGTTTATCCTATTCTCTCATCTATCTCATAACACAAAATGCCACTTCAAATTCTATTATTCATGAATAGTTCCTCATTGATGGGACAGTATGACTTCTATCCAAATTTATTATTGACTCCTTACCATGAATTCAGTTTACAATTCTGATGTACCACCACATATACAGGGCATTTATTAGCTGAGCCCATAAAAGGCCTATTAAAAAGATGTAGGTTGATTATGTGATACGTGTTCAAAACCCTGAAGGTAAGCAATCGACAACTTGTCTGTTTTTCAGGAAGCTGATATTTCTCTCATTCTAAGTGATGCTAAAGTTAACCAACCAGTCCATCCTAAAGGAAATCAGTCCTGGGTGTTCATTGGAAGGACTGATGTTGAGGCTGAAGCTCCAATACTCTGGCCACCTGATACGAAGAGCTGACTCATTTGAAAAGACCCTGAACTGAACGTGAAGAACAAAATACTGGATGCAATTGAAACTAAAAATATACAGATGTTTTTCTTAATATGATAGTTTTCAGAATTTTAGTTCCAGAGGGCACTTTAAAAATTGCTCACTGTTGATAGCTCAGTCTTCTCTTTTTTTAATATGAAGAATCTCCAGTTCAGTTCAGTCACTCAGTCACATCAAGCGCTTTGTGACCTCATGGAGTGCAGCATGCCATGCTTCCCTGTCCATCACCAACTCCCAGAGTTTACTCAAACTCATGTCCATCAGTCACAGATGCCATCCAACCACTTCATCCTCTGTTGTCCCCTTCTCCACCTGCTGCCAATCTTTCCCAGCATCAGGGTCTTTTCATATGAGTCAACTCTTTGCATCAGATGGCCAAAATATTGGAGTTTCAGCTTCAGCATCAGTCCTTCCAAAGAATATTCAGGATTGATTTCTTTTAGGATTGACTGGTTAGATCTCCTTGCTGTCCAAGGGATTCTCAAGAGTCTTCTCCACACCACAGTTCAAAAGCGTGAATTCTTTGGTGCTCAGCTTCATTTGTAGTCCAACTCCCACATCCATACATGACTACTAGAAAAACCATAGCTTTGACTAGACAGGTCTTTTCAGCAAAGTAATGTCTTTGCTTTTTAATATGCTGTCTAGGTTGGTCATAGCTTTTCTTCCAAGGAGCAAGCGTCTTTTAATTTCATGACTGCAGTCATCATCTGCAGTGATTTTGGCGCCCAAGAAAATAAAGGCTATCACTGTTTCCATTGTTTCCCCATCTATTTGCCATGAAGTAATGGGACCAGATGCCATGACCTTATTTTTTTGAAGGTTGAGTTTTAAGTTATCTTTTTCACACTCTTCTTTCACTTTCATCAAGAGGCTCTTCAGTTCCTCTTAGCTTTCTGCCATAAGGGTGGTGTCATCTACATACCTGAGGTTATTGATATTTCTCCCAGCAATCTAGATTACAGCTTGAGTTTCATCCAATCTGGCATTTCGCATGATGTACTCTGCTTATAAGTTAAATAAGCACGGAGACAATATACAGCCTTGACATAGTCATTTTCCAATTTGGAACCAGTCTATTGTTTCATGTCCAGTTCTAACTGTCACTTCTTGACCTGCATACAGATTTCTCAGGAGGCAGGTCAGGTGGTCTGGTATTCCCATCTCTTGAAGAATTTTCCAGTTTGTTGTGACCTATACAGTAAAGGTTTTCGCGTAATCAATAAAGCAGAAGTAGATGTTTTTCTGGAACTCTCATTTTTGCTATGAGCCAACGGATTTTGATAATTTGATATCTGGTTCCTTTGCCTTTTCTAAATCTAGCTTGAACATCTGAAATTTCACGGTTCACATACTTTTGAAGCCTGGTTGGAGAATTTTGAGCATTACTTTGCTAGTGTGTGAGATGAGTACAGACATGCAGTAGTTTGAGCATTCTTTGGCATTGCCTTTCTTTGGAATTGGAATGAAAACTGATGTTTTGCAGACTGGTGGCCACTGCTGAGTTTTCCATATTTGCTGGCACATTGAGTGTAGCCCTTTCACAGCATCATCTTTTAGGATTTGAAATAGCTCAACTGGAATTCTATCATCTCCACTAACTTTGTTCATAGTAATGCTTCCTAAGACCCACTTGACTTCACATTCCAGGATGTCTATCTTTAGGTGAGTGATCACACCATCGTGGTTATCTGGATCATGAAGATCTTTTTTGTGTAGTTCTATGTATTCTTGCTACCTCCTAATATGGTCTGCTTCTGTTAGGACCATTTCTGTCCTTTATTGTGCCCATGTTTGCATGACATGTTCCCTTGGCATCTCTAATTTTCTTGAAGAGATCTCTAGTCTTTCCCATTCTATTGTTTTCCTCTATTTCTTTGCATTGATCACTGAGGGAGGCTTTCTTATCTCTAAGAAACTAAAAATATCCAGATGTTTTTCCTAATATGATAGTTTTCAGAATTTTAGATCCAGAAGGCACCCTACAAATTGTTTCCTCTTGTTAGCTCAGTCTTCTGTTTTTTTAATATGAAGAATCTAAAAATCAGATATTTAGTGACTTGATCAAAATTGCAAATTGTTACTTAAGGTCCAGAATTAGCACCTCAACCTTCTTAATCTTTACTGCTTATATAGAACTCTGTCTTTCAATAATATTTCTCTCATAGTAAAAGTTACAATATGGGAGAAATATTATATCTGACCCAATATTTATATTTAGCCCAATATTCAACTTGGGCTTCCCAGGTGGCACTAGTGGTAAAGCAATCACTTGCTGATGCAGATGTTACAGACATGGGTTCGATCCCTGGGCCAGGAAGATACCCTGGAGGAGGGCATGGCAAACCACTCCAGTACTCTTGCCAGGAGAATCCCATGGATAGAGGAGCCTCTCAGATTACAGGCCATGGGGTCACAAAGAGTTGGACATGACTGAAGAGACTTAACACTCACCCACATATTTCTGACTTAAAGATTTAAAATTATTTTGAGAAATAAAATAAAACAAGTTGGTGATAATCACATCTTTCAGATGCAAACAACATTTTTGGTTTATATTGCTCTGGTGTTTTCCTTATATAAATATATACATGTTACATGTTTATAGCTCACTGTTGTGTCCAGTTGAGTCTTTCTTCTTTATTGTATGATGTGGATTGTCTTGACTATGACACAGTTGAATGGAAGAGAAAGACTTTGGCTTATTTTGATGAACCTAAACTTATATCACAGAAATATTATTTAAGAATATTCTAATAATATTAAACCTTGTGCCTTTTTCTTATATGGAAACCCAAAACAATATGAGCAGGAATGGGAAGGCTTGATCTTCATGCATTGTTCCATCTCACATTGGGCTTCAAAAACAACTGACTGACTCTAGGGCCCTGAGAACTCGATTTAAAAGTCATTACCAAAGAGGGGTGTCTCCAGCTGATAAATGTTGGTGATGCTTTCCGTCCCTGTTCTGGCCCTATTTATAAAAGTTTCACTCTTTCAGAATACCTGCTTAGCATGTAAAGGTGATGCTAAAACTGAGCTTGGTCTATAACTACAGACAGCTTTCTATTGTCAAGGATAATGTGTCAGTTTCTCCTGCAAGGTGTGTAACAGTTACAGGATAAAAATGTAAAACAGATTTTGTGAAAGCAAATTCTTCTTAGGTGAAAACTGGAAATTTCCATAATTTTATCTTATTTTGCCATGACATTCCAATAGGATGAATAAAACAATGCAATATTTCATGCCCACTTCTGTCTGATCTTGAAAAGTTGTGGCCCTAAAATGGATCATGGGACAAGTTTTTAAATAATACTATTGATTCATTGTATCTTAAACCAATTGCTTTTAATGGATGGTATCTGCTAATACCATTGGACTATTTAGAATGTTTACAGAAACACAGAAAAAGTTATTTTAAACAGTAGTTAATTCTTGCTTTCTTGCTACCATGTCTAGTTGTTACTTTAACATCTTTCCCATGACTTACCAATGCCTGATAAGTAAGTAAGTAAGTGTTAGTTGCTCAGTCGTGCCCGACTCTTTGCGACCCCATGGACTGCAGCCCACCAGGCTCCTCTCTCCATGAGATTTTCCAGGCAAGGATACTAGGGCAGGTTGCTTTTTCCTCCTCCAGGGGATCTTTCCAACCCAGGGATCAAACCCGGGTCTCCTGCACTGCAGGCAGATTCTTTACCAACTGAGCTACAAGGGAAGCCCAATATCTGGTAAATATTGTTAAATCCACATGTAATTAAAAGGGAAGCAAGATTACAAATCTAGGCTACCAAATTAATGCATGTTCATGGGCATTATCAAATTAAAACTAATGACATTGATAATATTGAGAGTGTCAATTCCTAGGCAGTTGTTAAGAAGTCAGGGGTTCCTGAGAAGGAGAGAGTGGGGTCTGGGGTTCTCAAGGTAGAGATAGGAGTCTGGAATTCTCAAGGAGGAGGAAAGGACGGACGTCTTTTTTTTATTTTTTTTCCTCTACATTCCTTAGTCTTAGTCACATAAAACTTTTTTTTTCCCTTGAAGCCCAGAACTGATGATTACACATCAAACAACTCAGTTTAAACTCTGTACTAAGGATTATATAACAACAGTGTATCCTGCTTGATGACATGTTTCTCCTTCTTGAGAACTTTCTGACTAATCCTGTCATCTTAAAATATATATTATGGGAGTGGGTCTGGTAGACCTTTCTGTTGTCAGTTCTAATCTTGTTCATTTAAGATATATGTTGTGGGAGTGTGACTGGTAAAAGTATATAAGGGCTTGATGAGACTAGTGAGTGGGGCACTCTCCATCCCCCTTCTGAGGTCTATGTCAGAAGATTTCTCTGTCCCTTTTCATACTTCAATAAAATTTTTCTGCACAAATGCTCTTGAGTGATCAAGCCTGGTCTCTGGCCCTGAAGCTAAATCTTCTCTGGAGATCATTAATCCGATACCATTCATATGTAAAAATTAAAATCAATTAACAACTCTGTTAGAAATGTGTATTCTGTAGATTTGAGTTTAGTTTAGTTCAGTCGTTTAGTCATGTCCAACTCTGTGACCCCATGGACTGCAGCACACCAGGCTTCCCTGTTCATCACCAACTCCCAGGGCTTGCTCATACTCATGTCCATCGAGTCAGTGATGCTATCCAACCATCTCATCCTCTGCCATCCCCTTCTCCTCCTGCCTTCATTTTTCCCCAGCATCAGGGTCTTTTCCAGTGAGTCAGTTCTTGGCACCAGGTGGCCAAAGGATTGTAGCTTCAGCTTCAGTGTCAGTCCTTCCAATGAATATTCAGGACTGATTTCCTTTAGGAGATAAGAAGAACTGGTAACCAAGTAACCAATCAATGAGCTCAGGTCAGTCAAAGAGTCTCAATATCTCAGGATAGAAGCATATATTTTCATATAGCCTTTAGATTAGGAGCTTAGGGGGAACTAAGGACTTCCCTGGTGGCTCAAATGGTAAAGAATCTGCCTGCAATGCGAGAGACCTGGGTTTGATCCCTGGGTTGGGAAGATCCCCTGGAGGAGGGTATGGCAACCCACTTCAGTACTCTTGCCTGGAGAATCCCCACGGACTGAGGAGTCTGGCAGGCTACAGTCTATGGGGTCACAAAGAGTCAGACACAACTGAGCAACTAAACATACAAGGCAGAAAGGTGTGTTCTGTAAAGGTTCTTCTAGGTCCCTCATCCTATGTACACATACTCTGACTTTCTCCTGGAAAAATAAACCCTTTGCTAACTTTACTGAAATCTACCATTAGGCCAGATTGGAAAGATGTCTCTCAGATGAAGAAACTAGTCCCTGAGAAGACTTTAGAATATAAAGTTCCAGTTTCTCCATATCCTTGCCAACAATCATTATCTGTTATTTGATCATAGTCATTCTAGCAAGCATGATTCAGTTCAGTTCAGTCGCTCAATCGTGTCCGACTCTCTGCGACCCCATGAATCACAGAATACCAGGCCTCCCTGTCCATCACCAACTCCTGGAGTTCACTCAAACTCATGTCCATCAAGTCGGTGATGCCATCCAGCCATCTCATTCTCTGTCGTCCCTTCTCCTCCCGTGCCCCAATCCTTCCCAGCATCAGAGTCTTTTCCAGTGAGTCAGCTCATCGTATGAGGTGGCCAAAGTATTGGAGTTTCAGCTTTAGCATCAGTCCTTCCAATGAACACCCAGGATTGATCTCCTTTAGCAAACATGGTTACCAGTAACTTATTTTTTATCTTTTTAAAAATTTTCTAAAAATAACCAGAATTTTTAATATTAAAAACATGTAATTAGAAACAGAAGTGGCTTTTACTGATGTTTTGAGTCAATTGTTTTTTAATAGATTGCTTTCTTTAGATTCAATATGCTATGATGCTATGAAGAAGTATGGAGAATTAATTGGGATTCAAAAATCTATGGTTTATATTCTAAAGTCTTCTCAGGTACTAGTTTCTTTATTCAACCATAAAAAAGTATAAAGTACTGATATGTGCTATAGCATGGATGAATTTTTAAAACACTTTGCTAAGTAAAAGAATTCACTTACAAAAAGAACACATATTATATGAATCAATTTACAGTAAGTCCCCTACATACTCACCTTCAAGTTGTGAACTTTTAAAGATATGAACACACGTTCATGTTTGCAATCACGTTAAGTTAGTTCACATGTCTGGTGTATATTGTCACATGGATGCATCTTCTACAAGTGGTCGTGCTTTTCTGTATGGTGCTATATAGATTACAGTAGTACAATACCTTTATTTTAACCCCAGGCTGTCCAGAAGCAAGTGTAAAAGCAGTAGCAATGTAGCTGTTACTGCTAGGTAGCATCAGGGGATAACAGTAGAAGAAAAATGAAAATAATTGAGAGCATTGAGCAGAGGAAAAGATGGTAGATGTCTCTCATTCTTATAATGTGAATTGTTTAACCCTTAGCATGATCCTAAAGAACAAGGATAAGATTATGGAACACGTGAACTCAGTTGTGCCAATGATATTGACAATATTGTCAAAGAAGCATGGAAAAGTGATGGAGAGGATGGAGAAGCTTCAGGGTGTAGATGCAGCATCAACATCAGTGTTGAGACCCATTCAGTTTAAGGCTGACTCAAGAGAAAATTAAAAGCCTTTATGAAGACTTGAGGAAGAAACACAGCAAAGAATCAGAGGGCACATCTTTTAATACCGGCCATGACTGGATTCATCAGTTCAAGACTAGAGTCAACCTTCACAGTGTTAAAGTAAATGACAAAGCAGAAAGTATAGATACAATAGCTGCCTGGGGATTACCTGAAACATTTCAAGAAATCAGTGATGAAGGAGCATATTTACACAAGCAGGTTTTTAATGTGGGTGAGACAGGACTGAACTGGGAGAGGATTCCAGACCGAAGTTCCATCAATAAGGAGGACAAGTTGACGCCAGGCTATAAAGCAGCAAAGAATAGACTAACTCTGCTGTTTGGTGGCAGTGCTTCTAGCTATATGAACCTGAAACCTCCCAATATCAAAGCAGCAGGGCATCTGCACTGAATACTAAGTGCTCATCCAACCTAGAGATCTTCCAAGAAATATTATTTACATCACACTCTTTGTCAGGACAGTAAAGATGAGTGACAGATCAGAAACAACCTTGTAAGAATTTTGGAAGGACTATAACACCTGTGCTATGCTATGCTAAGTCATTTCAGTCGTGTCTGACGGTCCATGACCCTATGGACTGTACCCCACCAGGCTCCTCTGTCCATGGGGTTCTCCAGGCAAGAACACTGGAGTGGGTTGCCGTGCCCTCTTCCAGGGGATCTTCCTGACCCAGGGATCGAACAAGTGCCTTTGCACTGTATGAGGTAGGGCCATCATCATGAAAAAATCCAGAACTTTTGCCTGCAGTTTGTTCACAATTTTGTGGATTTGAGAAGGTGGACGAGGAATCCAAAGAGGTCTTCAGCAACTTAGTGACCCTCAGTGAGAAGCTAAAACTAAATCTGCAAGAGGACAACTGCACTGAACTTCTTGCTGTGTGCCACATGAGAAGCTTATTAGTGAAGACCTGATGGGATTGGAGGCCCAGAGAAAGGATGAAGAGAGACAAGAGAAAGAAATAACTGAAGAAGCGAAGAGGTTCATAACACAGGAAATGATCCGGGAATTTTCCTTACTTGGTCAGGCACTCTTAGTTTCTGAGACACAGAGGATGAGATGGTTATACAGCATCACCAACTCAGTGGACACGAATTTGAGCAAACTCCAGGAGATGATGGAGGACAGAGGAGCCTGGCGTGCTGTAGTCCAGGGAGCTGCAAAGAGTCGGACACAATTTAGCGACCGAACAACAACAATATAACATGAAGGTTGCAGCAGTCATTCAGAATGCAATCCAGTGCTACCATATCATCTGTGATGGAAAAAAAGAGCTGCTCTCCAGACATCACTGGAGCATTTTCTCAAGAGGTTATATGCAATCGAATCCAGCTAATAACCAGAATCTATACCATCAATGTCAGACGTGAGTGAAATTGCAGCTTGCCCTCTGTCTCCCATTGCTGACAATTCTTCCACTCTACTACCTCCCACCTCCTCCCCGATCCAGTAACTCTTCATGCCTGTTCACTAGATGCCAGCCTCTGTGTGCCAGCTGTTGCACTGTACTACTATGATTTTCAAGGTACTACACTGCAAGGTTTTGAAAGTTTTCTTTATTTTTTGTGTTTTTTATGTATTATTTGTTTGGGTGGTATTATAAACCTATCACAGTACAGTACTATAAATCTGATTGTAAGTTAGGTACTTAAGCTAACTTTGTTGGACTTACAAATTAGTTGGGCTTAAAGAACATGCTCTTGGAATGGAACTTGTTCATATGCAGGGGACTTACTATATATGAAATATCCAGAACAGGACATCCTATAAAGACAGATGATAGATTAGTGGTTGCCTAGAACTTAGAGGAGAAAAGGAAGTGACTGATAATGGGTATAGGGTTTCTTCTGAGCCCCCAAGTTGAACTCTGAATATAAGAAAAACCACTAAACTGCACATTTTTAAGTGGATGAATTCTATGGTATTTTTCAATAAATTATATCTCACAGAGCTATTTTTTAAAAAGTAGTTGATGTTATTAAAGTAAATGCCTATTTCTTCCACTTGTTTTAACTTAATGACAAACAAACTCAGAGGTCATTAACTACATTACTGAAACCAAAGACTCATTTAATTAACAGTTACATTCTCTTCATATTATCACTAGTTAATGCCATAACACCTATGATTAAAAATAAAAATAATTTTATCAATCACCTCAATTGTCCCAGAAATTAAGATATTTAGAAGACAGGATAGAGAAGAACCTAAACGATTGTATGGGTAATTCAGTATAATTCCAGTGACTAGATCTCTTTTATCATAGGGAATTAACATGACTTTTTCAGGGGAGAAATTTACTATGGATTTTTGGTTCCAGGCTAACTTCAGAATCTGATATTATATATATCTGACAAGATTTTAACATCCCCCCTCCCACAAAGTTCTTAAGAAAGATAGCAAGAAGGTGAATAGAACTTTTTAAAAAAATATATCTGGGTAATTTGTTTTATCATAACCTTTAGACCATATCCAAGGCTACAAATATGCAACTAATGTATGAGTGCTATTTGTGAACAGATAGCCAGGTTTCCATCCAGGAATAAAAGTGACCAACATATCTACAGTTTATTGCCAATCTACTTTAAATAACTAGAATATTAGACTTCATTAGAATTTCTCCAGGAAAATGGTCACCACCATCCTGTCAGAAAATATAGGGTTATAGGTTGAAACAACAAAACAACAATTGAATTGCAAGTTGTTTTCTGAATATTTCAAATTCATAAATACCCTTGGTCAGCATGAATTTGAAAGTTAGAAACAGACAAAATATGTTTTTCTGTTGGATTGAATAAAATAAATACATGGAATTGTTGAGAATTGGTAAGTTTTATGCTTAAACAAAACTGAAAGATGCAAAAATAAAGCCAAAGAATTTGAATATCAATTTCTGCCTGTATGACCTTGGACAAAGTATTTAATCTTTACCAATTCTTCACCTGCAAAACTGGATTACTAGTATTATTTACCTTAAAAGCATCTGATAAAATGCCAAGTAAAACTAAATAGTCAACATTAAAACCTCTATAATAGTCACTAAAATTAGCAAAGCCTCCATTCAAGTTATACTAACAGTATTAAGACCAGTGTTTGCTTTTCTCTTCATACCAACAGCAGAGGTATGACATCCAGCTAGGGTAATACAGATGCTCTTATTAGTGTGAGATTAACATGAAGAGGCAAGGCTTGCAATATTCATAAAGATATTGGACAAAGGGTAGATGAACCTTCATGGGAGTTTCAAAAAGATGACATGTCAAAGAATTTCTTTAATCTTTCAAGAGATTTAAATTCTACTCAATCCTTTGAATGCCATTTTGAATGGCAGCTGAGTTATAAGAGGAGAATCTGTGGTAAGAGAGCACAAAACTAGATAAAAGTTAATTTCAAAGTCAAGATTAATATTAAATAGAACAACTGAAAATAACAAATGCCTCATACTTGTGTACATTTTTATTAAATAAGTGTCAATATCTTCATTACAGAAGGAAGGCTTTAGAAAAAAATTTTAGTGGTCAACAGAGAAAGGAAAAATATGAAATAAATTAAAAGGAACAAATTATTTCCCTTTTCATAAAGTTTTCAAGTATATTTTTGCTGAGCAAATATCAAGTGATATTTGATAAATATAGAAACCCTTGTATCATCATTGAAATGAAATGCCAGATTATATTGTAGGGTTATATATTTAGAAGAAAATGTAGATATATATTACTTGATACACAGGTAGAATTTTTTTTCAATAGGAAACAAATGGAAAAATAGTTTATAAAACAAAAATTATACTATACAGGACATACCTCATTTTATTGTGTCTCACAGATTCTTTTTTCAAAAATTAAGGTTTGGAGGAAACCTGAATCAAGCAACTCTATCAGAATCATCTTTCCCACAGCATTTGTTCATTTTACATCTCTGTGTCACATTTCATGGATTCTTGCAATATTTCAAAAGCCTTCATTATTATTGAATATTATACTTGTCGTGGTGGTAATCTGTGATTAGTGAATTTTGATGATATTCATGACTTGCTGAAGACTCAGATGATGGCTACATTTTTAAGAAATAAAGTGTTTTTAAATTAAATTATGTACATTTTTAAAACATAATGCTATTGCGTACTTAATAGGCTATAGTATAGCGTAAAAGTAACTTCTGTATGCATTAGGGAAACAAAAATTTGTGTGACTTGATTTATTGCATTTGTTTGGACTAAACCCACAATATCTCCAAGTATGCCTCTATTAACTTATATAATTTAAAAAATACCACACAAAAATTAATAGGCAAGTACCAGCACCGGTATGCAGAAAGTTATTTCCAACATATATCACAGAAAATGGGCTAGTATTGCAAATGCATTAAACTTTTGTGAAATCAATTAAAATTATAAAAGTAGAGGAAAAAGTCATAAAAATAAAATACAAATGGTTAATACATAAAGCATTTAAACTCAATAACAAAGCCTTAAATTGAAATTAAATCTGTATAATTAGCAAAGATATATTTTTAAATAAAACATGTATAATTAAAAATGGTGTAAGAAAATATTCATGGGCTAAATTTTTTAAAAGTTTTATAGAGATAATTCACATTCCATACAATTCACCCATTTTTAAAGCATACAATTTAATAGTTTTTAGTATATTCAGAGATATGTGTAATCATCATCATAGCCACTTTTAGAACATTTTCATCATGTCTAGTACCTTTTAGTTATACCCATGTATCTGTTGTTCCCAACCCCAAGACTTACTCACTAATTTACCTCTGGTCTTTATAAATTTCCCTATTCTGGACTTGTGAATGATTGGAATCACGCAGTGTATGGTCTTTTGTGATTGACTTCTTTCACTTAGAATAAAGTTTTCAAAGATTACCTATCTTATCTGTAGCATGTATTAGTAGTTCATTTCTTTATATGCCAGTTAATATTCCACTGTATGAATTTACTGCATTTTCTTTACATACTCATCTGCTGTTAAATTTTTTTGATGTATTGTCTCCCTTAATTCTGTAAAGACTCTGAAGAGGTTTACCATTTCAATAATAGGTAAATTGAGAAGGAAATGGCAAATCACTTCAGTATTCTTGCCTTGAGAACCCCATGAACAGTATGAAAAGGCAAAATGATAGGATACTGAAAGAGGTACATCCCAGGTTGGTGGGTGCCCAATATGCTACTGGAGATCAGTGGAGAAATAACTCCAGAAAGAATGAAGGGATGGAACCAAAGCAAAAACAATACCCAGTTGTGGATGTGACTGGTGATAGAAGCAAGGTCCAATGCTGTAAAGATCAATATCGCATAAGAACCTGGAATGTTAGGTCCATGAATCAAGGCAAATTGGAAGTGGTCAAACAGGAGATGGTAAGAGTGAATGTAGACATTCTAGGAATCAGTGAACTAAAACTCAGACGACCATTATATCTACTACTGTGGGCAGGAATCCCTTAGAAGAAATGGAGTAGCCATCATGGTCAACAAAAGAGTCCGAAATGCAGTACTTGGATGCAATCTCAAAAACAACAGAATGATCTCTGTTCGTTTCCAAGGCAAACCATTCAATATCACAGTAATCCAGGCACATGCCCCAACCAGTAATGCTGAAGAAGCTGAAGTTGAACGGTTCTATGAAGACCTACAAGACCTTTTAGAACTAACACCCAAAAAAGATGTCCTTTTCATTATAGGGGACTGGAATGCAAAAGTAGGAAGTCAAGAAACACCTGGAGTAACAGGCAAATTTGGCCTTGGAGTACAGAATAAAGCAGGGCAA
This sequence comes from Moschus berezovskii, assembly GCF_049115385.1. Lineage (NCBI taxonomy): Eukaryota > Metazoa > Chordata > Mammalia > Artiodactyla > Moschidae > Moschus > Moschus berezovskii. The sequence continues at coordinate 72,737,086 of NC_142470.1, read as the reverse complement.
AGGCTAATAGAGTTTTGCCAAGGGAACACACTGGACATAGCAAAAACCATCTTCCAACAACACAAGAGAAGACTACACATGGACATCACCAGATGGTCAACACTGAAATCAGGTTGATTATATTCTTTGCAGCCAAAGATGGAGAAGCTCTAGACAGTTAGCAACAATAAGACCGGGAGCTGACTGTGGCTCAGATCATGAACTCCTTATTGTCAAATTCAGACTTAAATTGAAGAAAGTAGAGAAAACCACTAGACAATTCGGATATGACCTAAATCAAACCCCTTATGATTATACAGTGGAAGTGAGAAATAGATTTAAGGGACTAGATCTGATAGATAGAGTGCCTGATGAACTCTGGACAGAGGTTCGTGACATTGTACAGGAGACAGGGTTCAAGACCATCCCCATGGAAAAGAAATGCAAAAAAGCAAAATGGCTGTCTGAGGACCTTACAAATAGCTGTGAAAAGAAGAGAAGCGAAAAGCAAAGGAGAAAAGGAAACATATAAGCATCTGAATGCAGAGTTCCAAAGAATAGCAAGGAGAGCAAAGAAAGCCTTTGTCAGCAATCAATGCAAAGAAATAGAGGAAAATAACAGAATAGGAAAGACTAGAGATCTTTTCAAGAAAATTAGAGATACCAAGGGAACATTTCATGCAAATATGGGCTCGATAAAGGACAGAAATGGTATGGACCTGACAGAAGCAGAAGATATTAAGAAGTGGTGGAAAGAATACACAGAAGAACTGTACTAAAAAGATCTTCATGACCAAGATAATCACGATGGTGTGATCAGTCACCTAGAGCCAGACATCTTGGAATGTGAAGTCAAGTGGGCCTTAGAAAGCATCACTACGAACAAAACTAGTGGAAGTGGAGCTATTTCAAATCCTGAAAGATGATGCTGTGAAAGTGCTGCACTCAATATGCCAGCAAATTTGGAAAACTCAGCAGTGGCCACACGACTGGAAAAGGTCAGTTTTCATTCCAATCCCAAAGAAAGGCAATGCCAAAGAATGCTCAAACTACCTCACAATTGCACTCATCTCACACGCTAGTAAAGGTATGCTCAAAATTCTCCAAGCCAGGCTTCAGCCATACATGAACCGTGAACTTCCAGATGTCAAGCTGGTTTTAGAAAAAGCAGAGGAACCAGAGATCAGATTGCCAACATCCGCTGGATCATCGAAAAAGCAAGAGAGTTCCAGAAAACCATCTATTTCTGCTTTATTGACTAAGCTAAAGCCTTTGACTGTGTGGATCACAATAAACTGTGGAAAATTCTGAAAGAGATGGGAATAACAGACCACCTGACCTGCCTCTTGAGAAACCTGTATGCAGATCAGGATGCAACAGATAGAACTGGACATGGAACAACAGACTGGTTCCAAATAGAAAAGGAGTACGTCATTGGAAGGACTGATGGTAAAGCTGAAACTGCAATACTTTGGCTACCTCATGCGATGAGTTGACTCACTGGAAAAGTCTCTGATGCTGGGAAAAGTTGGGGGCGGGAGGAGAAGGAGACGACAGAGAATGAGATGGCTGGATAGCATCACTGACTCTGTGGACATGAGTTTGAGTGAACTCCGAGAGTTGGTGATGGACAGGGAGGCCTGGTGTGCTGTGATTCATGGGGTCGCGGAGAGGACACGACTGAGCGACTGAACTGAACTGAACGTCAAGGTTGTATATTGTCACCCTCCTTATTTAACTTATATGCAGAGTACATCATGAGGACCACTGGGCTAAATAAGCACAAGCTGGAATCAAGATTGCCGGGAGAAATATTAATAACATCAGATATGCAGATGACACTACCCTTATGGCAGAAAGTGAAGAGGAACTCAAAAGCCTCTTGATAAAAGTGAAAGAGGAGAGTGAAATAGTTGGCTTAAAGCTCAATATTCAGAAAACTAAGATCATGGCATCTGGTCCCATCACTTCATGGGAAATAGATGGGAAAACAGTGGAAACAGTGTCGGACTTTATTTTTGGGGGGCTCCAAAATCACTACGGATGCTGATTGCAGCCATGAAATTAAAAGACGCTTACTCCTTGGAAGGAAAGTTATGACCAACCTAGATAGCATATTAAAAAGCAGAGACATTACTTTGTCAACAAAGGTCCATCCAGTCAAGGCTATGGTTTTTCCAGTGGTCATGTATGGATGAGAGAGTTGTACTGTGAAGAAAGCTGAGCACCAAAGAATTGATGCTTTTGAACTGTGTTGTTGGAGAAGACTCTTGAGCATCCCTTGGACTGCAAGGAGATCCAACCAGTCCATTCTAAAGGGATCAGTCCTGGGTGTTCTTTGGAAGAACTGATGCTAGAGCTGAAACTCCAATACTTTGGCCACCTCATGTGAAGAGTTGACTCACTGGAAAAGTCTCTGATGCTGGGAGGGATTGGGGGCAGGAGGAGAAGGGGACGACAGAGGATGAGATGGCTTGATGGCATCACCGACTCAATGGACATGAGTTTGAGTGAACTCCGGGAGTTGGTGATGGACAGGGAAGCCTGGTGTGCTGCGATTCATGGGGTCCCATAGTCGGACACAACTGAGTGACTGAACTGAACTGAGTACATCATATTGGATTATTAAATGAAACTTTCATGCACACTGTCCTTTTTATAGAGCCTGCATACTTTCTGTTCTCCATCACCTAAGCATGTTTTTCATAGGTAGTCCAGTAATTCTACATTCAGGAAGTGTTCAGAAAGGAATAATCAGATACTTATAGAAATATTAATATATACCAATTCCTTCTTGCATCATTTATCAAAGTGAAAATTTGAGCTTAACTTCCTGTGTAATAACTGTAGACTTTTTAAATTATGGTGCATCAGTATTACAGATATTATGCAATTATACAAAATAAATGAAATTTTAAAAAAATAACTAATGATCTAAAAAATCAAAGAGACCATAGTCTTTTTCTTGGCCACATCTTGCAGGATGTGGGATCTTAGTTCCCTGACCAGGGATTGAACCCATGGGCCCTGCAGTGGAAGCATGGGGTCTTAACCACTGGACTGCCATGGAAGTCTTGAGACCATAGTCTTAAGTGTAGGGAATGGTAGCGATATACTATCTATAGTTATGTTCAGTAGACATCAGTATTTACATGTTCATCATTTATAAAGTGCATGTAATAATAATACCAACTTTCTGGGGATGTTGCAAAGATTTAATGTGTTAATATACACTATGTTTAGAGCTGTATATATATACACACACACATTTATCTAAATATTAGACACACACTCACACACACACACACACACACATACTCACACAGAAATACCAAAGGATAAATAATATATATATATATATATAAATTCTGAGTGGAAATTGTGGGTGATCCTGAATTTTTAAATATTTTTTGTTTTCTTCCATCTATTCCATGCTGCTGCTGCTGCTGCTGCTAAGTCACTTCAGTCGTGTCCGACTCTGTGTGATCTATTCCATAAGAATCCCCAAAGGTTTGCTGCTGCTGCTAAGTTGCTTCAGTCGTTTCTGACTCTGTGCGACCCCATAGATGGCAGCCTACCAGGCTCCCCCATCCCTGGGATTCTCCAGGCAAGAACACTGGAGTGGGTTGCCATTTCCTTCTCCAATGCATGAAACTGAAAAGTGAAAGTGAAGTCTCTCAGTCGTGTCTGACTCCCAGCGACCCCATTGACTGCAGCCTACCAGGCTCCTCCGTCCATGGCATTTTCCAGGCAAGAGTACTGGAGTGGGGTGCCATTGCCTTCTCCTCAAAGGTTTAAGTATGTGGAAAGAAATATCATAAAACAATGAAGCAAAACAAAGAGAAACATTTTGTTCAACTTTTGGTTTCCATAAGATTTAGGAGCAGTTTGAGCCCAAGTAACCACTTAGGTTCATCCTGGAACATGAAGCTGGCAATGTAAAAATCATTCCACACTATCTAACCTGCATTCCATAGTTTTTATAGACCTAGACCTGATTTGAAAAGGAGATTACCAAAATGATCCTAGTAAAAAAACAGATGCTTAACAGTCTTGAAATGAATGGTAGGGTATGTGGCAGGATATTTTTGCCACTGTCAGATGTTGCTTATCAACCCCCCACCTAGCTAAGCACGCAGTTAGATTAGGAAAGAGCTTACAAAACTACTTTCTTCCCAGGAGACATTTTGTTGACACTTCAGTTGCAGAAGAAAGTTTTCTGAAATCACTCAGACCATCTTCTTTTTAATAGCCTATACTTAATTAACACTCTTCCTCCCTCTGTTTCAAACCAATATAAGACAGCTGTCAAGAGCTGATTTAACTTGCCCTAAGTAATATTTCATTAGAAACTAAAAGCTTTTATATCACTTTTGCCTCCTGCCGATACAGGAGGGAAAAAAACACTGCCTAAGAGGAATTCCTTTTCATGTGCCTACCTCCCTATCAACTGACACACCAATATCTTCAAAGGAAGCACTGTGATCATTCAGACTTAAGGGGACAGGTTCCACTTCTTTTTCTAAGTATACTTCTCTTTAAAAATTTCATTACTGGAATATAATTGCTTTACAGTGTTGTGCTAGTTTCTGCTGTACAACTAAGTGAATCAGCTATGTGTACACATATATCCTCTCCCTCTTGAGTTTCCCTCCCACCCACCCGCCCCCATCTTTCCCCTCTGGGGAAACCAGAACACCAAGTTGAGCTCTGGGAGCTATATACAGCTTCCCACTAGCAATCTATTTTACCATGGTAGTTTATATATGCAAATACCTATGCTATACCACCCTGAATGTGCACGATCTTGTCTAAGTATACTTTGACAGTGTATTCTTCTCTGATTACAAAATAAAGGTATATAATTCCTTATCTGGAATTTCAAGAAAAAAGATTAAATGAATCATCATATGTGAAATCAATCAGTACAGTCCTAAAATGTCCACGGTAAATAATTAGTTGAGTTTGAATAAAAGTGAGTTCTCATGATTCTATTAATTTTCTCAACAAATACTTCTGTGTGCTTACTTATTATTATTCTAGGATTCATCTCCTTTGACTCTATTGTGTAAAACACACTTGGGGAAATATAGGTTCTGCTCTGTCATTTAATGACCTGACCATTTTTTAAGTTCCTCACTTGCAAGGTGGAGATTTTTAATGCCTACTTCAAAGAGTAGTTGTAAAAATTGAATGATGCAATGCACTGAAGTACTGAGAGTGGTGCACATAATCAGTGACCAACCATCTTGAGAGTGTTGGTGGTGAGTAGTCAGATTTCCCACCCCAGTACCTTACGCAGAGCTGAAGCCGTTCATCATCAGTTTACTTCCCTTTTGCTTTTTCTCATCAGCTCATAATCAAAGGTACATTACTTACCTGATCAGTCACTGCATGAGTGCAGGACACACTAGAAAATCTGAACGACAAGATGAGAATTAATCAGCTAAACCAATTTCCACCCACCACTCCCTCACCATAGACAAAACATAACAAACACTAAACCCTCATGTTTTTTACTGAAAACAATCCATTCCTTAATAATGCAAATATGAAAAATAATGAAATATAAAGAGACTATGATGGAATGTGCTTGACTGCCAGAAAACCCCAAACAGAAACTTCACTAAAGAAATAAAGCAATTGTTTTTAAAAATAGCTACTTTTTCCACTAAACAAGAAAGGAATTTTAAAAGCCTAAGGAGATCCAACCAGTCCATTCTAAAGGAGATCAATCCTGGGTGTTCATCAGAGGGACTGATGCTAAAGCTGAAACTCCAATACTTTGGCCACCTCATGTGACAAGTTGACTCACTGGAAAAGACTCTGATGCTGGGAAGGATTGGGGGTGGGAGGAGAAGGGGACGACGGAGAATGAGATGGCTGGATGGCATCACCGACTTAATGAACATGAGTTTGAGTGAACTCTGGGAGTTGGTGATGGACAGGGAGGCCTGGCGTGCTGTGATTCATGGGGTCGCAAAGAGTCGGACACAACTGAGCGACTGAACTGAACTGAACTGAACTGATACTTCCAATAAAGTGCTTTTCTCTCCAAGGGAGCTGTGAGATTTATAATTATATAATCATAATTTTTTTAAAGATACAATCAATTAATTCCAAGTTAATAATGTTCAAACCCATTAATTTTAAAATGATGAATTTTATAGTGTTTGTCTCATTCATAATGGCTACATATTTGCCAACTATTATTTTATACTCTAACACTGTAGTCATTGATATTTAAAGAGCCATGACAATATCATCAAATAAAGCACATATTTGCTCAATTACCTAGTAAGCTTGAGAGCACAATGACATTCAAATCTGAAATCATTAAAGCAAAAGAACAATAAAGTGATTCTAGCTTTCAAATGTCTTTAAAGCTTGGGTTAGGTATCTTCATGGAAAAAAACAAAGCCCCAATTTATTTATGGAAATATTGCCCCTGAAAAGGTCAAGGGTGAATCCCTGAGGAATCATTTGCTCAGCTAGTCTAATAAATTGTTTTCAACCTTTTACTTTTTTGTTCTGATCCACAATGGTTCTGGTTCATAGGACGAAAAGGCACTAATGAGGACTGTCTCTATAGCTTTAACACAGGAGAGACAGATGACTGGATGGGCAGGAGAGGCATAATAAGCATTAGCCAGACTCCTTTGTAAGCTATTATAGTATCAAGAAATCTTAGGAGAAAAAGAAGTGCAGTTTTTTGCAAACAAAAATCTCTGGTTTGCCTTAATAGAAGTGGTCTCACTTGCTCTCCTGACATTTTGGCATTTGGATTTGCTCATACAACAGGAATATGATTGCCAGTTGTGTGAAAAATGCATTCTGAATAATTGCAGGGTGTGAAAAGCAGCTTCAGTATTTCAAGACTGCTAACAACTTAAGGTGGAAGTACTCAATTCCTTCATCTAAGAGATCGATATGCAAGATGCTGCCATGTAGTTGTCATCTTTGATAAAATAGTGCTAAATAATAGCATATTTATTTTATGAATTTGACTTCTATGTTAAAACCTCTTCCCAATGTTACAGAAGAATTTTGAGGCATGTTGTGAATTCAGTTATTCAGGAAGAGTTTGAGTGATTGTTAATATCTGATAGATAAATAAGGGAGTTTAGATATAGAAAAGTTACATAACCAAAAGCACAATATATTCTAAAATTTTTCCTAATGTGAATTTAGAATATTCAGTCCTAACTTCTTTTACTTGAGAGCATTAGATTTATTCATAGCATCTAAACTATTAGGAATTCAGATTAGGTTTAAGGGGGAAACACCACTTTCAATACTATCCTTCACTTCTAGTTAGTGGAGGATACTACTTCTACTACTTCCCTAGCAGTTCAGATGGTAAAGAATCTGCCAGCAGTGCAGGAGACTCAGGTTCAGTCCCTGGGTCGGGAAGACGCCCTGAAGAAGGGAATAGCAAACCACTCCCGTATTCTTGCCTGGAAAATTTCATGGACAGAGGAGCCTAGGGGCCTACAGTCCTTGGGGTCGCAAAGACTTGGACATGACTGAATGACTAACACTTTCACTTCTAGTAATGTCCTTTAATCTTCAACAATTAGAAGGGAGGACAAAAAGAAAAATGGGCTGAAAGGTCCAGTCAGCTCTGGAAGCCATTGACTGCAAGCAGCATCAGTGTGAGTGAAGGCTGGCAGGTTCATAGGAGGAAAACACATGATGGGAGCAGGCTCAGGGCAAGCAGAGTGGAACATGGAGTCAAAAGATCTTAGCACCGTTGAGCCATTGAGAATGGTCCAGTACCCTGAAGAGCATCAGGAGAAGATGAAATATGATCCTCAGAGCTAAAATCATTTCTGTTAAGTGGAAAAGACCTGCTTTTTTGTGGAATAGAAAAAAACAATATTTGCCCTCCTAGAGTTTTCTAAACAAGCCTAAAGAAGAAGTTTATATTTCTTATCACTTGGGGCTTTGTGGCTTATCCTTGTTCTTAGAAGTTCTGGTGTACTGTTTAGGGAAAGGAGGTCATCTTCCTCTTCACTCTAAGGTTGATGTTCTAAAAATATTTCTCGTCTTCACCCTAAGGTTGATATTTTAGGAATATTTCTCCTCAGTCCATGGGCAGAGCTAGTTCATGGTCAAAATCTTAATTGTTCTACCTAAACAAGCTTGGTAGAATGCCACAAAAGAGCAGACCGTTCTATAGTATAATTAGAGGTTAAATGTCATGAGGCAACTACTAAGAAATTTCATTCCATACTACTAATCAAAAGTAATTACCTCAAACACTCTCTACTGAAAAACAAAGAGCTTCATTATTTTCAATTCAAAATGTACTATAACAAAGGAAATACTGTATGAAACAGCAGAGATAGGCATTGGTTTATAGTTGTGTCATGAAATTGCAAAGGGGAAAACTGGCATTTTCTCCTCCTACCATTCCATCTCATAGTCAAGATCTGGCTTCTGAGCTTTAGGGTGGAGTCAAGACAGGTGTTGCTTTGTTGACAGCTAAAAACCTGACTCTAGAAACTTCCATAATTTATTTGTTTGGATCAGTGTTTTAATATTTTATGGGATATAAAAAATTTATTTATAGGTAAAAATTTATTTTACCTTGAACTCCCAGGGCCAAATTTTTACTGTTCACTCCAAGCATGTATTACTGTTTTGCTTGATGTTAACAAGTAATGGAACTGTGAAGTCAGCTACTGGTTGGATCACAGGCAGTAGGGATTGGCTGTGACAACTGATGTCAGAAACCAACCAATGTAGATAGACAAAACTGATGTCAGGGACCAACCAATGTAGATAGACAAAACGACCAAAAATAGAATGGTCTAGTATGTATGAGCAAAGAATACTTTTTGCTGAGACACTTACACCGAGAACCAGACCATTTATTTTCTGGTGTTGTATATCACTAGCCACTTAGAATCAGCAGGTGAGAAGCTGTTTCTGTAGATCTATGTATGGGCTAATTGTTTAGAGATCATGTAAAGATGTAAAGTCATGCTCAAAATTCTCCAAACCAGGCTTCAGCAATATGTGAACCGTGAACTCCCAGATATTCAAGCAGGTTTTAGAAAAGGTAGAGGCACCAGAGATCAAATTGCCAACATCTGCTGGATCATGGAGAAAGCAGCAGAGTTCCAGAAAAACATCGATTTCTGCTTCATTGACTATACCAAAGCCTTTGACTGTGTGGATCACAATAAACTGTGGAACATTCTGAAAAAGATGGGAATACCAGACCACCTGACCTGCCTCTTGAGAAACCTGTATGCAGGTCAGGAAGCAACAGTTAGAACTGGACAGGGAACAACAGACTGGTTCCAAATAGGAAAAGGAGTACGTCAAGGTTGTATATTGTCATCCTGCTTATTTAACTTATATGCAGAGTATATCATGAGGAACGCTGGGCTGGAAGAAGCACAAGCTGGAATCAAGATTGCCGGGAGAAATATCAATCACCTCAGATATGCAGATGACACCACCCTTATGGCAGAAAGTGAAGAGGAACTCAAAGGCCTCTTGATGAAAGTCAAAGAGGAGAGTGAAAAGGTTGGCTTGAAGCTCAACATTCAGGAAACAAAGATCATGGCATCTGGTCCCATCACTACATGGGAAATAGATGGGGAAACAGTGGAAACAGTGTCAGAATTCATTTTTTGGGGCTCCAAAATCACTGCAGATGCTGATTGCAGCCAGGAAATTAAAAGACGCTTACTCCTTGGAAGGAAAGTTACGACCAACATAGATAGCATATCAAAAAGCAGAGACATTATTTTGCCAACAAAGGTCCATCTAGTCAAGGCTATGGTTTTTCCCGTGGTCATGTATGGATGTGAGAGTTGGACTGTGAAGAAAGCTGATCACCGAAGAATTGATGCTTTTGAACTGTGGTGCTGGAGAAGACTCTTGAGAGTCCCTTGGACTGCAAGGAGATCCAACCAGTCCATTCTAAAGGAGATCAGTCCTGGGTGTTCATTGGAAGGACTGATGCTAAAGCTGAAACTCCAATATTTGGCCAACTCATGGGACGAGTTGACTCACTGGAAAAGAGTCTGATGCTAGGAGGGATTGGGGGTGGGAGGAGACAGGCACGACAGAGAATGAGATGGCTTGATGGCATCACCTACTCGATGGACATGAGTTTGAGTGAACTCTGGGAGTTGGTGATGGACAGGGAGACCTGGCGTGCTGTGGTTCATGGGGTCGCAAAGAGTCGGACACGACTGAGCGACTGAACTGAACTGAAAGATGTAAAGCTGTGATTACCAAATTTGAATGATTATCAGAATTCAAGTTGCTCAATGAGCTGTAATATGAATTACCAATGTTTCACATGACATGTCCCTTTGATAATTTGATCACATATAATTAATCTGGATAGATATAAAATGCATAGAAATAATTATTTATATATTTTTCAAATATTATATGAAGAAGGCAATGGCAACTCACTCCAGTACCATTGCCTGGAAAATCCCATGGACGGAGGAGCCTGGTAGGCTGCCGTCCATGGGGTCACGAAGAGTCGGACACGAGTGAGCGACTTCACTTTCACTTTTCACTTTCATGCATTGGAGAAGGAAATGGCAACCCACTCCAGTATTCTTGCCTGGAGAATCCCAGGGATGGGGGAGCCTGGTGGGCTGCCGTCTATGGCTTCGCACAGAGTCAGACACAACTGAAGTGTCTTAGCAGCAGCAGCAGCAAATATTATATATATATATATACATATATATATCAAACAACCCAATTAAAAAGTGGAAATGGGTAAAGGACCTGAATAAACATTTTTCCAGAGGAATACAAATGGGCGACAGGTGTATGAAAAAGTACTGGAATATGCTAAAATTTGATTTCTCTTATGCACACACAAAATAGTTACTATGTTAGAAGATATGTTAATTAGATTGTAACTGTAGTAATCATTTCACTCTGTGTATGTATATAAGATTGTCACATTCAGACAACTTTTATTTTAAAAAATTTAGAAAGGGCTGTCACTAGAAGCAATCACTTTACTTTTATTTCTCTTCTTCCTCATTTCGCTATCTTCAGATCATAGTCCCCTGTTCTGAATATTGTATATGCCCTTTGACACAAAACATATAAGCAGTTCCTAGCCCCAGCTACTGTCAAGCTCTTTTGTTGTGCAAGGTCCTTACTTGACTTTCTTATAATTTATTGTTAATCACTTTATAACTCATATTTCTGACCCATTATTCCTCACTTTATTTGCCTGAGATTTAGATCCCTACTGTCATAGGCTAACTCTTGACAATTTGTTTGAATTTTTCAACTAGCTTTAAGTTTGCTTTGACTTTGAAGGAAATTCAAGATTTACTTACTAGATGAAGGAATGGAAAAAGGAAGTTTATCAAACAACACCTTCCTGTTATCTGTTTCCACTAGGTTTCCATGTACTTATGGCAAAACTCAAAATATGAGTGGGGATTTTAAATAGACTTGGAGAACATGAGCTTAGATTTTGCTACGTTTCAGCTGAACCTTGGAATTTGAAGATAATAAGATATCAGCAAATTCCCAAGATAGCCTGTAGCTTTTATATCTTCCTAATAGAAGAGTATCTAGTCTATCAATCAGATGATATGAGCAAATGAGTGCTACTTAATTCTCCTTTGTTATAATTTTCTAAAAGGCAATAGAAATTGAGAGCTATTTTTTAAAAATATTGCTGAAAAGAACTCAAGTACTCTTTAAAGTCTTTTTGCTTAAAAAGGAAGAAAATCTCATTAGAGTTTAGGTCAGAAGCTAAAGAACACTTGAAGAGAAATTAGAACAAAGTATCTTTTCTTCGTCTTTAAACAAAATAATTGTTAAACATTCAGACACACACAGAGAGATACACAAACTCACCTTTTCTTTCATATTAAGACAAACCTGGAGATTCTTCCGCGTGACCACTCTTCCACTTAACACCCAATCTCTAGGCCCAGCCTTTTCCAGTGGTTTCCACATACCATAGAACTTTCTTACCACTATAGACCATTATCCATAATCCTCATGAGTAGAGCTCTGACACTGGTTAGAACTCTCGGGGCTTATAAAAGTGGTGTGTGAAAACTTTTGAAATGGTGTGTGCCAGTATGGTGTGTGCATGCTCAGTCATTCTGACTCTTTTGGCAACCTACGGACTGCAGCCCGCCAGGCTCGTCTGTCCATGGGATTTTCCAGGCAAGAATACTGAAATGGGTTGCCATTTCCTCCTAGGTTGGGGATTTTCCCAACCTAGGGATCGAATCTGCATCTCCTTTGTCTCCTGCATTGAAGTTGGGTATATCTGTATTTATATCCTAGAACCCAGAGCCATCAGATGGATCCAGTTTAACTGTTATTATTTTCTATCATCATCACCTGCTTCCTCACCCATGTTCCTATTTGCTCCCTCAATGTCCTTTTTGCTTTTTCTTAAGCTTCTGCTCCTTGTACATGGACTATTTTTGGCTTTCCTTCATCCAGCTCTTTTCTTTCTTGACTGCACATTAAGTGAAAACAAAATAAATGCAAATAGTAAGATGTCATGTTACCCCATTTAACAAAATAGTAGAAGGCAACAAAAGATATCCACTGGCACAGAGATGATTTTATAAATTTCTCTCAAATTCTGGGAATTGTATCTGGATTAAAGTCCAGAAGCATTGTCTACACCTTAGATAAAAGCTACATATTCCTTTAAATAAATGAGTTTTGGGGATGTTCTATAGGAACATGCTTTTATTCTTGAAATCAAATATTTCCTTCTCCAAAACACCTTCTTCTTAATGTCTTAGTTTCATTTTCAAAGAAGAACATCCTTATCCCAACTGCCCAGGATTAAAGTTCAGTTCAGTTCAGTTCAGTCACTCAGTCATGTCCGACTCTTTGCGACCCCATGAATCACAGCACGCCAGGCCTCCCTGTCCATCACCAACTCCCAGAGTTCACTCAAACTCATGTCCACAGAGTCGGTGATGCCATCCAGCCATCTCATTCTCGGTCATCCCCGTCTCCTCCTAGCATCAGACTCTTTTCCAGTGAGCCAACTCGTCACATGAGGTGGCCAAAGTATTGGAGTTTCAGCTTTAGTATCAGTCCTTCCAATGAACACCCAGGATCAATCTCCTTTAGAATGGACTGGTTGGATCTCCTTGCAATCCAAGGGACTTTCAAGAGTCTTCTCCAACACCACAGTTCAAAAGCATCAATTCTTCGGCAATCAGCTTTCTTCACAGTCCAACTCTCACATCCATACACTACCACGGGAAAAAACATAGCCTTGACTAGACAGACCTTGGTTGGCAAAGTAATGTCTCTGCTTTTTAATATGCTATCTAGGTTGGTCAAAACTTTCCTTCCAAGGAGTAAGCGTCTTTTAATTTCCTGGCTGCAATCAGCATTTGCAGTGATCTTGGAGCCCAAAAAATGAAGTCTGACATTTTTCCACTGTTTCCCCATCTATTTCCCATGAAGTGATGGGACCAGATGCCATGATCTTCGTTTTCTGAATGTTGAGCTTCAAGCCAAACTTCTCACTCTCCTCTTTCACTTTCATCCAGAGGCTTTTTAGTTCTTTTTCACTTTCTGCCATAAGGGTGGTGTCATCTGCATATCTGAGGTTATTGATATTTCTCCCGGCAATCTTGATACCAGTTTGTGCTTCTTCCAGCCCAGCGTTCCTCATGATGTACTCTGCATAGAAGTTAAATAAGCAGGGTGACAATATACAACCTTGACGTACTCCTTTTCCTATTTGGAACCAGTCTGTTGTTCCCTGTCCAGTTCTAACTGTTGCTTCCTGACCTGCATACAGGTTTCTCAAGAGGCAGGTCAGGTGGTCTGGGATTCCCATCTCTTTCAGAATGTTCCACAATTTATTGTGATCCACACAGTCAAAGGCTTTGGCATAGTCAATGAAGCAGAAATCGATGTTTTTCTGGAACTCTGTTGCTTTCTCCATGATCCAGCGGATGTTGGCAATTTGATCTCTGGTGCCTCTGCCTTTTCTAAAACCAGCTTGAACATTTGGAAGTTCACATATTGCTGAAGCCTGGCTTGGAGAATTTTGAGCATGACTTTACTAGCGTGTGAGATGAGTGCAATTGTGCGGTAGTTTGAGCATTCTTTGGCATTGCCTTTCTTTGGGATTGGAATGAAGACTGACCTTTTCTAGTCCTGTGGCCACTGCTGAGTTTTCCAAATTTGCTGGCATATTGAGTGCAGCACTTTCACAGCATCATTTTCAGGATTTGAAATAGCTCAAATGGAATTCCATCACCTCCACTAGCTTTGTTCGTAGACTCAGATTTTACGGCTAGTCCCTTGCCCCTTAGTAAGTTGTCAAGTCTAATCAGGTCTACCTACATACTTTTCTGTATTTCCTCCTCTCTGTTTGTACTACCCTATTTCAGAAACCCAAAATCTACAGAAAATTGTGTAAAAGTCTGACTGACTTACAGTGTTCTTGTTCTTCTAATCTTGTTTAGGGAACAAATTTCTTTCATCTGAGCCTTGGCTTTTGCTTCTGCCTGAATACCCACCTCTGACTTTTCCTTTTGTCTAGCCCTCATTCATCCCTCGGATGACAGTATACAAATGCCTCTGTGCTGTAAAGCCTTCTTTGATTTCCACAAATGAAATGAGTCATCACTCCTGCCTCTGACTTCCTACATACTTAACTCAGTTCTCTCTCATTCTCTATCTCCTCTTCACCTATTATCTGTTTGTTTGTTTTTTCTAGTAGATTGTAACATCCTTGAAGGGAGAAACAATGATCAATTTGACTTCAATTTTTTCATCATCTTCTAGAACATAGATATTCAGTACATTTAGGTAAAAACTACATAACATTTTAGTGCTAACACTTTAATGGCTAAAACTGATCATTGATTCTGAGAATTAATAACATATTCAGATAATGGAATTTTACCCTAGTTTATGTTATTGCCACTTACCTAGTCACCTTTGTCACAAATGTCCCTGGTTCTACTCCTAATGGGTTAGAAAGATATAAAATCTCTCTTTTGAAAAAGGACGTTAAAAGGGATTGGGAGTGGCATGAGATTCAAATATGGTAAAATGATTAGTAAAAAGGCTTATTTCTTGTTTCAAAAGTCTAGTCAACATGATAGCCTCATTAATGCATTAAGTTAACCTGAAACTTCTTTTTCAAGTGAAAAGTTATTCACTGTAGACCTTCAAAATCATCATTCGAGTAGCCTGTTCACACACCTGCCTGGTTCATACCTGATACAACTTTCTTAATCCCTCAGAAATGACCCATCAACATAGTAGTGAATAAATAAACCAAAAGTTTCTTATAACAGATTTTTGCATTCATTTGCAAGTTCACTGAAAACTGAAAAATCAATCATAGAAAAAATATTTAAACCAAAATTGAGAGGAAAGGGAAGAATATAAGATGGTACACTCTTGATTAAATAAAACATAAAAGAGAAGAGATTTTTAAAAAACAAACTCTCCTCATTTGGCAAGAGCTGTTCCTCTGGTAGCATTGCATTCTCAACCAGAGAACTGCCAGTGGCTATTTGAAGAAGAAAAATAGGAAAAGGAGTTTTTAACAAGAAAAAAATAATATTTGTCAAAGACAGTTTATTAAAAAATATCATTTCTAGATGATTCCCTGGTACAGAGTAATAAAAATGATTTTAAAAATTAAATAGAAGCCTTGCAGACAAACATAAGACTTCTGTGAAGTCAGACTATCCAGAACCAGAGTTCACCTTCAGTCAAGGATATGAGCTGGAGGAAAATAAAAACCACTGAGAGAACATCAAAGCCCAGGGATAAACACTGAAAGTTTAACTGGAAGTTTGTTTACTGTATTAATGAATCGTAATAATCTCTGAATCTTGCTTATATTGATACCTCTCTGTGCTGGCAGTCTGCACCAGAACTTTCAAGTCAGAGAAAACAATAAACTTTGAAAATATTTTTATTTTCTTGAAACCCAAACAGGAACAAAGAGACAAGAATGACAAAAAGAGACTATATAGTCTAGCAGGAACCCAGATGCTTTTTTGCAAAAAGCATAATGGTTTTCTTGCAAAAGAGAGAAACAAGAAAGTGCAAAGTAATGGGTTAACATCTAGGGCAAGAACTGAGAGAACTTAAGGTCAAATAAACCTAGCCCATGGAGGTGGACAAAACCGTGCCCCACCCTCCTGTTCATATGTTGAAGCCTTAGCCCCCAACATGACTGTATTTGGGGATAAGGTCTGTGACGAAGTGATGATTTTAAATAAATGAGTAAATGAGGTCTTTAAATGTGGGGCCCTTATCCAATAGGATTGGTGGCCTTATAAAAAGATATTCTCCCTCTCTCTCTCTCTCTCCTGATTCCCCCTTACTGTCTCCCTCCTCCCTTCCTCTTTCTCTTCCACTGTGTGAGGACACCAGGAGAAGGTGGCCATCTACAAGTCAGAAAGACAGGTGTCACTAAATTGGCTGGCACCCTGATCTTGGACTTCCCAGCCTCCAGAACAATGAGAAATCCATTTCCATTGTTTATTCCATAGAGCCAATTGTACTTTGCTATGGCATTCTGATCTGACCAATGCATCTGGATAAATTGTTAACTAGCTTCTAGCCTTAAGAACACTGGAGTGGTTTGCCACTTCCTTCTCCAATGTGTAAAAGTGAAAAGTGAAAGTGAAGTCGCTCAGTGGTGTCTGACCCATAGCGACCCCCCGGACTGCAGCCTACCAGGCTCCTCCGTCCATGGGATTTTCTAGGCAGGAGTACTGGAGTGGCTTGCCATTGCCTTCTCCGTTAAGAAGGGAGAAATGAGAGATTCTTCGATCCATTTTTCAATAAATAAACCTTTGTAAAAGCTATATATTAGTCACCCTGTTAGGTGCTAGGGTTTCAACGATAAATCAAAAAACTAGGTACTCTATCTTTGGAAGTTCAGAGCCTATTTGGAGAAAAAGATACTATTTTAAAAATCACATGGCAAATAGATGGGGAAACAATGGAAACAGTGATACACTTTATTATTTGGGGCTCCAAAATCACTGCAGATGGTGACTGCAGCCATGAAATTAAAAGACGCTTGCTCCTTGGAGGAAAAGCCATGACCAACCTAGACAGTTTATTAAAAAGCACAGACATTACTTTGCCATCAAAAGTCTGTTTAGTCAAAGCTATGGTTTTTCCAGTAGTTGTGCACGTATATGAGAGTTGGACTATAAAGAAAGCCGAGCGCCGAAGAATTGATGCTTTTGAACTGTGTTGTTGGAGAAGACTCTTGAGAGTCCCTTGGACTGCAAGGAGATTCAACCAGTCCATCCTAAAGCAAATCAGTCCTGGGTATTCATTGGAAGGACTGATGCTGAAGCTGAAACTCAATACTTTGACCATCTGATGCGAAGATCTGACTCATTTGAAAAGACCCTGATGCTGGGAAAGATTGAAGGCGGAAGGAGAAGGGGACGGCAGAGGATGAGATGGTTGGATGGCATCACTGACTCAATGGACATGAGTTTGAGTAGGCTCCAGGAGTTGCGATGACAGGGAAGCCTGGCATGCTGCCATCCATGGAGTTGCAAAGAGTCACACATGACTGAGAGACTGAACTGAACTGAACTGTGAATCAAAACATGTGAAATAGCTTCTGATAAATTAAAAGTACTTCCTGTTTCAGGGAAAACAAAGATCCTTCTCTTCATGGGGAAGGAAGTAAAAATGATCTTAAATTCATCAATGATATCCTGCGGACTGAAGGACAGTGTGACCTATGAGACAGTCAGTAGCGACCGAAAAGGAGCCAAAAGCGAAATGGATTCCATCGTTTCATTGCTGTATCTGAGCTTCTTAACCAAAGTTGCCTGTATTGTTGCCATGGGAACAGATCTTAGGAGGAGAAATCAATGAGTAAAAAATGAGTGAGAACAATAATAATAAACTTGACTTGCCCCGCTCTCTGACCTATCTAGAACATGACTTAGTATTGCTGACAGAAGTGAGAGAAGAAATGAAGGATCCTACCCAAAGAGGAATCTACTTGGCCCAACGCTAGTAGGCCAGGCTATACAGTTCAGTGTAACTACCAGGTTAATAAATGTATCCTTGGAGCATTTTCCTCTCAGGGCCCAGTTATCTATGATTACAGGGAGTGGGGTGAAACCATGCAATGGTTTCTGCAGTGGATGAGGGAGATTTCACAAGGAAGAGGTGTCTGAGAAAGCAGTGATCCAAACCTAGTACAGTTTTACACAAAGACAGATGTGTGATCTTAGAGAATTTTCTATTCTGCCAAATAAAGATGAGAAATACAGCTCCAAACCATCATTCATTTATCCTGAGGTTTTATTTGCCTGTTCAAGTCCAGATAGTTAGGGATAATTGAAATTTGGATCAGTCCTTTAAACCTTATGTGAGATAGTTTCTTAGGTTCTTTGCTAAGATTTTGATGCAAGTAGGATAATTTACAAGGCACACAGCTAATGAGGTTTTCAGGCATAAAGTAAAAGTAGGCTGAGGAGATATAGATTGCCTTCATGCACTCAGTAATTCTGAATAGGAACAGGCCTGATTCTATCCCCCAGTATCCTCAGCTTCATCTTCTCCCAGTCCTGACCCTCCTGATATATTCTTTAAAATCATTTGCAAAGAAGTTTCTGTAGCTGATGGTTCATAGATCTACTTTAGAACATTAATTTACTTTTTATCAAGATCAGAACTATAGTTCCTTTTTTTTTCTTAAGTCAAAACAGTCCTTATTGGAGTCTCTAGAGTCTCTGAATCTGAAGCATCCAAAGAAACAAGTGGTCTGGAGAACACATGAAGTTTCCAGTTTTATTTGAAATTTATTTATTAAGACCAAAAAAACAGAAGTAAAATAGGGCCTTGTCTGAAAATGGACACCCAAGAATGCCAAGAGACTGAGACCATGTTCAATAAAGCAGAGTAGCAACCGAGCATGGCAAATCCATTCCACGGCCCACTCGTTTCTGTCTGCAGTTAACAGATTGAAAAAAATGAATGTTGTCTCAACCCAATGACCAAAAGATATTCACAAAGTCCCCTGGATTAGCATCAGTGTATTTAGTACTTGAAAAATAGACCACTAAGCTAAAGAAAATCAGCAAATGGAATGACATGGCAAACATGGATAGAAAGTGAGAATTTAATATATTTTGGGCCTGATTTCTTATTAACACTAAAATAATTCACTTCTTGTGAAAAGTCCTTGGCAGCCTACTAATGAGGATTAAAGAGAATCACCTGATCATTTCTATTAGATCAGCCCAGATGCCACTGCATTCGATACAGCCCTGATTCCCCATGCCCTCCCTTCTCTCAGGCAGGAAAAATGTGTAAATTAAAACCAAGCAGGCAACTAAAATTTCCTTGCCATATGGGTTGCTGAGCTTCTCCTATTATCCACTTAGAATATTATGAGGTTCATCCGTTAAAAGTGATATTTCATTAAGGCCTAGCTGATTCTTGTCATACTAGCTCTATCTGTGCCCTTTAGAAAAATCACTCTGAGCCTCTGACCTTCAGGGTTTTTACCTGAAAAATGTGGTAGATAGTGTCTAAATGTCCTTGAGCTCTTTAATTATGTAAAGGAAACATTTCAATCATAATAAAATACTGTGGTAAGTGGCAGGTAACATTTGCAGAGTGGACTTACTGCAAAAACCTTGTGAGAGGGTCATCTTGTTGTTCAGAGGTTCAGTTGTATCCAAATCTTTGCTTCTCCGAGGACTGCAGCACACCAGACTTCCCTGTCCTTCCCTATCTCCTACAGTTTACTCAAACGCATGTCCATTGAGTCAGTGATGCCATACAACCATCTCATCCTCTGCCACCCTCTGCTTCTTTTGCCTTGTCATTCTTATTTGACAGAGAGGACAGTGAGGTTAAGAGATATGAAGTTACTTATCCACAGTCGCACAGCTGGTCAGAGGAATAATCAGGACACAATTTATTTTATCTATTTCCATAGCCTACATTCCTAAGGAATAGGGAGTTGCTTAATGGAATTAGAGATACACTATAAAGCCTAAATTTGGATTTAGGCATGCAGAGGTGGTTAAAGGAACAGTTTCTAGTATTTCATCAACTTAATATGATTTAAAGTCAATTGGCTTTGGAAATAAGAATTCAATTCCACATTCAAGTTTCAGTTTTACAACAATGCTTTCCAGGAAAAGTAAAAGACAAAAGAAAGAAAAATGTATTTCTTCTCCTTTCACAAACCAACAACTAAAGTGGGAGATAGGAAATTAATGTACCGGGCATTGGATGAAGCATGGAAGTTTCTACAAAAGATACTATTCAGACAGCTAATTTCTAGAGTTTAAACTTTAGATTTAAACATCATCCACTCACTTGCATTTGGGTCATGGAAAAGGAGGAGAAAGAGAAATAGGTATATAGAACAGTCTTTGGGACTCTGTGGGAGAGGGTGAAGGTGGGATGATTGGGGAGAACGGCATTGTACTATGTATATTATCATATGTGAAATGAATCACCAGTCCAGGTTTGACGCATGATACAGGATGCTTGGGGCTGGTGCACGGGGATGACCTGGAGGGAGGATATGGGGAAGAGGGAGGTGGGAGGGGGGTTCAAGAAAGAGAACACATGTACACCCGGGGCGGATTCGTGTCAATGTATGGCAAAACCAACCAATATATTAATGTAAGGTAATTTGCCTTCAATAAAATAAATTTTTAAAAAAATGAGTTTAGTTTGTGGTTACTCAAGCTTTTTCTATGTGTTGCATGATTCTTACTGTCAGAATCTACTCTGGGCCAAACTTCTAATTTTTTTTTAAAATATTTACCAACATAGTGTCTCAAATGTTTTATTTATGTTGGCTTAGTTTTGTTGTTGTTGTTGTTTAAACAGCAGTAAGCAGTTACCTGTACTAACCCTAAAGAAGACAGTTTTGGAAATTAATTTCTAAGAATCACATATTGAATCACCATTCGGAGAAGGCAATGGCAACCCACTACAGTACTCTTGCCTGGAGAATTCCATGGACAGAGGAGCCTGGTGGGCTGCAGTCCATGGGGTCGCTAGAATCGGACAGGACTGAGTGACTTCACTTTCACTTTTCACTTTCATGCATTGGAGAAGGAAATGGCAACCCACTTCAGTATTCTTGCCTGGAGAATCCCAGGGACAGAGGAGCCTGTTGGACTGCCATCTATGGGGTCGCACAGAGTCGGACACGACTGACATGACTTAGCAGCAGCAGCAGCATGAATACCATTAACATTTGTAGTAATCTTTTTTTTTTTTTTTCTTCTCTTTGACTTCTCTGATTCTGAAAATGCAAAGGGGGAAAAAAAAAAGAGTGAGGTGCCAAGTGTGGACATTTCCTTTGTTTCTTCTCCAGAAAAAGGACTTCTAGGAGAGAAAAGGATATACTCAATAGAAATAGAATTATAGTTCTCATGCCACCTTTTCCCTTCAAAGAGAGGAATAGGGCTTGATGGCTAGTGAGCAACAAGAAAACAATGAAATTCCCTTTATATTTCCTTTTTAAATAAATTAATTTGGACAACAAAAGGAGATTTCATAGTAACAAGTTTAAGAGAAGACACATAAATCTTATCCTATAACTGTGAATGTTCCAGTTCTAAGACAAAATAAACATGTGCCACCCTGTCCTTCCCAGTGAACGCAACTATCTGTGGACACTAAAATGCAAACAAAGAAGGAACAATGAGGAAGGAATTGAGAATACAAAGTACAGATAATCTGGCAGTGAATCTGTATTTCTCTTTTCCTCCTATACTTCTCAGCCTACACCCAAAGGCAGTACACATCCCAGAACTATGCAGAGTGAAGACAGAAGGACCGCCAAGCTCATCCCTTCTCCCTCTGGTCTATGGGGATGGGGAGTCTGCAAAGAGTAAAAGAAATCCCGTTTTTTGTTTTTTTTTTCTTTTCCCTTCATCTCTGATTATGGGACACATAGCAGTGTAGGGACACTAAATCGCCAGTGTTCTAGCCTAAGGATCGAGAAGGAAGAAGAGACCTTGGACCTGGAATATGTTCTCAAAGGAGTGGAGGAGGGATCGCATAACACTGTGTATGTACTCATGCGCTCACCTGTGAGCCCATATATGTGTGGATCTGACTTTAAACAGGTATACTGAAGCCTTTGAGAAAAACCTACAGGGTAGATTACAACCTAGGTCTAAGAGTGGCCCCCGGGCTGCAGACATTTGGGGACAGACACAAATAGCACTGTAAAGGCTTTGAAAACAACTAACATTAAAACCAGAGTCCACAAAATGAAGTCTGAAACTTATGGTGAAAACCTATCAATAACTGGGCTAACTACTTACTGTAAAAATAACAACTATATTTTCCACAGGCTTTAAACAAGATCTACATTGTATAGCATAATATTCAAAATATTTAGTATATAATCTAAAAGTAATCAAGGTACAAAGAACCAGTGAAGTCTGACAAACTCTCAGGGGAAATGATAATTGATAGAAGCCAGCCCCAAATCTGCCATGATGTTACACTTAAGAGATGAAGACTTTAAAACATCTCTCCTAATCTATGAAAACTAAGGGAAAACACTTCTGAAACAATTGGAAAGATAGTCTCTAGAGAGATTAAGAGGTATATTTTTAAAATAATCATTTTAGAACTGGAAGCTACATAAGTGAAAAACAATAAACAAAATAAAATTATTCACTGGATGGGTTCAAGGATAAAATTTATGAGTCAGTAATCTTGAGGATAGATCAATAAAAATAATCTGATCAACAGGGGGAAAAGTTGAAAAACAAAAGATAAATAGCACCTCCAGTACCTGTTGGAGAATATAACAAAGTTCAAAATGTGGTATCCTATAGGTGCCAGAAAGGCAGGAAAAAGAGTGTGGTATAAAAAAAAATATATTGAAGAAATAACAGTGGAAATCATCCTGAATTGGTAAAATGTATAAATTTAGAAATTTGAGAATCTCAGCAAAATCTAACCAGAAAATACTCAAAGAACTACAGACCCAGATATGCTGCAATCAAACTGAAAACCAACGCTAAAAAACACCTTGGAAACAGGCAAAAAATTGACATAGTGTATATATATGTATATGTATATATATATGTATATATATATATATGTGAGGGCCTCCCAGGTGGTGCTAGTGATAAAAATTCCAGCTGCCAATACAGGAAGTATAAGAGACCTGGGTTCGATCCCTGGGTTGGGAAGATCCCCTGGAGGAGGGTATGGCAACCAACTCTGGTATTCTCGCCTAGAGTATCCCATGGACAAAGGAACCTGGTGGGCTATAGTCCATGGGGTCACAAAGAGTAGGACAGGACTGAAGCTACTTAGCACGCATGCACACATATATAGGAGAACAAGTATTTGAATTATTACTGATTTCTCAGTGTCAACTATAGAGACCAGAAGGTAATGGAACATTTATAAAGAGCTAGAATAAAAGAATGAGCAACATCAAATAATATATTTAGTTTAAACATTCTTTAGAATTGAAGACAAAATGAAAGCATCCTTATCTTCAGATGAAGGAAAACTAAGAAAAGTTTTTCACCAGCAAATCTAATATGAAAGAAATGCTAAAGCAAGTTCTTCCTAAAAAAGAAATGATACAAAAAGAAAAT
Source organism: Moschus berezovskii (assembly GCF_049115385.1). NCBI lineage: Eukaryota > Metazoa > Chordata > Mammalia > Artiodactyla > Moschidae > Moschus > Moschus berezovskii. Next base: position 72,713,489 of record NC_142470.1, on the reverse strand, counting down.
TTGGAACTGTTATAATGTAGGATATGCAGGAAAAACAACAGAAATGCTGAATATCTGGGTGGATATAATGGACTATCCACCTCTGTCTTAAATTCTTTAAAACATATACATCAAAAGAAAATGAAAATTGTGTTACTGTGTGTCAGAATGTGTGTGAATTACATATGTGTAATGCTGGATCATGGAAAAAGCAAGAGAGTTCCAGAAAACCATCTATTTCTGCTTCATTGACTATACCAAAGCCTTTGACTGTGTGGATCACAATAAACTGTGGAACATTCTGAAAGAGATGGGAATACCAGACCACATGACTTGCCTCTTGAGAAACCTGTATGCAGGTCAGGAAGCAACAGTTAGAACTGGACATGGAAAAACAGACTGGTTCCAAACAGGAAAAGGAGTACGTCAAGGCTGTATATTGTCACCCTGCTTATTTAACTTCTATGCAGAGTACATCATGAGGAACGCTGGGCTGGAAGAAGCACAAGCTGGAATCAAGATTGCTGGGAGAAATATCAATCACCTCAGCTATGCAGATGACACCACCCTTATGGCAGAAAGTGAAGAGGAACTCAAAAGCCTCTTGATGAAAGTCAAAGAGGAGAGTGAAAAAGTTGGCTTAAAGCTCAACATTCAGAAAACTAAGATCATGGCATCTGGTCTTATGACCAACCTAGATAGCATATTAAAAAGCAGAGACATTACTTTGCCAACAAAGGTTCATCTAGTCAAAACTATGGTTTTTCCAGTGGTCATGTATGGATGTGAGAGTTGGACTATGAAGAAAGCTGAGCGCCGAAGAATTGATGCTTTTGAACTGTGGTGCTGGAGAAGACTCTTGAGAGTCCCTTGGACTGCAAGGAGATCCAACCAGTCCATTCTAAAGGAGATCAATCCTGGGTGTTCATTGGAAGGACTGATGCTAAAGCTGAAACTCCAATACTTTGGCCACCTCATGAGACGAGTTGACTCACTGGAAAAGATTCTGATGCTGGGAGGGCAGAAGGAGAAGGGGACGACAGAGAATGAGATGGCTGGATGGCATCACCGACTCGATGTAGATGAGTCTGAGTGAACTCCGGGAGTGGGTGATGGACAGGGAGACCTGGCGTGCTGTGATTCATGGGGTCGCAAAGAGTCGGACATGACTGAGCGACTGAACTGAACTGAATTCATTACAACTAGAACTTAAAAGCGGAGAAGGCAATGGCACCACACTCCAGTACTCTTGCCTGAAAAATCCCATGGGCAGAGGAGCCTGGTGGGCTGCAGTCTATGAGGTCCGTAAGAGTCGGACACGACTGAGCGACTTCACTTTCACTTTTCATTTTCATGCATTGGAGAAGAAAGTGGCAACCCACTCTAGTGTTCTTGCCTGGAGAATCCCAGGGAGAGTGGAGCCTAGTGGGCTGCCGTCTATGGGGTCACACAGAGTCGGACACTACTGAAGCGACTTAGCAGCAGCAGCAGCAGAACTGAAAAGAGTAAAGAGACTTACCTGGTTTCAAGTTACCTACACAGTGGAGTGGGTTGCCATTTCCTGCTGCAGGGGATCTTCTCAACCCAGGGATCGAACCCAGGCCTTCTGCATTGCAGGCAGACTCTGTACCATTTACGTTACATTCCACTAGAAGTGGTAGATTATTAATTCTAATTAAATTCTGAAATGTTTAATACATGTCATAATCTATAGAGCAGTTGCCCTTAAAATAGCACAAAGATAATGCCCAAAAAAATCTCTGCAAATAAACCCTGCACCAAACAATGTTGCTTTTATGGCATAGTACTGTAATTTAAAAGTAAATAAGCACACACACATGCAAAGACCTTTGTGCTCCACAGGAATTTTAGGCTGAGGAAAAGTTCTATATCTTGAATATAATGGTAGTTATATCGGTAATTATTCAAAACGCATTGAACTGTACTCTTAAATGAATGCATTTTATTATATACTAATTATACTTCAATAAAATTGATTTTACAAATAAAAGCCAAAGAGTACATACCAAGAAGAAGATAGTGTGGCTCTAAACAGCACTTATAATTTCAGCCACATGAAAAATAATGCCTAAAATTATCATTTGTAAATAATTAGTTACTCAAATTTTGGGCATAATTTCAGCTATAACTATGTTATAGATTTTAGAAAATAAACACATAATAAATTATTTTGTACACTTTAGTAGAAACTCCAAAAGTGTACTTTATTTTTCTTAAATATGATTTCTTCCAGGTAGGAATGTTAGGTACATTCAGAAGTGTTTGAGTGTCTTTGCTGTTCAGTCACTCAGTTGTGTGTCACTCAGCTTTGTCTCAGTTTGAGACCTTATGGATTGCAGCACGCCAGGCTTCCCTACCCTTCACTACATCCCTGAGTTTGCTCAAATTCAGGTCCACTCATCCATCCGTCTGTCTCATCCTTTGTCATCCCCTTCTCCTCCTGCCTTCAATCTTTCGCAGAATCAAGGTCTTTTCCAATGAGTTGGCTCTTTGCATCAGGTGGCAAAGTATTGGAGTTTCAGCTTCAGCATTAGTCCTTCCAATGTATATTTAGGGTTGATTTCTTTTAAGATTGACAGGTTTGATCTCCTTGCTGTCCAAGAGACTCTCAAGAGTCTTCTCTAGCACCACAGTTTGAAAGTATCAATTCTTCAGTCCTCAGCTTTCCACTCCAGTACTATTGCCTAGAAAATCCCATGGATAGAGGAGGCTGGTTGGCTGTAGTCCGTGGGGTCGCTAAGGGTAGGACACGACTGAGCGACTTCACTTTCACTTTTCACTTTCACACATTGGAGAAGGAAATGGCAACCCACTCCAGTGTTCTTGCCTGGAGAATCCCAGGGACGGGGGAGCCTGGTGGGCTTCCGTCTATGGGGTCGCACAGAGTCGGACACGACTGAAGTGACTTGGCAGCAGCAGCAGCTCACATCCATACATGACTACTGGAAAAACAATAGCTTTGACTATACCAACCTTTGTTGGCAAAATGATAACTCTGCTTTTTAATATGCTGTCTAAGTTGATCATAGATTTTCTTCCAAGGAGCAAATGTCTTTTAATTTCATGGCTGGAGTCACCACCCACACTGATTTTGGAGCCCTAGAAAAGTCTGTCACTGTTTCCATTGTTTCCCTATCTATTTGCCATGAAATGATGGGACCGGATGCTGTGATCTTCATTTTTTGAATGAGTTTTAAACCACCTTTTTCGCTCTCCTCTTTCAGTTTCATCAAGAGGCTCTTTAGTTCCTCTTCTCTTTCGGGTATAATAGTGGTGTCATCTACATATCTAAGGTTATTGATATTTCTCCAGGTAATCTTGATTCCAGCTTGAGCTTCATCCAGCCTGGCATTTCCCATGATTTACTCTGCATATGAGTAGAATAAGCAGGGTGACAACATACTGCCTTGATGTACTCCTTTCCCAATTTGGAACCAGTCTGTTCTTTCATGTCTGGTTCTAACTGTTGCTTCTTGACCTGCATACAGGTTTCTCAGAAGGTCAGTAGGCGATCTGGTATCCCCATCTCTTGAAGAATTTTCCACAGTTTGTTGTGTGATCCACATAGTCAAAGGCTTTAGCATATAGTCAATGAAGGAGAAATAGAAGTTTTTCTGGAATCCCCTTGATTTATCTATGATCCAACGGATGTTGGCAATTTAATCTCTGGTTCCTCTGCCTTTCCTAAATCCAATTTGTACATCTGAAAACCCTCTGTTCATGTACTGCTTGAAGGATTTTGAGCATTACTTTGCTAGCATGTGAAATGAGTGCAGTTTGTAATAGTTTGAACATCCTTTAGTATTGCCCCTCTTTGAGATGGGAATGAAAACTGAACTTTTCCAGTCCTGTGGCCACTGCTGAATTTTCCAAATTTGCTGGCATATTGAGTGCAGTACTTTCACAGCATCATCTTTTAGGATTTGAAATAGCTCAGCTGGAATTCCATCACCTCCACTAGCTTTGATGTCTGGCTCTAGGTGAGTGATCACATTATTGTGGTGTTTGAGTGTCTATGAGCTGCAAAACACAATATTTTGAGTGATCTGCAAAGTATTAAAATCGGTGCTTTTTTTCTTTTTCTTTTTTTTGGTTTTAATGTATTTATTTTAATTGGAGGCTAATTACTTTACAATATTGTAGTGGTTTTTGCCATACATTGACATACCATGGCTAATTCATGTCAATGAATGGTAAAATTGGGGCTTAAAAAGCCTACAGTTAACTTGAGATTCATGCCATATGCACATTGGACATAAAAATAGCAAATATTAAATAACAAATGAACTGAGTGGTATAGGCAGTAAGTATATAATAGTGTTATTTAGGAAGGAAAAATCAACAGTCAGTAATGAGTTTAGAATGGCTGAACCAGAAAGTCTCCACAGAGATATGTGTATACACGTCCAGTGCCAATGACTACATCAGGTGTTTTCAGGCTCTGGGAACAACTGACTGAGTGAACATACAAACTTTCCAAAAATGAAAGAAAAGGAAAGGAATCTCACTTTGAGTTTAGCAAAAGGAATCAAAATAATGACATTCAATCCAGCCAAAGCATATCCATGTGGTTAGAAATTGAAACATACATGCCATTAACTAAAGGTGATAACAACAAAAAATAAAAGTTTTTTTATTGGGTTTTATTCTGTTACTTACTTTAGTACCTCAGGGACTAAAAGATTTTATTTTTTTATCATATTTCCTGGAAAAACAAAAAAACAAAAAACCTCTTTTCTAATGCTGCAATGCATAATGCAAGTGATGGAGATTATTTCAGCTTTATTTTACTCTCATGCACTACAAAACAATTTCACAATATTAGAAAATGAATAATTTATTTAGTGTAAATGTACACGCCTCTTCTTAGAGTGATGCTGACACTTTCACTTATTTTAAGGGAAAATGTTTATAAAATAAATCTTCATGGATATCTGTAGACCATAGACTTTTTTATTGCTTTTTCTTAACTGACAAAATCTCTTCATCCATCAGCTTACTTTTAAAAATAACATATTGTAATATAATATTCCTTGTAAAATTTTTTAAAGTAGTGTAATAAGAATAAAGGGTAAATTATGTTAAGAATTTCTGTGGGAGGACATCGTTCCTTCCACAAAATAGAATCCTTCTTTACCACTTAGTTTCTAAACATATTGAGAAATAAAGCAGAGTGACTTTTTGAGGCCAAAATACTACTTCTTTTACTTTAATGCTAAGTTAAATGCCATAGGTTAGTTCTAAGAATGAAATTGACTCCTAACACCAAATTCCCAAATTAGGTAGACATCCACCCAGTGTCTGTCATGGTCAGAGGGCAGAGAAACTGCCTCTGAGAAAAACAACTTGTACTTCTAAGAGTAGCTTACTTCAATTAATTCTAAGAGACATCACTAGTTATTAAAGAAATGCAAATCAAAACAACAATGAGGCATCACCTCACAACAGTCAGAATGGTCATCATCAAAAAATCAATAAGCAATAAATGCTGGAGAGGATGTGGAGAAAAGGGGACCCTTCTGAACTGTTGGTGGGAATGTAAATTGATACAGCCACTCTGGAGGACGGTATGGGGATTCCGTAAAAAAACTAGGAATATAACTAACATTGTTGTTTAGTTGCTAAGTTGTGTTTGACTCTTACAACCCCATGGACTGCAGCACGCCAGGCTCCTCAGTCTTTCATTATATCCCTGGAGTTTGCTAAAATTCATGCATATTTAGTTCACTCAGTTGTGTCCGACTCTTTGTGACCCTTTGTACTTCAGCCAGCCAGGCTCCTCTGTCCATGGGATTTTTCAGGCAAGAATATTGAAGTGACTTGCCATTTTCTCCTCTAGGTTATCTTCCCAACCCAGGGATTGAACTCATGTCTCCTGTGTCTACTGCATTGCAGGCAGATTCTTCACCCACTGAGTCATCAGGGAAGCCCCAAACTACCATATGACCCACTAATCCCACTACTGGGGATATATTCTGAGAAGACTGTAATTGAAAAGGACACAGTATCCCAATGTTCATAGAAATACTATTTACAATAGCTAGGACATGGAAGCAGCCTAGATGTCCATCAACAGATGAATGGATAAAGAAGATGTGGTACATATATACAATGGACTATTATTCAGCCACAAGAAGGAACGAACTTGAGTCAGTTCTAGTGACATGGATGAATCTAGAGCCTGTTATACAGAGTGAAATGTCAGAAAAACAAATATTGGACATTAATATGGAATCTAGAAAAATGGCATTGATGAACCTATTTGCAGGGAAGGAATGGAGACACAGTTATAGAGAATGGACACAGTGGGGGAAGGAAAGAGTGGGACAAGTGGAGAAAGTAGCATCGACATATATACGCTACCATGTATAGAAGTGATAGCTGGGGAGAAGTTGCTGTATAACACAGGGAGCCCAGCCTGGCACTCTGTGATGACATAGAGGTGTGGGTTGAGGGGAGGGGAGGGAGGCTCAAGAGGGAGGTGATTTGTGTATAATTATGACTGATTTGCATTGTTGAAAGGCAGAAACCAACACAACATTGTAAAGCAATTTTCCCCCAATTGAAAAGTAAATTAAAAAAAAAAATTCTAAGAGGAAGAAGTAGTAGATCTAAGCTGAGCAAATAAACAGCAGATCAACATATTTTTCCTTCCCAATTTTATCAGTCAGTTACATTATTCCACTGCCTGTGGATTGAAGTCAGTCAAAGGAAAGTCAGATTCTGAGTTTCTTTCACAGAAGGAAACATGAAGAGAGAGAATTAAGTGTTCCATATAAAATCTCCTCTCTTTTTTCTTCAAAACCCTTAAACTTTTTCAGAAAGCCTGTAGTCAGACAGGAATGTGGCTGCCCTTTTAGGGAGAGGGGACCAGTAGTTTATGAGAGAAATCTTGCCCCCACCTTCATTAGATTGCCTCTCCATTGTCAACTACTGCTTTTTGGGAATCCTCCTAGGACCACTGGTAGTCATTTCAGATACTGATAAAATTGATGGGAGAAATACATTATCTAGATCAGCTCCAAGGCCACTTTGTACCCAATAAGAAAAATTCATTTCCTATTTAGTTTGCGATCCCAAATTACAACCAACCACAGTATCCACATAGCATTCCAGAAATTCTTAAAGAACATTAAACATATTCAAATAATTAAAATATCCACAAAATAGGGACATCTCAATGTGAATAAAAAAACATTCTCCCATTATCAAAATCCAAGAGAGAATGGTTAATTCCTCTTGAAAGTTAAAATCCCCAAATATTAATATCCGTTAATATCTGAACTCAAGTTATTTTGCTTATTTGAATGTAAAATCCAAACCTCCAAATTTTTAAGTTAAAGTCAAAACATCAAATTTTTCAAGCAAAATATTGACCACTTGGAATTGGGGGTTTTAAAACACAGTCTTAGAAGAGGAGCGTTGTTCCTTTTGGGTCATAACTGCAGTGTCAATTCTTTGATATATTTCATTTTAAATATCGCAGTGAGTGAATGAGCTAAATGCCTATAAAAGCACTGACTCCACAATCAGGGTATTGAGAAATGAAGCCACACCCAGGCCCCAGAGCCGTTTGTCTGGCAAAATAATGATCCCAGAATCCAGTACTTAGTGTTGAAAAGGCCACAGTGAAGGGAAGTGTAGGGCTTGACACAATGCTTCGCTGAGATGCCAGTCATATGCCGATGCCAAAATGTCTAGAATCCAGCCTGGGGAATGTAAAATGACTGGAGAGACCAGACGCCCCCTCCATCGGAAGTGGACCGCCTCCGCCGCCCGGGCTCCGAGGAGCCAGCAACCGCCTGTCTGCCGGAGCTCTGCGAGAGTTACCGTGCCTCTCCATGACCTACTACTTTGACCGTGACGCTGTGGCTTAGAGGAACTTTGCCAGCATTTTCTTCACCAGTCCCTTGAAGAGAGAGAACATGCTGAAAAACCGTTGAAGAGACGGCCGAATCTTCCTTCAGGATCTGGAGCACTGAGACTGGGGCGGAGTCTGCATTAGAAACTAGTGTGAATCAGTCACTCCTGGAACTGCACGAACTGGCCACAGACCAAAACGACACCCAAACTGTGACTTCTTTGAGATCTGCGACCTGAAGGCGCAGGGAGATGAAAGCCAGCAAAGAATCGAATGGCCTCGTCACTAACCTGCATGAAACGAATGTGCCCCCTCCCTGCCCCGCCCCCAGGCTCCTCTAGTCCCCCTCGCCCCACCTCCCATCCTGCTCCCATCCAGCCCAGCTCCTGCCCCCGCCTTGGATCCTGGCTTGGACAAGTGTCCATGACAAACACACCCTTAAATCCTAGAGTGGCTTCCCTGTAGTCTTCGGGTTACCCTCTGTGGTCACTAGATCAGTGTGTGTTTTTCAGGTTTATATTCTCCCTTTGTGTTGTAAGAATATCTACTTATGTTCTGTCATTTGTACCATTTCTTCAAGTGAAATAATTTAATACCCCTTCCCAACTAATTGAGAAAAAAAAAAAATCTCCCAAAATGTGATTTATTTTGCCTCTGTGTATATACCAAATTTGGGGAAAGCAGAAGGAGAAGGGAGCCCATCTTTCCCTAAAAATATGCAGTGTATATTTCTCAAATTTCTTCAGTTCAGTTCAGTTCAGTTCAGTCACTCAGTCGTGACCGACTCTTTGCGACCCCATGAATCACAGCACGCCAGGCTTCCCTGGCCACATGATTTTTTGAATTCTGGTACTTGAGTGTGAAGTAAATCTAATGACATACTATTTTTTAATTTATTACCATTCTTTTTCTCTATTCTTTTCTTTCCTTTTCAGTTATTGTCACTACCCCTTGTGACTGATACTTAAACCTAAGCTTTTTCATCATATCTTCACATTTGGTTTAACTGTCATCACTCTAAGCAATTATAGAAATTACAGAAGCTTGTCCTTAGGAAAGTGGTTATCAAAGTACAGTCCCCAGATGAGCAGCATCGGTATCACTGGGAATTTGCTAGAAATGCAAATTATTGGCCTAACAGGAGCATCTGAATCAGAAACTTTGAAGGTAAAGCTTGACAATCTGTAGGTTAACAAGTCCTCCAGATAATTCTAGTGCCATGCTGAAGTTTTAGAATCATTGCCCTCTTCTAGGTGGGGTTGGCAAACTTTTCCATAAAAAGTCAATGGGTCATATGATCTCACCATGCTACTTAACTCTGGAATGTGGAGGGAAAGATATCTTGGACTAATGGGTATGGTTTGTCCCAATAAAACACTATTCATAAAATTAGCTGGCAGTCCAATTTGGCCTGTTGGCTATAGTGTGATACCTCCGCCTTAGAGAAAAGCAAGACTTCTCCCTTAAGTCCCTCAGCACACTATCTTTCTTCTACTTTTCAATCCCCTGTACCTGTGAAACATGTTCTGTCAGGGCACTGGCATACCACCTATGATAACTTAATCGTCTTGAAATATGTACACTGATTCTTTGAGAATTAGTCATTCATATATATACATATATGTATATATACATATGTATATAAACTCCATTAAAGATAAAATTAATTCCTCCAATAACATCGCCTTATCTCTGAATAGGTGATAAAATCTGGAGCAGTTATCTTAACAATGCCTTTCTGCCTGGCACTAGGACTTTAACTTCTGAGAACTGTAAATCATAGAACTATCGAAACTTGTCTTAATATTTCAATGCAGCAAATATTTTATGCCCACCAATACCAAGGAAACATGTCAAGATTCTGTTCTTCCTGTGATATAATCTTTGCCACAGATAGTTCAGTTACAAAAAGCCCAGTCTGTGAATTAAACTGTGATCACATGCACCTGTTAAAGGCCCACAGAGGCCACTTGGGCATAGCGAAGTTTTGCCTAGTCAACTTTGTGATTATTCCCATGTACCTGTGGTAAAGATACACATATGAGCCATGTGGCTCTGCTGGGATTCTCTTGCTTTTGTCAGGACCTTTTGTTTCCTTGCTTAAGACCTCCAAAACCTTAAAAAATTAAGCCAGCCATGCAATGTGAGGCCAAGCCATAGCAGCTAAAAATTGATTATAAGCCTCTAAAAGCTCTTAAGGTCAGAATGAATGGTGGCAAATGAAAGTCCACGGCTAAAGAGACAGTTATCATCCCATCAAAATCTTCTCTAATGTACTCTTTGCATCAGAAATCTACTCTTTATTTAATTCTCAATCCTATAGCCAGTGAACCAAATGTTAACACTTTTTAGGAGACTTAGCTTCCTTCTTCCTTTCTCAAGTTCTGAACACACCGGAAATTAATAAAAGAGGGTAGCTATCAACTTTATTCCCTAGTGGCTCAGTGGTAAAGAACTTGCCAGCCAATGCAGGAGACCCAGGTCCAATCCCTGGGTCAGGAAGATCCCTGCAGAAGGAAGTGGCAACCTGCTCCAGTATTCTTGCCTGGGAAGTCCTATGGACAGAAGATCCTGGTGGGCTACAGTCCATTGGGTCCCAAAGGAATCAGACATGACTTAGCGACTAAAACAAACAACGTCAACTTTATTGCTTATAAATGCTTAGTTAGAAAAATTAGCTTAGGTATAGGAATCTAGAGGGCTAACATAGAACTCCAGAGGGGGCTGAAGTTAAACAGTCTTGATACTGGAGAAGACTGGAAGACCATGATACCTGGGAAGGTCTTCCTTTTCTCACACTTTCCCACTGAGATAGTCTTCCCTGGTGGAGCAAGAGGTTAGGTGTTACCTTCAGTCAGTTCTAAAACAGAAGGTCACTGCTGAACTAAGCATAATCTATTAATTCCTCCCAAATTTACCCAATAGTTAAATCATGCCATGTCAATGAATAGAGAATAGAAAGAGATTGTAACAGTTGAACTCTGTCTACACTGGGAAATATATATATACATATATATGTGTATATATATATATATATATACATATATATATATATGATGTGTTTATATATATACACATACGTTTATATAATAATGGAAATTACTCATTTTAACAGAACTTAGGAGAGGAATATGTATGTCAGACACTGTTCATTGTCAACCCACAATTATTCCCATCCTCTAATTCCTTCCTATGAAATGAACCCTGATTTTACAGGTAGGATGAGGAGATGCCTTGATCTCAAAAAGGAAAGCTTTTACATAGGCTTGAAAGGATGTTTCAAATCAATCCCAATAATCCTATTATGGACTTATTGAAAATGGTCTAGGGATGGACAAAAATCTAGACAATAAAATGAGGTTTTTTGTTTGTTTGTTTTGTTTTGCTGAGGGCTTCCATTCCCTGATAAAAATAAAGACTTCAATGAAAAAGGTTTTGCTTCTCATCTTTCTTAATGTGTCTTTCTGGCAGGCCACCAATCATATTTCAAAAAGAAGGACAGAATCCGAGATTTTAAGCTGAATCATGCCTGGAATGATTAACAAGCATCTTAGTAAGTTTTCTGTTTCTTGTACCCAAAACATTCCTGATACAGATGAAAGCAATATATTCAACTACTTGACCTCTTTGTTTCATTTAATATCCAATAAACTTAGTGACTTACAAATCCATTATCAAATTGTGTGTCTTGAAACATATCAAGTTGAGACAATTTGAACCTCTTCATTTGAAATATGAAATTTTAAATTTCGTATAAATTGAGGCATAATTTAAATATAATGAAATTCCCTGATGCTAAATGTATAGTTAGATGAGTTTTTGGACCCATACCCTTAACAAAATATAGAATTTTGTCATCACCTCTAGGAAATTCCATCATGTACATTACTGTTCATTCTCAGCCCTGTACCCAGAGGCAATCACTGTTCTTATTTTAGTTTTAGCTATTTTAAAATTTCATATAGAAGAAATCATTTAGTCTGTACTCTTCTGTGTCTGTATTTCTTCAAGCAGCATGTTTTTAAGATTCATCCATGTTGTATGCATCGACATTTGTGAGAAGCACTGATATATATAAATATACCACAATTTGTTTTATACATTTACCTACTGATTTTTTTTTTCTTTGCAACTATTTGACTAAAGCATTGTATGAGAGTTTTGGTTATTCCATATCTTTTCCAACATTTGGTATTATCACTCACTTTAATATTGTTCATTCTGGAGGTGGTGCAGTGACATTTCCTTGTTATTTTAATATGCATTTCTCAGATGACAAATCATGTTGAGCATTTTTTCATGTGTTTATTGGCCACCTGTAAATCTCCCCTGGTGAAGAGTCAGTTCAATTCTTTGCTTATTTTAATTGGGTTGTGTGTCTTACTGTTGATTTGAAACCATTATTTATATAGTCTGCAAATGAGTTCTCTTTCAGTTATACGTATGATTAATATTTTCTCCCAGTCTACGACTGGTCTGTTCCTTTCTTAATAATGCTTTGTTTGATGAGCAAAACTTTAATTTTGATCATTAGCATTTTATCAGTTACTTTTTCTTCTCCCAGTTATTACTCTCTGCTTTATTGAAGAAACCTTTGTTAACCACATGCCATGAAGTTATTCTCTTATGCTTGTTCCCAGAAGATTGATACCTTTAGCTTATTCATTTGGGTCACTGATTCCATCCCAAATTAATGTTTTTGTGTGGTGCAAGGTAGATATCACAGGATATAGATATGTAGTTGTTCAAGTATCATTTGTTGAAGAGAATTCCTTCCCTTTCCTCACTAAATCATTTTCATACCTTTGCCTAAAATCAATTAATTGAAAGTAAAAGTCACTCAGTCGTGTGCAACTCTTTGCAACCCCATGGACTATACAGTCCATGGGATTCTCCAGGCCAGAATACTGGAGTGGGAAGCCTTTCCCTTCTCTAGGGGATCTTCCCAACCCAGGGATCAAACCTGGGTCTCCCACATTGCAGGCAGATTCTTTACCAGCTGAGTCACCAGGGAAGCTCAATTAAAAATCAATTAATTTGATATGTCTAAATTTATTTTTTGCTTCCCTATTTTGTTCCATTTATCTCTTTGTTACTTTTACATCAACAATATTCTATCTTAATTAGCATAGTTTTATAATACTTTTTGAAATCAGATAATGTAGATCATCCAACCTTGATATTGCTTTTCAAGTTTGGTTTTTTTTACACTATACATGTTTTTTGTATTTCCATATATCTTTCGGAATTAGCTTGTTCATTTCTATCCATAAAAAGTGTTCTGAGTTTCTTATTGGGATTGAATAATATCTGTAAATCAATTTGGAGACTATTGACTTTTATCAATTTTGAATTTTGCAAACTATAAATATGATAAACCTCTCTGTTTACATTTATTTAATATATCTTAGAAGCAGTATTTTGTAGTTTTCAGTGAAGAAGTTTGTACAACTTAGACTAAATTTATCTTTGCACATTTTATGATTTTCCATGCTACTCTAAATCATATTGATTTCATCATTTAAACTGTTACTCATATATAAAAGGGCAACTGATCTTTGTGACATTGACATTTATTCCTTAAAGTTGTTAAATTCATTGCTTAATTTTAGTAGTTTTGTCTCTATTTTTGGTAGATTACTTAAGATTTTCTACAGAGAAAATCATGTTGTCTGCATGTAGAATTGGTTTTACTTCTCTCTTTCTCATCTCTATACCTTGTATTTATTTTACCTGCCATGTACCACCAGAGCTCCTGGGGGATGAAATGGCAACCCACTCCAGTATTCTTGCCAGAAAAATCCCATGGACAGAGGAGTCTGGTGGGTTACAGTCCATAGTGTCACACAAGAGTTGGACATGACTGAGCCACTGAATGCCCACAGAACCTCCAATGCAAGGATGAATAAAAGTGATACTGGCCAATATTCATTGTTTGCAAATTTTCCAATTTTAGAGAAAAACTTTATATTTTTCACCATTAAATTTAATGTTACCACAAAATTCTCCATAGATCCCCTATTTCATTTTGTGGAAATTCACTTACATTTCTAGTTTGTCAAGCGTATGTATCATAAAGTGTATCTATTGAGATAAGCTTTGTTTTATGTTCGACAAATACTTCCCTTAGAATAGATGTGAGGAAAAGAAATTCAGCTTTATTATTTGTCTGCTATATTTCAGTAGGTTTTATTTTTACTAAATTGAGTTTGGGGAACTCTTGCATTTAAACGGAACTAGATGGATAAATTAAAAGCTTAAGACTTGGAGTAGCCAAATAAAATCCAAATGAATAAAGCAGAGTAGTGAAATACTGACAGTGTAAGTGGAACAGCTGGCTAATCTTTGAAACAACTAATATTCTCAATGTCAAATTGAAGTCACCAATAGTTAATTATTCATTACTTTATGTATTTGCTCAAGAAAAATCTGTCAGATACTTGGTACACTTTAGGAATAAACAGATGTATTTGTGCATGCATGTACATACACACAGAGGAAAGATTGCCAGACTCAGCATCAAAAGGATAACAATAACCATCACTAGATAGTTATGGCTTATATCATAGGGTATGGCTTATTTTCTTCTCTAAATAATTGTATTTGCGATTTTAATTTAAAAGATGTCTTATTTCTACAAACTTGAAGAGAGTTATGATTTTTAAATCATTCTAAGATGAAGATAGTAGAGCCTGTGAATCTTAACAGTACTCATCTGTGATAGCAGTTCATATGGTAACAGTCTGGTAAATTGCCATGGGTGAATGCGTAATCTCTTTAGTCCCTAATTCATTGTCATCAGGGGCAATATGCATCATGTTTGTGCTGGATATTGCACAATAGTTTTGTGTTTGTTTGTTTTTTTGCTTTATACAATTATATCTATGTCAGCATATAACAAAAACAGAATGGAAGTGTCTGTTTCTAATGCCCAACTCAGTTTCACTACACATTTAACAATAGCTTTATCCAGTTTTATACATCCCTGAGCCAAATGGATTCTTAGTAGGAAAAGTCACAATGTTCATTACTAACATCTGACTTTTCTAAACAGATTCTTCTTTATTCCTTAGACCCTACTCATCAGCTCAGTTTATTGGATCTAATGATAGTATCAGAAGCACCAAGAATGTGTGGCAACTATTAATTCCTTCAACAAGAAGTTAATATTTTCCTGGCAATAGTCTAAGCCTTGTGGATATACTAGTGAACAGCATAGACAAGACTCTTGCTTCCACAGTTACCATTCTAGTAAAAGGGAGGAGATAGGAAATAAAAGAATAAGCGGAAGTGCTAAAAAGAAAATTAAACTCTTGCCAGGAAGTACTGTCCATTCTAGGCAGGGTGATTAGGAAAGGAATGAGTAGTAAACTTTAAGCTAAATGAAAAGACCCAAGCATAGAAAAACCTGGGTAAAAGAAACATTAAGTGTTAATACATAATCTCTGAGGTGGTAAAGAGCTCAGTGCGTCACAACACAGAAAGAAGGGCTGGTGAGGTTAAAACATAAAGGGCAGGAACAGGATGAAATGTGATTTAAGAGGTAGACAAGGATGGCCCTTGAATGAATGATGAAATTACTACAGATCATGACTAATCACTTCTTTCCCTTTCTAACTTTTAAGATTCTTTATGGAAGAGATCCCTCTCACTCTTCTAAATGTGTTAGTCACTTAGTCATGTCCAACTCTTTGTAACCCTCTGGACTACCCTGCCAGACTCCTCTGTCCATGGAATTCTCCAGGCAAGAACATTGAAGTGGGTAGCCGTTTCCTTCTCCAGGGGATCTTCCCGACCCAGAGATCAAACCTAGGTCTCCTGCATTGCAAGCAGATTCTTTACCATCTAAACCATCAGGGAAGTCCTGGGAGTAATTACACAATGGAACAAAAAATGATAAAGGGTTGTATTAATTCTTAGGTGACTTAGAAATAACGAAAGAACAAATAGTATTTTTGAATTCCATATGTTTGTTTCATTTCTCTCTGCTCTTGTTTTTAGACTGCACTCTATTGGATCATGACTGAGTTTTTTTAATTTCTACATCTTCAATATCTTCATCAGTTAAATGTAAATAGTAATCCCTGTAAGACCAACTGCACAGCCATGCTGTGAGGTTTTAGTGAGATAATGGATGTGAAAGAACTTTAAAGATCTGGAAGCGCTAAGACTATAGTGAGGAAATGGAATTTAAGTGGAAAATACTAATCTATATTTGAAATAGGAACTGCAGTTCTTTCTCTTTCCCATTGTTAGGAGACCATTCAAGCTATCAGTGAAATTACCACATGTATTAGTTTCCTGTTGCTGCTGTGACAGATTATTGCCAGTTTAGTGGCTTAAAACAACACAACACAAATTTATTTTCTAATAATTCTGAAGGTTAGAAGTCCAAAATAGATCTCCCCAAACTAAGATCACTTGTGTACACAGTGGGAGAAGGTGAGGGTGCGATGAACTGAGAAAGTTGCATTGCTGTATACGCTTCCCTGGTGGCTCAGGTGGTAAAGAATCTGCCTGCAATGCAGGTGACCCAGATTTGATTCCTGGGTTGGGAAGATCCCCTGGAGGAGGGCATGGCATCCCACCCCAGTATTCTTGCCTAGAGAATCCACACGGACAGAGGAGCATGGCAGGCTATAGTCCATGGGGTTGCAAAGAGTTGGACACGACTTGACATATAAACACTATCATGTGTAAATAGTGGGGAGTTGCTAAATAAGGCAGGGAGCCCAGCTGGTCTCTGTGATGACATATAAGGGAGGAAAGGTGGGGAGGGGCGGGTTTGTTTAATGCACCAAACAAACAAACAAAAAAGGAAAATAAAATAAAATCACTGTGTTGACAGGGCCACATTCCTTCTGGAGGCCATAAAGGGAAAGTTAATTCCTCCCCTTTTCCAGCTTGCAGAGACTGCCTGCCTTTAACTCATGAGGCTATTCCTCCATCTTCAAAGCAAGCAACGTTGGGGTGAATCTTTCCTACAAAACTATCTCTCTGGTATCCTCTCTTCTGTAAGTCTTCTTGTGAGGACATCTGACCCACCCAGATAATCCAGGGTCAGTATTCCATTTCAAAATCAGTCAATTAGCAACCTTAATTCTATTAACAGCTCTAATAGGATTTCTTCCTTTCTCTGTAGTCTATCTACAATTTTGGGGATTAATATGTAGAAATCTTTGGTGGACCATTATTCTGCATGTCACACCACTTTAGAATGGTTAATTAAGGAATTCTTAAATAGGCAATCACAGATAATATACTGAGGGTTTTAAAGTTGGAGTGAGATTGTAGTTAAGGTTTGGGTGCTTAAGGCAAGAGAGTATTTGATGTAAGCCTGACACATTGACACAAGGAAAGAATATGTCTCAAGGGAAAAAGGAAACAGGTCTCCATAGGTTCTAGCTCAATCTATAAAGGAATAGCATAAACCTTCTAGTGCTTAGGTCCACCTAAGAAAGGACATATAAAGTAAGACTAGAGAAACCTAGGTTCCAACAATCAGAGGTTTATTTTCACAGCATTTTCAGTACAAATTTCTTTTAGACAATTGCTCTCTAGCTTGAACTCTGTCTAGCTCTCTTGTTTTATAAATATCTTCGTATTTAGTCAAGAACTCTTTCTGCCAGCTTTTATTTAATAGTTCATTGTAAGAAAAATGATTTTGGACCAAAATATCTGCAGTTGCTTAGCCTCTGTTAACATGTAGTCGTGACAAAGAAACCATCTAAATGACAAAACTGTGACAGACCAGGAACTTAAGTGTAATATGTGGTCTGTGAATAACCAAAATTTATTAAAATCACCAGCACCAGTGTTAATCATGAACACACTACCCGCAGGGCTTTCTATATTAGACAATGAAGACAAATAGTTATGAGACATGGTTTTTGCTCTCAAAGGCCTGACAAGCTCTTTGGGGTAACAGGATCCATACATAAAATGATAAGTAAAAATGAAGGGCAAAATGCCAAGAGAGTGGTTAACGCAATGAGTGCTACAGAATTTCAGAGAAGGAAAAAAACAAGTGAAAGAACATTTATTGCAGGCTTTATGGAGCTTGAATTCAGTTTGTCTTATGCAAGTGTAGAGAAGTAAGTAGATCATTACAGACAAGGAAGGTATAGTTATAAGAGCAAAGTTGAATAGGTAAAATCATACATAACTTTTCTGAGGGACAATGGGAAATCTATCTTGACTGGTGCAGGTGATGTGTGTGGAGACTAGGAAGAGGTACTTGAACTTGGACTGCACAAGACTCTATGTCAAGATGATTGTTGAGCCTTAAAGCTTAGACAAGAGGAGGGAGTTTTCATTAAGGGGATATCAGTGTGAAGAACCAGTTCAGAAAGAAAACTAGCAGAATTCATTAGTGATGAGATACTATTTTGCTGTTTCTGATTATATCATTATCTCTAGCTCTACTTCAGCATCTATACTTGAGTCTGCACCTACAAACATACATATGTTTGTATAATTTTACCTATTTCCCCTTTTAAAAAATAACCCATTTGCTTTGAAGAACAATGCTGTTTTGTCTTTATGAAGCTGAACTATGGCAACAATGAGGTAATAAAATAAAATACTGCTCTTCAATGTGTTTGTATTTTGTGTAATATTGGCTGCAGTTGAAATCTGTAAACAACGCCTTCTTAAGCTGACTGCTTTCCTGAAGAAAACAAATACTTCTTCAGTGAATACATTTCAGTGAACGCTTGTCTCTGGGGAACAAGCAGAAACCATATCCTTAGTACCAGGTTTCAATTGGCTAGCTGACACACTCGAATCCTCTGAATTAATGTCCTCGCCATCTTCCTAATACTGATGCAGTTGTGTAGATATTTGAGTGTGGGTTTTAATACCACAAAATATCTTCAGCTCTGGTGGTTTGGCTCCATCAAAGAAAGGGATGTGGCTCAAAGAAATGAATTCAAGAATCAATCTAATACTCATAGTGGTTGAAAACACAACCTAAAAGTTAATGTATATTGTGAATAAACAAACAAGGGGTGAAAAAATTCTAAAGCAATTCTGTTGCCTCTGAGTCTGTCTGCCTTCAAACTGGAGGACAATAGTTGTTCTCACCAGTTCTGATGCTAAAAATATGTACAAAAAATTAAAGAAGCAGTAAGTACACTAATGAAAATAGTAAAATAAGAGACTTCATTTTTAGTTCACAATGAAAGTACTTATGGTTTACACCTATAGATAAAATATATATTTTAAATAATCTACACAGGTCATTTTCTATGCCTAAAATTATCAAAATAGACCTGTGGATTACAGTGACAATTTCCCAGTTGTCATTTATGAATGAGAAAAACAAAAAACATTCACAGAGAAAGTCAATGACTCACCAAGTTCATATAGTTGTTTGATAAAATTATATTAAAATAGGTAAGCCCACGGATTTAATTTTAACATATCTCTGTAGGATTACTTTCTCAGTCTCTTTCTAGCCAGGAAATGTTCTAACTTAACCTCACCAAATCTCACTTTCTTCATATCCAAAGTGGGAATAATACTTAATATATAAATTTTGGCAATGATTTAATGAGATAATGAATGCAAAGTGTTCAGCACAGTATCAGATACCTAATGATCACTCAGTTCATGAAGATATTTTGGTCTGCTGTTGCTATGTAACAAAATACCCCAAATCCATTAACTTCAGTTCAGTTCAGTTCAGTTCAGTCGCTCAGTCGTGTCCGACTCTCCGCGACCCCATGAATCACAGCACGCCAGGCCTCCCTGTCCATCACCAACTCCCGGAGTTCACTCAAACTCATGTCCACAGAGTCGGTGATGCCATCCAGCCATCTCATTCTCCGTCGTCCCCTTCTCCTCCCGCCCCCAACCTTTCCCAGCATCAGAGTCTTTTCCAGTGAGTCAACTCGTCTCATGAGGTGGCCAAAGTATTGGAGTTTCAGCTTTAGCATCAGTCCCTCCAATGAACATCCAGGATTGATCTCCTTTAGAATGGACTGGTTGGATCTCCTTGCAGTATAACTTACAGCAACAAAATTCACTTATTATACCTCAGGTGTCTGTAAATTGACTGTGATTACCTGGGTGCTTCTGTTCAGTTTCCTCAAGCTTTGATAAAATTGCTTGCTCAGCTAATGACTGACAGGTAATGATAGTGTGTTAGCATGAAGCTTTTCTGGGGCCATCATCATCTCAGCTCCCCTCCATGTGATCTCTCTGTGTCATCTGGGCTTCTCTCTGCATGGTGAGAGAGAAAATATTAATATTGTACAAAAGCAAAACTGAGGATCTCTAAGGCCAAGTCCTTGAAATTAAACAAAATCATTCTCTTCACATTTTCTTGGTCAAATAAAGTCATTAGGTCAGCCAGATTCAAGAGAAGGAAAGAATAAACTATCCCTCCTACTGAGAAGTGTGGCAAACAATTTATAGTCACTTTTAATGTAACATAGTTTTCCCTCTGGCTACAAATTATTTATATCTTTCCCACAGACAAACATACATACACCGCCATATCAGTTTCCTAGGGCTGCCATAAAAAATACCACTAACTGGGTGACTTAAATCAGTAGGAATTTGTTGTCTCACAGTAGTTCTAGAGGCCAGGAGAAAAATTCGTTTTGAGCAGGACCATGGTGCTTCTGAAACCTAAGGAGAAGTATCCTGCCTTGCTTCTTCTGGCTCTTGAAGTTGAAATCCTTAGTGTTCTTTGACTTCCAGATGCTTCCCTGTAATCTCTGTCTCCATTATCACATGGCCATGTTCTCCCTCTTGCGTCTCTTCATACCAGTCACATTCGGTTATGGAGCCACGCACCCTACTCCACTGTGACCCCATCTTAACTAATTCCATTTACAACATTATTTCCAAAAAGATTATATTTCTGAGGTACTGGTAGTTAAGACTTCAACATAACTTTAGGAGGACACAGTACAACTCATAACACGATCCTGCATGTAACAGAACATTGCCTTCAACATGTGATTCCATTCCAACATAGAGGATTTTATATATCAGGCCCAGACACCTGCAGTTTGTGTCCTTAGGTGTCACTCCACGAACATGGTTCTAGTCATTCTGAAGACCTGGAAAATAAATGGACATTATTCCACCCACCCATTTGCAACATATTCAGTGCACAGGAAGCAGATAGGGACAGGAAAACCACAGTAGTCACTTCAGACAACAGTCACATCAAACAAGGGAAGATGGGAGGCCCAGAATAGTCACTAGGTCATATAGATTGTGAAACATAAGTGGGCATTTGCCATCAATCTCTCCTGCTTTGGGGAAAGGAAACGATCCTCAATCAGGGCTTGTTTTATTTACTGAGGGTAATTTTATTCACTGAGGGTATGTCTCCCTGGGTCTTGGCTCCATCCTCCGTGTCATGTGTGCAGCTATGTAAGAGTCTCAGCATTTTCCCTTTTGTCTTGATTTTCCTGTCAGTTTTAGTGTACCATCTCCTCAAAAAGACTGTGTGTGTTCTATAAATGAACTTTGACCCACTTCATGAGGCAAAGCCATACCTACAAATATCAGCTTTGCTACAGTGACTTCTCTTTATGGACTATGAATCAAGAGTGCAGTGAGATAACATCCAAGTCTGAGATGCCCTTTAGCTGAGATGGAGTCTCTGATCCTCTGCCTTAAATATTACCAAAGTCTTATAGACCCACCTGGGGTGTGATCTTGATCTTGTGGCCATAATTTACTGGCACTACTTGTTTTTTTGTTTGTTTTTTGTTCTTTTTTTTTTTTTTGAGGAACTTGCTGCCTAGAGATACTGTCCTGGAATCTCTATGTTTCCTTTACATTCTGTCTGAAAATTATATAATTCTTTATCTGTCTTCCTGTGATTATCATAAACAGCTGAAAGTTAGGACTTTTAAAATTCTACTTCAAAATCTTTTTCACTAGATCCAAAGCTAATTCAGTACATTTTCTTTTTTGAAAATTTTAAATGTATTCGTTTTTTAATTTAAGGATCTTTGCTTTTTACAGAATTGTGTTGGTTTCTGTCAAACATCAACATGAATCAGCTATAGGTATACATATGTCCCCTCTGTGTAGTCACATGAAACGTTTTTCCATTGGTACATACTATTTCACTATGGATTGAAAATAGAAAAGTGAAATAATTATCTACCTAATTTGTTTTCATAAACTGATATGGGAAAATGATGGATTGATACTTAATCTAAATGCCCAGTTTTTAAATAAAAATGATGTCAAGTAAAATTCCTCCTCTATAAACTGATCCTGTGATCTGGGTTATTTTCTTTAAATTATCCTTTATTTGTTAATAAAAACTGTTGGATGATACTGGAAGAATTGGGCACTTTCAAGGATAGCAATGTTAAAGAGGACATTATAGTAAAAACCTATGAAACATATTAATCATGCCATTTCAAGAGTAAAATGTTAGGAATAAACCAAATTTAACATATTGGTGCATGTATTCAAATATATGCTAGGTAGCCATTTTAAAACTATAACTCTAAATCTAAGAAGCTCTGAGAATCAGTTATGTTTGGTAAGTTTAAAAAAGATAGAATATAAAATTTTATATTCATTGATTATGGAAATTTTTTAAATCTATGGGAAAATAGATTAGAAAAGATCATAAAATTTAGAGAGCAAGGAACTTATTTTTTATTTATTTTTAATTTTTATTTTATATTGAATAGTAATTAACAATGTTATATTAGTTTCAGGTGTACGGCAGAGTGAGTCAGTCATACGTATACATGCATCTGTTCTTTTTCAAATTCTTTTCCCACTTAGGTTATTAAAGAACAGAGTTCCTGTGCTATACAGTGGGTCCTCCTTAGTGTTTACCTGTTTTATATATAGTAGTATGTACAAGTCAATCCCAAACTCCCAATCTACCCATCCCCTCTCCACCCTTCCTCCATGGTAACCAGAAGTTCATTCTCTACGTCTGTGAGTCAGTTTTTGTTTTGTAAATAAGTTCATCTGTATCATTTTTTTCATGTTCCACATGAGGCTTCCCTGGTGGCTCAGAGGTTAAAGCGTCTGCCTCCAATGCGGGAGACCCGGGTTCGATCCCTGGGTCGGGAAGGTCCCCTGGAGAAGGAAATGGTAACCCACTCCAGTATTCTTGCCTGGAGAATCCCATGGACGGAGAAGCCTGGTAGGCTACCGTCCACGGGGTCGCAAAGAGTCGGACATGACTGAGTGACTTTACTTACTTGCATATAAGTGATATCATATGATATTTGTCTCTCTGTCTGACTTACTTCCCTTAGTATGATAATATCCAGTTCCTTCCATGTTACTGCAAATGGCACTATTTCATTCTTTTTAATGTCTGAATAATGTTCCATTTTATATATGTACCAGATGTTCTTTATCCATTCATCTGTTGATGGACATTTAGGTTGCTACCATGTCTTGGCTATTGTAAACAGCTCTGCAGTGAACATTAGGGTGCATTTATCCTTTTGAACCATATTTTTCTCTGGATATATGCCCAGTAGTGGGATTGCTGGATCATACGATACCTCTGTTTTTAGATTTTTAAGGAACTTCCATACTGTTCTGCACAGTAGCTGTACCAGTTTACATTCCCACCAACACTGTAGGAAGGTTCCCTTCTCTCCACATTGGAACATTGTTATATTTACTTCTTAAAGGCACTATTTCTCACTTATTGAAGTAACATAAACTTTAAAACATTAAGATTATTAGAATCTTATAAAATAAAATTTTCAGAGATTATGTGAATTGAAAAAATTTAATAGAAAGCTACAAAGAGGTTCCATATAAAGATATAATATGATATATGATAAATGGATATCACAAAATACTGTGAAGAAAACACAGGTAGCTTTTGGTATTAAAATTAAGAATTTTTGAAGTTCAAAAATGTAAGAATTATGTATAATGCAGATAGTCAAATCACAAATATATTTTGAACTTTTGATGAATTCAGTGTAGAATTTATTTCTTAAGTATTTTAGGAATACATCTTTCCCTGAATTTTGTGTATCACAGTATTTATACTATTTTCTTCTTTATGGCTTAGAAATTTGCCATCACTTTAAGAGATTCCAGTATTGTGGGATATAATTTTTCTGGTCTAGAGACATAAACTAGATAACCTGTCTTAATTGTTTTTTTCTAAACTCAACTTTATTTTCTTCCTAATCATGTTTGTTCTACTCTTAACATTTTTCTATTTAATTAAAAAATGTAATGTATCACCAATAGAGTTTAGGTGAAAATTGAACTCTTTTGTTTTTTTGTTTCTGGTGTGGTCATTGTTCATGAATTTGGGGTTTTAATTTTTTTCATTGTTTGAATCATATTTTTAATAATCAAAAGGCATTGGTTTGTATAATGAGTAATCATAAAATAAACCTTTCTTTGTAGTTTCTGAACTTCCTACAAAGATTATGACACTAATAATAAGATTTTTTTAAACTTATTGAAGAACACCATGGGGTATTGTTCAGTTACTGAATGATTATAAGTTATTGTCTAAAAGTTGGATATGCACTATGGTTACAACTCTATAAAATAATGTAGGGTATAGACAAGATCTTTAAGAAAGTATTTTGGGTATGACTGTTCTTATCCCAGAATTGGCAACTAGTGGTAAGTAATAAGAGGGGATAAATTCTCAACATTTATAGTTCAGTCTAAATGTTTATCTCGAGTTTATTAGTAAGTTGCTCAGCAGATTCTGTAATCCCAATCATTGCCTAGCCAATTCTTTCCTAGTTTCTCCAAAAATACTGGAAAGCAGGAGGAGAGGCATAGATGGAGTTTTAGGACATATGATCTTCTTAAGAGAAATCCCCTTCACCCCAGTTGGAGGGACCTGCAAAATGAGAAGGCACATTTTCCCTACCTAGAGGGCAGGTCACTGAGGGTAGATTTATAGGCCCATCTTAGAGCTGCTCTTGGCATAGACATGGGAGTAGAGTGATTCATGGTGATACTATATTGGGAAAACTTGTCAAGTGTTCCCAGAAGTTTAGGGTCATATGTAGGAAACAGGAAGAATAAAAGAAAGCAGGCCCCAGCAAGGGCTACAAAAGAAATTTATAATTATTGATAAACTGGATGCTATAAGACATGAGACTCTTAGAACAAGTCCAGAGAGGGAACAGTTCATAGTCTTGAAAACAAGGTATGATCCTGGGGTTGGAAAGCCAACCCCAGACTGTTTCTCAACTGGCATCTCAGAGTCACATGTTTTACATATCTGGTGGAAAAACTATATATAAGAATATTAGTCTTAGTTATTGATTTGTTATTGATTACTGTTTCTTAGTTACCCAGTGGTTAATGATCACTTTGTTCTTTGGCCCTGAAGGCCACATGAGTTATAGCTTAGCTCCCCACATATTCTTTCCTTGACAGCTGAAAGTATAATAAAGCTGGCTTGGGTTCAGTTTCGGAACCTTCACCTTGGAGCAGAGTTGGTCTCCTGATCCTCGCTTTTCACTGAATTCTTGTATCTTGTTTCTCATTCTCCTGCCATATCGTGCTTTTGGAAACCCTGCTTGTTGAGCCGGTCTTGACAGTCATACATGAAGAAAGAAGGTGGAATCTCTTACCCACCTGGATGTTTCTAAGTACGGGAGGCTTGAGGGAGTAGACCTCTGCCTTAGGGCCTGTAAGAGACTATAGTATAGTGGACCTAGGGAAAAGTGTCTCCCATTTCCGTTAAAGGACATACAAGAGGAACGCACTGATCTCTGGTTCCAGATAAAGGAGGATTAAGTTTGGAGAGATGAAGGTAATACAGTAGGCATTGTTGGATCTACAACAAAATATGCCACCCTGTAGTCCATACCATGATTTGAGGCTTGAATATGGTTGTCAGATAATGATTAAATTTCCTAATTCCATTTGTAATAGCCAAGTAACTAAGGTCATATCAATAATTGTAAGTCAAAGTGATGTACACTTCTGCCTCACTTCCTTGAGAGGAAATTTCTGAGACTAGTCCTTGATTTGTCTCCCTCTCTGATGGTAGTATGACAGTGTCCAGGAACACATGAACCTGAATCAGAGCTACCTTGTAACACCCACACTAGACCATACTGGACCAGTGTGCAAGGGGGAAGTAAATTTTTGTTTTGTGTGAACTATTAATTTTTTTTAACTAGAGCACTTTTTATAGCATATCTTCGCTAATCCAGATAGCATAAACTTTGGTCTAAAAATTTGATAGGATAACTGGACTACCAGCAGGACATAGAGACAATATAACTAGCTACTCAAATAGATAGGTATTTTGGTGCATCTAGCAAAGTGAAGCCACCTATGAAAACAAATGACAGATACGCATGTTCTTTTGAACAGTGAAATATTCTTTTGACTCTAATTGATAAGATTGTTGTAAACTATCTGAAACTCTTAACTTGACCCACTCCACAATGTTATGGAGAATTCCAGGAACAGAGTAGGGAGAAGAATGAAAATCTCCAGGGAGTATACCAATCATTAAACTGAGATTTTGGGTTTGCAGAGCCAAGACATAGCTATGGGGGAATGCCAGCGAAGAGCATTAAAGAAACATTAGTCTGACTTATAATAAGAGTTTCCATCCAAATCCATCTACCAAATCAAGTGAATCTGCAATAAATATAAGACAACATGCAGCAGTCTCTCTCCAGGGAAATCTGGCATATTCCCACCAGACAGGATTGTTCTGCACAGCAGCCCTTTTACAGGAAGGATGACAACTTGTCTGTCTCTGCCTGCTGGGATCAGATCAGCATGTCAGCTGTGCTACCAGTCAGGGCTCCTCTTCATACTAACTAAGGTGACAGTTTGCCATAAGGAAAAATTCTCTCAGCCAGACCATCCAAGAACAGGGCACTAAGAATAAGTTCAGACAACAGAAATAAGATAGGAAATTTCTCAAAACATGTACTATAGGAGACTTTTAAAACTCAAAGTTCCAAAAAACATATCATGTCAAGGTTCTTTAGTAACAAGATATCCTTAGTAAAAGTATTAATTTATCTAGGAATAATTTGTGTTCTTATTACTTAGTGTCTCAGACTGTAAAGAATGAACCTGCAGTGCAGGAGACCTGGGTTCAATGCCTGGTTTGGGAAGATCCCCTGGAGAAGGGAATGGCAACTCACTCCAGTAGTCGTGTCTAGAGAGTCCATGGACAGAAGAACTTGGTGGTCTACCATCTATGGGATCACAAAGAGTTGGACATAACTAAGTGGCTAGTACTACTTTCATACTTAGTCAGAGATAGTGAGCCAGAAATTGAACTAACTTAACTGTCTGAAGCCTTACAGGTTTGAATTTGTTTCATACCTTCAGTCATGTCTCATATGTTAATTTTTTTGTCTCATTTTTGTCTCATATGTTAATTTTTTGTCTCATTTTTGTCTATTTTTGTCTCATATGTTAATAAAAATAATAGTTCAGTTCAGTTCAGTTCAGTTCAGTCGCTCAGTCGTGTCCGACTCTCCGCGACCCCATGAATCACAGCACGCCAGGCCTCCCTGTCCATCACCAACTCCCGGAGTACACTCAAACTCATGTCCACAGAGTCGGTGATGCCATCCAGCCATCTCATTCTCCGTCGTCCCCTTCTCCTCCCGCCCCCAACCTTTCCCAGCATCAGAGTCTTTTCCAGTGAGTCAACTCGTCTCATGAGGTGGCCAAAGTATTGGAGTTTCAGCTTTAGCATCAGTCCCTCCAATGAACATCCAGGATTGATCTCCTTTAGAATGGACTGGTTGGATCTCCTTGCAGTATAAGGGACTCTCAAGAGTCTTCTCCAACACCACAGTTCAAAAGCATCGATTCTTCGGCGATCAGCTTTCTTCACAGTCCAACTCTCACATCCATACATGACCACGGGAAAAACCATTGCCTTGACTAGACGGACCTTGGTCAGCAAAGTAATGTCTCTGCTTTTTAATATACTATCAAGGTTGGTCATAACTTTCCTTCCAAGGAGCAAGCGTCTTTTAATTTCATGGCTGCAATCAGCATCTGCAGTGATTTTGGAGCCCAAAAAAACAAAGTCTGACACTGTTTCCACTGTTTTTCCATCTATTTCCCATGAAGTGATGGGACCAGATGCCATGATCTTTGTTTTCTGAATGTTGAGCTTCAAGCCAACCTTTTCACTCTCCTCTTTCACTTTCATCAAGAGGCTTTTGAGTTCCTCTTCACTTTCTGCCATAAGGGTAGTGTCATCTGCATATCTGAGGTTATTGATATTTCTCCCAGCAATCTTGATTCCAGCTTGTGCTTCTTCCAGCCCAGCGTTCCTCATGATGTACTCTGCATATAAGTTAAATAAGCAAGGTGACAATATACAACCTTGACGCACTCCTTTTCCTATTTGGAACCAGTCTGTTGTTCCATGACCGGTTCTAACTGTTGCTTCCTGACCTGCATACAGGTTTCTCAAGAGGCAGGTCAGGTGGTCTGGGATTCCCATCTCTTTCAGAATGTTCCACAGTTTATTGTGATCCACACAGTCAAAGGCTTTGGCATAGTCAATGAAGCAGAAATAGATGTTTTTCTGAAACTCTCTTGCTTTCTCCATGATCCAGCGGATGTTGGCAATTTGATCTCTGGTGCCTCTGCCTTTTCTAAAACCTGCTTGAACATCTGGGAGTTCACGGTTTACATACTGCTGAAGCCTGGCTTGGAGAATTTTGAGCATGACTTTACTAGCGTGTGAGATGAGTGCAATTGTGCGGTAGTTTGAGCATTCTTTGGCATTGCCTTTCTTTGGGATTGGAATGAAGACTGACCTCTTCCAGTCCTGTGGCCACCGCTGAGTTTTCCAAATCTGCTGGCATATTGAGTGCAGCACTTTCACAGCATCATCTTTCAAGACTTGAAATAGCTCAACTGGAATTCCATCACCACCACTAGCTTTGTTCGTAGTGATGCTTTCCAAGGCCCACTTGACTTCACATTCCAAGATGTCTGGCTCTAGGTCAGTGATCACATTATCGTGACTATCTTGGTCGTGAAGATCTTTTTTGTACAGTTCTTCTGTGTATTCCTGCCACCTCTTCTTAATATCTTCTGCTTCTGTTAGGTCCATACCATTTCTGTCCTTTATCGAGCCCATCTTTGCATGAAAAGTTCCCTTGGAATCTCTAATTTTCTTGAAGAGGTCTCTTGTTTTTCCTATTCTGTTGTTTTCCTCTATTTCTTTGCATTGATCACTGAGGAAGGCTTTCTTATCTCTCCTTGCTATTCTTTGGAACTCTGCATTCAGATGCTTATATCTTTCCTTTTCTCCTTTGCTTTTCGCCTCTCTTCTTTTTACAGCTATTTGTAAGGCCTCCTCAGACAGCCATTTCGCTCTTTTGCATTTCTTTTCCATGGGGATGGTCTTGGTCCCTGTCTCCTGTACAATGTCACGAACCTCCGTCCAGAGTTCATCAGGCACTCTATCAATCAGATCTAGTCCCTTAAATCTATTTCTCACTTCCACTGCATAATCATAAGGGATTTGATTGAGGTCATATCTGAATGGTCTAGTGGTTTTCCCTACTTTCTTCAATTTAAGTCTGAACTTCGCAATAAGGAGTTCATGATCTGAGCCACAGTCAGCTCCTGGTCTTGTTTTTAAAAATAATAGTAGTCGTGGTTATTACGATCTTTGGGAATAAAAGAAATGTGATGCTATTGAAATGTGATGGATGGTTCAATTGGTTCTTTACAGTATTCACATCCACAGAATGGTTCCCCTCGTGAGTATCCTGAGAATAATACATTTTAAGTTTTCTAAATTCAACATTTTAATAAAACATTAGTATTGTCATATAGTGTTTGCCAATACCCAAAAGTCCTGTCCTTTTGTTCAATATTTCAGTGAATAAAATTAAAAAACACTATGGACCCAGGTAAATAATTCATTTATGAGGAAACCAGATTACAATGATATACTTCCCCTAACACTGGTACAAATGTATTAGATGATGTTTCTATGTAGATTCTTAATTTGCTACAGAGAAGTACACATCCATATGAATTTGAACGAACATCACTACTCGGTTTTGGGTGTTTTTATTGTGTTTTGTTTTTCGTAATCTTAGATGAGAAGTTTGTCTTGTGCAAGAGCAAACACCACTCTCCCTCAAGTAATATAAATAGAAAATCATCCATCATGTATATTTTTCCGTAAGTAATATTATAAGGCAAAACCAGCTTTGCTAAGATACTGGATCCACTGGGTTCTGAGAATCTATCAGTGTCCCCCTCCCCAAAACACTGAGTTGAGTTCTTATTAAGTGAGGATGTGAGCAAAAAGTACAGCTCAGTCTGAAACACAGCACCCCAAAGATTACATATTAGGAAGGTAACATTTCATTCTGGAGAACTCTATAAGTATGTGTTATTTTGTTTCTATATGTTAGCACTGTTACTAAAGAAAATAAGAAACAAGATCAGACTTCTCCAAAACTGAAACAAAAATCTTCAAAGGATGATTTGACAATCTATAAGGTTATAATATTTTACATGCATTTATATTATCCTTAATTGCATATCTTCTCCTTATCTGTCACTTGATAATGTTAAAGCATTCAGGATGTGTGAGCTTTGAGGACTAAACTGGAGGAGAAAAAAGAAAATAAAATAAGTGCCAGCACATCAACAAGAAAAAGGAACTTAAAATTGCCTGTATTTTTCCTCATTCAAGTTTTGAAGATGTAAATATGATAAACATTTCTGCTCTTAATCTTTCATCTTAAATTTTTAGACAAACCTTAGTATGTACCACTGGTTAACATATTTTTAAGATTTTCTTTCTTTCTTTTTTTTTAACTGAAGTAAATTTTGTTCATTTTGAAAAACATTAAAAATAAAAAAGTAATATATAAAGTATATACCACCTCTTAACACAATTGTCCACTCAGTTAAAACAGAATCTTTTCTGCTTCTACTGCTTTTCTAGAGGAGCATTTTTCCTACCCCAGTCTTCTGTCCTCTTTCTAGGCCTTCCTGCACTCCAGCTCAGAAGCAGAATGATTGGAAGAATAATAGGAAGAGTAAGTTGGCATATTTGCCTCTTGTCTTCTCACCTCAGGTATTGCTACCCGTCTTGGGGGTGGTTAGGGAAGCTTCCCACATGTGGGCAAACCTGCTGAATTGTGGGGTTCAGTTCACAGTTCCAAGGACACTGACACTAAGCCATACCCCGACACTTGGTTATTATCAACACGAAAAGAGCTGCCATCGACAGTTCCCAGTTTTGTTTCTCAACTTGTTTAAGACTATAGGGGTGCCATTTATCTGATCTCCTAAGAGACCTGAACTCTTCTGCTTTTTGTTTTGTTTTTTTTTTTAATAATAGAGACACCTTAAAAAGTAACATAAAAAGCATACATTCTGATCATTGTAGCCCAGAATCTTGTAATTAGTCCTGCTCTTCATATGAATTGGTAAACTATTTTTAAGCTTTTCAGACTATATAGTCTTTTTCACAACTAATCACCTCTGTTTTTTTAGTGAGAAACTAGTCACAGACAATATTTAAATCAATGGATATTGCTGTGTTTCAATAAAAATTTATAGGGATAGGTGACCTCCAGATTTGGCTTATGGCCAAATTCAGATTCTTAGATAAGCTGTCCCTCTGTTCCTGAATTTTCATTTTTCTTTTTTTTTTTTTTTTGAGTCATATTATTTTTAATGAAGTAGCTGAATGAAATGTAATATATGAGGTCTAAGAGATTATATTCCATTCCATTGGAATTGATAATGTTAAAGCATTCAGGATGTGTGAGTTTTGAGGACTAAAATGGAGGAGAAAAAAAGAAAATAAAATAAGTGCCAGCACATCAACAAGAAAAAGGAACTTAAAATTGCCTGTATTTTTCCTCATTCAAGTTTTGAAGATGTAAATATGACTAAGCATTTCTGCTCTTAATGTTTCATCTATTAATAAAGGTAATTTAAAAAGGTAATTCCATTCCATTACCTTCCATGCAAGGTCTTTTCACTTCAAGAAAAGTGAAATAAGCTAATTAAGGCTGTAAATTTCTTTTATAAATAGTTTGAAGGGAGTCTGGGCAGAGACTGGGAGCTATCAAAGAAAAATTTCTCTGGACAGTGTTAAATAGGCAAGGAAGATTTTCAAGACTATTGCAATAGAGGAGAAAGAGTGAACTCAATGCCACCAATATAAAAGGCAGAAGGATTTTAAAGTGCTTGGTGAGCTAGTAGGAAACTACTGAAGGACATTAATGGAAAAGCTGATCAATGGGATGGGTTGGACACATTGAGTTATTACTAAGTTTGCAAATGTTTTTCTCTATGATTAAGCCATCTGTGGTTTCTAACTGCTGCCTATTGAAGTTAGATTTCTACCCTCCTACAGACACTAAGAGCTAAGGCTCTATCTTTCTTGATGTTTATACTTCAAAGGGATAGCTACCAGGTTGTTCAGAAAGACATTCCTGGGTTATAAAACTGATATGAGCCTAGAAGATTTATATACACTTCAAAGGGGGATCAGGAAAGAATTTGCAATTACAACTTTTTAAAAGTAAATGCTCTAAAAAAAGGAGGTAAAGGCCTAGACTTAGCAAGAACCCTGTCTAAAGTTTGTGTATGCATGCTAAGTTGCTTCAGTTGTGTCCAACTGCAGTTGTGTCCAACTCTTTGAGACTCTATGAACTGTAGCCCACCAGGTTCCTCTGTCCATGGGATTCTCCAGGCAAGAATACTGGAGTGAGTTGCCATATCCTTCTCCAAGGGATCTCCCCAACGCAGGGATTTAACCCCCGTCTCTTCCATCGCCTGCATTGGCAGGCAGGTTCTTTACCACTAGCACAACCTGGGAAGCCCAAAATTTAGTTTAGTTAAGCTAAAGGAAGCCTTAATCCTGTCTTGGCCAGAACTGATCAATACCACCTGTATACTTAAATTTCTTTTACCTCAGAGGAAGTTATTAAAGATTTTTTACTATATACATAACTACCAATAGTGAGATTTTATATTTATCATGTAAACAAAAATTCAACCAATACCTTTTACATTTATTTCTGACAAAATCCAAAAAATTGATATTATCATCTCCATTTTACAAAGGAAGAAATTGAGAATGATTTGGAAACATCCCAAAACTACAGAGATAAAAAGTGGAAGAATCAAAGTTTTAACCCAGATCTAATTATATGTTTTCTCTCTTTACTATACCAGGCTGTTTCTCAAAGGAAGAAAAAAAAAAAAAATCCTTGGGTTCATCTAGAAAACAAAGAAAAATAGTACTCATGGCATGGTAAAATCAATATTTCCCAACTATTCTGAGAAGAATTTAGAGTTGTTATGGAAATAATAGATCTATTTTAGAGCTCAGTTTCTCAACCATGGTACTATTGATATTTTGGTTAGACACTTCTTAGTTATGGGAGCTATCCTGTCCTATGCACTGTAATATGTTTAGCAGGGTCACTAACTTCCCCCAACCAGATGCCAATAGCACTCCCAAGTTGTGACAACCAACATATATCATTAACAGCATGGGGCAAAATATCCCCTGTTGGGAATCACTGATTTAGAGGAATGTTCTTGTAAAATATTTTTAGCAATGGAACTCTTTGAACAAAGAAATATTTTATGGAACATCCATTTTTTAATTGAATAAAATGAGGGGGGTTCCCTAGGAGACAGAGCTCTATCAACATGACTTTGTCCTTCCCTCCCTTCATCAGCTTCCTGAGATGTTTACATCAATCCTAGAATTTCAATATGACTGTGTAGAAACAGCTGTTCAAATAGAATTTACATCTTTCTCTTGAGACATTGCCAACACGGTTGGTCTACAAAACATTCTATGTACTCTTCATCTCATTAAACATAGATGTGCCATTTGCACTTTTGGCAAGGTAGATAAGTAGAGCTATTATCAGGTTTTTTTGTTTTTGTTTTTAAAACCTCATTCAGACCAGCAAAACAATTCCAACTGTTCAGGTAAATGGCTGTTATATGCACTTGGGTGAACTGAGCAACTCATTTGCCACAGAGCTATCTCCAATAGTGATGCTTGCAGCTTGCAGTTGGAGAAGGCAATGGCACCCCACTCCAGTACTCTTGCCTCGAAAATCCCATGGACGGAGGAGCCTGGTAGGCTGCAGTCCATGGGGTCGCTCAGAGTCGGACATGACTGAGCAACTTCACTTTCACTTTCACGCATTGGAGAAGGAAATGGCAACCCACTGCAGTGTTCTTGCCTGGGGAATCCCAGGGACGGGGGAGCCTGGAGGGCTGCCGTCTATGGGGTCACACAGAGTCGGGCACAACTGAAGCGACTTAGCAGCAGCAGCAGTAACAACTTGCAGTTGATCTGGTTCACATTTCATTGATAGTAAAATGGATCCTTGGCTTAGCTGGTCCCAATCTTGGTCTGAAGGTTATAAGCATTCTAAAGGGAACATTTCTTTGTGGTTATTGTTCTATAATGACTTTTTCTTTTGTTACAATTGAAATATTCTATCACTCTAACTTTTACAATTGGGAAAAATTTATAGTGTAGGTTAGTCCCGATGGAGAGTATGTTTTCCACTTCACCAGATCTTCAGGCATATCTAAATTAAATTTCATACTTTCTGGCTAAAGTCCAAAAGGTCAAAACATTTGGCATTTGACCAATTTTTTTCCAAAGTTTATTCACATTACTAGACCCAGGTTAAATGTCTCTGCTGTAAAATTAAATTATTTAAATGTACTTTGTACAGACCAGAGAGTGAGTATTATAAGGACACAGATCACCTCTGTGAATTTTGAGCATTACTTTGCTAGCATGTGAGATGAGTACAATTGTGCCATAGCTTGAACATTCTTTGGCATTGCCTTTCTTTGGGATTGGAATGAAAACTGACCTTTTCCAGTCCTGTGGCCATTGCTGAGTTTTCCAAATTTGCTGGCATATTGAGTGCCGCACTTTCACAGCATCATCATTTAGGATTTGAAATAGCTCAACTGGAATTTCATCACTTATTTCATCACTTCTGCTGGCTTTGCTCATCGTGATGCTTCCTAAGGCCCAATTGACTTCACATTCCAGGATGTCTGGCTCTAGGTGAGTGATCACACCATCATGATTATCTTGGTTGTGAAGATCTTTTTTGTGTAGCTCTTCTGTGTATTCTTGCCACCTCTTCTTAATATCCTCTGTTTCTGTTAGGTCCGTACCAATTCTGTCCTTTATTGTGCCCATCTTTGCATGAAATGTTCCCTTGGTATCTCTAATTTTATTGAAGAGATCTCCAGTCTTTCTCATTCTATTGTTTTCCTCTATTTCTTTACAATACTTTTAGTCATGAACAATTCAGAGTGAATGAATACATTAGTTTTTTTTTTTTTTCATTTATCAAATACATGATATCATGGAATAGAGTTTAAAAACAGATTAATTGTTTGGTAATACAGGTACATTTTTAAAGTTCTACAGAATTCCTAAACAATAGTTTTGAATAAAATTTAAAATTCTAGAAACTTCTCTTCTAAATTCAGAAAAATTAAAGATTTTCACCTGTTTTTATCTTTTTTAAATAAAAAACTAATGCCAATTCTTAAAGCAAATATTCACAAATTTGAGCCACCTTGAGAATTCCTAAGTATTATCATTATTGTTGTTGTGTTCTTATTAACCTAGAAAGGAAAAACAGAGTGAAAGAAATAGGATGATGTTCATCTGAATTTGGGACTGCAAAGCATAAAATGCAAATAAGATTTTTGATAAATTTGATATAATTTTCTGTAGCTACTTTTTTTAGAGATTTGTTGCTGAACTGTTGGTATTGTTTCTATTTGTTTAAACCCATACGGCAAACTGTCAGTGAAACATCTCCCTCTCATAACTTAGTAGAATCAGTCACTGATTTTATTCATAGTAGTAATATTAAAAAGCAGAGACATTACTTTGTCAACAAAGGTCCATCTAGTCAAGGCTATGGTTTTACCAGTGGTCATGTATGGATGTGAGAGTTGGACTGTGAAGAAAGCTGACCGCCGAAGAACTGATGCTTTTGAATTGTGGTGCTGGAGAAGACTCTTGAGAGTCCCTTGGACTGCAAGGAGATCCAATCAGTCCATTCTAAAGGAGATCAATCCTGGGTGTTCATTGGAAGGACTGATGCTAAAGCTGAAACTGCAATACTTTAGCCACCTCATGCGACGAGTTGACTCACTGGAAAAGAGTCTGATGCTGGGAAGGATTGGGGGCGGGAGGAGAAGGGGACGACAGAGAATGAGATGGCTGGATGGCATCACCGACTCAATGGACATGAGTTTGAGTGAACTCCGAGAGTTGGTGATGGACAGGAGAGCCTGGCATGCTGTGATTCATGGGGTTGCAAAGAGTCGGACACGACTGAGCATCTGAACTGAACTGAAAGCAGACTTTTGTGAGATCAATTTAGACACACGGTCAATTCAAAATTTCCATTTTATGTATTAACCTCTGCATTTGTCAACTGTTAAGAACACTTAGAGTATAATTATGATTCTCATACAGCTATAAAAGCAACATATGTCAAACGGTTTATTTAACTCATTACTTAACCGATAAAATGTTACAACTGGATCAAAGAAGAATTCAAAGTACCATAATATACTAGCAGATAAGAATGCTCAAATGAACGTAAAATAGATGGAAAGTTTATATACTACTTGGTAGGGGAAGGAGAGGTGTTCATTATAATTCCATTAAACAAAATATATTTGTATGTCTATCCATAAGAATTGCTTGCATTCCTATCAGTTATTTGGAACTTTCAAATTTGTAAATTAGATCCAAGATAATGAAAGGCATATAGATTTATAGAATCAGATAACTTGGATGTGTATTCTTAAGACAACACTGAATTTTCCATTGAAGAAAACTGGTAGTGATTTTGGTCTGTTCCAAACTTTTTCACGATTTTCTCCTCTCTTTTCTCCTTTTCCTGGACTAGCATAATGATAAGTGAAATGAATGTTCTCCTTCACTATATTTTATGAAGGAAGTAGTTGGGTTAAGCAATTAAATGTCTTGCCAGCAACTGATGTGAGAAGGTTAGAATAGAATGAGGAAGACTATTTTTTTAATCTGGAACCACTAAAAGAATTTATGAGTTTGTCAATGACTGTTTCCCATTTCTTACCTACCCACAAAACAGATATATACTTTTCATTTTTAAAATTCTGGTTGACAACCACTGACCTAAGTGTGTAGCCAAGTTTAAGAACCATTGGTCTAAGTCATTTGTGGTACCCAAGTTCTTCCCTTTATTGCATAATTTTGTATCTACAGGTGACCACATGATCCATTTCTGGTCAATGAGATATAAAGTCAATTCTTTTAAGAGAATGATTCTGGGAAAGCTTTACTTTTCTCGCTGAGGATACCAGACACGGTTGGCATTGTTCCGTAGTCTCTTTCTTCTGCCTTAAATGTAAGCATAATGGCTGAAGCTGTTGTAGCCATCTTGCTACTGTGATGGGACAAACAAAGGGATTAAAACTGACAATCTAAGCATAGCAAAGTAGAAAAACAAAGAATCAGGGGCCCTGATAGCATTGTTCAGTAGCTAAATCAATGTCAGAAACAACTGACAGCACTGAGAGTTTTTCTTTAAGCAGACATCTCTTTAAGTCACATTTATTCTGTTTAAACCACTGTTATCAGCAGCTGAGAGCATTTCTAGATGGTATGTGTAATTTTCCACAATATGTAGCTTTTTGTACTAATTCCTGTGTGATAAAATCAAAATCTACAATCTGTAATTGCCACTGATAGCATTCTTGCAATTTGATTTCTTTCCTCTCCCTCTTTTCACACACACAATAAGAGATTGTATCATGCTGTAGGTGCCATCTTACAACTTATGTTTTTAACCTTATTTGTAACATTTTTCTTATATGTTAAACTCTAAAATAATTAGTAATTCCTAGTATCCCATTATATTGATGAATTTTAAAGAGATTAGTCAAACTGATGGGATATTTTTCTCCAATTTTGTTTATCATTATTTTTGTGAAGCTTGATCTTATATTTAAGGTACATGACAATCTATGATTATTTTTCTTAGAATAAAGTTTTTGAAGTATAATTACTAGAAGAAAGAATAGTCATGATTTTGAATTGATATCTGTTATCAAATTTTATTACAAAAAATTAAGAATGGTTATAAAAGAAGTCCATATTCTCTTCATCCTTCCTGATGGTAATATTATTTCCTTATCATTTTGTAGTTGAACTATCATTCTGTTATCTACTTTTTAAAATCCTACTGTTACAGGAAGGGGGACCCCTTCCAGGGCCCTGAAACTGGTCTCTTGTCTAACACTCAGAAATGAATTGTCTGAGGAGACACATGTACTGACAAAGCAAGAGATTTTCTTGGGAAAGGGCACCTGGGTGGAGGGTAGTAAGGTAAGGGAACCCAGGAGAACAGCTCTGCCATGGCTTGCAGTCTCGGGTTTTATGGTGATGGGATTAGTTTCCAGGTTGCCTTTAGCCAATCATTCTGACTCAGAGTCCTTTCTTGTGGTGCCTTGTTCAGCCAAGATGGATGCCAGAGAGAAGGATTCTGGGAGGTGGTCAGACATGTGATGTCTCCTTTTGACCTTTCCTGAACTCTTCAGGTTGGTGGTGGCTTATTAGTTCCGTGTTCCTTAGCAGGACATCCTGTTGTAAAACAACTCATGCAAATAGTTACTATGGTGCCTGGCCAGGGTGGGTGGTTTCAGTCAGTGTGCTTTCCCTAACACTAACATAACAAAATCCCCATTTATTTATTGAAATTCATTAAAAATGAGTTAATTTGGATACAATTTACATGTTTACTATATTTAATCTTTTTTGTTGTTGTTGTTACATTATTGTACTGGCTTTGCCATACATTGACATGAATCTGCCCTGGGTGTACATATGTTCCCCATCTTGAACCCCCCTCCCACCTCCCTCCCCATCCCATCCCTCTGGTTCATCCCAGTGCACCAGCCCCGAGCATCCTGTATCATGCATCAAACGCGGACTGGCGATTCGTTTCACATATGATAATGTACATGTTTCAATGCCATTCTCCCAAATCATCACACCCTCGCACTCTCCCAAAGAGTCCAAAAGACTGTTCTATACATCTGTGTCTCTTTTGCTGTCTCGTATACAGGGTTATCATTTGCATCTTTCTAAATTCCATATATATGCTTTAGTATAATATCAATAACCTAAGATATGCAGATGACACCACCCTTATGGCAGAAAGGGAAGAGGAACTCAAAAGCCTCTTGATGAAAGTGAAAGAGGAGAGTGAAAAGGTTGGCTTGAAGCTCAACATTCAGAAAACAAAGATCATGGCATCTGGTCCCATCACTTCATGGGAAATAGATGGAAAAACAGTGGAAACAGTGTCAGACTTTGTTTTTTTGGGCTCCAAAATCACTGCAGATGCTGATTGCAGCCATGAAATTAAAAGACGCTTGCTCCTTGGAAGGAAAGTTATGACCAACCTTGATAGTATATTAAAAAGCAGAGACATTACTTTGCCAACAAAGGTCCGTCTAGTCAAGGCTATGGTTTTTCCCGTGGTCATGTATGGATGTGAGAGTTGGACTGTGAAGAAGGCTGACTGCCGAAGAATCGATGCTTTTGAACTGTGGTGTTGGAGAAGACTCTTGAGAGTCCCTTATACTGCAAGGAGATCCAACCAGTCCATTCTAGAGGAGATCAATCCTGGATGTTCATTGGAGGGACTGATGCTAAAGCTGAAACTGCAATACTTTGGCCACCTCATGAGACGAGTTGACTCACTGGAAAAGACTCTGATGCTGGGAAAGGTTGGGGGCGGGAGGAGAAGGGGACGACGGAGAATGAGATGGCTGGATGGCATCACCGACTCTGTGGACATGAGTTTGAGTGAACTCCGGGAGGTGGTGATGGACAGGGAGGCCTGGCGTGCTGTGATTCATGGGGTCGCGGAGAGTCGGACACGACTGAGCGACTGAACTGAACTGAACTGAACTGATACTGTATTGGCGTTTTTCTTTCTGGCTGACTTCACTCTGTATAATAGGCTCCGGTTTCATCCACCTCATTAGAACTGATTCAAATGTATTCTTTTTAATGGCTGAGTAATACTCCATTGTGTATATGTACCACAGCTTTCTTATCCATTCGTCTGCAGATGGACATCTAGGTTGCTTCCATGTCCTGGCTATTATAAACAGTGCTGCAATGAACATCTGAGTACATGTGTCTCTTTCAATTCTGGTTTCCTCGGTGTGTATGCCCAGGAGTGTGATTGCTGGGTAGTATGGCAGTTCTATTTCCAGTTTTTGTAAGGAATCTCCACACTGTTCTCCATAGTGGCTGTACTAGTTTGCATTCCCACCAACAGTGTAAGAGGGTTCCAGCATTTATTGCTTGTAGACGTTTGGATAGCAGCCATTCTGACTTGTGTGAAATGGTACCTAATTGTGGTTTTGATTTGCATTTCTCTGATTATGACTTAGAAGAAATGGAGTAGCCATCATGGTCAACAAAAGAGTCCAAAATGCAGTACTTGGATGCAATCTTAAAAATGACAGAATGATTTCTGTTCGTTTCCAAGGCAAACCATTCAATATTACAGTAATCCAAGTCTATGCCACAACCAGTAATGCTGAAGAAGACGAAGTTGAAGAGTTCTATGAAGACCTACAAGACCTTTTAGAACTAACACCCAAAAAAGATGTCCTTTTCATTATAGGGGACTGGAATGCAAAAGTAGGAAGTCAAGAAACACATGGAGTAACAGGCAAATTTGGCCTTGGAGCACGAAATGAAGGAGGGCAAAGGCTAATAGAGTTTTGTCAAGAGAACGCACTGGTCATACCAAACACCCTCTTCCAAAAACACAAGAGAAGACTCTACACATGGACATCACCAGATGGTCAATACCGAAGTCAGATTGATTATATTCTTTGCAGCCAAAGATGGAGAAGCTCTATACAGTTACCAAAAACCAGACCAGGAGCTGACTGTGGCTCAGATCATGAACTCCTTATTGCCAAATTCAGACTTAAATTGAAGAAAGTAGGGAAAACCACTAGACCATTCAGATATGACCTAAATCAAATCCCTTATGATTATACAGTGGAAGTGAGAAATAGATTTAAGGGTCTAGATCTGATAGATAGAGTGCCTGATGAACTCTGGACGGAGGTTCGTGACATTGTAAAGGAGACAGGGACCAAGACCATCCCCATGGAAAAGAAATGCAAAAAAGCAAAATGGCTGTCTGAGGAGGCCTTACAAATAGCTGTGAAAAGAAGAGAAGCAAAAAGCAAAGGAGAAAAGGAAAGATATAAGCATCTGAATGCAGAGTTCCAAAGAATAGCGAGAGATAAGAAAGCCTTGCTCAGTGATCAATGCAAAGAAATAGAGGAAAACAACAGAATAGGAAAAACAAGAGATCTTTTCAAGAAAATTAGAGATATCAAGGGAACATTTAATGCAAAGATGGGCTCGATAAAGGACAGAAATGGTATGGACCTAACAGAAGCACAAGATATTAAGAAGAGGTGGCAAGAATACACAGAAGAACTGTACAAAAAAGATCTTCACGACAAAGATAATCACGATGGCGTGATCACTCACCTGGAACCAGACATCTTGGAATGTGAAGGCAAGTGGGCCTTAGAGAGCATCACTACAAACAAAGCTAGTGGAGGTGATGGAATTCCAATTGAGCTATTTCAAATCTTGAAAGATGATGCTGTGAAAGTGCTACACTCAATATGCCAGCAAATTTGGAAAACTCAGCAGTGGCCACAGGACTGGAAAAGGTCAGTCTTCATTCCAATCCCAAAGAAAGGCAATGCCAAAGAATGCTCAAACTACCGCACAAGTGCACTCATCTCACACTCTAGAAAAGTCAAAAATTCTCCAAGCCAGGTTTCAGCAATATGTGAACCGTGATCTTCCAGATGTTCAAGCAGGTTTTAGAAAAGGCAGAGGCACCAGAGATCAAATGGCCAACATCCGCTGGATCATGGAGAAAGCAAGAGAGTTTCAGAAAAACATCTATTTCTGCTTCATTGACTATGCCAAAGCCTTTGACTGTGTGCATCACAATAAACTGTGGAACATTCTGAAAGAGATGGGAATCCCAGACCACCTGACCTGCCTCTTGAGAATCCTGTATGCAGGTCAGGAAGCAACAGTTAGAACTGTACATGGAACAACAGACTGGTTCCAAATAGGAAAAGGAGTATGTCAAGGCTGTATATTGTCACCCTGCTTATTTAACTTATATGCAGAGTACATCATGAGGACCGCTGGGCTGGAAGAAGCACAAGCTGGAATCAAGATCGCTGGGAGAAATATCAATAACCTCAGATATGCAGATGACACCACCCTTATGGCAGAAAGTGAAGAGGAACTCAAAAGCCTCTTGATGAAAGTGAAAGAGGAGAGTGAAAAGGTTGGCTTGAAGCTCAACATTTAGAAAACAAAGATCATTGCATCTGGTCCCATCACTTCTTGGGAAATAGATGGGGAAACAGTCGAAACAGTGTCAGACTTTATTATTTTGGGCTCCAAAATCACTGCGGATGCTGATTGCAGCCATGAAATTAAAAGACGCTTACTCCTTGGAAGGAAAGTTATGACCAGCCTAGATAGCATATTAAAAAGCAGAGACATTACTTTGTCAACCAAGGTCCGTCTAGTCAAGGCTATGGTTTTTCCCGTGGTCATGTATGGATGTGAGAATTGGACTGTGAAGAAAGCTGAGCGCCGAAGAATTAATGGTTTTGAACTGTGGTGCTGGAGAAGACTCTTGAGAGTCCCTTGGACTGCAGGGAGATCCAACCAGTCTCTAAAGGAGAGCAAACCTGGGTGTTCATTGGAAGGACTGATGCTAAAGCTGAAACTCCAATACTTTGGCCACCTCATGAGTTTGAGTTGAGTCACTGGAAAAGACTCTGATGCTGGGAGCGATTGGGGGTAGGAGGAGAAGGGGACGACAGAGAATGAGATGGCTGGATGGCATCACCGACTCGATGAACATGAGTTTGAGTGAACTCCGGGAGTTGGTGATGTACAGGGAGGCCTGGCGTGCTGTGGTTCATGGGGTCGCTAAGAGTCGGACACGACTGAGCAACTGAACTGAACTGAACTGAGCATCTTTTCATGTGTTTGTT
This sequence comes from Moschus berezovskii, assembly GCF_049115385.1. NCBI lineage: Eukaryota > Metazoa > Chordata > Mammalia > Artiodactyla > Moschidae > Moschus > Moschus berezovskii. Next base: position 72,670,486 of record NC_142470.1, on the reverse strand, counting down.
AGCCATCTATATGTCTTCTTTGGGGAAATGTCTGTTGAGTTCTTTGACCCATTTTTTGATTGGGCCGTTTATTTTTCTGGAATTGAGCTGCAGGAGTTGCTTGTATGTTTCTGAGATTTATCCTTTGTCAGTTGCTTCATTTGCTATTATTTTCTCCCATTGTCAAGGCTGTCTTTTCACCTTGTTTATAGTTTCGTTTTTGTGCAGAAGCTTTTAATTTTAATTAGGTCCCATTTGTTTATTTTTTATTTCCAATATTCTGGGAGGTGCAGATGACATGATCCTCTACACAGAAAACCCTAAAGACTCTACCAGAAAATTACTAGAGCTAATCAATGAATATAGTAAAGTTGAAGGTAATAAAATCAACACACATAAATCCCTTGCATTCCTATACACAAATAATGAGAAAATAGAAAGAGAAATTAAGGAAACAATTCCATTCACCATTGCAACGAAAAGAATAAAATACTTAGGAATATATCTACCTAAAGAAACAAAAGACCTATATATAGAAAACTATAAAACACTGGTAAAAGAAATCAGAGAGGACACTAATAAATTGAGAAATATACCGTGTTCATGGATTGGAAAAATAAATATTGTGAAAATGAGTATATTACCCAAAGTAATTTATAAGTTGAATGCAATCCCTATCAAGCTAACAACGGTGTTTTTCACAAAGCTAGAACAAATAATCTCACAATTTGTATGGAAATACAAAAAACCTCGAATAGCCAAAGCAATCTTGAGGAAGAAGAATGGAACTGGGGGAATCAACCTGACGGACTTGAGGCTCTACTACAAAGCCACAGTCATCAAGGCTGTATGGTACTGGCATAAAGATAGAAATATAGATTAATGGAACAAAATAGAAAGCCCAGAGATAAATCCATGCACCTATGGACACCTTATCTTTGACAAGGGAGGCAAGAATATTCAATGGAGAAAAGACAATCTCTTTAACAAGTGGCTAGGAAAATTGGTCAACCACTTGTAAAAGAATGAAACTAGAACACTCCCTAACACCATATACAAAAATAAACTCAAAATGGATTAAGGATCTAAATGTAAGACCAGAAACCATAAAACTCCAAGAGGAGAACATAGGCAAAACACTCTCCGACATAAATCACAGCAGGATCCTCCATGACCCACCTCCCAGAATATTGGAAATATATTTAATCTTAATGAAATTTGGGAACACATATCTATCTATATATAAAAGTATTGTTTTCTCAGCTGTCTATTTTTAAGAAATGGCCTAAGTTTGCCTTCTCATTGTCAATGGAGTTACTTACTAATTCTCCTCTCAGATTATAAGAGAGAGTACCGATAATGTAAATTCAAAATAACCCTGCCACCTGATAGCATTTGCAGGCACAAATAATCTCAACAGAATAACTCCACCTCTCATTCTCCTTCATGACTGGTCGTTCCTTTTTCATCTGTGTGATAAAATGTTATGGTTAAAATATTTTTAAATCAGTTTGTTTGAGGTCCACTACAATGTCTGTAGTCCTAGGGATAAATCCAAACTCTAATCTCTGTTGAGGAAGGATAACATATTATAACCTAAGTTCTGTTTTAAGAAATAGAAGGATGCACCCTGACACCCGAGGCTGAATCGGAAAAGCTTGTTAACTTACTTTCTATTTCAAACAGCTACAAGTTTTCAGAAGCTTGTCTATCCTGTGTGCTCCTTCCACGTGCTGAGTCATGTTCTTTTTATTGCAGAGTCTTCTAAGCATTATTGATGGAAGTGCCCTCTCAAAGTTAACTCTCATGAATATTTAGCATGACTGGCATTGTAATGTAAATTGGCTCTTCCTCTGCCTCTTCATTGACTTCCGTTCCGTTCGTTCCGTAGCTCAGTCGTGTCCGACTCTTTGCGACCCCATGGACCGTAGCCTACCAGGCTTCTCCGTCCATGGGATTCTCCAGGTAAGAATACCAGAGTGGGTTACCGTTTCCTTCTCCAGGGGATCTTCCCGACCCAGGGATTGAACCCGGGTCTCCCGCATTGGAGGCAGACTCTTTAACCTCTGAGCCACCAGGGAAGCCCACCAGGACTCTTTTAAAGGCTTTCCTTTAAGTACATAATTCTTCATTAGAATAATAATAGGGCATTTGTAGTGATCTCTGACAGGTGTTTTTTGTTTGTTTTTCCTGACTGGATTTAAAACCAAAGCTAAGAGGTTTTGTTTCTTGGTTTGGTTATCCTTTGGGGTTTTTCTCAAGTAGTAGAGAGTCACTGAAGAATTCTGAGCAATGGATTTGAGTAAGTCAACAACATATGGTAAAAGTATGGAAAATGGGTTCTCTGCAGAAAATTTAAGGAAGGAGTGGGCAGAAGATATCTGAAGGCAGTAATCTTCAAGACAAAGGATAATCAGTTGGATGAACTATCTTGGGCTGCAGAAAATAAATGATATTTTAATTGTCACAATAGTTTATATCAAAAGTTTACATTAAATCAAACTGATTAAATTGTTGTTAAAAGTGGACATAACTCGACTTTGCCCAAAAGTATTTCTATAATTCTGGGCCAATTTTATGACTCTTTAGTCATCTGTTTTAGATCCCAAGCAGATATTGCGTATGCGTGTGTGTGCTAAGTCATGTCTGACCCTTTGAGACTCCATGGACTGTAGCCCACCAGGCTCCTCAGACCATGGGATTCTCCAGGCAGGAATATTGGAGTGGGTTGCCATTTCCTCCTCCAGGGGATCTTCCCAACTTAGGGGTCAAACCCATGTCTCCTGCCTCTCCTACACTGGCAGGCAGATTCTTTTTCACTGAGCCACCAGGGAAGCCCCAAGCAGATATTGCTGCTGCTGCTGCTAAGTCACTTCAGTCGTGTCCGACTCTGTGTGACCCCATAAACAGAAGCCCACCAGGCTCCCCTGTCCCTGGGATTCTCCAGGCAAGAACACTGGAGTGGGTTGCCATTTCCTTCTCCAATGTGTGAAAGTGAAGAGTGAAAGTGAAGTCGCTCAGTCGTGTCCGACGCTTAGCGACCCCACGGACTGTAGCCTACCAGGCTCCTCCATCCATGGGATTTTCTAGGCAAGAGTACTGGAGTGGCTTGCCATTGCCTTCTCCGCCAAGCAGATATTGCTACCTTTTTATTCATTATTTTGAAAGGTATGAAAAACTGAAATATTAATTCCAAGAATGTGAAATTTTTAAATCGTGAAACAACTATGCATATTCAAATTTGATGTTTCTATATTTTGAAAACTTCTGTAACTTGATTTTTTAACCTAAAATGGACCCATTTTGAATGGATCCATATGGATCCATTTGAATACTGCTGCCAACTAAAAATCAGCACTTGCCATCTGCCTCTACAAGTATTAAGTCACTAGCCACTGCAGTGGCTGACCTTCAATACACCCTGAAAGGAGTTCAGGTGATCAGGAAAGAGGCATTCTGTGCTCTGGGAAAAACTGACAGAATAGACCTTCAAGATAGTTAGGTATTTTCAGGAGAAGATTTTATGAGCCCAAATTCTTATATTTTCTCATATCTAGGAAAGCACTAAAATCATTTAATGGAGACATCTGCTCCTCGTGAGTCACAGCAAGCCTCTGCTAAAATGTTTGCTTGACTGCATGTGCCCCCTTAACTAAAATCATATATAATACTGAGCTTCCCCCCTACATCTTCGGAGCTGTTTCTTGAAGTTATCTGAGATGCTATCTCCCAGCTATACTCCTTTATTTTGCCCCAGATAAAACTTAACTCACAACTCTCATGCTGCACTTTTTTTTTTTTTAAAGTCGACAGGGCCCAGAGGGAAACATGAGAAACCATCAAGGAAAGTCAGAAAATGTTTCATGAGGAAGGAAATGTTTTAGCTGGGATTTAAGTAAATAGACATTTCCTAGGCAAAGAAACGGAGAAGGCAATGGCAAGTCACTCCAGTACTATTGCCTAGAAAATCCCATGGATGGAGGAGCCTGGTAGGCTGCAGTCTGTGGGGTCGCTAAGGGTTGGACACAACTGAGCGACTTCACTTTCACTTTTCACTTTCACACATTGGAGAAGGAAATGGCAACCCACTCCAGTGTTCTTGCCTGGAGAATCCCAGGGATGGGGGAGCCTGGTGGGCTTCCGTCTATGGGGTCACACAGAGTCGGACATGACTGAAGTGACTTAGCAGCAGCAGCAGGCAAAGAAAAAGAGAAATATTAATAGTAGTTTAGATAGAGGAAACAGCATGACCAAAATTATATTTTGGAAGAGAATGTGTTGTTTAGATCAGTGGTTCCCAATATTTTGGCAAAAGGGACCGGTTTCATGGAAAACCCTGGGGTGGTTGGGGGGATGGTTCAGGCAGTAATGCGGGTGATGGCAAGTGGCAGATGAAACTTTTTTCACTTGCCTACCACTCACCTCCTACTTTGCAGCCCAGTTCCTCCAAGGCCATGGACTGGGAGCAGTCCCCAGCCAAAGGGTTGGGGACCTTTCATTTAGATAACATTAAATATTTCATTTATGGGGAGAAAATAAAGATGGGATGTGGGAAAGATAGGGAAGAAGATGAGGCTGACCAGCAGATACCTAGAAAGGCAAGAGAGGTCTGGAGTCCTGCACTACGTGAGCATAGACAGAAGTGGTGGATGGAGAATGTGGATGAACATGCCAGAAGGTCAAAAAGCAGCAGCAGCTGCGTGAAGACTGTAAGGTGAACTAGGTTCCAAAACACAGCTCTGGGCCATCAAATGGTTTTTGTTTACCATTAAAGTAGAAACCAAGCCCATGTTGTTAAAATGCAGTGTCCTGTGTATATTTACTTGGAAAAATGATACAACTATGGGAATTCACCTTATTAAGTTTTTATTTTGTCCAAGGTATGATATTATACAAACTTGTTATGATAAAGTATTCACCCACAAGAAGCTTATAATCTAGCAGGAAAAATAATCATGCACTTCAATTACCATACAAAGCTGTAGCAGGCTCATATCTCAGCAAGGAAGGGAAATGAACCAATCGAGGGCCTGGTCAGTACGAGGCGAGGCGGTGGGCCAAATGTTTGGCATGGAATTTCCACAGCAAGTGAAGTGGAAATTATTGTCCTATTTAGAAATGAAAAACGTGCTTTATAAGGCTATCAAACTTCCCAGAACTCACAGTTACTAAGTATCAAAGCCAAATGAGCTGAAGTCTACTTGATACCAAAACCCGTCTTTCTCCCTTAATGTGAGCTGCCTCAAATCAAGTAGAATGTAAATATTTGCAATAAAAGAAGAAATCTAATTTTTCTTATGTTTTTTCTTGTTCAGTTTGCCGAGTGTTGTGAGGATGTTTCTGGTAGGAAGGGAACTCCAGGTTCGGAGATTTGTGTAAAGGGTAACTGGCTGGCTGTGCAAACCCTCAGCTGGTGGCATTTATCTTGATCAGCTCTGTGGTCCTTGCTCATCACACCTGACTCAAGAAAACTGATCCACTCTTAGCACACTCAAGAGACATCTATGTAAAGGCCAAAATGCCAAGTTTAAAACTTAAAGTTGACTATTAATCAAATGAGATATTCACTTCTGATGTAGATACATTCTTTTCTCACCAAAAAAATTACAGGGAAATCAAGCAGAAAGCTTTTTGCTTACTAAAGCTAGGAGATGGATGAATTAAATGGCTAATATAAAAATAAATTGCATTCATTTATTAGAGAATTATTGAACAAGTTGATATGAAGTATTATATTTAAACACCGTGCTAGATCTTGAAGAACAGCATGGAATCAAAAGATGAAAAGTCAAAGTCACTGACCTCTGACATTCTCGGTGGGCTGGGAGAGAGGGCCAAGAAACAGATGGCTTTAAAACAAGGAATAAAGGTTGCAAAGGCAGGTATTCATGCATTCGATACAAATGGAGAAACCTTTAGTCAAGATGAGGGTCAGGTGAGGCAAGTTACAGAGGCAACTTAGAATAAGCAACACCTGAGTGAAATCATAAATAATGAGCAGAAGTTCCCTGAAAGAGACAGAAAGTAGATAGAGGGGGAAGTTTCAGAATTAACTGCTCAGGTGAAGACCAGAAGCAAAAAAACAGCTTGGAATTTGCAAACTGTAAATAGTTAAGTTTTTGAAGCACAGTTAAGTCCTGGGTGCAGTGAGATGAGGCTGGGGCATAACACAAAGAACATATTACACTCATGTTCGTATTGTGGGTTATTTGTGGAAGAAAAGTAGAATTGAGTGTGTTTATATAAACAGTTCGTTTTGCCAGTTTTTGCCTTGGGTTCTTTGTCATGGTATGATATATATGAATATTGGTCATTCAGATTTTATATTTCTTTAGTTATTTTTTTTAATGTTTATTTCTTCCAATGTTTCTATTTCAACTAAGTTTCTATATCTGTTGATAAAATGTTAATAGCCTTTTTTATTCATTACAGTTACAATGTACATAATGTTGATAGTTATGATTTTCTTTTTTTTGCTTGTTGCTCTGAAATTTCATTACATTATGTCTAGATGTGGGTGGTTTTCAAATTTATTCCTCTTTGTTAAATTGAATATAAATCTTGGTTTTAAAAACAGTTCCAGGAACTTTATCAGTCATTACCTTTTTTCCTTTTAAAACTCAGGTGTCTGGTAAATATCGTTCCTGCGTCCTCCGTGTTTCATTCTTTTTTTTTGTCTTGTTTTTCTGCACTGACTTCTAGATAGGTTTAGTTTTCCAGTTTTCTAACACTTTTTCTTCTATCTCATATAAAATGTTCGTTGAGTTTTAATTTCAATTCTAATTTTTACTACTGCATGTTGGCTCCTTTTCACAAGTGTTTTGGCAGTATCATATATTCATGCTTATTTTCAGGTCCCTATCTATTTATTGAAGCATATTAACTCTATTAATTTTAAATTCTGTGATAAATCTAACATCTGTGTCTTTAAGTTTGGCTTATTATGGCTGTGGTTTCTGCTGGTTTGTTCATGTCATTTCATTTCATTATGAGTTTTGTGGTTATTGACTGTATGTAGATTCCTGGCAAATTTATTGGTTGGGATCTTTTGACATCTGTGTTAAAAGTTGGTATTCAACCATGCATTTTTACTGCTTTTGTTAAGTACCTCATAGTATTACCTTCGTGGATCAGCTTAAACTGAATTCTAGGATTAAAAGTTTTTGCTGCCTACCGTAATGAGGACCAGCTGTGGTATGCATTTTTCAGCGGAGGTTTCTTTCTTCTCAGTCTAGTGCCAAGATTTGAGATGTGTGTTTCCCATTCTTCCCCCTTGAGAAGGGTCATAGATTTATTTCTGGCCATCATTACACTGATGGATGTCCTGGGGTACCAGGTAACTGGGGGGGTTTTCTGTTAAACTCTCCATTTTAGTAGATTCCTAAACTCTTTTCCCTGTCACCTTACCACCTCCACTTACAGAACATAACAGCTAAAAATCAACAGGAGTTGGCAAAGACTCTAAAGCAAAAGCCAGCTTCAATGCTCTGTTTACCTCTTTGGATCCTGTTTTTACTAAGATTTTAGACTTAGGAGAGTCTTTTTATTCTTGTAGATGAACAAATGCACTTTAAAAGATGCTTTAAAATACTGTATCCAAGACATTTAAGTTCTCAGTGGGAGCATTGTCAGAGTGCCTAACCCAGTATATTGTCATCAGTGGAATCCCATGCCTTTTTAACTATGGTAGCTGATGGAATTTTTTGATTTGAGTTAGCACTGTCAGAGTCCCCATTTTCTTAAATGCATCAACATACAATTAAAATGTTGTTCATTAGAAAGAGTTTAACAGCTACCTCCTTCTCCTTTCCTGTAGGTGATGAATATTGTGACATCAAGCTGAGACTAGAAATAAGTAAGAGAAGGTAGCACTCTTCTGATAGGTAGAGAAGCTGGCTTCTAATGAAAGTCAGGAAGAAATAAACTCTGGCATGGAATAATTGCTTATTGAGTACTCATATCAAAAGCATTGAAATAAGCTAAAAATATTAACCTTCAGGTATTTTAATATTACTTTTCTCCTAGATAAAGCCAACCACCAGGAACTTCTTTAAGGAATAATCAAAAAACCTGTCAGCCCTTTTATGGGGACCTGCCATCCATTTAGACACTGTGCTTGTAATATGACTTAGGAATGAGGGAGCAGAAGGCAGAAAGGTGGAAACTTCTTACATGGATGAACCAGTATGCCACAATCTCCTACTGGAATATTAAAGTCATTCAGTTTGGCCATTTGACCCTGTGGGATTCCAGGGAAACAATTCAAAGCATATTATTGCTGACATATAGGTCCAGCAAAACTAAAGGAAACACAAACAAAAAAAGAACTGTACCTCTTTAGAATTACAGATTAAATATGTATGAAATATCCACCACCTTAGCTTTACCACCTTCTCAAATCTAACTCAGGGGATATTTGAAAAATATAGATTTGACAAGTGAAACATAAATCACCTGTTTAGTTTCCTGGTAGCTGAATATATTTTTTGTTGTTAACTAGAGAGATGGCAAAAGAGAAAATCGGCTATTTAAGTACCCCGTGGGTAGCATGCTCAAGAAAACGAGGAAACAAAATACATGGTCATTTTCATATTGTTCCCTAGTGCAACTAGAAGGGAACAGTGTTATTTCTTGAGTCTGATGTAAATGCTGGATTTTGAGATTGCTAGGTTATGTACCAGTATTTCAGAGTATTAAAACTTTTTCTGCAATGTTCTCAAAGACATTAAAGAAAATAACTTCAGGATGCTCAAAATCTATGTTTCAGATGGGTGAGCACGGGGTAAAGAAAGATATACAGTGTATTTGGGGAATTAAAATTGTAATTATCACAGAATTTTTTAATATTATTACATGAAACTTTTAAATGTATTCTATATTTTCTTAAAACAGCAAATATTTGGATCAGTTATGTAGTTAATAGCTAATAAAATGAAATGCCATTGAATTATAGTTCCCTGTAGAACATATTTGCAGACAGCAATCTTGGAAATAATAGAATAGTCACCTATTATAAGATTTCATCTCTAAGAAAATCCAGTTACATGAATGGCATTGTAGTAGTCTCTACTTTCTTTGATTGGAGGATTTTAAGCTTAGTTTTTACTAAGATCAGTTCAGTTCAGTCGCTCAGTCATGTCCGACTCTGCGAAGCATGCCAGGCCTCCCTGTCCATCACCAACTCCCGGAGTTCACTCAAACTCATGTCCATCAAGTTGGTGATACCATCCAGCCATCTCATTCTCTGTTGTCCCCTTCTCCTCCTGGCCCCAGTCCTTCCCAGTATCAGAGTCTTTTCCAGTGAGTCAACTCGTCGCATGAGGTGGCCAGAGTATTGCAGTTTCAGCTTTAGCATCAGTCTTTCCAATGAACACCCAGAATTGATATCCTTTAGAATGGACTGGTTGGATCTCCTTGCAGTCCAAGGGACTCTCAAGAGTCTTCTCCAGCACCACAGTTCAAAAGCATCAATTCTTCAGCAATCAGCTTTCTTCACAGTCCAGCTCTCACATACATGACCACTGGAAAAACCATAGCTTTGATTAGACAGACCTTGGATGGCAAAGTAATGTCTCTGCTTTTTAATATGCTATCTAGGTTGGTCATAACTTTCCTTCCAAGGAGTAAGCGTCTTTTAATTTCATGGCTGCAATCAGCATCTGCAGTGATTTTGGAGCCCCCAAAATTAAAGTCTGACACTGTTTGCACTGTTTCCCCATCTATTTCCCATGAAGTGATGTGACCAGATGCCATGATCTTTGTTTTCTGAATGTTGAGCTTCAAGCCAACCTTTTCACTCTCCTCTTTTTTAAGATACTAAAGAATAATTATAGAAAGTATTATGCACAAATTAAACACTGGATCTACTTTCAGAAGAAAACTTTTTTTACCTGGTTTCTTTGCTCACACAAAGATCAATAAAATCTAGTTAATCAGTGCATAGCTTTTATGGTTGACAAATAACACTTTGAAGTGAAATTACAAGAGATCAGAAGAACTAGAAGTCTAGAAACCTGGTTTTTAGTTGTAGCTCTGGAAGTAACTAGTGCAGTCTTTCAATTTTCAAAGCTTCTCTATACCTTAGCTTCTTGATCTATGAACTGAGAAGGCTGCATCAGGTCTATGCTAGTCTAAACTTAATAAAGATTAAGAGGTTAACAAGAATGATTCAGTTGCAGAAGACAGGAATACAACTAAACGTAGTTATAACTGTAAAGAGAATGAATTTACTGGTTATCTTGGTGAGAGGTAGACCAGTTCCAGGAGTGGTTGGGTCTAAGGACTTGAGGACATCAACAGTCAAATTTCCTGTGTCCTACTTCTGCCTTATAAATGTTTTCTTTGCTGCACTTTAAGACCAATTATTTACATGAAGTAATTACAAATTTCCTGATTTATTTATGCTCCATTTAACAATGCCAGACAAAGGAAATATCTTTCTAATAGTTCCAACCAAGTTCCGTCTAGTCAAGGCTATGGTTTTTTCTGTGGTCATGTATGGATGTGAGAGTTGGACTGTGAAGAAAGCTGATCGCCGAAGAATTGATGCTTTTGAACTGTGGTGCTGGAGATGACTCTTGAGAGTCCCTTGGACTGCAAGGAGATCCAACCAGTCCATTCTAGAGGAGATCAATCCTGGGTATTCATTGGAAGGACTGATGCTAAAGCTGAAACTGCAATACTTTGGCCACCTCATGCGACGAGTTGACTCACTGGAAAAGACTCTGATGCTGGGAAAGGTTGGGGCAGGAGGAGAAGGGGACGACAGAGAATGAGATGGCTGGATGGCATCACCGACTCTGTGGGCATGAGTTTGAGTGAGCTCCAGGAGTTGGTGATGGACAGGGAGGCCTGGGGTGCTGTGATTCATGGGGTCGCGGAGAGTTGGACACGACTGAGAGACTGAACTGAATAGTTCTAATAAGATCCCATTACTGATGCTGGCTTGTCTGACCTGTTTCACGTGTCCAATCCTGTACTGCGGTTGAGGGAATAGGCTTCTCCAATTCCTCAGGCATGGGCTATATTTCTATTCCTAAATTGAGGGGAGGGAATGCCCTTCCTCCCCAAGGCATATGAACAGTATTATGTGGCTCCCATAAAAGAGAATTGAGGTTCTCCTACAGGAAATGGAAAAGAGAAAAAGGTATACCAAGAAAACAAAACTGGCATATCCTCAGCACAAATCTTTTTGATGAAAAAATCAGTCATATTCACTTCTTCATATTTTCTTGACATTAAAAATATATTTTACTGTGTTTCTATAGCTTAAAAGGAGTGATCTTAAAGAACAGGTATAGAAATTCTTTAAATCAGCATTTTAAACTTTCAATCTGTAATTTATTCAAAGATAATTATCAGCCTAAACTAAAAGAAATTTATACATTAAATGCCATGTGGAAATTTAACTGAATCTTGTGTTTAAAAAAAAATGGTATTCACATTTGGAATAATAGGAGAAATTTTAATGTGGGCTCTATGTTAGGGATTTTAGTGATTTTGTTTTGATAATAGTATTATATAGTTATATGGGAACATACCCTATTCGTAGAATAGCCATGCTGAAGCATTTGTGGGCAGATGGGTAGAATCTGCAATACTTGAGATAATTCATCAAAATAAACACACACAACACACGTGAGTGTGTATATGTACACATGTCTGTGTCTATATCTGTCAAATGAAGAGGTATAAAGCAAAGCAAAACAAATAAAAAATCCTAACTGCTATTGCATTTTTCTAAGCAACAGCTTGGAACTGATTGTATATATTTAACTTTCCAGAGTAAATAATATACTTTGGGGACACTGTTATGAATCACATCACTCCAGTCCATATCCTTTTCCATTCCTCCCTTCTTTCATATTCCCCCATCCAGAGGAAAATAAATGGTGATCAGACATTACTGTTTGTATGTAAAGATCATTGTTGTCAGTTCTTACCCATTTCTTAGCCATGCCAGTTACTGTTAATAAGTAACTGGTTATTTGTAGCTTCTGCTTCTCTTTTCGGGACCCAATGAATGTTGATAGTTTCTCACCCCTACAATCAATGCGTTTTGGAAAGATACTCCTTGCCCATCTAGAATAGTACTATTTATAATTTTTGAGCATTTACTACATGACAACATAATGTTAGGTGATACAATGTTTTTAAAAACCCTATTATTTAGTTTGAGCAGATGGTGAATGACAGCCTGGGGTGCTGCAGTCGATGACGTTGCAAAGAATCGGACATGACTTAGTGACTGAACTATTCAGACAAAACTTGGCCCAATCCCTGCTTGAGTCAAACCACAACCATGTATCTTTTGCCTGAATTACTACTCTAGACTCCATCGCTGACTTTGTTCCTATGTAAAGGATCTTCTCCAAGGCGGCTGGCCGGCCATTCCCTAGGTCAGAGACAGGAATTTTGTCTGTAGTTGCAAAATCCTCTGCATCGATCAATGCCTGTCATACCAGTGGTGCTAAATAATTATCAAGTGAGTGAATAAATACCATTTATCTTCTCAAAACATTTTAATAGCTTTTGCCATTAAAATAGTATGCAAATCAAACCTTAATTCACAAGGCCTTCCCTACCTACCTTCACATTAGCCTTTGTCCCCCAACTATGCCACTGACCTAGAGCCAGACATCTTGGAATGTGAAGTCAAGTGGGCCTTAGAAAGCATCACTACAAACAAAGCTAGTGGAGGTGATGGAATTCCAATTGAGCTATTTCAAATCCTGAAAGATGATGCTGTGAAAGTTCTGCAGTCAATATGTCAGCAAATTTGGAAAACTCAGCAGTGGCCACAGGACTGGAAAAGGTCAGTCTTCATTCCAATCCCAAAGAAAGGCAATGCCAAAGAATGCTCAAACTACCGCACCAGTGCACTTATCTCACACTCTAGAAAAGTCAAAAATTCTCCAAGCCAGGTTTCAGCAATATGTGAACCATGATCTTCCAGATGTTCAAGCAGGTTTTAGAAAAGGCAGAAGCACCAGAGATCAAATGGCCAACATCCGCTGGATCATGGAGAAAGCAAGAGAGTTCCAGAAAAACATCTATTTCTGCTTCATTGACTATGCCAAAGCCTTTGACTGTGTGCATCACAATAAACTGTGGAAAATTCTGAAAGAGATGGGAATACCAGACCACCTGACCTGCCTCTTGAGAAACCTGTATGCAGGTCAGGAAGCAACAGTTAGAACTGGACATGGAACAACAGACTGGTTCCAAATAGGAAAAGGAGTACGTCAAGGTTGTATATTGTCACCCTGCTTATTTAACTTATATGCAGAGTACATCATGAGGAATGCTGGGCTGGAAGAAGCACAAGCTGGAGTCAAGATTGCTGGGAGAAATATCAATAACCTCAGATATGCAGATGACACCACCCTTATGGCAGAAAGTGAAAAGGAACTCAAAAGCCTCCTGATGAAAGTGAAAGAGGAGAGTGAAAAGGTTGGCTTGAAGCTCCACATTCAGAAAACGAAGATCATGGCATCTGGTCCCATCACTTCATGGCAAATAGATGGGGAAACAGTGGAAACAGTGTCAGAGTTTAATTTTTTGGGCTCCAAAATCACCGTGGATGCTGATTGCAACCATGAAATTAAAAGACGCTTACTCCTTGGAAGGAAAGTTATGACCAACCTAGATAGCATATTAAAAAGCAGAGACATTATTTTGCCAACAAAGGTCCATCTAGTCAAGGCTATTGTTTTTCCCGTGGTCATGTATGGATGTGAGAGTTGTACTGTGAAGAAAGCTGATCGCCAAAGAATGGATGCTTTTGAACTGTGGTGCTGCAGAAGACTCTTGAGAGTCCCTTGGACTGCAAGGAGATCCAACCAGTCCATTCTAAAAGAGATCAATCCTGGGTGTTCATTGGAAGGACTGATGCTGAAGCTGAAACTCCCAATACTTTGGCCACCTCATGCGACGAGTTGACTCACTGGAAAAGACTCTGATGCTGGGAAGGATTGTGGGCAGGAGGAGAAGGGGATGACAGAGAATGAGATGGCTGGATGGCATCACCGACTCTGTGGACATGAGTTTGAGTGTACTCCAGGAGTTGGTGATGGACAGGGAGGCCTGGCATGCTGTGATTCATGGGGATGCAAAGAGTCGGACACGACTGAACTGAACTGAACTGATGCCAGGTTTACTGCTGCCTTCAGGTTTGTTTGTTATTCCCTCTGCCTGTAATCCTCTACCTCCAAATCTTTTTTCAGTTTATTTATTTTTATTTGGAAAATAATTGCTTTACAATATTGTGTTGGAATCCAAATCTTTATCTCTCTTTTCATGCACATCTCAAGTCCAATGTCACTTCTTCAGGTTTTCTTGATGGCCACCCAATCTTGCCTAATTCCTCTAGCTAGACACTGTTACTCATATCACTTCCATTTATTTTATTCATAGCCCTGAACATTATTTATTTTTTCCCACTTATGAGTTTATTTTCTGTCATTCACTGCTAGAATGCAGCCTGCACATGTCTAAGGACTTTACTAGATAAAGATTTAACACACAATTTCTAACTCTTAGGGCAGTTCCTGTTACATAGTAGGTCTGCAATGAATGCACTTTTTTTTTTTTTTAATAAATAAGGCTTAAAGAGATTAATATTGAACTCAAATATTGAAGTTCATTCCTGTATTTGTGAACTTCTAAATTTGAGTATATTCATTTTATATATTCCAATATAAATATTCATTCTTATGTTCCAACCAAAGTAAAAGTTAAGCATATTTTTCTCTGAGTATTTTCTTTGAGACTCTTCATTGGATATACTAAACCCTCTGTTGTAGATCAGGTAGAGCAATTGTGAAGAAAAATATTCTTTGCTTTTTATATCGAACTATCACTTTTTAAGAATTTTCTCTGATCTTCCAGGCTGATTGGCTATACCATCTTCTGCTTTTTCTTATAAACAGTGAGAAACCAGAAATAGTAATTAAGAAAATTCATTCTAGAGTTTTAATTGTAATGGATAATTCTTAGCAAAGCTATTCCTAGAAATGGACTAAGCAGGTCCCTGCTTCCCTGGTGCTTCAGTGGTAAAGAATCCTCCTGCCAATGCAGGAGACCCAGGATTCCATCACTGGGTTGGAAAGAGCCCCTGCAGGAGGAAATGGCAACCCACTCCAGTATTCTGGTCTGGGAAACTCCATGGACAGAGGAGCCTGGTGAGCTATAAGACATGGGGTCACAAGAGAGTCAGACATGACTTAGTGATTAAACAACGAAGCAGGTCCCTCCTCACTCCCAATGTCAAGTTACATGTGTTTGAGTCACTTTTTCTTTCTGTTAATTCAGATATGAAATTACATCAGTATACCTTTAAATAAAAAGCAGTACACTTTTTCTCACACAAGTAGAATGTTTTTATCTGATAAGTTATATAACTTTAGAAATCCTGACGTTTGTAACATTTAAAGTACTTTCACCTACCTTCAGTTCAGTTCAGTTCAGTTCAGTCGCTCAGTCGTGTCCGACTCTCCGCGACCCCATGAATCACAGCACGCCAGGCCTCCCTGTCCATCACCAACTCCCGGAGTACACTCAAACTCATGTCCACAGAGTCGGTGATGCCATCCAGCCATCTCATTCTCCGTCGTCCCCTTCTCCTCCCGCCCCCAACCTTTCCCAGCATCAGAGTCTTTTCCAGTGAGTCAACTCGTCGCATGAGGTGGCCAAAGTATTGGAGTTTCACCTACCTTATCTTATATTAATTTGAAAACAGTCCAGGGAGCTACATATGTCTTGAAACATTCCTCTTTAACAGATGGGAACACTGAGGCACAGCAGATGGTAAGGAGCACATCTACACAACAACGGGCAGCAAGTTAGAAAGTTCACAGCTGGGAATTAAGTCTCTTGGCTTTCTCTCCAGGACTGTTCAAGTGAGGTAAGAAAACAGATATTGGTATAATAGGTAAATATTATTAGAAAAATGTCACACCAAATGAAAATATTTTTTAAAGTAAAAGAATAAAAAGAATTAGACTTTTAGAATGTTTATAGCATCAATATTTTGAATGGGATACAGAGAAATGAATTGTCATTTTCTTTAAGCACCTAAAATGAACAATGAAAATGACCATATAAGGCATTTCAAAAAAAAAAAAAAAACAAACCCATTAAGGCAGAATGTTTATCAGACTAAAGGCTTATATTAAATCTCATTTTCAACACAGGAATACTGTACCTTTTTGAACATCAGCTAAAATACCTTTATTTCTTGCTTTGCTGAAATCATAATTTAGACATACGTGATAACTGAATTTGAATAGAAGCAAATTTTACTCAGTTTGACTCCTAAAAATGATCTATATTGATGAAACTTGTGAGTTTATCTAGCTATCTAAGCAATGTTTCCTTTATAATGTTAAATGTTCTGATGAAGATAACAGGTGAATTTATTATAAGTTGGAGTCCCATTAGGAAACAAATGGCACACTCAAAATTATTCAAAGGGGTGTATTTTCAAGGGTATGAGGAGGATATAGGATGGTTTCTTTTGAGCTCCTTGTTGGTTAATCCAAACCTGAAGCAAGATCAGCCTCTGAGGGCAATGGGCAGGAGAGAGAAGGGTGGAAATGGATCTGGAGGTGTAAGTTGGAAGTATCTGCCAGAGTTATACTAGTGATGAAGATGATACTGATGAGACTGCCGCTGCTGCTGCTAAATCACTTCAGTCGTGTCCGACTCTGTGTGACCCCATAGACGGCAGCCCACCAGGCTCCCCCGTCCCTGGGATTCTCCAGGCAAGAACACTGGAGTGGGTTGCCATTTCCTTCTCCAATGTGTGAAAGTGAAAAGGGAAAGTGAAGTCGCTCAGTTGTGTCCGACCCTTAGCGACCCCACGGACTACAGTCTACCAGGCTCCTCCGTCCATGGGATTTTCCAGGCAAGAGGACTGGAGTGGCTTGCCGGCTACCACTTATTGTTTGATATCTATCCATTTTTGCACTTAGCATTCATTGACTCATTTAATCCTCCCAAATAGCCTATGAAGTTAGTAGTCTGTCCAGGTCACATGTGAAGAAACTGAACTTCTCACTTTCTGGTGAATTTCTTCAAGGTGTGTTCATGCTTATCTTCCTCCTCAAGGCCAGAGTCCATGAGAAAAAAGAAAAGCAGATGTCAAACTCTGGCAGGGAGAATGGGCCACAGACTCTTGTTTAGATTATTTCCCTTGGAAAAATAAAAGTAATACTGATATATTTATCCTTAGGTATTCATTTTTTATTAAAAATACATAATAAAATACAGATTTTTTTTCTAGTTAACTACATTGGAGAAGGAAATGGCAACCCACTCCAGTGTTCTTGCCTGGAGAATCCCAGGGACAGCGGAGCCTGGTGGGCTTCCATCTATGGGGTCACACAGAGTTGGACGCGACTGAAGTGACTTAGCAGCAGATAAAACAAGAATATTCTGATAGAAAAACTTGCCAGCGTTGTCTCAATGCACATAATTAAGGAGGTAAACCAATAAGGATGAGTCTCCCAGCACACTTAATTTTCTAATTGGCCTCAGAAGTAAATTCAGGAAACAGAACTGTTTGTGTTCAGTGGCACAGTCATGTTCAAATCTGCAACCCCATGGACTGCAGCACACCAGACTTACCTGTTCTTCACTGTGTCCCGGAGTTCGTTCAAACTGATGTCCATTGACTCGATGATGCTATCCAACTGTTTCATCCTCTGCTGTACCCTCCTCCTGTCCTCAGTCCTTCCTGGAATCAGGGTCTCCAGTGAGTCAACTCTTGGCAACAGGTGCCAAAGTATTGGAGCTTCAGCATCAGTCTTTCCAATGAATATTCAGTATTGATTTCCTTTAGGATTGACTGGTTTGATCTTGCTGTCCAAGGGACTCTCAAGAGTTTTCTCCAGCACCACAGTTCAAAAGTATTAATTCTTTAGCACTCAGCCTTCTTTATGGTCCAACTTTCACATCCATACATGACTACTGGAAAATCCATAGCTTTGACTATATAGACTTTTGTTGGCAAAGTGATGTCTCTGCTTCTTAATACGCTGTCTATGTTGGTCATAGCTTTTCTTCCAAGGAGCAAGCATCTTTTAATTTCCTGAGTGCAGTCACCATCTGCAGTTTATTTGGAGCCCAAGAAACTAAAGTCTGTCACTATTTCCCTTTTTCCCCCATGTATTTCCCATGAAGTAATGGCACTGGATGCAATTACCTTTGTTTTCTGAATGTTGAGTTTTAAGTCAGCCTTTAGTCTCTCCTCTTTCACCTTCATCACAAGGCTCTTTAGTTCCTCTTCTCTTTCTGCCATGATGGTGGTGTCATCTGCATATCTGAGGTTATTGGTACTTCTGCTGGCAATCTTGATTCCAGCTTGTGTTTCATCCCGCCCAGTATTCCACATGATGTGCTCTGCATAGAAATTAAATAAGCAGGGTGACAGTACTGCTGTCACACACAGGGTGACAGAAAGTAGCCTCAGTGTACTGCTTTCCCAATTTGGAACCAGTTGTTGTTCAATGTCCAGTTCTGTTTCTTCTTGAATTGCATACAGGTTTCTCAAGAGGCAGGTAAGGTGGTCTGGTATTCCCATCTCTTTCAGAATTTTCCACAGTTTGTTGTGATCCACACAGTCAAAAGCTTTAGTCAATGAAGCAGAAGTAGATATTTTCCTGGAATTCCCTTGCTTTATCTATGATCCAACGGATGTTGGTGATTTGATCTCTGGTTCCTCTGCCTTTTCTAAATACAGCTTGTAATTCTGGAAGTTCTCGGTTCACATACTGTTGAAGCCTAGCTTGAAAGATTTTGAGCATTACCTTGTTAGCATGTGAAATGAATGCAACTGTGCAGTAGTTTGAACATTTTCTGGCATTGCCTTCATTGGGATTGGAATGAAAACTGACTTTTTCCAGTCCTGTGGCCACTGCTGAATTTTCCAATTTGCTGGCTTATTGAGTGCAGCACTTTCACAGCATCATCTTTTTGGATTTGAAACAGCTCAGCTGGAATTCCATCACCTCCACTAGCTTTGTTCATAGTGATGCTTCCTAAGTTCTACTTGACCTCGCACCCTAGGATGTCTGGTTCTAGGTGAGTGATCACATCATCATGGATAAAACTGTTAGATGCATGTTTTCACTGTCTTATTTGCTTTCACTATTGAGCAAACAGGATTTCTCTGGTTTATAAATGACTGGTATAAACTTGTGTGAACATTTTCTAAGTGAAAGTTGAAATATAAGCTTCAATTTGAAACTCATTTGGAAAGTTAGGAAAGATCCGAATGAGATAGCACAGAAACATTTGTGAGGCACTGTCCTAGGACCATGAGTTACTAAATCCTCAAAGTGGATCTTGTACCTAGGTGTGTTTGCAAAGTCTGTGTCCCTGCCTCTTTGCCTTGACTGTTGACCTCTTGACCTTTCTTCGGTATTTACACAAGGGGAACAAAGTAAAATGAACATATTGGTAGTTTGCATAGATTGATATGTAAACTGTTAGTGGGTTGTTTTTTTTTGTATCCCACCATATTCTACTGCTGCTGCTGCTAAGTCACGTCAGTCGTGTCCGACTCTGTGCGACCCCATAGACGGCAGCCCAACAGGCTCCTCCATCCCTGGGATTCTCCGGGCAAGAATACTGGAGCGGATTGCCATTTCCTTCTCCAATGCATGGAAGTGAAAAGTGAAAGTGAAGTTGCTCAGTCGTGTCCGACTCTTAGCGACCCCATGGACTGTAGCCTACCAGGCTCCTCCATCCATGGGATTCTCCAGGCAAGAGTACTGGAGTGGGTTGCCATTGCCTTCTCCGACCACATTCTACTAGGATACATAAAATTGGTGCCAAAAATAGTCCCATAGGGCAAAAGACTGAATGACTGAGAAAGAAGAGAGGTAAGACAAAAATACTGAGACAGCACTAAATCACTTCTCAGGCTTTATTATAAGTCTCTTTAGAGTTTCCCTGAGTTACTCATAATATGTATAGAAGTATTATATTTGACCAGAAAATATGTCCAATGTAGACAGGCCCATGTCCCTCAAGCTGATGATCAAAGACTGTGAAGATTCATGACTCAATCACATCAACATTTGCTGTACCCAGGCCAGTCAAACTCTTGCCTCTGTTTGACTTTACATCCTCTCTATAAAACAGGCACAGAAGTCATAAAAAAAAGGATGTTTTAGGAGGTTGATTAAATAATTTATAAAAGGTACTTTTAAATTCCCATAGATCCTTTATACTAATTCATTTTGGGGATTTTTCCATGGTATATTTTACCAGCTTAAAATTTATAGGGCATATCACCACATGAATATTTGTTCTAGTTTAGTGCTTGATAGGTGGAATGGTGTTTCATGCATGCTATTTTATTGATAGAACATTTTAGCTGTACTCCATGGAGAAATACAGACCATGAAAGAATTGATTGCTTTGCTTGAATTATGCTTCAGGGATCTGCACCACTGTATGGACCTCTTATATGTTACCAGATAACACAGCAAACTCTCCCTCCTCTTAAAAAAAAATTCAGACACTATGAACAAATGGAATATATATAATTTTCAAATCTTGTTTTCCCCACTTTTCAGATTTAAAGGACCTGCTATTAACTCTGCTCTGAATTCTTTAAAAGCATAACGTTGACCATGCTGTCCTAAACTCTCCTTATAGGATGTGTTGGCATCCTCTATAGTATATAGTCAGTCTTCCATGTATCCCAGTGAATCTGCTTGGATTAATATCAAATCAGAATAACTCACTGAGTGGTAAACAGATGGCTGATATTTGGCTTTCCTTGCTGGCTACAGTGGGGGCCCATGAAGCATTACCTGCTGGATGGGCTTTCTTCCTGGCATTGTTTTCCTTCACATTTCATCTTCTGAGCCTGTGATTATGGATCAGAGCTTGAAAAAAATCTGTGATTTGCTCAGAAAAAGATTGCATGAAGTGCATCAGTGCTCTCCCGGCTGAAAACATCTGTTAGGAGACACAAATTTAGCTTCTCATTGTTGGCTTCCTGTGTACCAGACAGAGTTTATTATTTAACTGATGACTGGGAGAAACGGGCTCCTGCAACAATCTGGCCACAAACTGAAGAAGGATTTTACATTTGTTATTTAAATTACCTTGAGATGAAAGGATTTGGGAATGAAGTGTTGACCTTTAATCCTTGTTGGCTAAGAAATCAGCTCCAAGTGATATCAAAAGTGAATATATTCATACATGTATATTTATATGTGTGTATATATTATATATGTTTAAATTGTAAGCTTTAGGAAGCCACTTTGCTTAAGAAAAGGAAAAAGATATTTTAAAATATGAAGTAACTTGAATTTAGCTAAGATAAAAAAGAGGGAAATGCTTTTTTGGAATTTTATGAGAGATTGTACTGAAATAAAATTTAAATTGCAGCTAATTAATACCCCAGCACACCAGAATGGACACCAGTGGATGCCATCCCACATAGTATATCAGCTACTAAGGGAACATTCCTAAAGACTTGTTTCCTCACTGAAATGTTTGAAGAAGCAGAAATGGAAAATAGATTCTCATCATCCTCCATACAACTGCAATATATAGGAATGTCCTTGAATTTATTATTTTATTACATTCCATAGAAGTTGTACTTCCAACTTTGTGATCCTATGTCTACAGATTGTTTACTGCTTTCTGTTCTTCCAGTCAGTTGAGTTGGTTTGGTGAGATGGTTCTCAAATATGACTGCTCATTAGATCACCTGGGGAGAACTTTTAGTATATACTTGTTACTGGGACCCAATCTAGACAAAATGAGTCAGAATTTCTCAGGTTATAAGAAACCTGAATGAATGACTGTCAATTATAAATTTAGGTGACTTATTCTGACTTCTTCAACTGAACCATGAAATGAACAGACAAATGCTCTCTTAAGTTCTATCAAGGGACACAACGCCATTGTTATCACTTCTTAAAAACTCAGACTGAAGTCAGGACTTGACATCTCAGTATCTCATTTAGTCTTGACCACAACTTTTCGAGGACTGCATTATCTATTTAGAGATGATGGCAGAGGGCCAGTGACCTTAAGGACATTTCCCTAGGACATAACACTTAACACATGGTAGAACAAGAATTTAAATCCAGGTGGATTTAAAAGGAATTACAGTCAAATTCTTAGCTTCTTCATCAGTGGTTTTCATTCCTTGATTCAATCTGTTTTTATAACAAATATTTTGACCTCTTTATACTATCTATATCTCAGAAAAGTGAAATCCCATAATTATAATGAAACAAAAGATTATAGGAAAGTAGTTTAAACTAAAAACAATAAACACTGCCTTATTTATTTGATGTCTAAAAGCACATATGATCACATTAGAAGATGTAATAAAGTAGTCAGCTGCTTGTACCTAATTAACTTTAGAATCACTGAATGCCACAACTTCACATGAACTTTGACACAGATTGTTGTATAGGCAACTTGTGTACTTGTGAGCAACTTGTAGTCAAGGACACAAGTTTTTCCAAGGGTATAACTTTTGATCTGCTTAATGAACAAAACAGCTTAAATTTCCTCTTGATTAATAATGTAGTTGCAATACTGGAAAATTCAGTGTATAAATACCTCATAGTTCAGCTGGTAAAAAATCTACCTGCAGTGCAGGAGACCTGGGTTCAATTCCTGGGTTGGGAACATCTTCTGGAGAAGGGATAGGCTACCCACTCCAGTAGTCTAACCTGGAGAAATACATGGACTATATAGTCCATTGGGTCACAAAGAGTTGGACACGACTGAATGACTTTCACTTACTTACCTACGAAAGGTCTTTTCTGTCTATGTAAAATGGAGTTGGATTCTGAACTCTAACCATTATAAACAGATTTTTCACTTCTTTGGCTGTTTGGAAATTCAAAAGCCATACAGAATGCTTTATTGTTCATCATATGGGACTCCCTGAGGAATTTCAGAAAGAAAAATCTCTAGTTCCTGCCCACCAAATTCCAAATATACCAAATGCCAAATATAAGGTTGGTAGAACTCTACAACCTTTTTTCTCTCAAAATCTTGTAATAACTGAAAACTCCTCCAGTTCACCAAAACCACTACTAGGGTCGGGGTGGAGGGTAGCAGGGCCATTGTTGAGACTTACTTCAAGGCACCAAATTGGCTGAAGAGCGCCTAAATTCAGTTCAGTTCAGTTCAGTTGCTCAGTCGTGTCTGACTCTTTGCGACCCCATGAATCACAGCACGCCAGGCCTCCCTGTCCATCAAAAACTCCCGGAGTTCACTCAAACTCATGTCCATCGAGCCAGTGATGCCATACAGCCATCTCATTCTCTGTCATCCCCGTCTCCTCCCACCCCCAATCCTTCCCATCATCAGAGTCTTTTCCAGTGAGTCAACTCATCGCATGAGGTGGCCAAAGTATTGGAGCTTCAGCCTCAGCATCAGTCCTTCCAATGAATACCCAGGATTGATCTCCTCTAAAGATTGATTATATTCTTTGCAGCCAAAGATGGAGAAGTTCTATACAGTCAGCAAAAACAAGACCAGGAGCTGACTGTGGCTCAGATCATGAACTCCTTATTGCCAAATTCAGACTTAAATTGAAGAAAGTAGGGAAAACCACTAGACCATTCAGATATGACCTAAATCAAATCCGTTATGATTATACAGTGGAAGTGAGAAATAGATTTAAGGGTCTAGATCTGATAGATAGAGTGCCTGATGAACTCTGGACGGAGGTTCGTGACATTGTACAGGAGACAGGGACCAAGACAATCCCCATGGAAAAGAAATGCAAAAAAGCAAAATGGCTGTCTGAGGAGGCCTTACAAATAGCTGTGAAAAGAAGAGAAGCGAAAAGCAAAGGAGAAAAGGAAAGATATAAGCATCTGAATGCAGAGTTCCAAAGAATAGCAAGGAGAGATAAGAAAGCCTTCCTCAGCGATCAATGCAAAGAAATAGAGGAAAACAACAGAATAGGAAAAACAAGAGATTTCTTCAAGAAAATTAGAGATTCCAAGGGAACATTTCATGCAAAGATGGGCTCGATAAAGGACAGAAATGGTATGGACCTAACAGAAGCACAAGATATTAAGAAGAGGTGGCAAGAATACACAGAAGAACTGTACAAAAAAGATCTTCACGACCAAGATAGTCATGATAACGTGATCACTCACCTAGCGCCAGACATCTTGGAATGTGAAGTCAAGTGGGCCTTAGAAAGCATCACTACGAACAAAGCTAGTGGAGGTGATGGAATTCCAGTTGAGCTATTTCAAATCTTGAAAGATGATGCTGTGAAAGTGCTGCACTCAATATGCCAGCAAATTTGGAAAACTCAGCAGTGGCCACTGGACTGGAAAAGGTCAGTCTTCATTCCAATCCCAAAGAAAGGCAATGCCAAAGAATGCTCAAACTACTGCACAATTGCACTCATCTCACACGCTAGTAAAGTCATGCTCAAAATTCTCCAAGCCAGGCTTCAGCAATATGTTAACCGTGATCTTCCAGATGTTCAAGCAGGTTTTAGGAAAGACAGAGGCACCAGAGATCAAATTGCCAACATCCGCTGGATCATGGAGAAAGCAAGAGAGTTCCAGAAAAACATCTATTTATGCTTCATTGACTTTGCCAAAACCTTTGACTGTGTGGATCACAATAAACTGTGGAACATTCTGAAAGAGACCACCTGACCTGCCTCTTGAGAAACCTGTATGCAGGTCAGGAAGCAACGGTCGGAACTGTACATGGAACAACAGACTGGTTCCAAATAGGAAAAAGAGTACGTCAAGGTTGTATATTGTCACCTTGCTTATTTAACTTATATGCAGAGTACATCATGAGGAACGCTGGGCTGGAAGAAGCACAAGCTGGAATCAAGATTACTGGAAGAAATATCAATAACCTCAGATATGCAGATGACACTACCCTTATGGCAGAAAGTGAAGAGGAACTCAAAAGCCTCTTGATGAAAGTGAAAGAGGAGAGTGAAAAGGTTGGCTTGAAGCTCAACATTCAGAAAACAAAGATCATGGCATCTGGTCCCATCACTTCACGGAGAATGGAAAAACAGTGGAAACAGTGCTAGACTTTATTTTTTGGGGCTCCAAAATCACTGCAGATGTTGATTGCAGCCATGAAAATAAAAGACGCTTACTCCTTGGAAGGAAAGTTATGACCAACCTTAATAGTATATTAAAAAGCAGAGACATTACTTTGCCAACAATGGTCCGTCTAGTCAAGGCTGTGGTTTTTCCCGTGGTCATGTATGGATGTGAGAGTTGGACTGTGAAGAAAGCTGATCGCCGAAGAATTGATATTTTGAACTGTGGTGTTGGAGAAGACTCTTGAGAGTCCCTTGTAGTACAATGAGATCCATCCAGTCCATTCTAAAGGAGATCAATCCTGGGTATTCATTGGAAGGACTGATGCTAAAGCTGAAGCTGCAATACTTTGGCCACCTCATGCGAAGAGTTGACTCACTGGAAAAGACTCTGATGCTGGGAAAGGTTGGGGGCAGTAGGAGAAGGGGACGGCAGAGAATGAGATGGCTAGATAGCATGACCGACTCTGTGGACATGAGTTTGAGCGAACTCCGGGAGTTGGTGATGGACAGGGAGGCCTGGCGTGCTGTGATTTATGGGGTCGTGGAGAGTCGGACACGACTGAGCGACTGAACTGAACTGAACTGAACTGAAAGCTAATCTTACACATGCTGCATGAATCTTGTGGTTTTCTCTTTGGGGCATACAGTACATTGGTTAACTGAGTAACTAACTAGAAACCCAGGTCTACTATAACATGCTTAGCCAAGGAACATCTCCAAAGCCTTCTTGATTTACAGTATATTTCTTATGGAAATGAATGACACAGAGGCAAAAGGTGAGGCAATGGAAAAAAATGTGGTACTGATCTCATTCTATTACTTTCATGATGGGAACAAAGTGCCATATTAAGATTCTGTAGAAGAGAAAATCTATTTCTCTATCTAAGATGTTCTTGTGACACTTCAAAAATTCATAACAGGAATCTGTCATCGACTATACACTGGCCCACAATGAAGCTAAGAATAGCCTTTGCTCCAGGCATTCTTTTTCTTTAAGCCACAACACAAAGAGAGAATGATAGGTGTTTCCCTTCAATCACTTAGATTTTGGTCAGAATTTGTTTCCTAAACCTTAGCCACCAACTTGGTCCAGTTTGAATAAAAACTCTGAAAACTGAGCCAGCTGGCATTCATCTTTGTCATCTTTTTTTCACTATTTACTTTTTATTATGACCAGATATATTTAATATTAAGATATTTACTTTTCATTTCAAGATTTCTAGCATTCTTATGATTTAGGATTTATCAAGAAAACATTCTTTTTTTATATTGGAGTTTTATATTATTTTACAATGTTATAGTTTCAGGTGTACAGCAAAGTGATTCAGTTTATATATATATATATATATATATATATATATATATATAAATACACACATGTGTGTATGTAAATACACATACACACATATGGACTTCCCAGGTGGCTCAGTGCTGAAGAATCTGCCTGCCAATGCAGGAGCCACAGGAGACCTGAGTTTGATCCCTCAATCGGGAAGATCCCCTGGAGGAGGAAATGCCAACCCATTCCAATATTCTTGCTGGGATAATCCCATGGACAGAGGAGTCTGGCAGGCTATAGTCCATGGAATCTCAAAGAGTCAGACATGACTGAGCATACATACACTTATATGTATATATATTCTTTTTCAGATTCTTTTCCTATATAGGTTACTACAGAGTATTAAGTATAGTTCTGTGGTATACAGTAGGTTCTTAATTGAATATCTATTTTATAGATAGTAGTGTGTATCTATAAATCTCAACCTCCTAATTTATCCCTCTCTGCTACCTTTCCCCTTTGGTAACTATAAGTTTATTTTCTATGTCTATGAGTCTGTTTATATTTTGTAAATAAGTTCATTAGTATCACTTTTTGTTTCCAC
Source organism: Moschus berezovskii (assembly GCF_049115385.1). Classification (NCBI taxonomy): domain Eukaryota; kingdom Metazoa; phylum Chordata; class Mammalia; order Artiodactyla; family Moschidae; genus Moschus; species Moschus berezovskii. The sequence goes on along the minus strand of NC_142470.1, from coordinate 72,643,537 downwards.
ACCTAGGTGACAGATATTTGTCTCTGTCTGACTTCACTTAGTATGAAAACCTCTAGGTCCATCCATGTTGCTACAAATAGCATTATTTCATTCTTTTTTATGGCTAATTAACATTCCATTGTATATATGTAACACATTTTCTTTATCCATTCATCTGCTGATGGACACTTAGATTGCTTCTATGTCTTGACTATTGTAAATAGTGCTTCAGTGAACATTGGGGTACATGGATCCTTTCAACTGATGGTTTCTTCCAAATATGTGCCCAGAAGTGGGATTATAGGATCATATAGTAGCTCTATTTTAAGATTTTTTTAAGAAACTCATACTGTTCTTCATAGTGGCTGTACCAATTTACATTCCCACTAACAGTATAGGAGGGTTCCCCTTCACCACTCAAATGGATACTTGAATTTCCCGGAAAAGGAACATTCAAGTCATATTCTTTTACATTGTTCATGGCTGTGTGTTGGTTTGATCTTGCTTTGGGTATTCCAACTACCTATTTGAGTGAGGAAAGGCACTATCAACTTTATTAACTTTCAGGAGAAAATCAGTGTTAACACTTAGAAAGTCTACATGCCTTAAAACAAGTCTATGATAGACTTAAGATTATTTCCTAGTTGATTAAAGTGTTTGATGTAGATTAAGTATTTAAAGGATAGGATAGGAGAAATTTATCTCCACCCAGGGAAAATGTTGAAATGTTTTCTATTCAAACATCATCTTTCTTCATACCAATGACAGGTAATTTTCAAAGGTGGAAAATTATTCTTTCTTTTTTCCAATCTAATATCCCTTTGAAAATAGTTTTTGGTTTGGAAAATGGATATTTTCCTCCAGTAGAAATAATACTTGCCAATTGATGCAAGTAGTTTAACTCAGATTGGGTTGAATTTGGAAAAAGTTTACATTTACAGTGATAAAGGCTTTGTTTTTCTCTCATAAGTTTTAGCTTTCTCTCATAGCTTTTTATTTACAATTGAGAAAAAAGTTGGATTGAGAACAAAATAAGAAATTAATGCCTCACTCCTTTATTTAAATATGAATTGTATACTGTGCTGTGTCAAATATATTCAAATTTTCTTTTTCTCATAATTCTGTAAAAAATACCAAATAAGATTAATAAAGTGATATTAAACTCTTACAGCTAGCAGCTAACTCCCTCATTTATAAGTGAACAAGATAGACTTCTCAATGATAATAATGGAAATTAGTTGAGAAGGCTAAAACAAATTAGTTATTTTAGAATTAAGCCTTTACCCACTGTAGGATTTTTTATGTATCAGATCCTTGGGTATCTCCCTTTAAGAGACTGCTCTCCCTTGAGTGTGGGCTGGAGTTAATGATGCTTCTAATGAACAGAATAAAGCAAAATTTATGATATGTGGATATGGTAGCAAAAAACAAACAAACAAACAAACAGTAACACAGTGGCTTCTATCTTGTACTCTTTTATCTTGGGTCACTTTCTAGGGGAAAGTCAGCTGCCTTATTATGAGAACATTCAACCAGCCATATGCAGAAGCCCATGTAGTCAGAAACGGAGGCCTCTTGTCAACAGTCATATGGGTGAGGCCGTCTTGGGAGCAGATCCTTTGGGCTCAGTCAAACTTTCAGATGATTCCTACTTCAGTAGGGACCCTGACTAAGAACTCCTGGACTAGGCCCCTCCTGAATTCCTGACTCATGGAAACAATTAGACAGTAAATGTTTGTTGTGTAAGCCATTAATTTTAGAGCAATTTGCACATGGCAGTAGATAACTAAAGCATCAGTAGTATGTCTTTGATGCTCATTTATATTTAGAACATAGCCCATTTTGTCACATTTTAAATCCAAGAATATACTAGCTTCTTAACATATCAACTAAAACATGTAGAGAAGTAAGGCTACTACTAAGTTTTCTCAGATCTAGAATTATTTTTCAATTTATATAGTACTCTTAGCATGTATTCTTTGAGGTTTATTAATAGACTTTGGTAACTGGTTTATAGACATAGGGCTTCCCTGGTGGCTCAGCTGGTAAAGAATCCACCTGCAATGCGGCAGACCTGGGTTCAAAACCAGGGTTGGGAAGATTCCCTAGAGAAGGTAATGGCTACCCACTCCAGTATTCTGGCCTGGAGAATTCCATGGACTGTATAGCCCATGGGGTTGCAAAGAGTTGGACACAACTGAGTGACTTTCACTTTTACTTTATAGAAATAACTCTATCTTTTTTCCTATGATCTAATAAAAATTGAAATGGTAAGGCTGTAGGTGGTTGTGGTAGTAAACTGCGTGGATAAGTGCAGGACCTCTCAAGTTTGGCTATTTGGGTTCACATTCTGGCTTCACTGCTTTCCAGCTGTGTGACTTTGGGTGAATCACTGGTGTCTCTGTGCCTCAGATTTTTCGTGTGTGAAACAGGCGTAACAATAGTTCCTTCTTCTTAAGAGTTTCCAAATGTTTAAGCTGGTTGGTTTAACATCTCAAAATCAATGTCATTTACCACACTGATGAATGAAGGACACAATCACAATTCATTTTAATACGCATGAAAAAGCATTTGATAAATGCCACATCAATTTCACAATTTTTATAAACCTCAAATTCAGAATAGAGAGAAGCAAACATCTTTCATTTGTAAGAGGTTATCTATAAAACATTTAAAAATCTTATATTTAATCCTGACATGTTGTAAATTTTTCCTTTTGAATTTAAAAAATTAAAATATTTAGCTTCTTACTTTGTGTATCTAGAAGAATGGAATGAAATTTCATGTTGGTTGGTTCTGAAACAACTTGTCCTCAATTCACTTATGAACACTGTTAATTTATCTCAGAGTGTTTATTTCTTTACTTGTGTGATAGCACCAAAGGAAAAAGAAACACACAGTGAAGAAAACACAGGGTGATGAAACACAGTGCCCTTCAACAACTGTTCAGAAGTGGTGTACATTGCATCTCATATTTTATTGGCCAAAGTAAGAACCAAGCATGTTATCATTGGGGCAGAGAAGTTGACCACCCCAGAAGTAGAGGCAGAAAATATTGAGGATAATTATACAATGCATTGCACAGATTTGTGTATCATGCCATTTGTAAACAAGGCAGAGAATATTACCTAAATATTAGGTAATCCTTAATGCTAAAATTACACAGGAATGGGGCCTTGTTAATGAATGTGGTGACTTAAATGAGATTCTATTGGGTCTTTATCTTGTCACTGTCTTACAGAATTTCATCTGTTAATCAAGAACTTTTCTTTGATATTTAGCTCTTCATATCCAAGATTTCTCAGTCTGGGAAATTATGTGTGCCTATGGGATAAACTACACTAAAATAATACTATATATTTGTATAATCCTTTACAGTTTACTGGGATACTCTCAAGTTATTTCACTTTAAAAAGCAATGGAATAGAGTTAGATATTTTAATTGTCTGTTACTCAATTATGTTTCCCAATAGACAGAGAAATAAAATTGAAAATAGGGGCAGTCTTGTACTCATTTCCCCATCCTCAGAGTCTAACACGATGTCTGACACAAGGAGGTCTCATTTATTGAGTGAAATGGTATTCAATTACTTGTTCAAAATCATGGTGCTAACAATTTTGGGAGCAAGGATTGAATACAGGCCTTCTGGACCCAACAGCAGTGTTTGCTCCTCTAAACTCCTGCTAACCCAATAATACTTGCCTGTATAAGGGTATAGAAACTAGAAAAACAGGGAATAAATAGTTTGTATTTTCTTGGAAACTGACCACATTTCCACTTTTAGCATGCTGGCAGGTAAACAGATAAGAAGATAAAGCATGGGTCAGTAGGAATGCAACCGCTGAGAAGTCCCTGCCCATAAAATACCATCAATGTGCCCATCTGTTTCGTATAGAGATACACATTTTTCAAAATTAACATATTTACACCAATTTAAGTGAAGACAATATGTTCAGAAAGGTATTAGAAACTGCTGCAGAAGGCTGGTGAGCAGCCTGAGGTCTAAGAGAGCATAAGTCACTAGCATTTCCTTATGTTCGAAGAACCATAAAGCTGGTAGTTGTTGGTTGTTGTCTGGTTGCTAAGTCATGTCTGATTCTTTTGCAACCCCATGAGCTGCAGCCCACCAGGCTCCTTTGTCCAAGACATTTCCCAGGCAAAAACACTGGAGTGGGTAGCCATTTCCTCCTCTAGGGGATCTTCCCAACCCAGAGATTGAATTCCCATTTCCTGCCACTGTCAATTGCTTTTTATTGTAAGTAAGTGGATATTAGAATTGGCATGATGTCCCCAAGTCAGGCTGATATTCTACTTTCAGAAGAGTATAATGTCACTAAGCAGAATAAAACATTTTCTCAATGGCCCTCTGTACAATGTTTCAAATTTCCTGATTTTAATTTCTTTATTTTCTGCATTATCTTCCATGTCACCCTGTCATTTAATAACTATTTTTCCAATCTGAATATGGACATCTAGGCAGTCTGGGTGATAGAATCACAAATAGTGTGTCTGTCTTTACATTTCTGAAATTAACAATAGATAATATAGGAGACCATACAAAGGAATTTCATACAATGAACAAACCAGAAATCATTAAATTAGCACCTGTTTTGGATCAGCCTATTGTGGGAAGCACAAGAAATTGAATGCATAATCTTTGCCAGAAAATTACTACAGAAAAATAAAATGGTAGATATATGAAAAAATTGAACTCAGTAAAATTAAATAAAAATACATGATACTGCAGAATACATAATCTTTTTGCTTATGTCATCAATATTGTATATTAAGGGTATATTGAATAGTGTTTGTATTGTAAAATCATGAGCTTATTGATAAGTAATTCATATAAATTTTAAATACTGTTTTAGTAGAGATATAACTATGAACTGCAATAAATAGAAAATTCCATGAATAAGGAAAAGTTTGAGATACCCCTTGATGTGAAGAATTAGTACAGTCTTGAGGGAATACAAAGTGAAAGAGTGATCTAGTATTCATCAGGTAAATTCTAAATCATATTAAAATTTTAATTATATTTTAGAAGGAAAAAAGGGATAACATTTGGAGGAAAATTGAGAAATCCATAAGATAGGACTCATGTTAAAGAGCAAGTGACAGAAAACAACATGTTGGTCCATGCCACTTCAAAGTGTTCTTGAGAAAGAATTGAGATGAAAGCTTTTCATCCAAGACTAGAGATCACCACTATAAAAATTGGGTGTAAGGCAAATACTGACGAGCAATATACAAGGAGGCTACACAGGGAAACTCCTTTTAGATTCTCCACTGTTCTTCCTTTTCAACTTTCTGGCTTTAAGACTCACAAGAGAAATTTCTTACTCTTTCCAAGCAGCAATCATCTACCTTAATTGGATATTATACTGGGTAAGTTCAGAAAAATGCTGAATGTGTTGGTAACAGATGTCTCTATTGTACTATTCCTACATTAACTCTAACAGTTGTGTCTTTAAAAGGAAATATGATGGACCCTGCAAATGTAAGTCTAGCTGTAACATAGCTGTACTGGTGCTGTCGATATACACTGTTGACGTCTTTTCCAATTGGTGCCAAAGTTCTTTGTTTTTTAAATTTTCTCAGACTGCATGAATTCCCAGATATCCCACTATTTCTGATTTGTTTTGCAGTGCAGTCCCTCATAAGAAAAGGTGTATACTTAGTTCCCATGTACCTCTTCAAGAGCATATTCTTCATGAAATAATCTACTTGAAACAGAACCTTTATCTTTCTGCCTGATACTGTTCAGCTCAGATAACTGACATCTTACAGACCAGTATGATGTCAGAGGACCCATCCTCTTAATGGTTTGGATGTTTAGAAGCCTCAAAACTACAGTGAGCATTTTTACATCCATAATATTTGTTCCACCTTCCTCTAGTCAGCAGATGATACAAAAATGACAAATTTATGAATGTAAAAGTCAGATACTACAGAAAACATCCTCTTAATGTGAGTCACTAATTTTCCTTTTACTATTACAGAACAGATCAACAGTCAAGTGACTCATTAGAAAAGAGGGACATTTTTCTACTGTTCATCTCTCCTCTAGTACAGTTATCTACGGCCTGAAAACACAGGAGGTCGATTAGCACAGAAAAGTCAAACAAGTGCCTTAACTCATTTCTCACTGAAAATGAAAGAATGTGGTCTTACTGGGAAAAAAGGATCTGGCATACATCTACTGACCTAGAAACAGCTTAATCTAGATATATTTACTGAGGAAACAGAGGGAAGTAATTGAAACTATTGATCCACTCCATTCACTGTGCTTGATACAGAGAAGAAAAGTAAAGATTCTTTTCCTTAAGGAATTCAAGTTTAAGAAAGAATAAACACACATATGAATAATAAGGTGTAATAAAGTAGATATGCAATCAGCAGCATGTGACACACCTAGAACAGCACTGAGAATCTCAGTAAGAAGCTACATGGCAGTGTTATCATTAGAACTCTTCAATATAATGTTGTGATGGCCAGGGAAAATGATTAAATCTGCTTGGTTAGGTTAAGGAAGGCATCCCATCAGTTACTTTTGGGTTAACTATTCATAATAATCTTATGAAATAAGTAAAAATAACTTTGGTTTTTATAACGGAAGAAATGGAAATGGAGTAGTTAATTAGTGTTCCTCATATCACATTGGAGAAGGCACTAGCAAGCCACTCCAGTACTCTTGCCTGGAAAATCCCATGGATGGAGGAGCCTGGTAGGCTGCAGTCCGTGGGGTCGCTAAGGTTCAGACACGACTGAGCGAGTTCACTTCCACTTTTCACTTTCACACATTGGAGAAGGAAATGGCAACCCACTCCAGTGTTCTTGCCGGAAGAATCCCAGGGACGGGGAAGCCTGGTGGGCTTCCGTCTGTGGGGTCACACAGAGTCGGACATGACTGAAGTGACTTAGCAGCAGCAGCAGCATATCACATGGCTATCAGGTGGTGTAGTTCAGGTTTGGCTTTAGAATTGCCTCATGCCCAAGACAATCTTCTTCCCAGCTTATTGCCTCTTTCCCTTTTGCTACCATCTTGACCATGTAGAGGCTGCAAACAAATATGTTGTTCATAGTCTATCCTTAGAAGTGAAGTGAAGTTGCTCAGTCGTGTCCGACTCTTTGCGACCCCATGGACTGTAGCCTACCAGGCTCCTCCATCCATGGGATTCTCCAGGCAAGAGTACTGGAGTGGGTTCCCATTTCCTTCTCCAGGGGATCTTCCCAACCCAGGGATCAAACCCCAGTCTCCCACATTGCAGGCAGACGCTTTACCATCTGAGCCACCAGGGGTGCCTTAAGGAGTATGTAAATCTTTAAAAGACCTCTGGCCTAAAAGCAAAAACCACAACAAACAGCATGTCACAGAAAATTCCATTGGTCAAGAGAGACAAATTTAGCAAACTCAAACAAGATCTTTCTTAGAGTTTCTTGAAGACATGTACGGTTAGAGTCAATCGCTACATCCCTTCTAGTAGCACATTTAGACAGACTTCAGGCTTTAGTGAATATAAAATGTGACTTCAAAAGAAATAAGTATGACAAGTGTCACATCTCTTTTGGGTATAGAAGTATTCCAAAAGAAAAATAGACTAGTATGACTTGTAGAATCTTAGATGATTAATTCAATAATGGATGTTCTGTTGCAGTTTGGGAGAGAGATATTTTTTAAACTTTAAAGAAAATATGTATTTATTTGTGCTTTAAATGTTTTATATTGATAAAGCCACATGACCTAGATACCCTACAGTTTTAGCAATAATTTGTATTTTCTGTCATTTGAGAGCATTCATCTGTGTATCTTTAATAAAGACTGGTTTACTTCTGTGAAGATTAAGTAAAATGAGCATAATGAGTTCTGAATATTTTTCCAGGGAGCAGATATTACTGCCAGCAAATGAAGATCTCACAGGGCTATGTCTGTGGACAAGACAATAGTAAATGATTATGTCACTCTTCAGCCAGCTAAATCTGTTTGAAATACTTTATTAACATCTTTCTACCTGAAATGTTGATGATTAATTAGTTCAATAGTCAATATTTAATATATAATTACAGATTATTCACTAGGTATAATGCACTTTGCTCTTGAGCCCAGTGGAGAATGCAAAAAAAAAAAAAGAGAAATATATAAAGTTCCTGACCTAAGGGAAATTAAAATCAGTCAGTAACAATGAAAATGAGATGTCGGTTGATTCTTTCAAAGATTAAGTGCGTGCCGGGCACAGGACTAGGCCTTAGTCATACATTGGCACATGAGATAGATAAAATGCCTTCTCGCATGGAGATTACATTCTCTTAGGAAACTCAAGCCACAAATTCCTAAATAAACTGGATTGTGGGTGACAAGAAACACTACAAAGAAAAGAAAACAGATCAAAGAAAGTCTCTCGGCAGTGGTGATAATTATGCCAGTCACGCAAATATCTGAGGCCAGTGTGTTCTTGTAGGGACAAACTGCAAGCACAACCCTTGGGAAGTAGGAGCAAACAGAGTGTTCAAAAAGTACCAAAGTCGGGCACTGGGCTAGAGCTGAGCAGTCAGGGGGCCATGGTGAAGGATCAAGTTCAAAGAGGTGGTCAGGGCCAATTCATAGAGGGCCCTGAGGATTCTGGGGAGTAGTTTGAATTTTAATCATGTTGCCATGGGAAGCTGGTCCAGGGCTTTTTCAGTGGGCTGCAAAATTATACAAATGATATAATTATATACATAATTATAATATACACATAACATGCTGTTGATCCAAAAGGCACAGTTTAGGAGCTGTGATTGTTGAGAGGCTAGACAATTAGGCTTTTTCCTCAAAAAATTAAGGATGACTTCATGGAGAAGTTTCTTTTTGAGCTGAGTTCTGAAGTATTCATGAAATTTTCATGAATATATTCTGAAGTATTCATGAAACTACGTGCCCAGGGAATGGTGTGAACAAAGTTCTCAGGTGAGAAATCCTAAGATGTTGACAACTTACACGTTCACAATACTGATATATTCACTTCCTAAGAAGGGAAAGCACTTTCACTGAAATAAATGACTATTCAAGCTGAAATTGTAGGCACCAGGGCAGGCAGAAATGTTTAGGGGATGAGAGGTTGAGTGGATGAGAGTGGTGGACTTCAGCCCTCAAGCTACAGCAATGGCAACTGTTTACTCTGACACCCCCGAAACTGACCTTCTTGTTGTGCTTTGACGTCCCGAAAGACAACACGATGTAGTAAATGACATGATAAAGGTGTTATGTTCAGGAATCTGCTGAGGTCACAGGGAAAGGTCTATACATTCACAGAGTAGAAGAGATTTTCACTTGTGAATATGAATGGGCTGCCCTCTGCAGCCTTTTATGTTTCCTTTAGTGATTATGCAACAGCATAGTCTGCATCTAGAAAGGGCATTCAAGTGCTTGATAAAAAGGACTGGAAGGACAGTTCTAGGCTTCTGATTATGCCAACAACTCAGAAACAATTGCAGCCAAATTTAGTAGCTCTGTCTCAAAGGAGATGGTGTACTCCATGCTACTTTGCATCTGTGGGTGTTAAGTCGCTTCAGTCGTGTTAAACTCTTTGTGACACTATAGACTGTAACCCGCCAGGCTCCTCTGTCCATGGGATTCTCCAGGCAAGAATGCAAGTGGGTCACCGTTTCCTACTCCAGGGGGTCTTCCTGACCCAGGGAATGAACCCACATTCTTACATCTCATTCTTTGGCAAGCTGGTTCTTTACCACTAGGCTCCATGTCACTAATGCAGTTTAACATGCAGTCTTGGAATCATTCAGAAGTCTTCATTTTCATTTGGGCTATATTCATTATGCTGCTTTTCTAACTTGAAAGACTCTGTCAGACAGACACATGTGACTAGCAATGCATATCAACTATTGAATCACACAGAGGCAGAGGTCAGCAAAATTTTTACATGAAGAAACAGATAGTGAAGGTTTAAGTCTTTCTGGACCAAGAAGCAAAATCAAGGATGCTACAGAGACAGTTACAAAATCAGAGAGAGAACAAAAATCTACAGTTTTTTCATTGATGAATTTGTAATCCCAATTTCAACTAATGAGAAGTCTACTAATACAAGTCTGCTAATGAGATGAAAGGAATTCTTTTCTGGGGAATAGGATTTCACTTAGAGTTCAAGATTAGTGTTCTTCATCATCAAACCAAATACAAATATTCATCTATGAAAATAATTCTTGTCTCACAACTGTACTAAAGCAGGCAGTGGGGCTCATTTGGCCTAATAGATGTCATCTATGGACTGATGCCCTAAAATATGTACACCTTAACTTGTAACACATACATTTTATCAAATTGATAATCAAAACATTGATAAATTATCTTCCTGTAGCAGTCCTTTTCATAACATATATAATAGACAAGTAACTAAGAGCACATGCTTTAGAATTAGAACAATCCAGGTACAGTGCTTGGCCTCATGCTATCTATATGACTTTAGAAATGTCACTTAAAATCCCTCAGTCTCTACTTTTTTATCTATAATATATTGATAATACTGGCATCCCTTCAATTCTGTTTTGAGGGGAAATAAGATAGTATGGTGTGTAACACATACTGGACAATAAATAATAGCTATTAGTATTTGCACGTGCTATATCCAATTACGCATTCAGTTCAGTTCAGTTGCTCAGTCGTGTTCGACTCTTTGCAACCCCATGAACCGCAGCCAAGTTTCCCTGTCCATCACCAACTCCCAGAGTTCACCCAAATCCATGTCCATTGAGTCAGTGATGCCATCCAACCATCTCATCCTCTGTCATCCCCTTCTCCTCCTGCCCTCAATCTTTCCTAGCATCAGGGTCTTTTCAAATGAGTCAGCTCTTCCCATCAGGTGGCCAAAGTATTGGAGTTTCAGCTTTAGCATCAGTCCTTCCAATGAATATATTCAGGACTGATTTCCTTTAGGATGGACTGGTTGGATCTTCTTGCAGTCCAAGGGACTCTCAAGAGTCTTGTCCAATACCACACTTCAAAAGCATCAATTCTTCAGTGCTCACCTTTCTTTATAGTCCAACTCTCACATCCATACATGCCCACTGGTAAAACCATAGCCTTGACTAGATGGACCTTTGTTGACAAAGTAATGTCTCTGCTTTTCAATATGCTGTCTAGGTTGCTCATAACTTTCCTTCCAAGGAGTAAGTGTCTTTTAATTTCATGACTGTGATTTTGGAGCCCAGAAAAATAAAGTCAGCCACTGTTTCCACTGTTTCCCCATCTATTTGCCATGAAGTGATGGGACCAGATGCAATGATCTTAGTTTTCTGAATGTTGAGCTTTAAGCCAACTTTTTCACTCTCCTCTTTAACCTTCATCAAGAGGCTCTTTAGTTATTCTTCACTTTCTGCCATAAGGCTGGTGTCATCTGCATATCTGAGGTTATTGATATTTCTCCTGGCAATCTCAATTCCAGCCTGTGCTTCCTCCAGCCCAGCGTTTCTCATGATGTACTCTACATATAAGTTAAATAAGCAGGGTGGCAATAGACATCATTGACATACTCCTTTCCTGATTTGGAACCAGTCTGTTGTTCCATATCCAGTTCTAACGGTTGCTTCCTGACCTGCACACAGGTTTCTCAAGAGGCAGGTCAGGTGGTCTGGTATTCCCTGGACATATGTAATACATTGATCAATTTTTTCACCACAATTGTTATTCCTTATTGAGAACCAAGCTCAGAGATCAAGGAACTTACACAATATCTGTGGTATTGCTACAACTAAAGCTCAATTCTCATATCTTACTGATTCATTTAGTAATTATTGAGTGTGTATGCATGTGGTAGGAAGAATCCTAAAATGACCCCCATGAAACCTGTTTATGGCATAATCTTTGCTTGAGGGAATTGGGTGGGACCTGTGAGTGCAGGGATAGTAACTAACCTGATTAGGTTACCTTACTTGAAAACATGATGGGATTGTCCTCCTCATGGTTATGTCACATTCTATACAATTCCATGATAGCAGCCTGGAGGGAGATTCTCTGGCTGGCTTTGAAATAAAACAGTCATGTTATGAGACAGACGAGTGGGTAGGACTTGAGGAAAAGCTGTAGGAGCTGGGAGAAGCCTCCCAACCAAGAGGCAGCAATAAAATGAGGACTTTGGCCTCACAACTTCAAGAAAGTAAAATCTGACAACAACTTGAATGAAGTCATCCAAGCTTCAAATAACATATCCCAGTCAACATCTTGGCTTCAGTCTTATGAGACCCTGAGCAGAGAACCCAGCTATGCCATGCCAGGACTTCTGCACATAAAGGTGTGTTTTATGAAATAGTTAAATTAGTGGTAATTTGCTATTGAGCAAAAATATCTAAAACACTCTATCAGGTAGTTTGTTCAGTGATGACAATAAAGTGGTGAAGAAAAATAGACTTGATTCTTGTCCTGTTGGATTTCTGGTTTGGAGAACAAGATATTTTAATAAAGTAAAAAGAGGATGTCATGAGAGAAAGAAGGGGGGAAGCCATCGAGCCATCTGAGGCTTGGGTGATAGGGAAAGTTTTCTCGGGATAGACTTAACCAAGGAACTGGAGGGCTGGGGTGGGGGCAGGTAGAAGGAGTATTTCATCCTGGGAATTAAATGCACAAAGGTTCTGGAGGAGGCAAGTGACAGCCCAGGGTAGCTAATGAATTCCAAGTCACTTACTGAGCTATAAGGAGAGTTTGAGGGATGAGGCTGGATAAGAAGGTGCAAGTTCATGAAGGGCTTCCATAGAGTTTGGACTTTCTGTTGAGGACAATGGGGAGCCAATGAAGGGTTCAGAGTTGAAAAGTGGCAGCTTCAGACTGGTCTTCTTTGCATTCTTCATTTAACTGCAGAATAAATGATAGGAGACTTGCTGAGGGGCAGAGCTATATACAGGTGACAGATTATAGTAGCTGGAGTGAAGACCATGGCAGTTAAGGTGAAACAGAAGTGTTCAGGGCCTCCTACGTTTTCACAGCATGGATACTGGGTTGGTTTAGATTCTGACAAGATAGATGTGATGGCTTATAAAGGCATAGCTAGAATTGTAAAAACTTTCTCTCCCACTAAAACCTTTCTCAAAACAGGTTATAAGACCAGAATGTCTAGACTGTGGGAATGGAGATTCAATCAAGTGTTCTCATTATCTCCAAAGAAGGAAGAAAATATGTGCCTTTCAATTGGTTCCCAATGGTTATTGTTTTTTTCAGGCAAAATGCTTTCAGGGGAGTGGTCACCCACTGTTATTTATTGATCCTTCCATGATTGAGAAATGATAAAATGCTCTGACATTTTTAACCTAATTCCATCCCTCTGGCACTTGGATAAAAAAGCAATTAGCCACTTTGTTTTTCTGGTAATAGCAGTTTCTAATTCAGACCAAGGTCCCTAATGAGAAGATTATAAGCTAGGATGGAAAAGAAAATGGTCACCTGACAAGTCAGAGTAAGATAAATGTTGGTAAGATAAATGTTGTTGACCCCTTTATGCAGGGGCCACTGGGCAGCATCTGGGAAGGTTCATTGAAAGAGAGCTGAAAATTAATCCTAACTTGCAGAATGGCATGGATACCATCATGACACTGTTGTCTGTTAATAATTCTTTAAGTGCTGAGGCGCACTATAATTCATTTATGATAGCAAAGGGAATGTGAAAGATTACGATTTAGTTGATTGATGAAAAATAATACCAAGGATTTTGTTATCCCATCATTGAGAGAGCTTTGGGGTGGTTACTATGAGTTTTGGTTCCACTGAAGGCACAATGCAGTTATTCTTTATCCCTTAAATAGGATTTAGAGTGATTCTCTCTATCCCTGAATAGGAGAATTGTTGCAGCCTTGAGCTTCTTGTACAGCTATTTTGGTAAATGACAGAGGTGAAGCCTCCAACAAGTGTATCTGAAATAAGAGGTGGTTTGACAGCCCAGGAAAGCTTTGATCATGTGATAAATGAGTCGGTGGAAAGAAATCTCTCAGGTGAGAGAGCTATAGTTCTATCAATTATGTTAGCCTATAAATCTGGAGAATTGTGGAAAGAGTGAGAGGTTGCCTTTCAGCTTCCTGCCAAATGGATTTCTAGGAGAAAGCCTCAGGTGTATTCCAGAACATGTCTGTATGGCAGATGAACTCTCAGCCTAAGTGTTTTAATGTAGATAGGAATATTAGAAAGTACTTACTTAGTGCTTCAATCTTCTATATAAAATAGTCTGGCAGGGCGCTGCTTCTGATATAGACTGAATGAAACAAATAAAAACACTTTGGTACAAACCCTCTCTTTTCAATGTCAATTTAGGGGTCAATCTGTCAAACGTGTTTTATTCTGCAATCCTCAAATCAGTCACGTTGATAAAGGTTGACTGTAAAGGACCTGATATTCCCGAAGCATAGTGTCTCCCACGGGGGTCTCTCTCCTTAACTAAGTCTCAGTGGGTACTTCATTGCTGAAATGAAGTGACCCTAAAGTGAACCCAAGAAAAGTGGCACGGGGTCTCTGTTTCTCATTTTTCCTGGATAGATGGATTCATCAAGTCAAGTTTCAAAGTCAAGGAGATCTCTCAGGGACAAATCATTTTATGAGATTTCCAACACCAAGATCAATCTAAATAAGCGATCCATGGGCATTTTTAATCTGCAGTGCTAAAGTGCTACAAGATGAGCCTCTGGTTTCCGGAAATGGAGCACTTTCTCTGACACAGGGTTGTCATCAGCTTCATATACATCACTGGGGAGAGTAGGAAGGTGGGAAGGAATCTAAGATGCTGAAGGAAACGTTTAATCTCTGGATCTCTGTGATGTGTATGAATGTCACAGTCCCCACCTGCACTGCCTCCAGGCCCTGACAATACAGTTGACCCTTGAATAACTCAAGTTTCAGCTGCACATGCCCACTTATACATTAATTTTTTTCAGTAGTAAATACGACAGTACTATACAGTTCACAGTTGGTTGAGTCTGCTGTTGGGGAACTGTGGAGAGGGAGGAACTGTATATAATGAGAGCCAACTATGTGTTATATAAGGATTTTTTTTTTACAGGTACACACTACTATATTTATGATTTATTTTATTTTTTGGCTGTGCTGGGTCTTCCCTGCTGCATGCAGGCTTCCTCTAGCTGTGGAGAGTAGGGGTTGCTCTCTAGTTGTGATGCCCACACTTCTAACTGTGGTGGTTTCCCTTGCTGTGGAGCACAGGCTCTGGGCTCATGGGCTTCAGTAGTTGCAGCACATGGGCTCGAGAGTGGGCTCAGTAGATGTGGTGCATGGGCTTAGTTGCTCCACAACATGTGAAATCTTCCTTGACCAGGGATCAAACCCATGTCCCCTCTATTGGCAGGTGGATTCCCTTCCACTGTGCCACCAGGGAAGTCCATCATAAGGATTTTTGACTGTGGGAGGGTTGTGCCTCTAACTCCCACATTGTCCAAAGGTCAGCTGTATATTTTTCTTTCTAGATCTAAGTAGTTATATATTATAAATGAATTGGCAGTAGGATTCATATAAAGAAAGGATCAAATCTTTCAAAATACCCTTACCGGCACTCAACTAACCTTATATCTCCTGTCAATGAATAGATTGAAATCTGATCTTAAATTACTATATTACACTGCCCTCTTAGAGCCATACACAACTGTCCATTGCTAAATAGGAGATTAAAGGGCCAAGACTTTGGATCAGTTAGACACACATGTTGTTGGCAGTTACAGAAAAGTTTGCTGGCTTATAGAAATGTTATCTTTTTTCTGTGATCTGTTGCCATGTCAACATCTCTGATTCTCTTTTTTATTTTTTTTAATTGAAGTAGCGTTGATATGTAGTGTGAGTTTCAAGTGTAAAGTGATTCAGATATATAGATAGATATACCTCATTTTTTCCAGATTCTTTTCCCTTATAAGTCATTACAAAATACTGAGTATAGTTCTCTGTGCTATACACTAGGTCCTTGATGGTAGTGTGGCATGTCTCTCCCTCTAAATCAAAAGCTAAGTGACTAAGCCTAGTGAGGAGACTGTGTCTAAATTCATACAGGCCAAAAGCTAGTCCTTCTGCACCAATAGGTTAGCCAAGTTGTGAATACAAATGAGAATTTCTCGATGGAAATGAAAAGTTCTACTCCAGTGAACACAAGAATGATAAAAAAAAGTGAAACAGCCTTACTGCTGATAAAGAAAAAGCTTTAGCCATCTGAAGAGCAGCTCAAAACAGCCACAACATTCCCTTAAGCCAAAGCCTAATCCAGAGCAAGGCCCTAACTCTTTTCAATTCTATGAAAGATGAGAAAGGTTAGGAAGCTGTAGAAGAAGCGCTTGAACCTTGCAGGGTGTGGTTCATGAGGTTAGAGAAAGAAGCTGTCACCAAAACATCAGAGTGCAAGGAAAAGCAGCAAGTACTGATGTAGAAGCTGTAGAAGGTGGCTGCACTAAACAACAGATTTTCAGTGTAGATGAAATAGCCTTCTACTTGAAGAAGATGCCATCTAGGACTTTTCACAGCTAGAGAGAAGTTGGTGCCTGACTTCAAAGTACAGGCTGACTCTCCTTTTAGAGGCTAAAAAGCTGATGAAACCAGTGTTCATTTAGCATTTCCGAAAATCCTAGGGCCTTAATAATTCTACTAAATATATTCTACCTGTGCTCTATAAATGGAACAATAAAACCTGGATGACATCATATCAGTTTGCAATTTGTTTTACTGAATATTTTAAACCCTCTACTGAGACCTATTGCTCAGAAAAGAGATTCAAAATATTCCTTTTCATTGACAGAGCATTTGATCACCCAGGAGTTCTGATGGAAATGTTCAATGAGATTAATGTTGTTTTCACACCTCCTAACACAACATGCATTCTGCAGCCCACTAATCAAGAGATAATTTAACCTTTCAAGCCTTATTATTTAAGAAATGCATTTCATAAGGCTATGGCTGCCATAGGTAATGATTCTTCTGAAAGATACGTCAAAGTTAATTGAAAACCTTTTGGAAAGGATTACCATTCTTGATGGGCTTCCCTGATGACTCAGTGGTAAAGAATATGCCTGTGATTTAGGAGCCATGGGTTCAATCCCTGGGTTGGGAAGATCCTCTGTTAGAAGGAAATGGCAACCTACTCCGGTATTCTTGCCTGGAGAATTGTCACAAAAGAGTCAGCCGCCACTAAGCAACTAAACAACAACCATTCTAGATGCCATTCATGTGGAGAAGTCAAATATCAACATTAACAGAAGTTTATAAGAAGTTGAATCCAATCCTCATGAATGACTTTGAAGGGTTACTTCAAGTTGAACAAGTCACTGGAGCTAGCAAGAGAACAGGAATCAGTAGTGGAGCCTAAAGATGTGCCTGAATTGCTGCAATCTCATGATAAAATTTGAACTGAACTGACTCAATGAGGAGTCAGTTCTTCCGGATAAACAAACAAGTAGTTCTGGAGGTGGAATCTATTTCTGGTAAAGATGCAGTGAAGATTGTCAAAATGAAAACAAAGGATTTAGAATGTTACATAAACTTAGTTGATAAAGCAGGAAGTTTATCAGGTTTTGAGAGGATAGTCTCCAGTTTTGAAAGAAGTTCTACTGTAGGTAAAAAACAGTGAAATAGCTTTGCCTGCTACAAAGAAATCTTTGGTAAAAGGAAGAGTCAACTGATACAGTGAACTTCATTGTTTTATTACAAAAATGCCAGTCACCCCAACCTTCAGCAACCACCACTCGGACCAGTCAGCAGCCATCAACATTCAGGCAAAACCCTCAACCAGCAAAAAGATTATGACTCACTGAAGGCTCAGATGGGGGCTGGCATTTTTTAGTAATAAAGTATTTCTAATTAATGTTAATATATGTAATTTGGAAGATATAATGTGATTGCACATTTAATAGACAACAGGATAGTATAAATATAATTTTTATATGCACTAAGAAACCAAAAATGTCATATGACTCACTTTATTGCAGTGGTTTAGAACCATACTCACAGTCTCTACATGGTATGCTTGTAAATTTAACTCATTGTGATTCTTTCTGAAGGAGATTTCCACTTTAGCCTGTACCTTTTAATGAAAGGCTTTTCTCACAGTTCAAGTGATTTCAGGCACTGGTGCACGAATGAGGGAGCTTTAGGATCAGCACAACTACTCCAGGGCCCCCAGAAACCACACTGAATTGGTGACAAACTTTATAGATGTCTACCTATTGTGCTTATTCAGGAGGTTGGCACTGAATATTGCCTTGAACAAGGGCAGCCCTAGAATACTAAATCTAACTTAGACCATTGAATTTTTTTTTTTTTTTTACTGCGGTGTAACAAGTAACCACAAATATAGCAGTGTGAAACAACACCCACCTGCTTATTTCACTAATAGTGGATGAGAAATATGTTGTGGATTTGTCTGGGTTCTCCACTTAGGGCCTCACAAGACTGAAATCAAGATGTCCGCTGGTTTGCACACTTTATCTGGAGGATCTAAGAAAGAATGTGCTTCTAAGCATGCTGGTTGTAGTCAGAATTCATTTCTTTGTGACTGTAGCACCAAAGTCCTCATTTTCTTGCTGGTTGCTATGTAGGGGTACAGTTAGCTCCTAAAGGCCACACTCAGGTCCTTGATATATAGCCTCCTCTATCTTCAAGCCAGTTTTGAATCTCACTTGTGCTTTAATCTCTGACTTCCTCTTCTGCTCTTAGCCTCAGAGAACACTGTGTTTAAGAGGCTCAGGCTGCAGTCCATAGGGTCACAAAGAGTCGGACACAAATGATGAGACTTAGCATACACGCACATGATGAGATTATGCCAGGTAATATTGCTAATTTAAGGTTACATCTGAAAATTTCCTTTTGTTGTATAGAATGACACAAGTAGAGAAGTAACATCAGGGGGACAGATCCTGGGATCAGTGGGGACACCTTAGAATTCTGCTCACCAGTTTATCTCTGGCTGATGTCATATCCATGAAAAAGTGAAATTCCACCTTTCACTTTTCTTTGGGAATCTTGACCAGTAAAGTGGAACTAAAACAGTTGATACAGAGACATGGCTAACCTGATGGCTTATCTTGGGAATAAGATTGCTCTCATATTCATAATATGTGATCTAATATGTCATGGAGTAAGCACTCAGTGTTTGCTTAATAAATGATGAATCTGTGTATTAGTCAGAGGTTAAAGAACACCTCTCTTCCTCAATCTTTTTCTCTTCAGAGAACACACATTTTATTTCCAATTGTTGATCTTCATATTTTCTTTTCTCTTCATGGATCTTGGTAAAAGAGTCCAATTCAAAGCACACAATTTGTTAAAGCCTCTTAGATTGATGTAAAGCGCCACTAGTCACATGGTCAGTCCCATAGTCATGGAATGGGAAAAGTTGGTCCATCTACTGAAAGGCACTGCAACATTACATGACAAAGGATAGGATGAATTTTCTTAACATGGGAAGTTCAGTTCAGTCACTCAGTTGTGTCCAACTCTTTGCAACCCCATGACACAGCACTCCAGGCCTCCCCGTCCATCACCAACTGCCAGAGTCTACCCAAACCCATGTCCATTGAGTCGGTGATGCCATCCAACCATCTCATCCTCTGTCGTCCCCTTCTCCTCCTGCCCTCAGTCTCTCCCAGCATCAGGTTCTTTTCAAAGAGTCAGCTCTTCGCATCAGGTGGCCAAAGTATTGGAGTTTCAACTTCAACATCAGTCCTTCCAATGAACAAATTTTAAGTATTGTTTTGTAAAGGAAATGTGTATGTTGCTCAATCTCTTTCCTCAAAGAAATGTATATCCTTTCCTTCCCTGCATTCAGGCAATGTTAGTCTTAAATTGTAGCAACATATAGTGAAAAAATACTGTTCTCTTTCCTTTTAATGCATGCTCATTTCTCAAACCTACAGGAAAACTTGTGGAAATAACATTTTAGTCAATAGATTGCTAACATATTATATGCCTTGTACCTTGGGTAATGTGATGTATGGAAAATTACTTAGCTATTAGTCTTCAGTAGAAGCCAAATGAATAATGAGAATTGGTAATTCATCTTATTTTCAAGGAATTTCAACACTATCTGTGTCCTTGGGGCCACTTTTGCAAATGTTACACTTTATTGTTTTCTGATCCAAAGTGACAGGAGGCTTTTTTTTTTTTTAAAATCTTTAAGATTTAAGAGAGGATTGAGGCTTGTCTGAGCTTCGCATCCACATCCATAAAGACAGGCAGGCAGAAACATAACCTTTGTATTTTTTTCAAGTGTGACAACTAGAACAATGGCTGTGTTTTCAGACTCTTGTGAAGTTTCTAAAGCACATCTGCGGGTTATTCTGTTATCAAGTAAAAAGCTGAATCCCAGCCTCACAATTCGTCTTTACCCTTGGTCTTGGCCATCTCCTGCCATAAAGGAAAACGTAAAAATTCTCACCATCCCCCTCCTATTTCTCTGATAGGAGGTTTTCCTGGTAGTTGGTGATAACGAGAGTTTCCTTAAATCCTTATTTGATAAATAAGCAACATACTAATGTGGTGGATGCGGAAACATTCATATAAAAGTGTATCAGGGGAGAGTTAGAAGCACATAGTTCTTTTGACTGTTACACCTACCCTCATAGTGTCACAGTTACTTTCAGAATGTTTTTTTAATAGTCCCTTGATGTCTCCAGTCAGTTTTTTTCTCCCCCTGCCTTTTGAGTTTATTGCAATCTTTTGGGTTAATGCAATCTTTTTTATTCTTAAAGAGATTGAACTGAAGACTATAGGGGAACTGGTATATTACAGTAGAAATGTATAACAAAGCTAGCTTGTTTACCAAGTTTTTTTCCTGAGCACACAAACTACATTTCCCAGACTTGCTTACAAGTAAGTGGAAATTCTGAGTTGCAGAAAATGAAATATGAACAAAAACTAAATGAGCCATTTTCTAGGAACATGTCATAAAACTCCCATGAGTGATCCTTCCCTGGCTGGGTGAAGATGATGGTTAGGTGGTGAAGTTGGATGGTGGTATTGGAATTCATGTGGATAAAGGAGGCTGAATCACTGTTTGGAGAGGAGTCTTCTGCTAATCAAAATTTCCTGTTTTAGTCTTTCTTTGAATGAAGAATAAACTTCTACTGTTTTGAACCATGGTGTGTTTTGGACTTTGTTACTGAATCTATTTTTTAACTAAGGCATATAGAATTTTACTGTGTCTCAAAATTTAAGAATGGGATAAAAAAGATGACCTGTTGAATTCTTACATTGTTTCTGGATTCCTTTTATGTCCTTAGTGAATTTTGAAATATGTAAATCATTTGTGTATGTCCTAAAATAATATTGAGAGGGGAATGGAACATATGAAGAAGCATGAGGGGTCATTATTGAGCATTTATATACCTAAATCTGAACTCTAACCAGAGTTAGCATGATGCAGTCTACCTTTATACCCACTGAGGTTTAGAAATTTTTAACCAGTAGATATACTTAATAACTGAGATGAATACAAACCTGTCCCTCTTTGATTGCAAAGGCATTTCACTGTGTTGTACACAGATGCCTGATAGAAATTGAGATAATAAATATTGTTTTAAGCTATTAATTTGGGGGTAATATAATTTTTAAACAATCTGTAGTAGTTTTATCTACTAGAGCTGAATATATATACTAGCTCCCAGAATTTCCACTCATAACCATCAGATATGCATACATTGTGCTCACAAAAGACATGAATAGAAAAAACTTCACAGAATACTATTCATATAACCCACACTGGAAACCTGATGAGCTTCCTATACTTTTAATGTTCACCAAATATAATCTATAAGTAAACTGTATATTCACAAAATAAAAAACTATTAAGCTTTGAAAATAAGTAATCCACAACGAAATACAACAATATAAAGTTCACAAAGATGTTAGGTACCAAAGAGATCCCAATTTGTGATTTAATTTACGTAAAAGTGTTTTCTGATTGATTGAAAATGTCAGTATGATTACCCTGTAGGGAGATTAAGATTGAAAAAATGAAAAGTAAAGTGAAAGTCACTCAGTTGTGTCCAACTATTTGCTACCAGACTCCTTTGTCCATGGAATTATCCAAGCAAGAATATTGGAGGGTGATGCCATTCCCTTCTCCAGGGGAACTTCCCAACCCAGAGATTGAACCCGGGTCTTGAAATGAGTGTTATACATAGTGTGCTGTCTTTGTGAAAATTCATCCAGGTTTATACTTTGATATATTTACATTTCCTTGTAAGTATTAAATATTAAAAATTTTTAAAGTTTAAGAAATGTGCATGCCTTTGTGATAGACACTTATTTTAATGATATTGTTGAATGTATATATAAAGCTGTTTGTGTTTGTGTGTGTCCTATGTACTACAAATTGAAATTTGGTGAGAACCTTCATATCCATAAAAATGACTGGGTAAACAAATTGTAGGGCATTCATCAAATTGTTTGCTATAGTTCTATTAGGATAGATATGGCAGTCCATTTGACAGAGAAAGATGCTCACTATATGCTTTTCAATGAGAATAATGGGTAATAGTTATGCATGCAAGGGACTGGCAGAAACAGAGAGGGTTAGACAGAAAGATGCTTAACAAAATATTAATACTGATTTACCAGGGTGGTTGGAGAAGGAAATGGCAAACCACTCCAGTATCCTTGCCTGGAAAATCCCATGAACCGAGGAGCCTGGTGGGCTGCGATCCATGGGGTCGCAAAGAGTTGGGAATGACTGAGTGACTAACAGACAGACTGACTGAGGTGGTAAATTCATGACTGATTTTTTTCTCTTTTGGCTTCAGTTCAATTCAGTTCAGTTCAGTCGCTCAGTCGGTCCGACTCTTTGCGACCCCATGAATCACAGCACGCCAGGCCTCCCTGTCCATCACCAACTCCCGGAGTTCACTCAAACTCATGTCCACAGAGTCAGTGATGCCATCCAGCCATCTCATTCCCTGTCGTCCCCTTCTCCTGGCTTATCTATCTTTTTAATATATCACTGGATTTGGTATGATATTTTTGTATTAATTTGATTTTAATATCTTAGAAGTCATGAGTGATGCTTTTCATTCAACAATACTCATTCTACACACATTTATAGCATTGAAGCCTAGACCTTGTACAAAGTCAGAACTCGATAAATATTCACTTACTGCCTGACTAAATAAAAAGTCATAATAAGACATAATGCCATCCTCATCCATGTATTTTAATATGTCTCAGAGAAGGGCATTTCTGCATTCTGAGAGGTTTTATGGGCTTCCCTGGTGGCTCAGATGGTCAAGAAACATTGTGTAACACAGGAGACTTGGGTTCAATCTCTGGGTTGAGAAAATCCCCTGGAGGAGGGCGTGGCCACCCACTCCAGTATTCTTGACTGGAAAATCCCATGGTCAGAGGAGACTGGCAGGCTACAGTCTATGGGGTCGCAAAGAGTAATATACAACTGAGTGACTAAGCATAGCACAGCAAGGGGTTGTATAGAGACAACTACTGAACATGTTGTGTATTTGTATGTGTACATTTTGTGTAGGAGAGTTACATAT
Organism: Moschus berezovskii; assembly: GCF_049115385.1. Taxonomy (NCBI): domain Eukaryota; kingdom Metazoa; phylum Chordata; class Mammalia; order Artiodactyla; family Moschidae; genus Moschus; species Moschus berezovskii. The sequence goes on along the minus strand of NC_142470.1, from coordinate 72,620,061 downwards.
TAGAACCCACCTTCAAGGCATTTTGGACATTAAATGAGAGGGAGAGATGCAACTGAGAAGGGACAATGAAGGTGATGTCTCCAGTTGGTTAACAGTTTGTAGCCACTTCTTTTCAAATCTATTGAACAATGTGTTAATTTCATTGGACATTTTATCTGATGTGTAGGCTCCTTGTCTGATTTAGTGGAAGTCACATAAATCCTGATTAACTGTGAGGAAACAACCTGTAAGGTCCTTCATAGCCCAGGCAGGTGGTTGGTGACAGGATGCTGAGTGATTTGAAGCCTAGAATTGTAACTGGCTGCTGATTGTGCATGGAAGGCTCAAGTTCTGGATTTTATATTTCCTGTTTGGGAATGACTGTACAAAAATGAGAAATATCAGAAAACTCCATAGTACTTTTGAGCAATTCTTTTTCTTTTACTTCTGTGCATGTGTATGGTGGTATGCCCTAAACTAAACATCAGCAGCTCTTATTATTTTGTTGCAAAACAGTACTGACAACTCTCCACTGAAATGTAATGATACCAGCTCAGCTGCCTCAGTGGAAACAAAACTGTTCACAAGTGGCAAAATGTAAATAGAGATGAAGGAGGGTGCAGAGGAAGACAGGAGAGCTAAGAGAGGATTAAAAATATTTTTAAGACTTAAAAACCAGGACTTTGCCTATCACAAAAATAGCAGCTTTATATTTAATTTATAAAATAAAAAGAATTAATAGTTTTGGCACAGGGGCCAAATGGGTTGAATAACAAAATGGAAAGACACAGTAAATGATTACTCTCTAGATAATGGATTGTCCAGGCTTTTACTTTCTCTTCTCCCTTTTCCTAGTCTCTTGGGCATTCACCACATAACTGCAAGAATTTAGACAAAATTTTAAAAAAATGATTGAAGTTCAAACTGATTTCATTTATCTGCTTGCTGAAATCTTTCTTAGAAAGTGAAGTGAGAGATATTTCAAAGCAGTTGACTTAATTGAAGAATTATCTATAGATCTGTAATTTAGGTTTTTTTTTTTGCTATTTGCAGTCCTGCTTACCGTAAATGTACTTTTAAAAAATCATTATATGTAAAAGCTTACCAAATTATTTACTATTTGTTATTCCAAGCTTTATAGCTCAATGGGGAAAAACAGGGATAGCAGTGGATTTAGCTTAATGAACTAGTCTTAGAAAAGGAAGTGAATGACATGGACGTATAATTGGTTGAATGAGCCAATAGATGGATTAGGCAATGTGCTTACTGCAAGGTTAGATGACAGGTAATGGTAGGCCCCAATACTAGGGTAGAGTGTATTCAACTGAGCACACTCACAGAGCCCTGAAATGTATACTGACAAGCATTCCAAAGGGTTTATAAAATAAAATAAAAGGGTTTGAAAATAAAATTATGATTCAGAAATAATCAACCCACATGATAGAATAGTACCATATCTCTTCTGGTTGTAAAACACTGATACAAAGATCCCAGTATATAAGCAACTAAAGTGAGAGCTCTTAGGTTTCTAATTGCAGACCTTGTTGGTTAGTCACTAAGTTGTGTGACCCCATGGACTATAGCCCACCAGACTCCTCTGTCCATGGGATTTCCCATTGCAGACCTACAGTTTAGGAACAGGACTGAAATAGCCATGGCAATCCTGGCATTACATTCTAGGGCATGATCAAAAATGAGATGCTGAGTTATAAGTATTTAACATATTACCTTATTTTCCTACTCCCCACTGTACCTTTTCTTGGACAAAAAATTCTTTTTCACAAGATCAACATTCTGTAATATTTCCCATGTAATGCAGAATCTATGTCCTGAAAAATAGGGCAATACAATCTAGAGAGGTTCAGTTCAGTTCAGTTCAGTCGCTCAGTCGTGTCCGACTCTCCACGACCCCATGAATCACAGCACGCCAGGCCTCCCTGTCCATCACCAACTTCCGGAGTTCACTCAAACTCATGTCCACAGAGTCGGTGATGCCATCCAGCCATCTCATTCTCTGTCGTCCCCTTCTCCTCCCGCCCCCAACCTTTCCTAGCATCAGAGTCTTTTCCAGTGAGTCAACTCATCACATGAGGTGGCCAAAGTATTGCAGTTTCAGCTTTAGCATCAGTCCTTCCAATGAACACCCAGGAGTGATCTCCTTTAGAATGGACTGGTTGGATCTCCTTGCAGTACAAGGGACTCTCAAGAGTCTTCTCCAATACCACAGTTCAAAAGCATCAATTCTTTGGTGATCAGCTTTCTTCACAGTCCAACTCTCACATCCATACATGACCACGGGAAAAACCATAGCCTTGACTAGACGGACCTTGGTTGACAAAGTAATGTCTCTGTTTTTTAATATGTTATCAAGGTTGGTCATAACTTTCCTTCCAAGGAGTAAGTGTCTTTTAATTTCATGGCTGCAATCAGCATCTGCAGTGATTTTGGAGCCCCCAAAAATAAAGTCTGACACCGTTTCCACTGTTTTTCCATCGATTTCCCATGAAGTGATGGGACTAGGGAGGTTAAATAGTAAAAAGCTGAGATGGGATAGAAGGAGAGAGAATAAGGAAATATCTTTGAGAGAAAAGTTAGGAGAGAAGTCTAAAGAACATCAGAATGAAAGAATTTCGACTGTGCATATCTGTAAAAGTGGTTGAAATTGAGAGATGGAAAGATGTTTCAAAAGTTTGGAGATTAAAATAGTAATTAGATGGGTTTGAACCTGTGAGTAAGACTATTTTAGGGACCAAAATGTATGGAAACTGAATTAGACCAGGATTCAACAAATGACATGTAGGTTTATACTTCCTAACTACATGAAAATTCCAGAATTTGTTTGGGAAAATACATAGATTATTCAACATGCTATATGAAATAAAGCATGAACATGTATTTTTTGAATTGTATGTATGTGCTTATGATCATGTGAAATTAGGGCAATACATTTAACTTCTGGGACCACCAGCTTTTTCATCAGTTAAGTGAGATAGCTGCTATAACAACAGTCACACTAGCACAGTGCCCAGTATATACCTGTTTAAACAAAAAGAGGAAAAGAAAAAGCTGGAAACCTGCCCATAAGAATTTTGAGATAATTCATCAAATCCTCCTTTATAGGATTGTAAGCCTTTATTTTGGTTCAATGACTTCTATAATCTACAGTGATAGGTAATTATTAGAACCTCTTGAGATGTGACATTTATAGAATATTGTAATCTTTCGATCAGAAATAATAATCAGTAGGACACAACTGAGAGACTGAACTGAACTATACAGTAGAGTCTCTGTACAGCTGACAGTTTACCATACCAATAAAAGGTCCAGATTTTAGCAATTATAGTTTCGCAAATATTAGACAAATTATTTGATTCTTTAAACAAATACTCTGACTCCATCCCTCTTCCACATACCTATTTTATCTATATCTAATATAAGTTGAATAGTGATTGTACATTTTAGAACTCTTAAGTTTTATAATTCATAGAGAACTTGGTGTTGAACCATATTCTAGCACATAAAGCAATGTCAAAGACCAGTTGTCAGAGCTTACAGCCTGAATATAAACATTGTGATGTCTGGGACATTTTTCCAATTTTTCCTGCTGATCTCTTTTAGTACCTAGAATACAAAGCTTAGCCACAAATGGGTAATTGACAAATAGTTCTTAAGAGAATTAAAGAATAAATGGATTAATTGTGAAATTACCATGGGTATTGATCTATTGTATTATCCTGTAAGTAATCTATATTTTTCAAAATTTAGTTTTTTGTAGAGCAGCACTGTCTAACAGAAATACAATGTGAGCCACTTACATAATTTAAAATTTTCTAATAACCATATTAAAAAGTAAAATTAAACTGGCTAATTATAATAGTATATATTACTTATTTTAATATATCAAAAGTAACACCTTAACAGGTAATCAATATAATTATTATAATTAGGTGTCTTACATTTTAAGGCTTCTCAGGTGGTTCATGGTAAAGATCTGTCTGCCAATGCAGGAGACGTGGGTTCAATCCCAGGGTTGGGAAGCTCCCCTGGAGAAGAAAATGGCAACCCACTCCAGTATTCTTGACTGGGAAATCCTATGGACAGAGGAGACTGGTGGGCTACAGTCCATGGGACCACAAAGAGTCAGACACAACTTAGTGACTAAACAACAGCAATCTTAGTCTTTTACTGTCTTTGAAATCCTTTTGTTTTACACTTACAACAGCACATTCAGTTGACCTGCATTTTAAGCACTCAGCATGTCACTAGCATGTTGGATATTGCACTGATGGAGAAGTCAAAATCTACTTTGAATGAGCCAAATTAAACAGAGCCTTAGATTTAAAATAAGAGGAGCAGTTTATAGACAAGGGTGTGGAATTCAAAGTTGCTGCTGCTGCTGCTAAGTCGCTTCAGTCGTGTTCAACTCTGTGCGACCCCATAGACGGCAGCCCACCAGGCTCCCCTGTCCCTGGGATTCTCCAGGCAAGAACACTGGAGTGGGTTGCCATTTCCTTCTCCAATGCATGAAAGGGAAAAGTGAAAGTGAAGTCACTCAGTCATGTCCGACTCTTAGCGACCCCAAGGACTGCAGCCTACCAGGCTCCTCCATCCATGGGATTTTCCAGGCAAAAGTACTGGGGTGGGGTGCCATTGCCTTCTCCAGGAATTCAAAGTTCAGTTCAGTCGTTCAGTCGTGTCCGACTCTTTGCGACCCCATGAATCACAGCAGGCTAGGCCTCCCTGTCCATCACCAAGTCCCGGAGTTCACTCAAACTCATGTCCATCGAGTTGGTGATGCCATCCATCCATCTCATTCTCTGTCATCCCCATCTCCTCCCGCCCCCAATCCCTCCCAGCATCAGAGTCTTTGGGTATAGCTAATTTTGAATCCCATTTACTAGCTATGTGACTTTGAACAGGATAATTCAACAAGTCTGTTTCTTCCTGTAAAATGTAAATAATATACACATCTTGATGAGTTGCTGATTATCTTAGAAATAATGTATGTAAAAGGTCTACTATAGGGTCTGATGCATATTAGGTGCTCAAAGAAAATTATGAATAGCTGTCATTATTTTGTTTATTGTAAATATTTAGTGTATACATTTTTATCTCTCAGTAGTTTGTGATTTAAACATGAGATTACACTTCTTTTTAAATTGAAATAACTAAGGCATGAGCCCTGTTACTAAGTTATATACCAGAACTTTGCCCTGGTCAAATTTTCTCCAATTCTTTCTAAGTGTTTGTGTCAGGGTAAACTCATGTATGTGTTATAAGGGGCCCTCTGGGTTCCCTGCTCTGCTGGAACAGTTCTCTGCTAGTGCTTTGCCTCTGTGACTGCTTTGATACCTTCATTTCAGAGGAAGGATCTTGTCTTTCAGTTCAGTTCAGTTCAGTTCAGTCGCTCAGTCGTGTCCGACTCTCCGCGACCCCATGAATCACAGCACGCCAGGCCTCCCTGTCCATCACCAACTCCCGGAGTACACTCAAACTCATGTCCACAGAGTCGGTGATGCCATCCAGCCATCTCATTCTCTGTCGTCCCCTTCTCCTCCCGCCCCCAACCTTTCCCAGCATCAGAGTCTTTTCCAGTGAGTCAACTCGTCGCATGAGGTGGCCAAAGTATTGCAGTTTCAGCTTTAGCATCAGTCCCTCCAATGAACATCCAGGATTGATCTCCTTTAGAATGGACTGGTTGGATCTCCTTGCAGTATAAGGGACTCTTAAGAGTCTTCTCCAACACCACAGTTCAAAAGCATCGATTCTTCGGCGATCAGCCTTCTTCACAGTCCAACTCTCACATCCATACATGACCACGGGAAAAACCATAGCCTTGACTAGACGGACCTTGGTTGGCAAAGTAATGTCTCTGCTTTTTAATATACTATCAAGGTTGGTCATAACTTTCCTTCCAAGGAGCAAGCGTCTTTTATTTTCATGGCTGCAATCAGCATCTGCAGTGATTTTGGAGCCCAAAAAAACAAAGTCTGACACTGTTTCCACTGTTTTTCCATCTATTTCCCATGAAGTGATGGGACCAGATGCCATGATCTTTGTTTTCTGAATGTTGAGCTTCAAACCAACCTTTTCACTCTCCTCTTTCACTTTCATCAAGAGGCTCTTGAGTTCCTCTTCACTTTCTGCAATAAGGGTAGTGTTATCTGCATATCTGAGGTTATTGATATTTCTCCCAGCAATCTTGATTCCAGCTTGTGCTTCTTCCAGCCCAGCGTTCCTCATGATGTACTCTGCATATAAGTTAAATAAGCAAGGTGACAATATACAACCTTGACGTACACCTTTTCCTATTTGGAACCAGTCTGTTGTTCCATGTCCAGTTCTAACTGTTGCTTCCTGACCTGCATACAGGTTTCTCAAGAGGCAGGTCAGGTGGTCTGGGATTCCCATCTCTTTCAGAATGTTCCACAGTTTACTGTGATCCACACAGTCAAAGGCTTTAGGATCACAAAAATAATTCAAATATTTTCCACACATAAGAGAAAAAATACATTTTTAATATCTAGAAATTTATTATCCACTAGTTTCTCTGAAAATTAAATTACTCATAATATTCTCTAGCAAAGATTGAGTGATAGCTTGAGAAAAACACAACATTAAAGGAATGATTAACAAATTAAAAAGCCAAAAGTTCAGTTGTTACATAAGGATTTAAAAATAAAGACTTGTGGTTCAAAGACAATAGTACAAAATTTTTTTAAATCAGTAAATCAAAACTAGCAGGATCAGAGGACCTGTATTAGAAGAAAATAGGTAAAATGAAGTGCAGTGGTCAGTCTGTGTCAAAAGAAGGGGCTCTAGATAATCATTAATTTTGAGATTAAAACAGTTCGCAAATGTTAGCTGTAAATTTTAACATGAATAAAACCAAAAACATGCAATATGTTGTCATTGTTCAGTCATTCAGTCATGTCCAACTCTTTGCAACCCCATGGACTACAGCATGCCAGGTTTCCCTGTCCTTCACTATCTCCATGAGTTTGCTCAAATTCATGACCATTGAGTCAGTGATGCCATCCAAACATCTCATCCTCTGTCGCCCCCTTCTCCTCAAGCCTTCAATCTTTCCCAGCATCAAGGAGTTTCCTAATGAATCAGCTCTTCACATCAGGTGGCCAAAGTATTGGAGTTTCAGATTCAGCATCAGTTCTTCCAATGGGTATTCATAGTTGATTTCCTTTCAGATTGACTGGTTTGATCTCCTTGCTGTCCAAGGGACTCTCAAGAGTCTTCTCCAACACCACAGTTCTAAAGCATCAGTTCCTTAGTGCTCAGCCTTCTTATGGTCCAACTCTCACATCTGTACCTGACTACTGTAAAAATCCCAGCTTTGACTATATGGACTTTTGTGGGCAAAGTGATGTCTCTGCTTTTTAATACGTTGTTTAGGTTTGTCATAGATGTTCTTCCAAGGAGAAAACATCTTTTAATTTCACAGCTGTAGTCACCACTGGCAGTGATTTTGGAGCCCAAGAAAATAAACCCCACTGTTTCCATTTTTTCCCCGTCTATTTGCCATGAACAAAACTGATAATATGTGCATTAACACAGGTAATAATAAATTGGAAAACAAATCATAGACATAGAAAAACTAACGTGGCTATATTAGAATCTCACCAAAATCTTTGTCTTCTTCCTGGGCACAGTACTGGAACATGTTTTCCATATTCTTGTGCAATTTTATGTACTCATGTGATGTACATCAAATGATGTACTCATGTCTAGACAATAGAACATAAGAAAAAGTTGTACCACTTTCAAGACTGGTCCTTGAGACCTCTCATGAGGGCTCCTTGGTAAATGTTTCCTTAGAGTGCGGTGGAAATGACTAGGGTAATCAAACTTGGACTTGATTAATTGAAGATGGCAAAACCTCTGTTGGTAGTGGTGGTTTAGTCACTAAGTCATGTCCAACTCTTGTGACCACATGGGCTGTAGCCCGCCAGGCTCCTCTGTCCATAGGATTTTCCAAGCAAGAATACTGGAGTGGGTTGTCATTTCCTTCTCCAAAACCTTTATTAATGTGAGTCTTTCAGTGATTATGTGGGAGCAGCCCTCTGTTGCTTTCTACCTTGGACCAGTCAAGAATATTACAAGAGAAATAAACTTCTATTTCATTAAGTCATTATACTATGCTCTTGTGTCTGTTGCATATACAGTTGGTATTTACCTTACCAATATTGTAGTATACTTTTCTGGGATATGTTTTCTTACCACCAGCAAATATCCTGTTTTATTGGCAACAAATTCAGATTCTGATAGAACTTTGGACTTCTGTGAACAAACAGGGTGGGGACATGTAATCAGGATGCCTTTCTTCTTGGGTATGAGGTAAGTTTCCCTCCTCAATTTCAGAGTCAGTAGACATCCTTTAGCTTCAATTTTGCTTTAACATTTGCTTGGGGAATATCCAACAGCAGATTCACTGCTTAATTCAGAAAACTATTCTTGAAGCAAAAATCAGAATGGAGAGTAGGGGACTGTTGCAGCTGTTCCACAGACTTTAATCAAGTGTCTCACTGACTGTCCAGCTCTGCCTTCCAGCCTCTGGTGCATCTGATTGGGATAATTCCAGATTTCTGTTAGGAAAACCTAATTTTTAAATGATTTTGTGTTTATTTTGTGTTGAATTTTATCACCCCAGTTGAGATTCACTGTTGACATAACTTCCTCTGCTTTATATTACCTATAAATTCCCCAACACTCTTTTCTAACTGTGACATTGTTCTTTGTTTTTCCGTGAACTTTTATTTTGTATTTTAACCACTTCTTTAAATGACTGAGAGGGATGGAAGGTAATCACATGTGCTCATTTGCCTTTCTATTTTCACCACAGAAATCAGGCATTTCATGTGTTAAAAGTTAGGTTTTAACTTCAAAATTCTTAAATTGCTTTTTCTTGCAATTATATTGTAGGGGGTAAATGACACTTATGCCAGTGCTTTTTTTTTTTTTTCTTTGAAGTGAGTCATATTGATTTAACTGTTTAGTAAATACTGACTGTGCTTATATATTTATACTTCTGAATTGACATGTGGCTAGTTTATTGGCAGATACAGCTCCTAATTGTGAAGACATTTAACCCAAATGAAACCTATATCATTTACTTTAGGAATGTTTTTCTCTAAATTCTCTAGACATAACTACCATCATAAGCTCTAAAACTCTCTAGTTCTCTCCTCCTCCTTCTCTCCGTCTTCTCCTTTCCCTTTCTCATTTTCTTTCTCTTCCTACTTTTTCTTCCTCTTCTTCTAATTCTTAAATTGAGACAGATAGAAGAAAACATAGGAAAAACTTCCTTGATATGAGTCTTGACAATGATTTTTTGGGTATGACACCAAAATGCAATCAGTAAAAGCAAAAACCAACAAGTGAGACTACATCAAACTTAAAAGCTTCTTTGCAGCAAATGAAATATCAACAAAATGAAAAGGCAACCCATCAGTTCAGTTCAGTTCAGTTCAGTCGCTCAGTCATGTCCGACTCTCCGCGACCCCATGAATCACAGTACGCCAGGCTTCCCTGTCCATCACCAACTCCCGGAGTACACTCAAACTCATGTCCACAGAGTCGGTGATGCCATCCAGCCATCTCATTCTCCGTCGTCCCCTTCTCCTCCCGCCCCCAACCTTTCCCAGCATCAGAGTCTTTTCCAGTGAGTCAACTCGTCGCATGAGGTGGCCAAAGTATTGCAGTTTCAGCTTTAGCATCAGTCCCGCCAATGAACATCCAGGATTGATCTCCTTTAGAATGGACTGGTTGGATCTCCTTGCAGTATAAGGGACTCTCAAGAGTCTTCTCCAACACCACAGTTCAAAAGCATCAATTCTTCGGCGATCAGCTTTCTTCACAGTCCAACTCTCACATCCATACATGACCACGGGAAAAACCATTGCCTTGACTAGATGGACTTTTGTTGGCAAAGTAATGTCTCTGCTTTTTAATATACTATCAAGGTTGGTCATAACTTTCCTTCCAAGGAGCAAGCGTCTTTTAATTTCATGGCTGCAATCAGTGTCTGATAGAACAGATCAAAATAATGTGCAAGGCATGTATCTGAATTAGTTAGTATGTGCAATGTGTAGAATTGCTATAACTCAATAGCAATAATCATTATCACCATCCAATTAAAAATGGGCAAAAGACCTGCATAGACATTTTTTTCCAAGGAAGACATGCCAATTGCCAACAGGTATATGAAAAGATGCTCAATATCAGAAAAATGTAAATAAAAATCACAGTGAGATACCACCTATTACCAATGACTAGGGAGCAAGGGTTGGTAAGGATGTGGAAAAAATAAAACCCTGTGTATTGTTGGTGGGAATGTACTGGTACAGTCACTACGGAAAATAGTACAGAGGCTCCTCCAAATCTTGAAAATTTACCTTACGTTCCAGCATTTTCACTTCTGGGTATATAGCCAAAGGAAATGAAAGATAACTTGAAGGATTTGAAGAGATATTTGTACCTCCAGGTTAATTACAGCCTTTTAACGTTAGGTTGTTTCCATATCTTGACTGAGCATCCATCTCTGGATGAAAAAAGAAGATATGAGATATACACAAAAGTATTATTCAGTCATAAGAAAGGAGGAAATCCTGCCATTTGTGACAACATAGATGGGACTTGAGGGCATTATGCTTAAATGAAATAAGTTAAAGGAAGAAAAAATCTCTATGGTATCACTTATATGCAGAATCTAAAAATGTCAAATTCATAGAGACAGAGTAGAATGGTGGTTGTCAGACACTGAGGAGTGGAGCAGTTAGGGAGATGTTGCTCAGAGAGTACGAACTCCTAGTTATAGGATGAATAAGTTCTAGGGATGTAACATACAGTATCGTGACATTACATAGCAGTATAGCTTTATCTTTCAAAGATGCTAAGAGCAGATCTTAAATGTTCTCATCACAAAAAAGAAATCACTATTATGTGAGCTGATGGAGATAAAAACCTAATGCGATTATTTTACAATATATAAGTGTAACAAATCATGTTGCAAATCTCAAACATATAAAATGTTATAGGTCAATTATATTTCAATAAAGTTGGGGGAAAATTCAAATTTAAAAACTTTTTAATTAACGGTTAGAGTATGCTAGCCCTGCTGCTGCTGCTGCTGCTAAGTCACTTTAGTCATGTCCGACTCTGTGTGACCCCATAGCCGGAAGCCCGCCAGGCTCCCCCATCCCTGGGATTCTGAAGAGGAAGCTCAGACCAAAATGCATATGCAAACTGGGAGAGGATAAAGATGCATATTAAATTGATGGGGAAATACAAAAAGCTTTTCATAAATGATAGCCATTTGGGAAAAGATAAAATTTAATCTATACTCCATATATCAGAGTTCTAAACATTAAAAAAAATGAAAGCAACCTCAGAGTAACTATAAATTTGAGAAAAGGAAGTTTCTCTTTTGCTGAATTATTCTATTTTCAACTTGGTTAATCTGAGAACTGTGCTTCCTAAAATTTCCTTCCCCAGTTGGCCAAGAAAATAACTTGCATGTAATATCGGACATGAAAACCATTAAAAAAAAGAAAAACACTAATACCATTTCAGGCTTCTAGCATTTTCTTTCTTTTGTCTTAATCAGTGTCTATCAAGCATTGCATTAGTGTGGTGTGTTCATATGCTATTGCAATTATTCCTACTTAAATTTTGAGAAAACTTTTAGTTCTAGAACTAAATTATTTACTATGTGAATTGAGGTAAATAGTTAGCAGACTGAGAATTCAAAACCACATTGTTTCTTTCCCTGTGTTATGATAAACCTTCCACACACACACTTGTGGGTATAATTTTTTGCATATTAATCAAACAGCTGCTAGTATCTGTACTGAATGGTTTTTTTTTTTTTTCTGGTTTAAGAGTTCCTTGGATAAGGAGATAATTAAATCATCCATTTTCACAGGTATGTGCCTCCTCATGAAACAATAAGGACTGTGAGTATATTTTCTCAAAGCATTCACTTTCTAAAGTCTTGAATCAACCAGTAGACATAATCCATGGGTTGGTAACTCCTGCACTAAAATAATCTAGTATGGGAATTGAGGAGGAAATCATCTACCAGGTAAATTGATGGCTTACAATCATAAAAGTAAAACATAGAAACAGGTAGTTTCCAGCAAATTGATTGAAAATAAATGTCTGTCTGTATAGATACTGCATGTAACTGATTTCAATCCAGGGTAAATTTGTATGGTTGAATTATATACACATCAGAATTATGGGTTTGTGTGGCTTTCACATTCCCTGGCTTATATAACTATGTTTCAGCTATTTAACCATTGAAGTAAAATGTTTATTGCAGTATACCATAGTGAAAACTTATTTACATTCTTAACATATGGATCTATTTAACATTGTGACAGGAGAAAGAAAATACATAAAGATATGTTACATACCCATGTCATTTTTAATCAGAAAATAAAAATGTGAATAAAAGCTCATGTAGTGCAAGTAGATGGTTAATGTTTCTAGTTCTTAAATAAAAATGATAGGTACCTGATTGTATTAACATAATTTAAATGGATATTTGGTGATTAAAATAGGTTCATCTATCCCTTCTAAGCAGGCATATGTCTCCTATCAAAGAAAAAAATGGATCATCATAGGTAAATGAATTCTCTGTATTCATACATGTTATCTTCTCCCTGTTCCATATGTTGTCATAGCAACAATTGACTTCATATGGCCTAACTCAGCTACTCAACAACCAAAGAGAAAAGAAATGTCCTGTTTTCTGTAATCTGCTGTTACAGGTGATGTTTTTCAATTGTGCAGTAACAAAAGGTAATCCTTAAACCTACAGGATTTTCTTTTGTGATTGCAACAAAATCAATTATTATCTTCTAGATGCAAGACAGTTGTCACTTTGAAGTTTGGATGTCTATTTCTATAGGTGAAGGATATCAGGATTTCTTGAAGAAAACAGAAGCAGGATACCTTTTAAATAGTTATTTGTCTAAATATTTTGATATATAACTTAGAAATAGACACAGATAATATGAAATTTTTAAGCAGAGAACTATTGTAAGAACACAGGAAACTCAGTTCTATTTTTCTGTATCCCCTTGTTTTGCAAAATTGAGATAGTCTTTTCTCCGTGACATAAATTTATAAAAATTGTTTGCCAAAATAAGGGGAATAGAATACCTATTTTGAACTGAGTGTTGGGTATCCAGTAGTAAAGCTTTTCAAAACAGTATAAGAAAGACACAGTAAATATTTTCTAGTCATATATTTGTAGTTTCAGATGTGGACTGTGTTGAAAAGATAAAAATAAGCTGAATAAAATCACAAATAAGACTTTATTTCTTATGGCCTTGGTCAGATTGATAAAAAACGATAACAAACAAGCCTTTAAAGAATTAACAAGATCTTCTAATTTCATTTATTAAGTTCCTAATTCCTAAATGTGTTTAGATGTCTAGATTTTCAAGTGATTTCCACTTTGTGGATTATGCTGCCATTTTATACAGGTTTTGTTCCTTCAGAGAATAATAGCAGGTGGTGCCTATAAGGGAAAACACATGGAAAAAGTTACCTTTTTTCTTTAATTTTTCATGTCTCTATTATAGCTATATTTATTACTTTATCTAGAGAATGTGATACTTTTGAATATGAAGAATAGTCCAGGAAGGAGTACAATGATAAACAGAAACAAATCAGATTTAATAGGTAGCATCTATGCAGCATGTGTATTGCAGTACCTCGTCCTCTACCCGTGGCTGTCCTAACACGTATGCAAAGTCACCCTTACCTCTGACTGCAGGTTTGGATGAACAGTTTCAAAAAGTGGTCCTGGAAACCACTTCTGGGATTTTCCTGATATATTATGTTATCTTTATTTCGTGAAAAATGGCTAGAGAAGGAAATTAAACACCTTCAAAATCTGAAATGTGGTTAACCTCTACCCCATCATCTTGATCACATTTTCAGTCTTCCTCCAGTCATTCACCTCACTCAAGTGATTTGATTTATTCTTTAGAGATCATCTTAAAGATTTAGCCACTTCACTCTGATCTGTCTCAGTTCTGTCATCTGCAAGTTCTGTGTGTCAAGAATACTGAATCAGATTAGTATAACCTCAAATACTTGGAGCTTCTTGAAAAAAATGACCCTACATTAATACAAAGCAATGCTATTCAATTTTTAAAAAATGACTCAGTCCCTATGGATCTTTGTTTCTCCTCTTAACATCTGAAATGTTGGAAGTCACCATACTGATCTTGGCTTAAAGACTGGCCCCGAATTTATCAAACTGGTTTTGAAGCAAGTGAGGCTGTTAACAGTACCAAAATAAATCTGAAATTAAATATCCTTTCTTTAACTTCACTGAATTGTCCCAAAGAGGGTATCCTCATTATTTCCTCCACTGTTCTGCATTGTTATATGTTCCACTAATGCTGAAATTCAGTGGGGTGATTGTAGCATCCATCATAGCACCTTCTAAAGATGAAATGTCCCCAAACTTGTGGTCTTTCTATTTTGTTTGGCCTCATGTTTTATTGCATCTAGACTATCAGCAGACCTCTTTGCCCATATCTAGTAGAGCACAGGTTAAACACTTCTAGGCCTCAGGCCCATTATTGGACTTTCTCTGCCCTTTTCTTTCTAGTTCCCCTATCTCCTAGTACAGAAGTCCCCCTTTTTTTTTTCCTATCATGGTCTTGTCCCTACCTCCTTGATATCAGGAATTGCTTTAAGTATGAATGCCTTTTAACTGATGAGAGATGGGCCTGTGGCAGTTAAAGAAGATACTTCTATGCCTGGGGCTCCACTGCATTCTTCTGGAGGTTTTCTAAGGTAATTGAAGCCACGTGAGACTTGCTTCACAAAGAGGAAACCTGTTCTCTGGGTGTTTGAGAGCCACCGTGCAAAGTTTTCCTCCTTTCAGAGCCATGAGAAGAAGGGAAGTACTTACTATATCTCGGTCAATTCCAAACAGCCCTTCAAACTCCGCCAACCCTTTAGTCCACAGAGACCACATCAGAATCAAGAGGTAGAACTAAATTTTAGAAGAATCCTGTATGACTCATATGTTCTACCCTTCATTCCCTGCCAGAGAACCTGTGCAGGCCTTTATTAGCTAGTTATCTCTCCCTTACTCACCTATAATGGCAAGTGGAGGTGACCTAAGTCACCTCAGTCATGTCTGACTCCTAGAGACCCTGTGGACTATAGCCCACTAATCTCTGTCCGTGGTATTCTCTAGGCAAGCATTATCACATGGGTTGCCACGTAGGTTGCCATTTCCTCCACCAGGGGATCTTCCCAACCCAGGGATTGAACCCACATCTCTCATGTCTCCTGCATTGGCAGGCAGGTCCTTTACCACTAGCACTACCTGGGAAGCCCTGGATGTAGGCTTACATGTGTGTATTTGCACACTTGTGTTTGTTACTGTCTTTTACTAGAAAGAAATGAAATGGTAAGAGTATGGGCTTTATAATAGAATGAACCTGTCTGGATTTCAGTTGCAGACAAATAACAGATTGTCTTCATCTGTGAAATGCGTAAAAGATTATGATTATTGTAACACTAAATAGAATATATTAAACACGTGGAATAGGTCATGACAGTCAATAATTGCTAGGTTCTTCCAGAGGCCCATATCTGGGAAAGATTTCCTTTTGGTAACTTGATTTATGCTTACTGCATTAATTAGCTATTGTTCCATTACAAAGCACCTCAAAGTCTTTAAATGATTAAAATCTTTCTCATGAAAATAGGGTTGTTCTGCTAATCGTAGCTAGGCTTGGGTAATCTCTTGTGGGCTTAATCATGAGATCAACGATGTGTCCTCTGGGGGAAAGTAGGTTTAGGTGACCTTGGATATGATGACTGAGCTTTATTGGAGGTCTCTCTCCTATCCCTTCAGCAATCTAACCTGATGGCAGGGATTCAAGAGCAAGCAAGTCTAGTTCTGGAAGGAGGCAAGGGAAGTTGAGCATGTGCTTCTCAAGCTTGGATCACACTTGATAATATCTTGCTGGTTAATGAAAATCACATGGATGAGCCCAGAATCAAAGTGTGGAGGGACTGTCAAGTTATAGGACAAAGGGTATGAATGCTTGGGGCCATTAGTACAATTTACCTACTACCCCCTACAAAGCCTTTTTTGCCAACCCTTCTAATTAGTCATGGTTTGATCAGAGAAGCAGAATGCCTACAAGTCATCAACTGTTGCAGAATAAGGGTTTTATTTTAGGAGCTAAACTTTACGTAACTGTGAGACCTGTTGGATCCAGCTCTAGGCCTCTCTGGTGTTAATTCTTGAAGCCATTTTGGTCAGCCAGACTGGCACTCAGGAAGAAAAACAGAATGATTACCTAGAACTCACTAGTATTATCTAGGACCCAGGACTATCTCTCACTACCTGTCGTCTTGGTGTGGTGGGTCACCTGAAGGAGAAGGTAGGACTCTTTACTGCAAGCTACACATGTGTTAGCCCCAAAATCAAAAGTGCTGAAGGGGAGGATGCATTAATAGATGGGAGCTGGAGTCTGCTGGTCTAGTTGCCCTAATTCACTCCTGAGCTATTGCACGTGCCTGATGCTCTACGTCAACCTCCACAGCATAAAAATGGGTGTCTGCTGCTTCACCTCCATTAGCCAGATCTCCTAAAAATGTCTCTTTCGGCCAACATTAATCTGTAAAAGGAAATGGCAACCCACTCCAGTATTCTTGCCTGGAGAATCCCATGGACAGAGGAACCTGTGGGCTACAGTCCATGGGGTCGCAAGAGTCAGACATGACTGAGTGACTTTCACTTCACAATCTGGGACTATACAGGGTGGGGAATTCTGGAAAACATATTTCAGTTTGGTCTCCTCTGCTATTTTATTGAAGTCTCTTATCACTTTATATGTGGTTATGCTAAATTCACTTTTTCAAGTGCCCTCACCTTCAAATTTCCCTAAAAACTTTTAGATGACTAATTCATTCAATGTGGCAGAAATGATCCCAAATTACTTATGATAATATCTGAATATTTGGCAGTTTTTATCTGCTTTTCCCATCTCATAATTCTTGATAAAATACCACTTTGACTTCCACTTTGCTTCCAGATTAGATTATGTTTAGAACATACTTTGCCAACTTAATAGTAAAACATGTTTAGGGAATTTTCTAGTGGTCCAGTGATTAGAACTCAGAGCTCTCATTGCCATAGCCTGGGTTCAATCCCAGGTCAGGGAACTAATATCCTACAAGCTGAGCGGCACAGTAAAAAAAAAAAGTTTTATAAATGCAAAGATTGAGGCTGAGAATTTAATTTCTAAAATAATTATCACAGCTGTAAGGAACCAAGGGGACAGATAAGCCAACCAAGTGTATTAGGGATTTGTTATCATTTAAGAGGAGAAATTACTGCAATCACTGATAATTATGTCCCTTAATTAATGAAAAAATTTAGTGAAGTTCTTTGACTTCAGTGTAAATTCCCACCATCCAGTATATAGAACTAATTCTCAATAGGGAAATCATAGACTTTCTAATCTCAGAGCAACCAATGATCTAATAGTACACTACTGCTGTTTCTTATTAAAATACTTTATTGTAGAAATAGCCAAGACTAAGTAGTTCAGAAACTCCTTCCTTTCTTTCTTTCTTTTTTTTCTCTTCCTCACCTTCTGTCTTCCTCTTGTTCTCTTAATCTCTCTCTTCCTCTCTCTCTATCATCTTTTAATGAGAGTTCCTGGCTTGAGGAAAAGAACAGCCCAATTTTTATAGGGAAATCTTTCATTATGATATAAGTGGGTAAAGCTAAGAGTTAAAATGGAACTGTTAATGAAAGTGAGAAGTTAATTCTAATGATAGTGACTCATCTTTGTATAGTTGCTATTGGTGTGGAATAGGAAGAGAGAACTAAATTTCTTCCTTTCAGCAAGATACATGCTTTGTGATGCTAGAGTAGGATAAAATATAGATGACTCTTTTTAATTGTGGTAGAAGACATAAAATTTACCATTGTTACCATTTTAAAGTGTACAGTTTAGTAGTCTTAACCATATTCACATTACAAAACAGATTTTCCAGAACTTTTTCATTTTTCAAAACTGAAACTCTATACCCATTGAAAATCAACTCATTTCCAACTTCTTAGAGCCCCTGACCAACTAGTCATCCACTTTTAGCTTCTATTCATTTGGCTACTTTAGAATTCTTAAGTAAGTAGAATCATAAAATCTTGTCTTTATGACTAACTTATATCACCTATAATTTACTCAAGGTTCAGCCATGTTATAGCATGTAAAGAATTTCCCTTTTTTGCAACCAAAGATGGAGAAGCTGTATACAGTTAGTGAAAACAAGACCAGGAGCCGACTGTGGCTCAGATCATGAACTCCTTATTGCGAAGTTCAGACTTAAATTGAAGAAAGTAGGGAAAACCACTAGACCATTCAGATATGACCTCAATCAAATCCCTTATGATTATACAGTGGAAGTGAGAAATAGATTTAAGGGACTAGATCTGATAGATAGAGTGCCTGATGAACTCTGGACGGAGGTTCGTGACATTGTACAGGAGACAGGGACCAAGACCATCCCCATGGAAAAGAAATGCAAAAGAGTGAAATGGCTGTCTGAGGAGGCCTTACAAATAGCTGTGAAAAGAAGAGAGGCGAAAAGCAAAGGAGAAAAGGAAAGATATAAGCATCTGAATGCAGAGTTCCAAAGAAGAGCAAGGAGAGATAAGAAAGACTTCCTCAGTGATCAATGCAAAGAAATAGAGGAAAACAACAGAACAGGAAAAACAAGAGACCTCTTCAAGAAAATTAGAGATTCCAAGGGAACATTTCATGCAAGATGGGCTCGATAAAGGACAGAAATGGTATGGACCTAACAGAAGCAGAAGATATTAAGAAGAGGTGGCAGGAATACACAGAAGAACTGTACAAAAAAGATCTTCACGACCAAGATAGTCACGATAATGTGATCACTGACCTAGAGCCAGACATCTTGGAATGTGAAGTCAAGTGGGCCTTAGAAAGCATCACTACGAACAAAGCTAGTGGAGGTGATGGAATTCCAGTTGAGCTATTTCAAGTCTTGAAAGATGATGCTGTGAAGGTGCTGTACTCAATATGCCAGCAGATTCGGAAAACTCAGCAGTGGCCACAGGACTGGAAGAGGTCAGTCTTCATTCCAATCCCAAAGAAAGGCAATGCCAAAGAATGCTCAAACTACCGCACAAGTGCACTCATCTCACACGCTAGTAAAGTCATGCTCAAAATTCTCCAAGCCAGGCTTCAGCAGTATGTAAACCGTGAACTCCCAGATGTTCAAGCAGGTTTTAGAAAAGGCAGAGGCACCAGAGATCAAATTGCCAACATCCGCTGGATCATGGAGAAAGTAAGAGAGTTTCAGAAAAACATCTATTTCTGCTTCATCAACTATGCCAAAGCCTTTGACTGTGTGGATCACAATAAACTGTGGAACATTCTGAAAGAGATGGGAATCCCAGACCACCTGACCTGCCTCTTGAGAAACCTGTATGCAGGTCAGGAAGCAACAGTTAGAACTGGACATGGAACAACAGACTGGTTCCAAATAGGAAAAGGTGTACGTCAAGGTTGTATATTGTCACCTTGCTTATTTAACTTATATGCAGAGTACATCATGAGGAACGCTGGGCTGGAAGAAGCACAAGCTGGAATCAAGATTGCCGGGAGAAATATCAATAACCTCAGATATGCAGATGACACTACCCTTATGGCAGAAAGTGAAGAGGAACTCAAAAGCCTCTTGATGAAAGTGAAAGAGGAGAGTGAAAAGGTTGGCTTGAAGCTCAACATTCAGAAAACAAAGATCATGGCATCTGGTCCCATCACTTCATGGGAAATAGATGGAAAAACAGTGGAAACAGTGTCAGACTTTGTTTTTTTGGGCTCCAAAATCACTGCAGATGCTGATTGCAGCCATGAAATTAAAAGACGCTTGCTCCTTGGAAGGAAAGTTATGACCAACCTTGATAGTATATTAAAAAGCAGAGACATTACTTTGCCAACCAAGGTCCATCTAGGCAAGGCAATGGTTTTTCCCGTGGTCATGTATGGATGTGAGAGTTGGACTGTGAAGAAGGCTGATCGCCGAAGAATCGATGCTTTTGAACTGTGGTGTTGGAGAAGACTCTTGAGAGTCCCTTATACTGCAAGGAGGTCCAACCAGTCCATTCTAAAGGAGATCAATCCTGGATGTTCATTGGAGGGACTGATGCTAAAGCTGAAACTGCAATACTTTGGCCACCTCATGCGACGAGTTGACTCACTGGAAAAGACTCTGATGCTGGGAAAGGTTGGGGGCGGGAGGAGAAGGGGACGGCAGAGAATGAGATGGCTGGATGGCATCACCGACTCTGTGGACATGAGTTTGAGTGAACTCCAGGAGTTGGTGATGGACAGGGAGGCCTGGCGTGCTGTGATTCATGGGGTCACGGAGAGTCGGACACGACTGAGCAACTGAACTGAACTGAACTGAACTGAATAATATTTCACTGTGTGAATATATATATACCATATTTCCTTTATCCCTTCATTTATTAATGAATATTTGAGTTGTTTCTACATTTTTGTTGTTGAGAATATCTGCAATGAACATGGATATGCATATACCTCCTTCGTATCCTGCTCTCAATTCTGTTGGGTATATAACCAAAAGAAAATAAGAGGGATTACTAGATCATATGGTAGTTTTATTTTTAATTGTTTGAGGAGCCTCCATACTGTTTCCCATAGTGACTGAATCATTTTACATTGCCTCCGACAGTACAAAGGGGTTTGATTTTTTTTTTTTATAGTGAAATAGTGGCCCTCCCATTGCATTTGAGGTGATATCCCACTGTGGTTTTGATTTTCATTTCTCTAATGATCAGTATTGTTATTACTAATTAATGACTAGTTGAACACCTTTTAAATGCTTGTTGTCCCTTGTATATATTTTATCCAAGAAAATGTCTATTCAAATAGTTTGTACATTTTAAAATTTCGTTGTTGTTGATATTGATGGGTTTTTTATATATTTTGGATACTAATTCCTTATAAGATACATGATTTGCAAATGTTTTCTCCCGTTCCCTAGGTGGCCTTTTTCCTTTGTTGATTGTACCTTTGGATATGTAGAGGCTTTAAAGTTTGATGTTATCACATTTGTCTATTTTTGCTTTTGTAATTTTGGTGGCATATCCAAGAAATCATTGCCAAGTCCAATATCATAAAGATTTTCCACATATTTTATTGTAAACATTTCATAGTTTTAGGCCTTATGGTTAGGTCTTTAATTCATTTTGAGGTTTTTTTTGTTTTGTTTTTTAGTTTTATTTTTTCCCAACATTGCTTCCCAATATACTTTCTTATTCTAGGGTTTTGGGGATATTGGGTTGATTTATGTCATTTTTGTGATTTAATGAAACATTCTATTTCTTATCTCTATATAAATTCATTGGGGAAATATACATGATAAATTTTGGTCTTTCTTAGTCTTAATTTTGGGCTTCCCAGGTGGCACTAGTGGTAAAGAACCTGCCTGCCAATGCAGGAGACATAAGAGATGAGGGTTCAATCCCTGGGTTGGGAAGATCCCCTGGAGGAGGTCATGGCCACTCCAGTATTCTTACTTGGAGAATCCCATGGACAGAGGGGCCTGGTGGCCTGCAGTCCATAGAGTCACAAAAAGTCAAATGTGACTGAAGTGACTTAGCACACGGTCTTAGTTTTATTGTTATCATTAAATGTTAATTTTCTGGAACTGTCAATGTCATTCATTTGACTACATCACAGTATTGTTTTGGAAACCAAATAGTATTTTTTCATTGATTGAAAAAAAGCATGTGTTTGGTGCTTATTATTTGTCCTGTAATGCAATCATTACTGCGGTAGATATCATAGCAGACTGTTGAGGATGTTTTATACAATATTCAGGAGATTTCTAGTCTCCTCCTTATTTGTCTTCCTTTACTACACAAACTGGGAAAATGATACAGTGACGTATTTCTGACACATGTATATGAATAGATGGTCTTAAACAATGATGCCTAGATTAGATAATGGGGAAACAAGGGTGCCCAGACAAGACACTCTTTGCAAAAAATGGTGTTGGGAAAAGTGGATACCCACATACAAAAGAATGCAGTTGGCCAAGGGAAAGATTTAGATATTTTGGTTAAAAATGGAGAGACATAATGAATACTTCCTTCATTGAATGAAGTTATAATGGTTGAACATGTTCGTTGTCCCATCTAGCACAGTGGATGAGAAAGACCTGAAACGGGGGCAAGCAAATAATGAAAAGAGACACATATAATTTGGCAAGCAGGGAGTCAGGGGGCCCTCCTGCTCTCCATGGCAAGAAGACAAAATGGTTCCTTTCAGCCTGTTACTTTTATTGGCAGAAGTCACATGAGATCATTAGGGAATAGCTATACTGGGGAGTTTGATTAGCGCAGGCTCTGCTGTTGATCAGGAATGTCTTGTTTCGTTTCCGTGGAGGCAGACGGAGGGGTAGGCAGTGAAGCGGACAGGGAGCACCTCCCGCCCCAAGAATGTTTGTTCGGCATGCTTACTAGGACAATCATGAGGGCGCAGTTTGCCTTACCCTCGAGTTATGGGGCAGGTTCTGGTCTCCGCTCCGTCAGGCTGCAACAGTTTGTGAGCGTGAGGGAAAGCCTACGAGAACTGAAAAATGTCTCTGACATGATTAAGAAACTAAACAATGCCAGTAATCTCCTATCTTCATATATCTGGTAAGATGAGAAGTCATTTAAACTGTATATTCTGTTACTTGCATCTACTATTTATCCTAAATGATACATAGACATAGGTGAAAACATTAAATCATACAAAGTAGAAAGTTACATGTGACCCATGGAAACCAAGGAGTTCAAAATAGATTGGAGTAAGGGTAGGGTTTGAGTTGACCTCGAAAGAAATAAAAAAACCCAAAGACACTGTGTCTTAAAACAGCTATAGTGTTCTTTATGATTCTAAATATCTGACACTTAGATGGTGTTTAAAATAGAAATTTCTCACCTCTTCTCCACATGGTGTCAACCTAGAATGGCTTTCATTGAGACTAGAGGACCCAAAATGGTCTAATTCTCATGTCAGGTGTCTCTCTTGGGGTGGCCCAAAAGACTGAGAGCTGTCTGGAATGATAGGACATCTTCTTGGTTTGCCAGTGGACTCAGTCATGTAGGGCTTTAATTTACCACCACGTGGTCTTTTCCCCTTTATCTTCTAGGTCCTTTAGCTAGATGCACAAACTTCTTTAGATGGTAGCTGTCATCCTAGAAGAAAATGAGAACCTCAAGATTTGAATATCCAAGAATCAGAAATCCTAGAATGTTATTTTTGTCACATTTTTTGGTCAAAGAAAGTCCAAAAGCCAGCCCAGATCTAAGGGGAGTGAAAAACAGAAGGTATAGAAGCAAAGTCACACTGCAAAAAGGACAGGAATTGCTGTAATAACTTTTGGAAATAATCTGTTGTCACGACCTTATGTCCTGATTTTAGAGTCCTGGGTTGTTCCTGTTGTTTTGATATAATTATTATACAGCATCTTTACTCTCCAAAATATAACTATTTAGATGGTCATCTTGTATCTGAGATATATTTCTATAAACATGCATTTTCTTTATAACACATAAATGTAATCAGGCAGTATCAGGCATTTAAAAGAGGATGGATTTGAGGCTCCATCAGAACTTGCTAGCTTGTGTGACTTTGGACAAGTCAAGAAAGCTTTCAGTCTATACACACATCACAGTTGTAGTAAATGTTGATTAGAAAATAGAACTGCAGCACTTACAAGGAAGGCTGGCCTATAATAGCAGTTCAGTCAAATTATTTTAATCTTATGAATCATAGACAATGATAAAGCATGGAAATAGCAATATATAAATGAAAACAACTGGATAAAAATAGTATTTTTATGAGTTTTATGAAGAAAATATTTAGATTATCTTTTTTAAACATCATTACATGGTCCTTTTATTCTAGTAGTAAACTGCATATGTATGTGTATTTGCAGGGCCTAGTTTTTCATTCTATTCAGATCATGTGCCTGTCCCCATGTCACAGAGTCCATACAAACTAAGCTCAGTTTCTTTGAATAATATTATATACAAACTATATTTTCCAATGTGCTTTTACCTTTTACCGTGTGCTCCATTCTGCTCCTGGGGCCTTTCCTCATTACGGTCCCTGAATATTTTCTCCAGTCCATGGTCTCACTCGCTCCCCTCTAACCTCATCCTTCTCCCACGCCCTTGACTCTTTTTCTAAGCATATTAAAATTGGTGTTTCTGCTGACTGTTCCCTGTTCCTTTGGTTATGAAAATGGGTCTTCCACATACAGCGAATTAGAAAAAAAAGAGAAAAGATTCTATTTTTTGAGTTGTCTGGGAGTTCTTATATTGGTTGCAATAAATCTTAAAACACATAGCATGAAGCCACAGGGAGTGTTTTTCTTTAAGCCACAGGGAAAGAGAATGTTAAAATTTATTTTTCTAATTTATACTTTGGAATCATTAAAGATGCTACATCTAAATAGGTAGAAGTTTCTCAATATTTGAAAAGAAGCTAGTTAAGCTCTGATTAAAATGATCAATAATGTCATATTTTTACAGTAATGGCAAAAATAACAATATATAAAGTCAGCACCTTTATATATTGTTGTTATTAATCTCCCATGCCCTTGACTATTTTTCTAAGCATGCTTCCTATTGTTAGCTATCCTAGTTACTTTATATATGTTCTCATTTAATCCCCATAATAAGTCTGGGGTATACATTATGATCTGCATTTACAGGTAGTGATTTTTCAATTTGTGGAGTAAAATAATTTCCTCAGGTTTACTTGTGTTAAGTCATGGGTGGATTAAAATTGGGCTTTGCTTACTCAAAACCTGTGTTATTTTCCCCTGATTTACGTAGTGTTTTGGTTACCATTGTGAGATAACCATGTATAAGGGTGGTGAACAGGTTGGATTTAATTTCCTTTTCAAAAGAATAGCTATTTATCACATTCCGATTCTAAATTTTGAGGAATGGGTAAAGTGGCAGTAAATGTGATATGTCTAACATATAGCCATAAGTAAATATCTGCATTCATAAATACAAGATTTCTCTGTTACTAGAAATTTTTATCTTTTAATTTTAGAATTGTATCAGAAAGGAACTTGTTCTTATTGCTGAAAGGACTAGAAGGAGCACACAGCTTAATGGGTTTTAGGACTGTTCAGGTTGGGGCTTCCCTTGTAGCTCAGTCGATGAAGATTCTGCCTGCAATGCAGGAGACCTGAGTTCAATTCCTGGGTCAGGAAGATCCCCTGGAGAAGGAAATGGCAACACACTCCAGTATTCTTGCCTGGGAAATCCAATGGATGGAGGAGCCTGGTGGCCTACAGTCCACGGAGTTGCAAAGAGTCAGACACAACTGAGTGACTTCACTCTCTGTGCTATACAGGAAGTCCTTATTAGTTATCTATTTTATATATAGTAGTGTGTGTATGTCTATCCCAATCTTTCAACATACAGGAAGAGCAGAGTGTCTTGAGTTAGGCACACCAGCTCTATCACTTACTTCCTGAGTGATTTGAAGTTATTTAAGCTCTTAGAATTTATATTTATTCCTATGAAAGATAGGGATAAGAACACCAACCTATTAGAATTATTAGTTACTTGAGATAATCAATGGAAATGTCTAAAATCATGTTTCACACACATTAGACAGTCAAGTCACGTTAGGTCTCTTGTCTACCTCAATGTGGCATGGTGGGAGGTCATGGAAATTCAGCAAATTGGAGTCGTTGCAGAACACAGCAAGAGGGCAATAGAGAATATGCAGCCCATCCAGAGTATGTCAAGGAGGAAAGAATGACAGTTAAAAATCTTAAGAGATGCTTCTTAAACTGGAATATCAAATTGTTTAACTTCATTTGGAAAATACAGAAGTGCGTTTATTATCATTGAACAGTGAAATCAGTCCAAGACCAAGAGCAAATTTGCTTTGGTGCTAAGATACCCAACCACTTGAGATTTTTTGAGTTAGTCTCAAGTTTTGATTGATTACAGAGTCCAAAGTAGTATCTCAAATTGTGGTTTGAAAACAAAGAATCCTCTGGAGAATTCATTTAAAAATACAAATTCATGGGCCTCAATCCAAACCTTTGTTTTTGTCCTTGTTTACATCCTGTGCTTTAGAATACACTGTGATCTCATATCAGCCTGGCAAAATAGATTTATGGATTAAACTCCCTTTCCTAAAATAAGTTTCTGCAAAGAAATTCTTAATAAAAATGAAACAATAATGCAAGTATAAGTAAGCCAAAGGATACTTCTACTGTTAGTATGGAGTTCCTTGAAGCCAAGTGATGAGTAAATAAGATGCTAAGCTGATCAAGAATGATACAGTTAATCACATTGTTCAATAGTAATGTTCTCAGCAACTGTGAGGACAAAATAACTTGTACCAATAATATATAAAAATTAAAATATACATTTAAAATATTTGCTTCATGTTTATCAAATTCTTTAAATTTTGTATTCTTCTTTTTATAATGGTATGTTGATAGAGAAATAGATGTATATAATTTATAAATAAATATAAAAGCCTGTAGTTCAGATTGATTAGAGGTAAGGGATAAGAAAGAACTAAGAGTAGGGAGCCAGGCATGTCACTACCAATCCATCAAAATACTTATGAAAAGTTGAATATAGTGTCATGTATTCAAATAATTTCTCTCTATGATGCCCAAGATAAGCATGTCAATATCCTAATATTTTGGTGCTTTAAGACATGCCGTAGGCTTGTGCAGCTTATATCATGGAAATGAAGATAAAGAACCATTCTCTTAATTACTAAAATAAAAATCAAGCTATATCTTCAATTCCTTCTAAGAAAATGTGCACTAATTCTTTGGTCCTAGCAGCCAAGGGCAATGCATGCTAAATAACTTCTAAATGAATTGTACATTTATAGTTCTTCACTGAATAATTAAGAATAAAAGTAATTTTGCTGTTTGAAATAATTTGATTGTGATAGTTATAACTTTTAATAAAAATATCTAATATATTTCTAGAAAGTGTGCAATGTTAACACAAAAAATCTAATAGACTACTACTGGATTTTTCCATTGAATTAACATCATGGAATTTTAACAAAAACCCTAATTAAGTAGAATTTCTAATGGGAATGCAGCCTAAATTAAAATCAAGGAAAAATATTCAACATGTTCACTAATCCTCCAGGGGAAATTTGGAGGTCTCTTGCAACCAGACTTTTATTAAAAACTTCAGTGTTTCTTTGTCTATTTGTACCCAAATTTGTTGCTTTCTCATTAATTACTTTCTACTATTGATTTTTTTTTTTTCTGAGGAAAGTGACACGATCCATAGAGCTGGTTGAGATGTGAAAGAGATCCTGGAGAAGTGTTGACTATAAAATGTTTATTATCCTCTAAACTTGATATAACCTCCTTGCAAACAACCAGTAGGATTTGGACATCTTTGTGTTATGCATTATGTCTACCATGGACTTCCCTGGTGACTCAGATGGTAAAGAATCTGCCTGCAATGTAGGAAACCTGGGTTCAGCCCCTGGATTGGGAAGATCCCCTGGAGAAGGAAATGGCAACCCACTCCAGTACTCTTGACTGGAGAATCCCTATGTACAGAGCCTGGTAGGCTACAATCTGTGGGGTTGCAAAGAGTCAGACATGACTGAGCAATTTTTTTTTTTCCTTTGTCTACTATGGAATATGAATATAAAGTATATAGGTGGTAAAAATTGGAATTTATACCTTTCGTGGAGTAAATTAGTATGTTTGAAAGCTTATTAATACAAATGTACAAAGAAGATTCTATTGTCAGTTTTATTTGGCTTCACTCAGTGATAAATCAGCAGGCCACCAGAGTGGAATGCAACAGGATAAGGAGGCATTAGGGAACTGTATTATTCGAGGTTATTTAAGAATGGCTAATGGAGGAAATGGGGCTATTTACCTTATGAAATGAAGAAATTATGGGAACTTTCCAATTATCTTCAAAAATTGGAAATTTGTCAGTGTAAGTGAGGAGTAGTCTTTGTTTAGGAGGCAAAGACTGACTGATATAAATTAAAGGAAAACAGGATTTAATATAGCATAGGAAAAGCCTTCTCCCAATTAGCACATAGCTGTGCTTTTTCACAACAGTGCAAGGGGCTACCATATGGATAGGGTAAAATAGTCTCTGAAAGTTTAGTATTTAAACAGCTTGATCATCTGCGGGGGTGCAGGCAGGAACTGTAAACTGTGGGGGAAATTAGATTTGGTAACTTCTAAAGTCTTTTCTAAAGGAGATCAATCCTGGTTGTTCATTGGAAGGACTGATGCTAAAGCTGAAACTCCAATACTTTGGTCACCTCATGCGACGAGTTGACTCAATGGAAAAGAGTCTGATGCTGGGAGGGATTGGGGGTGGGAGGAGACGGGGACGACAGAGGATGAGATGGCTGGATGGCATCACCGACTGGATGGACATGAGTTTGAGTGAACTCCGGGAGTTGGTGATGGACAGGGAGGCGTGGCGTGCTGTGATTCATGGTGTCGCAAAGAGTCGGACACGACTGAGTGACTGAACTGAACTGAAGGTCTTTTCTAGTCTTAGAATGTTCATTCAGACATATACATTGATTTTCATGGTGGAAGCAAATCTCTTTGCATGAGTATTTTATTTTTCTGTTATATTATCTAATGCACATGCTTTTGCCAAAGTTTAGCCAAGTCACATTTTCATTTCTGTGCATGTCAGTTTTGTAGACTATCCTTATTTTAGTTAACCTATTTAGGGACAAAGAACAGAGACTCATTTGTATCTCCTCAAGAAATGTGAATTTAAATAAATACCTTTCTCCCACCCTTATCCACTTGGGGGAAGAACAGAATGCCCCTACCCCTTCCATTGGGGAATTCCATGTAAAAAGGCTGAGTTGGCAAACATGAAGTATAAAAGTATTATTTACAAAGGAGGAGAATATCCATTGCTACCTTAACTTTCAGACACCCCACCTCCAGATCCCTTTTTGCTCCTTTAGAAAAAAGCCCCTAGGAATACATTTAAGTATAGAACCAACTCTTCTTCCAGAGGGGGCACTCAAAACCCAGCAGGGAATAGGAAGCTCTGAGATTAACTGAGGAAGAGATAGCACCTCAGATCCTAGTAGGGTTTTCAGTTTCCCTGGTGGCTCAGACAGTAAAGCATCTGCCTGCAATGCAGGAGACCCAGGTTCAATCCCTGGGTCAGGAAGATCCCCTGGAGAACAATGGCAACCCACTCCATTACTCTTGCCTGGAAAATTCTATGGACGGAGGAGCCTGGTGGGCTACAGTCCATGGGGTCACAAAGAGTTGGACATGACTGAGTGACCTCACTTTCACTTTCAGATACTAACAAGGGGCAGTGCCGCCCTCCACTGCTGCACTGTTACCCTGGAGTCAGCAGACTGACTGGGTCGAAGGTCCCATGTAAACACTAACTTTCCTTATGTCCCCGCTTTTCCTGATTTCCTACAGAACCTTGCTTGCTTCCATGGGAGGCACTTAGTTTCTCGATCTTTTCTTCTATCCCATCTAACTTTCCACTGGAAGGAGTGGGGAAAAGGTGCAAGAACTCAGTGTTCCTAGAAACATTATTTACAGTTGACAAGATATGGAGCAAACCTGTGTCCGTCAACAAATAAATGGGTAAAAAAGATGTGGGGTGTGTGTGTCTGTGTGTCTATAATGAAATACTACACAGCCATAAAAAATAAATTTTTGCCATTTGCAGCAACATGAATGGACTCGGAGGGCATTATCCTACATGAAATAAGTCAGAGAAAGACAAATAATATATGGCATCACTTATACGTGTAATCTGAAAACAAACTAATGAGTATAACAAAAAAGCAGATTTGCAGGTACACGGAATAAACTACAGGTTACCAGTGGTGGGGGAGGGGTTATATAAGGGTGAAAGATTGGGAAGTACAAAATATTGGGTGTAAGATAGGCTATAAAGATGTATTATACAACATGAGGAATATAAACAATATTTTATAATAACTGTAAATGGAGTACAACCTTTAAAAATTGTATAAAAATGTGAAAAAAAAAGTGTGAATTTATTGGGAGAAAGACAGAAATCTATTCTATGCAGCAATCCCCTGCTGCTGCTGCTGCTGCTGCTGCATCACTTCAGTCATGTCCGACTCTGTGTGACCCCATAGACGGCAGTCCACCAGGCTCCCCCGTCCCTGGGATTCTCCAGGCAAGAACACTGGAGTGGGTTGCCATTTCCTTCTCCAATGCATGAAAGTGAACAGTGAAAGTGAAGTCACTCAGTTGTGTCTGACTCTTAGCGACCCCAGCCCACCAGGCTCCTCAATCCATGGGATTCTCCAGGCAAGAGTACTGGAGTGGGGTGCCATTGCCTTCTCCAGCAAGCCCCTATATAAACCTAAAAATTTCTCCACAGTCTCAGGGAGATAAGATGTTCAGAAATAGGAGAAAGTTATGCTCATAGTACAAGTATCTGGAATCTGGCTGTCTTCTCAGTCCCAGAACCTTTCTGATTCTGTCTGTGCTCTCACTATAAGGCCTTGACTAACCTTTGCAACTCAGGCTCTCTCTGTGTCCTTTGGCTGTAATCACCACTTCTTTACATTACTTGTCTGAATTTAAAACCATCCAAACACAGGATCTGGCTAACCACATTAGTCACCATTAATCTCTTTGTCAGAGCTTTTCCACCAGACCACTTATGTAGAACTGACCAACCTATGGTTCGGGCTTCCCTGGTGGCTCAGAGGTTAAAGCATCTGCCTGCAATGCAGAGACTCAGGTCCGATCCCTGGATTGGGAAGATCCCCTGGAGAAGGAAATGGCAACCCACTCCAGTATTCTTGCCTAGAGAATCCCATGGACAGAGGAGCCTGGTAGGCTACAGTTCACGGGGTCACAAAGAGTCGGACACAACTGAGCAACTTCGCTTCTTCACTTCACTTCAACCTATGGCTCGGATACACTGCCTCTGGTTCAAAAGCAAACCCAGACCAATCAGCTGTGGCTGTGTATATTCTCCAATACCAGTTCAGCTACTGATTGAGACACATCTCTTAGCGAGAAGCTCTGAAAGTGGCAAGCACA
This sequence comes from Moschus berezovskii, assembly GCF_049115385.1. NCBI lineage: Eukaryota > Metazoa > Chordata > Mammalia > Artiodactyla > Moschidae > Moschus > Moschus berezovskii. The sequence goes on along the minus strand of NC_142470.1, from coordinate 72,588,888 downwards.
CTGAGGCTGGGGTTGCCAAGAGTAATCTGTATCCTGTATTAAAGTATTTGCTTTTATGTCTCATCTTCCTCCTGTATATTTTGCTCAAATGGGAAGAGTAAAAGGGCTAACGTGTTGTTATATCCTCTTGACTTCTAAAAAGTTATTTTGAAGGTATCATACATATTATATAGGTTTAAAATGAATAAATGATATTTAAATTATAAATGCTATAACATGAACAAATAAAACTTTTAAAATTTTATGTTTTAAATTCTCTTTTTGTAGAAGTTAAGTTGATTTGCAATATTATGATGTGTTAGTTTCAGTTCAATTCAGTCACTTAGCCTTGTCCGACTCTTTGCAACCCCATGGACTGCAGTACAACAGTCTTCCCTGTCCGTTACCAACTCCCAGACCCTACTCAAACTCAGGTCCATTGAGTTGGTGATGCCATCCAGCCATCTCATCCTCCGTCATCCCTTTCTCCTCTCACCTTCAATCTTTCCCAGCATCAGGGTCTTTTCCGGGGAGTCAGTTCTTCGCATCATGTGGCCCAAGTATTGGTGTTTCAGCTTCAGCATCACTCCTCCCAGTGAATATTCAGGACTGATTTCCTTTACGATTGAATGGTTGGATCTCCTTGCAGTCCAAGGGACTCTCAAGACTCTTCTTGAACACCACAGTTCAAAAGCATCAATTCATCGGTGCTCAGCTTTCTTTCATAGTCCAACTGTCACTTCCATACATGACTACTGGAAAAACCATAGCTTTGACTAGATGGACTTTTGTTGGCAAAGTAATGTCTCTGCTTTTTAACATGCTGTCTAGGTTGGTCATAGCTTTTCTTCCAAGGAACAAGCATCTTTTAATTTCACGGCTGCAGTCACCATCTGCAGTGATTTTGGAGTCCCCCAAAATAAAGCCTCTCACTGTTTCCATTATTTCCCCATCCATTTGCCATGAAGTGATGGGACCCAATGCCATGATCTTAGTTTTCTGAATGTTGAGTTTTAACGCAACTTTTTCACCCTCCTCTTTCACCTTCATCAAGAGGCTATTTAGTTCTTCTTCACTTTCTGCCATAAGGGTTGTGTGTTCTGTATATCTTAGGTTACTGATATTTCTCCTGGTGATCTTGATTCTAGCTTGTGCTTCATCCAGCACAGCATTTCACATAATGTACTCTGCATATAAGTTAAATAAACAGGGTGACAATTTACAGCCTTGATGTACTCCTTTCCTTATTTGGAACCAGTCTGTTGTTCCATGTCCAGTTATAACTGTACAGTAAAGTCATTCAGTTAATATATATATATTTCAGAGTCTTTTCCATTATAGTTTATTATAAGATACTGAATATAGTTCCCTGTACTATATAGTAGGTCACTGTTGTTTATGTATTTTATATATAGTAGTTTGTACTGGTTAATCCCCAAATTCTAGTTTACTGCCCCCACAGATTTCTCCTTTGGTAACTGTATGTTACCACAAGTCTATGTCTGTGAGTCCATTTCTCTTTGCTTTTAAAAAAATCATTTGTACTGTTTTTTATATTTCACATATAAGTGATTTGATATTTGTGTTTGATTTGTTTAGTATGATCATCACTAGGTCCATCCATATTGCTGCAAATGGCAATATTTTATTCAATTTTATGGCTGAGTAACACTTTATTGTGTGTGTATGTGTGTATATATAGTTGTTGTTCAGATGCTAGGTCGTGTCCAACTCTTTGTGACACTATGAACTGTAGCCAGGCTTCTCTGTCCATCACTAACTCCCTGAGTTTGCTCAAACTCTTGTCCATTGAGTCAGTGATCCCATCCAACTATCTCATCCTCTGTCACCCCCTTCTCTTGCCCTCCATTTTCCCCAGCTTCAGAGTGTTTTCCAGTGACTCAGCAGTTCACATCAACTGGCCAAAGTATTGGAGCTTCAGCTTCAGCATCAGTCCTTCCAATGACTATTCAGGGTTGATTTCCTTTAGGATTGACCAGTTTGATCTCCTTGCTGTCCAAAGACTCTCTCGAGTCTTCTCCAGCACCACATCTCAAAAACATCAATTCTATAGGGCTCAGCCTTCTTTATGGTCCAACTCTCACATCCATACATGACTACTGGAGAAACCATAGCTTTGACTATATGGACTTTTGTCAGCAAAGTGATGTTTCCTCTTTTTAATACACTGTATAGATTTTTCATAGCTATTCTTTCAAGGAGCAAGCATCTTTTAATTTCGTGGCTTCTGTCACTGTCTGTATTGATTTTACAGTCCAAGAAAATGAAATCTGACACTGTTTCCACATTTTTCCCACTGTTTGCCAAGAAGTGATAGGCACAGGTGTCATGATCTTAGTTCTTCAATGTTGAGTTTTAAGCCAGCATTTTCACTCTCTTCCTGCACCTTCATCAAGAAGCTCTCTAGTTCTTCTTCACTTTCTGCTGTTAAAGTGGTATCATCTGCATATCTGAGATTGTTGATATTTCTCCCAGCAATCTTGATTCCAGCTTGTGATTCATTAGCCTGGTATTTCACATGATGAACTCTGCATGTAAGTGAGATAACCAGGGTGACAATATACAGCCTTGACACACTCCTTTCCCAATTTTAAACCAGTCTGTTTGTTGTCCATGTCTGGTTCTCACTCTTGCTTCTTGTCCTGCATACATATTTCTCAAGAGGCAGGTAAGGTGATCTGGCATTCCCATCTCTTGAAGAACATTCCAAAGTTTGTTGTGATCCACACAGTCAAAAGCTTTAGCACAGTCAATGAGCAGAAGTAGAATTTTTTTTTAATTACCTTGGTTTTTCTATGATCCAATGAATATTGTCTAATTTGATCTCTGGTTCCTCTGCCTTTTCTAAATCTAGCTTGTATATCAGGTGGGAAGTTCTCAGTTTACATACTGCTGAAGCCTAGCTTGAAGGATTTTGAGCATATTCTTGCTGGCATGTGAAATGAGTGTAGTCGTACAGTAATTTGAACATTCTTTGGCATTGCCTTTATTTGGGATTGGAGTGAAAACTGACCTTTTCGAATCCTGTGGCTACTGCTCACTTTTCCAAATGTGCTGGCATATTGAGTGCAGCACTTTAACAGCATCATCTTTTAAGATTTGAAATAGCTCAGCTGGAATTCCATCACTTCCACTAGCTTTGTTCATAGTGATGCTTCCTAAGGCCCATTTGACTTCACACTCCAGGATATCTGCCTCTACGTGAGTGACAACATCATTGTGGTTATCTGGGTCATTAAGAGATTTTTTGTAGCTCTTCTGTGTATTCTTGTCACCTTTTCTTATCTCTTCTGCTTTGGTTAGGTACTTGCCATTTTTGTCCTTTATTGTGCCTATCTTTATATGAAATGGTCTTCCCTGATAGATCAATTGGTAAAGAACCCACCTGAAATACAAGAGATCCTGGTTTGATTTCTGAGTTGGGACGATCTCCTGGGGAAGGGATAGGCTACCCACTCCAGTATTCTTGGACTTCCCTTGTGGCTCAGCTGGTAAAGAATCCACCTGCAGTGAAGGAGACCTGGGTTTGATTCCTGGGTTGGACAGATCCTCTGGAGAAGAGAAAGACTACCCATTACAGTATTCTGGCTTGGAGACTTCCAAGGACTGTATAGACCATGGGATTGCAAAGAGTCATACACGACTGAGTGACTTTCACCTTGACTTATATGAAATGTTCCCTTGGTATCTCCAATTTTCTTAAAGAGATCTCTAGTCTTTCCCATTCTATTGTTTTCCTCTATTTCATGGCATTGTTCACTTAAGAAGGCTTTCTTATATCTGCTTGTTATTCCCTGGAACTCTGCATTCAGTTAGGTATATATTTCCCTTTCTCTGTTGCCTTTAGCTTCTCTTTTCTCAGCTAACTGTAAGGCCTCCTCAGATAACCACTTTGCCTTCTTGTATTTTTATTGGGGATGGTTTTGGTCATCCCCTCATGTGCAATGTTATGAACCTCTGCCCATAGTTCTTCAGGCACTCTGTCTTACCAGATCCTGTCCCTTGAATCTATTCATCACCCCCACTGAATAATCATAAGGGATTTGATTCAGGTTATACCTGAAATAGCCTAGTGGTTTTTCCATAGTTTTTACAATTTGAGCCTGTGAAGATACACACACACACACCCCACATCTTCTTTTTCCATTCATCTATCAGTGGACACTTAGGTTGCCATAATGTCTTGGTTACTGTAAACTGTGCTACTATGAACATTGGGGTGTGTGTATCTTTTTGATTTAGAGGTTTCTTATTTTTTTGGATATGAGCTCAGGGATGGAATTGCTGAATCATATAAAGCTATGACCAACCTAGACAGCATATTAAAAAGCAGAGACATTACTTTGCCAACAAAGGTCCGTCTAGTCAAGGCTATGGTTTTTCCAGTGGTCATGTATGGATGTGAGAGTTGGACTGTGAAGAAAGCTGATCGCCGAAGAATTGATGCTTTTGAACTGTGGTGTTGGAGAAGACTCTTGAGAGTCCCTTGGACAGCAAGGAGATCCAACCAGTCCATCCTAAATGAGATCAGTCCTGGGTGTTCACTGGAAGGACTGATAATAAAGCTAAAACTCCAACACTTTGTCCACCTGATGCAAAGAGCTGACTCATTTGAAAAGATCCTGATGCTGGGAAAGATTGAGAGCAGGAGGAATAGGGGACGACAGAGGATGAGATGGTTAGATGGCATCACCGACTCAATGGACATAGGTTTGGGTAGACTCCAGCAGTTGGTATGTACAGGGAGGCCTGGTGTGCTGCAGTTCATGGGGTCGCAAAGAGTCAGACACGACTGAGTGACTGAACAGAACAGAATAATTAGAGATGCTGAACATCTTTTTATGTGCCTATTGACCATTTCTATGTCTTTTTTGAAGAAATATCTATTTAGTCTTCTGCCTAATTTTTTATTTTAAATTTTTGCAATGTTGTGTTGGTTTCTGCCACTGCCACACAAAAACAGGAATCAGCCGCAAATTTATATGCAGCCCCTCCCTCCTGAGCCTCCCTCCCTCTTCCCGTCCCATCTCTCCAGGTCTTCACAGAGAACCAGACTGCGCTCCCTGTGCTACACAACAACTTATCACCAGCTCATTTTTGATTGCGTTGTTTTTTGTTAGTTTGTTTGATATTGAACTATGTGAGATGTCTGTATATTTTGGAAATGTATCCCTTGTTTACTGGATCGTTTGTAAATGCACTCTCTTATTCCACACGTTGTCTTCTCATTTTGTTTATGGCTTACTTTGCTGCGCAAAAGCTTTTAAGTTTGATTTGGTCCCATTTGAAATAAACACTATTTTGAGTGCCTGCTTTGTTTAAGGTGTTGTGATAGATAGTCTAATTTGATTTTTATGAATTCTTATTGCAGTTTTACATTCAAATTCAGATTTGCCTTATGTTAACTGAATATTAACTATTGGGGCTTTGAATCCCTTATTCTGGTTATTCTTCCCCTCTATTCCAGGAAGATATTTTTTCATAAAATATAGCAAGATAGCATGGATTGAAATTAAGCCTACAGTAGGAAAATATGAATCGGTGCAAAGTGGAGACAGGATTGAAATGAAAATGGGAGTGCAAAATGTAGAACTATAAAATGCTTCTAAACATTCTAAGAAAATCTTGCCAGTCAGACTATGCTCAATGCCATGTGATTTAAACAAAACAATTACCAGTATAGAGTAAAACTGTTCTCAGAATTTAGAATGGCGTTCTCAAAATCAAATAATGGCCTCAACAATATCCTTACAATAGGTATAACAGTGTTTCACATCTTTCTTTTGCTCACTCTAGGTAATTTTGCAAACATTATCTTTACAATCGCACTTTGAGTATTCATTGAACAAGTATTTGTTCAGCATGCATTATGTTTATGCAACTGTTTTAGATTCTGCGCATATACAGTGCTAGTTATATAAGATCATTCTCATAAGGAATTAGATTCTGATGGAATAAAGCAGTTGATATACAGGTAAATAAATACTATAAAATAATTTAATTCATGTAAATTCTATGAAGAAAAAAATACAATTTAACATGTTAGGTGACTCCTGGGGTTGAGGGGGTCTAAAGTTGATTGTAGACTAAGTAATGTGGAAACACCTTAGAGGAGGTGATATTTTAGCTAAGAAAATCCAGACATATAAAACCCCAAGAGCACTCTAAGCACAGAGAACGCTAAGTGCAGAGGTCTTAGGATAGGAATTCAATTCCAGGAACTGAAAGACCTGTGGTTGAGCCATAGTGACCAGTAAAGCCACAGAGCTAAATCAGATTAGGGAGTTTGGATTTTATTCTAAATGCAATGGAAAACATTGGGTTTTACACAGGGAAAGGGATTGATTTAATTTGAAATTTTTGGCAAGTTCACACTAACTTCTAAGTGGAAAGTTGAAACAGGGAGAGGGAGTAGCCATGGCAAATATAAAGACTGAGAAATTACTTAAGAGGCTTTTGTGGGGATGCACACAAATTATAATGGTGATGTCGACTAGATAAGAATGGAGCAAGACAAAAGGCAATGAACTGGGGGTATATATGAAACAGGTTTCTATAATCCTCATTTTATACTTAAGAAAACTAATGTACAGAGGAGCTAAAAATTTATGTAAAAACATAAAGGAAGAGTTTAAGCATAGGGAGGGATTGGGGGCGGGAGGAGAAGGGGACCACAGAGAATGGCTGTATGGAATCACCAACTTGATGGACATAAGTTTGAGTGAACTCCGGGAGTTGGTGATGGACAGGGAGGCCTGGTGTGCTGTGATTCATGGGGTCACAAAGAGTTGGACACGACTGAGCAACTGAACTGAACTGAACTGATTTTGTCTTACAGCAGCAGTTCAACAGGCTTTAAGTGGGTGGTTTTTATACACTTAAAGAATTATTTAAATATCACATTATCACTGATGCTTCCATTAAGTAAACATTTCTACTGGCCTAATTGTATCTCCATTCAGTCTTCTCTTTTGTCATTTTTAATTTTTTTTTCTGTTTTGCCTATTTTTGAAAAGTAATGTCAATAATATAAAGAAAATTGACCATGTTGTATTACCATATCAAAGAAATGGCATCCTAGCTCTAAAATTTCTTCCTCCTTAGAAGACTACAGAGTTAGACATGGTATCACTCTTGCTGAATCTGGAATGTCTCTTTTAAATAGCAGTCTTTGTGTATTTGATGCTCAGATCTCCTCAATAATAAACATAGAACATCTACTATCTGTATGGATATTCTTCCATTGATAATTCATAATATTAAAATATTATATAACTTGTAGAGCAGCAAAGAGTAGGCTGACCAATCCAAGACTATACCTCAGAAAATCATTTGGGCACTTTTTTCTGAAACTGGGTTTATAGTAACTTGAAAGATGATTCTCTTAGCAAGTAGTTTCTTTACTTGATGAAAATCATAACAATTTTAACATATATAAAAGCTATCACATGGTAGCAATAGGGAAATACAGAAAGGAGGTGGGATTTTTCTACATTGGGTGGCATAGCTTCTACTGCACGGGGCTTTGTCTAATATCTATTTAAAGCAATATGGGGAGGAAAGATGATAGGTCAAGTTTTGTGCAGTTTTACCGTTTGATTGACTTTTCAATTATGTTTACATCATCATACAGAAAAAAAAAAACTTTGGAAATAAGAATAGGAGATTGAACTTCAGATATATTGTTATAAATTATTGCTTATATCCATAGTTTTAAAGTCACCATAGCATAATGGGGTTAGTAAAGCATCTTATACCTCAACCCTGCTTCAGAAAATTTGGCAGATCATTCATACTTATGCAAAATCATTTTTTATAGTTTTATTATCCCCTTTCATTTCTGGAATAAATTCTCTTCTTCATTTATCCCATTAACGGCGGCAAGAATTCTCTTAGTGTCTCACCCTTGAAATCTCAGTGGCATTTTTTCATTGTTTTCCTCTTCATGGTTAGTATCGCTACATATTAATTTTCATACATTCTGCCTTTCAATTGTTAAATTATGTCCCTATCTCCATTCCCTGCTTCTTACATTTCCACAGTTCTAGCGTTGACTTTTATTCCTTCTTAATTATGATATTCTCACAGCTTTCTAATTAAAAAAAAAAAGATGAAAACATAATCAATTCCAAATTAAGGATTACATTCAACCATCTCTCTGAATTAGAGAGTGATTATCACTAAATTCAAGACCAATAGGAAAGGATAGAAGCAATCCATTGGCAGGCTCTGCTATATTTTGACTGAGCCAGCCTGCTTTCCAGCAAAACAAGGTCTGTTACAAACAGGAAATTCAGTCAATAATCCCCTGTTCTCTGAAGTTATTTTTTTAGCACAACCAGAATAGTTTTTCTCTATCCTTCAGACCATTTGAATATCAAAATTCCAGAAAAGAAACGGGCAGGTAGTTGAGGTAAGAATGTCTGGAACCCTTGCATGCTAGTATGTGTCTTTCTCTCAAATTAAGATCTGTCATAGCTAAGATAGGAAGAACCTTGGAAGGAGGACATTCTGGGGATTTTTAGTTTTAATGAACTTGGCATATTGAGCTAGTCAGAAAGATGTTCATTGGGAATACTGGATGATCCCATATTGAACCAGCAAAGCCACACTTTTGGTACCAAATTATTCAGGTACATTCAGTATTCATAAACTTACCATCTTACTGTAGATAATGATTAACATTGGCATCTCACAAGACAGAGCATCTGGACATGCACAGCAGGTTCTTGCCAAACCACAAGTGCCAGCCCTTCCAACTCATCTATATTATATTCATGAAAGTGGGGCCTTGTTGCTTAGGAATGGCTCTCCTTAATTACCTGTTCCTCACTGCTCAAAAGTCTGCTGTAGAGTACTTCTTATTTTATTGCAAGTCAGCACCTAGAATACTTGGACTTGATAAAGTGCTGGTGTCTGTAGGTGAACTTCAACAGATGGGTAGAAGTTAGGCAAGCGTACTTACCATTTCTATTCTGCTTCTTAATTTTTAACAATTTCTGCATATAAGGTTGTTGTTCAGCCGCCCAGTCATGTCCTACTCTTGCGACCCCATGGACTGCAGCATGCCAGGCCTCCCTGTCCCTTACCATCTCCCGAAGTTTGCCCAAGTTCATGTATAAAGCTGTATATAGCTTCTCCATCATTGGTTACAGAGAATGTAATCAATGTGATTTCAGTATTGACCACTTGGTGATGTCCATGTGTAAAGTCGTCTCTTGTATTGTTGAAAACAGGTATTTGCTATCACCAGTTCATTCTCTAGGCAGAATTCAATTAGCCTTTGACCTACTTCCTTTTGTTCTCCAAGGCCAAACTCACTGTTATGCCAAGTATCTCTTGACTTCCTACTTTTGCATTCCAATCACCAATGATGAATAGAACATCATTTTTTTTTTTTTTTTGGTGTTAGTTCTAGGAGGTCTTCTAGGTATTCAGAGAACTGATTAGCTTCTGCAGCATTGGTGGTATGGACATTTGAATGCCTTGCCTTGGAAATGAACTGAGATCATTCTGTCATTTTTGATATCACACCCAAGTACTGCATTTCAGACTCTTTTTTTTTTTTTTTTTTTTTATGAGAGCTACTCCAATTCTTCTATGGGATTCTGGCCAACAGTAGTAGATATAATGGTCATCTGAATTAAATTTGCCCATTCCCATCCATTTTAGTTACTGATTCCTAAGATGTCCATGTTTATTCTTACCATCTCATGTTTGACCACATCCAAATTAGCTTTATTCATGGACCTAACATTCCAGGTTCCTATGCAATACTGTTCTTTGCAGTATCAGATTTTACTTTCATTACCATACAAATCCACAACTGAGTGTCATTTCTGTTTTGGCCCAACTACTTTATTCTTTGTGGGGGCTATTAGTAGTTGTCCTCCCCTCTTCCCCAGTAGCATATTGGACACCTTCCAACCTGGGGGACTCATCTTTCGGTGTCATATCTTTTTGGTCTTTTTGTACAGTTCATGAGGTTCTCACGGAAAATATACTGGTTCTCACAGCAAACCATTCCCTCCTCCAGTGGATCATGTTTTGTCAGAACTCTCCACTATGACCCATCCATCTTGGGTGGCCCTACATCCCATCGCTTATAGCTTCATTGAGTTATGCAAGGCCCTTTGCCATGACAAGGTCGTGATGTGTGAAGGGGGCATATAAGGTAGTAGGTATATTAAATTCCTTTGCAGGACTAAAAGCAAACAAAATGGGTTAGAACACGAGAGAGAGGGTAAAATATTAAAGTTCTTTGACAATGAAAAGCACCAAATATGTTAAACACAGCATGACAGCACAGCCCTTCATAGACACAGCCAGTTGTCAATGTCTGTGCTCAGGTCTCAGATTATTTATTCCTCAGACTTCATCAGGACTAGTCTTCACTAGCTTCTAATACTTGTTCATAGGGCTTGGCTCTATCCGTGATCACAAATGCAAAGCCTAAGACACAATAACACCTGGTAGGTCATTTTCTAAAATGAACATTTGGACTAATAAAAATTCATAGTAAATGGAAGAGGAGCATCTGTGGAATATTTCAGAGAGGTTTTGTAATCCAAACTCATCTGAGATTTACAAGTAGGGTGAAATGTAATATGCTGTTTAGCATGTAATGGATGCTTATAAGATAACAAATATCTGAAACTCAGGCCTAACTGTGACTGCATGTGTGTCTGCTTCCATACAACACACACCCCTGTACACACATGAAGATATACACATAAACTTTTCAAGGGACAAATCTTTAAAATGGCACCATCTAGACCAAAATTAAGGAAAGGAATTTAGCAAAATGTGCATACACTCCTCCTACTCACAAAAGTAATAAAGCTTTGCATCATTATGTTTCGTCATCTGCTGCCTTCTATACTAAATCCAGGGGTCTCTGGGTGTAAAAATGGGGATCTTTAACAGGTCTACTTTAAACAACACATTCTCTGCCTTTGGCTAGGTTTCCTCTGATTATACACATAAATAGCTGATGCTCTGAAATAATGATTTTTCCCCCGACTTTGGTCACAATGTAGCCTTAGGTCCAGAATTTCTGAATTATCCTCTGTAAGTGGAATAGAGATGATGGGATAGTTTATTATTTTCATATTCATATGGTAATACAGGGATCCAGTTACAAACTCTGAACAGACCTATCCCTATCAAAGACCAGTAAAGAGAAGTGAACCAGGAAGGCCCATAAAAATGTAACACAACAACGGAAAAGCACTAGACTGAAGAATCATAAAGACTTCTGAATCTAAAAACAGAACTTCTGAAGAGTCTATTGCAGGAACTAGGAGATTGTTTTAGAAATTTGTGTGAAATCCTGATCAAAAAGCAGAAGCATGAGGCTAAAAGGAAAAGTAAAAATGACCATAAGGAAAGAAGACATTGAGATGAAACTGTTGACAACAGAATGAAATAAAAACTGATAATATAAACAGAAAATAAAGTAGGATACATATTTTGAAAGTCCACTGGAGGTAATAATAAGTTTTTGCTGTTGTTCAGTTGCTCAGTCATATCTCACTCTTTACGCTTCATGGACTGCAGCATTCCAGGCTTACCTGTCCTTCACCATATCCTGGAGCTTGCTCAAACTCATATCCATTAAGTAGGTGATGTCAACCATCTCATCCTCTGTCATCCACTTTTCCTCCTGCCTTCAATCTTTCCCAGCATCAGGGTCTTTTCTAATGAGTCAGCTCTTTGCATCAGGTAGCCAAAGTGTATTGAAGCTTAAGTTTCGGTATCTACCCTTCCAATGAATATTCGGGACTGATTTCCTTTAGGATTGACTGGTTTGATTTCCTTGCAGTCCAAGGGACTCTCAAGAGTCTTCAACACCACAGTTCAAAAGCATCAATTCTTTGGTGTTCATCCTTCTTTACGGTCCAACACTCACATCCACACATGACTACTAGAAAAACCATAACTTTGATTATATGGACCTTTGTAGGCAAAGTGATGTCTCTGCTTTTTAATATTCTATCTAGATTTGTCAAAGCTTTTCTTCCAAGGAACAAACATCTTTTAATTTCATGGCTGCAGTCACCATCTGCAGTGATTTTGGAGCCCAAGAAAATAGTCTGTCACTGTTTCCATTGGTTCCCCATCTATTTGCCATGAAGTGATGGGACTCAATGCCATGATCTTAGTTTTTTGAATGTTGAGTTTTAAGCCAACTTTTTCACTCTCCTCTTTCACTCTCATCAAGAGGCTCTTTAGTTCCCCTTCGCTTTCTGCCATAAGGGTGGTATCATCTGCATATCTGAGGTCACTGATATTTCTGCCAGCAACCTTGATTCCAGCTTGTGATTCATCATAAGTTATAAGCAGGGTGATCATTATTAATTATTTACTGACACAGTTCCAGTGAAAGTTACTCCTGCATTTGATCATCTAAATAACTAGAGCTGTTTTCTATCACCCCACAAAAGACTGAACCATTTGCAAAATAGAAACATAAAATGGAAAAATTGTGTTCATTGTATTACAAAATGTATCTTTTTCCCTTACATAAAGTTGAACTGCTTAATGAAGGTAATGGACATTTTCCTTACCATATTGATTTTATGCATTTTTTGCCCATAATTTAAAAGATTTAATTATTTTTAATTTCTATTTTATATTATAATTGATTAACAATGTTGTGTTAGGTTCAGGTGTAGAGCAAAAAATTCAGTTTTACACACACATGGATCTATTCTTTTTCAAATTATCTTCCCATTTAGGTTGTTACAGCATATTGAGCACAGTTCCCTGTGCTATGTAGTTTGTACTTCTTGGTTATCTATTTAAAATATAGCAGTGTGTACATGTCAATCCCAAACTCCCAATCTATCCCCACTCACCACTGACCTTTCTCCTCTGGTAATTATATTTTATAAGTTTTATGCATTTTTATATCTAGTTTCTTGGTCTCTAAAGGCATTTGTTATATGATTTATATGAGCTAATGCATGTAAAGGACTTAGAACTGTGCCTAACATGAAGCAAGTATTCAGGAATAATATAAATTATAATAGTAGAATAATCAAAGTTATTTACAAATTTCTCACTGGCAGATAATAGCAAGACTTTTAAAATATTCTCTTTCACTAGTGAATGCTTCTCAGTTAATTATATATAAAGTAATGTATACAGTGCAAGATCAAATACATTAAAAGATCTAGAATATGAAGAAGATGACAAGGTACACCAAAAAACTGAGAGTGTCTCTGTGTTCAGAATTCTGGGCAGCTTTTCTTTTTCATTATTTTCAGAATATTTTAAAGTAAGAATACTACACATTACTTTCACAGATTCCATAATTTTTATTTATGATTACCAGTATATCATACCAATTTATATTCTAATATAAAAATGATTTTGTATCAAGAAATTAGAGAGAACTTACTATAGAACTATGGAGTGAGATCATAGAATGGTTCTTCCTATTACTTTTTCAGATTTTCTCATACTAGTATGTAATATTTTTAAATAAATAAAAGGTACACTTTGTAGGATGATCTGAAATATCTCTTCCAATTAATCATTCCTATTCTCTCTAATTTGAAGTTCCCTATCCCTCTTTTGAAATCTGATAACACTTTCCACTTCTGTTGATTACTTGTGATTATCTCAGTTGTATTGTTATTTATGTAACTTCTTGATATTTTTGTATTAGAATATAATTTCAGTGGATTTACATATATGTATATAATTCCATGTAACACATAATTATGATAGACTCAATGCATTTTTTTGTACTGAAAATCCTGTGACATTGATGTTGACTGGAAGTGTCATGATATAAATATCCAGGAAGATGTAGACTTTTTATCAGATATTGGAATCTAAATATATTCATGGCAAATTTTGCCTTTCTCTGATATAAAATATTGAGCAACACAGAGCATCTGGTGAATTAATCTAAACACTCAGTTAAGAATAAGGGGACCTGCACACCTAGATTTTACCACCACTAAAGAGCTTAGCTCTACTCTGAAGCACTAGTTTCACTCTTGGAGCATGGACTGAGTCAATGAGTCTTTAAATATTTCACATATCCAGTAACAGTATACTCCCATTTTTGCCTGATTTCTTTCACTCCATGTTTTTGCAATTTTCAATAGTTATTTTCTATTTTTAAATCAAGTGCATTGTATGAGTATGCCAGATTTGTCCATTTAAACTCTTACTGGGCATTTGCTTTATTTCCAGTTTGGAGCAATTAGAAAAAAGCTACAAAACTGTTCATGTACAAGTCTTTGTAGCCGTGTACTTTGATTCTCTTGGGTAAATATCTATAAGTTTTGTAACTGGATCATTTGATAAGTGTATGTTTAATTTATTGAGAAACTAGCAAGCTGCTTTCCAAAGTGACGACCATTTTACACTCTCATAAACAGTGTATGGGAGTGTCAGATTCTTCACATTATCACCAAGTGTGCTATAATCTATTTAATTTTAGTCATTTAAATATGTATGTGGTAACGTGGTTTTAATTTGTTTTCTGTGATAATATTAGTATTATTCTGTTATAATATTAATATTTTCATATGCAATTTTGCCTTTCATGTATTTTATTTGTTGGAATGTCTGTTCAGATCTTTTGTCCATTCAAAGAAAAACCAGTTCATCTTGTTATTGAATTTTGAGAGTTCTTTAGATATACTTTTGAGTCTTTTATCAGATATATGCTTTGTAAAGATTTATTTCTCTCTTTCTATGAAATATCTTTCTATTTTTTAATAATTTTTTCAAAGGGAAAATTTTACTTTTCATAAAGTCCAATTTATCATTTTTTTCTTTTGTGGATTATGTCACAGCTGAAATTTTTCCTAACCTAAGGTCCAAAATCACTGCAGATGCTGATTGCAGCCATGAAATTAAAAGACACTCCTTGGAAGGAAAGTTATGACCAACCTTGATAGCATATTAAAAAGCAGAGACGTTACTTTGCCAACCAAGGTCCGTCTAGTCAAGGCTATGGTTTTTCCCCTGGTCATGTATGGATGTGAGAGTTGGACTGTGAAGAAACCTGATCGCCAAAAAATTGATGCTTTTGAACTGTGGTGCTGGAGATGACTCTTGAGAGTCCCTTGGACTGCAAGGACATCCAACCAGTCCATTCTAAAGGAGATCAGTCCTGGGGGTTCATTGGAAGGACTGATGCTAAAGCTAAAACTGCAATACTTTGGCCACCTCATGCGACAAGTTGACTCACTGGAAAAGACTCTGATGCTGGGAGGTATTGGGGGCAGGAGGAGAAGGGGACGACAGAGAATGAGATGGCTGGATGGCATCACCGACTCGATGGAGGTGAGTTTGAGTGAACTCTGGGAGTTGGTGATGGACAGGGAGGCCTGGCGTGCTGTGATTCATGGGGTCGCAAAGTGTTGGACACGACTGAGCGAGTGAACTGAACTGAACTGAAAGTCACAAAAATTTTATCTTAATTTTTTTAAAAATCTCAGACTATGATTGTGTATTATCCTTGCAGTTGTCAGATTTTTCTTTATAAACTTTGAGATTTTTTTACTATATACATAAACATTTGAGGTAGGTATAGTAAATCTAATAGTCTATGTCTTTACTTATGGTTTTAAATCTCTTACATTTAATGTGATTTTTTATATTCAGTTCAGTTTAGTCTCTCAGTCATGTCTGACTCTTTGCGACCCCATGAACCTCAGAATGCCAAGCCTCCCTGTCCATCACCAACGCCTGGAGTCCACCCAAAATCATATCCATGGAGTCAGTGATACCATCCAACCATCTCATCCTCTGTGTACCCTTCTCCTCCTGCCCTCAATCCCTCCCAGCATCAGGGTCTTTTCAAATGAGTCAACTCTTCCCATCAGGTGGCCAAAGTATTGGAGTTCAGCTTCAACATCAGTCCTTCCAATGAACACCCAGGACTGTTTTCCTTTAAGATGAACTGGTTGGATCTCCTTGCAGTCCAAGAGACTCTCAAGAGTCTTCTTCAACACCACAGTTCCAAAGCATCAATAGTACAACTCTCACATCCATACATGACCACTGGAAAAACCATAGCCTTGACTAGATGGACCTTTGTTGACAAAGTAGTGTCTCTGCTTTATATGGTCAGGATTAAATCTGCCACCTGAAATTACTATTCTTTTTGTCCCGTTCTTTGCTCCTTTGTCCCTCTTTTTATGCCTCCTTTAAGTATTTAGACAATTTTCATTATTTTTAGTTTTTCTGATGGCTTATTAGCTTTCATGTTTTTAGTTATTTTTTTTTATTTTTGCATTTGAGTTTTTAGTGTATATATTTAACATGAGGCAATCTACCTTCAGGTTACTTCATGACAATTCATATATTATATAAGGCTTCCCTGGTGGTTCAGTGGTAAAGAATCCACCTGCCAATGCAGCAGACACAGGTTCAATCCCTGGGTCAGGAAGATCCCCTGGAGAAGGAAATGGCAACCCATTTTAGGATTCTTGCCTGGAAAATCCCATGGATGGAGAAATATGGTGGGCTACAGTTCATGGGGTTGCAAGAGTCCAACGTGACTTAATGACTGCTGCTGCTGCTAAGTCACTTCAGTCATGTCCAACTCTGTGCAGCCTCATAGACAGAAGCCCACCAGGCTCCCCCTTCCCTGGGATTCTCCAGGCAAGAACACTGGAGTGGGCTGCCATTTCCTTCTCCAATGCATGAGAGTGAAAAGTGAAAGTGAAGTCGCTCAGTCGTGTCCGACTCTTCGCGACCCCATGGACTGCAGCCCACCAGGCTCCTCCACCCATGGGATTTTCCAGGCAAGAGTACTGGAGTGGGTTGCCATTGCCTTCTCCGGACTTAATGACTAAACAACATCACAAAAATTAAAGCCTGACAACAGTGTCTTTTCTTTCCTTTTAGCCTTTGTGGGTTTTTTATACATTTAATTTCTGCATATACTCTCAAGCCTATGCTATATGGTTATTCATTTGTTTAAATAGTATATTATCCTTTAAAGACAATTAAAAGAAAAAATCCTCTATATTTACCTAATTAATTTTCATTTTCTGTACTCTTTATTCCTTGAGTACATCTATAATTTCATCTGGATTCATTTTCCTTCTGCCTTAATGGCTCCTTATCACATTTCTTTGCTCTGATGAATTCTTTCAGCTTTTGTATTTCTGAAAGAAAAAATCTTCTTTCAACTTGATTTTGAAAAAAAAAAAAAAGTTGTGTTGGGTGTCCGGTTCAAGGCTGAGTTTTTTCTTTCAGCTTTAAAGATGTTGCTCCATTGCAACACTTGCATTGTTTCCATACGAATTAAACTATCAGTGTTAAGTTTCAATGAAATTCTAGGATTTGTGGGCTTATACTTTTCACAGATTTGAAAGACTTAAGCCATTATTTCTTCAAATATTTTCTATGCCTCTCTCATGCCTTAGACAATACTGCTTTATTAGCTTCTTGAATCTTATATTTCTGCTAAGTCAGACAATGATCTGACTCTCCTCCATCTAGGCAATCTGTTAATAATTATTAAAATATTTAAAATTATTCTTTCTTTTATCTGGATGTTCTGAAATATCATTACCTTGTTTCTAAATGCATTGCTTTTATTTACTGAGCACTTGTAATGCTTTTATTTCAGAAGACTCTTGACTTTCTTCAGTTCTTGGAAATTTTATGCTGTTATTTATTCAAATATTAGCTCTTTTCCTTTCTCACTAGTTTTCCTTCCAAAACTCCTGCTTAACACATGGCAGAAAATCCAGGTTTATTCTCCATTTCTCTTAATATTTCTTCTATACCTTCCATCTTTTTTTCCCTTTGTGCTTCATGCTAAGGAAATTTTTTGACGTTCTCATATAGCTCAGGGCTTCCCTGGTGGCTCAGAGGTGAAGAATCTGCCTGCAATCCAGGAGACCTGGGTTCAAATGTGGATCCGGCCAACTACAGTCCATGGAATTGCAAAGAGTTGGACATGACTAAGCAACTAACACTTTATTTCACTTTCATATAGCTCATGAATTTGTTCTTTTGCTTTGCTATCCAGCCCATTTACTGATGCCTTTAGTTTAAATTTTCCACTTTTCTATTCAAAATCTCTCACTCTAAAATAATGGCTGCATGCGATATTCTTTCTATTCTCTGAAATTTTAATTATATCAATTTTATTACAAATTAAATTTGATTTCAGTTTGTGTTCTCTGTCTTGATGTTGGCCTTCAGATGTGTTTATTTATGACTATGTGCTTATCTTGGGCATTTCCTATTATCTATTGTAGATATGCAATGTATCTAGGGGAAGAGGCAGGAAGTTTATCCATTACTTATACTGTGAACTGTTTTTGAAAGAGAATGAGAATTAGAGATGAGCTACTTGGCAGGTGTGTCTTTCTCTTTTCTTTTTTAATATGGCTGCTCCAGATACTGCCAAGCTCACCCATTCCAGTTTTCCACATAAGAATAGTTAGTCCCACATTGTTACTTTACCACAAATGGAGGAAAGATGACTGAAAGAAGTTGACCTTCTTTGCTGAAATGCCTATGGCTTTTTTCCCCATGAAATTATGTTGTTATATAACCTCGAGTTCTTGCCTATTTCTAGCATTTACCACTTTTGGGCATAGAACACAACACTGGTGTCATTTCTCCAGACATTTTAGGATATCGTCTTCTTCCTCATGCTCACTCCATCTGCTTTGTGTCTTTTAGGAAGTCTCTGAAAGGTTTTGATTTGCTGTTCATTTGAGAGCATTGTTATATATGGAAGTACATATATTTTAATAAACCTTCTATTGCTTCAGAGGGTTTGATATGAAAATAATAGATGTGCATATGATTAGTGTACCATCTTGAATCAGAAGTATATTTTACTATTCTCAGATTTCCAAATCTTAACTTTGAATTTTGCTTTGTTAGTCTGATGGGAGTTGTTCTATAATTGCTTCATCTATCAGTAGACCTGGCATTGTAGAGCATTTGGCTAATGTGGGAATGCACCAGCAATTCCACAAGCTCAGACTTGGAGATCCATTTACTACCAATATTTTGTTTATGAGAAGATTAAAATATTATCTACTAGAGTTTTTCTTTATATAACTTAATTAAAGGAAAGAGAACCAGCTTGTTTTTAGAGACAATAAATTCATTATTGCTCTATGATTCAAAGTTTACCAATCTGTCTCTCATTTATAACTGCACTACTTTAGCACGGAATGCCCAGTAGACTAATCACTGGGCAACAAAGTATAAAAAGGTACCTACTGAGCAGAATTGAAACAGCAGCACTCAGGATCTCCTAGGACATTACATCAGTCCCAATGGAGAACTGTTTACTTAGTTCACTTACTGTTTGTTAATTGTGATAGTACCTAGTCATTTATTTTCTTTACATTCTAAAACAAACAAAAAATATATGTGCAAGGATATTTAGTACAAAGCAAGACCATTTTCTGTATTATATCAGAGTCTTTGAAATCAGCCAAAACTTTTCCAAATATAAAATATGACTGTATATGACAAGTATGAATTCCACATTTCTCTGTTCATACTTAATATATTACCCAGTTATCACTGCCAAAATGTTTTTGTCTGAATGAAGGAACAATTAAATAAACTGGTTATTTTTGAAATCCTACAATGTCTAGGACATTTAAGGGGAAACAAAGGTAAATAGGACAAGTTATCCTCAAATTTTGACAAGGTCATTGTGGACAAACAATGAAGACATGACTTTTAATATATAAGGAAAAATTTAAAAATGGTGATCAAAAAAAAGAAAGAAAACACACATTAAAAGTTTCTGAAAGAGCAAAATAGGGCATCAGTTCAGTTCAGTTCAGTCACTCAGTCGTGTCCGACTCTCTGCGACCCCATGAATCACAGCATGCCAGGCCTCCGTGTCCATCACCAACTCCCAGAGTTCACTCAAACTCATGTCCACAGAGTCGGTGATGCCATCCAGCCATCTCATTCTCAGTCGTCCCCTTCTCCTCCCGCCACCAACCTTTCCTAGCATCAGAGTCTTTTCCAGTGAGTCAACTTGTCGCATGAGGTGGCCAAAGTATTGGAGTTTCAGCTTTAGCATCAGTCCTTCCAATGAACCCCCAGGATTCATCTCCTTTAGAATGGACTGGTTGGATCTCCTTGCAGTCCAAGGGACTCTCAAGAGTCTTCTCCAACACCACAGTTCAAAAGCATCAATTCTTCAGTGCTCAGCTTTCTTCACAGTCCAACTCTCACATCCATACATGACCAGGGGAAAAACCATAGCCTTGACTAGACGGACCTTTGTTGGCAAAGTAATGTCTCTGCTTTTTAATATATATCTTGAAAGATGATGCTGTGAAAGTGCTGCACTCAATATGCCAGCAAATTTGGAAAACTCACCAGTGGCCACAGGACTGGAAAAGGTCGGTCTTCATTCCAATCCCAAAGAAAGGCAATGCCAAAGAATGCTCAAACTACCGCACAATTGCACTCATCTCACATGCTAGTAAAGTCATGCTCAAAATTCTCCAAGCCAGGCTTCAGCGATATGTGAACCGTGAACTCCCAGATGTTCAAGCAGGTTTTAGAAAAGGCAGAGGCACCAGAGATCAAATTGCCAACATCCACTGGATCATGGAGAAAGCAAGAGAGTTCCAGAAAACCATCTATTTCTGCTTCATTGACTATGCCAAAGCCTTTGACTGTGTGGATCACAGTAAACTGTGGAAAATTCTGAAAGAGATGGGAATACCAGACCACCTGACCTGCTTCTTGAGAAACCAGTACGCAGGTCAGGAAGCAACAGTCAGAACTGGACATGGAACAACAGACTGGTTCCAAATAGGAAAAGGAGTACATCAAGGCTGTATATTGTCACCTTGCTTATTTAACTTATATGCAGAGTACATCATGAGGAACGCTGGGCTGGAAGAAGCACAAGCTGGAATCAAGATTGCCGGGAGAAATATCAATAACCTCAGATATGCACATGACACCACCCTTATGGCAGAAAATGAAGTGAAAGTGAAGTCACTCAGTCGTGTCCGACCCTTAGCAACCCCACAGATTGCAGCCTACCAGGCTCCTCCATCCATGGGATTTTCTAGGCAATAGTACTGGAGTGGCAGAAAGTGAAGAGGAACTAAAAAGCCTCCTGATGAAAGTGAAAGAGGAGAGTGAAAAGGTTGGCTTGAAACTCAACATTCAGAAAACAAAGATCATGGCATCTGGTCCCATCACTTCATGGGAAATAGATGGAAAAACAGTGGAAAATAGGGCATAAGTCACAACAATTAAGAAAAAAGTGTGATCCTTGAACATTAGTTAGTCTACACATGTCCTTCAGGAGACTTGGACAGGTGATTGTACAAGACAGAGGAGCACACTCTCGGTAGAAGTTAACT
Source organism: Moschus berezovskii (assembly GCF_049115385.1). Lineage (NCBI taxonomy): Eukaryota > Metazoa > Chordata > Mammalia > Artiodactyla > Moschidae > Moschus > Moschus berezovskii. The sequence goes on along the minus strand of NC_142470.1, from coordinate 72,567,529 downwards.
CTGAATGGTAGCTTGATTGTTAGAAACCACCATGTCTGTTTGATAATGTAGGAGTAGACCAGCCTAGATGGACTCCATGGGTTATAATAGGAAAGAATAGGACATAAGACAGAAGAATCCAGAAGTCTGACCACAAAGGAACTTAAATGATAAACTAAGTGTGACTTCATTTTGTCAGTTGATAACATGATTAACTCTGTGGGGCAGGAATGTAACTTCAGACTGAATCAGACAAGTTTAGAAGCAACAGCAAGAGGTATATTTAGATTTGGGTGGGTGTCTGGCATTTAAGAGGATCCAGAAATTCATTCATTGATTCACTCATTCAACATAATCTCAAGTGTGTAGATACACTGGGTATACTTACTAAGATAGCCAATGATTGCACACTTAAGAATTAAAACTATCATAAGTGGTTTAAAAGAAGCAGGAAGAAAAATCTTTTGGAGAATAATGAGATCAGGGAGGAGATATTTTAGATAAAGTAGAAGTCCCAGTAGTAGTATTTAAACTGAGACCTGAAGAAGAAAAAAGAAAAAGAACCAGGCACGAAAAGAGCATAGGCAAAGGTAACAGTACCTATGAAGGCACAGAGACTAGAGTTTGGCATATTTATTTGGCGAACTGTTCATTTGGGGGTGTAGTAGAGGCTGTGATGGGTAACTTTGTGTCAACCTGACGGGGCTAAAGGATAACCAGTAATATATTATTTCTGGGTGTGTCTGTGAGACTGACAGGGCTAAAGGATAACCAGTAATATATTATTTCTGGGTGTGTCTGTGAGGGTATTTCCAGAAGAGATTAGCATTTGAATCCATAGACTAGAGAAAGAAGATCGATTCTAACCAATGCTGATGGGCATTCTCCTCTCTGTTGAGGATTTGAATAGAACAAAAAGATGGAGAAAAAGACAGATTTGCTGTTTTGCTTGAGCAGAGATATTCATCTTACTTCCAGGGACATCATTACTCCAGGGTCTTGGGCCTTTGGACTCAAACTGAGACAAACCATTGACTCCCTTGGTCCTCAGGTATTCAGATACATACTGAATTACACCATAGGCTTTTCCGGCTCTCCACCTTATAGATGGCAGATTGAGACTTCCTGGTCTCCACAGTGATGTGAGCTAATTCCTATGATAAAACTCCTCTTGTATGTGTAGCTATATCTGTATCTATATATAATCTGTCCTATTGGTTCTGTTTCTCTGGGGAACCCTGACCAATGATACAGTGGTACAATGACAGAAGGAAACTGCAATATACGATGAAGCTGTGTAACAAAAGCGAAGGAGCAGGTTGTGCAGCACCTTTTATAATCCTTGCAAGGTGGCTAGGTTGAATTAAAAATGTGACAGAATACTGAAAGCTTTCATGCCAGGCAGGGCAGTAACATGAACTGGATTACAATAGACCAAGGCTAGTGGTAAGAACTGTTAAGAGGTTATTGCACTGAGAGAAGCTGGTGAATTGGATCGAGGAGGTGACAATGAAGACAGAGGGAAGCTAAGGGTATTGAGGTACAATTTTGGAATTAGAAGCAGCAGGATTTCCTGATGGATTGGATGTAGGGGGTGACTGGAAGCAGAATAAGTTTTTTTTTGTTTGAGCAATAAAATGGTGTTTGTTAGCCTGAGGGAGAGATCAAGAGTTCATTTTGTGATTTGTGAAATGTGAGATGCCTGTGGAACCGTATGTGAAGTTGGATCTCAGAGGAGAATTTGGGGCTGTTTACTTCTCTGATTCCCTGGGCATCTTCTCACCTACCCACGCTTTAATTTTATGTTTTCCAATATTCTTTCTTTGGTCTTCTTCCCTTCTCACTTGACAGATTCTACTTGACTTATAACACTCACTGCTAGGTTTTATCCTTCACATGTGTGAAAATGACATTTGCTTCTTCATCTTCAATTCAGTCCTCTCTCCTTAATATATCGATATTCATATGTGTGTGTGTGTGTACACGTACATATATTACATAGAAAATATACATATATATAATATTCATATATAATATGTATGTGTGTGTATATACATCTGACAGCTCAGACAGTGAAGAATCTTCCTGAGATGGAGGAGACCCAGGTTCAATCCCTGGGTTGGAAAGATCCCCTGGAGAAGCGAAGGGCAACCCATTCCAGTATTCTTGCTGGGAAAATTTCATGGACAGAGGAACTGGCAGGCTACAGTCCATGGGGTTGCAAAGTTAGACACGACTGAGTGACTAACACTTTCAACACCCACATAAAATATACAATGATATATAATGTCTATATATGCAACTTCCTACTTGACTTTTTCTTGTGTACATTGTATGTGTCCCCAAAGTTTCATATAGCTGAGGAAGACACAGCCACCCATCGAGAGACCTGAGGCTATTCTTCATGCCTCTTTGTTCTCACTGTCCACATACAAACCTAGTCCTGCTACATGATGATTGGTCATCTTCAGTATTTATAAATACCTGCTTTACTTGGACTTCTTTTGGTCCAAGAATCTAGGATGAATCTGAACCTATAGGTGAGGGGTAAAGGGCTCTTGCTGTGAAGATCCACAGGACAGAAAGCCAAACATGTTGTGAGGTTAGGCAAAGAGCAGGGAAATGTCAGGATTCAAGTGACAGGTTAGGATAACAGTTCTGGCAGTTGTGAACTAGACAGATGGGGGTAAGGCAAGACTAGAATCAGAGAGATTTCAGAATGGGAACTATGATACAAGTTGTTTCTTAAGAAATTATAAAATGAAATTACATAAAGCATATTAATATGTTTTCCCTTTCAACTACCTTAAAAATTTATTTTAAACTTTCCTGAACAACCAATTCAGAGGGGGTAAGAAATGGAAAGGACCACCCTTATCTGGCACAACATGGATCCCTTAGGATTTTCCTTGGAGTTTAGAGCCCAGTCTCATTTGAAATGTGTGTCATAAGAAAACCTCTTATTATGACTCCAGAAAATTGATTTTTCTAACGTGAAAACTATTGTTATAACTTGCTATATAAGGTGTAATGCGACTTTCTCCCACTCATAAACATAAACTCTCACACCATTAATTACCTTTTATTTTTAACACATTTGTTTCTTAGAACATAGTTTGCCCAGATCATTTTCAAAATCATATATTTGACATTAGAAGATGTTTTTAAAAACACTGTGGCCCTAGTATTTATTTTTAATCCTTGTTATTGTTGATGAACTACTTAGTATAGAGCAAATGTGTCTTTCTGGGTTTCTATCATCTGTACTCAAGTGAATAATGGTTTAAATGGAGACCATGGGCAACCTCAAAAGGAAAAAAATGGGTCTCTGAAAGACAACCATCCCAACAAGGATGGAAAGCTGAAAAACCATGTAGGGGCTGTGGGAGGGATTTGGACTCTGTGTGTCTAAGCACCCCCAGAAGCAATGGCGGGGCGAGTTACTTTACACTCAGCATCCTCTGAGATACTGTCCTGTTGGGTCACTAAGAATCAGCTGTTGCCATTTGCCTAATTCAAAGAATAGATCAAAATACAGTGGAAAGCCAAATAGTGAGTGAGGAGTTGGTAAGTTTTTATGCTGTTCAAAATTGTGGTATTTCAAATGAAGCCTGAGAGTTCTGGAGTTTTAAATAAACATTCCAGTTGAATTTCCTGGGTACTTCCCTGGTGGCTCAAACAGTAAAGATTCTGCCAGCAATGTGGGAGACCCAGGGTTCTATCCCTGGTTGGGAAGATCCCATGGAGAAGGGAATGGCAACCCATTCCAGTATTCTTGCCTGGGGAAATCCCATGGACAGAGGAGCCTGGCAGGCTACAATCTATGGGATTGCACAGAGTCAGACATGATTGAAGTGACTGAGCAAGCAGGCACACACTACATGGTGCATATGTCATAGGGAAGGTAATTCCCACTTTAATAGATTAGGAAAATTGTGAGCATGGGCAATAGAGAGGAAAGGTAGAAAAATCTACCCTTTTAAAATTCAGTAGATCATATGTTCTCCACTAGTTCACTTCAAGTTGACCCTCTTAATACTGGCTATCAGTAGATAGCAAGGCCAGTCACTCTTCCTTTGGAACATCAAAAAAGAAAAATATGATATGGTATGACTAAATACATCCCTTCATCCTTCCTGCCCTCTTTCCTAGGTAGCTCTGGATCAACATGTCACAATTTCAGTTAGAACTCCTGCTTTGGCTGGTGGTCTCCACATAGGCCATCAAGAGACATCATCTTTCCTTTCTCACTGTCCATACCATTTCAGTTAAAATGGTACCACTCAGTGACATACTGTCTAGACTCAAGATTATCCTATGTTTGAAAATCACTAGCTCTGAATTTCTTATTTTATGAGTCCTGTGCTACATGGACTGTGATCACTAGAGCAAACCACCAAATAATACCTGCTCAGCATATCTATTTGGTTATTTATAATTCTTTATTAAAGGTATTTTTTTCAGTATAAGCAGAAATAGAAAGAAGGGTATGGCGATTGACCTGTCAATCAACTTCACCCGTTATCAGTAGATAACCATCCTGTTCCTTTGTATGTTTTTAATTTCTTATGGTGTCCTATCTTTTAACATTTTTCATTTTAAATATGTATTCCTGGTTGATATTGTAGCCACAACTACTCTTCTTATGTTCAATTAATGAGCAAATTGCTTATAGAGAACTGAAGTTTGACTTTTTTTTTCCTCCTGAGAATGTGTGAACCAGAATGTTCTTCTCCATCAAGTTACTGGGGAAACATCTTTCTAATCACCTTTCTTTCACTCATTCACTCTGTCACTCATTTATTTGATCACTCAGTATTAAAGAGCCCCATGTATACTGGCTATTCAAGTACGAAAACCACAGTCTCAAAGTAGCCCTTGGTTAAAGGGAAGACAAATGTTTAATGGAGCATTTCCTCTGGACAGGATAAGAGATATTTGGCTGCAGAAACAAAGATATGACTATCATCTCTTAGTTCTACACTACGAGGAACATTATTGCAATGTAGCTTTCCCTTTTGTATTAAATGGTTGATATAATTCACATCCATACCCTTACCGTGACAGTAGTAGAATTCACAAATACAGTGCAAGTCTGAGTCCAAGATTTTTCCCTACTAAAAACTCCCATCCCACAATTATTAAGCAAAAAGTTGTAAACATACTTAACATTTATAAAGCTAATTTAAGTGACCCATATATTGAATGAATGAGTGAACACATGATTAGAGAGTGAAAAGTAAAATAATTTTAAATTGTTTGTATATATATATTTCAAAAATTAATTTGCAATATATAATTATAGTACAAAATTTATTTCAACATTTGAAATAAATTTCAGATAGTAGAATTGTGTACTCATATGATATATCCAATGGGGGAGATTCTTGGACTCAGAACACCAGGGACTTGAATAGCTGATATCAACTATTTATTCAAATCCTATCTATTCATGGAAAAAAACTGAGAAAAATTAAGGTCCCATTATGGTGGGCTGCAGTCCATGGGGTCACTACTAGTCGGACAAGACTGAGTGACTTCACTTTCACTTTCACACATTGGAGAAGGAAATGGCAACCCACTCCAGTGTTCTTGCCTGGAGAATCCCAGGGATGGCGGAGCCTGGTGGGCTGCCGTCTATGGGGTCGCACAAAGTCGGACACGACTGAAGCGACTTAGCAGCAGCAGCAGCATATTAACCTGGGGCTTCCCAGGTGGTTCCGTGGTAAAGAATCCTCCAGCCAGTGCAGGAGCTGCAGGAGATATAGGTTTGATCCTTGTGCTGGGAAGATTCCCTGGAGAAGGAAATGGCAACCCACTCCAGTATTTCTGCCTAGAAAATCCCATAGACAGAGGAGCTTGACAGGATACAGTCAATGGGGTCACAAAGAGTCAGATATGACTGAGCAACAGAGCATGCATCAGTTCAGTTCAGTTCAGTTCAGTCACTCAGTCGTGTCCGACTCTCTGCGACCCCATGAATCACAGCACGCCAGGCCTCCCTGTCTATCACCAACTCCCGGAGTACACTCAAACTCATGTCCACAGAGTCGGTGATGCCATCCAGCCATCTCATTCTCCATCGTCCCCTTCTCCTCCCGCCCCCAACCTTTCCCAGCATCAGAGTCTTTTCCAGTGAGTCAACTCGTCATATGAGGTGGCCAAAGTATTGCAGTTTCAGCTTTAGCATCAGTCCCTCCAATGAACATCCAGGATTGATCTCCTTTAGAATGGACTGGTTGGATCTCCTTGCAGTATAAGGGACTCTCAAGAGTCTTCTCCAGCACCACAGTTCAAAAGCATCAATTCTTCAGCGATCAGCTTTCTTCACAGTCCAACTCTCACATCCATATATGACCACGGGAAAAACCATTGCCTTGACTAGACGGACCTTGGTTGGCAAAGTAATGTCTCTGCTTTTTAATATACTATCAAGGTTGGTCATAACTTTCCTTCCAAGGAGCAAGCGTCTTTTAATTTCATGGCTGCAATCAGCAGCTGAAGTGATTTTGGAGCCCCAAAAAATAAAGTCTGACACTGTTTCCACTGTTTTTCCATCTATTTCCCATGAAGTGATGGGACCAGATGCCATGATCTTTGTTTTCTGAATGTTGAGCTTCAAGCCAACCTTTTCACTCTCCTCTTTCACTTTCATCAAGAGGCTTTTGAGTTCCTCTTCACTTTCTGCCATAAGGGTAGTGTCATCTGCATATCTGAGGTTATTGATACTTCTGCCAGCAATCTTGATTCCAGCTGTAGTCTGTTTCTTATAGTTCATAAAGATAGATCTAGAGGCTATTTCTGTGACTTCTTGAATAGTATTCTTTCTTCATAACATACTGGTAAAACTTAGAGTTTAATCCTGTTATAAATGATAAAGCAAAATGACTGGAAAAAACCCACATAGTTTTATGAAGGCTTTGTGCATTTGTTCTCTACTTATACCACAGCCTTGTGAGAACATGATCTAAATAAGTCTTCCATCAAGAATAGAATTTTAAAATGTTCTTCTCTCAATGTTCCATGTACTGCTAGTTCTGTTTAAGGGTAGAGATGGCTCAGTTATTAATCGCTAAAAATATATGCTTTTGTTGAAATAGTGTCATCTTGTCCTTAGCTGCAGCGGCAATGGAGTCATAGTAATTAGCCTAGCAAGAAGAAAAAATAAAAGTAGTTATAGCCTCAAGGAGCATTTAGGTATGGTTAAATAACAAAGAGGCAAGATAACATCACAAATGATTCCCTCTCTTGGCAGGATTAACAATGATGGAGCTTCAGTCCAAGGCATTTAATGCAAAAAGACAAGCATTACGCCTCCATCTAATGGTTAGCCTCAAAGATGCTGGAGTAGGTCTTCTTTTTAAGCGGATTGTCCACAAGTTTGTTTACTCATAATTTCTTTGCCCTTTGTCTTTCCTCCGCAAGAAGGAACTTTGACCACAAAATTTTCAGAGCCATAGACCTAATGCAAGTCCACTTTTCCTCAAAAGTCTCTGTGTGGAATGTCAGCTTGTGAAGAGCACTCCCAAATAAAGGAGGTTTTGTAGTCTTAATGATCTGCATAAGCCCAAAACTTTCTGTCCACTGCTCTCATCTCAATCCTTTGTATACAGTAGAGTATATTTGTATTTCAGTTCAGTTCAGTTCAGTCGCTCAGTCGTGTCCGACTCTCCGCGACCCCATGAATCACAGCACGCCAGGCCTCCCTGTCCATCACCAACTCCCAGAGTACACTCAAACTCATGTCCACAGAGTCGGTGATGCCATCCAGCCATCTCATTCTCCGTCGTCCCCTTCTCCTCCCGCCCCCAACCTTTCCCAGCATCAGAGTCTTTTCCAGTGAGTCAACTCGTCGTATGAGGTGGCCAAAGTATTGCAGTTTCAGCTTTAGTATCAGTCCCTCCAATGAACATCCAGGATTGATCTCCCTTAGAATGGACTGGTTGGATCTCCTTGCAGTATAAGGGACTCTCAAGAGTCTTCTCCAACACCACAGTTCAAAAGCATCGATTCTTCGGCGATCAACCTTCTTCACAGTCCAACTCTCACATCCATACATGACCACGGGAAAAACCATTGCCTTGACTAGACGGACCTTGGTTGGCAAAGTAACGTCTCTGCTTTTTAATATACTATCAAGGTTGGTCATAACTTTCCTTCCAAGGAGCAAGCGTCTTTTAATTTCATGGCTGCAATCAGCATCTGCAGTGATTTTGGAGCCAAAAAAAATAAAGTCTGACACTGTTTCCACTGTTTCCCCATCTATTTGCCATGAAGTGATGGGACCAGATGCCATGATCTTTGTTTTCTGAATGTTGAGCTTCAAGCCAACCTTTTCACTCTCCTCTTTCACTTTCATCAAGAGGCTTTTGAGTTCCTCTTCACTTTCTGCCATAAGGGTAGTGTCATCTGCATATCTGAGGTTATTGATATTTCTCCCAGCAATCTTGATTCCAGCTTGTGCTTCTTCCAGTCCAGCGTTCCTCATGATGTACTATGCATATAAGTTAAATAAGCAAGGTGACAATATACAACCTTGACGTACACCTTTTCCTATTTGGAACCAGTCTGTTGTTCCATGTCCAGTTCTAACTGTTGCTTCCTGACCTGCATACAGGTTTCTCAAGAGGCAGGTCAGGTGGTCTGGGATTCCCATCTCTTTCAGAATGTTCCACAGTTTATTGTGATCCACACAGTCAAAGGCTTTGGCATAGTTGATGAAGCAGAAATAGATGTTTTTCTGGACCTCTCTTGCTTTCTTCATGATCCAGCGGATGTTGGCAATTTGATCTCTGGTGCCTCTGCCTTTTCTAAAACCTGCTTGAACATTTGAGAGTTCACGGTTTACATACTGCTGACGCCTGGCTTGGAGAATTTTGAGCATGACTTTACTAGCGTGTGAGATGAGTGCAATTGTGCGGTAGTTTGAGCATTCTTTGGCATTGCCTTTCTTTGGGATTGGAATGAAGACTGACCTCTTCCAGTCCTGTGGCCACTGCTGAGTTTTCCAAATCTGCTGGCATATTGAGTGCAGCACTTTCACAGCATCATCTTTCAAGACTTGAAATAGCTCAACTGGAATTCCATCACCTCCACTAGCTTTGTTCGTAGTGATGCTTTCTAAGGCCCACTTGACTTCACATTCCAAGATGTCTGGCTCTAGGTCAGTGATCATGTTATCGTAACTATCTTGGTCATGAAGATCTTTCTTGTACAGTTCTTCTGTGTATTCCTGACACCTCTTCTTAATATCTTCTGCTTCTGTTAGGTCCATACCATTTCTGTCCTTTATCGAGCTCATCTTTGCATGAAATGTTCTCTTGGAATCTCTAATTTTCTTGAAGAGGTCTCTTGTTTTTCCTATTCTGTTGTTTTTCTCTATTTCTTTGCATTGATCACTGAGGAAGTCTTTCTTATCTCTCCTTGCTCTTCTTTGGAACTCTGCATTCAGATGCTTATCTTTCCTTTTCTCCTTTGCTTTTCGCCTCTCTTCTTTTCACAGCTATTTGTAAGGCCTCCTCAGACAGCCATTTCGCTCTTTTGCATTTCTTTTCCATGGGGATGGTCTTGGTCCCTGTCTCCTGTACAATGTCACGAACCTCCGTCCAGAGTTCATCAGGCACTCTATCTATCAGATCTAGTCCCTTAAATCTATTTCTCACTTCCACTGTATAATCATAAAGGATTTGATTGAGGTCATATCTGAATGGTCTAGTGGTTTTCCCTACTTTCTTCAATTTAAGTCTGAATTTCACAATAAGGAGTTCATGATCTGAGGCACAGTCAGCTCCTGGTCTTGTTTTCGCTAACTGTATACAGCTTCTCCATCTTTGGTTGCAAAGAATATACTCAATCTGATTTCGGTGTTGACCATCTGGTGATGTCCATTTGTAGAGTCTTCTCTTGTATTGTTGGAAGAGGGTGTTTGCTATGACCAGTGCGTTCTCTTGGCAAAACTCTATTAGCCTTTGCCCTGCTTCATTCCGTGCTCCAAGGCCAAATTTGCCAGTTACTCCAGGTGTTTCTTGACTTCCTACTTTTGCATTCCAGTCCCCTAGAATGAAAAGGACATCTTTTTTGGGTGTTAGTTCTAAAAGGTCTTGTAGGTCTTCATAGAACCGATTAACTTCGGCTTCTTCAGCATTACTGGTTGGAGCATAGGCCTGGATTACTGTAATATTGAATGGTTTGCCTTGGAAACGAACAGAAATCATTCTGTCATTTTTAAGATTGCATCCAAGTACTGCATTTCGGACTCTTTTGTTGACCATGATGGCTACTCCATTTCTTCTAAGGGATTCCTGCCCACAGTAGTAGATATAATGGTCATCCGAGTTAAATTCACCCATTCCAGTCCATTTTAATTCACTGATTCCTAGAATGTCGACGTTCACTCTTGCCATCTCCTGTTTGACCACTTCCAATTTGCCTTGATTCACGGACCTAACATTCCAGGTTCCTATGCAATATTGCTCTTTACAGCACCGGACCTTGCTTCTATCACTGGTCACATCCACAACTGGGTATTGGTTTTGCTTTTGCTCCATCCCTTTATTCCTTCTAGAGTTATTTCTCCACTGATCTCCAGTAGCATACTGGGCACCTACCGACCTGGGGAATTCCTCATTCAGTATCCTATCATTTTGCCCTTTGTTACTGTTCATGGGGTTCTCAAGGCAAGTATACTGAAGTGGTTTGCCATTCCCTTCTCCAGTGGACCACATTCGGCTGTGGTCCATGTGATCAGATCGGCTAGTTTCCTGTGATTATGATTTCAGTTTGTCTGCCCTCTGATGCCCCCTCGCAATACCTACAGTCTTATTTGGGTTTCTCTTACCTTGGTCCTGGAAAATCTCTTCACAGCCGCTCCAGCAAAGTGCAGCCGCTGTACCTTACCTTGGACGAGGGGTATCTCCTCAAGGCCGCCCCTCCTGACCTTGAACACGGAGTAGCTCCTCTAGGCCCTCCTGCGCCTGCGCAGCCACCGCCTGTTGGACGTGGGGTAGCTCCTCTCGACTGCCGGCCCTGGCCTCAGGCGTGGGGTAGCTCCTCATGGCCGCACCTCTTTGCGTGGTTCGTTGCGCCCAGGCCCGGCATCTCTCGCATCGCGTCTGCGCTGCCGGGCCGGCGTCTCTCGCGTCGCGAGTATATGTGTAGGTTCCATGCAAATACCGTGTCATTTTATATAAGAGACTTTAGCATCCATGGATTTGGTATCCATTGAGAGTCCTAGAACCAATCCCCTGCAGATACTGAGGAATCCCCAGCTACAATGATTTCTTTCATGTCAGTCTACAGTGATGGCCATTATAGTCTCCTCCATACATTTAGGTGTTTACCATACCACTTAATTACTTTATTATGAATACATCATATCTGCATAGAAAGACTTTTAAGTTCTTGGACCCTGGATATTCTGGACCGTGGTTATTGTGGACCATACTTTTTTGCATTGTTCATTGAGTACAATTAATGGGTCTTCAATGGGAGATTTTACATTAAATTCAAAGGTTTAGATAAACATCTCAATGGTCAGAGATGTTTCAGCTACTAAGAGAAATGGGCTTTATCACAAGATTTGATTTAGGTTGGACAGAAGAAGCATGCACACTTAGAACCTTTTCTGTTGAGGCTGCTGTTAGTGACAGAATTCTGGAGGTTTGAATCTGACCAAATGTGCCTTTGTTAAGACAAATCTTGGAGATCATAAAACCTTTGAACTGTTGAAAACAAACAGAACTTCATTCAAAAGTGTGATCATATAGGTGACATAAACACAAACTAAAATGGAGCCATGGAGCAGCCAGAGATGAGCAGCAGCAAGAAAGTGTTACACAGCCTAGGGGTTGATACCAAGAAAAAGAAGCTGGAATCACAGTCAGTCTTTCTGGTGGGAAATGAACTGGAACTATGGAGGAGAAATACTCACCACCAGAGATGCTGCCTGGGGCAGAGGTAGAGACAGGGAGAGGGCAAGTGAGTACCAGAGGCATTCTTCTGCCGTCCTCTACTCAGTACTTCCTTTTGGGGCCACTAGTGAAGTCACCCAGTCGTGTCCGACTCTTTGTGACCCCATGAACTATAGCCTATCAGGCTCCTATTCCGTGGGATTTTCTAGCCAAGAGTATTGGAATGGGTTGCCAATTCCTTCTCCAGGGGATCTTCCCAACCCAGGGATCGAACCCTGGTCTCTCTCATTGCAGGCAGAGGCTTAACCCTCTGAGTCACTAGGGAAGTAAGTCAGCAGCAATTACTAGAAAAGACAGATTGCAGGGGGCAGCACCTCTGATGTAAAATAAAACAGGGGGAGCGTGACAATGGCTCTCACAGAAAATGGGCCACCGTGTAGCACATGTGATGCTAAGTGAATGGTTGTGGATTGAAGTGACAGAAGTACTTAGGAGCTTAAAGCTGCTCACATCAAAGGGCTATCAGACTGCTGAGGAGGCCATCAGAAGTTTGCCTTATAACATGATAATCATGTTACATGTTGTATACACTCATGATACTCAAGGCTAGTTTTCATGCTTTAGAGGTTTTGATGGGAGCTGTTGTCCTAGAACTAGCAATTGTGTTCATGATAGTGTAGAGAACAAGGCAACGTGTGATTTAATGATAAAGAACAGGCCTCTGGCATCATTTTGTGGTATAAGAGTGATAATTTCATTTTACTACTCTAGATATTTCTGTGAAATCCCTTTCCTAAGAGGCATTTGGAAAATCTCCTTTGACATAACTGGATATTATGCTCTTGTAGAAATCACTGGTTTTATCTATGCTGTGTGAAATGACAAGTCAGCTTGGACATACAAAGTTAAAAGGAAACACCACAGCTGCCATCTCACCCAAAGTCTTCCTTTGTCCAGGATAGAGTTGAGGACCAGGTACCTAAAGTCACCATAAAACCACTGAGGTGACTACTTTATGGCCAGGGAATTATGTTCCAACCTCTTGAATTTCAATTTTGTCATTTATGAGAGAATAATAGTGCCTACCTACATCAGAGTTCTCACAAGAATTAATTGAGATAATCTGTATCAGTGGTCAACAAACTTTTTCAGTTATGGGCCAGATAGCAATAGAGACCCTATGGTCTTGGTTGCAGCTATTCACCTCCACCAGTGTAGAAGAAAGGCAACCATGGACAGTACATAAGCAAATGAATGTGGCTGTGCTCCAAGAAGACTTGATTTACAAAATGGGCTGTAGTTTTCCATCCCTGGATCAATACTCTGAATAATGCTTGATACAGAGTAAGGATTTAAAACTCTTACCTGGAATTATTACTATTATGATAAGGATGATGTTGTCTATGGACTAAAAGAAATTATTCATCTATTTAGTTTTTTAAAAAGCCAAACTTTCACTGGTTTCCCTAGTGTTCTATCCTGAGATTGCTTTATCACCACTTGTAGGGTCATTTTCCCCATATGTGGGCTGTCCCTCTCCTGGACACTGAAGCATTCTGGGGAAGGCAGATAGGCCTCCTCCTGGCAGTGAAAGACCCTGTAACAGATTTGGAGGCTCTAAGTAAACCCTAAGAGCAGGTCTCAACACATCAGCTCCTTCTCACGATCAGAGGTGCTGAGTGTATAAAAGGAAACTATTGTTTGCTCCCCTCAACCAAACACCATAAGGTTGTACAGCCCGTACAGAAAAAATGCCAACCCAGATCTGTCATTGAGGAGCCAGAGCAGCAGTGTAGAAGTGTGTGGGCAGGATCAATGTAGAGAACTCACTCTCCTGAGACCCAAATATAGGGCAGATTAAAGAAGTGTGGGTGACTGCAAAAATGCATTAGGACAGTGTCTGAATTATTCTTTAAGACACATAGAATTTTATATAGTACCTATTTCATGATACAGCATTTCTGATGTACAACTATTACAATAAAAAATTAATAGGATATATAAGGAAGAGATGAAAGTCTGGCTCTTGCCAGAAGTATTTAGGTCATGAGGATCCTTGATAAGCTAAAGTTATAGCAAGAAGCAAACCTCTTCTCAGTGGGGGCTAGAAATAAAGCTGTTTTAACCTCCTATAGAAAAAAAGGTTGTCAAATTTTGTGAAGGGCCAGACAGTGAATATTTTAGGTATTGCAAATCATACAGTCTCTATCACAATTACCCAACTCTGCCATCGAGGAAAAAGTGGCAACAAACAAAATGTATATGAATGGACATGGATTGTGTGTTGCTAAAACTTTATTTATAAAAACAAGCTTCAGGCTGAATATGGCTTGTGGCCTGTAGTTTTCTCACCCTTTTTTGTTTGTTAAGAGTTTAACATCTTAAGAAGCCTCCAGTAGTATCTTTTGTCTAGAAGCCAGTTAGTTATGTAAAAAATAACTGCATTAAACATAGTTATGTCTAAAAGGAGAGTAGAACTGATGTATGAATCAATGAGGTATATTACACATGTCTATTCTCTAGTATAAATTATGGTAAACTAGATGATTCTTAGAAATGTTGGGACTTAAAGTGAATTAGAATTAAACTATGAAGTTTTTGGATCTCAATGGCATTGCAGTGTAAGATTTTTGTTTTTTTGTTTTTTTTTTTTTCCTACCTGCTTCCTTTGGTCAAGTGTTTCAACAGTGTACCCACACCCCCTATGATTTTTAAATGATGACTGACACTAAGGTTAGTATCCTGTTTCTGGAGGAATTAAGTGTGTCCTGTGTGACTCAACTATGAGTAGACACTTGAAAGCTTGTGCCTGGTTTCCTCCAAACATTTCCCCAATGTACCTTTTCCTTTTGTTGATTTTTGCTTTTTATGTATTTATTGTGTTAAATCTTTGCCATGAGTACAATTATATACTGAGTCATTTGAGTCTTTCTAGGAAGTCACTCAACCTGGGGGTAGTCTTAGGAACCTACACCACACCATCCCACCTTGGTGTGCCATGTTTTCTTTATAAGTCTGGATACAGGAAGGTCTTACCATAGTGTAATCTTCCCTGGGAAGATGATTTATGCTCAGGGCAGTGGAAAAATTAATTTATACAGGAAGTAAACACCTCAATCCTCTTCAGATACATTACTTTTGGAATCTTTCTGGCTGTTGAAGTATATCAACTGTCACTGGTTCCATTAAAAACACTATTTTTTATAGAAAATCAGTGCCTTGTATATGTTTGGTTCTCAGAGAAATATTTGTTGAATGAATGAATTATGATCAGCCTAGCCTTGAGTCAGTCACTGGTATATTTTTCCACACCAACATACTGCTTCCTAGAAGGTCAGTGTAGGGTAACTGATGGCAGTCCTGTGAATTTTTTGTTAGACATATGCATTTTGATAAGCACAGCAGCAAAACCTCCCAGAACCAAAACAGGCTGGGTACATTTAAAATCAGCACAGCAAATTCATTCTGACATTTCTTTTTTGGTATGGTAGTTATTATTCTTTCCAGGCTTCAAGTTTATGTGTCCGCAGCATTTTTACATCACAACTACCAGCTCTTCTTTTACAATGAGGCCTGTGACACATGTCGGTTTAAATAAATGAGTGTTTCCATTTCCACTGGCTCATTCCTTCACATGTTTATTCAGCACAGGCAGTGAACCTGGCAGGGTACCAGGTGCTGTGCTAGATACTGAAGTTTCAAAAACAACAACAACAAAAATATGCTCTTTATTTAGTTAGGCAGGAGATGTTTAGGTCGTTACATACTGCTAGAGCAAACTTAGTAGCTGAGTATTAAAAGACTCAACAATTGACCCTGATGGAATCTTTCAAAGTGCAGTTTAGGTTCAGCAATTCAATAGCAAAAAGGAAAAACATTTGAAAGGAAATGGCATGAGCAAAAGTCCAGAGGTTGGAGCAAGTATGACATACTCAGGGAGCAGCCAACTAATGGCTGCCTAGACAGTAACTGTTAAGAAGAAGCAGAAAAATGAAAGTAAAACAGGACCAATAGAGATACTATATATGAAAGGTTAGAAGCAGAAAATCATTCCCTAGCAAAGGGAAGTCACTGAATTATTTCAAGGAGAGCAAGTATACGGTCATATTTGTAGTTCAAAAAATCACTCTAGGAGAATTGGGAGGGTGACTTTAAAATGGTAAAGACTAGATTCAGAAAGACCAGTGAAAATCGTGATAATCCAGAAAAGAGATTTTGGAGATCTGAACTAAGGCAGTTGCCATGGAAACAGAGTAGGAGGAGAGAAAATATTCAAGTTGTTCTGAAGGGGACCCCAGACTGATGGACTGATTGGATAAAATGTAAGGGAGAAGATGCCCCCAATGGTGATTCACAGATATTGGTGGCGAGGTGTCTTTCTCAAGGAGAAGTTGTTTGGGAAAGAGAGAACAGCTTCAGTTTTGGACATTGAGTTTGAGATATGGTCAAGCAACCAAGTAAGACTGTCCTTTAGGGATTGGGTAGTGACCTATTTGGCAGAAGAAGTGGCAGATAAGACACATAGTGTTAGACACTATTTATTTGCCTTCTTGTTTAATTTTCCTAAAAGCTTTAGAAAGTAAGGAATATTATATCTGTTTTTCAGTGGAGATGGTTGAGGTTCAGGGAAATTTAAGTAACTTAATGTTATGGAAGGAGTAAGTGGCAGTCCCAGGATTTTAATCTATACCTACTTGACTTCATTGTGTCTTAGTCAGTCTCCAATGCTGACTCACCTTTTCAGTAGGAGTGAAACACTTCTGTGTTAATACGTCAGCTGACCGGCCTGATTGGACATATGTTTAATATTGTTGTATCTTTGAACCAGAAAACATTAGTAGTGGTAAGACTTTTTTCTTTTTAATGGTATTGCGTACTGACCACACATAACATCCTGTGTAATGTAAAAGTACTTAAGGTAGGAGTAATTTAAATGCAAGATAAAATGTAGAAATAAAAAATAAAATGGAAAGGGAAATAAATGCAATTTTAAAAAACTTTTTTTGTGATAGAATATATGACAATATAAATGAAATCATCTGTCCTCTAGACAGTGGCTGGGAGTAGGAAAGCACTCGGGACACACTTTTTCTGGTCCTCCCAGGCCATAATACCAACCATGAGCGGAATTCTGTAATTTTTTAGGTTTCTTTATTAATCTTTGTAGGTTGAAGGGAATATATTGTGAAAATAAGCAGAAGAGGTAAATATGACTGCATCATTCAGCATAAAATACATAGCATGCTATGTCCACTTTGGGCATCAGTGGCCTTGCCACTTGCAGGGCAGTTAGATAGGTTTTCCTCTCTCTTGAACTTAGACTGTTCGTGAGATATGATGATTACCTTCAGGTGGTTTTGTGTGCTTGTGAGGTTGTATTCCAATAAGTATTTGCTGAATATGTTGAAAAACAACAAAGTCAACTCCCCATGATACGTCCTCAATGGAGACTGGATATCAAAAACTATGCCAGACTGCTCAGCTAGAGCCTGACAGCACTCTGCCTCTGCTCCAGCCTCAAATGATACTTTAGTACCACATTAAATACATCAGACTTGGGAAATGCACAAATGGATACTATTCTGTTTCCTGAGTACTTCCAGGAGAAGAGACATGGTCAGTGGATAGAGACCATCTCCCATGAGGTGGGTGGGGTCCAACACTGTGGAGAGGTCATGGTGCTCTCAGAGCCGGTGTGGGAGGTGGGGGGCCAAGGTTCTGTTCAGGAGTGTCCCACTGTGGCAATCTGATGGGAAGAGGAGCTCTGGGGACCTGCCTTAAAGTTGGGTCTACTTTTTATACATAACAGGCTATTTTCATTAAGAGTGTATGTATATTTAGAATGATTTATAGGAGGGACTCATGGAGACCAACCCCTTCTGCTTGTATGTGTGTACACACACGCAGGACTATGTGCAATTCAGAATGGGAGAAACATTAGAAACTGGGATGTGTCCATGGGTAGACCCTATAAAAATTAAAATATGTTCAGTCTTGTCCTGTTGTACTTCAAGAAAAATTACATGTATTAGATTTTGTTGGAAATTCTCCAGTTTACTCTTTGTAAGTTCCTCCAGTCTCTCAGTAAAATCTGAAATATCTTGACAGATATGTGCGGTGATGGAGGTAGAAGTGAGGAATGGCAATAGAAAAGGAAATCAGTAGGGTGACCACATACTTTGTTTTTCAGCCAGAGACAATTTTACAGGATGAAAGGAAGTGCTATTAATAAATATGCCAAGACAACTGGCAAAAAACAGCTTGACCAGCATGTATGGTCATCTTAAAAATGAGGCTTGCCTGTTTGGGGATGCTGGCCCTGCAGAGACGTTGTCTTGTTCCAGCATCGTGTGGGAGCGTTCTGAGTCTGTAAGTCCTAGACTGTGAGCAGCAGTGAAGAAATGGATCGGTGGCTGCAGAGAGCAATGGTAGACAAAGGATCATGATTATCAATCCTAACCCCTCTTCTCAATCACTTTCCCTTGCGTGATAAGTCACTTCAGTCGTGTCCAACTCTTTGCGACCCTACGGACCGTAGCCCTCCAGGTTCCTCTGTCCATGGGATTCTCTAAGCAAGAATACTGGAGTGAGTTGCCATGCCCTCATCCAGGGGATCTTCCAGGCCCAGGGATCGAACCTGCATCTCTTACATCTCCTGCATTGGTAGGAGGGTTCTTTACCACTAGTGCCACCTGGGAAGCCCTTATCTATTCATATACTAAAGGAACCATACAGGACTTCTTTTGTTAAGCATAATGCCCTCAAGGTCCATCCATATTGCAGCAAGTGGCAGGATTTTCTTCTTTTTATAGCTGAATAGTATTCTACTATATATCTATATCTATATTGTTCTTTTCAAATATATATTTATGTTTACTCATCTGTTAGTTTCCATGTTTTGGGTATTGTAAATAATTCTGCAATGAACATGATCTACAAATATCTTTTGGGGTTAGTAATTTTATTTCCTTTGGATATATACCCAGAAGTAAAATTATTGGATAGTATGGCAGTTCTATTTTTAATTTTTTGAGGAACCATACTGTTTTCTACAGTGGCTGCACCAGTTTACATTCCCACCAACTGTTCATAAGTGTTTCTTTTCTCCATGTCCTTGCCAGCATCTGTTTTCTCTCTCTTTTTTTTTTCATATAGGCATTCTAACAGGTATGAGGTGGTATGTCCTTGTCATTTTGATTTGCATTTATGTTTGATCTGATTTACATTATGCTAAGTGAAATCAGAAACTGAAAGACAAATACTGTATGATAACACTGATGTGGTATCTAAAAAATATCTCATAGAAAGAGATCCAATTTGTGGCTGCTGGAGGCTGGGGATGAAGGTAGGGAAATTGGGTAAAGGTGGTCAAAAAATACAAACTTATAAAACAAATAAGTTCTGGAGATGTAATATGTAGCATGGTGATTATAGTTAACAATAGTGTACATATGGAAGTTGTTAAGAGAATTCTTACCACCAGGAAGAGTAATTTGTGTCTATGTGAATGATAGATGTTAACTAAATTTACTATAATTATTTTACTATATATATATGTGTATTAAATCATTATGTTGTATACCTTAAACTTATGTATCAATTATACCTCAAATAAATTGGACAAAAAATATACTAAAAGAAAGTCATCTTTATGTGGATGACAAAGGAAAGAACTATGGTGAAAACCTTGAAATAAGTAACCAGGTAGGCCAGGAAGTAAGAAAAAATATTTCTATCGAAACCATCATTGCATTCAGTTCAGTTCAGTTCAGTCGCTCGGTCATGTCCGACTCTGCAACCCCATGAACCACAGCATGCCAGGCCTCCCTGTCTATCACCAACTGCCGGAGTCGACACAAACCCATATCCATTGAGTGGGTGACAGATTCTAAAAATAGGATGAAGGAAAACCATTCCCTACACAAGTTTTTTTTAAATCACTTGTTCCCCAGAGAGAATGATCTGCAGTTTTTGAGAAGTTGGTGGTTTAGTGGAGAAGTTGGTAAACTATACAAATCTCTTCTCTCCTTTCTCAGTAGGTGCCAGGGGTACTGGAGCATTTGGCAGGTGGGCCTTGCCATCTGGTGACCCTGTGGGAGTATGTTCACCCTCCACTTACTACTTTAAAGGAAAATACTTGTAACTTTCTTGCTAAAAAAGACAATTCCATTCTTGGAGGTAGAGCCTGTCTCAGCAAGATAGGATTATTTTGCTTCCTTGAGTTTAGATTACAGAAATGGCTATAAAACTATCATTTATAAGAACATGCCACAGTGATTTAAATAGAGGTCATTATAGTGATTCAGTGTTCCAGTCATCTTGATAATGGATCCTAATTATTATACTCTTTTACCTAAAAACAATTGCAAACTAGAATGAAAACCATTTGAAGAACAAGAATCTGATAATATTCTATTTTTAATCACAAATCTGATTTTCTTTTGAAGAAAAAAATAAATTAGAACTGCTAATTATGCAAATCACAGATGACCTTGGGGCTGTAAGATGGACTACAGAGGCGATGCTGTTGTTAGCAATTTAAGGTTTATAGCTCTGAGATCTGTAGAAGAATCTATTGGGAGAACAAGTCCCAGTTGTCAAAATCAGAGATTAAAAAGTGATTAGATTTCTTTCTTCTTTGAAAACTGAGATTCAAATTCAGTCTTCTTACTTATCCTTAAGGGAGCTTTCACCCATCAGCCCTTGCTTGCTTACTGTCTTTCTAATATCAGTGCTTCTGGTTAGAGACTCAAAGACAAGAACTTGGGAAAGGGCCACTAAGTCACCTCAATTCAGTTCAATTGCTCAGTAGTGTCCGACTCTTTGTGATTTTGATCACCTAGCACCTGCTAATAAAGAAGAGACACTTGTGTTAGGAACCAGGGCCTCTCAGCAAGGGGAAGGGCAGACTTCCCAGGCTAACCAGAATCCGCTCCAATGATTGATTTCCTACCGAGACTGCCACTTAGCCTCTTTCCTTTCTCTTTTTGCTCCTGCTTCTTTCTAAAATGTTGTTTGGGTTTTGGGGCACTCTGTTTTCAATCCTTGTATTTTATGGCTTATTCATTGCTTAGCTAGTGATACCCCATCATTTCTTGCTACTGCTGCCACTGTTGTTTCTGAACTTCTTTTTCCCTTCTGCATCAGGTACTTCCAGGCCTCTTGCTGCTGCTGCTGCTGCTAAGTCACTTCAGTCGTGTCCGACTCTGTGTGACCCCATAGATGGAAGCCCACCAGGCCTCTTACCACCTCACTATTAAATCTACTTCTAAACTCACAGGAGTATTCAGGATTGGAGTATGATTCATCAAACATAGAACTTGAAATGTCTGGTACACCCAGGAATCGCGTAACTTCTGAAAGTCATCTGAAAGACTCTGATGGCTTTCTCTGACTCTATCCCTGTCTTGTCCGTCATTGTCCCTCCCCCGTCTCTGTCCCCACTTGTCTCACTGTCAATATGCAACTTGCTGGGTATTCAAAGAAATGCAAGTTTTAATCTTTTTAGAACTGCTTGTACTTTCCACATAAGCAATCATCCCACCAAGATGTTGAAGAAATGTAGACCTTCCAATTAATAATATGCTGTTCTCTCTTGATTATTCTTTTTCTATGAAATTTACAGTTCTAAATTCATCCCCCTATTAGGGCTGATTTAAATAACTGCCATCTGCATAACTCCATCCTCTTTTAGAGAAATGTTAGTTTGTCAAAAGTCCTTCCAGTCACTTGGCTGTTCTCCAAGACAGTGACAACACTTTTGCTACCACATTAGAATCACCTGGCTGGGGAACTTTTAAAAATTGATACCTAGGTTACCCCCAACATCATTCATATCAGAATCTCTGAGGCTGGGAGCACAGAATCAGTTTTTATAAAGCTCCCAAGGTGTCTTCTAAGTGTAACTAATATGGAGACCCACTGTACCTGAAAATATCTTACAACTAACAGTTGCCTGGGCCACTCAATGTGCCTTTAAACATAGCTGAAGCCTATTAAGTCCACAGAGCCAGGGGTAATCCCAGGCTTGGGATCAATCTTGTCTTAATTCACTATGATTTGGGGTGACATAAGGAGCACAAAGGCAATGCTAATAAAAGTTAATATTATTGTTTGCTCACTATATGCCATTTATGTTATCAACTCCCTTTGTAGTTTCTTCATTGCAACACCCACATGTATTATTCCATTTAGATGGAGAAGTTGAAGCTTAGAGAAGTAAAGTAATATGGCCAAGATCATAAAGTTATACATGAGAGAGCTTAATGTGTTCTGATGATGGAGCCATGCACTGTATTGACTTCCTACATATATGATTCTTAGAATAAAGTCACTCTGCTCCAGTGGCCCAGGAGAGTAATTAGTTAGTCATCATAGCTCCCTGGTCCTTCTGCCTTCTCCACTGCATACTTCCCATCCCTCAGACTTGCCTAGTTCAATGTTTTGACCACACCCAGTCCTGTTGCTCTGTACCTTCCATATCCAGATGCTGCTCAATTCCTAATCCTTCTACCTGACTATTAATAGTTCACCTGGCTTCCATGAGTCAGTCTCCACTTGTTTGGAAGAGTCAGTGGACACTGGGCCTACTGCTGATGTTGGTTCACACTCTCACAGGGTCTTCTATATTGCCCTTGTGCAAATATGCTCTATTCACTAAAATTTGACAAGATCACACTTTCACGTTGGTTTTAGTAATCAGCTTCACAGAGAGCAAGGATCTGGCAATTTCTTTTAACTCAGTAACACATGATTCCCTCTTCTATCTGTATTCTTTGTCATTATCCCAAATGAACAATTTCAGAATATGTACATCAGGAACTCTTAAGATTGGGGTGCCCTGTTTATGAGAGAGAGAATATTTTAAGGCAGTGTTTACCATACTTCAAATAAAATAGACTTGCAAGAAAATAAGATTCCCTCAAATCATCTGTTCTAAGCCTCTCTAATCTCATGACATTTTAATGCAAACTATAACAATGTTTTCTCCAAATTCTTTATGGTTAATGTTGTTTAAATTATTCTCTATTAGATAGCTTATGGAAATACATTCTCCTATATAAAAATGGGAGTAATTTTTAGCAGTAGACTGCATTTAATACGTTAGATTTAATAAACAAAGTCACATTTGTATGT
Source organism: Moschus berezovskii (assembly GCF_049115385.1). Classification (NCBI taxonomy): domain Eukaryota; kingdom Metazoa; phylum Chordata; class Mammalia; order Artiodactyla; family Moschidae; genus Moschus; species Moschus berezovskii. The sequence continues at coordinate 72,544,505 of NC_142470.1, read as the reverse complement.
GGGGCATTTTCCCAGAACATAATCAAGTATGACAGGTTTGTTATGAGAAGCTCAGTTCCTTGATGTATGTATCAGCTTAAGAGTGTGTCACCAACCTTGACACATTAATTCTGGTACTTTGTGCAAGTGAAACTTTCTGTTGTCTGCGAAACACTGAGCCATTTAACACACGACAAGCTTCTCGATCATGCTGTTCCTGTGACTGAACATTCTGAATACAAAAATACCTCTGCAGTGGTCACTGGAATCAGAATATTAACATGAGAGATGTTTTCTGCACTATCATGTCAGGCTGTGTCTAGGAAACATGTGTTTGGTGCTCATAATCTCAATTTCTGCAGAGTTTCTAGTGGATTTACTGGATTTCAAGATGATTTTCAGAAAATGACTTCATACCCAAGGTCAGATTGCCTTTTAGCCAATAAATGATGAGTGAACTGGCATTTTGCAAAAACCTGCTCTAGATAATGGGTTCTCTCTGCCCTGCTAACTGCCCTGGTTAGATAATTAGACTTTGTGGTTAAGGTCAGATTCAAGGGAAAGAATTTACACTACATTGCCTGAGTCTGGTCTAAATTGTATGTAATGCTAAAAAACAGTAATTACCCAATGAACCTCTAATGTGCACCCAATGGTGGAGTGACTGTGAAATTTTAAATTAAGGGTAATTTTATCAGGTTAACTTGGAAGCAGATTCACGAGGACTCAGAGTTCATTTTGCTTTAAATCCAACAGGCTGTTTCTATAATTTCTTATGCATTTACTGTTTATAAACCTTGCTTGGTGACTTGTCATCTCTTCCCAAGGCTCACCTGTTACTACTTTGTCCAGTAAGACAAATCTATCTCTGATATGTTTTCTTTCACCTTCTTCTTACTGGAACCCTTCCTATAACTCAGAGAGCCTCCTTCCATTTCCTTCTGGTGTTTTCTTTCTGCTAATTCTAAAGAAGACTTTAGCTCATTCTAGTTTAAGTTATTTGATCCTGGAAGCAATGTTTAAACTCAACAAATGTTTAAAAATAACCATAATTTTCTCTTAATGCTTATGATAAATAGAAAAATATTTGGTGATACCCATGTCCTAAAAAGAGATGTACAAACTATCTGGAGAGTCAGAACTTGCACACATTAAAAAACTCATAAGAAAATGCAATAATATATTTGAATATAATATAATGCTGTCACTTAGGTACCTGTGACATAGGCTATACTAGTTATTTTAAAGTAATTTATACTCTTTTCTTAAATACCAGAAAACCCAGATGTCCACTGAATGGGTAAGTCTATTTACCAGGCTTTGGCAAAAGAAAGATTTTCAAAACAGAATATCAGGTGATATCAAATCTCTGAAGCATACACACACAGTGGTCAAGAGTCCTATGATCTTTCAATTTCTCACAAAGCATCCTCTCTGACATTGCGTACATTCTCTGGATGAAGAATTCTCTCCTGATTGGGGTCATTTTCCCTTGCATCCCTAGTGATTGGAGTAGCAACTAGTGGCATTGTCTCAGATGACCCATCCCCACTGGTGTCACGATGCTTACAACTCCTTGGGACCCTGACACCTATTAATAAGAGATATCTTCTGACTAGTGACTAGAAATATTAGAACATATCCAAAGAACACAATATCAAAATAGCATACAGTCATTTTCAAGAAAGGGCAATTGACATACTCATTTGAGAAAGATACACAATAGATATAGAAATCCTACCTTTTCATTCTTTCTCAGGCCAGTCAAAATTTTATCAGAGAGGGCTATTGTTCCAATCATATACCCTTGGGAAAGGCTACTATGTCACAAGCTCAGGAATTTAGCCTTAACACACAAGTTGGGTCATCACATTTTTTATCTGATTTATGTTCCACAAAAGCATATAAATATATCCAATCCTTGATTTATGAAGACAACTGTGGCAGCAGCTTGCAGCTTGATGGGAATAAGCATAGATGAAGAAATTTGGAGACAAAGTAGAAACTTAAGGGTACTAAGCAATGGTCCACTGAAGATTCTGAGCACATCTGGACAGTATCAAATGCAATATAGCAGAGAATAAAAACTTAAGAGACATTTTAGAAATATAATCTACATAACTGTGTGTGACAGACTGGATTTAGTATGTGAAACAAGTAAAGAAGTCCCAGATGACTACAGCATTTTCGTCTGAGGTCACAAGAATTTAGGTCATGCTAAAGATACAAGTGTTGGAGAAGACTCTTGAGAGTCCCTTATACTGCAAGGAGATCCAACCAGTCCATTCTAGAGGAGATCAATCCTGGATGTTCATTGGAGGGACTGATGCTAAAGCTGAAGCCGCAATACTTTGGCCACCTCATGCGACGAGTTGACTCACTGGAAAAGACTCTGATGCTGGGAAAGGTTGGGGGCAGGAGGAGAAGGGGACGACGGAGAATGAGATGGCTGGATGGCATCACCGACTCTGTGGACATGGGTTTGAGTGAACTCCAGGAGTTGGTGATGGACAGGGAGGCCTGGCGTGCTGTGATTCATTGGGTCGCGGAGAGTCGGACACGACTGAGCGACTGAACTGAACTGAACTGAACTGAAAGATACAAGGCTTGAAAACTAAGATCATGGCATCTGGTCCCATCACTTCATGGGAAATAAATGGGAAAACAGTGGAAACAGTGTCAGACTTTATTTTTGGGGGCTCCAAAATCACTGCAGATGCTGATTGCAGCCATGAAATTAAAAGATGCTTACTCCTTGGAAGGAAAGTTATGACCAACCTAGATAGTACATTAAAAAGCAGAGACATTACTTTGCCAACAAAGTTCCATCTAGTCAAGGCTATGGTTTTTCCAGTGGTCATGTATGGATGTGAGAGTTGGACTGTGAAGAAAGCTGATCGCCGAAGAATTGATGCTTTTGAACTGTGGTGCTGGAGAAGACTCTTGAGAGTCACTTGGACTGCAAGGAGAACCAACAGTCCATTCTAAAGGAGATCAATCCTGGGTGTTCATTGGAAGGACTGATGAAAGCTGAAACTGCAATACTTTGGCCACCTCATGCAACGAGTCTCACTGGAAAAGAGTCTGATGCTGGGAGGGACTGGGGGTGGGAGGAGATGTGGACGACAGAGAATGAGATGGCTGGATGGCATCACTGACTTGATGGACATAAGTTTGAGTGAACTCTGGGAGTTGGTGATGGACAGGGAGGCCTGGCGTGCTATGATTCACGGTGTTGCAAAGAGTCGGACACGACTGAGCGACTGAACTGAACTGAAAGATACAAGATGGCAACCCTCTCCCATACTCTTGCCTGGAAAATCTCATGGACAGAGAAACCTGGTGGGCTATAGTCCATAGGGTTGCAAAGAGTCGAACATGACTAAGCAACTGAGCACACACACACACACACACACACACACACACACTCAATAAGAAGCATATTTGGAAGAGCTTCAAAAAAGGCTTCAGTTTGCAATCATAACTGGTACATCTGAGTCTCAGGTAGATTTTTGTGTCTTTAGAATGGTTGGTCACTATCACTTCTTTGAAGTTCAACATCAGACTAACATCTAGAACTGATTCTTGATTTCTCGTTTTCTTTCATACCCACATCCAATAGATGTCAAACTTCTATCAGTTCTCTCTCCAGAAATGTCTTACACTCATCTACTTCCTTTTACTATTTTAGACGTGCCACCATCATCTTACTCTCAGACTACTGCAATAACTTCTAGCAATAGCATTCCCATTTCTTCTCAACATCCTTTCTTGAGATGAAAGTTAAATTGCTGTTTTAAATACAAATCATTTCATGTCAAACCTCTGCTAAACTGTTTAGTGACTTCCCGTTTTAAGGAGAAATATGTTGACTATTTATCATAGCCTGCACAGCATTCCAAAAATAAACTTGTTTTGTGTCTTCTCATTTGCCCTTATCTAGTACTCCTTTCTCCCTCACTCACTGTGACCCAAGCACGTTACCTTTCTTGCAAGTTCTTCCTGTGCTCCAGTCACACTGCAAGCTCACTCCTTACACTAGGTCTCGAATGTTCTACATTCACATTCACATGAATGGCTCTTTGGTATCCATCAACTCTCAGTTCACATTTGAGTTCCTGATAATGGCCTTTCTTGACCTAGTCTTGTTGTTTAGTTTCTCAGTCATGTCCACCTCTTTGCAATTCCATGGACTGAAAGACTCCAGGCCTCCGTGTCCTTCACCATCTCCCGGGGTTTGCTCAAACTCATATCCGTTGAGTTGCTGATGCCATCCAACCATCTCATCCTCTGCCATCCCTTTTCCTCTTGCCTTCAATCTTTCCCAGCCTCAGGGTCTTTTCCAGTGAGTCGGTTCTCATCAGGTAGCCAAAGTATTGGAGCTTCAGTTTTAGCATCAATCTTTCCAATGAATATTCAGAACTGATTTCCTTTAGGACTGACTGGTTTGATCTTCTTCCAGTCCAAGGGACTCTCAAGAGTCTTCTCTTCTCCAACACCACAGTTCAAAAGTATCAGTTCTTCAGTGCTCAGCCTTCTTTATGGTTCAACTCTCACATTCGAGTCTACAGAGTCCCTTATCAATCTGACAGTCTTCTTGTTTGTTTGTTTTTTTAAATTTTAGCTTACCAATTCATAACTTTTTCAAAAAAATTTAAGTGTATGTGTAGTCATTTAAAATCTCTTTTTCATGATCAAAATATTGAGTTCCATAAAAGTATGGATCTTGTCTCTTTGTTTACTGTTGCAACACAGCACATGGAACAGTGTCTGGCATAGAGTCAGTGCTCTATAAACATTTGTTGAATGAATAAATTATATAATGCATGAGTTAGGACAAACCTAACCAAAACGAAAGGATGCTGAGAAAGTATCCGCAGGCTTTTCTAGACTAACTTCAGATGCCTGTTTTGACTTATAGTCATGATAAGAGGTCTTTCTGAGCCTTTATGCCATGAGAAGCAATAGGAGATAAGAACAACCAGCTGTCCAGTGGAAAGAGGGTAGGGATTAAGTTAAACAAATGCTTGTCACAGAAAACACACTGTGCCTCTCTGGCTCTTGTCTTTTTCTCATGGATTCGCATAGCCAGGGTTACCAACATTCTCAAATTCTTTTAGACACTTACCATTTGCTTTACCAAGAACCAAATAAGACAGTTTTAAAATATTGCCAATTGATGTCATTATAAATTTAAGATGTCAGCCTTCAACTGGGTCCTTATGCTGCTTATACATTTTTTGCTCCACTTTAGTATCTTCTCTCACTTGATTTCACGGTGGATATTTAGAGGAAGTTCTAGCATTTCTATATAGGGTGAACATAAGGTTGATAATCTATTTGGAAATAGAAGTTAGGAGACTTGTCTTGAATTTTTGCTTGCATAATAGCATTCTGTGTTTATTTAGTTTGCATATTACAGATTTAGGAAAATGGCAAAAGTTTCTAAAGTTGCTTTTAGCAGTTTAAGATTGAAAGACAGTTCATAGTATCTGTTATTATTACTATTATTACCTGAACTTTATATGGATATAGGATAGATATTATGGAGAGCTAAACTTTATTCCACCCAAGCTACCACTTGGAACCACAACTGTAGGTTCTCCAAGAAGTTACATTTCTCTTAGGTCCTCATACTCCAATAGTGAGCCTATGTTTCCTAAGATGTAGTTAACAATCACTTAGGCCATATTTACTGAACTATTATTATGCTCTAGGCAATGAGATATACTGTAAAGACATAAGGTGTAAGTGCATAAATGCTCAAACCCCATTTCTCCTACTTGTGAACTTACCTGTTTTTTGTTTGTTTGTTTGTCTGTTTTACTTTGCAGTGCACCACATTACCACTTGTCTAAGAAATCTCCTGTACTCTATAAGACAGCTCTCTCCAAATGTAACTTGATGCTATTCCTTATCTCCTTTGAAATCATTTCCCATCAATTATCCCATCTGTGTTGTATTTTCAATCTTTCCCTTTTCATTAAAATCTTCCTCTGGGTTTTCCCTGAGTGTTCCTTTCCTGGATCTTCCTCTGCACTTTTTAGGTGGCTCAGATGGTAAAGAATCTGCCTGCAATGCAGGAGACCTGGGTTTGATCCTTAGGAGAGAAGATCCCCTGAAGAAGGGAATGGTTAGCCACTCCAGCCAGTATTCTTCCCTGGAGAATTGCATGGAGAGTGGAGCTGGTGGGCTACAGTCCATGGGGTCACAAAGAGTTGGACATGGCTCAATGATTAACACGTTCACTTTTTTTCCTCTGGGTCTTACAGATATGGTCAACTTGTAAATATTGTACAGATGATCTCCTGTTGCTACATGCTCATTACCAATTCACTTCTTAATGCACCTTAATCTTTTGAGAAATTATTGAAAGTATCATTAATAACTTTTCTCCTAATTCTCCTTGACTTTTCTGTGTAAAATGACTGTTGACTCAGTCCCTCATTTTTTGAAGTTCTCTCTTCTTTGACTCAAATTGTAAAGTTCATTTATTTGTCCGTAAAATAATCCTTTGCTAGAGGCCAGGAACAATTACTAGTTCTTGGTGAAATAATGATGAACAGGATAAACTGTGTAGCCTTAAAGAACTAAAGGTAAGGAGAAGGATAAAATATAATCAAAATAATATTATAATCAATATGATAAATGTTTTCATTGAAGTACATATGAAGTGTTGTAAATGCAGAGAAGAGGAGGCTGTATGTTTCTGTTATTCTAGAAAGCAGCCCCCTCCAAGAAATACCAGCTTTCAAGGTGATACAGGAGTGAGAGGAGGGTTTCTCAAGGTTAATGATGCAGCAGAAGCACAGAGGTATGAGAGCATGCTGAATTCAAGGATTAATAACTGAAGATCCCCTAAAAATGCAACTGGAAGGAGATCAAGGGCCTGGTAATAGAGGGGATGTTAGAACACATGGGCTAGAGCAGCTGGGAGCTACAGAGACACTGAGTGCCATGATCAGGTTTGCATCTTACATCACTCTGCCCATTGGGTAAAAGATTGAATATAGTTAAGAGAAAGAAGGGGGGAAAATGACTAGTATGAAGATGGGAAAACCAATACAAATAGGCATTCTGAGAACTAGTAATGCCTCCTAAAGTTTTGGAGAGGGAATACATAGGGTTGGAATGATTCCAATAGAACAAGACCAGAAGAATCTATGACTGGGTTTAACAAGTTCCAGATTCCCTTTCCAACTTCACTTCTGGCCTTTCCTTTTCTGTAAAACGTCTGCTTTGGCCAGTGTTCCCCCAAATGGATCCTCCTCTCCTCTTTATCTCTTGTACCCCAAGAGGAATTCTCATCCTCTAGCTTACGGTTAACTATCTCTAGGGAAGCTTCCATGGTTCTGATTCCCTCAATAGCTAGTATAGCACTCATTACTTTGCAGAATATTCTGTGATTGGTGCATCTAGGTGTGTTATGGTTAGTTGATTTTTTTCAAACTGTGATCCCCTAGCATAGTTCTTGGAACATTGTAGTGCTCCAATAAATATTTCTTAAATTGAACACTTTTTATTTTGAATATGATGACATTATATTGGTGAATATTTTAGGGAAGAATAAAAGTTAAAATCTTTTGAAATAATTGAAATAAAGAAAAAGCAAGATGGGATATCATAAGGTAACATGTATATAGCAAATACCATAAATTATTAGGCAATCAGATAGCAGATGCCTCAGCCAACCACGGTTTGGCTAGCTTTTGAACAAAATTTCAATTTCTTCTACAGCCTGAATGGTGATGTTACTCAGTCTATGAATAGCTGACTAAGTCACAGGGGGATTAAGAATTGCACTCTGGCTATCATAACAGCCTTAGAAGGAAATCTGCAATTAGTAGCATGGATGCCTCAGAGTCACATAATATAAAATCTTGGAATGATTTATGGGCTGACAATTGGACTTTAATAATCTCTGGAGCTTTCAGAAATGCACATTCAATCAGGTCTAAACTACTTCTAGGGAGATGATAAACACCAAGCCGGGATAGTTAGACAAATGACTGAGAGGCTCAGGAAATCATTACTTTGCAGTTAAAAATCAATCAGCCCTTGCCTATCATTTTTGGGTATGCCAGGTACAGAAGACAGGCTCATTACCTCTGCATCCCTCTATTTGCCTGTATACCCCTCAGTCTCATAGCATATAGTTGGTACTTTTGGTCTACCGGTTATCAGTATCTCCTTTAGCATAAAGAAAAAAAAAGCAACTGGCTGCCAATATATTTTAAATTCAGTAGTTAGCAAGCAGAAAAAAAAACATAGCCCAACTGTTGTAATTACTTAGGTAGAAAATTCATTAGTAGTAAAGCCTTTAAAAGTTCAAACAAGGGACTAAACTTGAGAAATGGGATGCTTGTACCAACATTTAAATTCCATCCCTAGTGCCTAAGCACTGCTCACTTAGGTGTGTTTGCTGTCACTGCATATTAGAGTATACAGCAACCTCACTCCTACTCTTGATTGCTTCTTGAACAGGAACAGGTTTGCTAAGATAAATAATTGTCATCTTCATAAATATGAGGAGAAAGAAATGGCAACCCACTCTATTATTCTTGCCTGGAGAATTCCATGGACAGAGGAGCCTAGTGGGCTGCAGTCCATGGGGTCGCAAAGAGTCGGACACGACTGAGTGACTAACACCTCATAAATATGACAGGCACGTGTGATAATGAAATGAATGCTGACAGGTATCAGTGATTAAATTGTGTTTTCAATTGGTTTTTGAGAAACTTGGGACATTTTCTTGAAAATACAGAAAAGCACAGGAAACATTTTTATAAATACATTGTATAAATACATTTGAGTAGGTAGAGTTACCTGTGTGACATAGAAATAGGGCCACCTGAGAACACCTACTCTAACATTCTACTTGTTTTCACACGTGGGTCTACATCCACTGATGGAGTTTCTTCTTTAACGCAAATGACTTCGCAAATGAGGACCAAGTGTCATATGTTGGCAAGGAAAACAAATTTGTATACACACTTTTCACTATGTTTGTCAAGGTGTCCAAGTGAAGTATATAGGCATGAAGTGTGTGTGTGTGTGTGTGTGTGTGTGTGTGTGTGTGTGTGTTTACATGCTCAGTCATGTCCGGCCCTTTGGAACCCATGGACTTTAACCCACCAGGCTTTCTGTCCATAGAATTTTTCCAGCAAGAATATTAGAGTAGGTTGCCATTTCTTTCTCCAAGGGACCTTCCAGACTCAGAAATCAAACCCACATCTCCTGCATTGATAGGTGGGTTCTTTACCACTAGCACCACCTGGAAATCCCATAGGGATGAAGATAGCCCTATAAATTGTCAGATTATTATAAACTTTATACAGATTCACCAAGGATAAGGAATGGCTCAGAAAGAAGCCAGGAAGCAGATATTGGGTGCTAATACACATACCATCAGCCCATAACCACAGTCTCCCTACCATATATTCTTGTGAAGAATTTTTTTGCTAAATAGTTAGCAGAAATACCCACCTAAATTCCTTCATATGTTAAAGACTAGTGATTACTTTCTGGTAACTTCTTTTGTTTTCAAGACTTACTTGGATTTTTACTTTAACAAAGTTTTACATTCGAGATTATATTGGAGGATAAAAAAGCTTAATGTAAATTTCCTTATTTCAGGGGATCACTTAGTATAAATTAATGATGAAATTTAGTATAAATAGCTTTTACATGTTCTATTTTCTACCAGAGAAAGAAAATAAGAAAAATGTCAAAGTTTTATTGGGGGAGATGTGAGTATTTTGATATTGACTCAGTTGCTCATGACTTGAGAGCTTGGGCTGTTAAAAGAAATTTGATTATCCTATTTATATGGGAAAAGATGGAGGTTATCCCACTGAATCAGATACCCAAAGAAATAATGTATTAACTGGACAGTCTGCATAGTTTTCTCTTATTTATATAGAAAAAATTTCCTCAAAAAAATCTATTCCTGTAACATTTATGTTCTGTTCTGTTCTGTTCAGTCGCTCAGTCGTGTCCGACTCTTTGCGACTCAATGGACTGTAGCCTACCAGACTTCTCCGTCCATGGGATTCTCCAGGCAGGAATACTGGAGTGGGTTACCATTTCCTTCTCCAGGGGATCTTCCCGACCCAGGGATCGAACCCGGGTCTCCCGCATTGGAAGCAGACGCTTTAACCTCTGAGCCACCAGGGAAAATAGATGGACTAAAACTTTAAAGAATACTTGTGATTTTTCTTAAATGCTGTTGAATTCAAGGTTGTTTCCTTTAGGAGTACAGGACTACACAACATTTTAAGCTAGGAATAAAGACTTTTTGAAGAAAGTTGTAATCTCTTTTCAGCTCTGACTGGCTGTTTCCCCCATGTTTCTTCAGATAATTTCTAAGAATCAAAAATTAGTATGAAGTAAATAAAACTGAAAAAATACATGTGTTTCTCTTTGAGGTTTATTTAGCCTAATGGAATCTATGAATCTACCTAAGCAGTAAGGATGTCATTGAAATGAGATTCTTCATCTTGGCACCAGAGAGAAAAGGGTTTCTGAGGAGTGTAGATAGGGACCACTACAAGGCAATGGGTTCAGTTTAAGCAGTGAAATAGCTGAATAGCTTATTCATGGACATCCAGTCTTTGATACGCCTTTTAGAATTTCTCTGATTTTCAGAAAACCAATGTATATTCTGTCTCTTTTCTTTCCATGACTCATGCATAGCACTTGCAATGTCAGTTCCACAGGCAGAATAATCCGGCAGGAGTCACAAGTGTAGATTATTTAAACCTTTACATAGAGAAGCTTATAGATCTTGGATTTAAAATAAAAACTTCATCCATAATAAATATTAACAATTGTCAGCACTTTAGTGTTTCAGGATGCTGAGAAGCAAACACTTCTGGGATCTTCGAATTTAAAGTGACAAGAATTTCTCTAAGGGAGGCATGCTCTTCTACAATGAAATGAACTCTGGGGATCTGAGAAACTATAGAGGGCAAACTCTGGGGCTGTCAAAGCTATTCAGATAGATATTATGGTACTTTGAATTACAGGTTGGTGCCATGGGTCAGGTTTTTGTGTGGATGAAGAGTCCATATATGATAAAATATGTATGTTCTTTGTTAGGATCTGAGAGGAAAGGAAATTTTAAAACAGGTTGGGTTAAGGCAGATGACACAAGTGGATGTGTGATGGGAATGAGTATGATGCAATTTTACTAAAAATGAACACAATTATTCTGCTGAAGTATGTTGCTAATGTCAGCATATTTCTCTGCTGTCCATTACTTATTAAACATATTTATTAAACCATCAGTCAGTTCAGTCATTCAGTCATGTCCAACTCTTTGCGACCCCATGAATCACAGCACGCCAGGCCTCCCTGTCCATCACCAACTCCCGGAGTTCACTCAAACTTATCTCCATCAAGTCGGTAATGCCATCCAACCATCTCATTCTCTGTCGTCCCCTTCTCCTCTGTCCCCAATACCTCCCAGCATCAGTCTTTTCCAGTGAGACAACTCATCGCATGAGGTGGCCAAAGTATTGCAGTTTCAGCTTTATAATCAGTCCTTCCAATGAACACCCAGGACTGATCTCCTTTAGAATGGACAGGTTGGATTCCCTTGCAGTCCAAGGGACTCCCAAGGGTCTTCTCCAACACCACAGTTCAAAAGCATCAATTCTTCGGCGCTCAGCTTTCTTCACAGTCCAACTCTCACATCCATACATAACCACGGGAAAAACCATAGCCTTGACTAGATGAATCTTTGTTGGCAAAGTAATGTCTCTGCTTTTTAATATGCTGTCTAGGTTGGTAATAACTTTCCTTCAAGAAGTAAATTTTTAATTTCATGGCTACAATCAGCATCTGCAGTGATTTTGGAGCCCCAAAAAATGAAGTCTGACACTGTGTCCCCATCTATTTCCCATGAAGTGATGGGACCAGATGCCATGATCTTCGTTTTCTGAATGTTGAACTTCAAGCCAACTTTTTCACTCTCCTCTTTCACTTTCATCAAGAGGCTCTTTAGTTCCTCTTCACTTTCTGCCATAAGGGTGGTGTCATCTGCATATCTGAGGTTATTGATTTTTCTCCCAGCAATCTTGATTCCAGCTTGTGCTTCGTCCAGCCCAGTGTTTCTTATGATGTACTCTGCATATAAGTTAAATAAGCAGGGTGACAATATAAAGCCATGATGTACTCCTTTTCCTATTTGGAATCAGTCTGTTGTTCCGTGTCCGGTTCTAACTGTTGCTTCCTGACCTGCATACAGGTTTCTCAAGAGGCAGGTCAGGTGGTCTGGGATTCCCATGTCTTTCAGAATGTTCCACAGTTTATTGTGATCCACACAGTCAAAGGCTTTGGCATAGTCAATGAAGCAGATAGATGTTTTTCTAGAACTCTCTTGCTTTTTCCATGATCCAGTGGATGTTGTCTCTGGTTCCTCTGCCTTTGCTAAAACCACCTTGAACAACTGGGATTTCACAGTTCAAGTATTGCTGAAGCCTGGCTTGGAGAATTTTGAGCATGACTTTCCTAGCATGTGAGATGAGTGCAATTGTGCGGTAGTTTGAGCATTCTTTGGCATTGCCTTTCTTTGGGATTGGAATGAAGACTGACATTTTCCAGTCCTGTGGCCACTGCTGAGTTTTCCAAATTTGCTGGCATATTGAGTGCAGCACTTCCACAGCATCATCTTTCAGGATTTGAAATAGCTCAACTGGAATTCCATCACCTCCACTAGCTTTGTTCGTAGTGATGCTTTCTAAAGCCCACTTGACCTCAGATTCCAAGATGTCTGGCTCTAGGTGAATGATCACACCATCTTGATTATCTTGGTCATGAAGATCTTTTTTGTACAGTTCTTCTGTGTATTCTTGCCACCTCTTCTTAATATCTTCTGCTTCTATTAGGTCCATACCATTTCTGTCCTTTATCGAGCCGATCTTTGAATGAAGTCTTCCCTTGGTATCTCTAATTTTCTTGAAGAGATCTCTTGTCTTTCCTATTCTGTTGTTTTCCTCTATTTCTTTGCACTGATCGCTGAGGATATTAAACCATACATACTTATTATGTATGGGGAATTTCCCATTGTAAGAATCATTCTCATCTAGGGTAAAAGCCAGGAACTTGCTTTTCCAGTTGCCCTTGCAGTTAACACATAGGGATGATGTGGCCTAGACAATACCAATTAGACGTAATTCAAGACTTCAATCTAGAGAAGAATCATAAGAAGTAGGAGTATATGCACTGAATCCTTCCCAGTGAAGATGGTGGAATGTGGTTGGCAGACATGGAGCTTTCAGAGTGCTCCCAGCATTGACTGTCTGCAGGGTTTCTGCCTAGTGCAGTGGCACTGTGTCTTCACTAGCCAGTCGTAATGGAGAATTCGGGAATTGCTTATTGTTCTTCAGTCTTCAAACTTGATAGTCTTGTTCTCAGGATTTCCTATAAGCTACCTAATATTTTTGAATTCCTCTTCACTTAAATGAGCCAAGAGTAACTCTGTTGATTACAACCAATAACCTAATCCTGTCTAAGAGTGTAGCATTATTTCACACTGCCCTCAGGAAATCTCTGGGAACACAGCTTGTTGCAAATGGAAGGCCTTTTAACAGTTACCTTGGTTAGACCCACTCCTACCATACTTCTTTTATTTTTTTATGAAAATTGAGGTTACAGAGTCTAAGCACAGTGGCAGTCTAGAAAAAACAGACTGCATTTGGAGTCAAAAGAACCTGATGACTTTGGGTAAAATGTCTCTTTCTCTCAGCCTTGGCTTCTTCAAATACAGAGTTGTAAGATTGAGCAAATGAAAATACAGCATGTCCCATTCTTGGGACACACAATAAATAATTTTTTAAATGAAATTCCAGTTTAACTGTTCAGTTCAGTTCAGTTCAGTCACTCAGTCGTGTCCGACTCTCCGCGACCCCATGAATCACAGCACGCCAGGCCTCCCTGTCCATCACCAACTCCCGGAGTACACTCAAACTCATGTCCACAGAGTCGGTGATGCCATCCAGCCATCTCATTCTCCGTCGTCCCCTTCTCCTCCCGCCCCCAACCTTTCCCAGCATCAGAGTCTTTTCTAGTGAGTCAACTCGTCTCATGAGGTGGCCAAAGTATTGCAGTTTCAGCTTTAGCATCAGTCCCTCCAATGAACATCCAGGATTGATCTCCTTTAGAATGGACTGGTTGGATCTCCTTGCAGTATAAGGGACTCTCAAGAGTCTTCTCCAACACCACAGTTCAAAAGCATCGATTCTTCGGCGATCAGCTTTCTTCACAGTCCAACTCTCACATCCATACATGACCACGGGAAAAACCATTGCCTTGACTAGATGGACCTTGGTCGGCAAAGTAATGTCTCTGCTTTTTAATATACTATCAAGGTTGGTCATAACTTTCCTTCCAAGGAGCAAGCGTCTTTTAATTTCATGGCTGCAATCAGCATCTGCAGTGATTTTGGAGCCCAAAAAAACAAAGTCTGACACTGTTTCCACTGTTTTTCCATCTATTTCCCATGAAGTGATGGGACCAGATGCCATGATCTTTGTTTTCTGAATGTTGAGCTTCAAGCCAACCTTTTCACTCTCCTCTTTCACTTTCATCAAGAGGCTTTTGAGTTCCTCTTCACTTTCTGCCATAAGGGTAGTGTCATCTGCATATCTGAGGTTATTGATATTTCTCCCAGCAATCTTGAGTTAGCGAAAACAAGACCAGGAGCTGACTGTGGCTCAGATCATGAACTCCTTATTGCGAAGTTCAGACTTAAATTGAAGAAAGTAGGGAAAACCACTAGACCATTCAGATATGACCTCAATCAAATCACTTATGATTATGCAGTGGAAGTGAGAAATAGATTTAAGGGACTAGATCTGATTGATAGAGTGCCTGATGAACTCTGGACGGAGGTTCGTGACATTGTACAGGAGACAGGGACCAAGACCATCCCCATGGAAAAGAAATGCAAAAGAGCGAAATGGCTGTCTGAGGAGGCCTTACAAATAGTTTAACTGTACATCTTGTATTTCATTTGGTAAAGGCAGATAAAATGTACAAAGGCAAAGATAATAAATGCAAAAATATTTTTATACCACAAAATACTTTACAATTGTTAAGTTTATTACTATTATCTGACTTAAACATCTGGTTAGTAATGGCATTTTAAACTTACCTTTATAATGAGGCCTAAAGAACATAAATAACTTACAGGGGGGTCACAGACACTTAGCTCAGTAATAATAAACTACCTCGTAAATGAACTAATTACTATTCTGAACTTCCATTTAAAGTAACTTAGTGTTTATAAGACAGACTGAATTGAAAATTCACTCTTCTTTTAATTGATGCCACTTTGAGTATCTTTGTCAGTCACTGACATCACTTTTGACAGTAAATTCCAGTATGTATCAATTAGCTTTAAAATATAAACTATAGGCCAAATAGTCAAACTTTAGGGCAGACAAATTTGATTTGAATCTTTTCTTGGTCATTTTCACAGATACATAAAAAGCCACAGAAAGATTATGGGCAGAACAGGGTTTACATATCATCCAAAACTGCTGAGAAATATTTTTCTTAAGACGTAAAATAATATCTACCGTTTAGCAGTGGCTTACAAAATCTGCATGCATGAGTTGTTTGCATTTCTGAAGTTATACAGAAAGAAACAAAGGTAAATAAAAATATGAGGTGTCAGCTTAGTTGAAAAGAGAAAAATGCATGTAGTCCTAACTAAACACCCAACACTCTCCATCCTGTTTCACCTCTGTTTGCTGCTGCTGCTGCTAAGTCACTTCAATCGTGTCCAACTCTGTGCGACCCCATAGACGGCAGCCCATCAGGCTCCACCATCCCTGGGATTCTCCAGGCAAGAACACTGAGCTGGCCTAATCTCCATTACAGAATTGAAGATTTGTGAATTGGGGAGTTGTCTTTAAATTCCACATATTTTTGGAAAAAGCAATCCTCTTCAAGTCAACATAAATACAGTTGTAATATTGTAGACCTTGCTTTGAAATCTGGAAGAGAAGAAGGGGGGAAAGGTGACAATACTTCTGTAATGACAGTGTCACTTGGCTCATGTAAACAAGTTTGACAATGACATATACATCTTCTTTTGAAATACTCAGCAGCCAGTGCTGTCCAAAATGTAACGAGTAGCATTTAAAAGTATTTTTAAAGGAAATAATAATCCTACCCAAAACAAAAGAACAAAAGATTGTTTTAAATGTGAGGGTTTCGAGCGTGTATGTATGTTTATGGTTTGGCAAAAGATGAGCATTCTACTCTCCTGTCATATATGATCTGTTGGGGGTGGGAGGGAGTTGGAACATGCTGTAGCTACCTAAGAGCATTCTTGCCTTTTCTCATAGCTTGTCTTTATAGGAAGTCTTACAGCCTTGACTGAGACTTTGAAAGGATGCAGTCACAGTTGCCATAATGTAGTCCTGAAGAACAAGTCTAGGAGCCTGCCTGGTTGTTGACGTGGTAGCCAACTCTTTCTATCATGTATTCAAAGACTTGCTCTATCTTCCTAAGGAAAGCAGTATTTTGGTGAGCAAATTCTGTATTTGCCTTCATTGCTGACGTGTATGTAGGCTGTCGTTCTTCAACTCTAAATGTTGGTTATATTTTCATTTTAGCAGGGTTCAGTTCAGTTCAGTCGCTCAGTTGTGTCCAACTCTTTGCAACCCTATGAATCACAGCACACCAGGCCTCCCTGTCCATCACCAACTCCTGGAGTTCACTCAAACTCATGTCCATCGAGTCGGTGATGCCATCCAGCCATCTCATTCTCTGTCGTCCCCTTCTCCTCCCGCCCCCAATCCTTCCCAGCATCAGAGTCTTTTCCAGTGAGTCAACTTGTCGCATGAGGTGGCCAAAGTATTGGCATTTCAGCTTTAGCATCAGTCCAATGAACAACTCAGAATGTACATTAAAGAGGAATTTCATTTTTAAATATATGCACAAACCTCCTGGTTTAAAATATGATGTTTGCAGTCAGTGATTATTCAGATATAGTTGGATATAGACAGGTATAGATAGATGGGGAACTCTGACATAGACCATGACAATGACAAAGGGTATGCGATGACTGTTGGTGATCACAGCGCTAAACAAAGAAGTAAAGACAATAGGTAGATAGGAATCTCTTTTGGAAACATGAAATCCTGTGGCAGACTCATCTCCAAAATAGGAAGCCAAAGAGAGCCCCTTATGGTGTTCAGTTGATATTTTTATTTGGATCATTCCAAAGGTTTAGATTAGTATCTGAAGCTGGTCTGAGCTTAAATGAAGTTCTGCTGTGGTTCCCTCTCTTACTGTAGGACAGTATTTCTAGTGTGTGATCTGAGAGCCCCTGGGGAGCCTTGAAGCACTTTCAGGGGGTCTGTAAAGTCCTTTTTCTCTTGACTACCACTGTGAATGCAAATGTTTTTAGTAAGTGCCAGTCAAATAACAGATTGAATGCAGAAGCATCTAGCTGTCTAAAGCAAAATTTTGAAGAGATTTGCAAAATTTTAAACAATGCAACTTTTCTCATTGCTTTTGTTTTGGAAAATATAGTTAATTTTTCCTAAGCTGTGTTATTTGCATTAATGTGAATTTATTATTAATCTAAAAATATACCAATAATTTACATTTTGTAGTTTCTTAATTTTATCTTACAGTAGATTCAGTGGACCCTCTGTGTCTGTGGGTTCTGTACCCTCAAGTTCCACACCCCTGAATTTTGTTTTGCTGTCAGTTGAATCTTTGAATGTAGAACAAGGAAAGGGCGACTGTACCATGTCTTTTTATCAGGGATTTGAGCATCCCTGGATTTTGGATTTACAGGGGTCCCAGAAACAATCCCTTGGGAATACCCAGGGACAACTATATTGATAGATATAGCCCACATAAACAAAAGCTTTCTGGAATCTTCAATAACTTTTAAGAGTTATAGTGAGGTCCAGAGACCAAAATTTGAGAACTGCTATTCGAGAACAGCAGGTTATGGCAGAAAGTGAACAAGGTCTATGAAAAGTGTGTGTGTATGTGCTCGTCAAGGTCCTATCACTTTCTCCTTCCTTTCAACTAGTGTTGCTGCTGCTGCTGCTGCTGCTAAGTCGCTTCAGTCGTGTCCGACTCTGTGCGACCCCATAGAGGGAAGCCCACCAGGCTCCCCTGTCCCTGGGATTCTCCAGGCAAGAACACCAGAGTGGGTTGCCATTTCCTTCTCCAAAGTATGAAAGTGAAAAGTGAAAGTGAAGTCGCTCAGTCGTGTCCAACTCTTAGTGACCCCATGGATTGCAGCCTACCAGGCTCCTCCATCCATGGGATTTTCCAGGCAAGAGGACTGGAGTGGGGTGCCATTGCATTCTCCTTCAACTAGCGTTCAGTTCAGTTCAGTCGCTCAGTCGTGTCCGACTCTCCGCGACCCCATTACGACCCATTTATTTTTAACTTTGCGGCCCTATTGACACTTGAAGTACACTCTGCCTCGGTTTTCTAAATAATTTTGAAATAATGGTCTCCTAAAATCTGATGGGATATTTGAGGGACTAAAATCAGATGAATACTGTCAGAGACATGAATTTATAAAAGAAGCATGCTGTCAATAGAAATAAATAATAACAGGTATATTATTACTATCATAAACATTTGATATTAAGGGTCGGACACGACTGAGCGACTTCACTTTCACTTTCACACATTGGAGAAGGAAATGGCAACCCACTCCAGTGTTCTTGCTTGGAGAATCCCAGGGACAGGGGAGCCTGGTGGGCTTCCGTCTATGGGGTCACACAGAGTCGGACACGACAAAAGTGACTTAGCAGCAGCAGCAGCATTATCATATTATTATTATCATTATCATAAACATCACTTTAAAATTTGGATATGCAATTCAAGAGGGCAGAAATGTAAAGAAATTATGTATAATACTGATGAAAATTTCCAGTTTTTTTTTTTTTTTACAGATTTTCTTATCATGTTTTTCTTACAGATTTTCTTATCAATAGAACTAAGTAGAAATTTGTGAACTAAAATGACAACTGTATACAAACTAAAATAAGGAATTTTGATGGGAAAGAATGGGAGTAATAAGACTGACTTGGTCTTTGTTATTAACTACCTGTGATAATATGAATAAATTACTCACCTTCCCTTAGCTAGTTCACTTATTGGTAAAATAAGTTACTGAGCTAAAATGTTTTCTACGGTTTTCTCCAGTTTCATGATTCTGTAAGTATAGGAGAATGTATCTGCTTTCTCAATAGCAAGCTTCTTCTTGCTTTTCAGAATTGATTCATATTGTCTGGAAATTTAGGCTAAATCTGGAAATTGCTGTAGAAGTAGCAAATTATCATTTCAGGTGTACAAATCTATTAAAGCATCATTATATGATGGATGTCTTCAATAAACCAACCAAAGAATATAGTGACACTTCATTTATCCCATATTCAGTTCAGTCGCTCAGTCGTGTCCGACTCTTTGAGACCCCATGAACTGCAGCACGCCAGGCCTCCTTGTCCATCACCAACTCCTGGAGTCCACCCAAACCCATGTCCATTGAGTCAGTGATGCCATCCAACCATCTTATCCTCTGTCGTCCCCTTCTCCTCCTGCCCTCAATCTTTCCCAGCATCAGGATCTTTATAAATGAGTCAGCACATCAGGTGGCCAAAGTATTGCAGTTTCAGCTTCACCATCAGTCCTTCCAACGAACACCCAGGACTGATCTCCTTTAGGATGGACTGGTTGGATCTCCTTGCAGTCCAAGGGACTCTCAAGAGTCTTCTCCAACACCACAGTTCAAAAGCATCAATTCTTCGGTGATCAGCTTTCTTCACAGTCCAACTCTCACATCCATACATGACCACTGGAAAAACCATAGCCTTGACTAGATGGACCTTTGTTGGCAAAGTAATGTCTCTGCTTTTTAATATACCATGTAGGTTGGTCATAATCTTCCTTCCAAGGAGTAGGCATCTTTTAATTTCATGGCTGCAATCAGCATCCACAGTGATTTTGTAGCCCAAGAAAATAAAGTCTGACACTGTTTCCACTGTTTCCCCATCTATTTCCCAAGATGGGACCAGATGCCATGATCTAGAGAATGAAGTGTTTCACATGCACACATTTTCCAAATAATTGATACATACCCCCTTAAGTACCAAAAATCTGTTTTCATGATTTTTTATGGAATATTTCTCAAAGATATTTCCTGTATTCCCATTTCCTTTAAAGCACAAGTTATAAGGTTATAAACTCTCCATGATTCAGGTCTGTTGAGAGCTCTTTACTGCCCAGAGGCTTTTTGTGCATACAGGAGAACCTTCATAAACACTTCACATCTTGACTTATGGTCAATGATTTGGGCTTCTAGATTCAGTTAACAATTGTTTAATCATTAAATCATGATAATTATGTAGTTAATGAATCAATTTCTCTTCAGTGTTTAAATTCTCATTAAATTGACTAATTAAATCCTACTAAATGAAAATTACAAGTCTCTCAGATTCTCTAACTCTTAAATCAATTTACAAAAATATTGATTAAAATTAATTATGAAAAATATATTTTGTAAAGTTAATAAGTTTGTCTTATAAAACTAGTAAACTCTATTCATTTAAGTATTTCAAATACCTATAAAGAAAATGTACATAAACCTGCAATTTCAAAAGCATAATCTAAAACAAACATACTGCCATCAGATTGATTATGTGTATATGTGTAAACTTAGTGTTGCAGTAATCTTATCAGTCCCCAAAGAGATTAATTTTCTTTATTAAATGGCTAATGTTAGATAAGTGATGATTTCAAGATGATTGTATACCTGCCTCTTTAGTTACAGCAAAATTATTAAGCTTTTACAGTGAAACCTTTGAACTGATGACTCATCTGGACTTGCCAGTATCAGCTAATCACATAAATTTCTATTTCTAGAAATGATAAATTTATAAATATTACTTCATCAGGATTACAGGGCTCAAGGTCCTATCATTTATAAATAAGGTGGACCTAAATCTATGAATTAGCTTAAAACTTTTAGGTTGGTTTACTTAGTTGTGATTATAAACCTAGGTATTAACCAAAAAGTGAATAGTGCATATTTATAATGTCAATTGTGTGTCATTCTGATTTTTCTGTATACATTTTTGAAAACTTGCCCTTTCTTTTGTAGAGTATATATCATTAATCATTTTGAATGATAATTTTTGTTTTTTCTTTTTTTCCTTTTTACCTAGATAACTGCTCTAAGTATATATCCAAATTTTCAAAAGTTGGGCAGTAGGTGTACTTTCATTTGCCCTTCTGGAAACTTTCAAAACATCTTTCAGATTATACTATCCTTTTACTGTGACAATACTCTAGTATTTTTGGGTTTCCCTTGTGGCTCAGCTGGTAAAGAATCTGCCTGCAATGCAGAAGACCTGAGTTTGATCCCTGGGTTGGGAAGCTCCCCTGAAGAGGGAAAAAGCTACCCACTCCAGTATTCTGGCCTGGAGAATTCTGAGTCACTTTTACTTTCACACTACACTGTGACCACAGTAAGATACTCCAGGACCATCTTGATTTTTCTCCTTACCAGGATATAGACAGACAGAACTATTCTCTAATGACCCTTGATTTCTTTTAGTAGAAAATAGAGCTAAAGACAAAAATCGGTGTATGAACATTCACCGATGTATGAATGCTGGTGCTAGACAAAATACTGTGCTTCTGGGAAAATTCAATGATGGAGTTGTTAAAAAATACAGATCTTTTAGGTCACAATTTCTCATTGATATATATTTTAAGTACATTAAGTTCTTGATATAACATACAATGTAGGCCAATACCGTGTTACATGATTTCATTAAATTTCATAATAACATTAATTTTCTAGAGCAATAAGTTGATTTGGAACCCATTTTTGACCTATAATACCTCTTCTCTAAGTCTGCAATTTTTATATCTCGTAACCCTTGTTTAGGAGTCATATTACTATCAAAGTGTTATCTTGCTGCTCTGTATTATGTTAATAACTAAAGATTCTTTTCGTATAGGAGATCTTTCTATTCTCGAGTGTTCCAAGACTGCTTTGCTTTTTGAGTTGATAGCTCACTTCTTTCATTTCTGTGTGTATGTGTATATGTATACATGCTGACTTTCACTGCAGGATCTGTCTTACTTCTTACCTCAGTCAGTTCTAACTGGGTAGCATCCATGGAAGGTCTGACATTGATCAAGCGGTCATAGACATGGAGGGGAATGAGTTTATGGTGAGCTATAGGAAACTGACCTGTCTCTGTTTGTGGATTAGATACACAGTTCAACTTTCTCCTGAGTTATTTTGCCCTTTATTTTAGTTGTCGATTGAAACTGAAAAGTTGATTTGACCTTCATCACTGCAGTATGCAGGCTTACTGGATCTTGTTAGACATAAGTCAATGTTGCTTTGCTAAATGGGAGAAAACTTAAAATAGATAAGGTTTGGCATAAGATGAAAAATCTACTAACTGAAAGTCACTCACTACATGACACCTGCCTTCTTGAATTTTGATTTCTTGAGGTTTTGTGACATTGTTTTCCTGACTACCTTCCTGGCCACAGGTGGTGAGGTCCTTTGTTTTTTTTTTTAATTATTGTGGTCCTTGGTTTTCTTTATTGTGTTGAAGATTGGATGAGACTATTAAAATGATACCGCAAGTGCTAATAGATCCTTAAATACAGAACTTATAAGGACTGTAATCATTTAGTTAGCAAATTAGAGACTTGATTCCCTAATTTGCCCTCCAGAGCCACAGACCTTGTGGCTTTAAAGAGATGGAGCTTCTACTTTCTACTTCCCTAAAGCACTTTCCAGACAGGCCCTTCTGATTTTTGTCATCCACATAGCTCAAATCCTACATATCAGGTTCAGTTTGATATGCAGGAGGGCATACCTCTTTATTGATTAAATAAAAAATGATCTCCTTCTGCTGAAGAGTATTCCTACTTGTCCAAAAGAGTAGAGTTTTATCCTAAACTGTTTGCAATGATGTAAAATGATGTAAAAATACTTTGCTACATTGTTTTAACCATGACTTCCTCATAAATAGAGTTCTACATAGTATCAGGGAGACTCTTCCCTCAGGAAAGGATTTCTCCTTGGGAGAAAGGAACACTGTCTGCTGCTCAGTGTACCTGAATCAATATTTGGGATGCTAGGATATATGTTTCTTAAGACCATGCCCGACTACTTTCCACTTAGAATCCTGTTGTAAGGCCCAATGTGTCTTATAGGACTCTCCTGCACATTGATTGAAACCAGCTTCCACTCTTCACGTCCTTCAGGCAGAAACATGCATTAGACTACTTGGCTGCCTTCACTGGGACTATTTCTGAGAATGGCCTTATATGTCTAACTGAGTGCTTCTTAACTATTTTATCCTTTTACCTCATAGAGAAAAATAATGTCTTGCAATGTATATTGGCTTTCCAGACCCCACCAAGCAACTTTTATGACTGAGGGGATATATATGTATGTGTGTATGTGTGTGGGTGTATACATATATATATATATATATTTAAATCACAACTAAGTAAAGAAAATTAAGCTCTGGATAAAGGCTCTACAATGTTCTTTTATAAGAGATGCACAGGTACTTTTGAACGGGGCCATACAAAGGGTGATCCATGGACTGCTACCTGGTAACTGTTAACAGACCACACTGAGAGAATAATGTCAATAAACAGTCTCTAGGCACATTCTTTAATCCAGTAAATATTTTTGGGGGGAGGACAGCAGGAATACATTCTCAACAAAGAAAGCTCATTGTTGATTTATGTTCTGACATGATCTGACTAGCAAGAACACCCATGAAAGAACAAAATGTGGGACTCAAACAATTTTCTCCATCCTGTGTGGTGCAAGAGATTGAGTTAATTATTATATATTAAGTCACAAAACCCAGTTTACTACCTTCAGGTTTTACATGACCCTATGAAAAAGGAGAAGAGGAGAATAAAACAACAAAAAGCAAAACAAACAAAACTGATATCTGTTTAACACTCCATTATGTCATGAAGTGAAGTGAAAGTCACTCAGTTGTGTCCGACTTCTTGTGACCCCATGGTCTGTAGCCCGCTGGGCTCCTCTGTCCATGGAACTCTCCCGGCAAGAATACTGGAGTGAGTAGCCATTCATTTCCACAAAGGATCTTCCTGATTCAGGTGTTGAACCTGGGTCTCCTGCATTGCAGGCAGATTCTTTACCATCTGAGCCACTGCTGCTGCTGCTGCGTCACTTTAGTCGTGTCCGATTCTGTGTGACCCCATAGACAGAAGCCCACCAGGGTCTCCCGTCCCTGGGATTCTGCAGGCAAGAACACTGGAGTGGGTTGCCATTTTAATTCTGAGGACAGCAAGCAGTTGGACGAAGCACGTGTTTTCTGATCATTTGGTGGGAGTCTAGCCAGGATACCGTGGACACTGACTTCATTTTAGGTGTTAACACCTTGTAGATTATCATGCAAAACCCACAAACAGGCCATTTTCCAAAATCAGTTGATTTCCTTACCTGTACCTCTGTCCCCTTTGAAGTTTCCTAATGTTAAGCCAGTGGTTTTCGAACTTGAACATGTCTCAGTCACCTGGATGGCTTGTTAAGCTACAGATTTCTATGTTCTAAATCCAGAAATCTGTAGTCAGTAGTCAGTAGGTCTCAGATGAAGTTGGAGAAGTTCTGCCAAGTTCCCAGGTGATGCCAATACTATTGAAGAATCACCCAGGGAACCATAAAGAACCATTCATAATTATATTGTTTGCAGTGAAGCCATTACTAGGGGTTTCTAGGTGTCTTATGGATTTTTATTGAAAAAAAATTACTCAAAATTCCTAAACAGAAGGAAATAAAGGAGGATGAACATCAGGTTTTTTGAAAATATTAATATTAGTGTCCTAATTTACATCGTGGAAATGTCAGACTCTGTTCTGATAGTCAGCCATTTTGTGTTAGTTTAAGACAATCTGAACTTCTAGACTATTGGAGTTTTTCTCATTTCTTTTATTCACTATCCATAGGGCTGTTGCCAGAGAATGTAAGTGTCAGCTCCAGTGGTCCATATTAGAGTGACTCACATTTAATTAATTTTATTTGGAAACT
The DNA here is from genome assembly GCF_049115385.1 of Moschus berezovskii. Classification (NCBI taxonomy): domain Eukaryota; kingdom Metazoa; phylum Chordata; class Mammalia; order Artiodactyla; family Moschidae; genus Moschus; species Moschus berezovskii. Next base: position 72,519,430 of record NC_142470.1, on the reverse strand, counting down.
AGTAGTTGCTTTTGAAACTTCAAGGAAAGGATAGCCAGGAAAATAAAGGACCTGCGTATCTTTTTTTTTTTTTTTTAACTAAATTGCTGTTCTAAATCGAGCCATTCTGTTTTTCCAAAGCCTGTAAATCGGACAATTTGAGGGAACTAAAAATCATTACAAGCTTATGTTTTGACAAGAATATTGAGAATTGTTCATTCATTTTTTCATGGATGAGCTTTCTTCAGAACCACGATGTCTGGTGTGAGGTTTCAAAGCCATATGGTCTCAGGGTCTGAAGAACAGCACAGTTTACTTTTCAGATGTCTGAGAGGAGAGCTCACGCTAGCTTCTCTTCTCTTTCAGCATGACAAGTGCACCGCCCATTTAGTAATCCCAGTCCTCCCCTGACAGCCCGCAGCTCCTTTCTATTCACAGAGTACTGCCGATGTCATTACTCTGAGTTTCTGTCTTCTGCGAATCCCGGGGATCCTCCGGAGACATGTCATCTCCATCACCACAAGTCGATATTCATTTGCTTTCTTCAAGGTCCATAGCCCCGGCCAATAATGCAGCATCAGAGACAGTCTAATTGTGAAAGTGGTTAAGTGGAAAGTATAATTCCTGGTCTAAGAATCATTTCACCTCCAGCCCCTGTGAGTCTACATCCTAAAGAAAATAAATAGAAATTTACCAAATGACTGTTTGCCACTTTAAGAAAAAATCAGCCATTGCCAATAAACCAATTCAAGACAAGCTAATATGATATCAGAGACTGCAAGTTAATGTTAAGAATGTGATTAGGATTCATTTGAATTTGTGAATGTTTTTGGTGACCTGACACATAATTATAAAGGCTTTGGCGGACAGAATAAATTATCCCTGGATTATAACTTTATGATGTTATGAATTTAAAAAATCTAATATGAAGTTTATTATTTTTTTCTGAATATTCTCATTCTTTAAAATTATTGCTATTAAATAAATGAAGAACCCATGGGTTTCAAATCATTTGCTGCCTAGATCTAAAATCCATTGCCTGCAACTGTTGAGATCAAATGTGTTGTGTTACTTTTAACAATTGTACATTTTTAAAGCAGTTGAAGGTTCATAAGAAAATTGAGAGGAAGGTACAGTGATTTCCCATAAACCCTCCTCTTCCCACACAGGCATTGCCTCCCCCATTATCAGTATCACTCCCAAATGTGTTCTAAAATTCAGAATTTTTCATATTTTGGAACACAATTAGGACATAAACTGCATATTATGTAACAACTCCGGTGGGGTCTGGGGCAGCATTCCGCAATCAAATATGAATATTTTTTACAGCTAAATAGATGGATAGTTACATGAAGTGGGATTTTTAAAGGGAGCTATAAATACTGGCCCAGATTAGCTTCTGCTGCCAAAAAAAGTTATAAAATTCTTGGCTTTCTAAACTTTTTTGGATTTTATAGCTGAGGTAAATAATTGTGAATCTGTACTACTGTTGGAAAATGTTGCCATCCGTTCACTAATGTTGAGCATGCTCTTTGTAGATATTCAGTAAATTGAGAGAATCACCATTCATTGGTGTCAAAGTGCAGATTTCTCTTAGAGCAGAAACACAGCTTTCTGTGTCACACCATTAGCCACCCCACTTAAGTGAATAGATCAATGTAGTTTCTGTTCATTTACTCTTGAAAAATTGTGCAGACAACAACAGGATATAGCAAGATGCCTTGCAGGCCAGAGAGGTTCAATAAATGGTCATTTCATTTCATTTTTGTTAGCAATTTTGCTGGTACTAAAACATACCAAATGTGGGAGGAGCTTGTCCATATATATGTGTGTAAACCTGATGCTCAAATACACAAGCACACTTAGCACTGTGCCTTAAAAATGGCTGTTGGGCAGCACATTTCCCATTTGTTTGTGCCACTTCTTGCACAGGGGAAGATATTTTGTTAAAAATCCAAAGGCTGTTTCAAGCCTTACCCTTTTATCATGTTTTTGTCTGCTGTATGTGAGGCTGTTTCTATACAGACATGGATAAATCTCCTTGAACCCACATATCTCTGTATGTGTATGGCTACATAGTCTGCCTATTACAAACCAGTTTTTAGAGTTCTGTGACACAAGTCCCATGATAATAAATTGATCATATTTTTGTGGGTTTTCCAGGGCAGAGTAATTCGGTTAGGTTTTTGAGGATTTTTGTTTGTTTGTTGACTGTAAGTAAATAGGTATCTTTCCAGAGAGCCTTCAATTGTGCAGAGTCCAATACTTAGGAATTTAGTAATGGGCAGCTGCCAGGGAACAGACACTAATCTCTCTCTTGGCTTAGCTGAAAAGAGATCTCACCTCCAATTTTATTTTCCCTCTCCATTTTAACCATTCCTTTGTCCTAAATAAGCAAAATCCTCTGCTTTATGGATCATAAGTATTCATAGCTCAAAGAGAATTACTTTGAGATTAATTCCAACAATTTCTTATCACAGCATAGGAAGTATTTATAAATGTATATGTTTATATGTGTGTGATTGTAAATTATTACCTAGATGCTTGTGTAATTGAGACCTCATTTTTACTTTCTTCCTCTGTCAACTTCTCTAACTTAATGATGTCTACAACCAGAGACTCCATAACATTTAACCTCCAAGTACAGTTCCTAGCATTAAGTCTCGTAAGATCTGCAGATGTTTTGTTATCCATTCAAACTACATCAATTGATCTGTATCATATTGCCAGACTAAAATTTCTTTGGATCTGGGAAAGGCACAGATGTTTCTTCAAGTATTCTCCCATGAAGAATGGTTTTCTTTGTTAGTGTGTACCATTTACTACCCAAGAACACCTGGGTAATTTTGGTTTATTTTCGAGTTCCTCATCCCTTGGTCTGCTTGTTTTTGTCCATTTCACTGTTATTGAGTCTCTGGTATAATAAGAAAGATGTTTTTTAAAGGCAATAGATAGAGAGGAATACAGAGACACTATTTTTTATTAAGTAAATTCCTTTGGAAACATACCAAATGCCTCCTCAAAGGGCGATTTTCTACAGGAAATAGTTATTCTTAATGAGTAAAGTGGTAATTTTATGAAAATTTGATTATGAAAAGGAATATTGCAGCTTCTCTCGTAACACCCCAGTAGCAGTAATTTTCAGCTGTTCCCCACAGCAAGTTATAAAATGTTGTGGGAAACTTCCCAGCACTCTATGCCATAGATCAGGTTTCATGGCCATAACTACACATCAGCCTTCCTTATCATAAATGAACCTGAGGTGTAAGTAATGAAGGTCATTTATGTTTAAAACAAAAGCCAAGAAAATAAGAACCAAAATCTTGGTTTATTGAGTGCAAGTCACTCTGAAGCCTGTGACACCAAAGATACAGCATTAATCCAACTGCGATTCATACCACATGAGTGTCAGTCCAGAGAGAAAACAGCAGAAGGCCAAAAACCAACATATCTTTTTCAAGTATAATTAAACCCTCCAAGTCCCTGACTTCCTATATTCTTGTGGCTATGAAACTCATTGCATAGAAGGAAGCCTAGGCAAGGCAAATCTAGGTTGTAGCATTCTACTCATATCTGGTCCTGCATCCACATTCAGCAACCAGGCTGGACCAGCAGATTCTAGCCTACAGATGCTAGAGTACTAACAAGTAACCAATAGGAAGATAAGTTCAGTTTCCACTCTTCTGTTAAATTACTGTGAGATTTAAAACAAAATTGCTTAGTCATCCTAGATCATAAGTTTCCTTATTTATAAAATAAGGAAATTAAATGTAACTTAACATCTCTTATAATCTCATAATGGTAATATTTTAAGGGTTGACCCTAGTGAATATGAAAATACATTTGGTTTTTTGTCCTTCATATTCATTTGTTTCATCTCTATTTTTTAGGCTTAAATTGATGGTTTTAAGAAATGTTCTTTGTGTTAATATTCAGATATGAATACCCACTATTTCCTTTAGAGAGGGTCTCATATATGACTATACAAAGGCACATCATAATCAAATTGCTTAGAAACAGTGAAAAGCAACTTGATACAAATGAATAATACACACATAAAACAAAGATGACTGACAGTCAACTTCTCAGAAGTAATGTAAGTCAGAAAAAACTGTGGCATGAAATCTCTAATGTGCTGAAAGAAAAAAATTATCAATCTAGAATTCTCTGCTCAACTAAATGTCTTTTAAAAAGAAAGGTGAAAAAGGCCTTTTTTTTAAAAAAAGGAATATTTAAATTTTAGTTGTATGTTTAAATAAATATTACAACTTTAAAGAATTTCTATTCTTTATATTCCTATATTTAATATAAAGAATTCCTATTCCAGTTCCCCTTATTATTAACATATTATTGTGATATACTTGTTAAAACTAATAACTTGATACAGATATATTATTATTAAAATTCATATTTTATCTATATTTCCTTAATTTTTACTTAATATCTCTTTTCTGTTCTGTATGTAACAATTTTTCATACCTTTCTTGTTTCATATGACACTGACAGTGTTGAGGAGTACTGGTTGGGTATTTTATAGAATGTCTCTCAAGTAAGATTTGTTTGATATTTTTTCATGATTAGGCTGAATACAATAGACTAAACAGTTGCCTCCCTCCTTCAGATTCATATGCTGAAATCTTATCAGTGTGATGGCTTTGGAGGTGGGACATTTGGGAGGTGTTTAGGTCACGAAGGTAAGTCTTCATGAATAGGATTAGTGTACCCCTATGAAGAGAGATCCCTCACACATTGTACCATGTGAGCTCACTGTGATGGGCATTTGTGAACCAGGAATTGGGCTCTCTTCAGACACTGAATTAGCCAGTGCTATGATCTTGGACTTCCAAGCCTGTAGAACTGTGAGAAATAAATATCTGTTGTTAATAAGCCACCCAGTCTACGGTATTTTTTTTAATAACAGCAGAAACAGACTGTAATACTGAGGTTCTATATTCTTGGGGGGAAGACCACAGAAAAAAGTGTTAGTCATCACAGCATATCCAGAGTAGATACTATTAACATAATTTATTACCTTTGACATTTACTTGGATCACCTGGCTGAGCTAATGTTTGTCTGTTTTTTCCATGGTATAGTTGCTCCCTTCCACTTTCCTTACTGTATTCTTTGAAAGGAATTCACAAAGTTCATCCCATACTTAAAAGTGGGGTGTAACATGTTACTTCTTGAGGGCAGAATATTTAACATAGATTATTTAGGATTTTTCTTCTGTATTTGAAAATTACCTGGATTTATTGTGTACTAATACAAGCTCATATATAAAGGAATATTTATGTAATCAATCATATATATCAACATGTGAGTGAAAGTCATTCAATCGTGTTTGACTCTGTGTGACCCCATGGATTGTAGCCCACCAGGCTCTCCTCTTCCATGGGATTCTCCAGGCAAGAATACTGGAGTGGGTTGCCATTATCAACATAGAATCATGAATATTAATTTTATACTGGGAATTAGAATTCAGTACTTTTTTTCCATATTAAACTGTTCCAGGTTTGGAACAATTGGGAACAGTGGGAGCCTCTTAAACTGACTGCAGTGTCACTTTGCCATAGCCTCATCATTACAGGATTTTGTTTTGTTTTTGAGTATTTCCTTACTTTCGAACATCACAAAGTACTCTAGGCTCATAGTCTATATTTCCTGCTCCAATCCTAGAAATACAAATTTAACCAAATGGTATTAGTAAGGATATTAGAAACCAAGATCTGAGCACTAGGTATGCCCATTGCTACAGGGATGTTGCTACAGATCGTCTCAGCTGACAGAGCAAGGAAATATCTATGTGTGTACTAAACTATGTATATGCACATCTCTATAAATATTTCTATATGTAATCAACTGTATCTATAATGAAAGTGAAAATGAAGTCGCTTAGTCGTGTCTGACTCTTTGTGACCCCATGGACAGTAGCCTGCACCAGACTCCTCCATCCATGGGATTTTCTAGGCAACAGTACTGCAGTGGGTTGCCATTTCCTTCTCCAGGGAATCTTCCCGACCCAGGGATCGAACCCAGGTCTCCCACATTGTAGACAGACCCTTTACCGTCTGAGCCACCAGGGAAGTTGTATCTATATTGAGGTAAACCTCAAACCAGACTGATATCTGGAACTCCAAGTTCCTACCATATAGATTATATAGCCTCATTCCCTTGCTTATTTTTAACCTCCCATTGTAATAGTAAGAAAACTGGATCCCACCATCAATCATCAATTTATTTAATTATTCAATTGCAGTATATGTATATCAGTTCAGTTCAGTTGCTCAGTCATGTCTGACTCTTTGAGACCCCATGGACCGGAGCACACCAGACTTCCCTGTCCATCACCAACTCCCGGAGCTTGCTCAAACTATGTCCATTGAGTTGGTGATGCCACCCAACCATCTCATCCTCTGTCGTCCCCTTTTCCTCCTGCCTTCAATCTTTCCCAGCATCAGGGTCTTTTCCAATGACTCAGCTCTTCGCATCAGGTGGCCAAAGTATTTGAGTTTTAGCTTCAGCATCAGTCCTTCCAATGAATATTCAGGATTGATTTCCTTTAAGTTGACTGGTTTGATCTCCTTGCAATCTAAGGGACTCTCAAAGAGTCTTCTCCAGCACTGCAGTTCAAAAGCATCAGTTCTTCGGTGCTCAGCCTTCTTTATGGTCCAACTTTCACATCCATACATGACTACTGGAAAAACCATAGCAGTCACTATATGGACCTTTCTTAGCAAAGTAATACGTCTGCTTTTTAAAATGCTGTCTAGCTTTGTCATAGTTTTTCTTCCAAGGAGCAAGCATCTTTTAATTTCATGGCTGCAGTCACCACCTGCAGTGATTTTGGAGCCCAAGAAAATAAAGTCTCTCAGTTTCCATTGTTTCCCCATCTATTTGCCATGAAGCTATGGGACCAGATGCCATGATCTTAGTTTTTTGAATGTTGAGTTTTAAGACAGATTTTACATTGTCCTCTTTCATTTTCATCAAGAAACTCTTTAGTTCCTTTTCACTTTCTGCCTTAAGGGTATATAGTGGTTCCATAATTGTTCATGCATATACACATGGGAGGCAACTCTACTGTAGTACAGTGCTTATTACAGTTCTTTTTGCTTTTAGTCTTCAGTTCAGTTCAGTCGCTCAGTCATGTCCGACTCTTTGCAACCCCAAGAATCACAGCACACCAGGCCACCCTGTCCATCACCAACTCCCGGAGTTCACTCAAACTCATGTCCATCGAGTCGGTGATGCCATCCAGCCACCTCATTCTCTGGCGTCCCCTTCTCCTCCTGCCCCCAATCCCTCCCAGCATCAGACTTTTTTCCAGTGAGTCATCTCTTTGCATGAGGTGGCCAAAGTATTGGAGTTTCAGCTTTAGCATCAGTCCTTCCAATGAACACCCAGGAGTGATCTCCTTTAGAATGGACTGGTTGGATCTCCTTGCAGTCCAAGGGACTCTCAAGAGTCTTCTCCAACACCACAGTTCAAAAGCATCCATTCTTCGGCAATCAGCTTTCTTCACAGTCCAACTCTCACATCCATACATGACCACGGGAAAAACCATAGCCTTGACTAGATGGAACTTTGTTGGCAAAGTAATGTCTCTGCTTTTTAATATGCTATCTAGGTTGGTCATAACTTTCCTTCCAAGGAGTAAGCGTCTTTTAATTTCATGGCTGCAATCAGCATCTGCAGTGATTTTGGAGCCCCCAAAAATAAAGTCTGACACTGTTTCCACTGTTTCTTCATCTATTTCCCATGAAGTGATGGGACCAGATGCCATGATCTTTGTTTTCTGAATGTTGAGCTTCAAGCCAACTTTTTCACTCTCCTCTTTCACTTTCATCAAGAGGCTTTTTAGTTTCTCTTCACTTTCTGCTTTTAGTCTTAGACACCATAATTTTTTAAATTTATTTTTAAACTGGAGCATAATTGCTTTAAAATGTGCTGATTTCTGTCATTCAACAATCAGAATAAGTCATAATTTTATATATATGTATATATACCCTCCCTCTTAAGCATCCCTCCCTCTTTCATCCCACTCCTCCAGGTCATCACAAAACACCAGGCTGGGCTCACTGTATTATATAGCAGCTTCCAGTGCATGCATGTGTACTCAGTTTCTTCAGTCATATCTGACTCTTTGCGACCCTATGGACCAAGAGGCTGCCAGCTCCTCTGTCCATAGGATTCTCCAGGCAGAATACAGGAGTTGGTTGCCATGTCCTCCTCCAGGGGATCTTCCCAACCCAGGTATCCAACCCCCATCACCTGTGGCTCCTGCCTTGCATGTAGATTCTTTACCACTGAGCCACTAGGGAAGCTCTAGCAGCTTCCCGCTAGTTATCTATTTTACACATGATACAGTATATGCCACTTTCTTAATTCCTACTACCCTCTCCAAAGTTACTTTTAACCTTTTCTTTCCACAGCTTCAGGGACATTGTTTTATACATTTGTAATACAATTAGACTCATTTGTCACCTTTTGCATTCCACTCTGGGATTCCCTGACTTCTTCATTATTTTTTTAATTGCATTTTACAAGCACCTTTGGTGCTATAAATTTCTATGGATTTCAACAGTTGTATAATGCTATGAATCCAACATTATAATATCATTAAAAACAGTTTTGCTGTCCTAAAAGAAATCCTCTGTGCTTCACCTTTTCAACCCTCCCTTATGAACTAATGACTTCTGATCTCTTTAGAGTCTGTGTGTGTATGTGTGTGTGTATGTGTGTGTGTGTGCGCGCGCGCGAGTTCTCGTTTCAGTCATGTCCGACTCTTTCAGGCTCCCTTGTTCACAGGATTCTCCAGGCAAGGATAGTGAAGTAGGTTGCCAGGCCCTCCTCCAGGGGATCTTCCCAACACAGGGATCAAACCTGTGTCTTTTATGTCTCCTGTATTAGCAGATGGGTTCTTTACCACTAGTGCCACCTGGGAAGGCTTTACAACCTCTATATTTTTGTTTTTTCCCAAATGTCATATAATCAATAACATACAATATGTAAATTTTTTAAAATTGTATACTTTCTACTAATAATATGCACTTAAGATTTTTGTGACCATTAGCTCATTAATCATTTTTATTACTGAATAGTATTCCACTTTATGGATTTATTACAGTTTATTTATCTGTTCACCTATTGCTGGACATCTTGGTTGTTTCCAGGTAATTATGATTGTAAATATTTTGTAACCATTCATCCACAGGCTCTTATATGGGCATAAATACTAATATCGGTTGAGTAAATATGTGGAGCATAATTCCTGAGTCATAAGAATGTTTTTAAATATACAACACTGTAAGAATGTATCACTAGCTGACCATAATCATAGATGTCATAAGAAGTGCATATTACATAGGGAAAGTTAAACCAGATGAAAATATGTATCTACAACACAAGGAAATAGAGTAACATAAATGATAACTATGTAGATAAATATACAAAAATTTTTCTTATTTTTAAAATCTCCTTATAAGACAATTGTTTAAAATAAGAAAACACTATAACGAACATTAACAATGGGGTTTATAATATATGTATAAGTTAAATTATGAGGACAGTGGCACAACGACTAGAATAGGAAAACTGAAAGTATACTCTTAGGCTTATGAAGGCATATAATACTACCTAAAATAGACGTAATTGAAGATGCATGCTATAAGCCAAAAAATAAAAAAGTTAACAAAAACATAATTAATAAGGCAGTAGAGGAGATATGTTAGAATCATAAAAGATATTCAATCCAAAGAAATTCCATAAAACAGGAAACATGGAACCAAATAAAATAATTGAAAAATAGAACATAAATATTAGATGGTAGATTGCAACCTATTCATATCAATAATCACCTTAAATGTAAATCATATAAACAGCTCAATAAAAGTAGAGATTTTAAAATTGGATTAAAAAGTAGGAACTAATTATGTGCTTTTAGCATGACATTTACATTAAATATATAGAAAACTATAGAGTAGAAAACTATTTACTATGCTAACCCTAATGGGAAGAAAATTGCAATAGGGTTGCAAAGAGTCAGACACAACTGAAGTGACTTCAGTTCAGTTCAGTTGCTCAGTTGTGTCCGACTTTTTGCGACCCCTTAGCACACACATACTAATATTAGAATATTAGTGTATACTAATTCATATTAGAGCAAGACATATTGCCAGAGATAATATCATTTTAATTAACAAGTCTAGTAATCAAATGTGCATAACAGCCTTCAATGTGTTTTACCCCAAAACAGAGCTTTTAATACATGAAACATACTTTTTGGTTTCCACTCCAACTTGTAAAATACTTGAAAGTTGTCACCCTGTCCCAACAACTGTAAAAGCTAAACGACCTGAAAAATCAACTATTCTTCTTAGATCCATTGGGGAAATAGGGTCATAGTACAAACTGCTACACCCAAAAGGGGAGACAGACAGATAAATAGAGAGAATCACAATTTGTCTGAGCAGAAACCTGTATGAGAACCAGTGCTGGGTTTCTTTATCCAGTATGTCATTTTCAGCTACCAAGAAAAAGATCACAAGGCATATAAAAAAATAAAACCACACTTTGAAGAGACAGAGCAAGTGTCAGAACCAAACTTATAAGGCAGGGCGGTTGGAGTTATCAGATTGAAAATTTAAAACAACTAATGTATTTTATTTTAACTAGAGTCCACATTTTATCAAATTTTTTTATTTTTTAATTAATTTTTTTTTCAGTTCATAATCCCATCCAAGATAGCACATTACATATAGTTGGCATGTCTCTTTGGGGATCACAGACATTCCTATTTTTTTAAATTTATTTTTTATTGAAGTAGAATTGATTTACAATGTTGTATTAGTTTCTAGTGTACAGCAAAGTGACTCAGTTATATATATATGTATATACACAAATACACACATTCTTTTTCATATATTTTCCATTAGGATTTTTACAAGATTTTTGAATACAGTTTACTGTACTACACAATAGGACCTGGTTGTTTATATCTTTTATGTATCAGTTCAGTTCAGTCACTCAGTCCTGTCTGACTCTTTGCGACCCTATGAATCACAGCACGCCAGGCCTCCCTGTCCATCACCAACTCCCAGAGTTCTCTCAAACTCATGTCCATCGACTTGGTGATGCCATCCAGCCATCTCATTCTCTGTCATCCCCTTCTCCTCCCACCCCCAATCCCTCCAAGCATCAGAGTCTTTTCCAGTGAGTCAATTTGTCGCATGAGGTGGCCAAAGTATTGCAGTTTCAGCTTTAGCATCAGTCCTTCCAATGAACACCAGGAGTGATCTCCTTTAGAATGGACTGGTTGGATCTCCCTGCAGTCCAAGGGACTCTCAAGAGTCTTCTCCAGCACCACAGTTCAAAAGCATCCATTCTTCGGCAATCAGCTTTCTTCACAGTCCAACTCTCACATCCATACATGACCACGGGAAAAACCATAGCCTTGACTAGACGGACCTTGGTTGGCAAAGTAATGTCTTTGCTTTTTAATATGCTATCTAGGTTGGTCATAACTTTCCTTCCAAGGAGTAAGTGTCTTTTAATTTCATGGCTGCAATCAGCATCTGCAGTGATTTTGGAGCCCAAAAAAATAAAGTCTGACACTGTTTCCACTGTTTCTCCATCTATTTCCCATGAAGTGATGGGACCAGATGCCATAATCTTTGTTTTCTGAATGTTGAGCTTCAAGTCAACCTTTTCACTCTCCTCTTTCACTTTCATCAAGAGGCTTTTTAGTTCCTCTTCACTTTCTGCCATAAGGGTGGTGTCATCTGCATATCTGAGATTATTGATATTTCTCCTGGCAATCTTGATTCCAGCTTGTGCTTCTTCCAGCCCAGCGTTCCTCATGATGTACTCTGCATATAAGTTAAATAAGCAGGGTGACAATATACAACCTTGATGTACACCTTTTCCTATTTGGAACCAGTCTGTTGTTCCATGTCCAGTTCTGACTGTTGCTTCCTGACCTGCATACAGGTTTCTCAAGAGGCAGGTCAGATGGTCTGGTATTCCCATCTCTTTGAGAATTTTCCACAGTTTATTGTGATCCACACAGTCAAAGGCTTTGGCATAGTCAATGAAGCAGAAATAGATGTTTTTCTGAAACTCCCTTGCTTTCTCCATGATCCAGCAGATATTAGCAATCTGACCTCTGGTTCCTCTGCCTTTTCTAAAACCTGCCTGATCATCTGGGAGTTCACGGTTCACATATTGCTGAAGCCTGGCTTGGAGAATTTTGAGCATGACTTTACTAGCGTGTGAGACGAGTGCAATTGTGTGGTAGTTTGAGCATTCTTTGGCATTACCTTTCTTTGGGATTGGAATGAAGACTGACCTTTTCTTGCCACCTCTTCTTGATATCTTCTGCTTCTGTTGGTCCATACCATTTTTGTCCTTTATCGAGCCCATTTTTGTATGAAATGTTCCCTTGGTATCTCTAATTTTTTTGAAGAGATCTCTTGTCATTCCTATTCTGTTGTTTTCCTCTATTTCTTTGCATTGATCGCTGAAGAAGGCTTTCTTCTCTCTCCTTGCTATTCTTTGGAACTCTGCATTCAGATGCTTATATCTTTGCTTTTCTCCTTTGCTTTTCACTACTCTTCTTTTCACAGCTATTTATAAGGCCTCCTCAGACAGCCATTTTGCTTTTTTGCATTTCTTTCCAGTGGGGATGGTCTTGGTCCCTGTCTCCTGTACAATGTCACGAACCTCTGTCCAGAGTTCATCAGGCACTTTATCTATCAGATCTAGTCCCTTAAATCTATTTCTCAATTCCACTGTATAATCATAAGGGATTTGATTTAGGTCATATCTGAATGGCCTAGTGGTTTTCCCTACTTTCTTCAATTTAAGTTTTAATTTGGCAATAAGTAGTTCATGATCTTAGCCACAGTCATCTCCTGGTCTTGTATTTGTTAACTGTATAGAGCTTCTCCATCTTTGGCTGCAAAGAATATAATCAATCTGATTTTGGTGTTGATCATCTGGTGATGTCCTTGTGTAGAGTCTTCTCTTGTATTGTTGGAAGAGGGTGTTTGCTATGACCAGTGCGTTCTCTTGGCAAAACTCTATTAGCCTTTGCCCTGCTTCATTCCGTGCTCCAAGGCCAAATTTGCCTGTTACTCCAGGTGTTTCTTGACTTCCTACTTTTGCATTCCAGTCCCCTATGATGAAAAGGACATCTTTTGGGGTTATTAGTTCTAAAAGGTCTTGTAAGTCTTCATAGAACCATTCAACTTCGACTTCTTCAGCATTACTGGTGGGGCATAGGCTTGGATTACTGTAATATTGAATGGTTTGCCTTGGAAATGAACAGAAATCATTCTGTTGTTTTTGAGATTGCATCCAAGTACTGCATTTCTTTTGTTTACTGGACTCTTTTGTTTACCATTATGGTTACTCCATTTCTTCTAAGGGATTCCTTCCCACAGTAGCAGATATAATGGTCATCTGATTTAAATTCACCCATTCCAGTCCATTGTAGTTCACTGTTCCTAGACTGTCTATGTTCACTCTTGCCATCTCCTGTTTGACCACTTCCAATTTGCCTTGATTCATGGACCTAACATTCCAGGTTCCTATGCAATATTGCTGTTTATAGCATTGGACCTTGCTTCTATCAGCAGTCACAGCCACAAGTGGGTATTGTTTTTGCTTTGGCTCCATCCCTTCATTCTTTCTGGAGTTATTTCTCCACTGATCTCCAGTAGCATAATGGGCACCTACCGACCTGGGGAATTCCTCATTCAGTATCCTATCATTTTGCCTTTTGATACTGTTCATGGGGTTCTCAAGGCAAGTATACTGAAGTGGTTTGCCATTCCCCTCTCTAGTGGACCACATTGTATAGTAGTTTGTTTATTCTAATATCCTAATTTATGTCTCCCCCACCTGCTTTCTACATTGGGAAACATAAATTTGTTTTCTATGTCTGTGAATCTGCTTCTGTTTCATAAATTAGGCCATTTGTGTCATATTTTAGATTCACGTATACGTATGTTATTTGTCTGTCTCTTTCTGACTTACTTCACTTAGTATGGTAATCTCTTGGTCCATCTACATTGCTTTAAATGGCATTATTTCATTTTTTTTGTATGGCTGACTAGTATTCCATTGTGTACAGATACCACATCTTTTTTTTAATCCATTCATATATCAATGGATATTCAGGTTGTCTCCATTTCTTCTCTATTGTAAACAGTGCTGCTATGAACACTGGGTGTATGTATCTTTTTGAATTATGATATATGCCCAGGAGTAGAACTTGCTGGATTATATAGCAACTCTATTTTTAGTTTTTTGAGGAAACTCATACTGCTTTCCATAGTGGTTGTACCAATTTACATTCCCACTAACGGTGTAGAAGGGTTCCCTATTCTCTACCCCCTCTCCAGGGTTTGTTATTTGTAGATTTTTAATGATGGCCATTCTGATGGGTATGAAGTGGTACCTCATTGTCATTCTAATTTGTATTTCTCTAATAATTAGTGACGTTGAGTATATTTCATGTGCCTGTTGGTAATCTGTTTGTCTTCTTTGGAGAAATGTCTATTTAGGTCTTCGGCCCTTTTTTTTTTTTTGACTGGGCTGTTTGGTTGGTTTTTTGTTATTGAGTTGTATGAAAATTTTGTATATTTTGGAAATTAAGCCCTCACCCATCACATCATTTGCAAACATTTTCTCCCAGTCTGTAGTTGTCTTTTTGTTGTGTTTATGGTTTCCTTTGCTGTGCTAAAACACCTACCATTAATATGGTAAGGGCTCTAATAGATAAAGTAGATGGAAGAATAGATGTACCATGTAAGCAGTGAGATGGAAGTACTAAGAATAAAAAGGAGAAAGAAATGTTAGAGATCAAAGATCTTGTTTAACAGAAATGAAAATTTCTTTTGACAGGCTCTTTAGTAGACTGACATAGCTGAGAAAGTACCTGAACTTGATGACATCTCAATAGAAACTTCCAAAACTAAAAGGCAGAAATAAAAAAAAAAGACTGAAAAAAAAAAAAAGAATAAATAAAGTATATGAAGCAGAATACAAATTTCAAGTGTATACTGAACTTTAAGACCATATTCTAAAATAAAACAGTATTAATAAGTGTTAGTCATTCAGTCATGTGTGACTCTTGCAACACCATGGACTGTAGCTCACCAGGCATCTCTGTCCATGGAATTCTCTAGGCAAGAAGACTGGAGTGGGTTGCCATTCCCTTCTCCAGGGAATCTTCAAATCATGCTAAGTATAACCTCTGATTAGGGCAAAATTAAATTATAATCAGCCTCATATAAAAGAATAAAACTGGATCATAACTGTATACTATATACAAAAATTAAGTCAAAATGAATCAAAAACCTAAGTAAAAGAGGAAAAGTATAAAACTCTTAGAAGAAAATATAAGGGTAAATATTAGTGACCAGGAATTTGCCAAAAGATTCCTAGATAAGACTCCCAAAGCATAACAAAAGAAAAAAAAATAGATAAATTAGATTTTATTAAGTTAAAATCTTTTGTGATTCAAAATTTACCATCAAGAAAGTCAAAAGACAATCCATAAAAAGGGAATATATTTGGAACCAGGTATTTTATAAGAGATTTGTATTTAGAATGTATGAAGAGCACTTATAATGCAACAATTAAAAATCAAATTTAACAATGGCAAAGAATGTGAATAAATTTTTTCCCAGACAAGATACACAAATGGCCAACAAGCATGTGAAAATCCACTTGGCATTGTTAGTCATCAAGGAAATGCAAACTGAAACTTCAATAAGATACCACTTTATATCCATTAAGTTGACTAGAACTAAAAAGTCAGATAATAAGTTTAACAGAGGGTATGGAGAAATCAAAATCCTTATATACTGTTGATAGAAAAGAAAAACTGTCTATATTTGTAAATAACATAATCACATAGGCAAAAAAATCGTAAGAAATCTACAAAATAACTAAAACTAATAAATGAGCTTAGCAATGTTTAGGTTAAAAGACTAATAATGTACAAACATCTTACTACTTACCTGTTTCTGTACAAACAAATTATTTCAAAATTTAATTACGTCAGCAATAAACATTTATTACCCAGCCATTCAGTGGGTCAGGAATCTGGGTAGACTTTAGCTGGATGCCTTTTCCTCAAGATCTCTCACAAGAAGGCAATCGAGTTGTTGGCCTAAATTGTGACCTCTTCTGAAAGTTTTACTAGAAGAGTATCTGCTTTCAAACTTTTTCAAATGGTTGTTGGCTTGATTCAGATACTTTTGTGCTGTATTCTGAGGGCCCTAGTTCCTTGCTGAATGTTGTCTTAAACTGGAGGTCACTTTTTTTTTTTTTGGCTATTTTTCCCCAGTGTAGTTAATAACATGGCAACTGTTTCCCTCAGAGCGAGAACTTCAAGAAACAATGAGTAAGAGGAAAGGCACAGTATTTTTGAAATATAATCTTAGAAGCAATATCTCATTTATCTTTTCACCCTCTTTATTGGAAGTGAATTATATACCATCTAATACAAAAAACCATGCTTGGAAGTGGGCATCATTTGCATCCATTTTAGAGGCTGCCAACCACAAACATCTACTTCACTTCTTTACTTGAACAATTGAAAATGGAAATTATAGTAAAGATATCATTAACAATAGCATTGCACTTATTGAATATATAGGAATAAATCTGAAAAATGTTTGAGACTAATACACTGAAAACTACTAAATATTGCTGAGAGAAATTAACAAAGACCTAAAATAAATATGCTCATGGATTGGGAGACTCAATGCTGTTAAAATGTGAATTCTTTACAAAGTGATCTATAGACTCAAGACAATCCCATGGAGAATCCTAACAGATTTTGTAGTGACTGACAAGTTGACCCTAAAAGTTATTTGGAAATATATAGGATTTAGAATAACCAAAACAGTTTTAAATAGTCACTGAACTTACCTGATTTCAAAACTTTATATATAGTCACGAAGATAGTGACAGCATGGTATTGCTTTGAAGATAAAGTATCGATCAATAGTTTAGGAAAAAGGGTACAGTAAAAGACCTTCAAGTGTATGGTCCATTTATTTTCAGTAACACTGCCAAGACAAGTCAATGAGGAAGGTACAGTCCAACAAGAGTTGCTAAAACTGTTACATAGCCAGAATAAAAAAAATTAATAATAATCCTAACTTTTACTTCATTCCATAAACAATTTTAAATGGCACATAGAACAAAATGTTAGAGGGTTGACCATAAGACACATAGAAGAAAATACAGGTGAAAATATTGGTGATACTATATTGGGCAAAGATTTCTTGAAACATAAATTATAAAGAAAAAGTGATAAATTGGACTTTATCAAAATTAAAATTTTTTGTTCTTCAAGAAATTCTTGGTAATAAAATGAAAATCATATTGTAGGAGAAAATATTTGCAAAACATGTTAGTAAAAGGATTTGTGCCTAGAATATAGAAAACACCCTTAAAACTCAGTGATAAGAAGAAAATAAGCTGGTTGAAACACAACAGATTTTAACGAACACTTCACCAAAGAAGATGTATGAAAAACAAAGAGGCACATGAAAAAATGCTCAATATTTTCAGCCACTAGGGAAATGGAAATTTAGAATAACAACAAGGTACAATTATAAACTCACTAGAAAGGCTAAAGAGACTTGAAGAAGGAAATTCTGTTATTTGTTGGCAATATGGATGAACCTTCAGGGGATTGTGCTGAGTGAAATAAATCAGACAAAGAAAGAGCGATACTGTGTGATCCCACTTATGTGTGGAATCTAAAAGAGCTAAACTTACAAAAACAGTAGAATGATGGTTGCTAGGGACTGGGAAGGTGGAGAACATGGACAGTAGTTGGCTAAAGGGTATGAACTTCTAGTTATAAGATAAATAAATTCTGAGGATCTAATTTACAGCATGGTGGTTATAGTTAATTATACTCTATTATATACTGGAAAGTTACTGAGAAATATCTTAAATGTTTTCACCTCAGGGAAAAAATAAATGGTAATTACATGACAAAATAAGGGCGTTAGCTAATGCTATGATAGTAATCATTTTGAAATATGTAGGTGCATCAAATCACCAAGCTATATATCTTAAATTTATACAGCGTTGTTATACACAGTAAACCTGGGAAAAAATTAATTAGAATGAACGTACCAAGTGCTGGCAAAAATATGGAGGAACTGGATCTCTTATACACTGCTGATGGGAAAGTAGACTAATGCAACTACTTGTTGCAATTTCTTCAAAAGTCAATAGTACACTGAAATATAACACTGCTAATGCAATGGCAAGCCACTCCAGTACTCTTGCCTAGAAAATCCCATGGATGGAGGAGCCTGGTAGCCTGCAGTCCGTGGGGTCGCTAAGGGTCGGACACGACTGAGCGACTTCACTTTCAATTTTCACTTTCACACGTTGGAGAAGGAAATGGCAACCCACTCCAGTGTTCTTGCCTGGAGAATCCCAGGGACGGGGGAGCCTGGTGGGCTTCCGTCTATGGGGTCACACAGAGTCGGACACGACTGAAGTGACTTAGCAGCAGCAGTAGCAGTAGCAGCAATACACCTGTTGGTATCTATGAAAGTATCTATCCATACAAATACTTGTATACAAATATTGATAGTATCTCAATAACCACAAACTGGAAACAACTGAAATGTCAATAAATAAGAGAAAGTGTAAACAAAATTTTGTATATCCATATAATGAAATAATTTGTAAGGCCTCCTCAGACAGCCATTTCACTCTTTTGCATTTCTTTTCCATGGGGATGGTCTTGGTCCCTGTCTCCTGTACAATGTCACGAACCTCCGTCCAGAGTTCATCAGGCACTCTATCAATCAGATCTAGTCCCTTAAATCTATTTCTCACTTCCACTGCATAATCATAAGGGATTTGATTGAGGTCATATCTGAATGGTCTAGTGGTTTTCCCTACTTTCTTCAATTTAAGTCTGAACTTCGCAATAAGGAGTTCATGATCTGAGCCACAGTCAGCTCCTGGTCTTGTTTTCGCTAACTGTATACAGCTTCTCCATCTTTGGTTGCAAAGAATATAATCAATCTGATTTCGGTGTTGACCATCTGGTGATGTCCATGTGTAGAGTCTTCTCTTGTGTTGTTGGAAGAGGGTGTTTGCTATGACCAGTGCGTTCTCTTGACAAAACTCTATTAGCCTTTGCCCTGCTTCATTCCGTGCTCCAAGGCCAAATTTGCCAGTTACTCCAGGTGTTTCTTGACTTCCTACTTTTGCATTCCAGTCCCCTATAATGAAAAGGACATCTTTTTTGGGTGTTAGTTCTAAAAGGTCTTGTAGGTCTTCATAGAACCGATTAACTTCGGCTTCTTCAGCAGTACTGGTTGGGGCATAGGCCTGGATTACTGTAATATTGAATGGTTTGCCTTGGAAACGAACAGAAATCATCCTGTCATTTTTAAGATTGCATCCAAGTACTGCATTTCAGACTCTTTTGTTGACCATGATGGCTACTCCATTTCTTCTAAGGGATTCCTGCCCACAGTAGTAGATATAATGGTCATCCGAGTTAAATTCACCTATTCCAGTCCATTTTAATTCACTGATTCCTAGAATGTCGACGTTCACTCTTGCCATCTCCTGTTTGACCACTTCCAATTTGCCTTGATTCATGGACCTAACATTCCAGGTTCCTATGCAGCCATGAAATTAAAAGACGTTTGCTCCTTGGAAGGAAAGTTATGACCAACCTTGATAGTATAGTAAAAAGCAGAGACATTACTTTGCCGACCAAGGTCCGTCTAGTCAAGGCTATGGTTTTTCCCGTGGTCATGTATGGATGTGAGAGTTGGACTGTGAAGAAAGCTGATCGCTGAAGAATCGATGCTTTTGAACTGTGGTGTTGGAGAAGACTCTTGAGAGTCCCTTATACTGCAAGGAGATCCAACCAGTCCATTCTAAAGGAGATCAATCCTGGATGTTCATTGGAGGGACTGATGCTAAAGCTGAAACTCCAATACTTTGGCCACCTCATGAGACGAGTTGACTCACTGGAAAAGACTCTGATGCTGGGAAAGGTTGGGGGCGGGAGGAGAAGGGGACAACGGAGAATGAGATGGCTGGATGGCATCACCGACTCTGTGGACATGAGTTTGAGTGAACTCCGGGAGTTGGTGATGGACAGGGAGGCCTGGCGTGCTGTGATTCATGGGTCGCGGAGAGTCGGACACGACTGAGCGACTGAACTGAACTGAACTGAACTGAATAATGAAATAATAATCAACAATAAATCAGAACAAGTTATAGATTCATGCATCAATATGGGTGGCTCTCAAAATAATCATACTGAGTGAAAGAAACTGGGAAAATAGTATAGATAGCACTTTAGATGTGATTGGTTTACTGTTTGTCCATTTTATTTAAAGAAGGCTTTTCTAAATATGAGAGTACATACTGCATAATTTCACTTAAACAAGAGTATAGAAAATGCAAACTACAGAGACAGAAGATCAGTGATTTCCTAGGGATAGGAGAAAGTGGAATGGAGGGAAGACAGATGACAAAGGAATACTTGGAAACTTTGGGGAATTATAGGTAAGTTAATTATCTTGATTTTGCTAATAGTAGCACACTTATATACACATGTCAATAACTTAAACAACTGTGCATCTTAAATATGCCTAGATTATTATATAGCAATTATAATTCCATAAATCTATAAAAATAAACTATTCTAACTGTTAAATTCAAAATGGAAGCAATTTTCTTCCAAGAGGTTCCCCTACATAACTTTTGTTCGTTATCCCCTGCCCATGAATCTTTATCAATATATAATTGAGATAAGTGATATGTAATGGAGAATGAAAACATGAGGTGTATTATTGTAATTAACTTCAGTTCAGTTCATTTCAATTGCTTAGTTGTGTCTGACTCTTTGTGACCCCATGAATCATAGCACGCCAGGCCTCCCTGTCCATCACCAACTCCCAGAGTTCACTCAAACTCATGTCCATTGAGTTGGTGATGCCATCCAGCCATCTCATTCTCTGTCGTCCCCTTCTCCTCCCACCCCCAATCCTTCCAGGCATCAGTCTTTTCCAGTGAGTCAACTCGTCGCATGAGGTGGCCAAAGTATTGCAGTTTCAGCTTTAGCATCAGTCCTTCCAATGAACACCCAGGATTGATCTCCTTTAGAATGGACTGGTTGGATCTCCTTGTAGTCCAAGGGACTCTCAAGAGTCTTCTCCAGCACCACAGTTCAAAAGCATCCATTCTTCAGCGATCAGGTTTCTTCACAGTCCAAATCTCACATCCATACATGACCACTGGAAAAACCATAGCCTTGACTAGATGGACCTTTGTTGGCAAAGTAATGTCTCTGCCTTTTAATGTACTATCTATGTTGGTCATAACTTTCCTTCCAATGAGTAAGCATCTTTTAATTTCATTGCTGCAATCAGCAACTGCAGTTAGGCTGATGTGATAAAATCCCATGGACTTGGTGACTTGCAAATGATAGACACTTTTTTCTCATAGTTCTGGAGTCTGAAAGTCCAAGGTAAAGGTGCTAGTACAGTGAAATTCTAGTGAAAGCTCTCGTGTGGGGTGCAAATGGCCATTTCTCAGTTGTATTCTTACTTGTTGGAGAGAGGGTTAGAGAGCTGTCCACAGTCCTTTTCATAAGGTCATAATATTATCCATGAGGTTTTTATCCTCATGGCATAATTAACTTCCAAAGGTCCCATCTCCTAATACTATCACACTGAAGGTTTAGAATTGCAATATGTGAATGTGGGTGGGGAGGGACATTCACTTCATGACAGGTATATCCTGCCTTCATAAATATTAATGTATTGATTAAATCCATAAGATAGCTGATCTTAAGAGCCTTAAAATATTTTTAAATAGGCATAAATTAATGGTGCTACTGTAAACATTTCTCAGTCTGATGTATATATGATGGTATTTCAACCATTATTTAGATTTCATTACTTTGAGGGAACTGCCATGTCACCTTCATACTTACAGATGCAATAATGACCCAAGGCAACCAGGCAAACCACCCAAGCATAATTTTTCCTACCCCCATTCTACCTTTCAATCTTGCTTTTTTTCTTTTTCTCCTTCCCTCTCTTCTTCCTTTCTTCCTTCCTTTCAGAGCTTTTTTCTCCCATAATATAATATAAAAATTCCCTATTATGTTTGTTCTTAGCTGTTGCCCTCTAATTAAATGTCAGTGCTATGAGAATAGAACACCGTATATATTCTCTGCTTGCTTGGCTACCAGTTTTTAGTCTACTTCTTTCTTGGCTTCCTCTAGCAGACTGCAACTATAGATTCTATTCTGTAAGCAACAGTAATCATTTTAAGTTTTAAGACAAATAAGCAGAGGGATATTTGAAAATAACTCAGAGTCTCCCCATAAGGATAACTGAATGACCAGATGTGAACAGCAGGGCAGTAGCACAGTGAACTCAAAAGGCAGGCTGCCAAAATTACTGTCAAGGCCATAACTCAGTGCCAATATGACCTTATGCCCCTCCACACTGATGAATCTGATCAATTATACCATCTGATCAATTTGTGTCACTCACTCAAGGTTCAAAGTTCTTGGAGTATCTTTGTATTTCTTGTCTACCTCTGTTTTAGACTTAGAAGTAGGCCTCAAGAGGGCACTGGGACTAGAAGTTTCCCTTTCATCAAGACTATAACAGCAATGGCTCCTAAAAGTAGCATCATCCTGTAGTTTATTATTCAAATAAGTAAACATCTGAGAGTAAAAAGGGCACTGTTAATATTTACTCCAGAACAACTGGTGTAAACAAGGAAGATCTCTAGATTACAGGGAAGTATGGTCAACTAACCAAAGAGGATATGAGGACAGAAAATGTAAAAAGATGTGGTTGGATGTTGGTGGAGCCAAGAAAGATCATAGACTTGTTTTTTTGTTTGTGTGTTTTTAGTAATTCTTTATCTGAATCAGTAAAAGCATCTCAGTGGTTTACCTTCAAGATGTTTCCCATAGGAGAGTATGAGAGCCCTTCATTCTTCATTCTATTTCTAGTTCTTACCTTTCCATTTTGGTTCTGACTCTTGAAGATATCTGTCTCCATAATCGATCAGTTTATTCATCTAGAGCAGACAGAATGAGAAGCCCTATAAAACCATGCTAGAGTTTTTCCCAAATTGGACAAGTCTTTGATAGTTTCCTACTTGAAGGCAGGGAACTGGATTGTATAATTCTTTGGATTTGTCACTGGACTCGTGGATCTCTTTATATCATGGATTTGGGGTCTTTGAAACAAAAGTGTTTCTTTACTTGACCAAAGATAAAGGACCTTGGCCTCATTTAAAATAACTCATTGATCGTGTTGTTGTTGTTGATCAGTTGCTAAGTCATGTCCGATTCTTTGCAAGCCCATGGACTGCAGCAGGCTAGGCCTCCCTGTCCCTCACTATCTCCCAGAGATATATATTGATCATAAAGTACCTGTTTTTCTAAAGATTCTGTGAAAGTGATTTATTGTGATGCGATTATGTGGTTCCCAACACTGAGAGGATATCGAATCGATCATAAGAACAAAATTCTCACTCTCCTCTTCTTGACCACTGGCAAATTTTCTAACATAGAAGTGTCATATGGATAACGTCCTCAGCTGGTAATTAGTCACTTCACTGTAACTTAAAAAAAAACCTGGTAGAATTTCTCAACTCTAATAAATCAAGAATTCGTATGATCACTATTTAAACTAATGGGGAGCTTGGCTTTTAATGACGCTTTATAATTAATTAATCTACTCATTGAAGGTATGTGAACTCCTGGTTTATAATTATAGCCTCCAGTTTTCAAAGGTAAAACCAATATTTACCCCTGTATGGTCCCTGCCAAAGGGCTGCAACAGACATCAGCTGGTAAATATTCATTTATATTGACAGCAAAAGTATTTTTCATGGAACTCTGAATCTGCAGTCTCCCAGCTGTCAGTTTGGTGGTGAACTGTTAGACTGCTGAGAGCTGCTGGCTGGGAATGGTGGATTTGAGTTGAATAAAATAATACATAAATATGAAAATAGAAATGACTTTGTTCCTATTTTTTATTTCTCTCTCTTTATTGAGGGGGATGGTGTTACATTTTTTGGAAAGCTTTGTCTTAAGTTTTTATGTCATAATTTTTACTGTTTGTTGAGTACTATGTTTCAAGCCTCTACTCAGTGCTTTTACATGGGTTACCTCTTTAAATTCTCACAAAATGCCCATGAGGAACATATTCTTATTTTATTCACTATGAAAATAAGGACATTGATGATTAGAGAAGTTTAATAATTTTCCCAAGTTTATGCTTCTAATGGATAAACTGATATCTGAAGCAGAAATATATGACCCTAGAGTCATTATTTTAAAATATGAAAGAAACTCAACTTACTTTGAGTGGTTAAGACTTGGCTGGTACTTTCAAAAGATCATAGGTACCATGATCTAAAGACACAATTCAAACTATTGTTGCCATTTATTGTTTACTTATTTGTATATGTATATAAATATTTATTTTTCTCATAACATTAATTTAAGAACAGAAATGACTTCACATTGAAAGTAGTAGCTCAAATTCCTCTGGCTTATGGTTTCTACCTGTATAAGTGGATTTTAGTTCCGTTCAAATTCCTGCTCAACTATTTGCAAAGTCTGGGTGATTTAGTGACTTCATTTTCACTATTTTAGGTATTCCACTCCCTCCTTCAGGAGGAAAGACATCTCAGTTCCTTTTTGGTCCTTCCTACAGTGAGAGTTGGACTGTGAAGAAAGCTGATCGCCGAAGAATTGATGATTTTGAACTGTGGTGTTGGAGAAGACTCTTGAGAGTCCCTTATACTGCAAGGAGATCCAACCAGTCCATTCTAAAGGAGATCAATCCTGGGTGCTCATTGGAAAGACTGATGGTAAAACTGAAACTGCAATACTTTGGCCACCTCATGCGGTGAGTTGACTCACTGGAAAAGACTCTGATGCTAGGAAAGGTTGGGGGTGGGAGGAGAAGGGGACGACAGAGAATGAGATGGCTGGATGGCATCACTGACTCGATGGACATGAGTTTGAGTGAACTCCGGGAGTTGGTGATGGACAGGGAGGCCTGGCATGCTGTGATTCATGGGGTCGCAAAGAGTCGGACACGACTGAGTGACTGAACTGAACTGAGCAGTTTCCTTCCACAGTTCCTTAAATGTTTCTATTGTTTCTGGAACCTATATGGACTTTAAAAGTCTGACAGGTCCCAGCAGAGTGTGTTTTAAAGATGATCCTGAAAATACTAACTTGAAATGATTGAATATTTGATTATACCAGCATTCTTCCTGAAAGCATAACAGATAATTTATAGATTTTACAAAGTGCAGTTTAATATACATAATTTTTCTCAAAGGTTTATCAAATAAAAAATGTGTGCTTTGTCCTTACATGAATGCTCCTTGAAGCATTTCATTTTTAAGAACATACTATAGCCAATAAGATAAATTATTTTAACAATGGTGGCTTAGTCACTTGAGTTATTTCACTCAAGTATTGTTTTATCTTATGGGCCAGATTTGGCATGATTTCTTGCTTTACTTGGATCTTTTCCATGTGACCTAATGAGGGTTTCAGCATGTTCATGGGCTAGGTCTGCTGACAGAGCTTTGATACATATATTTTTTGTCAGTGGGAATGCTCACCTTTAGGATAAAATGGAGTTGAGCCCAGTATATGAGCCAACTAAGCCTAACTAATTCACCAAAAATGCAAGATATTTTAACTATTAGCCATTGTTGTTGCTCAGTCACTAAGTCCTGTCTGACTCTCTGCAAACCCATGGACTGCCGCACACCAGGCCTCTCTGTCATCCACTATCTCTCGGAGTTTGCTTAAATTTGCTTCCATTGAATCAGTGATGCTTTCTAACCATTACATCCTTTGCTGACCTTTTTCCTTTTGCCTTCAATCTTTTCCAGCATCAGGGTCTTTTCCAATGAGTCAGCTCTTTGCATCAGGTAGCCAAAGTACTGGATTTAGATGCAAAAAAAAAAAAAAAAAAAAAAGGACTTAAAAAAAAATATGTAAGTATATCAGAAAACTTAGTAGATGAGGATTAATTTTAAAGAAAATATTTACTTTATATATTATGTTGCTTTCTCTACCTTGTGAACTCTTTGTCATTCTCCCGTGTCACTCATTCACATTAAAAACTTCAATTTTTACTTGCATTCACTTTTATTTTAACTCATTATGTCTTTCAAAATTCCCCCCTTTTTCCTCCATCTCTAGCCTAATTAAAAAACTCTCATCTAAACATGAATTTGTGTGCTGCTGCTGCTAAGTCGCTTCAGTCGTGTCCGACTCTGCACGACCCCATAGACGGCAGCCCACCAGGCTTCCCCATCCCTGGGATTCTCCAGGCAAGAACACTGGAGTGGGTTGCCATTTCCTTCTCCAATGCAAGAAAGTGAAAAGTGAAAGTGAAGCCGTTCAGTCGTGTCCGACTCTAAGTGACCCCATGGACTGCAGCCTACCAGGCTCCTCCCATGGGATTCTCCAGGCAAGAGTACTGCAGTGGGCCGCCATTGCCTTCTCCAAAGAGATCTCTAGTCTTTCCATTCTATTGCTTTCCTCTATTTCTTTGCACTGATCGCTGAGGAAGGCTTTCTTATCTCTCCTTGCTATTGTTTGGAACTCTTCATTCAAATGGGTATATCTTTCTTTTTCTCCTTTGCTTTTCACTTCCCTTCTTTTCACAGCTATTTGTAAGGCCTCCTCAGACAGCCATCTTGTGTTTTTGCATTTCTTTTCTTGGGGATAGTCTTGATTCCTGTCTCTTGTACAATGTCAGTTGTACATTGGAGACTATTATACTGCATCCTGTACTTGGCAATTTAGACAGTTCAAAATGGTGTGGGAAACTCAGGAATGAGCAATCTTGTTTCTATCAAAAGCCACAATACTCCACTACTAAAGCTGCCATCTGTTGGTCATAATGATTCAGAAGATTGGGCATGAAGGCAGTGTTATAAGGCAAATCTTGGCACATCCTCAAGATAATAGGTTCAAAGAAAACAAACTGTGCCCACCTATATGGCCCACAAACATAGTCAAGGGCCACAGATAGAAGACGATCCAACTCATAGCCATAATTTCTCAATTGAATGAGATTCAGATGATCAGGCAGTCTCTTCTTAGCCAAGGACCCCGACCAGTTTTTGTGAAAACCTTATATACCCTAAGTGTACATGCCCAAACCCACCTCCCCAAATTCCCTGAAACTAGTCTGAACAAAGGAAAAGAAAGATACAAAGTTAACCCATGATTCATATGCCTTAGGCCTAGGTAGTTAACAGTGGACAATTATCAATAGGCCTGTGGTCATACCCCAAAAAGCATAGTACAATGTATGATTCTATTCAGTTACATAGATAATTAGGGTATTCTTTTAGGCAATGGAGAGTCTACGTTCGAGCCCTTGGGGCTCTTCATTCTGGGGGCCTGGTTTTCCAGTTGGTATATCATTTCCATAGATACTGGGCATATAGCTCAAAGTCCACAGTCCAGCCCAAGATGGAGTCCTGCTTTCAAGATGGAGCCTTTTCTGTCTGTCTTCTCCTTCAAGATGGTTGTGAAGATCAGTCAGTCATCCTGGACTGTAAGGTGACTTAGAATATGAAATGTAGAAGTCAGCTTCGAGGATGATAGTCCCAATATATAGGTGTGTGGGTCTCTGATGGAGCTGTGGTGCCACAAAAACTCTCCTGAACAGCTGATCCTTGGACCTTACTTATTTAGAAGAGAAAAAAAAAATTCAATCTTATTTAACTTCTGTAGATGTGCCCTTTTTCATTTCTTTGAAGCCAAGTCTAATAAACACTAATACAAACTGGGTGTTGAATCTCCATGGGCTCCTGGCACAGAGTATTTGCACAATAAGTCCTTGATGAATGGATGTCCTAACTCTTTTCTGCCTAAAGCCACTTATCTTCCAGGGCCCACATCTCTATGAAATATCTTTATGATTTTTGTCCCAGTTAGACTCAGTGTAACCCTCTGTAGTGGGCTGAGTATTATCCCTGTGAAATTCATGTCTACCTGGAACCTTAGAATATGACCCTATTTGCCAATAAGATCTTCACAGGTGTAATTAGTTAAGATGAAGTCATACTGGATTAGGGTGGGCCTTCAATACAAGAACAGTGACTGGTATCCTAATAAGAAGAGGAGAGGACACAAATAGAGGGAAGGCCACATAATTGCAAAGGTAGAGTTTGCAATGATGCAGTTTTGCCTCAAGAAATTCCAAGAAATGTGGGAGCCATCAGAAGCTGGGAAGAGACAAGGTATGACTCTCCCCTTAGGCCTTTAGAAATGTCGGGACCCTGTTGGTCACTCAGTCGTGTCTAACTATTTGCGACCCCATGGACTGTAGCCCGCCCAGCTCCTCTGTCATGGGACTCTCCAGGCAAGAATACTGAAGTAGGTTGCCATTTTCTCCTCCAGGGGCTCTTCCTGAACCAGGAATCAAACCCAACTCTCCTGCATTGCAGCAGATTCTTTACCATCTGAGCCACCACATGGCGGAATAAGTATCTATCATCTTAAGCCACCTAGTTTTACACCCTACTTTTTTGTGCATAGAATAGTTGCCACGTGATAAATACTCAATGTTAGACTTTGTGTTACTTTCATTATTATTACTTTCTATGCTATTTCTGTCAATGAACCTCATATTTTAGTTGAAATTGTTTTCAGGTATAAATATTTTGTGTCTTCAATTAGACCATCAGGTCCTTGAGGGCAAAGACATTGTTTACACTCTTTTATCCTCCATTTTCATTGCTTGACATATAACATTGGTGCTGGGCAGGAGGAGGGCATCAGCCTTTAACAAAGGAAAATTCTCCATGGATGGTGTTCTCAGAATAACTGGAATCCTCAAAAAAGTTACAGCTTCAGGGAATTTGGCAGACAGTTGCCAGGGTCAAAGATCCCTCCTGAATGACAGAAAACTAGATAAGAACAAGACTTGAGTTCCTCTAGACACCAGTCAAGTGAGGAGGCTCAGACCTTGGCAGGGCTCAGTCATCCAGGGATTTTTATCAGCATTTTGAAGGAGCTATTAAAGAGTAATTTCCATTTTTCTCTTTAAATAAGTGCTTTATCTATTTGGAAATCTGCTGTTGTCAAAGTACAAAGAAGCCCATTACGATATCCATATTCAGCTATTATAAGCAAGAACACAGCCTGGGGTAACAAGTAGGTTTTCTGTAAAGCAGGCATATTTTCTATTTTCAAACTCCCTTGTTGCTTTCCTCAGCTTTATTATTGAGATGCAAACTTTTCAAATTTCCTTGACTTCTCTTACTGACAGATCTTGTGCCTCTTACTTGCTTTCAGGAAGTTTTTTCTCTAGACCCCTCAAAAATGTTTTTGAGGTCTTTTTAAACTTAGAACACTCATTTTAAGAGTACAGATAAGGAATTCCAGGGTTGTCCCAGAAAAAGACATGGGGAAAAATGTACAGGAACAGATTTGAATTATTATCATTGACACTAGCTGCTGTAGGATTGGCCAGGATATCCTAGTAAGAAGTTTTCATTATTCCTCAAGACTACAAACTAAAAAATAACATGGAATTCTCCAGTCAAAAATACTGGAGTGGGTAGCCATTCCCTTCTCCAGGGGATCTTTCCAACCCAGGGATCAAACCCAGATCTCCAGCACTGCAGGCAGATTCTCTGCTGTCTGAGCCACCAGGAAGCCCCAACTAAAATTTGTTCCCTGCTAAATATGCTAAATGTGTAAATTAAAAGACGTTTACTTCTTGGAAGGAAAGTTATGACCAACCTAGACAGCATATTAAAAAGAAGAGACATTAGTTTGCCAACAAAGGTCTGCCTAGTTAAGACTATGGTTTTTCCAGTGGTCATGTATGGATGTGAGAGTTGGACTGTGAAGAAAGCTGAGTGCCGAAGAATTGATGCTTTTGAACTGTGGTGTTGGAGAAGACTCTTGAGAGTCCCTTGGACAGCAAGGAGGTCCAACCAGTCCATCCTAAAGGAGATCAGTCCTGGGTGTTCATTGGAAGGACTGATGCTAAAGCTGAAACTCCAATACTTTGGCCACCTCACGCAAAGAATTGACTCATTGGACTTTTGCTGGGAGGGATTGGGAGCAGGAGGAGAAGGGGACGACAGAGAATGAGATGGCTGGATGGTATCACCAGCTCAATGGACATGAGTTTGAGTGAACTCCGGGAGTTGGTGATGGACAGGGAGGCCTGGCGCGCTGTGATTCATGGGGTAGCAAAGAGTCAGACACGACTGAGCAACTGAACTGAACTGAAATATGTTCTGAGTAACTTCTCATCATTAACATATATTAACTCATGTAAGCTTTTGGATAGTGGATGAAGGGGCCCTATATATCATTCTGATTTTACAGATGAGCTAAGTGAGACATAAACCTGACCTATAACATTTTTCTGGGGTCTGTTTTACACTCTCAACTTTACATCTGAGCCATTAACACCTGATAGGTGTGCTCAGCTAGTTTTCCTTCCTAAAGAAATCTTGGTAAATAGAAAGAAGAATGTCAGTTTCTATCTGAAGCTTCTTAGTGTTTTGTTTGACTTAGTAGGCGAAACTGAACTGAATATGCAGATTAACTAACAACAGTAAATGTGGATTAAGTCCTATAGCAGAGACAATAGCACTGCCTCCAGTATCTGCAATGTCTAGGCAGAAGTACAAATGCAGGCCCACATACCATATGTCTAGACTCTGCATGCTTAAAATGTATAAATTAGAATATAGTCTAGCCTCTTATCTGGACAGACTTATATCCAAAACAGCCTGGAAAGTTAGATCCATAGTTAGAATACTATGATGCTGAGTTTTATACCAGAATGTGGGCACTCAAGGATATAACCTGTACCAGGCCCCTGACTCGTCTTGGTCATTGACTCATAATCTACTTCTCTTTCCACTTTTGTCTCTACCCTGTAATGTGAGGGACCTTAGATGCCCATGATAAACACCTTATCCTACAAAACCATCTTTGTTGACATTCATTCCCAGGAGAGTTGCCTGGTTTAGCAAATTTAAATATCCAACGCCCAATTAAATATGAATTTAAAATATGCAAAAAATATATTTTAGTACAAATGTCCCACATGATATTTTGTTGTTTATCTGAAATTCAGATTTAGCCAAGTGTTCCTGCATTTACTCTGTATGCAGCTCTACCTACCAGCACTCAACCACTGGCCACATTTTGAGCACACTGGTGCACACTCTGTTGGCCATTTCTACCCATTCATTGATGTGGATCCAGATCAAAGGCACAAACAAGCCCTGGAATGATTTGGGGGCTGTTTGGGCAGGCAGTTTTGTAGGCTAGGGTCCCCAGTGTGTGATTTGGAAGATGAGGAGTAGGGTTCCCCTTTGGAGGGACACAGACACAAGACCGGAAACACGTACCTAATGAAGAAAGGACTAGAAATAGGCCCTCTAAAGTGCAAAACCCAGAAAAATCACACTTATTTTTACAAATAGACTAAATAATGTAGAGACAGGCTGTTCTACACTGACTGGTGGGATCTGAAAAGAAATCATGGAAGAAGGGGCATTTAAATCTTAAAGAATGGAGAGAAAGTAATCAACTTGAGTTAAGGGAAAGACATACAAGGTAGAAGTATTTCACTTATGTTTAATTATTCTTTAATTTTAAATCCATCAAGCCCTCTGTATTTATTTTTTTACTTCCATTACCTTTAATGTGTACAAACATTAGGTATAACTTACCTTCTTGAAGATCATGAAGATGACTTGCACATGAAGGAAACTTGTACCTAATGAGGAGATATATACATTTTCTCTTATTTTTCCCTTTAGTATTTGTTTATTTGCAGCATGGGCCATAGAGACTGAACAGAATGTAAGGACCTAGAAATTGCAGCTGTTTCACCAAACTGGGGAGATGAAATCTGAGTTCAGGGCTGCTAGACAGCCAGGATTTAAGAAGACAAGGTCCTGGAGAAAACGAAACAAACGAGAAGTCAACCTGAATTCCTCATTAAATGTCTTCTTAAGACTACAGCATACTCCCAAATTATACCTGCTTGGGATGAGACGGTGAGAAACCAAGCAGACAGCAACTGCTAATAGACTAAACATGGAAGCAGAGAATTTAACAGTCTCACGGGGATGGGGAGACAAAAATTAGAGCATAGGGCCTACAAGAGAGAGAGCCCTCACACACACCTCAGGCATTCAATTAAAATTGCAGAAGTGTTATGCCCTAGGAGAAAAAAGGCAAAGCAGAAAAAGACCAGCATTTATGGAGTCAAAGTGGTGTGCTCATCTTCTCTCTGCTGTTCAAAAGAAATGTAAACTTTTCCCAAAGACAGATAACACCATCCAGTGTTACTATAATTTTATATGTAGTATAGAGCATTCAATAAAGAATTATCAGCCAAGACAGAAAGCAGGACTAAGTGATACAGAAAACAAAAACAAGCAAACAAAAAGAACAGATAATAGAAACATCCACAGATAATCCAGATGTTTGGGTTACAGGATAAATATGTGGAAGCTAGAGAAAATGTTTCCAGTGGATGAATCCAAAAAGGACTCATATCCAGATTATGCATATCATTTCTAAAACTCAATTCAGAAAAAATAATCATCCATTAAAACAATCTGAGGAAAAGACTTAAAGAGATCTCACAAAAGAGGATACCCCAAGTGACTGATAAATACATAAAACTGACAAAGAACAATACAGATTAAACAATGAGAAACATGCATACCAAAATGAATAAAACTGACATCAGTTTTAACAAATGTACTACCCTGGTAGGAAATGATATTACTACTACTGTGGTAAAAACATTTAACATGAGATCTACCCTCTTAAAATGTTTGTATGCAATACAGTATTTTTAGCTATAGGCAAGATGTTGCTCAGCAGATGTCTAGAAATTATTCATCTTGCAAAACTGAAACTCTATATTCATTCAGCAGCATCTAATTCCTTCAATCCCTGGCAGTCACCATTCTACTCTCTGCTTCTACGAGTTCGACTGTGTTAGATGTGTCATATAAGTAGAATCATGCAGTATTTTTCCTTCTGTGACTGGTTTATTTCACTGAGCATAATGTCCTCAAGGTTCACCCAGGTTGTAGTAAATGGCAGAATTTTCTTTTTTTTTAATAGATTAAACAATATTCCATTGTATGAATATAGCACATTTTAAAACATCTATTTATCTGTTGATAGACTTTTAAGTTGTTCCCATATCTGGGCTGTTGTGAATAATGCTGCAGTAGTGCAATGAACATATCTTTAAGATTCTGATTTTAATTACGAACAAAGCTAGTGGAGGTGATGGAATTCCAATTGAGTTATTGCAAATCCTGAAAGATGATGCTGTGAAAGTGCTGCACTCAATATGCCAGCAAATTTGAAAAACTCAGCAGTGGCCACAGGACTGGAAAAGGTCAGTCTTCATTCCAATCCCAAAGAAAGGGAATGCCAAAGAATGCTCAAACTACTGCACAATTGCACTCATCTCACACGCTAGTAAAGTCATGCTCAAAATTCTCCAAGCCAGGTTTCAGCAACCTGTGAACCATGAACTTCCAGTTGTTCAAGCAGGTTTTAGAAAAGGCAGAGGCACCAGAGATCAAATTGCCAACATCCGCTGGATCATGGAGAAAGCAAGAGAGTTCCAGAAAAACATCTATTTCTGCTTTATTGACTATGCCAAAGCCTTTGACTGTGTGGATCACAATAAACTGTGGAACATTCTGAAAGAGATGGGAATCCCAGACCACCTGACCTGCCTCTTGAGAAACCTGTATGCAGGTCAGGAAGCAACAGTTAGAACTGGACATGCAACAACAGACTGGTTCCAAATAGGAAAAGGTGTACGTCAAGGTTGTAAATTGTCACGCTGCTTATTTAACTTATATGCAGAGTACATCATGAGGACCGCTGGGCTGGAAGAAGCACAAGCTGGAATCAAGATTGCCAGGAGAAATATCAATAATCTCAGATATGCAGATGACACCACCCTTATGGCAGAAAGTAAAGAGGAACTCAAAAGCCTCTTGATGGAAGTGAAAGAGGAGAGTGAAAAGTTTGGCTTGAAGCTCAACATTCAGAAAACGAAGATCATGGCATCTGGCCCCATCACTTCATGGGAAATAGATGGGGAAACAGTGGAAACAGTGTCCGACTTTATTTTTTGGGGCTCCAAAATCACTGCAGATGCTGATTGCAGCCATGAAATTAAAAGACGCTTACTACTTGGAAGGAAAGTTATGACCAACCTTGATAGCATATTAAAAAGCAGAGACATTACTCTGCCTACCAAGGTCCGTCTAGTCAAGGCTATGGTTTTACCCGTGGTTATGTATGGATGTGAGAGTTGGACTGTGAAGAAAGCTGAGTGCCGAAGAATGGATGCTTTTGAACTGTGGTGCTGGAGAAGACTCTTGAGATTCCCTTGGACTGCAAGGAGATCCAACCAGTCCATTCTAAAGGAGATCAGTCCTGGGGGTTCTTTGGAAGGACTGATGCTGAAGCTGAAACTGCAATACTTTGGTCACCTCATGCAACGAGTTGACTCACTGGAAAAGAGTCTGATGCTAGGAAGGATTGAGGGTGGGAGGAGACGGGGACGACAGAGAATGAGATGGCTGGATGCATCACCGACTCGATCGACACGAGTTTGAGTGAACTCCGGGAGTTGGTGATGGACAGGGAGGCCTGGCGTGCTGTGATTCATGGGGTTGCAAAGAGTTGGACACGACTGAGTGACTGAACTGAACTGAACTGAACTGCAGTGAACATATCTCTAAGATCCTGATTTTAATTTTTGTGGATAAATACCAAGAAGTAGAATTGCTGGATTCCTTGGGCTTCCTTTGTGGCTCAGCTGGTAAAGAATCCACCTGCAATGCGGGAGACCTGGGTTTGATCCCTGGATTGGTAAGCTCCCCTGGAGAAGGGAAAGACTACCCACTCCAGTATTCTGGCCTGGAGAATTCCATGGACTGTTTAGTCCATGGGGTGGCAAAGAGTTGGACACGACTGAGCGAGTTTCACTTTCACTTCATGATAGTTCTATTTTTAATTTTTTGAGAAATCTCCATACTGTTTTCCATAGTGGCTGCCCCATTTTACATTCCCACCAGTGTATAAGGGTTCCAGTTTGTCCATGTTCTGACTGACAGTCATTATCTTTTGTTGGTTTTTAGATTATCCAGCCTAACAATGATCTCATTGCAGAATTGATTTGCATTTCTCTGATTAGTGATGTTAGCATCATTTCATAAACCTCTTGTCTATTTGTACGTCTTCTTTGGAAAAATGGCTATTCAAGTTCTTTGCCCATTTTTAATTGAGCTTTTTCTTTTTTTTTCCACTTCTTAGTTATAGGGTTTCCTCATCCATTTTGGACAGTAATCTGTTATCAGATATATGGTTTTGAATATTTTTTCCATGCCACAGTTTGTATTTTCACTCTTTAAATTGTTTCCTTTGCTGTGTCTAGTGCAGGATTTTGATAATGAGGGAGAGTATTTACATGAGGTGGAGGTAAAATGGGTAATCTCAGTACCCTCTGTTCAATTTTTCTGTGAACCTAAAACAGCTCTAAAAATAGTTTGTTAAAAAATTAGAATGTACAACACCAAGAATGAATTCTAATATAAACTATATAGCCTTTAGGTGATAATGTAAATATTCTATGAGTTTGACTATGTTTGGTACTTCATACAAGTGGAGTCAGGCAGTATTTTTCCTTCTGTGACTGGCTCTTATAAACATGTGGGGGCAAGGACTATATAGAGACTTTGTATTTTCTTTTCAATTTTGTTGTGAAAATAAACTGCTCTTTAAAAGTCTGTTTTTAAAAATTAGCTGACACTATAAAGCTGGTGAGTATATGGAGAGACTGTCTCACATATATTGCTGGTAGGAGTTGGAGATTGTTGGCAACATCACCTAAAGCTCAATATGTGTATACTCTAATCCCACAATGCTTGGAATACACTTACCAAAAGGAGCTACATATATTTACCAAATGGCATGTACAAGAACAGGCATAGCAGTGCTACTGCAGTCATCAAATACTGGTAGAAATCAAAATGTCCATCAGGAGTAGAATGGATAAATACATCGTGAAATAATCATATGCTGAGATTCTCTAGGGCAATGAGAATGATTTAACACAACCTGACTAAATCTCATAAATAAAATTTTGAGTGAAGGAAGCCATACATAAAATTACATATACAATAATATTGTAGTACATAAAATTCAAAATCAGGCAAATTAATCCTGTGATAGCAAAAGAATGTTTACCTTTGGCAGAAAAGACAGGTAGCGGGCATAGTGTAGGCTACTATAATGCTGATAATAGCCTATATCCTTAGCTGGGAGCTTAGAATGTGGGTATGTTTATCTTTGGTAATTCATCAAGATGCACAAATTAAGATTTGTGCACTTTTTTCTACACACACTTGACTTCTATTTTTTAAATGTTTACAAGAAAGAGAAAAGCACATATCCAGTCCTCAGTGGGTCCTTGATAATACTGGAATTAACAGGTTGTTACTCAGTACTCATCAACTGAGCTCACTTTACAAAATAACTTGACTTGAAGTACCATTTCGTACTGCCTCTTTAGTTGGTATCATCAAATTTTTACTCATCACCTAATCTATTGGCAAAAAAATGCTAAGTTCTAGAATATAAAAATATCTAAGACATTGAACTATCCAGTTTGGGGAGGCATACATGAACAGATAATTTTAAATTAATAAGCATCATGCAGAAGTATAAACAAGGTGCCATGAAATGTAGGAGAGAGAACTTCAAGGTTGGTCTGCCCTGTCAAGTATGTGAGTGTGTGTGTGTGTGTTTCAGAAAAGAATTTATAAATGATTTTTCAGCTTAATCCTAAAAATAATTAAAATTTTAAGCACATAAAAGGAAGGAGAAAGGAACTTGCAAAGAGAAGGAGAAGCAAGAGTGAAGACACGGGACAGTAAAATTGTGGCATTAGGCAGCTCAGTGATACTAGCACATACATTTCAAGGCAACAAGTGATATGCACAATGGATAGAAAGATAGTTAGAGCCCTGGCATGGAAACCTTAAAATCACTCTGTTCAGCTGTGATGGATGATTGTATGAAAGTATCATGTTTAAAGGGACATAATTACACAGTGAACATATGCTATCTGCAAACAGTAGAGGCTAGTAATACAGAAGCTCAGAAAAGCATGTAAGGATCACATACTGGGATACATAAGTGCATGCTGCTGTGAATTTTCTTAATCTCACTATGGACATCCACTATGGTTTCTTTTACCCACTGTCACTCTTGGAGGTCTAATATACCCACCCCAAAACTGACTTGGCCAGTTCATCTGTAGGACAAGGTATAGGGACAGTCCTGAAGTGGTAGGGTCACTGGGTCATATGCATTTTGCTATCCAGGCCAGTGTTGTGGAAATCTGTATGTACATTCATGGTAAGTTCCCCAGATAGGGTTCTGGCCCAGCTGGGGAAGTGATTTGCTTATCTGTGGTTCGCATTGATTTCTAAGAGTCACAGCATATGATTGACCAGGCTGTGCAATAGGAACATGCTTGTTTTTATGTGTCTAATTTGAGGAAGGTCAACCTTGTCTAATTTACACAAAAGTGCTCTATGAGCAGTAGCAGCTCTTTGTGTAGGTCATGCCAAGAAATTTGAAGTTCAGCTTGTATGTGTTGTGAAAAATTTTGGAGGATTATAAGTTTTTAGTATGCATGTTTAAATTTTAGTTGTATATATATTGCTGTGTCAATAATGAGAATGTACAAAGTGGGAGAAGAGCTGGAGACAGGGATATAGTTAGGAAATTGTATGTAATAGTCCAGGTGATAAATCGATTTTGACATATGGAAATCACAGTAAAAATGAAGAGGAAGTGATGTGTTTGAGGCATATTTAAGAAGAAAATTTTCTGGGACTTAACTGGCTGCAGGTACCTGTGTGAAAAGAGGAATATAGGATGATTTGGGTGCTTTTCAAACCATATTAACTAAATAGAAGGTAATGGAGAAAGAACGGGCCTATGAAGGTGAGCTTGACTTTAAATCCAATGAGGATCAGGTATTTATAGAACATAAAAATGAATGTATACATCTCACAATTTAGATCAAGAGCTAAAGACCAGAAATATAGGGAGATAATTTGGTGATTCACAAAATTCCAAGGGAGTTTGGAACAAAAGGCTCTGGTCAGTCAGGTCAAACATTGAAGGTTGTCAAATAAGGTTAAACTGAGGGTGAGCAATTCACTTTCACAATTTTTAATCTTTGCTTACTCTTTGGAGTAATGTTTCAAAGTAGTGGGAAGCCAAATTGCATTGGGAGAAAAATTGAGGAAAAAGAAGAGAAAGCAACATCTAAAGTTCTGCTAGAGGTAGAGGCTGACTAATGTCCATTGGGTTGGGTTTTATAGGTTTACTCTGTTTTGTATTTAGATTGGAAGTAATGATAGAGCAAGTATGAAGGGGAAATAGTTGGTTTAGAAAGAAGAGGAGCTAATGAGGAAACATTGCCTAGGGATCTTGGGGAGGATGAAATGATAATCATGAGAGTAATGATGATGGTGATAATGATTATTGTAATGGTATCATCTCTTATTTATGTAATTCTAATACTTGGCAACTTTATAAGGAATATCCAATCATCTCCAACGTGCAGATAAGTAAGGCTTAGAAAGGTTAAGTGAGTTACCTAGTGTCACAAAGCCATAGAATGCCAAATTTGTATCTAAATTCAGATCTCTCTGATGCACACTGTAATGACTAATATGCACTGCCTGCCACAAACCAAGCATATAGATAGATGGTGCAGATGGAAATTTGCTTCATTCCTGAGAAAGGAAGAAGCTTACTTATTCCAGTTTCCTCCTCCTATTTGGGTGGTAAGTATATATTCAGAAGGAACATATTAAATTCTCTGTGGTGTTGCACTTGATTTTGCATTTTTAATACACACTTATTTGCCTTAGTTGGTTATTAATCCACATATCATTTTTAATGAGTGTGACCACATACTTTATCATCCAAACCAGAAAAATTTTGAAAGCAAAACAGGGCATTGTTGATACAAATTAAAGCAAACAGGCATAAGACATATCCCAGGCGTATCCCAACCACACCTTATTTTAATACCCACAGCTATTACATATATACAGTATGATGAAGATTAAATTGATGTGATTGATAATTAGTTCGGAACTTCAAAACACATTTTGTCTAGGAGAATTGGCATTATTTTCATAAAATCTGAAACAATAGCATCCATCTTTCACATAGCTGATCTTTTATTAGCCCCAAAGCATATTCTTAGGATCATGTTGTCTCGAGGATTAAACGGAAATTCAGACAGAATTGACTTAGGCCGATCTCTTTTCACTTGCTTATCTTAGTCTTGTTTCAAGGGTCCCACTTTACCTGCTATCTGAAGATACTTATATTAAAATAAATTGACCCTTTGAAGTAGCTTTAGGGAGGCCAATAAATTATAGGTTTTCTAAGATGTGTTTTGACTTATACACTATGTGGATAGAGCATTTAAAAAAGACCCACCTACTTCAATATCAGGATCTCTTATAGGTTTAATTCAAATGTTTTCACAATTTTGTTCCCCCCTATTTTGAGGCAAAATGAATCAGGTCAGCAAAGTAGTTTTATAACACTGTACTCTGGTTTCCACTAGCCCTCCTTATTATAGCTGTCATCACTAACCACTGCTCAGTTCAGTTCAGTCGCTCAGTCATGTCCAACTCTTAGTGACCCCATGGACTGCAGCATGCCAGGCTTCACTGTCCATCACCAACTCCTGGAGCTTGCTCAAACTCATGTCCATTGAGTTGGTGATGCCATCCAACCATCTCTTCCTCTATCATCCCCTTCTCCTCATGCCTTCAATCTTTCCCAGAATCAGGGTCTTTTCCAATGAATCAGTTCTTCTCATGACTGACCACTGCTCATAACCTGCTATTTCCTTGGTAATGTTATGACCACTGCTCATAACCTGCTATTTCCTTGGTGGTAGTGGTTTAGGCGGTCAATCGTGTCCAGCTCTTGTGACTTCGTGAACTGTAGCCCGCCAGCCTCTTCCTTCTATGAGGTTTCCCAGGCAAGAATACTGGAGTGGGTTGCCTTTTCCTTCTCCAGCGGATCTTCCCAACCCAGGGATCGAACCCTCATCTCCCTTGTCTCCTGTGTTGCAGGCAGATTCCTTCCACTGAGCTAGACTATTTCCTTAAATATGAACAATTGCTTCTGGCACTTCTCTATTAATCATTGTTGGTGGTTTTAACACAGATCACACATTCAACATCTTGTTACTCTGTTTTTGATCATCCTCCTGAACCTTTCTTTTTCTCCTCTTTTTATTTTGATTTGTGATACTGCCTTTTGCCAAATTTCTCAGACCAAAAACTTAGAGGAGTCATCTTTGGTTTTTCCTAGAAATTTTTACATCACCCCACATGTCCAACCAAATAGCAGGTCAGCTCTGCATCCTCCAAGCATCTTCATTCTGTCACTTGTACCACTGCCTTCATCATCTCTTACTGGTTAGCCAGTATTCTTGCCTGGAGAATTTCATGGACAGAAGAGCCCAGTATGCTACAGGTCACAGAGTTCGACATGACTGAGTGACTAACAGTTTCACTTTCACCCAACTGCCTTCATCGTCTCTTGCTAGTTATGCGATAACTTTATCATTTTCCTGCCTCCACTCTTCTTCCCATAAAGCCCAA
This sequence comes from Moschus berezovskii, assembly GCF_049115385.1. Classification (NCBI taxonomy): domain Eukaryota; kingdom Metazoa; phylum Chordata; class Mammalia; order Artiodactyla; family Moschidae; genus Moschus; species Moschus berezovskii. Next base: position 72,478,608 of record NC_142470.1, on the reverse strand, counting down.
TTTCCACTCTGTTAGCCTGAGTAGACTTTGAAAAATAGAAATTATATTTTATAAAGCACCATATAATTATCTACAAGGTCCCCTATAATCTAGCTTCTACCTAACTCTCCTGTGTCATTTTCTTATCTCTGTGCTGTTTGTTATTTTTTGAACAGAGGGATCGTATGCCCTCTTCATGGCCATTATACTTGTTCCCTCAGCCTGGCATACTTTTCACCATCTTTTTCTACCCAGCCCTTTCCCGTGATTCGGGTCTTAAAGTGTCATGTCATTTGAAAAGCCTTTCCTGACTATATCATACAAAAAATGTACCTTTCAGTGGCTATCTTCCAAATGCATTTTGTTTTCTTAATGCACCTTAAAAATGTGTGTACTTGTTTAAAGCATGCCTGGTCCACATGAACATAAATGTCATGATGGAAAGGATATGATATATCTTGTACCTATGCCCCTAGGACAGTGGCAGGATCAGAGAGAAATTTGGCATTATTCAGCAAATAAACGAACAAGGTAATTATAAAGACAAAATGAGGTCTTGCATGTGAAGGGCTTAGAGAAAGCCTGGCGTAAAATCAGTCCTGTTGCAATCAGCCTGTTATACAGGAAGGTGTGACTCATACATTAATTTTAGTTGTGTGTTTGTATACCACATGACTCCATGATACAGGGTATAAAAATTATCAGCCAAAAGTGAGAATGTTTTATTTGCTTGATATAAACACGTGCAATTTTCAAAGGCTAGAGAGAGTCACTAGTCTTGAGGTTAGGTCCTGGGTAATCTGAGGTGTCACATGTAAATGAAAGCCAACCCAGATACTCTCCTGTGTGCTGATATTTTGATATATCTCACTAAATATGTCTAGTGATAGACAGCTGAAGAGATTTGGAATCTGCGACCAAGGATATCATAGTCTAGAAGAAGAGATGGGCAAAAAAACAAAGCATAGTGTAATGTGAGAAGTACCTTAGCAGGAGTGAGTGAATGCCCAGGAATCCTGGGAAGTTCAGTCAGTTCAGTTTAGTTCAGTCGCTCAGTCGTGTCCGACTCTCCGTGACCCCATGAATCACAGCACGCCAGGCCTCCCTGTCCATCACCAACTCCCGGAGTTCACTCAAACTCATGTCCACAGAGTCGGTGATGCCATCCAGCCATCTCATTCTCCGTCGTCCCCTTCCCCTCCCGCCCCCAACCTTTCCCAGCATCAGAGTCTTTTCCAGTGAGTCAACTCGTCACATGAGGTGGCCAAAGTATTGCAGTTTCAGCTTTAGCATCAGTCCTTCCAATGAACATCCAGGATTGATCTCTTTTAGAATGGACTGGTTGGATCTCCTTGCAGTCCAAGGGACTCTCAAGAGTCTTCTCCAACACCAAAGTTCAAAAGCATCGATTCTTCGGCGATCAGCCTTCTTCACAGTCCAACTCTCACATCCATACATGACCATGGGAAAAACCATTGCCTTGACTAGACGGACCTTGGTTGGCAAAGTAATGTCTCTGCTTTTTAATATACTATCTAGGTTGCTCATAACTTTCCTTCGAAGGAACAAGCGTCTTTTAATTTCATGGCTGCAATCAGCATCTGCAGTGATTTTGGAGCCCAAAAAAATAAAGTCTGACACTGTTTCCACTGTTTTTCCATTTATTTCCCATGAAGTGATGGGACCAGATGCCACGATCTTTGTTTTCTGAATGTTGAGCTTCAAGCCAACCTTTTCACTCTCCTCTTTCACTTTCATCAAGAGGCTTTTGAGTTCCTCTTCACTTTCTGCCATAAGGGTAGTGTCATCTGCATATCTGAGGTTATTGATATTTCTCCCAGCAATCTTGATTCCAGCTTCTGCTTCTTCCAGCCCAGCGTTCCTCATGATGTACTCTGCATATAAGTTAAATAAGCAAGGTGACAATATACAGCCTAGACGCACTCCCTTTCCTATTTGGAACCAGTCTATTGTTCCATGTAAAGTTTTGACTGTTGCTTCCTGACCTGCATACAGGATTCTCAAGAGGCAGGTCAGGTGGTCTGGTGTTCCCATCTCTTTCAGAATGTTCCACAGTTTATTGTGATCCACACAGTCAAAGGCTTTGGCATAGTCAATGAAGCAGAAATAGATGTTTTTCTGGAACTCTCTTGCTTTCTCCATGATCCAGGGGATGTTGGCAATTTGATCTCTGGTGCCTCTGCCTTTTCTAAAACCTACTTGAACATCTGGGAGTTCACGGTTCACATATTGCTGAAGCCTGGCTTGGAGAATTTTGAGCATGACTTTACTAGCGTGTGAGATGAGTGCAATTGTGTGGTAGTTTGAGCATTCTTTGGCATTGCCTTTCTTTGGGATTGGAATGAAGACTGACTTTTTCCCATTCTGTGGCCACTGCTGAGTTTTCCAAATTTGCTGGCATATTGAGTGCAGCACTTTCACAGCATCATCTTTCAAGATTTGAAATAAATCCTGGGAAAGGTTGATGTAAAATGTGAAGACTGATCTGTGTTAAAGAGATGCTAACAAATGAGACACAGGGAAGGCATACTGATAAACTAGTATGTGGAAATCATGAAGTTACGAAGTAGCGTAGTATGTTTAGTGAACCACAGTCAGCATAACATGTCCTGAGTATAATATGGGAGGATAAACAGTGGAAGATGTGTCTGGAGATACAGGCAGAGGTCTTAGCCCTATTCCTGTCTCCCAGTTGCTCTTCAATCATTGTTCCTATTTATCCTCTTCTTCCAGTTAAGATACCTAATCAGGGAGGTATATTTTCACCAAAGCATTTTTCAAGTTAAACCACATTAAGTGCTTAAGTGAAGAAATTGACCTCTTGAATAAAGGATTTATTTTCATCTTGTTGTTCTATTGCTTTAAACACTTTATTGCCTGTTTTTTTATGCTTAAAATTCATTCTTTTAAAAACATATTTTTATGTCAAGTATTTTTAGAGAGCAGTTAAATATTTAATTGTGGGTTACAAATTCATTGTTTATTATACAGAACAATCTTATCCAACAATCTTAAATTTGCCACTGGAATCATTCTTTATGTTTATTGTAAGTGCTTTAATCATCTTTAATTTGTGCTTAAGTTTCTTTTGGGGGCAATTTTTATGTCAGTGACTTATGCTTTCCAAATAATTTTGAATGTTAAATTATACAAATCTCAGGAAAATTGAGATTTTAAGTCCTAACTTAAAAGCCAATGGTCTTTGTGATGTGATGTGTATCATGCCTCTATAGAGTTGTGACCAAGAAATGAATTACTGAATTTCTTAATTCAAATATGAGATGTAGTTTGATAATTGAATTGTGAGTATGCAGCCAAAATAAGAGAATGATGGATAAGTCAGGATTTCCCAAGGACTGATTAGGTTATCAGCTGAATACATGAATGGTGGATATTCAATTATATGATTTCCTAGAACTAGTCAAAACTTTTCAGCAATCAGTTGTAGGAGAAAAAAGGAGAAAGACAAGCAAATGTCATTTCACTGAACAGTGTAAAAGATTGCTCTCTTGAAATCTGACAGCTCAGCTGTGTATGTGTTTTTATCTCTACAATGACTTTTGGAACTTCAATGTCACATTAACTTTGATTTTAAAATGAGGGATTAGTCAAAGAAAACAGCATCAGCAGCAAGAGACAGGAAACTAAAGTGGTTTGTATGTGGCTATGTGCATGAAAGGAAGAGAGAGAAAGTACACACATGTGAGTATAATAACGTCTGCTGTCTGCCTAGAATACAAGGGTGCTCAGCCTGGCCAAACAGTTTTGAGTCTTTTTTGACCAAAAGTAATTCTCCAGACGGAGAAGGCAATGGCACCCCACTCCAGTACTCTTGCCTGGAAAATCCCATGGACAGAGGAGCCTGGTAGGCTGCAGTCCATGGGGTCGCTAAGAGTCGGACGCGACTGAGCGACTTCACTTTCACTTTTTACTTTCATGCATTGGAGAAGGAAATGGCAACCCACTCCAGTGTTCTTGCCTGGAGAATCCCAGGGATAGGGGAGCCTGGTGGGCTGTTGTCTATGGGGTCGCACAGAGTCAGACATGACTGAAGCGACTTAGCAGCAGCAGCAGCAGTAGCAATTCTCCAGAGGAAATCATTAGATAATTTTATGAAATATTGGTGATTCAAAGGCTAGAATCTCTGCTGATTTCCATCTAATTATTAGAAACCTGAGGTTTATTTTTTCCTTAGATTGCTGACAAATGGAGTTTTAGCATCTGTGGTTGACCACTCAAGGATTTCCCACATTCTCTTTGGTTCCTAACATTTGTCTTCTAAGCACAAGTACTTTATTTCCTGCATCCCTTGTATATCTCTTTAAAAGTTTTTCTTCCTAAGCATAACAATTTTGAGAATAATCATATGCAGCAATTTTCCCCTAGATATTTCTCTTTTGACCTCCAGTTTCTATTCTTTCAAATATTAAAGTCCTTTTGTCACATGCTGTCATGATTGAGGTGACATTGGAAGTATCTGGAAAACTACCTATTGTAGCACTTATGTAAACATCTCATTACTTTTGAAACTATTCAGAGTCCAATTTTCTTTGTACAAAATAAAATCACTTCATTTTCCCTATACTTTAAAGCCATTAGTTCTATTAGAGTCTTCTAAAAATTCAATCTCAATTCGTAGAACCTATAAGTTAGTTCTGATGTATCTCATGGATTAAACACTAATCCCAGAAGATTTATGTAACCCAGTGTTTATAGAACCGTTATTTACAGTTACAAAAATATGGAAGCAACATAAATGTCTATCAACATATGAATAGACAAAGAAGCTATAAATACATACATATAATGAAACATTACCCCATCATAAAAGAATGCAATTTTGCCATTTGCAGTAACATGGATGGACTTGGAGGTTATTAGGCTAAGTGAAGTAAGTCAGAAAGAAAAAGACAAATACTATATGATATCACTTAACACTGCAAATGGTGACTGCAGCTATGAAATTAAAAGATGCTTGCTCCTTAGAAGAAAAGCTATGACCAACCTAGACAGCATATTATAAAGCAGAGACACTACTTTGCCAACAATAGTCCATGTAGTCAAAGCTATGGTTTTTCCAGTAGTCATGTATGGATGTGAGAGTTGGCCTATAAAGAAAGTTGAGCACCGAAGAATTGATGATTTTGAACTGTGGTGTTGGAGAAGACTGTTGAAAGTCCCTTGGACAGCAAGGAGATCCAACCCATCCATCCTGAAGGAAATCAGTCCTGAATATTCTTTGGAAGGACTGGTGATGAAGCTGAAACTTCAATACTTTGGCCACCTGATGCAAACAACTGATTCATTGGAAAAGACCCTGATGCTGGGAATGATTGAAGGCGGGAGGAGAAGGGGACGACAGAGGATGAGAAGGTTGGATGGCATCACCAACTTGATGGACATGAGTTTGAGTAAGCTCCAGGAGTTGTTGATGAACAGGGAGCCCTGGTGTGCTGTAGTCCATGGGGTCACAAAGCATCAGACACGACTGAGTGACTGAACTGAAAAAACTAATGAATATGACAAAATAGCAACAAATTCATAGATGCAGAGAATAAACTAGTGGTTACCAGTGGAGAGAGGGAAGACAGAGGGACAAGATAGAAATTTATAGTACTATATATAAAATAAGCTAGGAGGATACATAATACAACACAGGGAATATAGCCAATATTTATAACAGCTATAAATGAAAGACAGACTTTAAAAATTGTGAATAACTATGTTGTACAAATGAAACTTAAATAATCCTGTACATCAACTATACCTCAATTAAAAAAGATGAATGAGATTCTGCGATTTCCTTAAAGAGCTCATAGTTTATTTGGCAGACAGACAGAAGGAAATTAATTATAAGGTACTATACAGAGCACTCTAATAAAGAGGAGATAAATGTGACGAGAGTGCTGACAGTTAATTTGTTCTCAGAGAGATGGGAAAGGTTTCACAGGAAAGGTGAATTTGAGCTGGCATTCAGTTCAGTTCAGTCACTCAGTTGTGTCCGACTGTTTGTGACCCCATGGACTGTAGCACGCCAGGCCTCCCTGAGCTGGCATTAGAGGAAAGAAAATGAGCTTTCTAGGAAAGAGATAATTTTAGGCCCATGAAACAGGCTGTGCAAAGCCATTGTCACACTCTTAGTGTTTAGGGACCAGTGAGAAGTTTATTGCTCAGATATTGGACCCAATACTATGAGGGAAAAAATTGCCCAGAGGATTTTTCAGTGATTTTAAAGGGCAAATGCATTGCTAAAATATGCAATATTGCTAAAAAAAAATGCAGTAAAAATGTAGTAAATTAAATGCTAAAGTTAAATTATATCCTTGTTGTTTATTTCCTAGAAATTCAGAATGACCTTGTAAAAAACTGGAATTGAAATATTTGTTTACAAATGCAGTTTTATGATTTTCAAGCACATAGCACATATATAAATGTATACTAATAAGTAAAATGAGATAAGGTAATGAGAGAATAGCAATTTGAAATAAACTCCTTTACATAATAATGGATTCAAAACATAAAAGCATGTTAACACCAGAGAACTAATTGCTGGATAAAGAAAACGAAGGCATGGAAAAGGAGTTTAATGTCATTAATGAAATTATTTTGAAAGTCATTTAAATGAATTTGAAAATTCTGTTTACTTTAAAGTGATTCTATTTCCTGAAAAAGAGTCTAAATATGAAGTTCAGCCTCTGACAAACTGGTGAGAACAAATCTAGAGTTTAAAATTTTCGGAACTTCATATATTTAGAGACATATCTTTATTTATGATAGAGTTGTTTCAAATCAAAGTGAAATACTAGAGTTTTTACTGTATTTTACTCTTAAAATTATTCTCCAATTTAGAGAGCATAAAGATAAGTGTGCTCTGAGAAGCCTCATAATTTCATGATATTAAGCACAAGACAGAACTTGAAATAGAAGATTCTATAGAGGGGGTTGGGGGATGTGTAGACAATCATCTCTCTCCCCTATAATCTTGGGATATAGCCAAGATTCAGGTTCTCTCTCAGATTCTTCCCCTCTGAACAAGATTTGAAGTAAGGTTGGGAAGAGACTGTGAGGGAGACAGAATTTGTTCTTGGTGGACTGTTCTTTCCTTTTGTAATGCCACCTTACTCTAAGCTCCCTGTATCCTCTCACAGTCTCCTGGACCAAGTGGAGGGAACTTCAGTTTCTCAATGACCACCCTTAAACTGAAGGGAGAGGGGATACTGGACATGATATTCAAGGTGGCAGCAGACATCTGGGAAAATGTGCTGTGAGACCTTCTCACCTTTTTTCAATCAAACATAAAAGCAACTATCCCATTACAGTCATGCCAATGTATCCACAGGGAGATTGGTTCTAGGACCCTGCAGTACCAAGATTTCTAGATGCTCGTGTCTCTTATATAAAATGCCTTAGTACAGGCAGCCTCCATACCCATGGGTAAGTCGCTTCAGTCATCTCTGACTCTTTGCAACGCCATGGACTGTAGCCCACCAGGCTCCTCTGTCCATGGGATTCTCCAGGCAAGAAGACTGCTGTGCTTTCTTCCAGGGGATCTTCCTAACAGGGATTGAACCCAAGTTCTTACGTCTCCTTCATTTATCACTAGCACCACCTGGGAAGCCCAAATATTTCCATGTCTCCCCACTGGGGAATTTAATCCCAGTCTCCCACATGACAGGCAGGGACAGTCACCTCTGTAATAAAGAACTGCCAAAATCTACCCACAGAACCTGTGGATACAAAGGGTCAATTGTACTTCAGACTAGGCTCATTTGTAGAATACGGTCATTTGTATTTCTCTAACCAGAGGTCAAAAAGCTTGATGATTTTCTGAATTCAGGCATACATAATAAATATGAGAAGCTAGAAAACAGTAAGATAGGACCAAATGGATGGGCACATACCTGCTTAAAGTTATTCATTTTCTAAATATTTTTGAAATGCTCATCTCCATACTCAATTCGGCCACTGGGGAGATCAAGATGGCAGAATAGAAGGGAATGGAGTTCACCTCCTCTCACAAATACATGAAAAACACATCTACATGTGGAACAGTTCTCACAGAATACCCACTGAATGCTGGCAGAAGATGTCATACAACCAAAGCTGCAAGAAAAATCACCATGTAACTGCGTGAGATAAAAGGAAAATAAAAGAAATCAGGATGGGACCTGTGGCCCTGGGAAAGAGCTGTTCAAGGGAAAGGTTCCTCCCTCCCTCACCCTGGGAGCCTCCTTCAGTGGCTGGGAAATCAGCTCAAACAGTTAGGGAAGCTTAGAGGCTCAGAGGAGAGTGCAGCAGCCAGCTTGCAGCAGGCAGGACAGACGGAGAGAGACTAGCACAGAGGATCTTTGCCAACTCACTGCACTTCCAAAACCAAAATACACACCTGCTGGTGTATACAGCAGCTGGATGATAGAACGTGCGCTTCAGCGAACAGATCTGGGGGAGAGGCCTTGGTTTGGCTCTGCAGAGACAACCCAAAGGGACTGAAAGACATGGAAGCAACATAATGTCCACTAACAGATGAAGGGGTAAAGAAGATGTGGTACGTATACACAGTGGAATATTACTCAGTTGTAAAATAGAGCGAAATAATGTCATTTGCAGTAACATGAATGGACCTAGAAGTTATCATACTGAGTGAGGTCAGAAAAAGACAAGTATCATACAAAGTCACTTTTATGTGAAATCTAAAAAATATGTATATACAAATGAACGTATTTACAAAACAGAAACATATGGACATTGAAAACAAACTTACGGTTATCAGTGGAAAAGGATGAGGTAGGGGGAAGAATAGATTTGGGGTTTGGAATTGACATGTACACACTGCTGTGTTTAAAATACAGAAAGAGCCTGCTGTATAGCACAGGGAACTTTGCTCAATATTTTGTAATAACCTACGTCTGAAAAGAATTTAAAAGAATGAATACTTGTATAAATGAATCACTTTGCTATACACCTGAAACTAATGCAACACTGTTAATCAACTATAACTTGAAAAAATGATAAACTAGAAAATTCTACCACTGGCCCTAAGTTTATATCTCCTTCAAAGTCAGTCTTAAGGGAACTCAATCCCGAACACTCGTTGGAAGGACTGATGCTGAAGCTGAAACCCCAGTAATTTTGTCATCTGATGCAAACAGATGACTCATTGGAAAAACCCCTGATGCTAGGAGAGATTGAGGACAGAAAGAGAAAAAGGGCCTCAGAGGATGAGATGGCTGGATGGCATCACCGATGCAATGCACATGAACTTGGGCAAACTTTGGGAAATGGTGAGGGACAGAGAGGCCTGGTGTGCTCCATTCCATGGTGTCACAAAGAGTCAGACACACTGGGTGACTGAACAACAAAGGGAATCAGCATTCTTCAGACTCACTTCTTGAGATAAGTCTCTTCAAGCTGGGGGTTCATGATGGCTTGAACTTCTAGGGTTTTATATATGTATCTTCTTCTCAAACTCCCTCTATAATGCTGCATACTCACAAGAAATTTCGATAAAATTGCCTCCTCCTCATTTACACATTCACATATTTTTATTTGTATATTTATGTATGAATTTATTTATTAGCATTATTTCAGACCCATTATTGTGCAACTGGAATCCAGTCCCAACCTCAGAATAGAGAGCTTGAATGTGATTAAGATTTAAACTTAGACTGTGTATGTTTATGGTGCTTTATAAAGCATAGGTCCATTTTCCACTTTGCCACATTTGATTCTTACTGCAATCCTAGGAAGTCAGTCAGGTAGATATTATTATCTCTGTATAATATGTGAAGAAATTGAGATTAAATGGTTTTTATAAGTTCCCTTAAAAAAGTAAGAAGCAGAAAGACAGTAGTATAACCTAAATTATTCTCATCCAAATTATAGTATTTTTTCTCGCTGTTATATACCAACCTTTTTTAAATTAAAGTATCATTAATTTACAATGTTGTATTAGCTTTGGGTGTATAGCACAGTGATTCAGGTTCTTTTCCCTTATAGGTTACTACAAAATATTGGATATAGTCCCCTGTGCTATGTAGTAGGTCCTTGTTAGTTATCTCTTTTGTATATAGTAATGTTATATTAATCCCAAATTCCTAATTTACCCCTACCCCAGTTTGCCCTTTGTAGCCATAAATTTCTTAATTTTCTTCTTTTTCTTTTATGTACTTTTTCCTTTGCTACACTTCTGTATTCTTCACCCCAGTTCTCATTTTTCCTTCCTAACTTTGTCACAATCTGCACTTGTATCCTATAAAAAGCAACACACAGCCTATGTGGTATAGGATGCCATGGCAACTGGCCACAGGAATGGTAGGCCAAGGGTAAATCAAGTCCCCAGCAGAACTTAATATCAATGCCAGGCCTTTAAGGAGACTTGACAAGACATCAAGAAGGCAGATCAGTTGTTGGAAAGAAAGAAAGAAAGTGAAGTTGCTCAGTTGTGTCCAACTCTGCGACCCCATGGACTATAGCCTATGAGGCTCCTCTGTCCTTGGGATTTTCCAGGCCAGAATACTGGAGTTGGCTGCCATTGGAAGCTGAATGCAAAATGTTTAAATAACTCAGTAATATTAATAACTTAGTGTGATGGTTAAAACAGTATATTAAACCAGGTACTGGCACTTTTCTGAAGCTAGGAAATCCTTATTTTTTCTCCATGAGAGCCTTATTTTATCCCTTCACATTGTCCTATAGGGCATGCTATGCTTCAGATTACCCTTTACATGTGTTAGGAGAGAATTAAACTAATGATCATCCACGTGCAAAGAAAGTGTGATGGAGTTCTAATTTTCTGCACTAGTTCATCTGTCATTAGATAATTGAACTCTCTCTTTTGGTCCATTGCAAATGAGAAAAAGTATCTCTACTTTACAAAGGGAAATCCACAGCAAGGGGCAACTCCTCAATAACAAGGGGTGTGAGATAAAGTATAAGACAGTTTCTCAAGATGTAAAAGCAAACTAAACATCTCGCCTTCTATGACTACCCCTCAACCTCTTACCCAGTAGGGAATGGAAATCAATTGTGTAATGTCCAAAAAGAAGAGAACAAAGAAGGACTAGGACATGTGTACTTTAGCCAAAATGTCTAGCCCCCATCTCTTACTGCCTTTGCTATCATTAATCTACACTTGAAGACTAAAACTTATTTCTACCTTGTGTTCCCTTGCTTGGCTAAAAGAAAAAAAGAAGCCCTGTTTAATATATAGTTTATCAATTTGGGGATTTCAATGGCAATTTTTAAAAATCTGTGCCATTCATGGATGGGAATATTTGACTCAAGTTAATGATTGGTTCTTTCTGGGAGGTGGAACTCATAACTTTCATTTTTGACTTGCTGTTGTTTTGTGTTGATATTGTCTCACAATGTGTACATTTTTGGAGGAATAAAGAAAAATTCAAAGGCAAAATAAATTCCTGTTATTAAGGCTATGTGTAATTGAATTTTGTATAGTCTGTAAGTGGCATTTTCCCAAGATCTGTGTTTTTGGGTTTTTTTTTTTTTTTCCTCTTAATGTCATCCTTGAAAACTTCTTTGTTACTTTTGCTACTCATGAGAAGTTCAGATCTGGAGTTATGCTTTGCTATTCACTGCTCTATTCCAAATGTCAAGAGAACTTGTTTTCTTCATGATGAATGACTATGTACATTCACATAGTCAGCCATCTGAAAATTGAAGTGCTGGATGGGTTTGCCTATTCAGAAACACTTTTTTTTTTTTTTTTAAGGGAAATCCTCCTTCTTATGAAGGGTGAGCCCATTGAAAGGATTCTTTTTACTACTTGAGGAAGCAGTGAGACATAATACTCTTCAATGCAGCGCACATTTCTCCTTAGCTTTAAGACTGGTTCATGCCTAGAGACAGGTCTTCTGACAGTGACTGACAGTTAATGTCAGAAGTTCAGGAAGAGGAACAATAAGTTAATTTAGAAAATAAAATTGTATTCTAGTTCAACATTTACAGAACAAAAAATACACCTCATATCTAGAAAAGAGAGTTTAATTAAGTTTTGTAATAAGTCCAATATTTTAAATGGTAAACATGTTAGAAATTGTGAAATATCACTTAACACTTCATCAATGTGCAATTTTTGAATATTTACTTTTTCCTCAAATTGTGCCTAGTATTATAAGGATACAAAATAAGTGTTGTTACAGACCTCAGGGGAAAAACAAATTACTAATACACTTAATATTAAACCATAACAGACAAGAATAATCACTGACATCTTGAATGATATGGAAGATGTCATTCATTGTGTATTATTGAGCATATTCATATGGTAGTAAATATGCTTTAATTTAATCATGAACAATATAATTTTATTTGGCTTTCATGAGCATGTAATTTTATTTTAAACTTTCAAATGCATGATGAACTTCACCTGAATCTATATAAGAGTTGGATAAGATGGAGAAAGAATGTAAGCTAACATTGTGGGGAACTAAATATTCTCATTACACTAAGATCACTTTCCATAGATTTTATTATAATAGTAATCCTATGAGATAGGTTTAGTCTTTCCTTCTTACAAATTAAAAAATACAGTGAACATCAAAAGTGTGCAGAGAAATATTTACAGGGCCCAAGGAGAAATGTTTACAGAGCAGGCAATGAAAACTGGATTAGAAGCTGAGCGGCAATAAATTGACAAAAGCACAACAGGGAACTAAATAATGATAGACTGACTTTCTTTGGGTCATGTGGAACATTGGCAAGAGAATTTTTAAAGGGGGTTTTCTGGTAGCTGAGATGGTTAAGATTCCACCTGCAATGAGGAAGACCTGTGTTCGATCCCTGCATTGAGAATATCCCCTGGTGAAGTGAATGGCTACCCACTCCAGTATTCTTGCCTGGAGAATCTCCATGGACAGAGGAGCCTGGCAGGTAGGAAGGAGTCCATGGAGTAGCAAAGAGTCAGACATGATTGAGCAACTTTCACTTTACTTTCACTTGGATAGATAGCATTGGGACTTGTTTTGTATGGACTTTATATGGTAGAAATGAAAAACATTTTTCAGCCTTAGGAAAACACTAGTTAGTTTTGCTGGTAGTTTTTTTGTGCCATTGCATAAAGTGCCCTGTTCTGTAGGTTATACTTTGTATTCTATAGTGTGATAGTTTGAAACACTGGCTCCATCCAAATAGCTTGAGGCAACAATTAGCCCAACTGGCATTCTTTCTAATGTCGTTATTACATCCTAATTCATATATAACCCAGGAATTAAAGGTTTTTAGCCCCTGTTCCCTTTATCTCACTTACCTGTCTAATGAAGCAGTCTCGTTATAGATATCTCCTAAAGCCTGCTTCAGGAGAACTTTCAATATAGTTTTTTATAGAGGAATGTGTTTGGTATTATACATCAGTTTTCTTCTGTATAACAATAATCAAGTTAATAAAGACCACCTAAAAATTTCTATGGTGCTTGCAGTTTGCTAACTACTTTCATATTTATTACCCCATTAAGAAGTCCATAATAAAAAGATAGAATTGGTATCAAGAACTTACTTTTGAGTTCTTTGTCACATGCTTCTTGTTTGAAGTCATTCAAATTGCTTTTGCAATCATCCTCAGTTTTGCCATATGTAAAATAGCTATAATAACAGCTGCCTACATATAATAAGGATAAATTGTGAAATGCTTTATAAATTTTATAGTGTTTTATATATGTGACTTACAGTTGTCATTATTTTATGAATGAATATTTACTAAATGATATATTGAGGTATTTCTACATACATAATTTAGGAAAAAATAATAAAGAGACCAGCTAATAAAAAGAGAATAAGACAGGGGTTGGAGAGAGAGAGAAAAAAAATTCAAATAACTAACAAGAGATAGCAAGGTTGATTGATATTTCTGGACAATCTTTTGAAATTTCTGTTTAAACATGACACCGTTAAAATTTTCATACACCAGCATAGTCCCTATGTCTGCTGAGAAAGCAGTTCTACAAAGCAGTAGTTTAAGTTTGTTGTTTTTTTGTTTCTTTACACTAAGGGAAAAGCTATTTAATCATAAAGCTTTAGAAAAATATGTATGTGCAATATAAAAATAAAGCTGAAAGTTGAAAGGCTGTATAGTAGGTACATGAGAATTACAAACATCTTGTAATCAAGACAGTGCTGTACTGGTGTAAAGAGAGATGTATAGATCGATAGAATAGAAATGAGAGTTTGAAGTGTAGCCATAAATCTATAGTCATTGTATTTTAGAAAAAATTGATATTGATAATTTTTTATGAAATTCAAGGTAATATAAAAGAATTAAATCCTCTTTTTTCAATAATTTTTAATTTCATAATTAATTACGATCACATTATAATTGCAAAAATTTCAGGCATGCATATCTGTCACTTCCCTGTTTCCACAGAGGGTCTTCATATTCAGAAGAATATTCTTTAATATTTAAATCTTTTGAAATGTATACACACACACTCAGATGGTGCACATACTACCATGCTATTTATATTGTTCTGAGTGTTAAATGAATAATAGATCTGTCATATTTGTACAGATTAGCATTGCATCTCCCTCATTCTTCTCTACATAGTATTCCAGAGCATAGGTAGAGTACAACTCAGTACATGATTCTTCTATTAATAAGCATCAGTTTTTCTTCCAGAAATGTGTCAATGTGTCTTCATTACATGTAATGTAATTCAGTAGTACTCTTGACTAAGTCTCCTTATGAATTGGGAAAGTTTTTTTTTTCTTTCTGGTAAAAATATAGTTAAATAGAATGTCTAGGAGTTGTACAATGTGTAGTTTAATTTTAGAAAGCTATTTCCAAAATCTCCAAAGTAGCTAAGCCAATAGGTTATCTCAGCAGGGATGTCTGAGAGATGTCTGTCCTTGCAGTATTACTAAAAGTTAACAGTGTCAAAATTTTAAATTGCTTTCAATCTGATGGGTAAGAATCTATCTTATTGCTGTTTATTTGCTTTCTCTACTAATGAGGCTGAGTATTTGTCATGTGCTGCTTCTTCTGTAAATTGCATATCCACAATCTTTGTCAGGTTTTGTATGGGGACATTTTATTTTTTCTTAAGGGTTGTAAAAATTTTTAATATTATCTATATTATTATATGAGAGCCCTGATCATAATAATTGTGCAACACAGAGTTCCAGAGCTGAAAGAAGCTGAAGCCTTAGAGTTCTAGTTCAGTTCTTTTGCTTTCATATTTGACGAAATTATCATGAAGAGAAGAAAGAAGGGTTCCCACATGCCACACAGTGAATTTAGTGACAGCATCTAGTCTTGGAGCTAGATTTCTAAATGCCCAGCACACTTATGCAGACAATTTTGAATTGGTTTTCCTGTTGCATTTAGTAACCTAATATCTAAGTGATGTAAAATTGCCCCACAAAAAACTTGGAGTTACAAAATGACCTCATTTGGAAGACAAGGCATTCAAAGTAATTCTTGAAATTAAAATAAACTACAGAAGATGCAAAGATCAAATGACTTGACAGAGTCTGTTTCCAATAGTTGAAAGTATTTTATCAAGTCCCAACCTGACGGTTTATCCATTTAAAGGATTGACTTTATTCTATTATTTTAAAAGCAGAGAAGAGTAATTTAAAAGAAGACTAGAGCCATATAAATTTTCTCATACTCCTTAGAGGTTAGAATAACCCTTAACCTAGCAGGATAAAGCATGTAATTAAAAGTAGTTTATCCAAAGGACAAATATTCTCTATAGACTAATCTCTTTTGAAAGTTGTCAACTTACCTACACTGAAATTTCTAGCAACATTTTTGACAATATACTTCAAAATAACTTTGGGGAGATAGTAGAAGGAAAGTTGCTTAACATTCACATGACTGGCTCAGTGCAGTAAGATGCATGTTGTTTTTGTCTAAAGAGACAAAATACTTCAATATAAGTATTGAAGTTTAGACGTAGTTTTAAATTTAAGGTAGTTTTGAAGTTAAAAGCCAAGTAAATGAATGCATTTCATACCTAATTTTCAAGTTACTGTACAGCTTTCACTCTAAGTAAGGGAATATAGTTATCTTCCTAAATCACTTCGGTGATTCATAGCAGTGTTTTTTACAAAAGATACCTTGACATTTGAGAACCACTATTATTACTAGATAATTTAATAATTATGAAAACAGTTCTCATTTATTGAAGGCTGTCAATATTCATGACACTGGGCATGGAATTGGAAACTCAGTGAGCTACATACTGTCATTAGTACCATCTATAGATAAGGCAGACAGACTTAGGAAAAAAGCTAATTAATAGTAAAGGGATCTCTATTGGTCTTTTTAAAAGCTTAAGTATAATTGATTTACAATGTTGTATAAATTTCCATTGTACAGCAAAGTGACTCATTACACACACACACACACACACACACACACACACACACACACACACATACTTTTTAATATTATTTTCTGTTATGGTTTAGCCCAAGACATTGAATATAGTTTTCTGTGCTATATAGTAGACCTTGTTGTCCATCCATTCTATATGTAATAGCTTGTACCTACTAACCCCAAACTCCTAATGCATCACTTCCCACCCAACCTCCACCCCTGGCCTTGGCAACCACACAAGTCTGTTCTCTATGTGTGAGTCTGTTTCTGCTTTGTAGATAGGTTCATTTGTATCATATTTTAGATTCTACACATAAGTGATATCATTGTAGTATTTGTATTTCTCTTTCTTCACTTGATATGATAATCTCTAGTAATATTCATGTTGCTATAAATGGCATTATTGTGTTCTTTTTATGACTAAATAGCATTCCATTGTATATATGTACATTTTCTTTATTCATTCATATGTTGATGGAGATTTAGGTTGTTTCCATATCTTGACCTTTGTGAATAATTCTTCCATGAACACAGGAGTGCATGTATCCTTTTGAGTTACAGTTTGTCTGGATACATGCCCAGAAGTGGAGTTTTTACATGACATGGTAATCCTATTTTAGTTTTCCTGGGAATCTCCATACTATTTTCCATAGTGGCAGTACCAGTTTACATTCCCACCGAAAGAATCGGAGGGTTTTCTTTTCTCCACACTCTCTCCAGCATTTGTTATTTGCAAGCTTTCTGACGATAGCCATCTGACTGGTGTGATGTGGTAACTCAGTGTAGTTTTGATTTGCATCTCTCTAATTAGTGATTCATGGGGTCGCAAAAAGTCGGACACGACTGAGCGACTGAACTGAACTGAACTGAATTAGTGATTAACCATCTTTTCATGTACTTACTGGCCATTCATGTCTTCTTTGGAGAAGTGTCTGTTTAGATTTTCTGCTCATTTTTCTACTGGATTTTTTTGTTATTGAGTTTGTATGAGTTGTTTGTATATTTTTGAAATTAAGCCCTTATTGCTTGCTTCATTTGCAAATATTTTATCCTATAGGCTTTCTTTTCATTTTGTTTATGGTTTCCTTTGCTGTGCAAAAGCTTGTAAGTTTGATTAGATCCCATTTGCTTATTTTGTTTTAATTTCTTTCACCTTAGGAGACTGATTGGTAAGAATGTTTTGCCTATGTTCTCCTCTAGGAATTTTATGGTGTCTTGTCTTATATTTAAGTCTTTAAGCCATTTCAAGTTTTTTGTGTGTGCATAGTGTGAGGGTGTGTTCTAAGTTCATTGATTTACATGCAGCTGTCCAACTTCTTTTGCCCCTTTTGAATTCTTTAACTTGTCTGATTCAATATTTCAAATACCAGATATTAAAGTATTTGGCATTTCCTACCTTGCAAATTTCTCTATTCTTGTTTTCCTCTAATGTGTCATTATACAAAAGCCATGAATAAAATGAATGCATATTTAACAAGTTAAACTCTTCATATTTAACAAACCAAGCTTCTGCCAAGAAGATATGCTAAAGAAAAATAATGACTTTATGGTAGATACAAATAGGAAAGTTAAAAAAAAATCAGTATTGATAGAGTCATTTAGAGCGTCATAAAAATTATATCTTATGGGATGTTGGTATATTTTGATAAATATTATAATAAAAGTTTTCTGAATGACAGTTTCCTTGATTAGAATAATTTTCAGCTCTAAATAACAGAACATACTATGGCATCCACATCTAGGGATTTTTTTAATATAGAAAACATTTTTGAGAGGTGAGTTATTACTTAAGTTCATTTATCCCCTCAGTAATGATCATGGCTTCTTTTACATGGTTACAAAATGAGTGGGGAAGCTTCTATCATTCTATCCATATTTAAGCAGAAAAGAGGGAATCACCTGCTTATGTTCCCTTCACAAGGGAAGAAATCTTTCTCAAAACCTTTCCAAATGACCTCTGTTCCATGGACAGCAACAGAGTGTGGGAACTGAGAAATCTATTGTCCTAAGTTGTTTAGGTCAAGTGTAATCCATCACCTGGGTTGCACCAATACAATCATGCTTTTGTTAGCCTGGAAGAAGTGAGGGGATAGATGTCTGCTAACTTCTCTTGTTCAAAGTAGTGTGACTATATTTCAGCAAAGAAATACTGGGTGTGTGTTTCTTATGCTCAAAGACAAGACACAAGTGATAGACACCAGATTGTAGTAACATGGTACAGAGCCAGGCACTCTCTTCAACAAATTACTCAATTTCAGGGATATCATAGTATTTACAGAAATAGAAGTACTTGCCTTTCAGAATATACTATAAGTCATCTAAGAAAATTTGTGTCATTTCTGGCCTCTAATACATGCCTACATTTGTTGCAGAAAATTAGTTACATTAGTTGCCTGTATTAGTCTGGCTGTTGTAACAGAATTTCAAATTGAATAAAGACTTAATCTTAGTAGATGACTATTTGGTGCTTACTTAATAAGATGTGAATATGCCCAGTGGCTCATGATTTCCCTCTATGAAGGACCCATTAAAAAAGAAAATCATCTTTTTTGGTTTGAACTTCCCTGGTCACTCAGACAGTAAAAAAGTCTGCCTGTAATGCAGGAGACCCAGGTTCAGTACCCTGGGTCAGAAAGGTCCCCTGTAGAAGGGAAGGGCAACCCACTCCAGTATTCTTGCCTGGAGAATTCCATGGGCAGAGGAGCCTGGCAGACTACAATCCATGGGGTCGCAGAGTCAGCCAGGACTGAGTAACTAACACTTTAACATTTTTACCTAGTGAGCCTTATACTCTTCCACATATAGCTGGTAGAAGATGAAACACAGGACAAGCAAGACTATGAATTTCTTAAAAATTTTGCCCCTAAACTGGTACAAATCAATTTTGCTCACAGTCTATTGATGAGAACTGGAAACATGGCTGCACCTGGATATAAGGTGCAGAGAACCTAAGAAATATAATCCCTGCTAGATAACTCCCTCTCAGGAACAGATGTGTATTTAGGAAGAAGGAATATACATTTTAAAAAATAATTTTATTATTTATTTTTGGCTGTGTTAGGTCTTCATTGATGCACGAGGGCTTTGTCTATTTGCAGCAAGATTGGGGCTACCATTCATTGTGGTACCAGGCTTCTCATTGTGGTGGCTTCTCTTGTAGATTACAGGCTCTATGGAGCACAGACTTCAGTAGCTGATGCACATGGGTTCAGTAGTTGCAGCTTCCTGGGCTGTAGAGTGCTGACTCAGTAATTATGATGCACAGGGCTTAGTTGCTCTGCAGCATGTGGAATCTTCCCTGGATTCTTATCCACTATGCCACCAGGAAAGTCTGGAATAAACATTTCGATGGCAATTAGTCATCTGTTCTACAATGTTCAGTAATTTTTAGATGTATATTCCTTTCTAAGTAATGTATGTTCTAAGTGAGGCATGCAATATGAAATATCTGGGATGAGTGTAGCTTAAGTCATAACTGTGGCTGATGAACATTCCCATGAAGAAAGCACAGTATAGTAAGCTTCATGGATTCTGAAGTCAGATGGCCTGCCCTCCAATTCCACCAATTCCTTATTGTGTGATTTGGCTAATTTAGAAATTTCCTTACCAAAATGGAGATAGCAAAATTACCTGTCCTATACAGGTTATTGTGAGGATTAAATGCTTTTAATAAAACTTGTAGAACAATAGTCATTGGCATATTATATATTGTATAAGTACTATGGGATTCCCCAGTGGTACAGTGGTAAAGAATCTGTCTGCCAGTGCAGGAGATACAAGAGATGCAGGCTTGATCCTTGTATTGGAAGACCCCCTGGAGTAGGAAATGGCAACCCACTCCAGTATTTTTGCCTGGAAAATTCCATGGACAGAGGAGACTGGTGGGCTACTGTCCATGTGGTCACAATGAGTTGAACACAACTGAGCACTCACATAAGTACTGCATAGTATTTATAATGGATTTTGTTTGATATCTGGAATATATATATGGAAGACTCTTGAGAGTCCCTTGGACTGCAAGGAGATCCAACCAGTCCATTCTAAAGGAGATCAGTCCTGGGTGTTCATTGGAAGGACTGATGCTAAAGCTGAAACTCCAATACTTTGGCCACCAAATGCGAAGAGTTGACTCATTTTTGGAAAAGACTCTGATGCTGGGAGGGATTGGGGGCAGGAGGAGAAGGGGACGACAGAGAATGAGATGGCTGGATGGTATCACCAGCTCGATAGACATGAGTTTGAGTGAACTCCGGGAGTTGGTGATGGGCAGGGAGGCCTGGCGTGCTGTCATTCATGGGGTCGTAAAGAGTCGGACACGACTGAGCGACTGGACTGAACTGAACACACACAGACACAGATATACGCATTCCATCAAGTATGTAATAAACATTAACAAAGTTATGAGACATAATAAGAAACATTTAAAATAGCACTTGCCTAAATGTGCTTAGGCTCTGGGAAAATACAAAATCCTCAGACATGCAGCATTACACTCAGAATGATAAGAAACAATGCCTACTAGACTGAAAGAGTCAGGAAAGTGTGTGGAGAAGGCGATCTGTGACAGAATACCAGGCAACAACCAAGCTTGGAGAGATGCTTAGGGGTGGGAGATGATGCCAACAATGTCTTAAAGAAGAAAGGAGATTAAAGATAGTTTGAAGGAGAAGGTATTGTTAGATATAAATTGGATCATATATGAAGGAAGTTAAATGCCAAAGGAATTTTCCTAAGACTTTACATTTTTCACTGAACTCATCTAGGAAGGGAGAATATGAAAGCTTATAGGAAAATGATTTTGGTGATGTTGATGCTGATGTTTGTATTTAAAGGCAGAGAGAATTTAAGACAACTTATAATTGTGAACTAGAAACAATTATAAAGAAGCACTGAGGAACTAAAATTTGACATCAAAGGTAAATGCTGAATGAAAATCTTTAAACCTTTTATAACTAATTATAATTTAGTATCATCATTACCTAAAATGAATATTGATCACAACAAATATATCCTACATAGTAACCACATAAATAGAAACATCTAACTTTTAAAACTATCTAACAGAATTTTGCTTTCATGTTGGTAAGAAAATTAATATCAGCATTTTCTCTTTTCTCAATAATCAGCTATTTCATACCAATATGAGGTGAGAAGTAACTATGTTACTAAAGTAGACAAATGATTTAGAGTCAGAAAAAAGTCGGTTTTCAATCTTTAGTTTACTAAATTGCATATAATGTGGGTATATGTTATTTAACCTACATGTTATTTAGGATATTCTATACTAAAATTATTAAAAGCTCTTACTAGTGTCTCCTCCTAGTCATAAAATGTGTGCACAGTTCCAAGGCTTTCAGCCTCACACAGCTATGTGCAAAGCGGGAAGAGAGGTTGTCTTTTCTTTGGATCCCTTTAAAGAGTAAATAAAATTCTTCGGACTACCCACAAGACTTTGCCAATGTCTCATGACTAAATTTTAATGTTTTGTGTGTAACAATCACAAGAAAAAGGAATGATATTATGATTTTTAAAGAGGATTTTAATGTCCACTGGAGCACACAATCACTGGATAACTGAATAACATGGGGTACCTTACTGTGGATAGAGAGAAGGGGAGTGACATTTGGAGGTTGCCACCATCTTTTTTTATCTATTATACCTAGGCTACAAAAAATAAAAGTATCATAGCTACTATTCTTGAGACTTTGGTAGTGAAAATGTTTGGATTTTTCCATAATTTTCATTCCTTTATAATCTATGGGAAAAGGGGGAAAAAATCCTTTATCATATACCTCTTGCCCACTCTTAGACCTCTTATTCAAAGTACCTTGAAAGAAAAACTAGTTTCCATATTTTGCTTCACTTCCCAGGGAGGAATATGTCTTGAAATTATTCAACTAAATATAAGGTATAGGAAAAGGGAGAAACACATACCAGGCTTCCTAAGTTCAAATCCAGTGTGAAAGTGTTTTGATTTACATTTCAATCATGATTTAAAAAGCAACTTAGCAATATATGCAAAGTAAACGGTCAAAGTAATATATTGCTCTTAGGCAGGAAGCAGGCCAGGCTGTGGAAAAAGACAGCAGAAACCTCTCCTGCTATCTTTGTGAACAATATCATCTAGCTTGAGCAATCCTTTCTAAAAAAAAATTGAATAATGGTCCTCTTAATTCCAGGGTTTTAAATTATGCATATGTAGAGGTATTTTCTTCCTCATTTAGCAAACTTAAGGGTTCTCAGAATTGGCACCAGTGGTACATACCAGGTTTTTTTTTTTATGAAAATAGAAACTGTTTAAAAATTCTTCTGGGTGATATTGAGGAATTTATACTTAATTTGGATCCTGGCACCTGCTCTGTTCTTATGGTAGTTGGTTGTTATTTGGAGTGAGTTCTAAGTGTTAGACTTGCCTTGTTGGTCTGGAGACACGGAAGGGATTGACATACAAGCTGGAAAGTACTTAGGATGGCTGATAGCTCTGTGTGTGCATGTGAGTGTTTTCAGACCTGGTAATATCCATGCCTAAGGCTACGTATCAATGTATTACTTAAAGAGAACTACAAAGACCTACAAGTGTTTAGATCAAGAGTTTAGTTTCTAACCCCCGCAGGTTTGGATGTTTCATAGTTTGAGGGAAGCTCTTGGGCTATTTGCCAAGTCTTCATTTTGATAAATTCTTGTTGTTCTGGGCAACTTGCAAATTACTATGAATTCCACCTACCTTCATGACAGGAAAAGAAAGAAATCAAGGGCTAAGAAGATATAGATTGGTAAACACAGTAAACAAAAGCCCAAGTAAAATGCGAGCATAATTTTAAAGCCTTCTATATAGTGTTTTGCTATCATGTTGGTTAAATATGCCTCTCTTTGCTAATTCCCTTGGTACTATCTTTGACTCAGAGCCTTGCCTTACCATATACCATTCTGCACTTGTTTACAATATAAGAGCTCTCATATTGAGACAAGAAGGCAGGCCTTACTGGACCTCAGCTGGGAAATTTGCATCAGGCAACACATTTTTCACCAATCTGTACATGCTCAAAAATAATCACAGAAATGCCCCAAGTATAGATTTTAAAACTGTAAGTAAAATTTTAGCAAATAAGCAAATGTTCAAATATGGAATCCATAAATAATGAGGATTGTAAATGAATGAATATATAATTTTAAATTGAATCATTTTGGAGAAGAGGCTGCCATTCTTTCTTTTTTCCATTTGTTGCTATTGTCTTTGCTGCACTCAAGAAGTTGCAGTAATTCTTACCAAGCTTCTTGGAGAGTGGCATCATTTTAAACTGGATGACTAAGCTGTGATACAAGTCTGGCTGCTTGGGCCAAAAGATCCAGAAAAGAATATACTATCTATGGTATTCATATACAAGTATTCTCAAACTTATACCAAAAAAAAAAAAAGAAATGAAAATTAAGCTACATTAAAATACTGGAAATAATATAGTATTAGTGATGAGAAAAGAGGCCATAATGAGTTTATGGCAAGCCCCAGTGGGAGAATCACAACATAGACTTCGTGCCATCTATAAAGGAAAATTATCCTACTAGTATAGATGAAATGTCCCCCAGCGCCCCAGGTCATGCAGCCACAGTTATCCATCATCAGTTGAGTTCTGTCAGAACTACCTATCCTTAAGGCTAATCATATCCAGGCAAATTCCATTATAAGATGAAAGTAACACATTTGGGACCAAACATGGGCAAGATAAAGATAACAAGCAAGCTACATAAGAAAGTCGCTCAGATTCCCATGTATCCATTCCTGATCCAATAGCACCTCTTCCTCAGATTAGGAGCAGCTATAGGCTCTGTTGTTTAGAGATCCTAGTTCCCAGAGGAGAAACACTCCCATTAAAGCAAGTAGCAAGTGTCCCACAGACTGGGAGAAAATAAGTGCACTTCTTTTGTCAAACAAACTTTCATTTAGAATACATAAAAGAAACATAACAACTCAATAATTAGAATAAAAATAGCTAAATTTTTAAAACTGTGCAAAAGATCCTAGCTGGCTCAATTTCATTACCCATGAGGAAAATTTAAATGAAAACAATGAGAAGATACTACTACACTGATTACATTGGCTAAAAATATAAGAAAATTGGTCATATCATGTTGATGGAGATGGAGTGTGACTAATATTCATACACACTGCTGGTAGGAATGCAAAATGGCACTGGCACTGCAAAAATTTGACAGTTTTTTAAAAAGTCAAACATGTCCCCCATATGATCTGAACATTTATATGGAAGTAAAAAACATGTCCACCCAAAGACTTAATATATGTACAAAATCCATAGAAGACTTGGAGCTTCCCAGGTGGCACTAGTGGTAAAGAATCCACCTGCCAATGCAGGAGATATAAGAGATGTGAATGGCACCCCACTCTAGTATTCTTGCCAAGAAAATCCCATGAACAGAGGAGCTGGCAGGCTATAGTCCAAAGAGATGCAAAGAATCAGACACAACTGAGCATCTGAGCACATAAACATACATATAGAAGGCTTATTTGTAATGGCCCAAAACTGAAACACAAATGTTCATCAGCAAGAGAATCATAAATAAAAAAGAATGTGCCCTAATTATAAAATGGAATACTACTCAGCAACAATAAAAAAACAATTGATTTATGCAACAATATACATACTCAAAATCATTATGCTAGGTGAAAAGAAACTAGGCAAAAAATACATATTATGTGGTTATGTTTACATAAAATTCTAGAAAATGCAAACTAATCTTTAGTGACAAAAAGTACATTACTGGTTGCCTAAGGTTGAGAGTAGAGGAAACAATGGATTACAAAGGACCATGAAGAAAATCGGGGGCATGATGAAAATATTATTTACCTTGATTTTGGTTATTATTTTATTGTTGCATAGTTGCTC
Organism: Moschus berezovskii; assembly: GCF_049115385.1. NCBI lineage: Eukaryota > Metazoa > Chordata > Mammalia > Artiodactyla > Moschidae > Moschus > Moschus berezovskii. The sequence goes on along the minus strand of NC_142470.1, from coordinate 72,453,375 downwards.
ATTCATGTCTGAAACTGAGATGCCATGGACTGTAGCATGCCAGGCCTCCCTGTCCTTCATCATCACCCAGAGCCTGCTCAAATTCACGTCCATTGAGTCTGTGATGCCACCCAATCATCTCATCCTCTCTCATCCCCTTCTCCTCCTGCCTTCAGTCTTTCCCAGGATCAGGGTCTTTTCTAATGAGTTAGCTCTTCACATTAGGTAGCCGAAGTATTGGAGCTTCAGCTTCAGCATCAGTCCTTCTAAGGAATATTCAGGATTGGTTTCCTTTAGGATTGACGGGTTTGATCTCTTTCCAATCCAAGGGACTCTTTCAAGAGTCTTCTCCAACATCACAGTTCAAAAACATCAATTCTTCAGTGTCCAACCTTCTTTATGGTCCAACTCTCACATGCATACATGACTACTGGAAAAACCATAGCTTTGACTAGACCTTTGTTGGCAATGTCTCTTCTTTTTAATACTCTGTCTAGGTTTGTCATAGCTTTTCTTCTAAGGAGCAAGGGTCTTTTAATTTCATGGCTGCAGTCACCATCTGCAGTGATTTTGGAGCCCAAGAAAATATAGTATCTCACTGTTTTCATTTTTTCCCCATCTATTTACCATGATGTGATGGGACCGGATGCCATGATCTTAGTTTTTTGAGTGTTGAGCTTTAAACCAGCTTTTTCACTCTCATCTTTCACCTTCATCAAGAGGCTCTTTAGTTCCTCTTCACTCTGCCATAAAGAGTGGTGTCATCTGCATATCTGAGGCTATTGGTATATCTCCCAGCAATCTTGATTCCAGTGTGCTTCATCCAGCTTGGTATTTTGCATGATGTACTCTGCATATAAGTTAAATAAGCAGGGTGACAATATACAGCCTTGATGTATTCCTTTCCCAATTTGGAACCAGTTCATTGTTCCATGTCCGTTTGTAACAATTGCTTCTTGACTTGTATACAGATTTCTCAAGAGGCAGGTAAGGTGGTCTGGTATTCCCATCTCTTGAATTTTCCACAGTTTGTTGTGATCCACACAGCCAAAGGCTTTAGCGTAGTCAATGGAGCAGAAGTAGATGTTTTTTTCTGGAATTCTCTTGCTTTTTCTATGATCCAGTGGATGTTGGCAATTTGATCTCTGGTTTTTCTACCTTTGGACTTCCCTGCTGGCTTAGACAGTAAAGAAACTGCCTGCAATGCAGGAGACCTGGGCTTGATCTCTGGATCACAAAGATCCCCTGAAGAAGGGAATGGCAACCCACTGCAGTATTGTTGCCTGGAGAATTCCATTGACAGAAGAGCCTGCCAGGCTACAGTACATGGGGTTGCAAAGAGTTGGACATGACTGAGCAACTTTCATTTCACTTCTCTGCCTTTTCTTAATCCAGCTTGAACATCTGGAAGTTCTCAGTTCTCATACTGTTGAACCCTACATTGGAGAATTCAGAGCATTATTTTGCTAGCCTGTGAACTGAGTGCAATTGTGCAGTAGTTTGAACATTCTTTGGCACTGCTTTTCTTTGGGATTGGAATGATAACTGACCTGTTGCAGTCCTGTGGCCACTGCTGAGTTTTCCAAATTTGTTGGCATATTGAGTGCAGCACTTAAACAGCATCATCTTTTAGGGTTTTATATAGCTCATTACTTTATAGATCAACACTATTTCAAAATTGATAACACTTTCTATGACTACATTTATGTGAGTACTTCATGCTTCAATTATTCTTCAATACAATTTTAGAATAAAAATGAGGAATATCAGATATTACAAAATCCCCCCAAATCATCAGAATAATTTTATTTCTGAACTGTCTGACACCTTTTTCTTTTTCCCTATAATTTTTCCGGGTAACTCTTTGCTCTCCTTTTCATATTGAAACTTTGAATATTTTTAGAATATAGAAGTAATATATAGTGTTCTCTTTAAAAGGATTAATCAAAACAATTTTGGTAGTATTGAAGAATTTCTTTTAACCTCACAACTCATTAAGAATCTGAAATTTTTAGATTAATTAGCAAATTTTGGGAAAAACCTCAAGTTGCTTTCGTATATTACCTCATGAAGACCCATTTACTATTTTTAGTGCTGTTACAGGTTTGTGACCTACAAAAGCAAGAATTCTGACATTCTATTTGCATGTACTATCAAAAAAAAACCCTGTGGGGCATTATAATTGCCTGTGTTGCATTACAAGTATATTCTTGACAGAAGAGAATTTCTGTTTTGACTGGGTGTGGATGAGGAATACTGGGTGGATATTCCCCTTAGAGTTTCACATATCATATGATTAGAAAAGTTCTCCAGAGAAGGCAAGCTCCTGGGTTCATAAATTTTAAACCTTTTTTCTGCTCCAATAACCACATGCTTTTGTGGCCAAACACTATAGCATTCCTTCATGTCCTAGAGTGACCTCTGGCTCTCTGCTTCTCTGTCACAATGCCAAATGAGTTGACCCATGGTGCTATTTTCCTAGAAATAACCTATGAAAACAACACTGTGATGACTAGTAATAACTTTATAAGATAGTGACCGAAAATCACATAAATATATCCTGTTAAACATAATCCAAATGTATGGCCATCATTTATTCAATGCTCTGATAACTCAATTACAAAAATATCTGGTGCCACTCCAAATTCACTTGACACAAAAAGAATTGTAATGGAGGAGAAACAAATGGAAAGATGTAACAGTGGTAACCATTTGTGGTTAAAATAGCTCACTTTTGTGAACCTTTCCTGCATTAAATGTCATATATTATGCATTTTATATATATGTATAATATATATACATGTGTAATATACACAAACATATTATGTGTATTGTGTGAGAATATACACTCAGAGTGTAGATAATGAATTATCTTCAAACTATCTATTCTCACATATATCTTGAAAATATTTTTGTGTATTCTGAGAAGTACATGTACCCTATTCTGAATAGCTAATTTTAAGGGTCCTGTTGGACACAAGCTGGGTCAGGTTTGAGCTACAAAAGGGAGTGAAAAAGCCTGGACTTGTTTTATGTGAGCATTTTAACTATTAAAGTGTTTTAAAGACTCAATTCAAGGACCTTAGAATGCTGTCTTTCTTCTCTCTTCCTACCTACATACATTTTTAAACTACAGAAACTTACTCTGGCTGACTTAAGTCAAGGATACTTACTGAAAGAATTGCCAGGAAGGTGGCTGAGCCCGGCTTGGAGAATAGGAGGGAGTAGGAAGGTATGCAGCATAGAGGACTGACAGTAAAATCACGCCACTAGCCCAGGTCAGTGTGCACACTACTGCCGTGAAGCCCTGGTTGCCCCTTGCAAAGCTGCCATATGTTGATGCTTGGTGCAGAAGCTGTCACTGCTGCCCCTGGAAACTCCTTGCTGCTGCTACTGATGCTACTGTCACCTGCATCAAAATGTGCTCCCCCCAGTGCATTCTCCTGGTATGTTACTCTCAGTTCTAAATCCAGAGGTAATACATTCTAGGTCAAGTGCTTAAGCCTTTGAGGCAAAGAAAATAAATAAATGCGCATCTGGCATCTTCAACATCTGTTGTTAAAGGCAGGCTCTGCCTTCTTCTAAAGATTCACATGGAGAGGAATTCCCCAAATGTAAGAATGAGACTCAGCTTCTAGGTCACACACACACACACACACACACACACAAGATAAACATCTACCACAAAGACATAGAACCACTGATACACGGGCTGTTATACATCTAAACAGTGGGAACCTGGACATTTATCTTCTTCTATTAAACAAGAAAGTAAGTACAAGATAAATGTGATTCTTATATGCAATCCTAGTTAAGGTCTACTGCTATTTTCTGCTTTCTGACCATGCCTCCTCCCTTCACAAGTTTCCTCATTCTTGACTTGACATGAAGTTACTCTGAGGAATAAGGCTAAAAAGAGGGACTTGATATTTTAGTTGAGTTAGATCAGTGATCCCTAACCTTTTGGGCACAAGGGACCAGTTCCTTGGAAGACAATTTTTCCAGGGACTGGGAAGGGGGGGATGGTGTCGGGATGATTCAAGTGTATTATATTTATTGAGCACTTTATTTCTAATCTGACTACCACTGGTCTGGCAAGAGGTACAGTCTGGAGTCCAGAGGTTGGGGGCCCCTGGGTTAGATGGTATCTGTTACGAGGTAAACTGTGTCCCACCCCTGAATTCATATATTAAAACCCTAGTACCCAGTATCTCAGAATGAGACTGTATTTGGAGATCAAGTTATCAAGTTAAAAGGAGATCAGGTTAAAATGAAACCTTTAGGGAGGGTCCTAACCTGATCTGATTGGTGCCTTTATAAAAAGAAGAAATCTGGACATCAAAAGACAGTACGGTTAGGGACACACATGCAAAACTAAAGGTCATGTGGAATCAAGATTGCCAGGAGAAATATCAACCTCAGATATGCAGATGACACCACTTTAATGGCAGAAAGTGAAGAGAAACTAAAGAGCCTCTTGATGAGGGTGAAAGAGGAGAATGAAAAAGCTGGCTTAACATTCAAAAAACTAAGGTCATGGTATCCAGTCCCATCACCTTATGGTGAATATAAGGGGGGAAATAGAAGCAGTGATTTTATTTTCTTGGGTTCCAAAATCACTGTTAATGGTGACTGCAGTCATGAAACTGAGATTCTTTTATCCTTGGAAGGAAAGTTATGACAAATCTAGACAGTGTATTCAAAAAGAGACATCACTTTGCTGACAAAAGTGCATATAGTCAAAGCTATAGTTTTACAGTAAGTCATGTACAGAGGTGAGAGTTGGACCATAAAGAAGGCTGAACACCGAAGAATTGATGCTTTTGAACTGTGATGCTGGAGAAGACTTGAGATTCCCTTGGACTGGAAAGAGATCAAACCAGTCAATCCTAAAGGAAATAACCCTGAATGTTTATTGAAAAGACTGATGCTGAAGCTGAAGCTCCAGAACTTCAGTCACCTGATGCAAAGAGCCAAGTCATTGGAAAAGACCTTGATGTTGGGAAAGATTGAAGGCCCAAGAAGAAAAGGGCAGCATAGGATAAGATGGTTAGATAGCGTCACTGACTCAGTGGACATGAACTGGAGTGATAGCAAAGGACAAGGAAACATGGCGTGCTGCAGTTCATGAGGTTGCAAACTGTTGGACACAACTTAGCGACTAAACACAAGCAGCAAAGACACAGCAAGAAATTGCCTGTGAGTCAAGGAGTGAGGCCTCAGAAGAAACAAAACCTGTCACCACCTTGATGTTGGATTTCTGGCTTCTAGATCTTTGAGGAAATAAATTTCTGCTGTTTATGCCACCCAATCTGTGGTATTTTGTTATGGAGCACCATCAAAGTAATACCGGATCCAAGGGAATACAGGTTTCTGGTTCCACATCACAGTGTGGGAGAGAATAACTGACCTACATGTAGAGGCAGAAGGATATAGAGGGAAGCAGCTGATAAACATGTGATATTTCACAGTTTTCTAGTCCACATGGCCAGATATTAGCAATTCATAAAACGAGGCAACAAGAATGTCTGTAAGTTTCCAGAGCTGAATGAGAATGGAAAGGAAACCAATGCAGGGAAGTATCAGAATCAATCAGGTTCAGCATTTTAAACCATTTAACACAATTAATAAACAGTAATTCTTTTTCCAGAGGCTCTGGAAAATTTGATCCACCTCATTGATAATTAGTTTTCAAAGAGTTGTGATATAAATAAAAAATTCAGTAGTGTATCTTATTAAATAAAGGACAGCAAGAAGATGTTAACAAAAAGGAATAAATAACTGGATGATTTGGATATTTTAAAGAAAACTTGGCATGTATTTAGATTCCGAAGTCTCAATCACATATATTGTGGCTAAATCATCTGACAGTAGAAAGGAAGCTTTATGAAAATAAAAACTGATGAAAGTGTAATTCCAATGATTCAATGTTCTTTGGAGTAGAAAACTTTGCTGAATCAACAACAATAGCATATAGGAGTCCTCTAGGACATTCTAGCCTCACTGATAGAGAATACAGTAGTTTTATTCATTGGCGATGCTGGTTATGTCTATTTTACAAACATAAATTCCAAGTTAGGAGATAAGAAATATAACTAATTATAAGCTTCTTCAAAAATGTAAACGTATAGAGAGCTCCATTTTTTTTTACTACAAATACTAGTTTGTTAAAAGAAAAGTAGTGATTTTACTTTTAATAACAGCAAATTGCTTTAAATAACTTCCCCCATAAACTCGGGGGAAAATATTTAGAAACCACTATTTTGAAGACACTAGAGAACATATAAAGATCTCTATAAGTGTTGCTATACATGCTTTTACAAATTTGGGTATATGAGGTACTTAGTGTATTCAGGCTCAGTCACTTCAGTTATGTCCAACTCTTTGTGACCCTGTGGACTATAGCCCTCCAGCCTCCTCTATCCATGGGGATTCTCCAGGGAAAGAATTCTGGAGTGGGTTGTCTTGCCCTCCTCCAGAGGATCTTTTCAATCCAACGATCAAATCCTCATCTCCTGCATTGCAGATGGGTTCTTTACCACTACTGCCACCTGGGAAGCCCTAGGTACTTACTATCTAGTTTTAAATATTCTCTAATCTCATTCTTGACATGCTTTATAAAAGGTATTGCTTATTTTCCAAATATGTGAGACTTTTCTAGATATCCACTTTTATTTCATGATTAAAGGGCACACTGGATTATTCCAACATTGCGGAACTTATTGAGACTTGTTTTATGGTCAGAATGTGATGTATCTTGGTCATGTTCCATGTACTTAAAACCAATACAATATTGTAAAGTAATTAGCCTCCAATTAAAATAAATAATTTACAAAAAAAAATCTATATTCTGCTCTTCAGAATATTGTGGTACATAGATGTCAATTAGGTGGTGCTAGTGGTAAAGCTAGCAATGGAGAAGGCAATGGCAAGCCACTCCAGTACTCTTGCCTAGAAAATCCCATGGATGGAGGAGCCTGGTAAGCTGCAGTCCGTGGGGTCGCTAGGGGTCGGACACGACTGAGCGACTTTACTTTCACTTTTCCCTTTCACACATTGGAGAGGGAAATGGCAACCCCCTCCAGTATTCTTGCTTACAGAATCCCATGGACAGAAGAGCCTGTTGGGCTACAGTCCTTAGGGTCACAAAGAGTTAGACTTATCTACTATTTATTTTGTTATTATAAAATGTCCCTCTTTATTTCTATCAATATGCAATATCTGGAAGATTGTTCATTTTATGTAAATATAATACTTTGACTTTATGACTAATCTTGTGGGAAATAAAGCCCTCCAGCCCAAACCCAAAGAAAGGGTTTAGAGACAGGAGGTGCAGCAGGAAGTGAGGCTTTAATGACAGTCTTGTCAAGATCAGATGTCCGGTGGGCAGGCACACCCAGGGTAGTTACAACAAGCTATTTATCTCCTAGCATGCAAGTCCCTCTCTGAATTCCTCATTGACTGGGGTGAACATTCTTCCCAGATGTTACCTGGGTTTATTCTCTCCCTGTTCATGGGCTGACCCTTCTCTGACATCTTATTCCCTCTTTCCTACACACCTATTCCCTTTCTTATATTTTGAATTGACCGATAAAATGAGCCAGTCTGAAACCCTAGGCATCCTACCCTCCCTTTGTTTGCCCGGACTTTCCAGTTTTGTAATCCTTCTGGTTACTATCTCAGTAAGCTGTTAGGCACAAGTTTAAGTTCAGTTCAGTTCAATCACTCAGTCGTGTCTGACTCTTTGCAACCCCATGGCATGCTTCCCATGGCAGGGAAGCATGCCAGGCTTCCCTGTCCATCACCAACTCCCTAAGCTTGTTCAAACTCATGTCCATCAAGTCAGTGATGCCATCCATCCAACTATCTCATCCTCTGTCATCCCCTTCTCTCCTGCCTTCAATCTTTCCCAGTATAAGGGTCTTTTCCAAGTAGTCAGTTCTTCATATCAGGTGACCAAAGTGCTGGAGTTTCAGCTTTAGCATCAATCTGTCCAGTGAATATTCAGGACTAATTTCCTTTAGAATGGACTGGTTTGATCTCTTTCCAGTCCAAGGGACTCTCAAAATCTTCTCCAACACCACAGTTCAAAATCATCAATTATTCTGTGCTCAGCTTTCTTTATAGTCCAACTCTCACATCCATAAATGACTACTGGAAAAACCATAGCTTTGATTATATGGACCTTTGTCAAGAAGTAATATCTCTGCTTCTTAATAAGCTATCTAGATTTGTCAAAGTTTTCTTCCAAGGAGCAAGTGTCTTTTAATTTCATGGCTTCAGTCACCATCTGCAATGATTTTGGACCCCAAGAAATGAAGTCTGCCACTGTTTCCATTGTTTCCCCATCGATTTGCCTTGAACTGATGGGACCGGATGCCATGATTTTAGTTTTTTGAATGTTGAGTTTTAAGCCAACTTTTTCACTCTCCTCTTTCATTTTCATCAGGAGGATCTTCAGTTCCTCTTCTCTTTCTGCCATAAGAGTATTGTCATCTGTATATCTGAGATTATTGATTATTTCTCCCGGCAGTCTTGATTCCAACTTCTGCTTCATCCAGCCTGGCATTTCGCATGATGTACTATGCATATAAGTTAAATAAGCAGGGTGACAATATATGGCCTTGATCTACTCCTTTCCCAATTTGTAACCAGTCCATCATTCCATGTCCAGTTCTAACTGTTGCTTCTTGACTTGCATACAAGTTTGGCTGCTAGTAATTTCCACTCCAAGCCAGTCACCCTTGAAAACAGACTTTAATTTTTTTGATTTCTTACAACCTTTGCATGAGATAATGTTTTCATCCACTTATTTTCAACATTTGAGTGATTTCATGTAAAGGACATCTTTCTCAAATATGTATAGTAAGGTACTAGATTTTTTCCCTCTAGTCAAATTTCACTTTAATTAGGAAAATTTTTAAGCAGAATTCAGAAATCAGTAACCACAGAAGAAAACTGAAAATTAGAATCCATAAGAATTAGAAGTGTATGTCCATCAAATGAATATTATTTAAAAATGAAAATGAAAGACACAGAATAGGAGAATACATTTGCAAAACATATCTGTCAAAAGGTCTTGTATATAGTCTATATAAAAAAATTCCTGAAACTTAACAATACTAAAGGAATAATATAGTGAAAAATAAGTAAAGGTTGAAAGAAATACTTCATAAAGGAACATATTTGAATGGCCAATTTACATATGAAAAAGTACTCATCAGTTTTTGTCATCAGGGAAATAAAATTTAATGAAAATTAGAATTACAGTAAGTAACAGTATATACCCACTAGGATAGTTAAAATTAAAAAGGCAACCCAGACATTCCACTGTTAAAATTTAGTAGATAAAAATAAAAGCACATATCCACAAAAAACACTTATTCAAGCATTTTTATTTATAATAACCCCAAATTAGGTGTGATGATATTTTATATGTCAACTTGACTTGGTTTCAAATATGCAACGTTATCCTAGGTGTGTATGTAAGGCTGGTTTTGGATGAGATGAGCATTTCAGTTGTTAAACTGAGTAAAGAGATAGCTCTTCCTAATGTAGATGGCCCTCATACAGTCTACTGAAGGCTGGACTAGAACAAAAGTAAGAGAGAATTGTGTTTTTGCCTGTCTCTGAGCTGGGTCATAAGTCTTCTGTCTTCAGACTCAGACTTAGACGAACTTACCCCATAAGGCCTCCTAGTTCAGACTCAGACTGGAACTGTACCATTGCTCCACTGGGTCTCCAGCTTGCCAACTAAAGATTGTGAGACTTTAGACCAGGAAAATTCAAAAGACAATCAACACCAGAATAGATAAGCATACTGTAGTATATTCACACTGTTGACTTAAAAAAGAAAACAAACAAACAAACAAAAAAACACAGCATGAAAATCGTGAGTTAAGTTTTATTTGGAGCAAAATGAGGACTGCAGCCTGGGAGACAGCATTTCAGAAAACTCTGAGAAACTGCTCCAAGGTGGTGAGGAGGGAGCTAGAATTTATAGCAGTTTTGCAATAGGGCATTTTTTATTTTTTGGTTTTTTGGAAGAAAGGCAACAAGGACCATCAAAAGATTGGTGGTAGTGGTTTAGTGGCTAAGTCATATCTGACTTTTGCAACCCCATGGACTGTGGCCCACAAGGCTCCTCTGTCCATGGGATTTCCCAGGCAAGAATACTGGAGTGGGTTGCCATTTCCTTCCATTAATTAAATAAAACTAGATGTCCCAAATAAAGAAATTTAGCACTTTTCTATGTATAGGAAGATGCAAAAATCTGGCCTTACTGAAATCATTGTTTTTATATGCAACTCAGCTATCTGGAGGCAGTATTCTGTATTTTCCCATCCTGAGTTTCCTTGGGGGTCACCTTAGGGAGTGGCTGCAGTCTGATGGCTGCTAGATGGCAGGTATTATTTTCCTTCCTGAGTTTCTTCAGGGCTCACTGGCTTATATTGGAGGGCTGCAATAGCTGATGCTTGTGACATCCTTGTTTACTGATATGGCAGAAATATTCCATTTCTCAATACAACAGAATACTACTCAGCAATAAAATGGAATAAAGTACTGACATCACAACAGTATCAAAACAATGGATTAATTTTGTAATGCTGTTCTGATTGAGAGAAGCTGAACATAAGAGTATATATGATGTAATTCCATACATGTGGAGTTCTAGAAGAGTTAAAACAAACTTTTAGTAAAGAAAATCAAAATCATAAAAGTCATTGCTTCCCTGAGGTTGGAGCAATTGACTGGGAAGTGGTGTAAGTGATTAACATGTTCAATATTCTGATAGGAATGTGGGTTATATTCACAGGTATATACATTTTTAAAAATTTCACTTAATATGTGTGCATTTGCTCATATACACATACATAAATGTGTGTGTATTAGTCAGACATGTCTGACCCTTTGCCACCCCATGAACTATATATAGCCCACCAGGCTCCTCTGACTGTTGAATTCTCCAGGCAACAGTACTGGACTGGGTTGCCATCCCTTCTCCAAGAATTCTTCCCAACCCAGGGAAGGAACCCAGGAGTCCTGCACCTGCATACATAAGGTTTGTCCATTTACTATTGTCAACATTTAATCAGTTGATCTAAGAAAGAAAAGGAAAATTTTATTTGAGCCAAAATGAAAGTTATAACCCAGAAACAGCGTTTCAGAAAACTCCAAGAACTGTTCTGTCCATTAGAAATCAAACACAGTTAAGTAGTTTTTGAGACAAAGGGCTGTACATTAAATGACATAGTTTGCACAATTTGGATCTGTAAATACAAAATGGTGGTTCATCATAGCCCCTTACAAGATCAGAAAGGATGGGGTTATCTTGTTAGTTCAGTTCAGTTCAGTTCAGTCACTCAGTCATGTCCAACTCTTTGTGACCCCATGAATCACAGCACACCAGGCCTCCCTGTCCATCACCAACTTCCAGAGTCCACCCAAACCCACGTCCATTGTGTCGGTGATGCCATCCAACCATCTCATTCTCTGTTGTCCCCTTCTCCTCCTGCCTTCAATCTTTCCAAGCATCAGGGTCTTTTCAAATGAGTCAGCTCTCCACATCAGGTGGCCAAAGTATTGGAGTTTCAGCTTCAACATCAGTCCCTCCAATGAATACCCAGGATTGATCTCCTTTAGAATGGACTGGTTGGATCTCCTTGCAGTCCCAGGGACTCTCAAGAGTCTTCTCCAACACCACAGTTCAAAAGCATCAATTCTTCGGCGCTCAGCTTTCTTCACAGTCAACTGTCATACCCATACGTGACCACTGGAAAAACCATAGCCTTGACTAGACGGACCTTGTACTAGGAAAGCATTGATCATGGCTGAGCAGGTTTTTCTGCCAGTGGGGAGGTTTGGCTGATGCATGATGCAACTATGCAGTGCACAGTAGAGGGGAAAGAGACCAAAAGAGAAAATTTTTTATTTTTTCAGTTTTTTGAAATTACTTTTTATTAGAGTGTATCTGCCTTACAATGTTGCGTTAGTTTCTACTTTACAGCAAAGTGAATCAGCTCTGTGGATGCATATATTCCCTCTTTGGGGGATTACCTGCCCATTTAGCTCACCACTGAGCATGGACAGGGAGGCCTGGTGTGCTGTGATTCATGGGGTCGCAAAGAGTCGGACATGACTGAGTGACTGAACTGAACTGAACTGAGCACTAAGTAGAGTTCCCCAAGCTATACAGAAGGTTCTCATTAGTTATCTATTTAATACATAGTATCGATGGTGTATATAAGTCAGTCCCAATCTCCAAATTCATCCCACCCCCACTTTTCTCCCTGGTGTCCATATGTTTGTTCTCTATGTCTGTGTCTCTATTTGTTTTGTAAGTATGATCATCTATACCTTGTTTTCTAGATTTCACATATATGTTTTAATATAACATTTTTCTCTCTCTGACTTGCTTCACTCTGAATGACAAACTCTAGGTCCATCCACATCACTACAAATGACCCAATTTTGTTCCTTTTAATGGCTAAACAATGTTCCATGGTGTATATGTACTACTTCTTTCCCCATTCACCTGTCAGACATTTAGGTTACTTCCATATTCTAATTGCTAAAAGTTGGATACAACTGAGTGCCTGAGCACAGACACTCATGTCCTAATTATTGTAAATAGTGGTAAAGTGAACATTGTCATGCACATGCATTTTTGAAATATGATTTTCTCTGGGTGTAGGCCCAGGAGTGGGATTGCTGGGTCATATGGAAGTTCTATTTTTCATTTCTTAAGGAATCTCTCGGAGAAGGCAATGGCAAGCCACTCCAGTACTCTTGCCTAGAAAATCCCATGGATGGAGGAGCCTGGTTGGCTGTAGTCCGTGGGGTCTCTAAGGGTCGGACACGACTGAGCGACTTCACTTTCACTTTTCACTTTCACACATTGGAGAAGGAAATGGCAACCCACTCCAGTGTTCTTGCCTGGAGAATCCCAGGGACGCGGGAGCCTGGTGGGCTTCCGTCTATGGGGTCGCACAGAGTCGGACATGACTGAAGTAACTTAGCAAGGAATCTCCATGCTGTTCTCTGTAGCAGCTCTATCAATTTACATTCCCAACAACAGTGCAAGATGGTTCCCTTTCCTCCACACTCTCTCTCATATTTACTATTTGTAGATTCTTTTATGGCCATTCTGACAGGTGTTAAGTGATACCTCATTAGTTTTGATTTGCATTTCTCTAATAATTAGTGATGTTGAGCATCTTTTCATGCATCTGTTGGCCATCTGAATGTCTTCTTTGGAGAAATGTGTATTTCAGTTTTCTCTCTTTTTTTTTTTTTAATTAGAGCTTTTTTTTTTTTTTAATTGAGCTGTATGAGGTGCCTATATATTTTAGAGATTAATCCTTTGTCAGTTGCTTCATTTGCAAATAGTTTCTCCCATTCTGAGGATTGTCTCTTTGTCTAGTTTATTGTTTCCTTTACTGTGCAAAAGCTTTTAAGTTTAATTTCATGCCATTTGTTTATTTTTGTTTTTATTTTCATTACTGTAGGAGTTGGATCAAAAAAGATCCTGCTGTGATTTATAGCAAAGAGTGTTTTGCCTATGTTTTCCTCTAAGAGTTTTATAGTGTCTGGCCTTACATCCAAGTCTTTAATCCATTTTAAGTTTATCTTGTGTATGGTGTTAGGAAGTGTTCTAATTTCATATTTTTACATGCAACTGTTCAATTTTCCCAGTACCAATTATTGAAGAGGTTTTTTCCCTCCATTGGATATTCTTGCCTCCTTTGTCATAGATTAAATGACTATTTGTGTGTGGGTTTATCTCTGGGCTTTTTATCCAGTTCCATTGGTCTATATTTCTGTTTTTGTGCCAGTACCATATTGTTTTGATTATTGTAGCTTTGTAGCATAGTCAAAAGTCAAGGAGCCTGATTCTTCCAGCTCTGTTTTTTCTTTCCCAAGATTGCTTTGGCCATTCAGGATCTTTTGTGTTTACACACAAATTGTAAAATTTTATGTTCTAGTTCTGTGAAAAATGCCATTGGTAATTGGATAAGGACTCCATTGAATCTATAGATTGCTTTGAGTAGTATAGTCAGATTTTTTTAAATTTTCCTTGATTTACTTTGGAACATGAATTTTTATTTTATCACTACATACAAAACATATTAATATATAACAGCACATTGCCTATAAAATTACTATAAAAATTAGTCAATTTAAAGATAAAACAGAAAGAATTACTGTTACAAGAAAGGGGACTCATTTCCAGGGCCCAAGTAGGCTCTTGTCTAATACTCAGAAATGCATTGTCTGAAGAGACACATGTGCTGACAAAGCAAGAGAATTTATTGGGAAGGGGCAGCCAGGCAGAAAGCTGCAGAGTAGGGAAACAAAGGAGAACTACTCTGCCATGTGGCTCACAGTCTTGAGTTTTATGGTAATTGGGTTAGTTTTTGAGTTGTTTCTGGCCAATCAGTCTGATTCAGGATCCTTCCTGGTGGTACATGCATCACTCAGACAAGATGGATTCCAATGAGAAGGATTCTGGGAGGTTGGTAAGACATATGGATTGGAGTCTTTTCTTTCCTTTTGACCTTTTCCAAATTTTTCTGGTTGTGGTAGCTTGTTAGTTCTGCATTCCTTACCAGGACCTCCTGTTTAACATAACATATGCAAGTGGTTACTATGGTGCCTGGGCAGGGCAGGAGGTTTTAATCATTGGTTCTCCTAACAAAAGCAAGCAAGCAGTATTCAATAATTTCTTTATTAGAAGATGATATGAAATAGCATTTGTATAGCTTTGACTATTTTAAAAAGAACTCTCAATCAACTCTTACAAACCCTTTTATAGTTTCCTTTTTATGGATCAAGTTTTAGCATCCTAAGTATCAGGAGAATTGGATTCTAATTTAGGATTTGTCTTCATTCATCATTATAATATTCCTGAAGTCATTTCACCTTTCTTGGGCTTTTACTTGTTTTTGTTTAAAACTCAAGATCAGGATTTCCCAAATCAAGTTCTTAGCAATGGAGCTTTCAGGAAAACATAAGAAGTACATTTTTTAAAAAGAGATGATTTGAGTTAAATACATTTGAAGGGATGAATAAAAAAAAGCTGGTTTTATTTAATTGCAGGCCTTCTCAGAACCCTTCATTCAGTAATAAAAGTTAATCTGATTTACTTTAAATCAACTAAATCTATTTAAATCTATTTTAAGTAATTTGCACATTTATTTAATCATTACGTTACAAGATTTAAACATTCTTTTGAATAAGGTGCTTTTGTCATTTTATAAATGAGGAAGTTGAGGGAAATTGAGGTAAAATACTTGTGGAAGAGCACTGAGTTAGAGTTGGGATTTGAACATTAGTAATTATTCTCTGTGAGGCTGTGACTCCCATGTTTCACAGCAGATTTGGCAAGAGACAGAAATAATAATAAATATCAAATAGGGAGAAAGGAGAAAGCCTTGCCAACCTTGGAAGGAAAACCAGCTTCACCTAGTCAAAGGGGAAATGTTTTCCAATAGTTAGACTGCTGTTGTCAAGGAGGAAGAAAACATTCCTCTACCTTTTCTAGTTTCCTCTGGTTGGTATAAAAGTTATTGGATTAATAGGAGAAAATAACATGTAGTTTCATATGTATGGGAAACCCCACATACATGAGAGGTTCAAAAACAGAAAGATAAAATGAGCTCTGTATTCCATCCAGAGCTACAAAATAAGATAGGGGTCTAGGGCTTCCAAGGACAGAAGAGTCATTCACAGGACAATAAGAAGAGTAGGTATTAGGTTGTTAGATGTTTGCTCTGCCATGTAGATGGGGCCATTTGGATAAACTTTATCTCTGGGAATAACTCTTTTCTAGAAAGAGAAATCCCAATTTAAATTCCTCTAGGTAGTTAAGGGAGGGGCAATAGTTTCTTTTGAGCTTTCAGGGTCTCCATTACCTTTAGCTCAAAATAATCCTCACTCAAGAGTGACACATTTTGAGGAGGCTTGTTCTGAATCCCTATACTGTCAAGGGTTGATGATAAACAATAAATTTAGGAAAAATCTTGAAAATATACTAAGACCTACTAATCAGAGAACATGCATTCTGGAGATCCAGATAAAAGGTTTAGGACTGATAGGGGGATAGCACAGGGGATGGCGCCCATCAGGGGACATCAAAAGCAGGATGTGATGAGAGTTTGGGGAATAACAGGTGATGAAGGAAGCTTGGCCCCTGCGGGGGTGATTGGTGAAACAGGTTGATGATGCCTGGGGTAGATGGTTCAGAGGAACTCTAAAAGGAGTAGGCAGCCACATCTGGAATGTGGATTCAGAAGCCTTTGTTCAGTGAGGTGGTGGCAGCCAGTTTCTTTAGGCCAAATGCAGCGGGGAAAGGCCAGCTGCCCCCTCAGGCTGTGCCTGGAGGATGGAGAAGACACAGGTGATACCATTTGAGAGACAGAGTATTGAAAGGGCAAAATGAAAAGGATACAAATATTTTGGCTGACAAAACAGAGCTGGTTCAGAAGGAAAACAATAAAAATAGCTGCCCTCACTAGAGACAGGTTTTTCATATTCCAATGCTGCAAGAGTCAGATACCGAAAAGGAAATATTTTTGTGATGAACTCGAAGGGCAAATGAGGTCACACAGTTTTCTTAATTATTCAGAAGGCATGAGAGAAACTTGATAAATGAGAATGAAGAAAATTACTGGAAGAGCTAGAATTCTTGTCAGGTTGAGATGGGGGAGGGGGCATAGAAACATAGCTATTGATTATTCAGACTTAAAGTATTGTTGATAGAAATTCCAAATTTCCTAGCATTTTGGACTGAACTTCTCATAAAGGGAAAGGGAAATATAGTGAGACATATTGAGCGAGCTGGAGGCTGGGGCAGAGTTGTCCCCTCTGTCTTATTCCCTCGGAACCAATTTTGTTGAAGAAGGGGACCCATTCCAGGGTCCAAGCATGGACTCTTGTCTAACACTGAGAAATGAACTGTCTGAGGAGACACATGCGCTGACAAAGCAGAAGACTTTATTGGAAAGGGGCACTTGTGGGGAGAGAAGCAGGGTAAGGGAACCCAGGAAAAGTGCTCTGCCCTGTGGCTCACAGTCTCAGGCTTTATGATAATGGGGTTGTTATCTAGGTTGTTTCTGGTCATTATCTTGTTTGGCCCATATTTGGTCTGACTCGGGATTCTTCTTGGTGGTGTGCATATCTCTCAGCTAAGATGGAGTCCAGAGAGAAGGATTCTGGGAGGTTGGCAGAAGATATGGACTGATGGCCCCTCCTTCCTTCTGGACCCTTCTGAATTCTCCCAGTTAGTTTCCTCATTACCAGCTCTTGTTGTGAGATAGCTCATGCAACTCATGCGTGGGCATGGCAGCAGTTTCAGTCAATGATTCCCTAACAGTTTGGATCAATAGAGATAACGGTTTCTTCAATCAGCTGTAGGTTGAGTATAAGATTCTTGTTGTTGTCATTGTTCAGTGGCTAAATCATACCTGACTCTTTGTGACCCGATGAACTGCAGCATGCCAGGCTTCCCTGTCCTTCACTATCTCCCAGATTTGCTCAAACTCATGTCCATTGAATCGGTGATGCCATCCAACCATCTCATCCTCTGTCATCCACTTCTCCTCCTGCCTTCAATCTTTCCCAGCATGAGGGTCTTTTCCAGTGAGTCAACTCTTCAAATCAGGCCAAAATATTGGAGCTTCAACATCAGTTCTTCCAATGAATATTCAGGGTTGATTTCCTTTGGGCTCTACATTAATTTGGACTTTTCCTGAAACTCCTTTCTAGGCCCAGGTTGTTCTGGAAACATCTGAAACTCATCCATTTCTCCCCAAATTCTTCCAAACTGGTGAAGTATTAAGGCCATTTGGATCTTTTGAAACTCTATGGATTAAATTTAGGCATGCTTATACTGTTGAACGGAGAAGGCGATGGCAACCCACTCCAGTACTCTTGCCTGGAAACTCCCATGGACAGAGGAGCCTGGTAGGCTGCAGTCCATGGGGTCGCTAAGGGTCAGACACAACTGAGCGACTTCACTTTCACGCATTGGAGAGGGAAATGGCAACCCACTCTAGTGTTCTTGCCTGGAGAATCCCAGGGATGGGGGGAGCCTGGTGAGCTGCCATCTATGGGGTCGCGCAGAGTTGGACACGACTGAAGCCACTTAGCAGCAGCAGCAGCAGCATACTGTTGAAACAGAATCCCCCTGAGTTCTCCTGCTAAGTTTATGGTTAAACTTTGTATCCAAAAGTTTATTTACATTCTTGTCCTGCCCCTGTTCCCTCAGGATTGAGGAATATCAGGGAAAATGAGGGGCTGAAACTGAGCAAGACCCTGTGGCACCCTTCTGGGTACAAAAGCCTCTCCATATCCCCTGTTTCTTGTCTGTATAAAAAAAAAGTTTTATTCTTCTAGGCCTTTCCCAACCAAGTTCCAAAGAGCAGGCACAAGCAGTCACTGATTATGGCTAGTGAAGGGATGCAGAAGCAAAGGAAAAGCAATTCCACAAGAAAAGTACTGACAATAGCTCAGCAGTAAAGCAAAGTCTTAGATCCTCCTCCAGGAATATACATAACAATCTGACACATATCTTTGAGTTGTTCCTTAGGAACTAAGACCGCCCCCAGCCCCCACTCAGATGGAGGATGATAACGGCATGCTAGCACTAACACTAGATCTCAGACTGATCAGAAACAGAAATTAGATGATTAAAATTCCTGAAAACTATCCTGTTGTTTCACTACCAGTCAATCAGAAGAAAGTTATGTACCCTGGCACCCTGCAGCCCTCACCCCCACATGCTGCCTTTAAAAACCTTCCTTGAAAGCCACTGGGGAGTTTGTTTGTTTTAATCATGAACTGCCTGCCCATAGTCCTTGCTTAGTGCCCTGAAAATAAATACCATACTTCCCTTCACCACCACTCAGTGGCAGTAAATTTGCTTTGCTGCACATTGGGAGTGACCCAAGTTTGGTTTGGTAATAGTGTCCCTTAACTGTCAGAAGCATTACAGTGGAATCTTGGATTTTTTTTTTTTTAATCTATTTCCTGCTTTTAAACGCCAACATTTAAAAAAAAATATGAATGGTACAAAACATACTGATATTGACTTTCAGAAAGTTAATGCCCTAAATATGTTTTATAGGATTTGATGCTTTGTAGGAAATCTGTTTTCAAAAAGTGAAACACCTTCAAAATTACTTTAAACCTCCAAGCACATTTCTTCAAATGGAAGAGATGAGTTCAATCTGTATGTTAGCAGAAATGCATGGGAAACTAAAACGATGTGATTGAAATTGATGAATAACTATTTTATTTTTAATCTAAGAAGGCTGATAGGGAAAGAGATGGATTGAGAGTGAACAGAAACAAGTTAAAAGGATAATTAGGGGTGGGAAAAGAAATATAAGTCATTCAGACCAGATTCTTGCTGAGGAAATGTATTTGAAATGTACATGAAAGAAAACTAGCCCTAGTAAATTTGAAGACTGGAGAATTAAAGAGAAGTCATCAGAAAATGAAGGATTTTATATCACTATTTCCCTTTTACATTTAATGTGAAGTAAGAAAAAAGACAGCTGCCTTGGGCATAGAGCATATTTCTTAGAGAAGCTGTGGAATAGACCATTGTAAAAAAAAAAAAAAGGAACATCCTAAGGCAAAGCAAGTATAAATACCAAGTCCAAATAACTGTGATTCATGACTCTGAAAGGACAAGAGAATAGGAAGAACAAGTCATGCTTTGAATTAATTCCTTTCTGTATCTCAGAAGCTGGATGAGTATGTTACCTGGCTCTTTTAAAGCGAAAAATGTTAACCACAGGAAAAGTATTCCTAATTGGCTTGAGAGATGGGGAAGATGAAATTGCCAATTGGAAATGGTGTTTGTGAATTTGGGAAGTTAGAAGGAATCTCAAGATGTTGACAGAGAGAAGATAAGGGAAAGAAACGGTCCAGGTAGAGACTACTCAAGATCTCCCTAAAAATCATATAATTTTACCACTGGAAATTGCATTAGAACTTATTTACTCCAATGTCATTTTTCAAATGAGGGAGCAGGGTTCAGGACTCTAATATGTTTCCTCAGACTCAGCTCATTGGCCTCTAGCCACTCTACTACCTTCCTTTCTTTTTTATTCTGGCATCTTTGCTGGTTGAAACAGGGTTCTTTGCGTATGAAGATGCCTAGAAATCTTAGTTGGAGGATGGGTTTCCTAAAACCTAAATCTTACCCCTCATGTTTCTGTTTTTCAGAGAAAAGTCTAAATTAAGTTAATTAAAATAGAATAAACCCCAAAATTCAGTTTCTTAGTTATAATAGCCATATTTTGAGCACTCAGTAAGCTACGTGTGGATAATGTTTAACAGTGTAGATAAAGATCATTCCTATTATTTCTGTTATATTTATTTTTAGATTCCACATATAAGTGATAACATACTGTACTTGGTTTTCTCTATCTGACTTATCTCACTAAGCATGATACCCTCTAGGTTCATTCATGTTTTTGAATGAAAAAATATAACATTTTTATCGCTGAGTACTATTCCATTGTGTGTGTGTTTAAATGACTGTGTTTTCATTTTAAGGAAAAAAATGTGTGAATTTTTCTTCTCTCCCACTTTCAAAAGCATTTGCTGATTTTAGAGTCCTAGTTATTTTTCTGTTGTCTTTTTAATAATGATTAGATTATCTCAGTGATGATAAAATCCTTATATGTTCATTTTTATTCAAGGAAAAGCATATAGGATAAGATTTAGGGTAAGGACCAAACAGAGATAGAAATTAAGATCTAGTTGAAAATTTTAACACATTGACATTGAATTAAACTTGAAGATGCTCTGATCTCACAGTGCCATATTAATGGCTTATATTTATTTCTCAAACCAACAATCTTAATTAGGTAAAAGCACAAGCAGGGATGATCACTTTTACCCATGCAGGTAACTGGCAATCCAGCTAGCCAGATAACCTGCAAAATTCTGGAATAGTGAGCCCTTGATCAAAAACATTTGGAAGATACAGGACTCTGGAAAATTGGCTTAAAGAAAGCTTTTAGCTAAAACTACAATCAGATACTTTGAGAGGCTCTTTTTCTTCTTTTCCACTCATCCATCTGACACACACCATCTGTCAGATCATGCTGGGTCGCCTCTGTCAGCCTTCCACTCATCTTAAAAGAGACAGAGCTTTTGAAGGTTTTTTATTCCTCATGAATTTCCCCATGAAAATACAGAGGATTTCTTACTGGTTCAACATTTCTATCTATAGTAGATGAGAAGCTAGTGTCTATCCACAGGATATCTATTCTCTTAGGCTAACCAATACATTAGCTTGATCATTGACATCCTACGTAATCATGGACCTGTTCTGTGGTCTATACTATTGCTTCTCAGATTTTAATATGCATAGGAATCTCTTGGGGATCCTAGTAAAGTGCAGATTCTGATTCAGTAGATCTAGGGTGGAGCCTCAGATTCTGCATTCTTCCAGGTGACGCTGATGCTGCTTTTCAGTGGACCATATTTTCAGTAGTAAGAGTTATAACAAACAAACAAAAACAATAAAAATCATATATTTTTCTGCTATTCACAATATATTTTTGTATATATTATCTCATTTAGGACAAACAATACTGTGAAATTAGACAGATGTTGTGGCTATATATTGCTGTCTAACATGTGTGCTAAGCCCGCCAGGCTCCTCTGTCCATGGGATTCTCCCGGCAAGAATACTGGTGTGGGTTGCCATGACTTCCTCCAGGGAATCTTTCCAACCCAGGGATCAGACCCATGTCTCCTTCATCTCCTACATTGTGGGTGGATTCTTTACCCACCGAACTACCTGGGAAGTCATGTAACGTACTAACCCAAAATTAAATGCCTTAAAATCAATGACATTTATTTTGATCAGAGACTTAAAATTTGAACAGATCTCAGTGGGCATAGTGTGTTTCATCTCTACAAGACATCATTGGGAGTAGCTCAGATCCAGGAGAATGGAGTCCCTTCCACCTCAGCTGGCGCTGTGGCCTAGCCATCTGCAGATAGCCTTTCCATGTGGCATCTTGACTTTTCCACAGCATAGTGGCTGAGTTCTAAGAGTGAAAATCTCATGAAAACAAGGTGGAAACTAAATAAGCTTTTATCGGTTGCCTCAGAAGTAATATATGTTCACTTGTGCCATAGTTACAGACCTGGCCATATTTAAGGAGGAGAAATACAGGGTCCACTCTTCAATCAAAGGGAGTCCGCACTGAATTTTAAAAAGAGCTTGGGCAGTAGGATATATTGGTTTGCCAGCCTTCGGGAAATGCAGTGTTCCAACAAGTAATTTGATTTACCTTTACTGATGAATATGACTGATGGTCAGTAGGAAGATCTCTCACTATAAAATTCAGTGTAAATTTTTTTTTTTTTTACATATAGAACAGCATGCATAGGTATGTATTGCACTGTGTAGCATTTAAGAATGTAGGTTTGGGTCCAAGATTTCCTATTTTTCAATATGTGACATTAGATTAGTTCTTCATTTTTGTTATCTTTGCTTTCCTTGTTAGTAAAATGAGGCTTTTTCTGTCTTAAATAGTTCTTTGAAGGCTTAAGTGAATTAAAATTTATAAATCACAAGTCTCCTGCCTGGCAGATAATAAGTACTTAAGAAATGATGACTTTTTTATCACCATCATTTTCTTTGCTATTACTGTTAGGAAAATAAAGACTTTTTTTTTTCTTTTTCATTAAGGTAAATTCATTTTTGTTTGTTTTGCCAGTGCCCTTTATTTCATTATGATTGAATGGTATTACTAACAGAAAATTTTGACATTGGTTATTATTATGAGCTAACTACTTCAGAAAGGAAAAACAAATGAGAGTTAAAATGTTTTTGAGTCGTATTTGCTGTGTATGGAGTTTTAGAGAAAATGCATTTTTTAGTTTATTCCAAGATGCACATCTGTGCATTCATGCATTGATTTAGTTCATGGTTCTTGATGATGAGGATCATCACATTGTTCCTTTATTCCTATTAATACCTAGTGAATGATCTGCATAGATCCAGTGATCAGTAGATGTTTATAGACGTATGTAACTGATTTTCAATTGCTTCTCATTCTTTCTTTTTACGGAGGAACTATATAGCAGTCTTAGGTAAAGAAATTAACATAAGGGATAATTTACATAATTACTAAAAATCTCATTTTTCTCTCCACTCCAGTGATATTGTGTCTCACTGGTTATCTGATATTTTAATTAATGTTTTCTGGTCTTAACTGAGCCAGTGAGTGAAGAAGGGTTCAACCAGTGCACAGAGAACAGAACACACATTTGAGTGAAGACACTGGCTCATCCTTTGTCCACAAGTTGTTCAGTTTCATCCAGGAGCTGCTGATAGTAAATTATTTAAAAACTACATTTCTTGATATAAAATGTGCACTGGTGGTATAGGTGTTAGTGAATGCAAGTTCTTGTGCCTGACACATAGTGAGGCCAAACAATACCAAAATGTAGGAGTTTGAAACAGAAAGGTTTATTGCAGGGCCACAAGAAGACTGGTGACTTATGCTCAAAAGGAACCCCTGAACCTTCCTAATGGTTTCAGCAAAGCACTCTTAAAGGCAAGCTGAGAGAGGGGCATGTTTCGTTGTTGCAAATGTCTTGGTGTTGAAATCCTTTATTCTTGCAGGTGTCCATGTCTGTTAGGTCACAGTGTTACTGTAAACCTCCAACAAAACAAACATTATTCTCTGTTCTATAAAGTTTTATCTCTATATGAATGGACTCTAAAATCAGAACCCTGACAATAGGCTTTCCTGTGTATTTCAATCTATTGGCAACATTCTCTTATAAAAGGTGCAGGACCAGCATGACTAAGCACAGGCTACAAAGCACAAAAGCTAAAAGCACAGATGTAATATGGAGTCAGATTTGTCCTTCCCTATTACCTAGGGAGAATTTGCAATGTGTATATACCTTAAAAATATCTCATTTGATGATGAATTCATTAACATAGGCATTTCTGTTATCAGTGATTTTGGTCTGGTCTGCTATATTTTCACACTTCAGTTCAGTTCAGTTCAGTCACTCAGTCGTGTCCGACTCTTCGCGACCCCATGAATCACAGCACGCCAGGCCTCCCTATCCATCACCAACTCCCGGAGTTCACTCAAACTCATGTCCACAGAGTCGGTGATGCCATCCAGCCATCTCATTCTCTGTCGTCCCCTTCTCCTCCCACCCCCAGTCCTTCCCAGCATCAGACTCTTTTCCAGTGAGTCAACTCGTCGCATGAGGTGGCCAAAGTATTGCAGTTTCAGCTTTAGCATCAGTCCCTCCAATGAACACCCAGGATCGATCTCCCTTAGAATGGACTGGTTGGATCTCCTTGCGGTACAAGGGACTCTCAAGAGTCTTCTCCAACACCATAGTTCAAAAGCATCGATTCTTCGGCGATCAGCTTTCTTCACAGTCCAACTTTCACATCCATACATGACCACGGGAAAAACCATAGCCTTGACTAGATGGACCTTTGTTGGCAAAGTAATGTCTCTGCTTTTTAATGTATTATCAAGGTTGGTCATAACTTTCCTTCCAAGGAGTAAGCGTCTTTTAATTTCATGCCTGCAATCAGCAAATTATATTGCTTCTGAAGAATAAAAACAAAAATAACTTCACGTTTGCCACATACAAACATACATATAAAAATATTCATAATTGAAAACAGCAGATAAATTTTTTTTAATGTCAGTAACTTGTTCTATATGCTAATGTATTGTGATATTAAAAAGTACCTCTAAGCCAGCCAATCGGATCTTATGGGCCACAGCCTTATCTAACTGAATGAAACTAGGAGCCATGCTGTATAGGGTCACCCAAGACAGACGGGTTATGGTGGAGAGTTCTAACAAAACATGATCCACTGGAGAAGGGAATGGCAAACTACTTCAGTATTCTTGCCTTGAGAAATCCATGAACAGTATGAAAAGGCAAAAATATAGGACACTGAAAGATGAAGTCCCAAGGTCAGTTGGTGCCCAATATGCTACTGGAGATCAGGGGAGAAACAACTCCAGAAAGAAGAAAGAGACAGAGCCAAAACAAAAGCAACACCCAGTTGTGGATGTGACTGGTGATGGAAGTAAAGTCCAATGCTGTAAAGATCAGTATTGCATAGGAACCTGGAATGTTAGGTCCATGAATCAAGGCAAATTGGAAGTGGTCAACCAGGAGATGAAAAGAGTTAACATTGATATTTTAGGAATCAGTGAACTAAAATGTACTAGAACAGGTGAATTTAACTCAGATGACCATTGTATCTACTACTGTGGGCAAGAGTCCCTTAGAAGAAATGGAGTAGCCATCACAGTCAACAAAAGAGTACAAAATGAAGTACTTTTATTGCAATCTGAAAAAGGACAGAAGGATCTCTGTTGATTTCCAAGGCAAACCATTCAATATCACAGTTAACCAAGTCTATGCCCCAACCAGTAATGCTGAAGAAGCTGAAGTTAAATGGTTCTATGAAGACCTACAAGACCTTCTAGAACTAAAACCCAAAAAAGATGTCCTTTTCATTATAGGGGACTGGAATTTAAAAGTAGGAAGTCAAGAAATACCTGGAATAATAGGCAAATTTGCCCTTAGATTACAGAATGAAGCAAGCAAAGGCTAATAGAGTTTTGCCAAGAGAACACACTGGTCATAGCAAACACCCTCTTCCAACAACACAAGAGAAGACTTTACACATGGATGTCACCAGATAGTCAATACCAAAATCAGATTGATTATATTCTTTGCAGGCAAGATGGACAAGCTCTATGCAATCAGCAAAAAGAAGACTGGGAGCTGACTGTGGCACAGATCATGACATCCTTATTGCCAAATTCAGACTTAAATTGAACAAAGCAGGGAAAATCACTAGACCATTCAGGTATAACCTAAATGAAATCTCTTATGATTATACAGTAGAAGTGAGAAATAGATTCAAGGGATTAGATCTGATAGACACAGTGCCTGAAGAAATATGGACTGAGGTTTGTGACATTGTACAGGAGGCAGTGATCAAGACTATCCCCAAGGATAAGAAATGCAAAAAGGCAAAATGGTTGTTTGAGGAGGCCTTACAAATAGCTGTGAAGAGAAGCAAAAGGCAAAGGAGAAAAGGAAAGATATACCCAATTGTATGCCGAGTTCCAAAGAATAGCAAGGAGATATAAGAAAGCCTTCTTCAATGATCAATGCAAAGAAATAGAGGAAAACAATAGAATGGGAAAGACTAGCGATCTCTTCAAGAAAATTAGAGATACCAAGGGAACATTTCATGCAAAGACGAAAACAATAAAGGACAGAAATGGTATGGACCTAACAGAACCAGAAGATATTAAGAAGAGGTGGCAAGAATACACAGAAGAGCTATACAAAAAAGATCTTCATGACCCAGATAATCACAATGTTGTGATTATTAATCTAGAGCCAGACATACTGAAATGTGAAGTCAAGTTGGCCTTAGGAAGCATCACAACGAACAAGGCTAGTTAAGGTGATGGAATTCCAGTTGAGCTCTTTCAAATCCTAAAAGATGATACTGTGAAAGTGTTGCACTCAATATGCCAGCAAATTAGGAAAATTCAGAAGTGGCCACAGGAAAAGTTTTCATTCCAATCCTAAAGAAAGGCAATGCCAAAGAATGTTCAAACTACCTCATAATTACACTCATCTCACACAATAGTAAGGTAATGCTCAAAATTTCCAAAGCCAGGCTTCAACAGTACATGAACCATGAAGTTCCAGATGTTCAAGCTGGATTTAGAAAAGGCAGAGGAACCAGAGATCAATTTGCCAACATCTGCTGGGTCATCAAAAAAGCAAGAGAGTTCCAGTAAAACATCTATTTCTACTTTATTGACTATTCCAAAGTCTTTGACTATGTGGACCACAACAAGCTGTGGAAAATTCTTAAAGAGATCGGAATACCAGAACACCTGATCTGCTTCTTGAGAAATCTGTATGCAGGTCAGGAAGCAACAGTTAGAACTGGACATGGAACCATCAGACTGATTCCAAATCAGGAAAGGAGTACATCAAGGCTGTATGTTGTGACCCTGCTTCATTAACTTTTATGCAGAGTAAATCATGAGAAATGCTGGACTGGATGAAGCACAAGCTGGATTCACGACTGCTGGGAGAAATATCAATAACTCAGATATGCATATTACAACACCCTTAAAAAGTGAAGAAGAACTAAAGAGCCTCTTAATGCAGGTAAAAGAGGAGTGTGAAAAAGTTGGCTTAAAACTCAACAACTAAGATCATGGGACCTGGTCTCATCACTTCATGGCAAATAGATGGGGAAACAGTGGAAACAGTGACAGACTTTATTTTGGGGGGCTCCAAAATCACTGCAGATGGTGACTGCAGCCATGAAATTAAAAGATGCTTGCTCCTGGGAAGAAAAGTTATGACCAACCTAGACAGCATATTAAAAAGCAGAGGCATTACTTTGCCAACAAAGGTCTGTCTAGTCAAGGCTATGGTTTTTCCAGTAGTCATGTAGGGATGTGAGAGTTGGACTAAAAGAAAGTTGAGTGCTGAAGAATTGATGCTTTTGAACTGTGGTGTTGGAGAAGACTCTTGAGAGTCCCTTGGACAGCAAAGAGATCCAACCAGTCCATCCTAAAGAAAATCAGTCCTGAATATTCATTGGAAGGACTGATGCTGAAGCTGAAACTCCAATCCTTTGGCCACCTGATGCAAATAACTGACATTTGAAAAGACCATGATGCTGGGAAAGATTGAAGGCAGGAGAAGAAGGGAATGACAGAGGATGAGATGGTTGGATGGCATCACTGACTTGATAGACTTAAGTTTGAGTAAACTCCAGTAGTTTTTGATGGATAGGGAGGCCTGGAGTGTGGCAGTCCATGGGGTTGCAAAGATTCGGACACGGCTGAACGACTGAACTGAGCTGAACTAAGCCAGCCAGTTTAGAATGAGAAGTCCCACAATACCCCATAACGGACTAGATATATTGGTGCTGGGCTATTTGATGGTATCATATTTTCCAATCCAGTAACACATTTTGTAGGAAAGAAACTAGTTGTTTCTGACACATTACAGGGGAGTATGAATGATAGATCAAATTTTTTGCTCATCTTACATCAGCAGTTTCACTGCCCTCCCTCTCAGAACAATATACTTCGTCATTATTTAGTTTCTGTTCAAATCTAGGTAATCAAATCTAAAAATTCCCCAAAGCAATATAGCTTTATTCTTCTTTTCACCATATGTTTTCTATATACAGCCTAGGTAAATATCAGGGCCCACCAGTATTCTCATAAAATATAAGGAGATTTTAAAATAGTCACTTCAGAATTTTTTGAAATGATATAATATTTATTATAAAACCTCCATTGATCTCTTCTACATTATTTCTTTCAGTACATTATTTTAAGTTTATAGTTAAATATGTATAGCTTCTAAATCTGTCTTTCTTAAAGTGTATTCTAATGAAAACAGATGGCATTTTTACATTTATTCATGTTACTAAAAAAAAGAATTTGTGAATTAGGAAGCATGAAGGGCTAGGCTAAAAGTAAATGAATAAACATAAGCAGAATTTTTGAGGCTTTGATGTCCTAGAATGCAGTGAGTATCTCCTAGAGATTCTCTCCCTTATCATGGCAACCTGGCCCTTTCCTCCACTTTCTACTGAAACTGCTTTTGGGGAGTCCACTAGTGGCTCCCTACCTGACAAATTCAGAGTATTTTTTTTTAATGTCTTTATTGGAATTCTATTAAACTGACACTGTCACTCTTCAATACTAAAATGTTTTACTGCAGTCAGTCCTTAATATGAAACTCTTCCGATTAGATTTTACCTTACCATTCTAGGTCTTAACTATGTATGGCTTACCCATCTTTACTTACCATGTCATAACCATGTCCATCTTTCTCATGAACTCTGCTTGTGTTCACCACTAACTAGAGCTATTGCTCAAGGCTATCTCCTCAGACTACTCATCTTCTAGTTCTAGACCCCTGCATTTTTTCATATGCTGCAACTTCAATATCCAGTCATTGCTAATACCTTGATTTTAAATATAGAAATCTTAGTTAAAACTCACATTTGTACTCAGCTTCAAAATCAACTACCTTTGAAACATCTCTGCCTAGACATATCACAGAATCTCGAATTTGACATGTCTAGAAATGAATATATAAGCACTCTCTCATTCTTCAGTTCAGTTCGGTCACTCAGTCATGCCCGACTGTTTGCGACCCCATGCACTGCAGCACGCCAGGCTTCCCTGTCCATCACCAACTCCCAGACCTTGCTCAAACTCATGTCCATCGAATTGGGGATGCCATCCAACCATCTCAACCTCTGTTGTCTCCCTCTCCTCCTGCCCTCAATCCTTCCCAGCATCAGAATCCTTTCCAATGAGTCAGTTCTTTGCATCAGGTGGCCAAAGTACTTGAGCTTCAGCTTAAACATCAGTCCCTCCAATGAATATTCAGGACTGATTTCCTTTAGGATTGACTGGTTTGATCTCCTGCAGTCCAAGGGACTCTCAAGAGTCTTCTCCAGCACCACAGTTCAGAAGCATCAATTCTTTGGCGCTCAGCTTTCCTTATGGTCCAACTCTCACATCCATACAAGACTACTGGTAAAAACCATAGCTTTGACTAGACGGACCTTTGTCGGCAAAGAAGTGTTTCTGCTTTCTAATTTACTATCTAGGTTGGTCATAGCTTTTCTTCCAAGGAGCAAACGTCTTCTAATTTCATGGCTGCAGTCACCATCTGCAGTGATTTTGGAGCCCAAAAAATAGTCTCTCACTGTTTCCCCATCTATTTGCCATGAGGTGATGAGACTGGCAGCCATGATCTTCAATTTTTGAATGTTTGAGCCTTAAGCCAGCTTTTTCACTCTCCTCTTTCACTTTCATCAAGAGTCTCTTTAGTTCTGCTTCCCTTTCTGCCATAAGTGTGGTGTCATCTGTGTATCTGAGGTTATTGATATTTCCCCTGCAATCTTGATTTCAGCTTGTGCTTCATACAGCCTGGAATTTCACATGATGTTCTCTGCATAAAGTTAAATAAGCTGGGTGACAATATACATCCGAGATGTACTACTTTTCCAGTTTGAAACCAGTCTGTTGTGCCATGTACAATTCTAACTGTTGCTTCTTGAGCCGCATACAGATTCTCAGGAGACATGTAAGGTGGTCTGGTATTCCCATCTCTTGAAGAATTTTCCACAGTTTATTGTGATCTAAACAGCCAAAGATTTGGCATAATCAATAAAGTAGAAGTAGGTGTTTTTCTGGAACTCTCTTGCTTTTTCAATGATCCAATGGATGTTGGCAATTTGATCTCTGGTTCCTCTGCCTTTTCTAAATCCAGCTTGAACATATGGAATTTCATAGTTCATGTACTGTTGAAACCTTGCTTGGAGAATTTTGAGCATTACTTGGCTAGTGTGTGAGATGAGTACAGTTGTGCAGTAGTTTGAACATTCTTTGGCATTGCCTTTCTTTTGGAATGGAAACTGACCTTCTCCAGTCTGATGGCCACTGCTGAGTTTTCCAAATCTGCTGGCATATTGAGTGCAGCACTTTCACACCATCATCTTTTAGGATTTGAAATAGTTCAACTGGAATTCTATAACTCCCACTAGCTTTGTTAATCCTACCCTTTGACTATATCTACAAATCTTTCTTTTTGTTATTTCTCATCACTATCTTCTCAAGTATCCAAGCTGGAATATTGAGGTATATTCTTGATTTGTCCCATTTGCACACCTCCCACACCTCATCGATTTCAAGTTTAACATATTTCTAGTTAAATGTGGTTGACTCTAATGTAATAGGCTAAGGGTTATTAATAGAAAATAAGAGAAGGCTGTGGGTTATAAAGGAGAAGGAACTGTACATTTATAAGGCTTTTCTCCTCTTGTTTTCTACATCTACCCTAGTATAAGCCCTCTATAACTCTTACCTGAATAAGTAAAATACATTTTTTATCCCTTGTTTAATTTTGTCCTGCTTAGACACATGTCTGACCATATCACTGCCAAGCTTAAATCCTTTTAGTGGTTTCCCATCCCCTAAACCTCATGATCAAGAGCTCAATCTGATCCACCTCTCCAATCTCATCCCGAAACATCTCATTACCTTATGTTGCATTAAATGTAAGCTATTTGTTAGTCATTTAACAGTTTCTCATCTTTATGCCCTTGTTCGTGTTTTTTTTTTTTCCTTTAATTACTGTACTGTTTTTGCCCTTATTCTCCCCTTCATCTGTCAAAAACCCACTCAAGTAATTGTCTAAAGGACTTTTCCCCAGACTCTTCCCCACAAAGATCTTATAAGGATTCCTGTTCAAACTACCACACAATTGCACTCATCTCACATGCTAGCCAAGTAATGCTCAAAATTCTCCAAGTCAGGCTTCAATAGTATGAGAAACATGAACTTCCAGATGTTCAAGTTGGATTTAGAAAAGGCGGAGAAACCAGAGATCAAATTGCCAACCTCGTTGGATCATCAAAAAAGCAAGAGAATACCAGAAAAACATCTACTTCTGCTTTATTTATTACGCCAAAGCCTTTGACTGTGTCCATCACAACAAACTGGAAAATTCTTCAAGAGATGGGAATACTAGACCACCTGACCTACCTGCCTCCTGAGACATCTGTATGCAGGTCAAGATGCAACAGTTAGAACTGAACATAGAACAACATACTGATTCCAAATCAGAAAAGGAGTACATCAAGGCTGTATATTGTCACCGTGCTTATTTAACTTCTATGCAGAGTATATCATGTGAAGCACAAGCTGAAATCAAGATTGCTGGGAGAAGTATCAATAACATCAGATGTGCAAATAACAGCTCCATTATGGCAGAAAGCAAAGAACTGAAGAGTCTCTTGTTGAAAGTGAAAGAGGAGAATGAAAAGTTGACTTAAAACTCAACATCAAAACACAAAGACAATGGCATCTGGTCCTGTCAATTCATGACAAATAGATGGGGAAACAATGGAAACAGTGAGAGACTTTATTTTTGGGGGGCTCTGAAATCACTGCAGATGTTGACTGCAGGCATGAAATTAAAATATGCTTGCTTCTTGGAAGAAAAGCTATGACCAACCTAGATAGCATATTAAAGAACAGAGGCATTACTTTGCTGACAAAGGTCCATCTAGTCAAAGCTATGGTTTTTCCAGTAGTCATGTATGGATGTGAGAGTTGGACCATAAAGGAAGTTGAGCGCCAAAGAATTGATGCTTCTGAACTGTGGTGTTGGAGAAGACTCCTTTGGACTGCAAGGAGATCAAACCAGTCAATCCTAAAGGAAATCAGTCCTGAATATTTATTGGAAGGACTCACGCTGAAGTTGAAACTCCAATAGTTTGGCCACCTGATGCAAAGAACTGACTTCTTGGAAAAGATCCTGGTGCTAGGAAAGATTGAAAGCAGGAGGAGAAGGGGAAGACAGAGGTTGAGATGGTTAGATGGCATCACCAACTCTACGGACATGAGTCTGAGCAAGCTCCAGGAGTTGGTGATGGACACGGAAGCCTGGTGTGCTGCAGTCCATGGGGTTGCAAAGAGTCAGACATGACTGACTGATTGAACTGAACTGATTCCTCATAGGTGGCCCTTCTCTGTGCTTCTATTTCTATAGCTCTATTATTACAGTTATATTTCAGTAATGATGTTTTATACATGTCCTGCACAATAGAGTATAAATCTTCGAGAACTGAGCTTATATTTTAGCCATTTTATATTCTTAGAACCTAGGAAAGAAAATTCCATTCATTCATTGATTAATCCATTCATGTATTAATTCAATAATTATTTTGTATTGAGGATATAAAGACCTCTGAAAGATCTCAGAGTCCAGTGAAAAGGCAGAAAAGAATACAAGTGACTCTGATAAAATGTGTTACCTGTATAGTATAGAACATAAAAATCTGTAACACAGAGGAGAAGAAATAATTTTTGCCTCTTTTGCTATGATTTGACTCACTGGAAAAGACTCTGATGCTGGGAAGAATTGGGGGCAGGAGGAGAAGGGGACAACAGAGAATGAGATGGCTGGATGGCATCACTGACTGATGGAGATGGGTTTGAGTGAACTCTGGGAATTGGTGATGGACAGGGAGCCCTGGCATGCTGTGATTCATAGGGTAGCAAAGAGTCGGATACGACTGAGCGACTGAACTGAACTGAACTGATGGGAGTACAGAAATGATATTAAATTAAAGGAGAGTACAGAAACAGTATAAAATAAGTCAAAGTGTTAAAATTTTATTGCATAATTATTTTCCATCTCTCTCCTCCACTAGTTAATTTTATTTTTATTTACAATGATAGTTAATAAGTGAATGACGTTCAAACTTTTAAGGTAAATAGGTGGGAAAGGGAAGGAAATGGTAATGACTTTCTTCTATAACTTTTTTCTAGTCTCCATTTTTAACTGACTGATAAATTTGTATTATTTTACAGTCTTTTTGGAATATTCATGAAATTAATCATCATTTGAGTATCATCTACAGAAAAGGATACTTTGCAAATATGTGAGAGAAACTAGACAGAAATTTTTTTCCTAATTTCATAGAAGACATTTTTGATATGCTACATAGGATAAGACTTATGCATAAATAGGCTTATTTGGATGTATACTTGTTGCAGGTGCCATAAGAGAGACACCAATACAGTGCTTTTTCAGTGAAATCATAGGATCATTCAAAGACTGATGTATGAGGACTGTTTTAAGTTTTCATCCTAGTGACACTAATTTGTAGATTTGTTTTATCTTACTTACTTTGGATAAGCTAAAGCTGAAACTCTAATACTTTGGCCACCTCATGTGAAGAGTTGACTCACTGGAAAAGACTCTGATGCTGGGAGGGATTGAGGGCAGGAGGAGACGGGGACGACAGAGAATGAGATGGCTGGATGGCATCATTGATTCGATGGACATGAGGTTGAGTGAACTCCAGGAGTTGGTGTTGGACAGGGAGGCCTGGCGTGCTGTTATTCATGGGGTTGCAAAGAGTCAGACACGACTGAGCAACTGAACTGAACTGAAGTTATGTAGTCTTTCCAAGTTTTGGTTGTCATATAGACAGCATTATGTTGTAAGAATAAATAAAATTACTTAGAAACAATGCCTATCATTGAGACTAATAGCAAAAACTTAGTAAACATCAACAATTACTATTCTTATTAATGCTATCAAAAACTAACATGCTTTGAATACTTATTTTAGCTAGGAATTAATGGGAATTATCTGTGTGTGTCAGTAGCTCAATTGTGTCCAACGTTGAGACCCCAAGAATTGTAGCCTGCCCGGTTCCTCTGTCTATGGGATTCTCCAGGCAAGACTGGAGTGTGTTGCCATTTCCTTCTCCAAGGTATTATGGTATATTTTTATTATTGAAGTGGCTGAATATTTTAATCAATAAATTCTATTAATATTTGACATTTTCATAATTTCAAGTTTTAACAAATTTTTACCATAAATGTAGTAAAACGTCTATGTGTGTATGTACATTTATTTTTGGCTTCCAGTGACCTTGACCAAAAGAATATTATTCTTTATGTCACAGTCTCTACAAGAAATAGTAATCTTAGGGACTCTACAAAAACAACAACAACAACTTCACAACTTTAGACCCATTGATAAATTAAGATTCTTAACTATAACAAATTATATCAACAATTGTATACATATGAATCAGAGAGAATGAGGGCCATTTTACAAGATGGTGAATTTAGTCTGACTAAGAAAGCCATCTTTTCCCTTCTCCTGGTTAGAATTCCTGGCTTTGCTACCATCTTTTTAGATTCCATATATATGTGTTAGTATACGATATTTCTCTTTCTCTTTCTGACTTATTTAACTCTGTATAATAAGCTCTAGGTTGATCCACCTCATTAGAACTGACTCAGATATGTTCCTTTTTATGGCTGAGTAATATTCCATCAGATCATGACCTCCTTATTGCCCAATTCAGACTTAAATTGAAGAAAGAAGGGAAAACCACTAGACCATTCAGATATGACCTCAATCAAATCCCTTATGATTATACAGTGGAAGTGAGAAATAGATTTAAGGGACTAAATCTGATAGATAGAGTGCCTGATAAACTATGGATGGAGGTTCATGACATTGTACAGGAGACAGGGACCAAGACCATCCCCATGGAAAAGAAATTCAAAAAAGAAAAATGGCTGTCTTAGGAGGACTTACAAATAGCTGTGAAAGGAGAGAAGCAAAAAGCAAAGGAGAAAAGGAAAGATATAAGCATCTGAATGCAGAGTTCCAAAGAATAGCAAGGAGAGATAAGAAAGCCTTCCTCAGTGATCAATGCAAAGAAATAGAGAAAAACAACAGTAGGAAAAGACAGATCTCTTCAAGAAAATTAGAGATACCAAGGGAACATTTCATGCAAAGATGGGCTCGATAAAGGACAAAAATGGTATGGACCAACAGAAGCAGAAGATATTAAGAAGAGGTGGCAAGAATACACAGAAGAACTGTACAAAAGAGATCTTCACGACCAAGATAATCACGATGGTGTGATCACTCACCTAGAGCCAGACATCTTGGAATGTGAAGTCAAGTGGGCCTTAGAAAGCATCACTACAAACAAAGCTAGTGGTTGATGGAATTCCAGTTGAGCTATTTCAAATCTTGAAAGATGATGCTGTGAAAGTGCTTCACTCAATATGCCAGCAAGTTTGGAAAACGCAGCAGTGGCCACAGGCCTGGAAAAGGTCAGTCTTCATTCCAACCCCAAGAAAGGCAATGCCAAAGAATGCTCAAACTACCGCACAGTTGCACTCATCTCACACGCTAGTAAAGTCATGCTCAAAATTCTCCAAGCCAGGCTTCAGCAATATGTGAGCCGTGAACTCCCAGATGTTCAAGCAGGTTTTAGAAAAGGTAGAGGAACCGGAGATCAAATTGCCAGCATCCGCTGGATCATGGAGAAAGCAAGAGAGTTCCAGAAAACCATCTATTTCTGCTTCATTGACTATGCCAAAGCCTTACACTGTGTGGCTCACAATAAACTGTGGAAAATTCTGGAAGAGATGGGAATACCAGACCACCTGACCGGCCTCTTGAGAAACCTGTATGCAGGTCAGGAAGCAACAGTTAGAACCGGACATGGAACAACAGACTGGTTCCAAATAGGAAAAAGAGTACATCAAGGTTGTATATTGTCACGCTGCTTATTTAACTTATGTGCAGAGTACATCATGAGGAACCCTGGGCTGGAAGAAGCACACGCTGAAATCAAGTTTGCCGGGAGAAATATCAATCACCTCAGATATGCAGATAACACCACCCTTATGGCAGAAAGTGAAGAGGAACTCAAAAGACTCTTGATGAAAGTGAAAGAGGAAAGTGAAAAAGTTGGCTTAAAGCTCAACATTCAGAAAACAAAGACCATGGAATCTGGTCCCATCACTTCATGGGAAATAGATGGGGAAACAGTGGAAACAGTGTCAGACTTTATTTTTTGGGTTCCAAAACCACTGCAGATGCTGATTGCAACCATGAAATTAAAAGACGCTTACTCCTTGGAAGGAAAGTTATAACCAACCTAGATAGCATATTAAAAAGCAGAGACATTACTTTGCCAACCAAGGTCCATCTAATCAAGGCTATGGTTTTTTCAGTGGTCATGTATGGATGCGAGAGTTGGACTGTGAAGAAAGCTGATCGCCGAAGAATTGATGCTTTTGAACTGTGGTGCTGGAGAAGACTCTTGAGAGTCCCTTGGACTGCAAGGAGATCCAACCAGTCCGTTCTAAAGGAGATCAGTCTTGGGTGTTCATTAGAAGGACTGATGCTAAAGCTGAAACTCCAGTACTTTGGCCACCTCATACGAAGAGTTGACTCACTGAAAAAGGCTCTGATGCTGGGAGGTATTGGGGGCAGGAGAAGAAGGGGACGACAGAAGATGAGATGGCTGGATGGCATCACAGACTCGATAGATATGAGTCTGAGTGAACTCCGGGTGTTGGTGATGGACTGGGAGGCCTGGCGTGCTGTGATTCATGGGGTCGCAAAGAGTCGGACATGACTGAGCGACTGAACTGAACTGAACTGAATATTCCATTGTGTAAATATACCACAGCTTCTTTATCCATTCATCTGTTGATAGATATCTAGGTTGCTTCCATGTTCTAGCTCCCTGTTTCAAAATATTCTTAAAACAAAAATAAATTAATTTTCACTTTGCAAATATTCAAATCTTTACTGTATTTTACAAATCTTTTTGACCAAACTTTTTTAAAAGATTATAAAAATTAGGTGCAATTAAAAAACTTCTTCATGAGAGTGAAAGAGGAGAGTGAAAAACCTAACTTAAAGTTCAGCATTCAAAATACTAGCATCATGGTGTCTAGTCCTATCACTTCATGGCAATAGATGGGGAAAAAGTGGAAACAGATTTTATTTTCTTAGGTGCCAAAATCACGGCAGACAGTGACTGCATCCACAAATTAAAAGATACTTTCTCCTTGGAAGAAAAGCTATGATAAACCTAGACAGCATATTTAAAAGCAGAGAATCACTTT
Organism: Moschus berezovskii; assembly: GCF_049115385.1. NCBI lineage: Eukaryota > Metazoa > Chordata > Mammalia > Artiodactyla > Moschidae > Moschus > Moschus berezovskii. Next base: position 72,415,819 of record NC_142470.1, on the reverse strand, counting down.
TTTGATGAAGGTTCATAGTCAAACCTATGATTTTTTAGTCAAACCTATGGTTTTACAGACATGAGAAGTGAAGTGAAAGTGAAGTGAAAGTCGCTCAGTCGTGTCCAACTCTTTGTGACCCATTGACTATACAGTCGATGGAATTCTCCAGGCCAGAATACTAGAGTGGGTAGCTGTTCCCTTCTGCAGGGGATCTTCCCAGAAATTGAACCCAGGTCTCCCTTATTGAAGGCTCATTCTTTACCAGCTGAGCCATGAGAGAAGCCCAAGAATACTGAAGTGGGTAGCCTATCCCTTCTCCAGGGACCTTCCTGACCCCAGAATCAAACTGGGGTCTCCTGCATTACAGATGGATTCTTTACCAGCTGACCTATCAGGCAACCCACAGATGTGAGAGTTGGACCATAAAGAAAGCTGAGTGGTGAAGAGTTGATGCTTTTGAATTTTGGTGCTGGAGAAGGTTCTTGACAGTCCCTTGGACTACAAGGAGATCAATCCAGTCAATCCTGAAGGAAATCAATCCTGGATATTCTTTGGAAGGGCTGATGTTGAAGCTGAAGCTCCAATACTTTGACCACCTGATGCGAAGAGCTGACTCACTGGAAAAGACCATGATGCTGGGAAAGACTAAGGGCAGGAGGAGAAGAGGGTGACAGAAGATGAGATAGGTAGATGGCATCGCCAACTCAATGGACATGAGTTTGAGCCAGGTCCAAGGGTTGGTGATGGACAGGGAAGCCTGGCATGCTGTGGTCCATGGGGTCACAAAGCATTGAACACGACTTAGCAACTGAACAATGAACAAAAATGCCTGTCTAAAAGAGACACTAGACCTTCAATAATTTCTTAGAAACTATTAACTATTCTTAACTGAATATTTATAAATCCAGAATACATCATGTTTCTCATTGCTTTGATTTTAATACTGTTAAGTGGACATAATTGGGAATGAGGGAATATAATTACTCTTTGGTTCATGATTTGTCACCTCTAGATAACTGGCTTTCCTAAAGCTAAAGAATTCTGCCCAATAGTATGTCTATACTAAATCCACCAAGCCTATTTATCCAGGGCTATTATTATTGCAATTTTTGCAATTTCTTTATAAACATAATTGCCATAGTTTTCTTATCACTAGTTGCTTGATTATTCCTTTACAGATACCATTGTTTAAGGCATCTTCTCACATTTTCCACTGAACTTTTCCCTGTAGCACAATAACATTAAAAAAGCTGTTCTGAAAAAATAAATAGTGTTTCATGATCAAATAAATTTGAGATATACTGCTACTACATAATTCCTTGGGAAGTTTACTAGGTACACTGCCATATTATAAGCTCTGAAGGGTATTTAAATTATGAAGCCTATTTAACCTACCAATCCCAAATTTTGAAAATTATTTGACAACAGAGCATTTACTAACATATCCTTGGGAGGTAGGTAGTGATAAGTGAAATACCCTTAGGGGAGATAGTGTTACATAGCATATAAGAAATAGTTTTTAATTGTTGCCAAAATCAATAATTTGCTTAGAATCAAGGCTTTCTAATAAAATCTATTTTAGTAGGTATCTTTGTTAGATATTAAGATTCAAAATGAAATGTATATTTATCCCTAATGCACAGCGTATATTGCTTCTGAGAGACCAAGTTCAACCTTGTAAGGTGCCTCCATAGCTGGCATCACGATTGGGTCTTCTATATGCCATTTCCATTTGTAATAATGTCCATGGCTTCTGAATGCTTGAATGTGTGCCAAGAGCTATGAATACATGAGCATAAACCCATCACCTTATTTATTCTTCTGTCCAATTCCATGGTCAGAAATAGGATGCTATTTGATCACCCTAACCTTGCAGAAATATTGCTGGCAGAAGCATGGCAGGCAGGGAAGGCATACATGTACTGTAATAAATTTATAGTCCAGGAAGAGCAAATCTTCTTGATAACTGGAGTCAAAAAGAAATGAAATTATAACCAGATTCCCTTGAGTTGGGATGCAGCCTCAGACTTTGCATTGATCTCTACCACTGGAAGACTAGGTGCTAAGCAGTATTAGTAGATCAGCCATTTTGTGAATAAGTCTGTTTCATTGATCCCTTGAATAACCTACATTTCTACCATCATGACAACTTTGTTTATTAGTCTTTGAACAAGGACAGGAATATCCAGGTAAAGAGACTTCATCCTCTGGGTGAGTCATCTATTTACCTGATTATTCAGAGTCTCTTCTGTCACTGCTATCTTTTGATAAACATTCCCTTGGAATATAGACAGCCTACCACTCTGTGCCCATTCTGAGAGTCTCATCCACAAGTCTCTTTTCAAGATTACTGTTTCATCAAATCATCAATTTCATTGTTTCCAAGTCCCTGACCCACCTGTTGCAAAGAGGCCTCCCCTTTCACCTGGAATATCATGTAGAATATCATGGAGAACCATCTTTGAACCAGGTTCAAAAATGCTAGCTCACAGGATTTAGGGTACTTCTCATAAAGAGTGGAGAAGAAAGTGGCAATGAAGCAAGAGGAAGTGTGCTGGTGTTAACCACCTGCTCATAACACTTGCTAGTGCCTCCTTTAGGACTCGGTGGAGCCTGATCAAATATGCACCACATCCTGTTTGATGACAGGCTGCCCTTGAATGTGCTTCAGCATTTGGTGGATCAGATAACACCCAGATTATGTCAGATTGCTCAAGTTGTGTGATCATTTGCTGTCCCAAGTGTAGAGATTGAGTTTCTACCAAGATCGAGGTATAACTACAATAAGAAACACAAATATGGAACTTACTATTGGCTTTATGTACAGTAATTTATTGAATCATCACAGTGACATACAAAGTAAGTGCTATTGTCCGCATTCTTCAGAGAAGAAATGTGGCACAGTTTAATTGTTGCAGCTCTGGCCATACAGCTAATGAGGAAGAAAGATAGGATTCAAACTCAGACAACCCAGCTACAAGGGTGACAGTCTTAACTCTTCTCTGCATTATGACACTTTAGTTCTAAGCCAAGAGTGATTTTTTTGAAAGCAAATCGTTTGAAAAAAGCATGACTTTACTCTAAAATCCTCAAGGTCATTCCTGTGATTGTCTTTTGAGGGCCTGCCACAGTTTCTATACAGTATTCCCTAATGCCACAATCACTTTAAGCTGGGTCATAAAGTCCAAGTGGTATTCATTTCTAAGTATCTGAAATTTTTATGATCTTCTAAGCAACTCTTAAAAAATTTTAAACTAACTACTGAAACAAAATGATACTCTATTAAACTAGCATGATTTTATAAGCTCTCATTATATATTTTTTCTTTAAATTTTAATTATTCATTTTTCCTACTATTGCTTATTTTATTAACAACCAAAGACCTAAATTTCATTAACCTGCCATATTGTCTCATGTCTCTGTGTCTGAACTGAGAATAAAATACAATAAAAATCTGTCTTTATCAAAGAGAGAGATCTTCTATCTTACCTCTTTTTTAAAAAAATATAGATACTGTTCTTTTTTAGTCTGCATTAAGATGCTGATGGTTACAATATGTCTCATACAAATATAGACTCTTCTCAAACCTCTGGGTATTATATTCAAGAAGGAGACTACTAATTTTTGCACCTTGGTCTTTAAATTTTGCCTCTTTGTCCTCATATAAGCAGGACAAAAAGGAGAGAATTTCTTTAACTTATGTCACCACTTAGAGTCCTTTCCCTCAGGACCCAGAACAAACTTATTTTTTTTTTAATTCTGAGAGCCTGATCTGACCCTCCAAAATGTTTTTAAGAAGTTCAACTTTGGGGGATATTTTTATTCACAGCTTTCAGCAATTTAGTTTCAATAAGAATAATAGCATGGAAATTATATCCACAGCTATGAATTTGTTAGTGCATTTTCACCATAGAATTGCCAACTAGTTTGCCCTTTGAATTCCTTCCACCACACCTATTGATGCTAAAAAACTGCCCCCACCTTCTGCCCTCCGTTGGTCACTGAACCGTCCCAGCTAGTATTTCACTTTCTTGGGGATCATATTCTGAAACAATTAATATAATGAACTAATGACATATCACAAGTAGTTTTGTGTGTGTCTTTTCACTGTATTTTGACATATTTGAAGGTAGATTTATGTCCTATTCACCTTTGAAATCCCACAGTTTTATACAATGTTACAATTGTTACAATGTTACAATAGAAGTAAAATGAATGGTTATTGAATTAAATGAGACCCAGAGACAAAATCCACACATTTGTGGGTCACTTAATCAGTAATAATAACAGTAGTGATTTCAGTCCAATGTAGGTGTCATTTGGAAAGACACCAAAATCTTCCATATAGACAGTTTCCTACTGGTAGTATTGTCAGCCAGGCCCAGTGGAGACACTCTGCTTACTTGGCAATTTGATTTCAAATTCCATGAGAGAGATGTTGTGATTTTGCATCTCAAGGTTTGGGTCTATAATTCCTTTGGAAAGCAACACTTACAGAATCTCAGAGTAAAGATAAGCATAAGACTATCCCAGTATAGCATCTTTTAATTTCTGTTATTCTGTTCTGTGATCGCCTGTCAAACAAAGAAACAGATGAATTATTCTCCTTGCCTTTTTTATATTTACTCCTCTAGTTAGGCTTAGGTTAAGTCCCAGGCAGAAACTTTATTTTCTTGAGATCAATTATGAATTCCTTAATGTAGGCATCTACTATATAACAGGCAATAGGTAGAAGGGCAGGATGGAAGTGCCAACATTAATAGCCTCTTCACCTCCAAGGAGCATTTGCTTTAGTAAGTGGTAGAATTTGAGTCTCTAGTTCACACTGATTGAGTTATACCAATAACTCTTGGATTGAATTTTCCTCTGGGGAGGGGAAGGGTGCTATGGTATAGTAAGATACTTATGAATTCAGGAGGCCTAGATAGAATCAATGGCAAATGAGTGACAGAAGTATATTTGTAAGCAATTGTGCCAGAACCCTATGCCAAACCTCTTTCTCAGAATGTTATAAGCCTTTCTCAGAATAAGTGCTCTGTATGCTTATTCTTCGGAGAAGGCAATGGCAAGCCACTCCAGTACTCTTGCCTAGAAAATCTCATGGATGGAGGAGCCTGGTAGGCTGCAGTCCGTGGGGTCGCTAAGGGTCGGACACGACTGAGCGACTTCACTTTCACACATTGGAGAAGGAAATGGCAACCCACTCCAGTGTTCTTGCCTGGAGAATCCCAGGGAAGGGGGAGCCTGGTGGGCTTCCGTCTATGGGGTCACACAGAGTCGGACACGACTGAAGTGACTTAGCAGCAGCAGCATGCTTTTTCTTATGACAGTAGATTACCATTACCATTCTGGTAACGATAAAACACAAGCTATAAACCAATACAGTTTTATGTGCAAATGATATAGTCACATAATCATATAATTAAATAAATCCTAGTTATTTACAGAAAGCCTATTTTTATCAGATCATTTTCTTCAATGAGTATGTAGTCCCTTCTCACTTTGTTTGATGCAGGTTCAACCCTTTTCACTGTTTGTACAAATAAGGATATGTTAGTGGTTTGTGATAATATTGTATATCACTGTATCACTATCTCCCACCTGGCACCCCATACTCTTTCTGACTGTTATTGAACCACTTTTTTCCATCATTTTTTCCCAGTAATACATGCCAAACCATGGATCTACAGATTATTTTTTATTGTAAAGCCTGTCAAAAAATCAAGAGTATGAACTATCTTGAGTACACCAAGGTTGAAGTGTTCTGTTTGCAAATTATTGTTTTCTTTTTCATATGCTAATTTGGATATTGTACAAAACTCTTCTTTCTTTGTATGTTTTGAAGACTCATTGTATACAAAGTTTGTCTTTTGGTGAAATAAAATAATTTTTCAGGCATTGAAAAAATAAAACATTGACCTTCCAATTAATTACATGTATATGTCAGGTGATAGTAACAGAACAGGATCATAATTGAGGAAAGAAAAGTAAGTTTTGCTCCTAACTTCATACATGCTGATTTTTTGTAAAGTACTAGTGAATGGAGATGAGGAAATGAGTAACCTCAAACAGAACCTCAGTTCAACCTTGAAGAAGAATAAGAAAATAGAATTTAATGATGTAATTCATTTGATAGTTATTAACCTAGTTTATACTAAAAAGTGCTTTGAGGGGTACATAAAATCTTTACTATAGAGAGACGCCCGGCTCCGGCGCAACCGACCACGTGCAGAATCCTGGCTGAGATGAGCTACCCTGGGCCCAGGGTTAGGGCGGTGGCCGAGAGGAGCTGTACCACGTTCAGGAGGCAGTGGCTGCTTGGGCACCGGAGGGCCGAGAGGAGCTGATCCACATTCAAAGCAGGAGGCGCGGCCTTGAGGAGATACCCCTCGTCCAAGGTAAGGTACAGCGGCTGTGCCTTGCTGGAGCAGCTGGGAAGAGATACTCCACGACCAAGTGGAATATAAGAATCCAGTGTTCTGGGGAGGAAGGAACAAGATGGCAGAGGGATAAGACGGCAAGACCACTTTCTCCCCCACAAATTCATCAAAAGAACATTTGAACGCGGAGTAAAGTACACAAAACAACTTCTGAATACTGACAGAGGACATCAGGCTCCCAGAAAAGCAGCCCATTGTCTTCTAAAGGAGAGAGAAGAAATCCAGCTCCACTCACCAGAACACCGACACATGCTTCCCTAACCAGGGAACCCGGACAAGTCACCCGTCCAACCCCATACACAGCGAAGAAACTACATAATAAAGAGAACTCCACAAACTGCAAGAAGAGGGAAAGGCCACCCCAAGCAAAGCAATATAAGCAAGATGAAGAGGCAGAGAAATACCCAGCAAGTAAAGGAACAAGATAATTGCCCACCAACACAAACAAAAGAAGAAGATACAGGGAATTTACCTGATAAAGAATTTCAAATTTTGATGGTGAAAATGATTCAAAATCTTGAAAGCAAAATGGAGTTACAGATAAATAACCTGGAGAAAAGGATTGAGAAGATGGAAGAAAGATTTAATAAGGACTTAGAAGAAATAAAAAAGAGTCAATATACAATGAATAATGCAATAGATGAGCTCAGAAACACTCTGGAGGGAACAAACAGTAGAATAACAGAGGCAGAAGACAGGATAAGCGAGCTAGAAGATAGAATTTTAGAAATAAATGAAACAGAGAGGAAAAAAGAAAAATGAATTAAAAGAAATGAGGACAATATTAGAGACCTCTGGGACAGTGTTAAACGCTCCAACATTCGAATCATAGGAGTCCCAGAAGAAGAAGACAAAAAGAAAGACCATGAGAGAATACTTGAGGAGATAATAGTTGAAAACTTCCCTAAAATGGGGAAAGAAATAATCACCCAAGTCCAAGAAACCGAGAGAGTCCCCAACAGGATAAACCCAAGGCGAAATACTCCAAGACACATATTAATCAAATTAACAAAGATCAAACACAAAGAACAAATATTAAAAGCAGCAAGGGAAAAGCAGCAAACTTAAGGGGATTCCCATAAGGATAACAGCTGATCTTTCAACAGAAACTCTTCAGGCCAGAAGGGAGTGGCAAGACATACTTAAAGTGATGAAAGAAAATACCCTACAGCCCAGATTACTATAAACAGCAAGGATCTCATTCAAATATGAAGGAGAAATCAAAAGCTTTACAGACAAGCAAAAGCTGAGGGAATTCAGCATCACCAAACCAGCTCTCCAACAAATGCTAAAGGATCTTCTATAGACAGGAAACACAGAAAGAGTGTATAAACTTGAACCCAAAGCAATAAAGAAAATGGCTACGGGATCGTACTTTTCAATAATTACCTTAAACGTAAATGGGTTGAAATTTTCAAAAAGGCTAGGAAACAATTCTCATAGCCATCAATAGTTCAGTGTTGAGTTCATGAATAGTTTTTAAAGTTTGGGACAAACTGTAGTATTTGCTATTTGAAGTACTATTTGTAATTGGCATATTACGATGTAACATTGGTCTTCATTTCCAACTTAAAACGCCTAAAAATGCCTAACAGGTTTTTAGATTTGTGAATTTTAGTTGAAATATATTTTACGATGTTACTAAACCTGCAGAAATATTGAAATATTTCAGAGAACTTATTCACTGTACATTTAATTTATTCTATTTATAAAAGTTATGAACTGTAGAAAGTTTTACTTGTTGGGTCAAATGCTTGTTGCTTCAAATGCTTGTTGCATTTGAAGTGCTAGTTACAAGAAAATCAAATACCTTCAATGTATAAATGCTATTAAGTTTTTAAAGGACTCTGGAGTATAAGTAAGTTTGTTTAAAGAAATTTAGTCTGTTCAACTTGAAAAAAAAATGAATAAATAAAATTGAAAAAAAATATATATATAAAAACAAAAATGTTAAAGACAATAAAGGAGAATATCTTTAAATAAATAAATTGAAAAAATAAAAATACTAAAAAAAATAAAATAAAATAGTTAAAAAAAAATCTTTACTATAGATTTTACCATCAGTAGTTTATGATTTAATTTAAAAATTAAAGAAAAAGAAAAAGACTAACTATATAAGACTGTATGTTCAGGGCTACTTGGCTGAGGTGGCTGGTGATGCTGGAATTTTAGAGATCACCAAGAGATAGAAGGGAAAAATCCTTTTCTTCTAGGAGATTTTTACATTTTATCACATAAAGGAAGATGGCACAGAGAATTTAAATTCATCAGAAATTACATACAAAAATGGAATAGTTCAGGCTTTGTGGTACAAATTAAATAATCACTTCACTAATAATTTTCAATCAGTATCAGTGAAAAAATAGTGAGTTCCTTTGGCATTATTTCCACTGTTTACCCATCTATTTTCCATGAAGTGATTGGAGCAGATGACATGATCTTAGTTTTCTGAATGTTGAGTTTCAAGCCAACTTTTTCACTCTGCTGGATGGAGGTGAGTTTGAGTGAACTCCAGGAGTTGATGATGGACAGGGAGGCCTGGCGTGCTGTGATTCATGGGGTCGCCAAGAGTCAGACACGACTGAGCAACTGATCTGAACTGAACTTGGCACTGTTAATTTCAGTTGCATGTCTATAAAACTGACCACACAGGGAATATAATCATTCAATAGGATGGCTAGTGGGTTTATTTCATTTTAAATCTACTTATGCCTCCTTCAAGTAATATGCTTTCTAAAGAACATTTCATAGACCCTATTGAATTACAGGAACAACATGAATTTATTTAGGGAGGAGATTTAAATAAAAAGAAAAATAAGATAAAAGTAGAAATCTGGGCTAGTGACACTAGAATTCCTCACACCAGACTATTGCAAGCCGTTTTTTTTTTTTTTTTTTTTGGAGAGAGAAAGCAAGGAATTGAAGGTAAAGGACCACCAGAGACTGAGAAAGGACTGGAATCAGTTCCAGAAATCCAGTTCAATGCAAGCAACCTTATACCAATAAATGCTCTTGACTTTAATATTTTTCCTCTGAAATATGAAATTGGTTACCTCCTTACTCTGTTCATCAGCCAACTGCTGGAACCACATTGCTCCACAGATGTTTTGTGTGTGTTTGAGGCTGAGTGATGGATACTTGGAAAAACCACATTGTTCATGCTCTCATGGGATCTCTCTTAAGGCAGATAGCTCTCTTCATTTCATTTGGACAGCTAAGTTGAAGGTGAAAAATGCTAGCATTAGCTGGATTCTCTCAAATATTGTCTCTGAAAATGGGCTACTTTCTGAAAAGTAGACTTACAAAGTGGAAAGTCAGCATTGTGCTTTTCTTTAAAAAATGCAAAGTAATATGCATTTAATTAGTTATTTGGCTCTATTGGGTCTTGGTTGCTGCATGTGAGACTTTTTAGTTGAGGAATGTGGGATCTAATTCCCTGACCAGAGATGAACCCCAGGCCCCCTGCATTGGGCAGACAGAGTCTTATCTATTGGACCACCAGGGAAGCCCCTCAGCACTGTGTGCTACATGCATCTTTTCATGCCTTATCCCACAAAGAGTACAGATAGTTATTCTCTATTATTCAATCATCATTATTTTCATGGGGAGCAGGGGGGAACGGACACAAGTTTAAGGTACAAAAATCTAGTTCAGCCTTCTTATGAGAGCATTACAGCCAAATGTTCATCTCAGGCTAATGTGTTATGCTATAGTGGAAAGATGAATCAGAATAGAATATCTTGTGAATAACTGGAAGTGAGAGTCAGAGTGTGACTCTTACTATCAAGGGAAGGACTAGATCCTAGTTCTTAGTCAGCCAGATTCAGAATGGCCTTGCAGGAGAGCAGTTCAGGGTTCCCTCCATAACCTAAAAGTAACGCTAAGTAATGGAGCTGTAACAGATATGAATATCTTAATCCACTATATCTATACTTGGGTAACAGTAAGAAACTTGGGTTTCTTACTGTACAGTGGCTCAATTGTGTCTGGCTCTTTGTGACCCCATAGTCTGCAGCACGCCCGGCTTCCCTGTCCATCACCAACTCCCGGAGCTTGCTCAAACTCAGGTCTATTGAGTCAGTGATGCCATCCAACAATCTCATCCTCTATCATCCACTTCTCCTACTGCCCTCAATCTTTCCCAGCATCAGGGTCTTTTCCAAGGAGTCAGTTCTTCACATCAGGTGGCCAAAGTATTGGAACTTCAGATCCAGCATCAGTCCTTCCAATGAATATTCAGGACTAAGTTCCTTTAGGATGGATTGGTTGGATCTCCTTGCAGCTCAAGGGTCTAAGAGTCTTCTTCAACATCACATTTAAAAGCATCAGTTTTTCAGCATTCAGCTTTCTTTATGGTCCAACTCTCACATCCATACATGACTACTAGAAAAACCATAGCTTTGACTAGACAGACCTTTGTCGGCAAAGTAGTCTCTGCTTTTTAATATGCTATCTAGTTTGGTCATAGCTTTTCTTCCGAGGAGCAAGTGTCTTTTGATTTCATGGCTGCAGTCACTATCTGCAGTGGTTTTTGAGCCAACAAAAAATAAAGTCTCTCACTATTTCCATTGTTTCCCCATCTATTTGCCATGAAGTGATGGGACTGGATGCCATTATCTTTGTTTTTTGAATGTTGAGTTTTAAGTCAGCTTTTTCACTCTCCTATTTCACTTTCATCAAGAGGTCTTTAGTTATGCTTCCTCTTTTGCCATAAGGGGGGTGTCGTCTGCAAATCTAAGGTTATCAATATTTCTCCTGGTAGTATTGATTCCAGCTTGTACTTCATCTAGTCCAGCATTTTGCATGATATACTCTGCATATAAGTTAAATAAGCAGGGTGACAATATACAGCCTTGAGCTACTCCTTTCCCAATCTGGAACAAGTCTGTTGTTCCATGTCTGGTTCTAACTGTTGCTTCTTGACCTGCATACAGGTTTCTCTGGAGACATGTAAGGTGGTCTGGTGTTCCCATCTCTTTAAGAATTTTCCACACTTTTTTGTAATCCACGCAGTCAAAAGCTTTGGCATAGTCAATAAAGCAGAAGTAGATTTTTTTAGGGAACTCTCTTCCTTTTTTGATGATCCAACAGATGTTGGCAATTTGATCTCTGGTTCTTCTACATTTTGTAAATCCAGTTTGAACATCTGGAAGTTCTCCGTTCATGTACTGTTGAAGCCTTGCTTGGAGAATTTTGAGCATTACTTGGCTAGCGTGTGAGATGAGTGCAATTTCTGTGGTAGTTTGAACACTCTTTGGCATTGCCTTTCTTTGGGATTGGAATGAAAACGGACCTTTTCCAGTCCTGTGGCCATTGCTGTGTTTTCCAAATTTGCTGGCATATTGAGTGCACCACTTTCAAAGCATCATCTTTTAGGATTCGAAATAGTTAAGCTGTAATTCCATCACCTCCAGTGGCTTTGTTCATAGTGATGCTTCCTAAGACCTACTTAACTTCACACTCCAGGATGACTGGCTCTAGGTGAGTGATCACACCATAGTGGTTATGTGGATCAGTAAGATCATTTTGTATAGTTCTGTGCATTCTTGCCACCTCTTCTTAATATCTTCTATTTCTGTTAGGTTCATACCATTTCTGTCCTTTTTGTGCCCATTTTTGCATGAAATGTCCCCTTGGTAGCTCTAATTTTCTTGAAGAGATCTCTAGCCTTTCCCAATCTATTGTTTTCCTCTATTTCTTTGTATTAATCACTTAGGAAGACTTTATTATCTTTCATTGCTGTTCTTTGGAACTCTGCATTCAGATGGGTATATCTTTCCTTTTCTCCTTTGCCTTTAGCGTCTCTTCTTTTCTCAGCTATTTGTAAGGCCTCCTCAGACAACCGTTTTGCCTTTTTGCATTTCTTTTTCTTCGGAATGGTCTTGATCACTGCTTCCTGTACACTGTCACAAAACTCTGTCCATAGTTCTTCAGGCACACTATCAAATCCAATTCCTTGAATCTATTTGTTTTAATTCTTTTGGAGTTTTGTTTGAGTTTTCTGAGTGATCTCAATAATAAAACAGTCTTTTATAACTTGAATTTCCTAAGGTTCTAAATGTGTAAGACATGGATGATTCATTTATATTTCTCACACTGTGCATCTATCTTTAATGTTGTAAAATGGTCCACAAGTTAAAAAAAAAAAAGCAATTAAAAGTGAAATTACATGTCACTTTGTGCAGTTATTATACCATATTTATAGAAAAGATTATTGAGTGACTCTTTTGTGGCACTGGCTAACTGAAACTCTTAATTCATCACTCCTCACAAAAGCCCTGCTGTATAAGAAAGACAGTCACTGAGCATAGTTATTTATGTGGAGACAGTTTTATAGAATATGAAACAGTGGGCGAGAACATCACCTGTTGGTTGGCAGCAAGTACATAGAACTCATTAGTACTTTATTTGCTTTTTCTGCTTAGATTAATTAATTTATCACTTTACTGTATGGATTTTATTCCCTTTTCACAAGTTATTTTAATAGTTTTATTTCTCAAGTGTGATATAATTCCATCCCTATTTTTTAAGTCTTAGATCTCTACATATCTCTGTTCTCAAGTTTGATTTGATATCAGTAATTGGAAGTTTCTAAACATATTCAACAAGCAAAACAGTCATGATCTCAATGAAATGGTCTATAGTTAGATATTAGAAGCTTTAATATTCTAAAGCATAACTGGGTAAGGTAGTAAAGTTCTTTTCCCCTGTTTTCTCTCTAAGGTTCCAAAGATATTTATAGAGTTTTTACATGGACATTGTATTTTTCAAAATTCTATCTAGAGGCCACGAGGTGATTTAGTTGACCTCCAGAAAACTCATTCTTCTGAAACAATAAGGTTACAAAGAGAAACTTAATAGTATTCTAATAGTTTTAAACAAACCAGTGTTTTCTCATGAATTATTTTAATATCCACAAATTTGATATCATTTTGTGATTTGTGCTTGTCTTTTATAATGCAGCTGATGTGGCATTAGTGGAATTTCATTATGCAGTGAATAGTTATTTTGATGAAGAAAGTGATTAAATTTAATTTCAACCAAATATTAGATTGTATAATAGTATTTTCTCTGTTGAATGTTAATATAAACAAAATCTCTCTTAGTGTTGTGTGCTGAGAAATGTATTTTGAAAGCATAATAAGTACTAAAAAGAAAAAGAAATTCTAAAAACAAAGAGTGAGAGGAGATTGCAAATTACAAGCTTATACAACTTCAGTGTATTGCTGATCCAAGAATGTTAATGTGGTTTAGTTGTGTTTTGTGCCATCTATTACTTTGACTATATTACAATAATGTGCAAGTAAATACATGTAGGTAGCATGGGATACCTCCATTCATTCCTCCTGTTTCAGATCTGTCCCAGCAAAATGCTCAGCGCCACTAATTATGAGATAAATAAAAATCAAAACAGTAGTGAAGTGTCACCTTACACCAGTCAGAATGGCCATCATCTAAAAGTCTACAAATAATAAATGCTATAAAGGGTGTGGAGAAAAAAGGACTCTCCTACACTGTTGATTAGAAGGGAAATTAGTACAGCTTTTATGGAGAACAGTATGGAAGTTCCTTAAAAAACTAGAAATAGAGCTACCATATGATCCAACAATCTGAAACCATAATTTGAGAAAACATTTGCACCCCAGTGTTCACTGTAGCACTATATACAATAGACAAGACATGGAATCAACCTAAATGTCCATCCACAAAGAAATGGATGAAGAAGATGTGGTATATATATTCAATGGAATATTCAGTTCAGTCGCTCAGTCGTGTCCGACTCCTACTCAGCTATAAAAAGGCTTGAAATAATGCCATTTATAGCAACATAGATGAACCTAGAGAGTTTCATACTAAGTAAGGTAAATCAGATAAAGAAAAATATGATATCACTTATATGTGGAATCTAAAAACAAAGTGATACAAATGAACTTACATACAAACTAGAAATAGACCCACAGACATAGAAAATAAACTTACAGCTACCAAAGGGGAAGGGATAAATTAGGAGTTTGGGATTAACATATATACACCACTGTAAATAGAATAGATAGCCAACAAGAACCTACTGTATATCTCTCAGTTGTGTCCGACTCTTTGTGACCCCATGATATGGTCCATGGAATTCTCTAGGCCAGAACACTGGAGTGGGTAGCCTTTCCCTCCTCCAGGAGATCTTCCCAACCCAGGGATCGAACCCAGGTCTCCCTCATTGCAGGTGGATCCTTTGCCAGCTGAGTCACAAGGGAAGCCCAAGAATACTGGAGTGGGTAGCCTATCCCTTCTCCAGCGGATCTTCCTGACCCAGGAATAGAACAGGGGTCTCCTGCATTGCAGGTGGATTCTTTACCAACTGAGCTATCAGGGAAGCCCCCTATATCACAGGGAACAATACTCAATATTTTATAATAACCTATAAGGGAACTGTGGTGTTGGAGAAGACTCTTGAGAGTCCCTTATACTGCAAGGAGATCCAACCAGTCCATTCTAAAGGAGATCAATCCTGGATGTTCATTGGAGGGACTGATGCTAAAGCTGAAACTCCAATACTTTGGCCACCTCATGAGACGAGTTGACTCACTGGAAAAGACTCTGATGCTGGGAAAGGTTGGGGGCGGGAGGAGAAGGGGACGACGGAGAATGAGATGGCTGGATGGCATCACCGACTCTGTGGACATGAGTTTGAGTGTACTCCGGGAGTTGGTGATGGACAGGGAGGCCTGGCGTGCTGTGATTCATGGGGTCGCGGAGAGTCGGACACGACTGAGCGACTGAACTGAACTGAACTGAACTGATAAGGGAAATAAACTGATATATATAACTGAAACACTTTGCTGTACACCTGAACCTAACACAGCACACTGAATTGAGTATAACTTCAATTTAGAAAAGAGAAAAATAAATACAGCAAGGATAAAAACAAATTCCTAAGGAAAAAGAGGCATTAACTGAGTTCTAATCTTAGATCCTCAGAAGGTAAGTATGGACAACTTTGAATGTTTAAGGCAACTGTAATTATATCTGGGTGATAAAAACTTCATCTTCTAGCCCTTCACTTCAAGTTACAGTTTTTTACACATGCAACCTATACTCCCTGTTCTACACAAGAAACATAGAGACATTTATAGAAAACTGTGGAAACCTAAACCTTATTCAAAAAGCTAGTTGTTTTGATGTTTTAGAGTTGCTGTGGTGATCTGTGGTTGTTTCTTGAACAGTTTTCCTAAGAATCACAAGAAAAGATGTGTGATGTCTTTAATTGCTGATACCAGTTGGGAACATTCTTCTATTTCTGGGAAGGACATAGGCTCAAGGCTAATTTTCCATCCAGGTATAAATGTGACTAAAATGCTTAGCCTTCATACATACCTAGTATTAAGCCACCGAAACATACACATTGACCAGACTGATTTATGCCTACTTCAGTAGAATTCTATGGGTGTTATAGCCAAATGCTCCAGGAAACAAACTCACTGCAGTTTATTCACTGGTGGGCCCGAGACAGAGTTTCCTCTTTAGCCAGGGACCCCGACCAAATTTTGTGAAAACCTTATATACCTTAAGTGCACTGCTCAAGCCCATATCCCCAAATTCCTTAAAGCTAGCCTGGAAAGTGTTAAAGGGAGATACAGTCAAGTTGCAGCCATGATTCATAATCAGAAGGGTCAGCTGGTTATATACAATGTAGTCTACACCAATGGGTGCCATAAAGATTACAAAGGTGATTGACTACATAGAGGATTACTACATTCTTTTTGGTGATGGGAAATCTTGGTACAGAATTTGGCGTTTATCAGTCCAGGAGGCCAGTTTGGCCATAGGTACGTTTTCTCCACGGCTACCAGGCACATAGTCCAAAGCTCACTGAAAATGCAAGGTGGAGTTTCCTTCTCTTTCCAGATGGGGTGGGCTCAGGCTGTTCCTTTCCTCCCTCATCCCCCCACTCTTGATGCTCTCATCTTCCAGAATGAGCATCAATCATTGGGATGTACTGCATTTTAGGTTTCCTGGTACGTATTTCGGTAAATGAAGTCAGCTTCTGTGATACAAAGTTAACAATACATTGGAGACTACAAGGTCCACGTAACAGAATCAACAGAACAACTATAACAATGGTTAATATAATATAGTTTTCCACCAATCACCTTTTACTCATGATAGAATCCGTTCTCCGTTCTATCGCTCAGTCGTGTCCGACTCTTTGCGACCCTGTGGACTGTAGCCTACCAGGCTTCTCCGTCCATGGGATTCTCCAGGCAAGAATACTGGAGTGGGTTACCGTTTCCTTCTCCAGGGGATCTTCCCGACCCAGGGATCGAACCCGGGTCTCCCGCATTGGAGGCAGATGCTTTAACCTCTGAGCCGCCAGGGAAGCCCTGAAGTCCAAAAAAGAAGATCATCATCAGACATAGCTTTTATCTGACCTTTCATCTCACCTAGAGCAGCTGATATATTGCCAGATAAATCAGGAATATATACATAACATTCAACTTTAATTACAGCACAGGTCCCACCTTGTGCTGAAACTATGGTTAGTCTCAAGATGATACCAGCAAGTCCTTGTGGCAGCAGTTGATTGTAGAGCTTCATCTCTTTTTCTTCTTTGAGATGATCTTGGTTTCACAGGGATCAGTGGGGTCCTTTTGTGTGGTCCACTCAGGGTCCTCTGGGTCTGCGTGGTATGTTCTCTTCATCCTCATGTGGTGGATCCAGGGAGTGACACCTGCAACTTTAACTGAAGCAGGGCTGGTTAGAACAACAGTATATGGACCCTTCCAATGTGCGGCCAAGGAGTCATGTTTTCAGTCCTTGACCACACCTGATCCCTGGGCACAAATTCGTGAATCTGTTCCCCAATGGGGAACAGCACCCTTTTTTTGTACAAACTTAGTTACCTGATTTATTACCTTACCCAGTTGTTCCATCTACTGTGAAATCTCATCTGCCCTTACTTGAGATAAATTTGTTGACACCTGTTTTGTTATGGGAAGGGGGCCTCCCATACACAGTTTTGTACAGAGAATAGCCATGGGACTGTGGGGTCATCCTGAGTCTAAGCAGAGCCGTTGGAAGCAAGTCCACCCAGGAGCAGTCAGTCTCTATGATCCACTTGGAGAGTGTCTCTTTAAGTGTCCAGTTGGTTTGTTTCACTATCCCAGAACTCTGGGGCCTATATGCCATATGTAATTTCCACTTGATATTTACAGCATAACAGTTGAATTAAGTCAGCTACAAAGGCAGGACCATTGTCTGATCCTACATTAGTTGAGAACCTGAATCTGGGGATTATTTTTCAAAGCAGACAGCGGGCCACTTCATTATCCTGAGAAGGTACATACCATGACCACTAAATAATGATAGTTTCGGCAGGGTTTTATCTCAGTGAAGTCCACTGCTAAATGTTTAAAGGGTGGTGTGCCTTTTAACTGTATTCCTGGAGGTTTTTGTTTATGTCCAGGGGCAGCATTGACCTGTAAGCAAGCAGAACAGTTCTAGGATTCCATTCTACATAAGGAGGAAAGTCATAGAATTAAAAAATATTCTCGAATTAATTTTTCCATTTTGTCATGTCCCAAGTGAGTTGCCTGGTGAAGCCTGAGATACCAGCGTCGGGGCTAATGCCTCGGGTACAAGTAACCTGCCATCTGGCAGTTCCCACCAACCTTTTTCATTTTTGGTAGCCCTTTCTGCTTCAGCCAGCTAGTCTTGGGCCAGTGTATACTGTGGGAGAGTCAAAGTTAATTCAGGCATTTTTGAGAGTACAAAGATTCTGAAAGATCCCCCACCAGCAGGCCCAAATTTCTCAACCACATGTTTTGCAGCTTTATCTGCTAGTCGGTTTCCCTGTGCTTGTGGGGTGTCTTCCTTTTGGTGACCCGGACAATGCATCACTGCTACCTTTTCAGGTTTCCATACAGCATCTAATAGAGTCAAGATTTCTTCTTTGTTTTTAATGTCCATTCCGTTGGCCGTCAGAACACCTCTCTTCATATAAAGCCCCATGTACATGTAAAGTAGCAAACGCATACCTGGAGTCTGTGTAAATGTTTGTCTTCTTTTGTTTTGACAGCTGGAGGGCCCAGATTAGAGCATATAGTTTGGCCCGTTGAGCAGACCAGTGTGATGGCAGAGAGCTAGCCTCAACGATGGTTTCTTCCATGACTACTGCATATCCCAACAGCCATTGTCCTTGTCTCATCAGGCTGGTGCCATTGGTGTATGGGATTGGCTAGTCTCTCAACTTAGGTCTGCTGGCATAAACTTCTTCTTCTAGGATTTCCTTGCAATCATGTGAGGACCCACCTTCCCCTAAAGGAAGGAGAGTGGCCGGATTCAGGGACTGACAAGGCTCAATAGTAACATGGGGGTTCTCACATAACAGTCCCTGGTATTGAGTAATCTGGGATGTCAACAGCCATTTATGGGGGTCCCCTCTCAGGAAAGTGTTGAGCTCATATGGGACTTTTACAATCAAATTTTTTTCCAGAGTCAACTTGGTTGCCTCCTGGACCAGTAAGGCAACTGCAGCAACTGCCCATAAGCATCCCAGCCACCCAGTGGCAACACTGTCCAGCTGATTAGAGATAAGTCACCAGCCTGTCCCATGTCTCCATAGCCTGGGACAACACTCTCATAGCCACCTTGTCCTTTTCAGTCACGTGAAGAGTAAACGGCTTAGCAAGGTCTGGCAGGTCCAAGGTGGGCATTGATGTAATTGTACTGGGTTTGAGTTCTATTACCACTAGGACTTGTTGCTTTGCAAGCCCCCCCACCCCCGCCACCCCAGGCGGGGTTGTCCTCTGCCCAGACCTCAGGGAATTATTGAGTTAACTCTCTCTCTCAACTTTTAACCTGTCCGGTTTCTTTCTGGGAGATCATGCAGCCTCCATGCATCTTGAGGGGTTATCAAGAGGGAGAGTAAATAGGTGGTTGAGCCCACTCAAAGAGTGGGTCTTTCATGGGGGGGAAAGGTCACTTGTGGCCCCAGTTTAGACAGCAAGTCTCTTCCCAACAAAGGTACTGGGCATTCAGGGGTGTATAAAAATTCATGAGTCACTTGGTGTCCGCCCATATGATATTTTCGGAGTAGCCTTGAGACACAAAGCCTGCATTTATCACCATCTGAGATCCAATGGCCTCTGGATCTATTGGCCTCTGGATTAATGGTATAAAGTCTATAGGCCTCACACAGTCTTTCATAGAACTCAGAGGGTGATTCAGTTTCCCTTTGAATCACTTTGGAGGGTTTTGCCATATTCATAGCTTTTCAGGCCCCCGTCTTGAGGCCTTGTAAAATAGCCACTGGATATCTCTCCAGGTGGGCTCTCCCTTCCTCTGTGTCCCAAATGAGAGTCCCAAATTGGGCCTCTCATTGGGAGTGGCTAGTTCTGCCCACCGCTGCGGGTTTGCAGTACCCTCAGGTACCATTTCTCGCAACCATTTTCTGGCCTCAGGATCCTATGTCTTTCCTCAGTGCTGAAAAGGGAGACTAGTAGTTA
This sequence comes from Moschus berezovskii, assembly GCF_049115385.1. Taxonomy (NCBI): domain Eukaryota; kingdom Metazoa; phylum Chordata; class Mammalia; order Artiodactyla; family Moschidae; genus Moschus; species Moschus berezovskii. Next base: position 72,395,898 of record NC_142470.1, on the reverse strand, counting down.
GATTATGTCATCACATGTAGGGCGGTGGGTTCAAAAAACAGTCTCCATTAGCCTAATCATGGCTTGTGGCTCCCCCACAAAGTACAGTGGAGTGTGTCTCTGCCAGTATAATATATCCGTGGAGGAAAATGGCTGGAAATAATAGGCTACAGGGGGTGGGTGGTAGTGCCCACATGTGTCCTGAACTGGAAGCTGTTGTACTTCTCTGAGGGGTATCTGTAGTGGGGTTCTTTCCCTCGTTCCTTGGTGGAGCACAGCCTCTAATTCCTGTGTTTTCTTCCCACTTCCCATCAGTACTCACCAGGAGCGGTGGATACAATCTAGGAGGTCCGGTTGAGGTGGAATCCTGGCAGCATTGACCAGAGGTTTCCACCGCTGGGATCGGAGCCTGCCAAAATTGTGGCTTTATGATCTCCAGGAGAGCTGGCAGAACAGCAGCGCTTCTGCAGGAACTCCACCTGGCCCTGGATAGGGCAATAAGGTGGCTCCAGTGGAGCACTGGGTGGCGGGTGCATCATCATCCAGTATGGGGGAAGGGGCAGGTCATCCCCATCCAAATCCTCTAGAATTTATTTTTTATCATCAGTCAATTTTTGTACCATTAATATTTTCCCCTTTCCCTTCTGGATACAGAACCTCATCCAAGGAGGAGGGTCTTGAACTAACCCTAGCCATGAGTCAATATATGGATATTGATCTGGATGTCCTGGCTCTCCCGTGATTACCGCATAGACTGCTTCCACTATTTTTAAGTTTGTGGTGTCCTCTAGTGGCTATCCTACTCCCATAGGGGGTCATTTGACCTCACAGGGTATGTGGAGGTGGTTAGGCGTCATCTTCACCCCATAGTCTCCTCCAAATCCCTTCTTAAAATTTTTAATCATGCACTCCAATACAGTTGCCTTAGATTCATTTCCTCCCATCTTGCTTACCTTCTCAGACCTTCTTCTACTTTTTGTTCTGTCTATGAAGTTCTCCGTACCTTATGTACTTCTGATATTTCCACTCAATGAAACACTTAAATTGCCATTCTGCCTCCTTTCTAATTGTGGTGAGAAGAGCGTTATCTGACAGATCCCAGGAGAAGGGGGATCGGCGTGTCTTCATCTACCAGTCGGCATGGCCAAACCAGAACAAAACGTGGTCCACGACTATTTCTTCTTAACTTTTAAAGTCCATTCTGCCTTGGTGGGCTTGATCGGGTATGGATGAAAACACAGATGGGTTAAATATCCCACTTCCCAGGCTGTCTCTGGGAAAGCCAGTTTGTACTCACTTATGTATCCCCCTCCTTCTAGCCTGACAGTTCTAAGGGGGTCAAGAATTTCACAGCAAATGGGATACCTCCTCAGGGAGGGCAGAATACGAGCACACAAAGACCAAGTTTCTTCCCCCCAAATCCCGCTCGCAATCGCCTCTCACCATTTACCTCAGGAGGACGCAGAGATCACCTCCTTTGTAACATTCATGGCCATGTGTTCCCCATTCCCTCCCAGGGGGTTAATCAGACCCCCTCTTCCACCCTGCTGGGTGGGAACCTCCTTACCTGAACGCTCAACTCCCCTGCTGCCATCCACTACCCACTAACATGAAAGATCCGGGTGTCAAGGAAAGGAAGGGTGAGGTGCCTTCTCCCATCTAGAAGATCCAAGCCATGAGGCCTCGGAGTAGCCACAAATGGGACTTGTCTCCTCAAAGTGAGGAGTTTCCTGGTCAATGCACCAAATGTTATAGCCAAAGGCTCCAGGAAACAAGCTCACTCAGAAGGACAGTGTGATAGTAAAGTGCAGTTTATTACACCAGTGGGTCTGAGACAGTCTCCTCTTTAGCCAGGGACCCCGACCGACTTTTGTGAAAACCTTATATACTTTAAGTGCACTGCTCAAGCCCACATCCCCAGATTCCTTAAACCTAGCCTGGAAAGTGTTAAAGGGGGATACACTCAGGTTACAACCATGATTCATAATCAGAAGGGTCAGCTGGTTATACATTATAGCCTACACCAATGGGTGCCATAAAGATTACCAAGGTGATTGACTACATAGATGATTATTACATTCTTTTTGGAAATCTTGTTATGGAATCTGGTGTTTATCAGTCCTGGAGGCTAATTTGGCCATAGGTATGTTATCTCCATGGCTACCAGGCACATAGTCCAAAGCTCATTGAAAATGCAAGATGGAATTTCCTTCTTTTTCAAGATGGAGTCAGCTCAGCCTGTTCCTTTTCTCCCTCCTGGGAGCTTATTTTCTTCTGTAATATGGTTGTAGTAGGACTACAGGCCCAGAGGTAACTATGTAACTCTTAGGTAGGCAACACTAGTCAAAACTTTTGCCTACATGAAGTCTCATTTCATCTCAAGTAAAATAAGAAAGGGCAGCTAGTTCTCAAATGTATTCTATCTCTAATATTCTGTAATATGTAATATACATGACTGTCTAACTGAATTGATTCAGTACTAAAAAACATTGCAGACTTTAGGGTAACAGCCTTCACCTAACAAACTGAGTTGTACTGTGTACAAAACTTTGTTCTAGGCATTGCAGATATAGTGGTACATAAAAGCATGAGATCGCTGATCTCACAGAGGTGACATTCTGGTGGGGGTAGTGGGAGGGGAGAGATAAGGACAAACATATGAATACATATTACATAAGTTAGTTATTGACTGTCAAAGCTAACAGAGCAGCAAGCAGAGCAGAAAACTTTAGTTAAGGTCAGTGAAAAGGCCTGGCAGAGGAAGAGCCATTTAACATGAGATCAGAAGGATAAGAATTAGCTAAAGGAAGTGGTTTTCAAGCAGAAGCAGTTAAGTGAGGAGTCTTAAAGGTTTAAATGTGCCTGGTGTGTCTGGGAAACAGAAGGAATCCGTGCCCTCAGGTGCAGTGATCCAGGGAGGTAGGGTATGAAAAGCAAATGAGGAGGCAGGCAGAAAATGCACTACAGTCAAGGAGGCACATCTGGGCTGCAGTAAGGACTTAGGCTGTTATTCTAAGAACAGTGGGAGGCAATAGTCTGGAGATTTTCAGCATGGCAGGAATATGCTTAGGTTTAGCTTTTGTAAAGATCACGCTGGTTTTTCTGTAGAGAATGCCTGCCTTGAGTTTTTATGTTAAACAACTTTGGGCCCAATCACCTACAGAGATCTTAGTAAAATACCTCTTATAGTTATTGCTTCAAACCTTGACTTTACACAGAAAGAGGGGAATGAGTAAATTCTGCAAAAACCCAACATAGAAAGAAGAGTCAGTAAAGCCAATTGTATGGTATTTTCTGTGTATGTCTGTGTTTAAGTGATTTTCTCTGTCAGAATATCTCTTTTTTTCCCCTAAAGAGAGGAAAGAGATGGGCTCAATAATTTTAGCAAAATCAAGGAGTACCTTCAGCTCAGTTTTGGCTTCTGAAATGGGTTGAGAAGTACCAAACTCTATCAGTGTCTTTCAGTGCAATAGGTCAGCATGAGACTTCCTGCAATTTAGAAACACTCTGGGTCCCATACCCTGAGCTTCAGTTTTGTAATTGAAGCTTCCCCAGGGCCTGAATTGTTAAGGGACTTCTTCACCTGACTGTGACAGTGGCCCCAGTGCAATTAGGGTCACTCAGCAAAAGAAAATGCACACACACACATACTGACACACATGCATACATGCATGCATACACAGCTAGTTATTTTTTATCTACCAGATTTTACATATCAAGCCAAGTTTTTACTCAGCCCTGCTAGCCCACCACTTCCACTTTCCTGAATTCTACTAATTCCCACTACAATTGCTTCTAGGCACCCTGCAGAGACGAAGTTTTATTCCCTTGTCTAGCCTGAAGATAGATTGTTTCTGCTATATTTTAGATAGTCAGATCCCTTTTACTTCTAAGTGTTACACAAATATTAAAAGTGCTAGAAATAGCTGTTCATTGGATGCTTCTAAACTTATGAAATGAATCAGTAGACATGACATCCAATCAGCAAAATTTCTTCTCATAATTTCATTGCATCTGGCAATTGATAATCACTACTATTTTAATATTATTTGATCTCAAGCTTACAACATTGTATCACAGGTGAATTGGTAAGGTTTCAAATCTTCACATTTCACAGATTTTAGAACTTGGATATTTAAATGAATTTCCAAGGCCACAGATAAGTATTTTAGAGAGCCCAGACCCCCTGTTGTTAGAACTGGGCTCTTGTGACTACATTCCACAAAAATAAGCCTGTTTCTAAATTGGTTTTTATTCTCATCTAGAGGTTGAAAGTGCCTGGGTCTTAGGAAAATGATTATTTATCTTACATTCTGACAGCATGTTGCTGCCATTCTTGTGATTTACTATGGAATGGAGAAAACATTGCCAACCAAGCATGTCAAAGCCATATCTCATTATACATTCCATTTGCTCTTCAGAGCATGGCTCTTAGTGTATATGTACATATGCAGTTTCTATTGTAGCAATAAAATAAAATAAGCCAACTTGGCTCTTTTACCTAGTGAAGGCCTTTAAATGTATGCAGCCTCTGGGATAAATCAAATGCTTCCCTGGATATTTGGATTATAGACATTCTTTGGATGGCAGGATCCTCAGACTTCTACAAGAAAATAAACACAAAATAAGGAATGGTTTCTTACTGATGCTTTATTCTCACTGTCTCTCTAGAGCCCCAGATTCATCTGATGTCTGTCTTCACAACTGGATTATATCTCGATTTCTAGAGAGGCTTTCTCCGTTCAGATGCCAAAAAGAATACCACTAGCAGTATTTTGTCCAACCTGTGTGTTTTGCAAGTGCAATGAGAGGGTAAGTTTTCTCTTTAGCTTTTTAAATTTTACTTCATCAATCATTCTTGTTTGGCAAAGCAATCTCCTCTTAATACAGGAGGCTTCTTGAGATCAATATTCCAGATTAGAAGATGATAGAAATTAAGATGGTTGAGTCAAAAAATAGTCTGTTCTGGAGTCAGATGTCAGCTACTGATTATGAAGATAAAAGCATATTGGATCTATTTATGGGCAGTTCTTCTGGATACTTGGTATGTTCAGAGGCAATGGGATGGAGAGCAAAATTTGCTGTCACTGTGGCTTCACTTTATGCTCAGTTCCTGCTACAATTGCTTCTAGGCACCCTGCAGAGATGGAGTTTTATTTCCTTACCTAGCCTGAAGATAGATCATTTCTATTATATTTTAGATATATTCAGATCCCTTTTACTTCTAAGTGTTTCACAAATATTAAAAATGTTAAAAAACAGTTGTTCATTAGATGCTGTAAACTTATGAAATGAATCAGTAGATATGATATCTGATTAGCAAAATTTCTGCTCACAATTTTATTGCATCTGGCAATTGATAATTACTACTATTTTAATATTATTTGATAAATATTAAATAATATATTACTACTATTTAATATTAAATACTATTTAATACTATTTTGATATTATAAACAACCATTCAGCATACAATGTTGCTTTGTGATTCAGCATACAATGTTGCTTTGCCTTTCACTGTTTTATTGCTTTGCTATTTGAGCATATTATGCATTAGCTCTTCAGCAGGGAAATTTAAAGAGTGTTATTCTATTTATTTGAAGAGTCATATAATTATGAATTGATTTACTAGCCATTGTAATGCTACAAATGATAATTAATTTATTTGCATAATATGTAGTTCCACAGAAGTTCAATTATAATAAAGCATTTGCTAAATGTACCATGACAATAGTGTTTCCAGAGAGAGTGCGAGTCTGAGGCTGAAATCTCTTAGTCTGTCAGTATGTGGTTGTCATCATGGGCAATCCCTTCATATCAAGATGGAAGGGAGGTTTCATTAGTCCATGGTTTACTCATCTACATTTTATTCTAAAATGTGATAATCAGTATCTTTCAAATATGCTAAAAAATCATATGAAATTGAGAATATTGATTCAGTTAACAGTCAAAATCCTTTGAGTCAAGTCTGGGATAGAGATATATAATTGCTTTCAATTTTGCCTCAACAATGAGCTAGCAGGGTCCAGGTCTGGACTTTGTACCCACGTCAGCTTCCATAGTTTGATGGGCTCCTTCTCTCAGTTAGTATATGGAGGAATGGAAAATGGAAGACTGTAAGTCCTTATTGTTTGAAAATACAGATTAGCCCTGGGAGAAGGTTCCAGGTTCCAGTTCTAGCTTCCCAGACAGTAGCTCTAAGCAGGTGACATAAAAAGCCAGACTGTCTTGGACCAAAGTGTTCTGAGTATTCCTCCACTAAAAATAATGCTGTTTCACACTTGCCTATGAAAAAGGAAGAATCCTTCTTCTGGTTTATAGGTGTATCTAGCATATCCAGCTGAGTACCTTGGCCCCAGTTTGCCTCTCTGGGAAGGAGGAAAGATGCAGAACCAGTGTGCTTCTGCTTTACTAACAGAATCTTGTTAGTTTTTCCTTTCCAAAAGAAAGTCTATTCCTCCAAACATGCCATGTAACAGAGTGGACTGTGTGTTGAACTGTAATGAAAAACAGACTGTGACACAGATAGGAATTATTTTACACAATAGTTGTCAACTCTACTTATAGGAAAATTTATTGTATCTATTACTTGTCTCTGCCTAAAAGCTCCATGTGGGCAGAAATCATTTCACTGTGCTTCATAAGTATATTATGTTGTCTATTTTCATTCATCTCAAAATATTTTCTAATTTTCCTAGTGATTTTCTCTTTGATCCATTAGTTATTTAGGAGTGTAATGTTTAATTTTCACGTACTTGTGACCTGTCCACATTTCCCTTTGCTATTGATTTTTAATTGTTTTTTACACTTTGGTCAGAGAGCATACTTTGTACATCAATCCTTTTAAATATATTAAGACTTGTTTCATGAGATTGTATAAGGTCTTCTTTGAAAATGTTACATGTGCATTTGAGAATATATGTTTTGCTACGTATGGAGTATTATGTAGATGTCTATTGAGTCTAGTCATCTTATAGTGTTGTTCAAGTTGTTGATCCTCTGGATAAGTGTTCTAATCATTATTGAAAATGAAATACTAACATTACCAACTACCAGTGCTGTATTGTCTTTTCTTTAAAATTCTATCATATATCGCCACATGTATTTTGAAGCTCTGGTGTTAGGTCCATATATGTTTACTACTGTTATGTCTTCTTGATGGAGTGACACTTTTGTCATTAGGAAATATTTTTCTTTTTCTCTACAAGCAGTTTTTTTCCTTAAACTCTATGTTGTCTGAAATGAGCATGGCCACTCCAGATCTCTGTGTTTATTATTTGTCATATAATTTCCATTCATTTACAGTTAGATCATTTTTAATTCATTCTTCTAATCTCTGCCTCTTAATTGGAGCATTTTAATTTGTTTCCATTTAAATTAATTATTGATAATTATGATTTAATATCTTTCATATTGCTATTTGTTATTTACATGTGTTATGAATTATTGTTTCCATACTCCTCTATTAATGCCTTGATTTGTACTAAAGAGATGATTTTAGTGCATCATTTTAACTGCTCTGTTTTGCATTGCTATAGTATTTTTTAAAAATTTGTGATTTACAAAAAAATACTTAATGTATGATAAAGTACACTGAAAAAGACAATATTTTCTGTTCATAATCTTTCCTCTTGTCTGATTTAGAAGGCAACTACATAAAGCAATAACAATTGGTAACAATCTCTGTTGATAAACATACAATTTATATAAATGTAATTTGTGACAATAGCAGTATAAAGGAAGGAGAGTTCAGAGCTGTATAGGAGCTTGGTATGATTGTGCAAATAGGCCTTCAAAACTCCAGCAGGAAGGTTATAGCTCCCTAGCTTTTACTTCCTATTTGCACAGAGCCTCAAGGTTAGTCTATTTGAGAGTTCCGGCCCTTCCTTGGTCTTTCCAGGGCATATACACAGCCCATATGTGCAAGGACTTCTAGATTCCTAAGTATGTATCATAGTTTTTTAATGCACCTTATAGACATCTAAATTTCTAGATAATTCTATCATTCTCATTGATTTTATGGGAAACAGATTTTCAGAGATCTTTACCCCACCATTCCTGCTGATATTCTCTGACATTCACTATTTTAACCTTTAACTAAATGATTGTGCCACATAATTACTTAGGCAAATAACAAATTTCTCTTCCCTCCCCTACCCCCCACTGAATGACAAAATTACTGGAATGACTATTTCTTTTAATTCAACTAAGATATATGCTACATCTTGACATCTAAGCTCAAAATAAATGATGGTTTAGTATACACAGATTTTTATAGAGATATTTCTGTAAATGGAAAGTAGAAACTACCTTCTGGTTAAAGTTCCTTCATATGTCCATTCATTCCAGTGGCTTGCTTAAAGCTCAGACTCTTTAATTCCATTTATTATAAGAACAAATTTGTGCACATAATGACCCTGCATTTGATTTATGGCTGCTTCATATCTTTCCTTTAAAGAAAATTTCTCATGTGTAGGAAATGCTCTGACTCTGGGTAGTTGAATTCCAGGGGCATTTGCTGAGATTTAGTTATTCTCTGCAAATGAGATTTTTCCAGTTAAATCCTCATTGTCCTTAGGAAAGACTCCATCAGGCTCTTAGCACATAACTCTATTCAATGAGTTAGAAATAAATTTAAAATGCACTTTCATTTTGTATTTTCATTAAACACAGTATTGTGATGTTACCTTAATGATAATTTAGCCTGATCTGTATTCTAGAAATAATATTGTTATAGCAGAAAACTAACAAAACTGATGTTACTTAATTTGTTTTGACTTGTCACCATTTGTTTAATTTTGTGATAAGTGACTATGCCATGGGAATTTTAAAGTTGGATTTTATTCTCACAGCAGTAAATCTTTTTTAAGTATGTGGGATATAGGTAATTTCCTCTGACAGAGAAGCTGGGGGACACTTGAAAATATGTAATTAAGGTGGCACCCTTAATAGTAGCATATATTCTATATTGTAGTAGAAACTGAGAAATGGATTCGTTACTGATGAAAGACTTCATCATCCTTCTGAAAGAGGAAACAGAACAGGCTCTATCTTGAAAGCAGGACTCCATCTTGGGCCAGACTGGGGACTTTGAGTTATATGTCCAGCATCTATGGAAAAGACATACCAACTGGAAAAACAAGCCCCTGGAAGGAAGAGCCTCAGGGCTCTCCTTCCCTGAAAGAATACCCTAATTATCTGTGTAACTGAATAGAATCATACATTCTATTATGCTTATTGGGGTATGACCACAGGCCTATTGATAATTGTCCACTGTTAACTACCTAGGCTTAAGGCATATGAATCAAGGGTTAACTTTGATTGTATCTTTCTCTTCCCTTGTTCAGACTCACTTCAGGGAATTTGGGGAAGTGGGTTTGGGCACATACACTTAGGGTATATAAGGTTTTCACAAAAACTGGTCGGGGTCCTTGGCTAAAAGGAGACTCTGCCTTGGGCCTGCTGGTGTAATAAACTGCACTCCACTATCTGCATTGTTCTTCTAAGTGAGTTTGTTTCCTGTAACAACACTTCTATAAATGATAAAAGGCCTATATTTACTATATGGCTACAATTACCTTACTTCTGTTTGATAACATAGTAAGTGTAGAAATAAACTTGGAGCAGCATAGAATGGAGATTAACAGTAGGGTGACCATATATCATTGTTTGCTTTGTATGTTGTATGTTAGTCACTCAGTCATGTTCGACTCTTTGCAACTCCGTGGACTATAGCTCACCAGGCTCCTCTGTCCATGGAAATCTCCAGGTGAAACTACTGGAGTGGGTTGCTATTTCCTTCTTTATTGTTGCTTTGGATCATCTTAATTTACATCTATGTTCCCAGTTTAATTATTAGCAGGGTCCCTTTCAACTCTGAAAATTATCTCAATTTGGATGTTAAATGATTGCATAGCTAGCCTAGTTAAAAACACAGTTTCTGAAACTGGTTTTTGTAGATACAAATCCACGTTCTTTTATTTTCCGCCTGTGTGAAATATAATCTAGCTTTTCTATGCCTCAGTTTTCTAATCAATAAAATGTGAATGGCAAAGCATCTGCCTAGCAGGGTTGTGAAAATTAAATGTCTGTAAGGCTCTTGGAATAGTACCTGGCACTCAGCATATGCCCTGTATCAAATATAGAATCTCTTGTACCACATGCAATAAATGCAATATCTAAACCACATTCATTAAAAAGGTTTGATTGCCCCATGGTACCAGTTAACTTTAATTCTTTAAGGGAGAATAAAGACAGAGAAGGAAACAGCACCAGCAAAATGCTATGAAATATAATGAATAAAGTTAGTAAGAAAAGCAGAATATATTGTCGTGAGTAGTATTGAACTCTATCTCCCCCTCCAGGACAGAAACACTTTATATTAAAAATCAAAGCAATATTCCATTATCTTTGTTATTAATTCACAAGTTTACATCTTTCTTCATTTGGGGCTATCACAGGCCACTCCAAATTTGCCATAGTACTATCTGAAAACCTTAGGAAATGAACAGCACTGTTTCTTTACTTGAAAAACCTCTGAAGTTTAGAATTGTGCCTTCTGGTCCCTAGAGTACGTAATTCTCATTTCTAATGATTATAGTAACATCACTGTACTTAAAGCTTCCCCCTTGGGGTAAATGTAAACTCTATTTCATCCCTTGTTTGGAGCTGCTCAATAGAAAATGCAAAAACAGCCTTTTATCTAAAGACCACCACCTAAAACACACACACTTGGAATAGTTAACGCAGGATCTGGAGGAAGGTAATACAAGTCTTATTGCCTTGCCCGAACATAAATGAAACAGTACTAAATTGTACTTTTTATTATCTTGTGTTGAAAAGATTTTTCCTGACTCATATTCTGTTCACATTCTAAGGATGCAGAAGTGCCTGAAACAAGGCTTCAGTAACTTCTCTCTCTAATACATCAGTGCCAGTCAAGAATATGGCAGCAGACAACAGCAAAACCAGTTCTGAATTGCAAACTGACAATATGATTTTTCCCTTTAGAAGTAAAAGGGAACTCGGTATTTTCATTAAAGATATAGCTTAGAGGCTCAAGGAGTGAGAGGAGATTTTTAGGTAGATAGAGCTCTAATTCAATAATTTACCTTAATTAAAAATTCATACAAGATACAGACATTAATGCTAGCTAAAGAGAAACAGAGGTAGAATGGTTTGATTTTATTCCCTTACCTGTTCTACTTAAGCATTCCTTAATTCCTTTTGTCAATAAGATTTAAATATGGTGCAATATGTAGAAGTTTCTCTTCTTTTTCTTCTTCAAGAGTTCAGAGGAACCTAGCTACCCAACAGTAGTGATGTCTGTGTGCTTAGTCGCTCAGTCATGTCCAACTCTTTGTGACCCCAGGTAAAGGAGTCTTTGGGGCCTAGAAAAGAAAACGACAGTCTCAAAGGCCCTTGATGAATCACGTAACTTAAGAGAAAACAAAATAGAACTTTAGGTCCCGCCCTGATGCCCCAGGCCAGTTGCATCTATCTGGGACTTATCACCCCCTGTCCAGAAACCTTCCACCCCCAACACCTGCCCTAAAGACTTTTCACCCCCTGCCCAAAAACTTTCCACTCCCTGCTACTGCTGCTAAGTCACTTCAGTCATGTCCGACTCTGTGCAACCCCATAGACAGCAGCCCACCAGGCTCCTCCATCCCTGGGATTTCCCAGGCAAGAGTACTGGAGTGGGGTGCCATTGCCTTCTCCCAATATTATAGCTAAAATATACTAAATGTTTTCCATATGCCAGATGGTACATTTAATGGGAGAACTCTTTATCACGTTTATTTAGTATCACATTTCATGTTCATACCATTGTCATCCCCATTACCTGGTGAGGAAACTGAGAGTCAAAGAGGTTACCAAGTTGCCCAAGGTCACAAAGGTAGAAAACGGTGGAACCAAGATTGCAACTGAGGCTGTTAGACTCAGAGCCAAAAAAGATGTCCTTTTCATTCTAGGGGACTGGAATGCAAAAGTAGGAAGTCAAGAAACACCTGGAGTAACAGGCAAATTTGGCCTTGGAGAACGGAATGAAGCAGGGCAAAGGCTAATAGAGTTTTGCCAAGAGAACGCACTGGTCATAGCAAACACCCTCTTCCAACAACACAAGAGAAGACTCTAAACATGGACATCACCAGATGGTCAACACCGAAATCAGATTGATTATATTCTTGGCAGCCAAAGATGGAGAAGCTCTATACAGTTAGCAAAAACAAGACCAGGAGCTGACTGTGGCTCAGATCATGAACTCCTTATTGCCAAATTCAGACTTGAGGAAAGTAGGGAAAACCACTAGACCACTCAGATATGACCTAAATCAAATCCCTTATGATTATACAGTGGAAGTGAGAAATAGATTTAAGGGACTAGATCTGATAGATAGAGTGCCTGATGAACTATGGACGGAGGTTCGTGACATTGTACAGGAGACAGGGACCAAAACCATCCCCATGGAAAAGAAATGCAAAAAAGCAAAATGGCTGTCTGAGGAGGCCTTACAAATAGCTGTGAAAAGAAGAGAAGCAAAAAGCAAAAGAGTAAAGGAAAGATATAAGCATCTGAATGCAGAGTTCCAAAGAATAGCAAGGAGAGATAAGAAAGCCTTCCTCAGTGATCAATGAAAAGAAATAGAGGAAAACAACAGATTAGGAAAAAAAAGAGATCTCTTCAAGAAAATTAGAGATTACAAGGGAACATTTCATCCAAAGATGGGCTCAATAAAGGACAAAAATTGTATGGACCTAACAGAAGCAGAAGAAATTAAGAAGAGGTGGGAAGAATGCACAGAAGAACTGTACAAAAAAGATTTTCACGACCAAGATAATCATAATGGCGTGATCACCCACCTAGAGCCAGACATCTTGGAATGTGAAGTCAAGTGGGCCTTAGAAAGCATCACTACAAACAAAGCTAGTGGAGGTGATGGAATTCCAGTTGAGCTATTTCAAATCCTGAAAGATGATGCTGTGAAAGTGCTGCACTCAATATGCCAGCAAATTTGGAAAACTCAGCAGTGGCCACAGGACTGGAAAAGGTCAGTCTTCATTCCAATCCCAAAGAAAGGCAATGCCAAAGAATGCTCAAACTACCGCACAATTGCACTCATCTCACACGCTAGTAAAGTCATACTCAAAATTCTCCAAGCTAGGCTTCAGCAATATGTGAACCGTGAACTTCCAGATGTTCAAGCAGGTTTTAGAAAAGGCGGAGGAACCAGAGATCAAATTGCCAACATCTGCTGGATCATGGAGAAAGCCAGAGAGTTCCAGAAAAACATCTATTTCTGCTTCATTGACTATGCCAAAGCCTTTGACTGTGTGGATCACAATAAACTGGAAAATTCTTCAAGAGATGGGAATCCCAGACCACCTGACCTGCCTCTTGAGAATCCTGTATGCAGGTCAGGAAGCAACAGTTAGAACTGGTCATGAAACAACAGACTGGTTCCAAATAGGAAAAGGAGTACATCAAGGTTGTATATTGTCACCCTGCTTATTTAACTTATATTCCACTCCCTACACCTGCCCAAAAGACTTATCATTCCCTGCCCAATTACAAATGCCATCTCAACTAAAGAATACCCAAACCATCCCGCCTGATTAATGTTTCCTTTATCGGTTCCACAAACCTCCCTATAAATATGGAGCCTCCCTGATCCCTCTTGGTGCTCAGCCTGGTCGTTAGGCCAACTGTCTCCCCTCCTTGCCTGAATAAAGGTAACCACTTCTGTTGAGGTCTTCTTTCCTTTTTCTGCCTCTGCCCGAACTATACCTTACACCATAGACTGTAGCCTGCTCAGCTCCTCTGTTCATGGGGAATCTCAAGGAAAGAATACTGGAGTGGGTTGCCATGTCCTCTTCCAGGGTATCTTCCCAACCCAGGTCTCCCACAGGTCAGGCGAATTCTTTACCAACTAAGGCAGCAGGGAAGCCCAAGAATACTGGAGTGGGTAGCCTATCCCTTCTCCAGGGGAACTTTCTGACCCAGCAATCAAAACAGTATCTCCAGCATTGCAGGAGATTCTTTACCAACTGAGCTACCAGGAAAGTCCCAACAGTAGTGAAGAACGCTACAAATGGCCTCACCATCCGCTGTGTATGGTGGATGGGACACGAGTCTTGCCCTTTGGGTAAATGGTGTCACAGAGAACTTTGTTTTGAGATTCTGTCAATTTTTAGGCTGCAGAGATTCCTGGGCTCCACTCTGTACTTTGCAGTGAAAGCAACAGTGACCAGAGCAAGTGCGCCAAGGAATCTGTGTACTAAGGAATGTTGTGTAATAAAGGTGTCAGCATACTGCTTCCTAAATTAACTGCTATTTGAAGAGAAGGACACTATTTCAAACAGAAGCAATTATCTTGCATGGCTCTGAGAGCTCCTATAGAAGGCATTAAGAGAGCAGTCTGTGAATTAAAGATATCTGCTAGATGTCTTGGGATAGCTATGGGCACTGGGCAAATAGGGAGCTCTATAAATATGGACAACTTTAATTATCTCTTATCAGATAATAGTCTATTTACTTTTTCCACCAATGAACTGGTTGCTTGAGCTATTTACATTATGCAGTAGGCCATGGCATTAATTTTACTTTGGAAAAGCAGACTTCATAGAGGCAGTGAAGAAAAGAATTTGGAAAAAAAAATGAGTGTGTGTGTATATGTTTACATATACACACATACATATATGTATATATATACATACGTATACACACACAATTGTATAGACAAATGTCATAATCTTAAAGAAACAGTTCTTGTTTCTCTTCTCACTTTGAGACTGTCAAAGAAATAATGTATTATAAATGACCCTTAGATTTAGGATGTCCAGTTTCATATCCCATATCTACCTTTAGCAGCTGTGTGATCTTAGGCAAGTTACTTAACGTCTCTGTATTTCAGTGTCCTTACCCTTAAAATGTGAACAACCCCAACTACACAGAAGTGTGAGTACTAATAATTGTAAGTATTACATTATATTAGCCATGTTAAACACTTAGAAAAGTACCAGGAGCATTATAAAATCTCCAGAATTTTAGCTTTTAATATTGTGACCAAGCTGTTTATAGAATATGCATGACCGATATGCCTTGACTAGGACCTGTTGGTATGTACAAGTAGGTCACAATACTCCAATGTCAACGTTTCGAGTCCCCTACTCCATATATCAGCAAGGTCAATATTTCCCAATGATTTTTGCACTAGAGAATACAAAGAGTCAGTGGCACGTGTGAATGTAAAGTCGGTTCCTTCAGGGTGAAGGATAATAGTCAGACTCTTTGTGGGGTTCTACTCTCTGAGCCCAAGCCTATTGCCTCAGCCCATCCCTGCCTCCTTTCCTAAACTCCTAACCTCAGTCTCTTTACCCAGTTTCCTAGGAGTGAGCATCTCTTGACTAGTTCTTTCTAAAAGCATTCTGAGAGCTTAGCTGTTGAATCCTAGTGACACAGTTCTCTATTACAAGGGCTCTCCTTCCCAGAGACCACATACTAATAGCAAGTTGATTTTAGTTCATAATGTTCTGAAACTTCCCCTCTTCCCTCTGAGTAGCTGTGCACTGATGATTTGTCTGGGCTACTCCACCACATTTTTTCCCCTCCACATCAGTCCAAGGAAGTCTTGTATATTTTCTTTTAGCCCAGTGTCCTTGGGCATCTTTTAGTCCAAACTAGTCAGTGCATCTTTGAAAAACATTTAAGAACCATGCTCAGAGTCTTTCCAACTGATCTCCTAGGACCCTTGATGTCAGTTTCAGTATCCCTTAATATTTCACAATATTAGGAAATAGCCTGAAGAGCCTAGCAATTAGGGAATTAGTCTGCCCATACTACACAATATGTTTTTAAGTAGTTGCCTAACTCCACTTAATAATCCCACCTTTGGCCCAACTCAAATATTTTGTGTAAATGAAGTAAAAGTAATGTGTTCCATGTAGAAATAAAGCAACAATAGCATACTCCATGAACATAGCAAACTCATAGCTTACATCTGCATATTTTCTGTGGTATCCAACATGGCCAAACACAAAGGCTAGAGCCAGTGGTCCCATGGCCAAACATAGTTGATGCATTCATGCAGCCTAAAGAGAGAAGGAAGGAAGCTATCAGTAAGCACCCTACTCTAATGGATAGTCAGAGCAAAATAGATGTGACCATTGGAAGTGTAGATCCTGAGGAGGACTAATGAGGAAGAAATGATAAATCTGAGAAGCAGCAGCTACCAGAAACTGTGGAAAATCTGTTCCTATCCCTTTCTATCAGTAGAGACACCTCTGTGTGTAGTCCTGTAACAGAAACACTACATGAACAACGCAAGACAAAGGCATGTTTGTGTGCCACGAAAGTATGTGCTTATACAGTTCACTGAAATTAATAGCCCCTTAAGCTAGAATGATATGTTAATTATATTTTTGTCTTTCTCCCTCTCAAGAATAGAATTTACTCATTTTAATGGCTATAATAAATGATAAGCTGGCTATCCTATAGGAAAACTTTAATTTACATCTGGGAAATCCCTGAAGAAATTGGATGTTTGTTTGTGTTAATGCAATTTACATAGTGGCATTAAAAAAATAATAATAACAAATGCTGAACTTTCACGCTTTTTTAAAAAAGTGATGATAATAACATCCTTTCCCTCTTTTATGAATAAAAAATAATAAATATTAATTCATAAAAAGGAAAGAATTGGATAATAATTTAAATATATATTATCCTATTATCCTTTTTTCTGGGCTTTTTATGAACCTCTCACATTTCTTTAATGCTAATTTAGAAAGTACATTTGGTAATTTAAGAACATCAACCATTCAGCTGATACTGCAGAAGCTGCTTAAAACCAGAAATCTTCAGAGACTATTTAGTCCAATTCCCTGTCTTTCAAGGTTAAGAGATAAGCAGAGGGAGAAAGAGACTTGCTTGAAGTAATCCATTGAGATTGTTAGTACATCCCTCCTTCATTCCAAAAAGTAGTTCACTCATTAAGAGTTAATAAAAAAAGACTGAGTGTCCTGACTCATGGTCATGCACTAGAAATTGATTTTTCTCTTTATCTTCATTGCTTCCAGACTGGCCCATTTTAAGGATTAACACAAATGAAAGCTGCCTTTAGAGAGAAAATAATTCCCCCAAAATTCATGCTAGGTACAATTTCTACTTGATAATGTCAAAGTATTTCCACTTTCTTGAGCTATTCATCTAGGGAAATTAAATGTGATCAATTCCTCCCTGATTATATGCTTTTTTCCCCCTATGTAGTTGATTTGCCAGTGTAATTGAATTACAAGTCAACTCAGGGGAGGTTAGGGGTTTGGTATTCTGCTCTAATTTTGCTCTTTCCCACTTTCTCTGTATGTTTAAGGACTAATGGTTTGCGTTGCTTCAATTCTTCCTTCAACTCTTCTTTATGAAATCTAATTTTAAAATGTTAATGGTATTGAATCAGTTAATAAGATTTGTTATATACCTATTAGATGACAATTTCAGAACCGTCTTTGATGCGAAGTATCTCTTTCTCTTGCCTTTCATGTCTGGAATCCAAAGACTTACTGAGCCTCCTCTTGGGAAACTCTCTTTAATAAATTTCTTCTCCATTTCTATCATTGTTACCTTAGACTAGCATTTATTTTCTCTCACAGCTAGTGATTTCCAAACTTGTTTATATGATTCCCAGGTACTCTACCAGACTTACTAAATCTTAATATCCAGAAATTTAAGCTGGTGATCTCTTTTTCTGAAAACATCTTTGGGCCATTTCAAGCATTTGATTGTTAAGGTGTTCTCTAAATTTTTCTTCTCCAAGATTTACCAAACACAAACTCATTCTTTAACTTCTATTAGACATAGTGAGAAAATATCTAATGACCATAAACTCTTACTTGTCCAGAAAATTTAGAAGGGCTCCATGCTGCTGCTGCTAAGTCACTTCAGTCATGTCCGACTCTGTGCAACCCCATAGATGGCAACCCTCCAGGCTCCTCCATCCATGGGATTTTCCAGGCAAGAGTACTGGAGTGGGGTGCCGTTGCCTTCTTTGAGAAGGGCTCCATAGTAGATGACAATTAATGATTTCCAGAGGTAACATTACATCTGAGGTACTTAGTAACATCAAAACTTTTTATCCAGGCTTTTGTTCCACCTGCTGCAGCAGACACTTTTAATATATTCATGCTTCATGTATTTTTCCCAATGTTTTCCCTCCTGTGGCTCCCTACCTCTGCCACCTCTCACCCCTTCTCATTTTACTTCATATATATCTTGCTCTTCCAACAATATGAAAAGCATTTTATCATTTAAAGACAGGGATTATATTTTATACTTTTATTCATTCCTGGCATTCTGAGCAAAAGTTATGGTCCAGTAAATCCTTATTAAATGGTATTGAGTGTGCTTTCAGATTAAAAGTGTATGGATTTGACTAATTAATGAATCCTTTTCTATTACGCTTAAAACTTCTCAAACACTGAATTCTCCCTTTTGGCTTGGTATGCATACAATTTGGGGCTCATCAACAGATAACTGATGATAGCACTGTTAATTATATGTCATATGTAAGTTTTTGTAAATATGAACAGTTCCTAAATGAAATTTTAAAAGACATATTATCATTAGAACGAAGATGGAGGTAGCAACCCTATGTTTACTGCTTCATTTAAAAAAAAAAAAAAAAAAGCAATAGACCTGGGAAAGCATTGATTAATCAAAGACTTAGTAAGTTGGTAGACAAAAAAAATAAAACATTCTTTTAAAACCATGCCAGTGGGAATTAAGTCACTGATATGAGATGGAATCCTGATGAAATGGCTAAAATTTTGGTGAGATAAGCAAATGAAAATAAACTTCTAGTATTCTTGTGTTCCAGGCACTGGCAGAGCCAAAAACTGGTGTTTGCTAGGTTGACCATAAAAATGACTCTTTGGTATCAAAATTTCTGTGATTGATAGTAACTCTCCTTTAGCCTAAGATATAAAAACATGTTGATGAGAAGCAAGGAAAACATCTGAACAGTACAACTGAGATAGAGATCAGATCATCTTAATCCAGAGTCAGTGCCACTAGGAACAAGGGAATGGCCTGGTACGTGTAGTCACACTGATGATTTTTGTCTGTTAACCTAAAGTGTTAGTATTCATTCAAGGTATTTTAAAGACCACATGACCTCTATTTGCTTTCTCCTTAAAGTGGCTACTTCTCCTTAGATGTCTAGTTTGGAGGGGTTACTGGAGTTTTCTGGGAGCAGAACAGCTAGAAAAGGGCCAAGACTCAAATGTTTGATAGGAGTTTGCTACTTCAGACTGCAAAGCCAAGAGCTGGATTCTCACCATGATTTCTAATAAGTTGCTTGGGGTGGGTGTTAGTACCGGTAATTGATGCTTATTTAAAGAATATTTGATATCAGTCCAAGGGAAAGACAATTTTGAACTTCAAAATAAATATAACAATTGATGTGTATGGAGCTGAAACATCTGCTTCTACTAATTGCAGGTTAGGAAATTTAGAGCAACTGTTCTATTCAGGACAAACTTAAAACGCAACAAAGAGGTGTTTTGTTGTTGTTTTTTAAAGCAAGGAATTACCAGGCCAAAATGCTGGAATAAATGGGAAATCAGAAATGTAGGGTCAAATCTTAAACGTGAATGTTTTCCTAAGGACATTTTCTTATTTGAAAACAAAAGGCTAAGAAAATGACCTTTCATTATGGTGGTCTTATGAGATTAACAGGACAAAACTTAAAACACAGTGTCTCACCCAGGTGGAGAGTTCATCTGATATACTAAGGTTCTGAATGTCTCTACTGTCAGGGAAAACTTGAACAGGAAATAAATGTCCTCTTAGGTGAATTTGCAGCCAAGATGCTTGTACTCTGGATGATATGGAAAATGTTCTCAGACTGGTAGGGAGCCCCAGAGAGATTACAGAAGTAAACAACAATCTTCTCAGTTAGAATAAAGCTTTTATTTAAGCCTCAAGTTGTTTCTACAAATAATTTTTTTGAGTACAGATATTACTGAACATATACAGAAATAAGCAAACAAAAAAGTAAAGCAGCAGATAAAAGATAATCAGATTGGAATGACTAATCAAATATTAAAAACAAATCTGTTATCTTTTAAGAAATGAAAGACGTGCATTGATTAAATATCTGCAGGAAATTATAAAAAGTAAAAGAGTAGGTTTGAAAAATAACCAAGTAGAAATTCTGAAACTAAGACATGGTTAGTTACCCATGTTAAGAACTCAATAGGTGTGTTTAACACCAAATTAAAAACTGCAGAAAAATGAATTAGTGTACAGAAATATAGATCAGAAGTTACCTAGAACTTTGCTGCTTAGGGTTATAGGATAGAAGTATTACTTAAGGTCACCATGGCTGAAAATTTTCTAGAAAAAAAAAAATGAAAAACACCAACCCATGGCTTAAAGAGGTCCAAAGATTTCTAATCAAGAATTTTAAAAAAGAAGTTCATACCTCAGTATATCATCATTTAGAACTACAGAAAATTAAGCACAAAGAATATTATCTTAAAGTTAGCCTGAAAACCAAAGATAATCAAGAGGTAACAATAATTGATTCAATGGTAAGTAATTATCATTCTACCACACAGTTTTAGTTATTTATCTGATTTGTTTTAAAGGCACCATATGGCCTCTGAAGAGTGAATCAGTTATTTGTAATATAAGAATTAGAGTCAGAATGCCTGGGTTATCTATAGCTACCTGACTACATAATCTTGAGCTATTCATATAGCTTTTTAATTTAATTTAATTTAATTTAATTCACATACCTTTCTCAGAGGTTTGTATGATGCTTAGATGTGGCAATGCAAATAGAACACTTACGATGTTGTATATATATATAGACACTATGCAATAAATGTTACATATTATCATGACTGGGCTTCCCTGGTGGCTCAGATGGTAAAGAATCTGCCTGCAGTGCAGGAGATGTGGGTTTATCCCTGGGTTGGGAAGATCCCCTGGAAGAGAACATGGCAGACACTCCAGTATTCTTGCCTGGAGAATCCCATGGACAGAGGAGCCTGATTATTTTGCAATATATTTTAAACAATATCATTTATCTTCTTTTTCTTAATACATTCTTTTTAAAAATATTCTTTCCCATTATGATTTATCATAGGATATGGAATATATCAATAGTTCCTTGTGCTATATATTAGGACCTTGTTGTTTATCCATTCTAAATGTAACAGTTTGCGTCTACCAACCAAATCTTGATTCCCTGTGCTTCATCCAGCCTGGCATTTCCCGTGATGTACTCTGCATATAAGTCAAACAAGCAGGATGACAACATACAGCCTTGATGTACTTCTTTCAGTTCAAAGGACTCTCAAGAGTCTTCTCCAACACCACAGTTTAAAAGCAACAATTCTTTGGCACTCAGCTTTCTTTATAGTACAACTCTTGCATCCATATATGACTACTGGAAAAACCATAGCTTTGACTACATGGACTTTTCCTAATTGGGAAAGGAGTATGTCAAGTAAGTATATTGTCACCCTGCTTGTTTGACCTATGTGCAGAGTGCATCATATGAAATGCCAGGCTGGATGAAGCACAGGCTGGAATCAAGATTGCCAGGAAAAATATCAATAACCTCAGATACACAGATGACACCACCCTTATGGCAGAAAGCAAAGTAGAACTAAAGAATCTCTTGATGAAAGTGAAAGAGGAGAGTGAAAAGGCTGGCTTAAAAGTCAACATTAAGAAAACTAAGATCATGGCATCTAGTCCCATCACTTCATGGCAAATAGATGGGGAAACAATGGAAACAGTGAGAGACTTTATTTTTGGGGGGCTCCGAAATCACTGTAGATGGTGACTGCAGCCATGAAATTTAAAGATAACTCCTTGGAATAAAAATTATGACCAACCTAGACAGTGTATTAAAAAGCAAAGACATTACTTTGCTGACAAAGGTCCATCTAGTCAAAGCTATGATTTTTCCAGTAGTCATGTATGGATGTGAGAGTTGGACCATAAAGAAAGCTGAGCGCCAAAGAATTGATGCTTTTGAACTGTGGTGTTGGAGAAGACTTTTTGGAGTCCCTTGGACTGCAAGGAGATCCAACCAGTCCATCCTAAATGAAATCAGTCCTGATATTCATTGGAAGGACTGATACTGAAGCTGAAACTCCAATACTCTGGCCACCTGATGCAAAGAACTGACTCATTGGAAAAGACCCTGATGCTGGGAAAGACTGAAGGTAGGAGAGAAGGGGACGACAGAGGATGAGATGGTTGGATGGCCTCACCGACTCGATGAACATGAGTTCGAGCAAGCTCTGGGAGCTGGTGATGGACAGGGAAGCCTGGTGTGCTGCAGTCCATGGGGTCACCGAGACTTGGACACAACTGAGCAACTGAGCTGAACTGAACTGACCAACCCCAAACTCCCAGTCCATCCCCTCCCCTCATTTGTGTCATATTTTAGACCCCACATTTAAGTGATATCATAAGTGATATAAGTGGTATTTGTCTTTCTCTTTCTGACTTACTTCACTTAGTATAATAATCTCTGGTTGCATCCATGTTGCTGCAAATGGCATTATTTCATTCTTTTTTATAACTAGGTAGTATTTCATGGTATATATGTACCCTATCTTTTTTTTTTTTAATTGGAGTATAGTTGCATTACAATGCTGTGTCAGTTTCTCATGTAGAGCACAGTGAGTCAGCCATATGTATATATACATCCCCTCTTTTTTGGATTTCTTCCCATTGAGGTCACCATAGAGCACTGAGTAGAATTCCATTTGCTATACAGAAAATTCTCATTAGTGATATATTTTATACATAGAAGTGTATATATGTCAATCCCAATTTCCCGATTCATTCCATCCCAGCTTCCTGGCTTGGTATACATATGTTTGTTCTCTAAGTCTGTGTCTCTGTTTCTGCTTTGCAAATAAGATCATCTTTAAAATTTTTCTATATTCTATGTATATGCATTAACATAATGATATGTTTTTCTCTTTCTGACTTACTTTACTCTGTATGAGTCTCTAGGTCTATCCACATCTCTGCAAATGACCCAATTTCACCCCTTTTATGACTGAGTAATATTCCATTGTATGTATGCACTATATCTTCTTTATCTATTCTTCTGTTGATGGACATTTACATTGCTTCCATGTCCTGGCTATTGTAAATAGGGCTTCAGTGAACTTTGGGGAATATGTGTCTTTTCACTAATGGTTTTCTCTGGATATATGCCCAATAGTGGGATTGCTAGCTCATATGGTAGTTCTATCTTTAGATTTTTAAGAAACCTCCATACTGTTCTCCATAATGGCTATATCAATTTATCGGGATGTTGGAAAGTTCATTCAAGATTTTCTGTAAGCTATTATGGCAAAACTGGAATGAACTTTTTAGCCAACCCAATATATTTCCACCATCAAGGTTCCTTTTTCTCCATACTGTCTCCAGAATTTCTTTCAGTTCAGTTCAGTTCATTTCAGTCGCTCAATTGTGTCTGACTCTTTGCGACCCCACGAATCGCAGCACACCAGGCCTCCCTGTCCATCACCAACTCCCAGAGTTCACTCAAACTCATGTCCATCGAGTCAATGATGCCATACAGCCATCTCATTCTCTGTCGTCCCCTTCTCCTTCCGCCCCCAACCTTTCCCAGCATCAGAGTCTTTTCCGGTGAGTCAACTCGTCACATGAGGTGGCCAAAGTATTGGAGTTTCAGCTTCAACATCAGTCCTTCCAAAGAACACCCAGGACTGATCTCCTTTAGGATGGACTGGTTGGATCTCCTTGCAGTCCAAGGGACTCTCAAGAGTCTTCTCCAACACCACAGTTCAAAAGCATCAATTCTTCGGCACTCACCTTTCTTCACAGTCCAACTCTCACATCCATACATGACCACTGGAAAAACCATAGCCTTGACTAGACAGACCTTTGTTGGCAAAGTAATGTCTCTGCTTTTTAATATGCTATCTAGGTTGGTCATAACTTTATGTATAAAGATTATATTATGTATTATCACATGCAATTATCATATGGCATAAATTAAACTACTACTATTTTTGTGATGATTTGCAGTTTACAGAGCATTTTTCATATGTACAGAGATACATATACAGAGAAAAATGCTCTGTAAACTGCAAATCATCACAAAAATAGTAGTAGTTTAATTTATGCCATATGACAATTGCATGTGATAATATGTAATATAATCTTTATACAGATGATAATAGTATGATTAGCAGGATGAGCTTATAACATGTTCATCATGTGCCAAGCCATAAGTCCTATAAATGTATTATCTCATTCCACAACAACCTTATGACATAGATACAGTTATAATCTCCATTGTATAGAGTATGAACTTGAAGTATAGAAAGAATTCAGTCCATGTTAGGGCTGTGAGTTAATCCCTGACCACCTGTGTTGAAATTTTGCACTTTACCTTTGATAAAGAAACCAAACTCTAGAGAGTCTTCTAAGGAAATAGTGAATGGAGATTCAATCTCAGTTCTGTTGGTATTCCAGAAGCACAAGTACATTGCTCATCCTGAATTTTAAAAATGGTCCCAATCAACCTTTCTGGATGTTAAAAAAAAAAAAAAAAAAAAACAGGACATAATATAGCTTAAAGCATTTAAGCTCTTATGTACCTATTTCTTCTTTTCTGTTTCCTTATGTAACTACTTCTTTCTTTTCCTTTCCACCCATCCCCACCAGATTATGCTTTTGTTTAAAATTGAAGTGAGAGGCTATGATAAAATGTGTCAGTACTCTTTAAATGAAATATGAAAATAGATAGGAAAGGATTTCATTTCTACATCTGAATACTGTAGCTATATTGTTTTTTGTTTTTTGTTTTTTTTTAGTTTGAAGCAAGGTCTGTGTAGGACAATTTAAAAATACTATTTTCAAAGTAGTTTTAAGATCACTGGATAGGAAACCCAGAGAAGGGAGACTAAAATATTCCTTGGTCAAATGTTTAGAACACCCCGTGTGTTACAATGGACTTTACAAGGTTTGGGAAAGTTGAATTTAAAAGAATTTAAACAAAATGAGGAAGAACAAGATGAGGGTAATCAAAAGAAGAAACTTACTGAATTAAGCATCAGGAAAGAGACATAGAAAACTAGCAAAAATGTAACAAAAGAACAAAAATGAAGCAAGTATGTTTTAATGGTATGAAATGTTAGTAAGCAGTTTTTTTTTGCTTAAGATTGCTAACTTTACTATTCATCAATTAATTCTTATTTGTGACAAAGGATAATGATTCATTATCTTCAAATGGCAGGAACAGCATCAAGCCTGATGTGTCCTGAGCAGTGAGAAAGTTGTGGATTCCAAAAAGCTTGTTAGTCCCTCCCAGGCAGTCATCAGTCCATTAGAGGAGAGAAACAATACTTTCTACTCCACTTGGCATCTATTTTGCTTATTCTGAAAAGAAAAAAATGTTAGCTAAACTATAATCTGACTTGGCCTTTATTTAACATTTTCAGGGGGAAAGTGACAATAGCTTTAGTGGTAAGCACAACTGATAGATCTGATAGCTTTCTTTTTGCAGGTTTTCTTTTTTTTCCCCCAAGTCATTAGTGAGTGAGAGTCCTTAGGACAAAATACTAGAGTAGACATTTAAGATGGCAGTGATTCATAAAATGTCTTTCTTGTGGAGCCCTCATTTTGCTTTCATTTATGCCTAGTTCAGTTCATTTCAGTCGCTCAGTCGTGTCCGACTCTTTGTGACCCCATGAATCACAGAATGCCAGGCCTCCCTGTCCATCACCAACTTCCAGAATTTACCCAAACTCATGTCCATCGAGCCGGTGATGCCATCCAGCCATCTCATTCTCTGTCGTCCCCATCTCCTGCCCCCAATCCTTCCCAGAATCAGGGTCTTTTCCAGTGAGTCAACTTTTCGCATGAGGTGGCCAAAGTACTGGAGTTTCAGCTTTAGCTATTATTAAAACCTCTTTTTGAAGGCAAACACTCATAGTACCAAAACAGTTAAGTATGGCAAGAAGAGAAGAGTGATACCTTGTCTCTAATCTATTCTCTACATGAGTCATGGGGTCTAATTTTTAAAGGCAAGAAAGAGGGAGATGAGTAATGGTCACCTTGAGTTCACTTACCTTACCCAACATTTTCACTGGTGAGTGTGTGTTTACCTCAGTGAGCATCTATTGTATACTACCTATTTTGCTAGCTACTGAGGTGGCAATGCCAAATGAAACATATCACACCTAAGAGAACTCACAGGGAAGCTGTTGCATAAGCAAGCAACCGAGGTGCAGCGTAACCCGGTATTCACTATGTGCACCAAAAGTGATGGCCAAAGAAAGAAGTCCTCAGTTTTTCAAAGGAGGTGGGACAGGAAAGAGAAGACTTCATAGAAGGGGTGTGCTCTGCTGGGCCCTTGAGGATGATTTGAAAGGTGTTTGCCGGAGAAGCGGGGTGAAGTAGAGAGTCATGTGGAGCATAGGGGAAGAGCTCATGAATGCAAGAGAGAATTGGGATCAAGGCAGAGTGAGCACTGTAGAACTGCAGGAGCAGGGGGAGTCGGGGAAACAGTGGGCAGGAGGCTAGAGAAACTTCAGAGGGATGCTGATGACCTATCTGGTTTTGAAAAATAGATACTAGATATTTGCTGTTGTTCAGTCACTCAGTGGTGTCTGGCTCTTTGCAATGCCATGGACTGCAGCACGCCAGGCTCCTCTGTCCTCCCCTATCTCCTGGAGTTTGCTCAGACTCATGTCCATTGAGTCAGTGATGCTATGCATCCATCTCATCCTCTACTGCCCTCCTCCCCTTTTGCCTTTAGTCTTCTCCAGCATCAGGGTGTGTGATGCTGATGGCAAATATATATTTATTTTTAAAAGGGTATTGAAGAGAAAACTTGCATCAAGGTAGATATAGGATATCTAATAAGCTATTGCAATTTTCCTTTAGAAGAAGAAAAATTATTGTCCCGCACTCTCATGAAAACTTTTCTGTCTTCCTGATTTTCCCCAATTTTACTCTACCTATTCTTAAGGACGCTAACCCTTAAAGCTGTGTCTAACTATCCCAGCCCACACTTTCCTTTCTTCTCTGAACCCCTACTTATCTGAGAACTCCTCTGATACTAGAATTCTAGGACTTTTAAATAAACCTTTATGTTTATAGATCAAGAAAATAAAGCCTAGAGAGATAAAATCACATCTCACTGTTGCCAATTGGCCCAGTATCATTTTCTGAATCTCCCAGACCAGCTTTCTTGATTGAACTTCCTTTAAAAACCTTGACTGTACATCTGTGTTCTTCTCAAGAGATGTCTTTTATTGAAAGCAGCTCCCCCAGCCTATATTTCATCATAGAGTTGGAAGTATCTCTGCCCTAAGAGTTTTGCATGTGCTGTTGTCTTATTTCTCTAGATTTTACTCTTTAGAAGAACAAGCAATTATCAAGTCCAGTTAAACCACCACATACTAGTATTCAGGGAATGATTCTCTTTGCATCTTAACTTCTATCATTATGCTGTTTATTACTAAGTCTATTTTCCTAATTAAGCTTGCTCCTAAGAGGTTAGTTAAGACTTTTCCATCCATGTAGGTATAGACTTGGAATGAACTTTATTTTTCTTGCTGGCCATTAATAGTTTTTTTTTTTTTTTTTATTTCATTGAACATGAAAATATGGTGCTTTCTTGATAAAGAGCTTTTATTCTAAAGAGTTAATCCTCAAACATGGGTAGATGTTTAAAAAATAAAAATTTAATTAAAAAGTTGTCTCCAGGAGGAACTAGAAGACACTTTTGCAAAAGGTTTCCTTTTGTTTGCATTTGGTTATGCTGACTCAACTCTGGGTTTTAGATTGACAGACCTGGAGACCTGATATTGTCATTCACTGACAGTACCTCATATCTCAGGGGCAGACTCAAATTAAACAAGCTCACAGACCAATGCATAAAACCAGAATGCCTATTTATTGATTTACAATGAGAAAAATAGCTGTTACCTGACTGGAATGCTAATGTCAGCTTTCTCTTCTAGGAAACCATGTAACAATTCCTACACGGGAAGCTACATTATAACACTGAGATTGCTTGGTGGGCACAGGATCAGAACAAGGCAAGATTAAGATCTTTTGAGGCCATAAACATTTTAGTGTGCCTCCCCACTTCCATTATGTTATTCAAAAAATAAACACTATAAAGCCACAAAAAAAGGTGGAAAGTCTAACAAAGTTTTGACTTTCCCCATGATGAATACTTCTATAGTTTCATTGAAATATCAAATATTATATTCTTTTGAACCTAATTTTAAAAGAAACATAATTTTTTAAATGACTTTGTTGTTTTGGTGTCTTAAACTCATAATTTGTCTGCTGGGCTCAAAACAAGAGGCTCTGGTTGCAGCACTTGGAGATTTGATTACAGTGGGCCTGGATGCAGTTGTTCTGAAGAGGATGGAAACTCTCCTCTGGACCCTGCATGGGGAGATGCTGCTCATGTTTGCAAAATGACTCTTCAGTGTTTCATTGCCTGACTCGTCCCACTTGGATGGAACACATTTAAGTTTGTTAATGCTTTCAATCAATTTTCAGTCAAGGAAGGCTGATCTGAGAATGTTCTATCTAAAGAGACTTTGCGTATCTCTGATTTGCTCCATTGTGCATAGATTTCATAATGTGGAACTCATTCAGAAGGCAGCAAACCGCCCCCCCCCCCCCGCCACTGCCCACCGCCAACAAACCCACCCAACTGTCACTGCTAAGAAGGGAGAAACTCCACTATAGCCCCATATCATAGGCAATGCCAAAAGACCTGTTTAGGATAATACTTCCTGTTTATAGATATTATGCAGGGTAGAGTCAAATTTGTATTAGTCTGAATAAAATCATAGTCAGCAACATAAATAACCACCAGCCTGAACATAGGGTTTTATGGAGCATGTCCTAAATAATTAAAAAGATGCTCATTGAATAAAGAAATGAATACATTTTAAGGAAAATTTTTAAAGCTTCAAATAATAACAGTTAAATAGCATTTTGTATGTATTGAACATTTAATGACTTAGATAAAATGTAGTTAGAAAGGCTAAGGACCCATCGCTTTGAATTACATAAAGAATGAATTGCATAAAGGATGTAATTGCATAAAGAATAGGAAGAATTACATAAAGAATAATCATTCCATTTTACTGTGAAAAGTCTAGCAGACACCACTCTAACCAAGTAAGGAAATCCTTGGACATTATATTCCTTCCAATATGATAAAGTGACAAGGGAACATATAACTTTTGTAATATTCTTGCCAAAAATGCATCACCTTAATCTAGTTGTGAGAATACATCAGACAAATCCAATTTGAGGGGCATTCTGCAGAGTAGCTGGCTCTTCAATAGCATTAGGATCATAAAACATGAAGGAAGATTGAGGAACTGCCAGAGAGTAGCGAAGACCACAGAGCTATGAGAACTAAACAGAATGTGGGAAATTTGGTGGAACCTGAAACAGAAAAAGAGGTACTAGTGGAAGAACTGGTGAGATTCAAATAAGATTTATAGGTTAGATTTAGTGAATCAGTCTTAGTGTCCTTGTGTTGATGGTTACATAATATGTTAACAATAAGAGAAGCTGAGTGAAGTGTATTTTGGAATTCTGCACTATTTTTGTGACTTTTCTGTAAATCTGAAATTCTTTCTAAATGTAAGTTAAAAGCGAAAGAGTAAGATAAAACTTCATGGAAAAACACACAAGTTTTTGTATCACATAACTGAAGCAAGCATATCTAATTTTATTTTTTAAATAATATCTGAATAATGCTTCAAATCTGTCATGTGTTAATACCAAGAAGCTATTCCTCCCTCCAATGCCTGCAGTAGCTTTTGGAAGCCTTTACCACCTCCACTCTTTCAGAGTTGTCATAAGCACTTAATATTTTCAAAGTGTTCTTTTCAAACTGATTAAAATTCCCATGGTTAAAATAAATTAATAACTATTGGAGTTTTTATGAAAAGTAAGTTCCCTTTTCTAAGCTTTTCCAGATTTCCTCTCCAGATGCAATTATTTAAAATTCTTCAGCATTTACTATAGGGAGTCCCTTCTTACCCCTCAATACAGTATGTGTCTTTTTACAGTATTTCTTAATGGTTTTAGACAAGATCTCTTGGCTTCTTACCATGATACACACATTAGTTTCAGCTTTTTACACAAGCTGTTATATATTCTCCTTTGTGTTCTGGTAAAATTATATCCTTGTTTAATTAACCAATATAATATTGTAAAATAATTAGCCTCCAATAAAAATAAAAATAACAATAAAAAAAAAACAAAATCACAAGGAGAGAAAAAAAATAAACTGATAGACAATAGTTCAGTTCAGTTCATTTCAGTTGTTCAGTCGTGTCTGACTCTTTGCAACCCCATGAATCACAGCACGCCAGGCCTCCCTGTCCATCACCAACTCCTGGAGTTCACTCAAACTCATGTCCATCGAGTCGGTGATGCCATCCAGCCATCTCACTCTCTGTCGTTCCCTTTTCCTCCTGCCCCCAATTCCTCAAAGACAATAATTAGAATACTATTTATTCTATATTACAATTACTATGTAACTGTGGTTCATTTAAAGGTAAGTCTTATGCGATGTATTTCTTTTCTTGTTTGTACAACATTTTGTTTTCTTTTTCTGTATTTTCCATATTTTTCTTTCATCCTCAGTTGTTTCCCTTGTGCACTCTATCTGGTATTTTGTTGAGTCTTCCCTCTCTCTTTATTCTGGAGCCTCTGTCCCAGGACCATCAAGCTTCCTGCTTCAGTCTGGCTTTGTTCCTCTCTAACCCTGCTGCAATGGCACCCCACTCCAGTACTCTTGCCTAGAAAATCCCATGGAAAGAGGAGCCTGGTAGGCTGAAGTCCATGGGGTCGCAAAGAGTCGGACACCACTGAGCGACTTCACTTTCACTTTTCACTTTCATGCATTGGAGAAGGAAATGGCAACCCACTCCAGTGTTCTTGCCTGGAGAATCCCAGGGACAGGGGAGCCTGGTGGGCTGCTGTCTATGGGGTCACACAGAGTCAGACACGATGGAAGTGACTTATCAGCAGCTGCAACAGCAGCCCTGCTGCACGACTTTGCTCCTGGTCCTTCCCTCCCTCATCTTCTGCATTGAGTCAATTGACTCTGGAATCTCATAACACTACAGCCGAGTAAGGATTTTACTGACTTTAGAATTCTAGCTTGAAAAAAATTTTCCCTTGATACTTTGAAGAAATCGCCCCATTGTGTTCTAGCAGGCAGTATTACTGCCACAATTTTAATTTTTTATTTTTGAGAAATTACCTCCCAACCTTTATACTTCTCTACCTCCAAGAGTAAGAGAATCAACTCTTGGATATCCTGAAATTTTATAATAGTAGTACATTTAAGTATATTTATTAATTATTTTGATACTTGGTGTAATCTAACCTGGAGAAGAATGCTCTCCTTCATTATTTCTGTGATGTAATTCTCCCTATTTCTCTGAACTCATTTTCTGGAATGCCCACTAAAAGCTGTAACTCTTATAATGCTTCTCTATGCCAGCAAAATTAGAAAACTCAGCAGTGGCCACAGGACTGGAAAAGGTCAGTCTTCATTCCAATCCCAAAGAAAGGCAATGCCAAAGAATGCTCAAACTACCACACAATTGCACTCATCTCACACGCTAGTAAAGTCATGCTCAAAATTCTCCAAGCCAGGCTTCAGCAATATGTGAACCGTGAACTCCCAGATGTTCAAGCAGGTTTTAGAAAAGGCAGAGGCACCATAGATCAAATTGCCAGCATCCGCTGGATCATGGAGAAAGCAAGAGAGTTCCAGAAAAACATCTATTTATGCTTCATTGACTATGCCAAAGCCTTTGACTGTGTGGATCACAATAAACTGTGGAAAATTCTGAAAGAGATAGGAATACCAGACCACCTGACCTGCTTCTTGAGGAACCTGTACGCAGATCAGGAAGCAACAGTCAGAACTGTACATGGAACAACAGACTGGTTCCAAATAGGAAAAGGAGTACGTCAAGGTTGTATATTGTCACCCTGCTTATTTAACTTATGTGCAGAGTACATCATGAGGAATGCTGGGCTGGAAGAAGCACAAGCTGGAATCAAGATTGCTGGGAGAAATATCAATAACCTCAGATATGCAGATGACACCACCCTTATGGCAGAAAGTGAAGAGGAACTCAAAAGCCTCTTGATGAAAGTGAAAGAGGAGAGTGAAAAAGTTGGCTTAAAGCTCAACATTCAGAAAACAAAGATCATGGCATCTGGTCCCATCACTTCATGGGAAATAGATGGGAAAACAGTGGAAACAGTGTCAGACTTCATTTTTTTGGGCTCTAAAATCACTGCGGATGCTGATTGCAGCCATGAAATTAAAAGACGCTTACTCCTTGGAAGGAAAGTTATGACCAAACTAGATAGTATATTAAAAAGCAGAGACATTACTTTGCCAACCAAGGTCCGTCTAGTCAAGGCTATGGTTTTTCCCATGGTCATGTATGGATGTGAGAGTTGGACTGTGAAGAAAGCTGACCGCCAAAGAATGGATGCTTTTGAACTGTGGTGCTGGAGAAGACTCTTGAGAGTCCCTTGGACCGCAAGGAGATCCAACCAGTCCATTCTAAAGGAGATCAATCCTGGGTGGGTGTTCATTGGAAGGACTGATGCTAAAGCTAAAAGTCCAGTACTTTGGCCACCTCATGTGACTGAGTTGACTCACTGGAAAAGACTTTGATGCTGGGAAGGATTGGGGGTGGGAGGAGATGGGGACGACAGAGAATGAGATGGGGACGACAGAGAATGAGATGGTTGGATGGCATCACCGACTCGATGGACATGAGTTTGAGTGAACTCCGGGAGTTGGTGATGTACAGGGAGGCCTGGCGTGCTGTGATTCATGGGGTCGCAAAGAGTCGGACACGACTGAGCGACTGAACTGAACTGAACTGAACTGATGCTTTATTGAAATCTCCTTCCCCATACTCTTCAGCTAATTATCTTGATTTTATTTTCAGTTATGATGGATTTGTCCACTGGTACTGGTCTTTACTTTCTCAGAAATAGTTTGTGTTTTGCTCTCAAACAGTTTGTTGTTTATTTCACATGGCACCATGATCTTAATATATGGATAAAATGTATCCTTGGCTCACACTGCTTTGCACTGAATGTTTCAGTGCTTAAGTCCTCTATATTCCTTGATCTATCTCCATTTTATGTGTCATGTTTTCTTGTTTATTCATCTTAAATCTTTTATAATGTGTAGGCTTTTATCATATATTGTGGGATACTTGTTATCTGTTTGCTTTTAGGAAGGAGACAAAAAAAGAAGGTGACTGGAGGATCTGTATGCATTTGCACAGCTTATACATTGATGGGTTATACAGTGTACAGGCAAAAGGCTTTCCAGGTGCCACTAGTGATAAAGAACCCACCTGCTGATGCAGGAGACATCAGAGATGCAGGCTTGATCCCTGGGTAGGGATCCCACTTCAGTATTCTTGCCTGGAGAATCCCATGGACAGAGGAGCCTGGTAGGCTACAGGCTATAGGTTTACACAGAGTAGGACACAACTGATGTGACTTAGCATGCACACACACACACCTATAGGCAAAAGGCTATTTATTCACGATTGGGTGGAATCTTATAAAGCTAGGCTATGGTCTGTCTTATCTCTGCAGGACTGATTTACATTTCTTATAGGGTTTTTTGTGTTTCACTTTTTGTTGTGGTTACTATTTTTGCCTTGGGAGAAAACAGCTGTGAGAAATCATGTTTGGAGGATTGAACAGTTTAACTATGTTTAAATTATTATTATTATTTTTTTTTGAAGGCCACTGGCTTTATTGATTTAAAAAACTTTACAAGGACAGTAACTGTTCTGCCAAAAAGACTGCCAAATGGCATAAAAGAGACCTCAGGTGGGGTGGGGGGTGAGGGCCAGGAATCCACTCAGAAAAGCTGTTAATTATTGTCATGAAACTGGCAGGGAAAGAAGGAAGATGCATGCAAGGGTGAGAATTCCAAAAAAGTTGAAATGGTGAGGGGAGAGAACTCCCCAAAGGCCCTGGAGTACATGGGAGGTGTGCACGACAACAGTAATCTCTTCCTTTGTAGAGGACGGAAGGGGAGTCCTCACTAGGCTGCAAACTCTGGAGACTCAATGCTGGGGCTCGGGATCCGGGGCTCCGCAGAGAGCATCACAAGAAGGCGTCACACCACTCTCGCAGGCAGCCAAAGCAGTCCCGGGACTGCTTGGCGTTGGCGCCACACGTGTCCTTCAGCCATTCCCGGAAGAGGTCTTCATCTTTCTTTAGGACCAGAAACTGGCCGAGGACCACATAGGCCTTATCAAAGCCCCTTTCCTCCAGTTTCTTGCCCAGGACTTCGCCAATCCCGGCCAGGCTTCCCACTGGATTCTCCCCCATGGGCTCTGCCAGGAAGTCTCGGTGCTTTTGGGAGGTTGTCATCTCGATCAAGCTTAATATTGGGCACTTCTAGCCGGTTAGAGTCATAGAGTTGCGACACAACCCAGACCTCGCAAGCGCCCTTAGTAGGTGTTCATTTCCGATTACTTCGCAGGAAGCCGGACTGCCTTTTGTAGTCTTGCTTCTTGGGAAGCATTTCCGGCCTCAGGGAAATTAAATTAATAGCAGTCTTATCTTCACTTTCAATTCTCACTCCAGCCTACCTTAGTACCTTACACTTATGAATGTCTATGATCTCTGTGGTCTTAGCAGCCTGGCTATCTCTCTCACTGAGTGAATCTTGCTCTTGATATTATCTAGGCTCCATTTTCCTCTACCTCCTTTAGTAGTTAGCTTGTTCCCTTTTGATTTTTAATATCAAATGTGTTGAAATCTCATCATGAATAGCTCTTTTCTCATTCTCTACACCATTGTTATAACATGTGTGTCCCTTTGCTTTTGTCTGTTTTCATTTAATAGAGTTTAAAAGGGCAGAAGAAATGTGGCCTATCTCAACTCTGTAAAAACTTCCTCTTTTAGTTCATAAAGAGAAGCAGTGAAGAGTTTGTTGTAAAGCATCTGAATCACAGGAAGAAGTAGACTTGGCTATAAAAATGAAACAAAACAACCAGTGGTAGCTAACCCAAAGCAAAGATTCTTAAACTTTTATGTTCATTAGGATCACATAGAGGACTTAAAAAAAAAAAAAAAGAACAGCTGCCCAGACAAAATTCCAGACCTACCAAGGAAAAATTTTCAAGATCCTAGTCTTTACTTTGTCCACCTTAAAATATCAAATACAATATATTTTCCAAACAAGTTTTGGTGACTGTAATCTGTTGGCTCCCTATACACATGATTAGTTTGTTGGGTTCAGCACAAATAGAGTTACTTGAAGGTGTTAGCGCAATGTGACTTATGTGGTGTTTCACTGCCAAATAAAACATGAGCAGATAGAGAAGTCA
The DNA here is from genome assembly GCF_049115385.1 of Moschus berezovskii. NCBI lineage: Eukaryota > Metazoa > Chordata > Mammalia > Artiodactyla > Moschidae > Moschus > Moschus berezovskii. Next base: position 72,360,460 of record NC_142470.1, on the reverse strand, counting down.
GTATGATTTTATAAGGTACCAAATTTCATTGTTCAGCAAGGAGTCTAGAGGTCTTCATTTTTTAATTTCTCCTTAAAGCACTCTTAGACGGTGTGAACCCCAGAGGAAACCCTGTCTCTTTAATTCACTTACAGTTTTGCCCTTAAGGTCATGATGCATCCTGACTCCAAGTCTAGCCACACCACACTAGGGTGCTACTGTGAACACAGATTGGTAAAGGACATTGGTCAGGACAGATGATAGAAGGGATTCAAATTTTGATAATATAAAACTATGATTTTCAGATATATAAACAGTTCTTGTCTAGGATCAGGTTATTTTTCTCTCTTTTTCTTTAAGGAAAGACAAATCATATGGAGGCATATGATAGTAAAGGCTTAAATTAAAAAATAATATATATTTGCATGGTACTTCATAATGGAGGTTTTTAATAGAAGCATTTGATTTAAACATTAACAATCACTTTGCAATAATAAGGACAAAATTTGAATTATTTTTATTCTATATATCTGAGACTCACACATTTCCCCCCCAAGATCACATACATTTTGAAGAGTATATATTATAACTCAATGTCTATCTTTAAATTCTATTTGTTCCCATCATATAACATTGACTCAAATTCATCATTCAGAAACATTGACTCCTCCTGTAACTTCCCCACCAGTTTTGTAATCTTTCTATTACCTTACTGGCAGTAATCCAGGCTATCATCTATCATGGAAGCACCACACTATCAAACAGGCATTTGATTCCAAAATATCCTAATATGATAGAGCTTAAGGGATCAAATTCATAATTAAGTATCCAACTGGTGGAGTGTCAGCTCATCTGTTTAAAATGCTTGGTTAATTCTCTGCAGATTCCATTTCTATGAAAATCTTAGCGGTATTCAAAATCCCAAATTTTAAAGCATCAAATTAGGTAATTAGGGATAAGTTAGACCACCATAGCACAGTTGGGCTCAAGACTTTGTCACTAAGTGAAGTTGTAGAATATCTTTGCCATTACTCAGAATTTTTAAAAGTTAGTTGCAAGTCACTATATAATTTTATAATGATAATATCATCAGTCACGGTTACAATAGACAACATCCATGAAATAGTACCATTGAGGAGAAAGGAAGAATAGTATTTTCATTATAAAAATATAGCTAAACTCCTAACTCTATTATTTGCAGCTGATGATTAAAATAGAAAAATGATTTTTCCTATATAAAGGAGAGCTGTCAAATAAGTTAAGGTAAATTGTATTTCTAAATATGGGGTAAAATAAGAACCAACAGGTAGAGGGAGTCAGATTTTAGCTCAATATAAGAAGCAGCCACTCAGCAAAGAAATGGGTTGTTTTAGTGAAATGGTAAAATAGTCATCACTACAGATATTCTCTGGGGGAGCTTTGGAAAGGTTAGGTCCTCCTGTGGAAGGTTTGGTTAGATCTTTTCCACTTTGATACTGTGTTTCAATATTGTTACCTTCATGGCCAAGTAACCTTTAATGACCCAGGAAACTGTTATGTCCCTTCTATCTTGTAGAGAATTGCTGATGCATAAGTTCAGTTCAGTTCAGTTCAGTTCAGTCGCTCAGTCGTGTCCGACTCTCCGCGACCCCATGAATCACAGCACGCCAGGCCTCCCTGTACATCACCAACTCCCGGAGTTCACTCAAACTCATGTCCACAGAGTCGGTGATGCCATCCAGCCATCTCATTCTCCGTCGTCCCCTTCTCCTCCCGCCCCCAACCTTTCCCAGCATCAGAGTCTTTTCCAGTGAGTGAACTTGTCGCATGAGGTGGCCAAAGTATTGCAGTTTCAGCTTTAGCATCAGTCCTTCCAATGAACACCCAGGATTGATCTCCTTTAGAATGGACTGGTTGGATCTTCTTGCAGTATAAGGGACTCTCAAGAGTCTTCTCCAACACCACAGTTCAAAAGCATCAATTCTTCGGCAATCAGCTTTCTTCACAGTCCAACTCTCACATCCATACATGACCATGGGAAAAACCATAGCCTTGACTAGACGGACCTTGGTTGGCAAAGTAATGTCTCTGATTTTTAATATGCTATCAAGGTTGGTCAAAACTTTCCTTCCAAGGAGCAAGCGTCTTTTAATTTCATGGCTGCAATCAGCATCTGCAGTGATTTTGGAGCCCAAAAAAATGAAGTCTGACACTGTTTCCACTGTTTTTCCATCTATTTCCCATGAAGTGATGGGACCAGATGCCATGATCTTTGTTTTCTGAATGTTGAGCTTCAAGACAACCTTTTCACTCTCCTCTTTCACTTTCATCAAGGGGCTTTTGAGTTCCTCTTCACTTTCTGCCATAAGAGTAGTGTCATCTGCATATCTGAGGTTATTGATATTTCTCCCAGCAATCTTGATTCCAGCTTGTGCTTCTTCCAGCTCAGCGTTCCTCATGATGTACTCTGCATATAAGTTAAATAAGCAAGGTGACAATATACAACCTTGACGTACACCTTTTCCTATTTGGAACCAGTCTGTTGTTCCATGTACAGTTCTAACTGTTGCTTCCTGACCTGCATACAGGTTTCTCAAGAGGCAGGTCAGGTGGTCTGGTATTCCCATCTCTTTCAGAATGTTCCACAGTTTACTTATGATAATTATTTATATATAAGAACAATTCTTCATGATATTAAACTATTTTAACATCAGTGGGATAGGATTGATTTTAAAGCTTTTCTTCAATGAGAAAAGCTTTTTTTTTCTTCAATTTTTAAATATGTTTGAAAATAATGGGACAGTTGTCATTCTCATTTTTGTTTTATTACTTCCTAATCTTTTTAATTTCAGCTCTTGTTAGAATGCCCTATGTAACTAAAGCTTCCCTTGTAATTCATTGCAACAACCCTCCCCCCAATATCTATATACCCTTATGAGAAGGAGAAATGTCAAATAAGTGCACTGTAGTCCCATGGACCCTGTTGCATTCTCTCTTGGGGACCATCAAACTAATAGGATGCTTAAAAATCTGCCTGGGATCTTTTCTAATTACTGGCTTCTATTTGGTGTAATGCTTATTGTATTAGTTGCTTCCAGAACATGATTTTTGAACTTAGTTTACAATTTCAGTCTCCTGAAGACTTGTTTTGCATACTTTCATCAGTGGAGTACTACAATCTAGGGTCATCATTCAGTATGGAGGGTGATTGACTTACCTTGGGTTTTCCCAGTAACACATATTTTGACAAGGATTCTAATACAATAGTTCACTTGGAAGGTGATCACAGGGTCCCAGTGAGGGGGGATAAGTGAAACAACCTAAGATGACATCTTTCTTTATCCACAAAGTTCCTTCTGAGGACAACTCAAGTTTAATCCTACTGGGGTATTCTGGGAGTCAGTGTGGAACATAGTTATCTCACCTGAGGATGATGAAGCTGGAGCATTTATCCACTAAATCCCTTTCTGTCATTTGTCCTGAGCTGATTCCAGGGGCACTAACTCTGCCACTTCTGGCTTGCTCTGTGCCGGTGGGTCTGCTCCTATTGTTGAAAAATTCCTTCAGCCTGAACCTTCAGAAATGGTTCCAAACAAAGAGCTTTCGAACAGGTATAAAGGAATGCCAGAGCACTGACTGTGCCTGCCTCTGTGGCCTGTCTTTTTGCCTGGAGATTAGTTTAAATCAGAAATCTCATAAAACAGAGACTCACTTGGAGTCATGATTGGATGGTACTCTATAGATGGCTATGTCTCTCACAGAATTGTCTATGGGTACCCGGTATGAGGAACTTAACAACAGCACATAGGAGGAAAAACAAACGGAAACAATGGTCAAGCAGGTTAGAAACATGCTGGCTGAAACAAGCTTAAACATCTTAAAAAACTGTGCCCTAATAACGACAGATTTCCCAAAACAGCTTTTCCAAACCTGCTTGATATGTAGCATTTCCCAAACTAACTTAATCACAGAGCTCTCTTTTTATGGCCCATCCCTTGGGGCTGATATTCCATGAAACACACTGTGAAAAATGCTGATCTCGTCCAGTTCTCTCATGTTACAGCTAAAGTGATTGGAAGGTTGGAGGCCTTAAGACTGGTCAAGGTCAGGCAGGTGATTAATGGTAAAGCTGAGCCCTGGCCCAGTGCTTTTCACTCTGTCCTGCTGTCTCTCATTTCAGTTCAAGAAGCCCCTGGTGACCTATAGCTCCTGTTTCTTGAGCTGTTTTCAGATGGGATCTTAGCAGGTAATGATAGCCTCTGGATGTCAAGGGAATATATAGGCCTCAGTGCAAATGAGTTCATGAAGCCCAGCCAGCACACTTTGCTAGATATAGAATTGTATGTGTATGGGTTTGATCAAGAGGTTAGGCATGCCTACTCCTAGAGTTATTTAAAATGCTACATTTTCCTGCTATTCTGCTGGAAGAAAGGCAATGATATAAACTTCTAGAATGATTTGATAAGATTAGATAAGATTAGAACATACTGGGGAGGTGTTCCTTTTCCCTGATGAAAACTAGGAGGGGGTACCTACTTGCAGCTCCCATGATCAACTCTTTGATTCACAGTGCAGGCCTGGAGGGACACAGGCCTTGATTAGCCTTTGCTAATAAGGGAAACATAGGCCAGTACAGGCTGGGAGGCTGTCAGTATTTCCCCAGAGGACATAATCCACCCCAGCTAGAGATTTTAAGGGAATAAGAAAATGCCCATTGGTCCTCTCTTTCTCCTTAGCAAGAGCTGTCACATATTTGGGGCACTTACTTGTGGTAGGAATTGTACTTAACACTTTATTTAATTTAGTTCACTTAATCCTCATGACAACAATGTGAAGAAAGTACTGTTATTCCCTTTTATGTGAGCCAGCTGAGGCTCAGACAAGCTATTCAACTTGCACATGGCCCTAGCAGAGAGCAGGAGATTCCATTCCAGAAGTGGAAGTCCAGGCAATTTTAGCTTATGTGCCCTTCTGTCTAGGAGACTGCATTGATCTGTACTCATTAGTGTCATTTCTCAATGAGAAGACAATAAATCAAGAGCAAATGAAGCAAATCCAGTTGGTAAACTCGGTGAAAATTAAAAGTGGTAGTGATGGGAGCAGATTATCCTTTGCAAAAGAGCCAAACTTCTCCTCCTCCCAAATCATACAGTGCTGCCCCTAAGAAAGACATTGCAGTTTGATTTACCAAATAAAAATTATGACTACATTGTAGTCTCCTTTACAGAGGTAAATTGAACCCTTTAACATAAGAAAAGTATATATCCTCCGCTTATGGTCCTGGGGAATAGCAATGCTGGGCTGCAGCTTTTTAAAAAATAACTGTTCTTTAAAAAAAAAAAAAAAACTGTACCCACATAAGCTTTAACCTGAACAGATACAGTCGATGTTATTAAAATATGAAACTACATGTTTGGAGACCAGAGAAATAAGAGGATGATAAATCTGACTTTCAAGCTTGTACCGGTAACTGAAGGAAAAAGCATTTGGTATTGACTGTTGCTTTAGATGCCCTGATTGTGCTGGGTATGGTTTCAATCAATGAATAGTAGGTAGAAAGTAGACAAAGGAATAAAAAGATGAGATAGAGAATAATTTTTAGAGGGTAACAATTCCACAAAACTCAAGCAGAAGCAATAACAGTTTTTAGAGAAAGGGTAAGATAAATGGCAACTTTGGGGTATTCTTAACCATAAATGATATTCTTCTGCAAACCAAGGACAGAATCGGGCTCAATAAATGCCATGACAATATATAACTTTGTCCTGGTTCTCTGGCTGCCTGGGGAGCCAATGAGTCAATGTGAGATGTTCTCTCAAGATTCCCACAGTGTCTTATGCCTAATAGATTCAATAGATGAAGCTGAGGTTTTTAATGACTGGGAACTGGGCCTCCAGAGGGTTAAGTAGAATGAAGAGGTTTTCCCCTCTCCCCAGGATACTCACATCTTACAGATAAGAAGAATGTGTCTGACAAGCAGGGAGTTGGTGATGCTGTGGTGGAGTATAACGGGGAGGGACAGTAATGGAAACGTATTTCAAACCCCGACTTTGTGGGCAACTGAAAATCCTTGCTTATGCTGAGTGGGTTGTGCAAGGGGACTGAGGTCAGTCAGTAATAGCTGAAGAAGGAGGTTTTTGACTTAAGAAGATTGGGTGAAATGGAACAGATGAAGGCTGTATTAGGCACTGAGGTCACATCAGCCCAAAGGAGAGAAGTTGGCATGGATTATGTTGCCACACTGTAAGTACAAATATGTGAATGCTTAGCAAATTAAAGAGGCAATGAATGAAGGGTGGATTGCAAGGTGGCAAGATGAAGTTGCCAGAGTTATCATATGTCATTTAATCACACTGACATTTCACAGGCAAGAGGAAAACATGATCAAAACAGCACATAACAGTGTAAAGAGTAAGTGAATTAAAGTGAGGCACAGCTGTTTACTTCATAATAACTGTGTGAAAATGGGCAAATTATTTATTCCCTCTGTGTCATTTTGCCCTCATTTGTACGTGATGACTTTTATAACACCTAATATAACACAAAAGGTCAGAAATAGAGGCTTACTCTTATGCTCAGTGAAGTTATCACTAGCATTAAAGTTAATTATAAGCACAAGACATTATTATTAAAGTGAAATTGTTTTTAATACAGAGAAGTAAGTCCTATTTGCCAGTATGTAAGATGTAGTAACAGCATATAAAATTATATCAAGGATGAGATTTAGGGTAAGAAAGCAGAGGTTATAGACCTGGGTTCTTAATTTCAGTAGATCTGTGATTGAATTCAAGTTTTTCACTCATTAGCTACATTATGTTGACGTATACCTAACCTTATTTTGTTTGAACTATCAACCAGTCGACTCTAAAGGAGATCAATCCTGGGTGTTCATTGGAAGGACTGATGCTAAAGCTGAAACTCCAATACTTTGGCCACCTCATTCAATGAGTTGACTCACTGGAAAAGACTCTGATGCTGGGAAAGTTTGGGGGCAGGAGGAGACAGGGACGACAGAGAATGAGATGGCTGGATGGCATCACCAACTCTGTGGACATGAGTTTGAGTGAACTCTGGGAATTGATGATGGACAGGGAGGCCTGGCGTGCTGTGATTCATGGGGTCGCAGAGAGTCGGACACGACTGAGCGACTGAACTGAACTGAACTGAACTGATTAACTTTTTATTTTGTATTGGGGTATACCCAATAAACAATGTTGTGGTAGTTTCAGATGAAGAGCAAAGGGACTCAGTCATACATATACATGTACCCATTCTTCTCCAAACTTCACTCCCACCCAGGCTGATACATAACATTGAGTAGAGTTCCATGTGCTATACAATAGGTCCTCACTGGTTGTCCATTTTGAACATAGCAGTGTGTACATGACATTCTCAAATTCCCTAACTATCCCTCATGAGCTTCATGATGTTGATGTTTACCTTTTATAAGCCTTGGTTTTCTTACCTATAAAGTTGAAATGATCCCTATCCCATCAGTGGCTGTAGGTATTGTTGTTGTTGTTCAGTCACTCAGTGTGTCCGACGCATTGACACCCTATGAACTGTAGCAAGCCAGGCCTCCCAGTCTTTCACCATCACCCGGAACTTGTTCAAACTCATGTCCACTGAGTAAAGGATGCACCCAACCTTCTCATCCACTGTCGTCCCCTTCTCCTCCTGCCTTCAATCTTTCCCCGCATCAGAGTCTTTTCTAATGAGTCAGTTCTTTGCATCAGGTAGCCAAAGTATTGGAGCTTCAGCATCAGTCTTTCCAATGAAGATTCAAGACTGATGTCCTTTAGGAATGACCGGCTTGATTTCCTTGTAGTCCAAGGGACTCTCGAGTTTTCTCCAAAGCCACAGCTCAAAAGCATGTTCTTTGGCTCTCAGCCTTCTTTATGGCCCACCTCTCATGTCCAAACATGACTCAAACATGACCATTGGAAAAACCATAGCTTTGACTGTATGGACCTTTGTTGGCAAAGTAATGTCTCTGCTTTTTAATATGCTGTCTAGGTTTGTCATAGCTTTTCTTCCAAGGGGCAAGTATCTTTAAATATCATGACTGCACTCACCATCTGCAGTGATTTTGGAGCTCAAAAAATAAAGTCTGTCATTGTTACATCATTTCCCCATATATTTGCCATGAAGTGCTTGGGCCCAATGCCATGATCTTGGTTTACTGAATATTGAGTTTTAAGCCAGCTTTTCCATTCTCGTCTTTCAGTTTCATCAAGAGGCTCTCTAGTTCCTCTTCGCTTACTGCCATAAGAGTGGTGTCATCTGTATATCTGACATTATGGCTATTTTTCTCAGCAGTCTTGATTCTGGCTTGTGTTTCATCCAGCCTGGCATTTTGCATGATGTACTCTGCATATATGGAGAAGGAAACGGTAACCCACTCCAGTATTCTTGCCTGGAGAATCCCATGGACGGAGAAGCCTGGTAGGCTACAGTCCACGGGGTCGCATAGAGTCGGACACGACTGAGCGACGGAACGGAACGGACGGACTCTGCATATAAGTTAAATAAACAGGGTGACAATATACTACCTTGAAATACTCCTTTCCCAATTTGGAACCAGTCTATTGTTCTAATCTTGCTTTTTGACCTGCACACAGGTTTCTCAGGAGGCAGGGAATGTGGTCTGATATTCCCATCTTTTGAAGAATTTTCCACCATTTGTTATGATCCACACAGTCCAAGGCTTTAGCGTAGTCAATGAAGAGTAGGTTTTTCTGGAATTCTCTTGCTTTTTCTTTGATCCAATAGATGTTGGCACTTTGATATCTGGTTCCTCTGCCTTTTCTAAATCCAACTTGAACTTGGAAGTTTTTGGTTCACGTTCTGTTGAAGCCTAGATTGGAGAATTTTGAGCATTACTTTGCTAGCATGTGAGATGAGTGCAATGGTGCAGTAGCTTGCACATTCTTTGCCATTGCCTTTCTTTGGGATTGGAATGAAAACTGACCTTTTCCAGTACTGTGGCCACTACTGGGTCTTTCAAATTTGCTGGAATATTGAGTTCAGTACTTTAAAATAGCATCATCTTTTAGGATTTGAAATAGCTCATCTGGAATCCCATCACCTCCACTAGCTTTGTTTGTACTGATGCTTTTAAGGCTCACTTGACTTTGCACTCCAGGATATCTGGCTCTAAGTGAGTGTTCACACAATCGTGGTTATCTGGGTCATTAAGATCTCTTTTGTATATTCATGCCACCTGTGTATTCATGCCACCTTTTGTTAATATCTTCTGCTTCTGTTAGGTCCATAATGTTTCTGTTCTTTATTGTGTCCATCTTTGCATGACATGTTCTCTTGGTATCTCTAATTTTCTTGAAGAGATCTTTAGTCTTTCCCATTCTACTGTTTTCCTCTATTTCTTTGCACTGATCACTTAGGAAGTTTTTCTTATCTCTCCTTGTTATTCTTTGTTACTCAATTCAGATGGGTATATTTTTCCTTTTCTCCTTTGCCTTTTGCTTCTCTGCTTTTCTCAGATATTTGTAAGGCCACCTCAGACAACCGTTTTGCCTTTTTGCATCTTTTTCTTGGGGATAGATTTGATCACCGCCTCCTGTACAATGTTACGAACCTCTGTCCATAGTTTCAGGCACTCTGTCTATAAGATTTAATCCCTTGTATCTATTTATCACTTCCACTGTATAATCATAAGGGATTTCATTTAGGTCATACCTAAATGGTCTAGTGATTTTCCCTACTTTCTTCAGTTTAAGACTGAATTTTGCAATAAGGAGTTCATGATCTGAGCCACAGTCAGCTCCAGATCTTGTTTTTGCTGACTGTATAGAGCTTCTCCTGGTGGCTCAGAGGTTAAAGCATCTGCCTCCAATGTGGGAGACCTGGGTTCGATCCCTGGGTCGGGAAGATCCCCTGGAGAAGGAAACAGTAACCCACTCCAGTATTCTTGCCTGGAGAATCCCATGGACGGAGAAGCCTGGTAGGCTACAGTCCACGGGGGTCACAAAGAGTCGGACACGACTGAGCGACGGAACGGAACGGATAGAGCTTCTCCACCTTAGGCTGCGAAGAATATAATCAGTCTGATTTTGGTATTGACCATCTGGTGTTGTCCATGTGTAGAGTCGTCTCTTGTGTTATTGCAAGAGGGTGTTTGCTATGACCAGTGCATTCTCTTGGCAAAACTCTGTTAGCCTTTGCCCTGCTTCATTTTGTACTCCAAGGCCAATTTGCTTGTTATTCCAGGTATCTCTTGACTTCCCACTTTTGCATTCCATACCCTATGATGAAAAGGACATCCTTTTTTGGTGTTAGTTCTAGAAGGTCTTATAGGTCTTCATAGAACCATACAACTTCAGCTTCTTCAGCATAGTGGTTGTGGCATATACTTGGATTGCTGTGATATTAAACACTTTGCTTTGGAAATGAACAGAGATCATTCTGTTGTTTTTGAGATTGTACCCAAGTGCTGCATTTTGGACTCTTTTGTTGACATGAGGGCTACTCCATTTATTCTAAGGGATTATTGCCCATAGTAATTGATATAATGGTCATCTGAATTAAATTTGTCTATTTTGCTCCATTTTAGTTCACAGATCCCAAGATGTCATTGTTCACTCTTGCCATCTCTTGTTTGCTCACTTCCAATTTACCTTGATTCATGAGTCTAACATTCCAGGTTCCTATGCAATATTGTTCTTTACAACCTCAGATGTTACTTTTACTGCCAGACACATCCACACCTGGGTGTTGTTTCCACATTGCCTTAGCCTCTTCATTCCTTCTGGAGCTATTTCTCTGCTCTTCTCCAGTAGCATATTGGGCATCTACCAACTTGGGGAGTCATCTTTCAGTGTCGTATCTTTTTGTCTTTTCATACTGTTCATGAGGTTGTAGGTATTTAATTGAATAATACCTCCTAAGCACATGGAGTACAAAAAACACTCAGTGAATGTTAGAGCATGTACCTTTGTTGTGACTGGAAGATGAGAAGAAGTGACCTGAGGCAGATAGAGTGGAGCACAAAAATGTCCATCTACTCACAATAACTATAAAATCAGGAAGATGTGTAGCAACCAGAACCAGAGTAAATATGAGCAACAGGTCATATTGGTGCCATATCGTGAAGATCTATTAAGACCTGTGATGGGAAGTCTCAGGTTTGTGATCACCTCTTAAATTATCCCTTGAGAGGAAGAAAGTTGAGGCAGGTCTGTGAAAATAGAAACCCACATCTGAAATACTACTTGACAAGTCTCTCTAAGACCCAGTAACTCCCACCTCTTGGTATTCACACTGTGTAATCTTCTCTTGATTGTGGGCTGGGCTTCATGATTGCATCTAATGTATAAAATATTGTTAAAGTGATAGAATGTCATAAAATGAGGTTGCAAAAGTCTGAAATTTGTCTTGCTAAGATTCTCTGACCCTTTTACTTTGCCCTAATTAAGCCAGTTGCCACTTTGTGAACTTCCCTATGGACTTGCTTTATGATCACAAGTCCGACCTGTCTTATATGATAAAGTTGCTTCATTTGAAGTGAATAAAATATCATATTGCTATTAGAATCTTATTTTGCAGAGCATATGTTAAAAAACAATTTAAAAGTAAAGGGTGCTGCTGCTAAGTCACTTCAGTCGTGTCCGACTCTGTGTGACCCCATAGACGGAAGCCCACCAGGCTCCCCCGTCCCTGGGATTCTCCAGGCAAGAACACTGGAGTGGGTTGCCATTTCCTTCTCCAATGTGTGAAAGTGGAAAGTGAAAGTGAAGTCGCTCAGTCGTGTCCGACCCTTAGCGACCCCATGGACTGCAGCCTACCAGGCTTATCTCTAAAAGCCTGACTTATCATACCCATTCCTATGGGTTGTTGTAAGCACCTAATAAGTTAATGCATATACAGGTGCATGATATGGGACACTAACCTTTTTTTTTTTTAAGTTTACGGTGTTCAGATTTTTAAAAGTAATTAGAAGAATTAATTAATTGGAAGAAGTTGGAAGAATTTTTGTGCTTAAAATAGAATCTAGTTCTTTTGTCTCTGCCACATTTTGCCTTGACAGGCTGCAAAATAAATCAATCTATATTTATAGTATATCAGACTAGATAGAGAAACATAGCTATACTAGGCAGGAAAAAGCTTCTAATTTAAACTTCCATTAAAAGGATAAAATACCCCAAAATTCTTGTCCATTATGGATATTTATTTCCTTTTTTAATTATGTTTTTCCCATGTTAAATTGAATTATATTTTGGGAGATACAAGAAAAAAATGAAAATAAATATTTAAAAAGATGGTTCATATTAACTACCATTTTGACCCTTTAGGAAGTCAAAATTTATTTGGTAAGAATCTTACCAAACAAAAGCATTGTCCCTGAAATATATACCAGAGATCAGTGATGAATAAGACTTATCATATGGAGAACTGTGAACTGGAAGTAAGTCACAGAGAGAGTATCTCTCCCCTTATTTGGAGGCTAAATGTAGCCAACTTGTTTCATTGAATAAATATTAATTCAAAGTTGTACCAACACTGTTCTAGGGGCTTATGTTACATCACTAAATAAAATGAAGACTCTTGCCCTCATAGCACTTACACGTGTGCGTGCTAAGCCATTTCAGTCATGTCCAACTCTTTGTAACCCTATGGACTGTAGCTGCCAGCCTCCTCTGTCCATGGGATTCTTCAGGCAAGAATACTGGAATGGGTTGCCATACCCTCTTCAGTACTTGCATAGCAGATAATAAACATTCAACATAATAAATAGCAATTCATAGAGTATTAGAAGCAGTGTGACAGTATAGCAGGTAATCTGGGCATGTCTGGTGTTTCCCCGAAGATTTTTTTTTTTCCTTTTAAGCATTTAGGGCTACTGATAGGACTATCACTTGTGATACTCCTAATCTTTGGTGGTAGTGTGGTGTTAGAAATTAAATCCTCAGGAACTACTCTCATAGACTCAGGATATAGGAACTTTAGAGCTATAGTAAAATCACTATGAATTCTTTGAAAATCTTTGAGCATAAAATAATAGTAGTCAAATTATCTAGAGGTAGTACACTTCTGGGGAAACTGAGTTAATCTATGCAAAATCACATTATAATTTTTAAACATATTTATGTTAATATACTATTTTATGATGAGATAATGCCTCCTCACAATTGGGAATTTAAACAGACGTCAAAATAAGATTGACAGCAGAAAAACTACTTGTCAAACCCATAGGTTCTGAAATAGTAAATGACCTCTATAGGCAGAGTTACTTCCATTAGCTACGTACATCTAAAGGTTAGTCTGGGCTTTTCATCCAGGCATCCTAGATACACATTAACCTTTTCTAAATCAAACAATTTATCAGTCAGCATTTTGTTTCAGACAAGATACTTTATTCTAGATAAAGTATAAAATAGATTTATTATAAGGAATTTGGTATTTCACAGAATATCTATGAGAGCCAGGTACCAAGCTTAGATGCTATATAGCTTAAAAGCAGGAGAAATGCTTATCCTACTACAAAACTGTTTCAGTAGAAATATACTTGCTTTTTTCCACTAGTTAGTTGAATCTATAAACACAGGAATCAGAAACTAACCCTTTCCTATAGCTGGTTCAGCAAACCCAACAATTTCATGAGGCCATGTTTGCCAGAACTCCTCAGTCACAAACTGTTTACTTTTGCCTTTATTTTCCTGAGAATGAGTCTGCTTGATGAAAGCTCATCAAATGTCTACACCTCATGTTAGGGAAGCCTTGGAATGTTCATTTAGTGCTTCTACCAAAGAAAGGCTAGCTTCATGATATTGAAAAACCACCAGAATGGGGCAAGGATATTTAAAAGTTTTGGGCTGCCATAAATGACAGATGTGTCCTGAGAACCATGTTCATATTTTTTTCTGCAGTGATTTTGTTTCTGTTAGCCCTTACTTCTCAAAAGACCCAATTTGTGTCTATGAAAGATTTTAATTGTGTTATTTAAAAAGGTAGCTGTTTCAGCTCTTTTCAGGGTAATTACATGAAGAGAGAAGTATGTTGGCCTTATCACTTATTTTCTATATATAAATACAGGCCAATATTTGTTGGTTATATTTACAATTAGAGAAGTTGCATGAAGGTCTCTATCAGAGGTGTTTCTTAAGTTTTATGTCTTTCAAGAAATCTTTTCAAGTAGAGTACATTACTGCTGTTGGATGTCCTAATTGGTCTTGAATAGTACTTAGACAGATGCTACTAATGAGGTCTTCATGCTCATTTTGTCACATGTATATAGGTTGTGTTGAAAGTCTCAAATGTCTTAGGAAGATGCTTAATTTAGCTCTGCTTAAGTACATGGAGGCTCTTATATCGTAAAATATAGAAAGGCATAATATAAATGAGTAGCATGGGATAGTTCAGTCCAGGAAGTGAAGGATATCTTTTCTGGAGGAGCAATGGGATCATATTTGGATTTTTTGTTATAATAATTATTCCCACTCCAGCAACAGAGGGCTGTAACTCTACAGTTTTGATAACAATAAATGGCTAAGATGAAGCTGGAATCTTCCTTCTTAGTCTAATAGCTAACTACAAGGTGGGAATGAAAGAAAATCTATCTCTTTTTTTTTTTCCTTAAAGCTATTTTCAGCGAGCCATCCTATAGCACGCTGAAAGTATAGCATTATGTGGGCAATGTAAAGGACCATACCTTTCAAGTAAATGGACACTTATCCTATGAAGATGTGAAGAGGTAATTGGAGTCCAAAGTGTCAAGGTTACTGAGGCATTTTGAAGAAGTTGGGCTGGATTTTGTACTACATGTATGATAATGTTCTCTATAGCCTCAAATCTTTTTTGTAGTTTGCTTTTGGAATTTAACACGCTAGAGTTAGAAAATTTAGAAGTTATTTATTCAGAGGTGGTATTTCTGTGACTCCCAGGGAAATTGATAATTGATAAACAGGAACTGTGTTGGTGTCATTTTGATTATTTTCAGTTTCAGGGTAAAAAAATAAAAAAAAAAAAACCAATCTCTGCTGTTGGTATTTTTTCTCAAATGTTAGGATTTGGGCTTTTAAACCTGAGGCTGGACAGCTCTGATGGAAAAGACAGGGCTTCACCCATGAATCCAGATCTTCTAACCCCTCAATTTTTGAACTGAGTTGTACATTCACAAGACCCAAATCATCGGCATTTCTTTAATAGCTACTTCATAGGTATAGAGGATTCCCTTTTTCAAGGAGATCAAAGAATGTATTAATTTGCTATTTTTTTAAGTCTAAGCAGTATTCTGAGGGAGAGAAAGATCATAGTTAGTGAATTTCTTTAAGTTTCCTTCTGTCTATTTCTAAATGTATCTGAGTCAGTTTCCTTCCCTATATTGTTCTCTTTTATCTCAGTGAAAAAGGGAAAAGGAACAATGTGAATGCATGGACTGTGTACATATATAATCTCTACTTGATTCCAAGTTAGACATGAGATGAACCCAACAATATTTTTTTCTTTCTATCATAATTGTGATACATGATCATTGGAGAGAATTTAACGTACACAAAAATTAAATTTAAAAAGCAAAACAAAACAGTTTTCTCTGAAACCCAGAACCTACCTGTGCTCTCGACACAAATGCTCACCATTTTTCTGGGACATTGATGATTCTCTTTACTATTGTCTGTTGTTTTCTTCACTCTTCTTTCCCCGTAGTTTATGGTTTTTCTTAAATCTCCCCAATACTAGCAGCATATTTTTGTGTTGTTTTTTTTTTTGCTAATTTTCATTTCTTTTATGTTAATTTTGGATTTCTCCTCCTTTCCCTTTGTTACCAAACTTTCGGAAATTGTTATGCACACTCGTCTTTATTCAAGGCTCCTGACTCATGTCTCAGTATGTTTTCAACCTTAATGAAAAAGCCTGCATCTCTGACGATCTCCCTGATTAGCAGATCAACTCCAGTACCTATCAATATCTGAACTTTATTTATGAAAGAGAAAAACCCTATTTATTTGTTACTATTAGTGAGAAGTGTACAGTTTGCAGAAAAATGCATTCCCACGTGATATATTTATGTTCCTTTGTTCATTTCCTTTCACCACTAAATATGCACCTCATATTTACTCTACTTTTCTCATAATGATAACTTCATCATCCAAAGACTAGCCTAAACATTTTAGCCACTAGGATTTTATTCTTATCCTTCAACCTGAACAACAATTTGATCCTCAGATATATTTAGTCTTCCTCTGCTTTCGCTCCTATTGTCACTTGTAAACTTGCAAGTGACTTGTACAATTTCACTCATGTTCTGGCTGGTGTTCTACCTTCAGTGTTCTCCCTACACCCAAACCATGTTCTTTTCCAGTGATTCCCAAATTTTTTGTCAAGACACAAATGGATTATGCTCAGATGAGAAATGAATCTCATACTTTTTGTTACTACTAACAAAGCTGAAAATATTTTGAATGATTTATATGCTTTATATAATAAAGAAGATGCTAGAATAATTCTTTAATATTGTTTTTCTTAAACAATATTCATTCTAACTTTTTTGAGAGCTAGAGAAAGGAGTTATATTTAACAAGCATGGTGGCAACTGTTTTAGATATTCCCAAGGTTTTTTTGTTTTTTTTTTCCCCTTTCAGGTAAATTTCTCCCTTGTGTATCAGAGCAGAGAGAAAAGGGTTGAAGACCATTATATAAAAGTTCATTTTCTTAGCACAACAGCAACAACAAAAAAAGCTTTGAATGACCCCTTTCCTCTGTATATGTTTATTTTTACTTACACTGTAACCATACTTATACCCCCTCTCCAGTCTTGGGAACTACTCATCTTTCCACCAAAACAAGCATTCTTTCATATTTCCATGCTTTCCTGGTGGCTGAAATGATAAAGAATCTTCCTACAATGCAGGAGACCTGGGTTTGATCCCTGGGTTGGGAAGATCCCCTGGAGAAGGAAATGGCAACCCACTCCAGTATTCTTGCCTAAAGAATTCCATGGAAAATAATTAGCCTCCAATTAAAAAAAAAAAAAAAAGAATTCCATGGACAGAGGAGCCTGGAGGGCTACAGTCCATGGGGTCACAAAGAGTTGGACATGACTGAGTGACTAACACTTTCACTTTCATGCTTTGAATACCATGTTCTATTGAGGTATTTATCATCGTATGCTGTAACCAATAATCCCTCTGCAGACAAGTTCACTTAAAGCAGAGTATTTTAAGTAACATTTTTGTCAGTTAAAAGATCCTTGGGTCCAGTAGAAATTGTTCTGATTCTTTTATGTGATGATCAGTCAGACATGGCCCCAAGAGAAGATAGAGGAGAAGTTCAGTAAGAAAATAAAGTATGATACTCACAGATCATCCTAGAGACTGGAGGCACATAAGAAAGACACCAAGGTAGTCAAGAGGCAGAAGGGGCAGGATTGAGGGGGAACTAAGGCCACAGCCTTTATTTGAGTTTATGCAGAAAAGATGAGACAAGCTGGAGTAAACAGTTTAGGATTAGCTAGCATTAATAGTTTCAGTAATTTCTAGGCTTTCAGGGGTAGTGCATGTTTGCCAGGGTTTCCCTGGTGGCACAGTGGTAAATAAGCCACCTGCCAATGCAGGAGACACAGTTTGATCCCTGGGTAAGAAAGATCTCTTGGAGGAGAAGGTGGCAACCTACTCCAGAATTCTTGCCTGGGAAATGCTGTGGACAAAGGATCCTGGTGGGCTACAATCCATGTGGTTGCAAAAGAGTCTGATACTACTGAGTGACCAAACCATCACCACCACCACCTGGCTTTGTGATGATTAAGGCAGAGAGAGGAATATTACCTCCTGGGTGTATCAGCCAGTTAAAAGAGGCAGGGCTCAGTAGTGGTTAGTTTGCTTAAGTAAGGCATGTTCTAGACTGAGTCTTTACTCTCTCTAAGAACTGGCTACTCCAAGGAGGGGTAGTTTCTTCTCAAGCAGAAAAGTCAAAATATCATAATCTACAAAAATCTAAACAATACCTAAATGAATTATCCTATGCAAATAATTAGAAAAATGAAATTGAAAGTTGGCACTAGTAGTAAAGGAGAGTCAACAGAATGTAGAATTTTTACAATGACATTTAAGAGAAGAATATAAAAACAGCTCAGGAAAAACAAATGCTAGCACAGAACTGAATTTTTGTCAGTAAAATGAAAGCTAAGATGCTGGTAAAAGATGCTGATGCTTTGATACTACGTTCCTAGAATCATGTAGTACTTTGTAGGAGGTGGTTTCAGTTAATAATTCTGCATATGATGGTTACAATGAAAATTGAACATTTAGCTAGGAGAACAAGACCAAAAAGTCTCTTGGCACTATTTTACATTTTTATTTCCTTTCAAGTATAATAATGGATAGCAGTCCCTGGTTTCTTCCATGGAGAGAGTAATCATGGGAAGAAAAAAAAAAAAAAAACAATCCTATCATTGTTTGACTTACTCTGTACTTTGGAGCTTACCCAAGGGCCAGAAAGTTTGACCTCAATGAAAGGGGTAGGTGAGACACAGAGAATAAGAAGCCTTATGGAATAAAAGGATCAAAGGAAGCAACAAATTTGGGCTATTCAAGACAGACTACTTTGCACTATGACTATACAATCTGAATTTTAGAACCAATTTCAAGAAAAGAAGCAACTTTATTTTATAGACTCTGATGGGCCATATATACTTATAGAGTGTTCTTTCTTAACCCCACACATTAAAGTGAGAGCTCTATTATTTGTGTCCAGAGAGCATACGAGGAGCACAAAGTCTGGTACCAACAAATACACCACTCTCTACAGCTGTTGAAACATTTTAGGATTGGCCTATTGATTTATCGTCAGGGTGAATGTAGGAGCTAGGGGAGGGATAGGACTGATGGCTCACGGGACAGAGGCTTTTAATTTATTGACAGAACAAGGATAGTCCTCTGGCTACTCTCAAAGTAGTGCTTTAGAAATTATATTTTTATCTCTATCTTGGAGAACCTTGAATACAAGTGAGGATGCTCATTCCTCAAATCCTAGATCCAGGAAAGGCTGGAGTCAGGGATGGATCTGCCATTAAACAGTGCAGATGCCTATGCTGCTTTCCTAGCATTGAGATACATGTTTTCTAATCAGTTGAGAGAAACTAATTTCTATTAGAATTCCAGTAAAATGAAATGGTCCTTTTTTGGATACATTTCTAGTAAAAAGTTCATATGATTGATATATATGATTACAAGAAGGGAGTGTAACTTGAATCTTTTAAATATTTGAAAACTTCACAATTATGAGTATATCTGTAATTATAAGGATTTATCATAATGAGCATTATTTTTATATCTTTGGTAATGAATGCAACTCTCTAGACCAATTAAATTGACCATGTTAATATTCTCTATGGAACTTTCCTATAACCATGTGTGTTCTTTCCAATGTGAATGCCCCAAAGGTGAGATAACATATAGGCTGCAAGCCCTAGTGTTAAAATGCTGGGGTTTTAATTTTGGTTTGAATATTCTACTTAATAAGCAAGTTGTGTGAGTTCTCTGCTTCAGTTTCCTTATTTTTTTCTTTTACAATATTATCTTGGTTGGTTTTGCCATACATTGACATGAATCCGTCCCGGGTGTACATGAGTTCCCCTTCCTGTACCCCCCTCCCACCTCCCTCCTCCCCTTATCCTCCCTCTGGGTCATCCCCATACACCAGCCCCAAGGATCCTGTATCATGCTTCGAACCTGGACTGGTGATTCATTTCACATATGATAATATACATGTTTCAATGCCATTCTCCCAAATCATCCCACCCTTGCCTTCTCCCACAGAGTCCCAAAGACTGTTCTATACACCTGTGTCTCTTTTGCTGTCTC
Organism: Moschus berezovskii; assembly: GCF_049115385.1. Classification (NCBI taxonomy): domain Eukaryota; kingdom Metazoa; phylum Chordata; class Mammalia; order Artiodactyla; family Moschidae; genus Moschus; species Moschus berezovskii. Next base: position 72,340,685 of record NC_142470.1, on the reverse strand, counting down.
GTATGGAGAAGGAAATGGCAACCCACTCCAGTGTTCTTGCCTGGAGAATCCCAGGGATGGGGGAGCCTGGTGGGCTTCCGTCTATGGGGTCACACAGAGTCGGACACGACTGAAGTGACGCAGCAGCAGCAGCATACAGGGTTATCATTTCAATCTTTCTAAATTCCATATATATGCGTTAGTATACTGTATTGGTGTTTTTCTTTCTGGCTTACTTCACTCTGTATAATAGGCTCCAGTTTCATCCACCTCATTAGAACTGATTCAAATGCATTCTTTTTAATGGCTGAGTAATACTCCAGTGTGTATATGTACCAAGGCTTTCTTATCCATTCGTCTGAAGATGGACATCTAGGTTGCTTCCATGTCTTCGCTATTATAAACAGTGCTGCGATGAATATTGGAACATTTTCCAGGATAGATCAAATCCTGGGCCATAAATCTCAGTTCAGTTCAGTTCAGTCGCTCAGTCGTGTCCGACTCTCTGCTACCCCAAGAATCACAGCACGCCAAGCCTCCCTGTCCATCACCAACTCCCAGAGTTCATGCAAACTCCTGTCCACAGAGTCGGTGATGCCATCCAGCAATCTCATTTCGGTCGTCCCCTTCTCCTTCCGCCCCCAACCTTTCCCAGCATCAGAGTCTTTTCCAGTGAGTCAACTCGTCACATGAGGTGGCCAAAGTATTGCAGTTTCAGCTTTAGCATCAGTCCTTCCAATGAACACCCAGGAACAATCTCCCTTAGAATGGACTGGTTGGATCTCCTTGCGGTATAAGGGACTCTCAAGAGTCTTCAACACCACAGTTCAAAAGCATCAATTCTTCGGCGATCAGCTTTCTTCATAGTCCAACTCTCACATCCATACATGACCATGGGAAAAACCATAGCCTTGACTAGACGGACTTTGGTTGGCAAAGTAATGTCTCTGCTTTTTAATATACTATCAAGGTTGGTCATAACTTTCCTTCCAAGGAGTAAGCGTCTTTTAATTTCATGGCTGCAATCAGCATCCGCAGTGATTTTGGAGCCCCCCAAAATAAAGTCTGACACTGTTTTGACTGTTTTTCCATCTATTTCCCACGAAGTGATGGGACCAGATGCCATGATCTTTGTTTTCTGAATGTTGAGCTTCAAGCAAACCTTTTCACTCTCCTCTTTCACTTTCATCAAGAGGCTTTTGAATTCCTCTTCACTTTCTGCCATAAGGGTAGTGTCATCAGCATATCTGAGATTGTTGATATTTCTCCCAGCAATCTTGATTCCAGCTTGTGCTTCTTTCAGTCCAGCGTTCCTCATGATGTACTCTGCATATAAGCTAAATAAGCAGGGTGACAATATACAGCCTTGACGCACTCCTTTTCCTATTGGAACCAGTCGGTTGTTCCATGTCCAGTTCTGACTGTTGCCTCCTGACCTGCATAGAGGTTTCTCATGAGGCAGGTCAGGTGGTCTGGTATTCACATCTCTTTCAGAATTTTCCACAGTTTATTGTGATCCACACAGTCAAAGGCTTTGGCATAGTCAATGAAGCAGAAATATATCTTTTTCTGGAACTCTCTTGCTTTTTCCATGATCCAGCAGATGTTGGCTATTTGATCTCTGGTTCCTCTGCCTTTTCTGAAACCTGCTTGAACATCTGGGAGTTCACAATTCACGTATTGCTGAAGCCTGGCTTGGAGAATTTTGAGCATGACTTTACTAGCGTGTGAGATGAGTGCAATTGTGCGGTAGTTTGAGCATTCTTTGGCATTGCCTTTCTTTGGGATTGGAATGAAGACTGACCTTTTCCAGTCCTGTGGCCACTGCTGAGTTTTCCAAATTTGCTGGCATATTGAGTGCAACACTTTCACAGCATCATCTTTCAGGATTTGAAATAGCTCAACTGGAATTCCATCACCTCCACTAGCTTTAAATCTAGCCTTGGTAAATTCAAAAAAATTGAAATCATTCCAAGCATCTTTTCTGACCACAATGCTGTAAGATTAGATCTCAATTACAGGAGAAAAACTATTAAAAATGCCAACATATGGAGGCTGAACAACACGCTGCTGAATAACCAACAAATCATAGAAGAAATCAAAATATGCATAGAAATGAATGAAAATTAAAACACGATAACCCAAAAACTCTGTGACACTATAAAAGCAGTGCTAAGGGGACGGTTCATAGCAATACAGGCACACCTCAAGAAACAAGAAAAAAGTCAACTAAATAACCTACCTCTACACCAAAAGAAACTAGAAAAGAAAGAAATGAAGAACCCCAGGGTTAGTAGAAGGAAAGAAATCGTTAAAATTCGGGCAGAGATAAATGCAAAAGAAACAAAAGAGACCATAGCAAAAATCAACAAAGCCAAAAGCTGGTTCTTCGGGAGAGTAAATAAAATTGACAAACTACTAGCCAGACTCATCAAGAAACAAAGGGAGAAAAACCAAATCAATAAAATTAGAAATGAAAATGGAGAGATCACAACTGACAACACAGAAATACAAAGGATCATTAGAGAATACTATCAGAAATTATATGGCAATAAAATGGACAACTTGGAAAAAATGGACAAATTCTTAGAAAAGTACAACTTTTCAAAACTGAACCAGGAAGAAATAGAAAATCTTAATAGACCCATCACAAGCACAGAAATAGAAGCTATAATCAGAAATCTTCAAGCAGACAAAAGCCCAGGTCCAGATGGCTTCACAGCTGAATTCTACCAAAAATTTAGAGAAGAGCTAACACCTATTCTACTCAAACTCTTCCAGAAAATTGCTGAGGAAGGGAAACTTCCAAACTCATTCTATGAGGCCACCATCACCCTAATCCCAAAACCTGGTAAAGATCCCACAAAAAAAGAAAACTACAGGCCAGTTTCACTGATGATCATATATGCAAAAATCCTTAACAAAATTCTAGCAATCAGAATCCAACAACACATTAAGAAGATTATACATCATGACCAAGTGGGCTTTATCCCAGGAATGCAAGGATTCTTCAATATCCGCAAATCAATCAATGTAATACACCGCATTAACAAATTGAAAAATAAAAATCAGACTTGTTCCAAATAGGAAAAGGAATTCGTCAAGGTTGTATATTGTCACCCTGCTTATTTAACTTATATGCAGAGTACATCATGAGGAACGCTGGGCTGGAAGAAGCACAGGCTGGAATCAAGATTGCCAGGAGAAATATCAATAACCTCAGATAAGCAGATGACAACACCCTTATGGCAGAAAGTGAAGAGGAACTCAAAAGCCTATTGATGAAAGTGAAAGAGGAGAGTGAAAATGTTGGCTTGAAGCTTAACATTCAGAAAACGAAGATCATGGCATCTGGTCCCATCACTTCTTGGGAAATAGATGGGGAAACAGTCGAAACAGTGTCAGACTTTATTTTTTTGGGCTCCAAAATCACTGCAGATGCTGATTGCAGCCATGAAATTAAAAGACACTTACACCTTGGAAGGAAAGTTATGACCAGCCTAGATAGCATATTAAAAAGCAGAGACATTACTTTGCCAACCAAGGTCCGTCTAGTCAAGGCTATGGTTTTTCCCATGGTCATGTATGGATGTGAGAGTTGGACTGTGAAGAAAGCTGAGTGCCGAAGAATTGACGCTTTTGAACTGTGGTGCTGGAGAAGACTCTTGAGAGTCCCTTGGACTGCAAGGAGATCCAACCAGTCCATTCTAGAGGAGATCAATCCTGGGTGTTCATTGGAAGGACTGATGCTAAAGCTGAAACTGCAATACTTTGGCCACCTCATGTGACGAGTTGACTCACTGGAAAAGACTCTGATGCTAGGAGCGATTGGGGGCGGGAGGAGACGGGGACGACAAAGAATGAGGTGGCTGGATGGCATCTCCAACTCGATGGACATGAGTTTGCGTGAACTCCGGGAGTTGGTGATGGACAAGGAGGCCTGGCGTGCTGTGGTTCATGGGGTCGCTAAGAATCGGACACGACTAAGCAACTGAACTGAACTGAACTGATGATTATCTCAATAGATGCAGAGAAAGCCTTCGACAAAATTCAACATCCATTTATGGTAAAAACCCTCCAGAAGGTGGGAATAGAAGGGACATACATCAACATAATAAAAGCTATATATGACAAACCCACAGCAAACATTATCCTCAATGGTGAAAAACTGAAAGCATTTCCCCTAAAGTCAGGAACAAGACAAGGGTGCCCACTCTCACCACTACTATTCAACAGTTTCCTTATTTTTAAAATGTGGCTAATAGAGTTATTTCTCTTAGAATTACTGAGAAAATTAAATGATCCGATATATACAGTATGCTTAGAATAGTCCTTGGTACATAATAGTCAATAAATATCCATTGCAATGATTATTTCTTAAGAATTATTTCAGAAAATCCTTAAGTAGAAGCAACTGGATCAGAGTTCCATAGCAGACTGATTCAATAGCAGTAGAGGTAAGTCGATAAGATGGAAACTTGACTATGAACCACATCCATCCTGGGGCCTAAAAAGGTTAGTGAGAAGGTCAATTTCCCCAACAACAGTGGGGATGAAATTCCCAAAAGAATGTATCTTAGGTATCTAAAAGACTAATTTCTCCTATATTTGGAATGCCAAAATTGCTATCTAACTTCTTGCTTCTATCCATTCTTAATATATGTTCTATTTGTGAGATGAGTATTTTGTATGAACATTGACTCAGACAACTGGCTCTTTCTTTTGACTCAAATACTTTTTGTCTTATACATGTAAAATCAATCTTCCACAGACCAGATAATCTGTTCATTCTAGCCTTCCAAGCTAACCCTACTATAATTGGTGTTTTGAAATAGCTCTGAACAAGTGGACTTATAATATTGCAGTCTAGTATATTAATCAGGTATAAAAGTAGTTTTGTATTTTTGTGGAAGGAAGAGGAAAAATATTCTGGCTAATCTTTAATGTACTGAATTTTCACTTTGTCATCTACATGTGGCATTTCTATTACTTGGAAAATGTTTCAGAAGGTGAAAGTGGCCAGAGAGGGAGAAAGAGAGGAGAAGGATGGAGAGAAAAACTTAACTTTCTCTTAACATAGAAAGAATTGTCTTCTGCAACAAAGTATATCAATCTTTGAGGTAGAAAATAACCAGGTCCATTAAACCAACATGGATACTCACAACTCTTGGATTTATTTTATGTTATGCTATGGGCACATGTTTACTCCATTAGTTTCTACCTTGCTTTGAAATTGAAACACTCTAGCAAAACATCAATTTCCTTAGTATTATGATTTTGACTTGTGCATGGAGGTAGATATTCCTTCATGAACTCATTTAAATTTATTGAAAATTTCTATAAAAGTTATGATTGCTTCAGTAACAATTTCCTGGGCCTATAATATATCTTTATATTTGTACGCTAGCATTTTGAAGATAGTATGGCTTTTTTATATTTTCCTGAATACTCGGAAATATCATTCAAGCCTTCTCGATGACTATTTTATTAGTAGATGTTAGTGTTATTACGCGTGCAGTTAAAGAAAGACAGCAAAAAGGCTTGTTACTGAGAAGCATGATCATTTTGAAAGATTTTATTCTCTAAATATGGTTAATATAATATCTCCCATCTACATGCTTGTCTGCAATGTTACCTTGTCCCTCCACCATCAAAAAATGGAGTTGATTTCTCTATCCCATTGAATCCAGTGGGCCCTGTAATTGCTATGATCAATAGAAAACAAACTCAGAGCTAACTTATCCATCAGTATGTCTAGGGCCATGACACTTTTGTGTTAGTCACCCAGTCATATCTGACTCTTTGTGACCCCATGGAGTGGAGCCCACCAGGCTCCTCTGTTCAAGGGATTTTCCAGGCAAGAATAATGGAGTAGGTTGCTCTTCCCTTCTCCACATGACACTTTTAGGGACCCATGATAATGTTTTCATTTCTCTTAAATTCAAAATTTAAAAAATGAACATATAGGCTTAAGAAAATATTTTAATATTTATCTTCTTGTCAATACTGTCATAAAGTATAATTATAAATATTTAAATTTATTTGTCTAATGGAAGAAGGTATCCATGAAAGCAAGAGTGCCTAGGACTCACAAATGTCATATTTTAATATTTTAGCTGTACAGTAAGTGAAACAATGCTAATGCCTGATAGACCAGGCAGCTTCTTCTTCCCTTTTGGGATATTTGCCCCTGGGACATTCCTGCAAAAAGCCAGCCACAAGACTCTGATAAATTTAAACTAAAAGAAAGGGATATCTAACAACTGCAGCTGAGCTCTTAGACATCAGTCAGTATTAATGAACAACTAGGTTTTCCAGCCTAGTTCAGATGATTTCAGCCTAGCTATTAACTGATTGCACTTGCATGAGAGACATCAAGAGAGATCTCCCCAGCTTAGCCCAGTCAATCCACAATAGTGCATCAGTTCAGTTCAGTTCAGTCGCTCAGTCGTGTCCGACGCTTTGCGACCCCATGAATCACAGCACACCAGGCCTCCCTGTACATCACCAACTCCCAGAGTTCACTCAAACTCATGTCCATCGAGTCGGTGATGCCATCCAGCCATCTCATTCTCTGTCGTCCCCGTCTCCTCCCACCCCCAATCCCTCCTAGCATCAGACTCTTTTCCAGTGAGTCAACTCGTCGCATGAGGTGGCCAAAGTATTGGAGTTTCAGCTTTAGCATCAGTCCTTCCAATGAACACCCAGGATTGATCTCCTATAGAATGGAATGGTTGGATCTCCTTGCAGTACAAGGGACTCTCAAGAGTCTTCTCCAACACCACAGTTCAAAAGCATCAATTCTTCGGCACTCAGCTTTCTTCACAGTCCAACTCTCACATCCATACATGACCATGGGAAAAACCATAGCCTTGACTAGACGGACCTTGGTTGGCAAAGTAATGTCTCTGCTTTTTAATATGCTATCTAGGTTGGTCATAACTTTCCTTCCAAGGTGTAAGTGTCTTTTAATTTCATGGCTGCAATCAGCATCCACAGTGATTTTGGAGCCCAAAAAATAAAGTTGGACACTGTTTCCACTGCTTCCCCAATTATTTCCCATGAAGTGATGGGACCAGATGCCATGATCTTCATTTTCTGAATGTTGAGCTTCAAGACAACCTTTTCACTCTCCTCTTTCACTTTCATCAAGAGGCTTTTTAGCTCCTCTTCACTTTCTGCCATAAGGGTGGTGTCATCTGCATATCTGAGGTTATTGATATTTCTCCCAGCAATCTTGATTCCAGCTTGTGCTTCTTCCAGCCCAGTGTTCCTCATGATGTACTCTGCATATAAGTTAAATAAGCAGGGTGACAATATACAACCTTGACGTATTCCTTTTCCTATTTGGAACCAGTCTGTTGTTCCATGACCAGTTCTAACTGTTGCTTCCTGACCTGCATACAGGTTTCTCAAGAGGCAAGTCAGGTGGTCTGGGATTCCCATCTCTTGAAGAATTTTCCACAGTCTATTGTGGTCCACATAGTAAAAGGCTTTGGCATAGTCAATGAAGCAGAAATAGATGTTTTTCTGGAACTCTCTGGCTTTCTCCATGATCCACCAGATGTTGGCAATTTGATCTCTGGTTCCCCTGCCTTTTCTAAAACCTGCTTGAACATCTGGGAGTTCACGGCTCACATATTGCTGAAGCCTGGCTTGGAGAATTTTGAGCATGACTTTACTAGCGTGTGAGATGAGTGCAATTGTGCGGTAGTTTGAGCATTCTTTGGCATTGCCTTTCTTTGGGATTGGAATGAAGACTGACCTTTTCCAGGCCTGTGGCCACTGCTGAGTATTCCAAATTTGCTGGCATATTGAGTGCAGCACTTTCACAGCATCATCTTTCAGGATTTGAAATAGCTCAACTGGAATTCCATCACCTCCACTAGCTTTGTTCGTAGTGATGCTCTCTATGGCCCACTTGACTTCACATTCCAAGATGTCTGGCTCCAGGTGAGTGATCACGCCATCGTGATTATCTTTATTGTGAAGATCTTTTTTGTACAGTTCTTCTGTGTATTCTTGCCACCTCTTCTTAATATCTTCTGCAAAGAATATAATATTCTTTGCAGCCAAAGATGGAGAAGCTCTATACAGTCAGCAAAAACAAGACCAGGAGCTGACTGTGTCTCAGATCATGAACTCCTTATTGCCAAATTCAGACTTAAATTGAAGAATGTACAGAAAACCACTAGACCTTTCAGATATGACCTAAATCAAGTCCCTTATGATTATACAGTAGAAGTAAGAAATAGATTTAAGGGACTAGATCTGATAGATAGAGTGCCTGATGAACTCTGGACGGAGGTTCGTGACATTGTACAGGAGACAGGGACCAAGACCATCCCCATGGAAAAGAAATGCAAAAAAGCAAAATGGCTGTATGAGAAGGCCTTACAAATAGCTGTGAAAAGAAGAGAAGCAAAAAGCAAAGGAGAAAAGGAAAGATATAAGCATCTGAATGCAGAGTTCCAAAGAAAAGCAAGGAGAGATAAGAAAGCCTTCCTCAATGATCATTTCAAAGAAATAGAGGAAAACAACAGAATAGGAAAAACAAGAGATCTTTTCAAGAAAATTAAAGATACAAAGGGAACATTTCATGCAAAGATGAGCTCGATAAAGGACAGAAATGGTATGGACCTAACAGAAGCAGAAGATATTAAGAAGAGGTGGCAAGAATACACAGAAAAATTGTACAAAAAAGATCTTCACGATGAAGATAATCACGATTGCGTGATCACTCACCTGGAGCCAGACATCTTGAAATGTGAAGTCAAGTGGGCCTTAGAGAGCATCACTACGAACAAATAGTGCATAAGGCAATATAAAAGGACTGTTTTAAACCAGCCAATTTCAGAGCGGTTCATTAGGTGATAATAGATAACTGAAACCTTGTTTGAGTCACTCATTCACAATTTATTGAGCATTTTTAGTGAATAATCTGGGATACTATAATACTGATATTAATGTAATGAGGATTCTGTTGATGAGCCTAGTTACCTGCTTCTTTAAGATCTTAGAGGGTGAGGGAAGCATGAATCAAGGTGAAAGCTAACTAAACTCAAAAATACATTGTAAGATTACTTTTTAATTATAAAAAAATGTTACCAATGACAAGTGTTGGCATCCATTAAAAGGAAAATGACTTATTATAAATCCACATTTATAGGATAAATTTTTTGTGTGTTTCTTCTAGCTGTGTGATCATGATCACATATTTTAAAGGTTCTTTGCCTCGTTCATATCTAGCTCATTTGGTTGTTGTGAAAATTAAATGAATCAATATGTGCAAAACTCTTACAACAGTGCCTGGGTGTATGTGTGTTTGTGCATGCCCTCGCATCCATACATGTGTGTGCATGTGCATATTAACCATTTAACAAATGTTAACTATTTGTACATATGTTTATATTCATGATTGTTATTAGTATCTGGAACAAACTGGCTCAACTTGATGGAAGGAAAGCCTGAACCTACTCCATTACCTTCCTGCCATAGATTTCAAACAAGACATACTAAATCTTCCTTTAAGAGGATTTTTTTTTTTTTCAAAAATTAGAGATTTCTTCTTGTTGTTGTTGTTGCTCACTGGCTCAGTCAAATCCAACCCTTTGTGAGCCAATGGACTGCAGCATGTCAGGCTTACCTATCCTTCACCATCTCCTGGAGCTTGCTCAAACTCAGGTCCATTGAGTTAGTGATGCCATCCAAACACCTCATCCTCTGTAATCCCCTTCTCCTTCTGCCTTCAATTGTTCCTAGCATCAGAGTCTTTCCTAATGAGTCAGCTCTTCACATCAGTTGGCCAAAGTTTTCGAGCTTCACTTCACCTTCAGCATCCATCCTCCCAGGGAATATTCAGGATTGATTTCCTTTAGGATTGACTGGCATCATCTCTTTCTAGTCCTAGGGACTCTCAAGAGTCTTCTCCAACACGACAGTTCAAAAGCATCATTTCTTTGGTGGTCACTCAGCCTTTTTTATGGTCCAACACTCACATCCATGTTGTGACTACTGGAAAAGGCATAGCTTTGACTATATGGACCTTTGTTGACAAAGTAATGTCTCTGCTTTTTAATATGCTGTCTAGGTTAGTCATAGCTTTTCTTGCAAGGAGCAAGCGTATTTTAGTTTCATGGCTACAGTTACCATCTGCAGAGATTTTGGAGCCTACGTAAATAAAGTCTGTCACTGTTTCCATTATTTCTCCATCTATTTGCCATGTAGTGATGGGAGCAGATGCCATGATCTTAGTTTTTTGAAGACTGAATTTTAAGCCAGTTTTTTTCACTCTTGTCTTTCACCTTCATCAAGAGGCTCTTTAGTTCCTCTCCACTCTCTGCCATAAGGGTGGTGTCATCTACATATCTGAGGTTATTGATATTTCTTTCAGCAATCTTGATTCCAGCTTGTGCTTCATCCAGCCTGGCATTTTGCATGATGTACTCTGCATATAAGTTAAATAAGCAGGGTGACAATATACTTGCCTTGAAATACTCCTTTCTCAATTTGAAACCAGTCTGCTGTTCCATGTCTGGTTCTAACAGTTGCTTCTTGACCTGCATACAGGTTTCTTGGGAGGCAGGTAAGGTGGTCTGGTAGTCCTGTCTCTTGAAGAATTTTCCAGTTTGTTGTGATCCACACAGTCAAAGGCTTCAGCATAGTCAATGAAGCAAAAGTTGATGTTTTTATGGAATTCTATTGATTTTTCTATGATCTAATGGATGTTGGCAATTTGATCTCTTGTTCCTCTGCCTTTTTTAAATCCAGCTCAAGCATCTGGAAATTCTTGGTTCACATACTCTTGAAGCCTAGCTTGGAGAATTTTGAGCATACTTTGCTTGTGTGTGAATTGAATGCAATTGTGCGGTAGTTTGGACATTCTTTGGCCTTGCCTTTCTTTATTACTTATAGGACAAAAATTAGCAGGATCTTCACATTTGTTTTGGTTCCCCTCAAGCCTGATTCCCAGGGGAGTGAAGTAGAGTGGTGTAGGTAGATGCTGCTCATGGGGTGAACTTGTGTGGAGCTAAGGAATCTCAAGCTTACCGAATTTCAGTCTTTTATCACAGGCTACAAACAAACCTGCCTGACCTTTGCTCTGCAGGAAAAGTTGGTCTAATATGAATTGAGTCCTTCCTGTGTACTAGGCACCACAAGCCCCATGTGAGTCATTTTACAGAGAGTAAATCATTCAATCTTCCACACAAACAAACTATGAAACATTTATTGGAGATATTCAGGAAGGAAGGATACATCCCTTCCCCAAAATCACATAGCTATGGAGGACAAATGTGGACTTTGGTCCAATCCAGTCTGATATTTTCCCCTACCTTGCTGTCTGGGGAAAATAAGCAACAAAGAAACCTCCCCAAACCCCACCACTTAGATAAATCCAGTTACTATGGCCTCACATGTTTAAAGAAAGTTGATAAGTTATTTTGGATTTATGTAGCTCTGAGGTAAAGGAAACTGGGAGTTGGTGACGGACAGGGAGGCCTGGTGTGCTGCAGTCCATGGGGTCGCAAAGAATCGGACACGCCTGAGTGACTGAGCTAAACTGAACTGAGTTAGAAGAGGTGGAGTGTCAGATCACTGAACGTGGTTGCTGTCCTTGGTGCAGCCTCAATGCTGGGGTTCAGCAAGTGGACTCGGCTCCATCTCTGTATCCCTGGTCTGTCTTCTTGTTTCATTCTTTCACCCCTCATGCACAGTTAGAAAGCTCTCAGGGAGGTGAAGCTTTCAGGCCTCACCAGTTGTACCTTGCACTTGCCAAACACTGGGTCATTTCATCATTTATTCTCAGACTTAGACCCTTTAAGCTGATGATGTAATAAGAGCAAACACTCACAGAACTTGTGTTATATGCTAGGCATGGTTCTATGCACTTTACATGTTTTACCTCATTTAAGACTCACAAGAATTTCCAAAATAGGTACTATTATTTTCCTCATGATTTAGATGAGAAAACTGAGCTCGGAGACACCAAGTAACTTTCTTGAGGTCACACAGTTAGCTGAGAGGTAGGGGTGGGAATTAAACCTTGGCAGTCTGGCTCATAGGCTGTGCACCTCAGCGTTGCATTATTGCTGTCAAGAAGCACATTCAGGGTTTCTTCCGTATTATCTCGTATTTGCTGTTTTTTCTTTCAATTTATCTATCTTGTTCTTTTCGAACTTTAAAGTATTTATTTTGTGTTGGGGTATAGCCAATTAATAATGTTGTTATAGTTTCAGATGAACAGTGAAGGGACTCAGCCACACTCATATATGTATCCGTTCCCCAAAACCCCTCCCATCCAGGCTGGCACATAACATTGAGTAGAGTTCTGTGCTACACAGTAGTTCCTTGTTGGTTATGCTTTTGAATATAGCAGTGTGTAACATGAAAGATGATGCTGTGAAAGTGCTGCACTCAATATGCCAGCAAATTTGGAAAACTCAGCGATGGCTACAGGACTGGAAAAGGTCAGTCTTCATTCCAATCCCAAAGAAAGGCAATGCCAAAGAATGCTCAAACTACCGCACAATTGCACTCATCTCACACGCTAGTAAAGTCATGCTCAAAATTCTCCAAGCCAGGCTTCAGCAATATGTGAACCATGAATTCCCAGATGTTCAAGCAGGTTTTAGAAAAGGTAGAGGCACCAGAGATCAAATTGCCAACATCCGCTGGATCATGGAGAAAGCAAGAGAGTTCCAGAAAAACATCTATTTCTGCTTCATTGACTATGCCAAAGCCTTTGACTGTGTGGATCACAATAAACTGTGGAAAATTCTGAAAGAGATGGGAATACAAGACCACCTGACCTGCCTCTTGAGAAACCTGTATGAAGGCCAGGAAGCAACAGTCAGAACTGGACATGGAACAACAGACTGGTTCCAAATAGGAAAAGGAGTACATCAAGGCTGTATATTGTCACCTTGCTTATTTAACTTATATGCAGAGTACATCATGAGGAACACTGGGCTGGAAGAAGCACAAGCTGGAATCAAGTTTGCCGGGAGAAATATCAATAACCTCAGATATGCAGATGACACCACCCTTATGGCAGAAAGTGAAGAGGAACTCAAAAGCCTCTTGATGAAAGTGAAAGAGGAGAGTGAAAAGGTTGGCTTGAAGCTCAACATTCAGAAAACAAAGATCATGGCATCTGGTCCCATCACTTCATGGGAAATAGATGGGGAAGCAGTGGAAACAGTGTCCGACTTTATTTTTTGGGCTCCAAAATCACTGCAGATGCTGATTGCAGCCATGAAATTAAAAGACGCTTACTCCTTGGAAGGAAAGTTATGACCAACCTTGATAGTATATTAAAAAGCAGAGACATTACTTTGCCAACAATGCTCCCTCTAGTCAAGGCTATGGTTTTTCCTGTGGTCATGTATGGATGTGAGAGTTGGACTGTGAAGAAAGCTGAGTGCCGAAGAATTGATGCTTTTGAACTGTGGTGTTGGAGAAGACTTGAGAGTCCCTTGTATTGCAAGGAGAACCAACCAGTCCATTCTAAAGGAGATCAATCCTGGGTGTTCATTGGAAGGACTGATGCTAAAGCTGAAACTCCAATACTTTGGTCACCTCATGCGACGAGTTGACTCACTGGAAAAGACTCTGATGCTGGGAAAGGTTGGGGGAGGGAGGAGAAGGGGAGAACCGAGAATGAGATGGCTGGATGGCATCACTGACTCTGTGGACATGAGTTTGAGTGAACTCTGGGAGTTGGTGATGTACAGGGAGGCCTGGCGTGCTGTGATTCATGGGGTCGCAAAGAGTCGGACACGACTGAGCGACTGAACTGAATTGAACTGAACTGAACATGACCTTCCAAACCTCCAACTATCCCTCCCAGTCAGCAACCATGTTTGTTTTCTAAGTCTGTGAGTCTCTTTCTTTTTTGTAAATAAGTTCATTTGTATCATTCCTTTTTAAATACTATATATAAGGGATGTCATATGGTATTTCTCCTTCTCTGACATATTTCACTCCGTATGGTACTCTCTAGGTTTATCCTTGTTGCTGCAAATTGTATTATTTCATTCTTTTTGATGGATGAGTCATATTCCGCTGTATATATGTACCATTTCTTTTTTATCTATTCCTATGTTGTTGGACATTTAGGTTGTGTTTTGGCTATTATAAACAGTGTGGCAATGTATGTTTTGGTGCATGTATCCTTTCATATCTTGTTTTTCTCTGGATATATGCCCAGGAGTGGGATTGCAGGGTCATATGGTAGCTCTACTTTAGTTTCTTAAGGAACCTCCATACTGTTCTCCATAGTGGCTGTACTCTTCACTCAGGTTTTTGGTTGCTTGATTTAGAATTTACCAAGCACTTATCCCAGGATCCTTCTTAAGTGAATCAATCATAAAGGCTGAGTTTAACATCACAAACCTTAGAGAAGAAATAGACATGAAGTTTACACAATTAATTAAGTCAAATGGAGTGTGTTTGGTTTTATTGTCCACTTGCAGGGCTCACAAGTTTTTAAGATGATAGGCATCTCAATGTGGATGGAAACTAGTAAAGAAGATTTTCAAGGTTATGTGAAACAAAAATGGTAAAATAAGATAACTTGACTGGAATATGTCAGTTTTTTCATTCCAATCCCAAAGAAAGGCAGTGCCAAAGAATGTTCAAACTACAACACAATTGCTCTCATCTCACACACTAGCAAAGTAATGCTCAAAATTCGCCAGGCTAGGCTTCAACAGTACGTGAACCGTAAACTTCATGAACCGTGAACTTCCAGATGTTCAAGCTGGATTTAGAAAAGGCAGAGGAACCAAAGATCAAATTGCCAACATCCGTTGGATCACTGAAAACAAGAGAGTTGCAGAAAAACATCTACATCTGCTTCATTGACTACACCAAAGCCTTTAACTATGTGGATCACAACAAACTGTGGAAAATTCTTAAAGAGATGGGCATACCAGACCACCTGACCTGCCTCCTAAAAAACCTGTATGCAGGTCAAGAAGCAGCAGTTAGAACCAGTAATGAACAACAGACTGGTTCAAAATTGGGAAAGGAGTACATCAAGGCTGTATTTTGTCACCCCGATTATTTAACTTACATGCAGATTACATTATGCGAAATGCCAGGCTGGATGAAGGACAGGCTGGAATCAAGACTGCTGGGAGAAATAGCAATAACCTCAGATACGCAGATGACACTACCCTTATGACAGAAAGTGGAGAGGAACTAAAGAGCCTTTTGATGAAAGTGAAAGAGAAGAGTGAAAAGGTTGGGTTAAAACTCAATATTCATACATATTTCAATAAGGCTCAGTTAAAACTTTCCATAAAATCAATGAAAATATAATTCCAAGAGTTCCTCCTATATACTTAGGATGGTTTGCAGTCATCCTTGAATAGCAAGTTATCTTCAGTTTAGGTCCATGGGGTTGCAAAGAGTCGGACACAACTTAGCACCTAAACTGAAGATAACTTGCTATTCAAGGATGACTGCAAACCATCCTAAGTATATAGGAGGAACTCTTGGAATTACATTTTCATTGATTTTATGGAAAGTTTTAACTGAGCCTTATTGAAGTATGTATGATATTTGAGGAAAATGTTTGTGTTCACTTAAGTACCAAAAGTTCTTAAGAAAGGCATGAAATATAAAAGGTCCCAGGAAATTAATTTCCTTTCAGAGAATTAGCTAAAATTTTGAAGTGATTAAGTATTTAAGTATTTTTAAACTGAAACACAAATACTCACAAATCTGCTTTCTTGTTTCTGCTGCATCTGGCAACTCTTAGTTTAACTTTAAGAATATAATAGGCTTTGCCTAAGTATCCATTGTGTAATTTTAAACATCTCTTCTGTCGGGAAAAAATTGATTACTTCTTCTATTCTAATTGAAAAGGGCATGCATAATGTTAGTAGTATATTCAGGAGAAAAAGATAAAGATTTAGACAAGATAGTACAAGGTAATTTCATGTTCATTTTCAAAGTTATGTTAGAAAATGGGCCAAAATGTGAATGACATAATTACAGAAGTATTTACCTTAATTGAGATCTTGTTGCAAAAATGTGACCATATTGTTTTCAAAATTGCTAGTTGCATTGTGCAAACTGGTCAATATTATGAGCCTGTATTTTGAAACCCAAGAGCAATAGGGCACATGGACAAAGCTATGAATTTTCTATACTTGATTCCTGGTTCTTCGAGAATTATGGAAATAATAATTCTCCCCTGCCAACACACATGTGATAAAGACCCACTACCCAAAGCTCATAGTAGGAAAGACTGAAACATCCTTAAAGATTCAGGTGAAATAAAGGGGGGGGGGGGGTTGGTCAGAACACAGCAATGAAGAGACACTTATGTAGAAATGATACTATCATCTGATTTCACAGAAAAATAAAAACCTTTTCTTTTTCCACATTAAAATCAAAGATAATACAGAACATATGACTTCTTGCTCTAAAATGATCAACTCTGCTGGAATAAAAATTGAGCTATGAATTTTTCATTATATTTGAAAGCAGTGGTACAATTTTATGGAAGATGATTTCTCTTACAGTATCTTTGGTCTCTGGTATAACAAATCCCTCACACAATAAATCTTTTATGACTCAAGGAAACTGTATGTTTTTTCCTAAATAAACTTTTCCCCATGAGATGTTCTTCAAAAAGTCTAACAACTTTAGAGACCTTCAGTTGTGGGATCTATTTTACATTTCTGGCACAATGAGAACAATTCTTTAATTCACAAAGGTAACGTGGGTGTTCACAGTCCCATGATGAGCCAGCCTTCTCTGAGGGAAGAGGTTGCTTCCGCCTGTGTGAGCTGAAGTGTGAACAATGCCTCCACCACACTTTCTGACCAGTTTTCTTAAGGCTCGGGGCAGGTTATCTTGGGTTGTCCTCATAAACCTTTATTGTTTCTATTATAGCTGAACTGTAGTTAAGGAGAGCAGTCTTCTACTCCATTCTAACAAAAGCAGACAGCAAAAAGTAAACAGGATAATTTTCCCTTCTTTGGGTCAAAATATCCTGTAGAGTAGCAGGTTTATAGCAGTGCAATGGAAGCTCCTTTTTTATAAAATCAAACAGAATCAAGGTACAAGAATCAGAATAGCTAAATAATCCCTGGTACAAGAAACCAAGTTTTTATCATTTAAATCAGTTATTATTTTCACAAGACTTTATTTCAGAGTGTCTCAACCTTAGTGCTAACAACATTTGGGACTAGATAACTCTGTTGTAGGGGACTGTCCTATGCATTATACAATGTTTTACAGCATTTCTATAGCATCTATGCCTACTGGCTGTTTGCCCATAGCACCATCCCTCCTGCCTCCAGAAGTTGTGACAACCAAAATGTCTCCAAACATTGCCAAATACCTCCCAAGGGTCACATCTCCTTTGAATGAAACTACTGCTTATTGGAATCTATGCACAAAATCCATAAAATCTGGCACATACATATTTATCAAATGAACAAATTAACAAGTAAAGGTGATAAAAGTGTTTATCCCATTGCCTAGTATATAGTGGAATTCTTAGCAAATAATAATTCTCCCAAATCCCAGGTGTGATATCTTATAACTAAATTTGCCAAGATTAGTTGCCATTCTTCCCTTAGGAGGGTAGTTCATCTAAAATAGATGTTTGTGAATGAAAAATACATAGCAAATCCCCAATTCACACAAACTCTTGAAAATAAAACTTGTTTCTGTTCTCTACTAATACCCTATTGAAATAGTAAAGGGGTTTTTTAAAAAGCATAAATTCCCCCAAACGGGAAAAGAGATGATAACAAAATTTCAGGGATTGAAAACCAAAAGAATATGTGGTAAATATTTTAGCTATCTAAAATTAATTCTAAGTTGCCAGTGATGACAACTGTGAAGCAACATGATTTACACACCTACTAACGAACAAATGCACCTCAAAGCTCATGAATCTATGGCACCAGTTTCCACCGGAAGTGAGAATAGCATACAAGTAATAAAAAAAGACTTGGCCAAAAGTCTGTTTAAAAAGGGTTTGAAAGTGAAAGTATTGGTCGCTCAGTCATGTCCAGCTCTTTGGGACTCCATAAACTGTAGCCTGCCAGGCTCCTCTCTCCATGGAATTCTCCAGGCAAGAATACTGGAGTGGATAGCCATTCCCTTCTCTAGAGGGTCTTCCCAACTTTGGGATCAAACCCAGGTCTCCTGCATTGCAGGCAGATTCTTTACTGTCTGAGCCACCAGGGAAGCCTTTAAAACACAGATTTTCCCTTCTTGCCAAAAAGTAGAACAGTTTTCCTTCTATGATCCTGCAGAAGACTTGAGGTTTATTCTCTAGAAAGGGTAAAACAAAGTCTTTGAATCAGATGAGTACAAGAGGAGGCATCTGGCAGTGTTGAAGTTAAGGATACTTTATAGAAAAACCGAATTTAATTGAATATCTGTCTACACACAGAATGGTGATATCCTGACCCTTTCAACCCAAGTAACTGAAGTTGCTGCTGCTGCTAAGTCGCTTCAGTCATGTCCAACTTTGTGTGACCCCATAGACAGCAGCCCACCAGGCTCCCCTGTCCCTGGGGTTCTCCAGGCAAGAATACTGGAGTGGGTTGCCATTTCCTTCTCTGTAACTGAAGTTACACTCTCCCAATGTGAACTTAATAGGTAATATCATGGAGAGGACACTGAAACCAGGCTGCCTGTTTCTATACTACTAGTTAGCTATGTGACCTTGGGCAAGTAGTTTTAATTCTTTTTATCTCATATACAACACTGGAATAAAAATAGTACTAATACCTTTCTTATATAGAATTGTAGAGATTAAAAAGAATTTTACAAGTACTTAGAACTCTGTCTGGCATATAATAAGCACTCGTGTTTGTTTATTGTTATTCCTGTGTTCATGAAATTCTCCAGGCAAGAATACTAGAGTGGGCAGCCTTTCCCTTCTCTAAGACATCTTCTTGACCCAGGGGTTGAAGCCATGTCTCCTGCATCTCTTGCATTGCAAGCAGACGCTTTACCTGTTGAGTCATGAGAGGAGCCCTTGCTCTTATTATACCTTGGGAAATCAGAAAAGACCTAAGGTATGTATGGTGCTGTTTTTCCACAGTGAAATTTCAATCACCTCTCAGAGGACCCATGGCTGACAAACTTCATGGGGTTCTCTTGGTTTCCAGTCAACTCTTCAGTTCCCATTGTTTAGTATTAGTATTTGGTCAAGGACCAGCAGTCATTGAGGAAAATCTCTAGTACCAAAGCCAGACACCAGAGCAAACAAGCAGAAAAATATACAAATTATAGGAAAAGCAGATAATTAATTTAAAAGAAACTTAGAAAAAAATATTAATCTCCTCAGAGAGATAAGAAAATGTACCCATGAATCAAGATCAGGTTGTCATGCTGCTATTAAGGATTAATAAGAGGAAAAGCAAGAGCTGTAGGCATTAAAAATACAACATATGATAAATTCAATAAAGTATGAAAAATAAATTTGGGATGTCCCAGAAAGCACTGGTTAAATACAAAGAAACAGAAGAAAGACAGTTAGTTAAGCCATAAAGACTGATGTCTAAGGAGATTTTGATGTCCTGGGACACTTGAACATGGACACGGGCTTCCTGATAACTCAGATGGTAAAGAATCTGCCTGCAAGGCAGGAGACCAGGGTTTTAGCCCTGGGTCGGGAAGACCCCTTGGAGAAGGGAGTGGTTATCCACTCCAGTATTCTTGCCTGGAGGATTCCATGGTCAGAGGAACCTGGTGGGCTACAGTCCTTGGGTCGCAAGAGTCAGACATGATGAGGTGATTAACACATTCACTTTTTTAAACACACTAACATACAGAGCCTATCATAACTGACAGCAATAATTAGTATAAATTAGAATGAAGGTATTTTTTATATGAAATGTCTAAAATGATTACCTTCCATGAACATTTTCTGAGGGAGTTATTGGACTAAAGTAGGAGAGTAACTAAGAAAAGAATACCTAGAATCCAATACCAGTGAAGTGAAGTCGCTCAGTCATGTCAGACTCTTTGCGACCCCATGGACTATAGCCTATCAGGCTCCTCCATCCATGGGATTTTCCAGGCAAGAGTACTGGAGTTGATTGCCATTTCCTTCTCGAGGGATCTTCCCCACCCAGGGATAGAACCCAGGTCTCCCACATTGTAGGCAGACACTTTTACTGTCTGAGTCACCAGGGAAACCAAAGGCAATCTTCAAATTGATGATGAAGGAAGGTCTAAGTTAAAAGTTTTACAGCAGAACTAGAGAAAAACTAACCCATACTTGGCAGAGTGCTTGCTTATTATGGTTCAAGGAAGTTTCATCATGCCACAGATTAATTTGATGGAATATTTCAGAATTTCTTGTATCTGTGGAATTCATGTTCATAGAGCAACCTCACATAACTTGATCATTCTCCCCAAACTAAATTCACTTTTTTTTAATCCATTCGTGTATTTAAAAGACAGTGAGATTATCATAAAATAATTCATCTGCCAAAAGTCTATATTTCTGCTTTCAAAAGTAATGAAAATTCATGCTTGATGTCTATTTTTTAAAACTCTTCTGTTTTTTTTTTTTTCCTAGACCTGTAGCTTAGCATTTTGTTTTGATTTCTAAGGTTTCTCATCATCAGGTCACAGTAGTTATTTGTGATTCCTGGGCAGTGTTCTATATCAATACAGTCACATCTCTGTGAAGAGAAGACTTTATTCTCTTTTCAATAACAAATCCTATTCTTTCCCTGCCTTTGGGAAGCAAGCATTGGTTGAAACTTGGGAATACATTCCCAGACCTAAAGCTGACTGCCTTGGGCTGAAGGCCACCACCCAAGAGATTTAGATGGTTAACTCGTTCTAGAAAGTGCAGCCCAATGCAATGGGTATTATATAGTCAGTAGAGTGATGGGAATTCCTGAGAGGACAACTTTTACCTCCCTCCCCACAGGGCCCCTTCTCCGCAATACCTCCCACACATTGCACATTTTTCCCCCCAAATTCAAACATTTTCGAGTATACTATACGTCTACTAACAGTCTTTGAAATCTTTCTTAAGTTCACATGTCTGTGACAGGTGTGATTAAGGAGTGTGGTACCACATATAGGTGAATGGACTTTTAGCTTGGACTCCTGACTTTAAGTTCCACTTCTTCTGAGTTGTTGTTGGACCTTGGACAAAGCATTAAACATCCCATGCTGCTTCATTTGACAAGTGGATAATAAAGGTGCTATAATTTGCCTTCTTACATGATTGTAAGCAGCAAATAAGGTAGAAATTTGTGTGTGTGTATAGTATGTGATGTAAATATGTGTATGGGTATTTACATAATACAATGGGTTATAAATATAAGACACATTCATTCATATTTTAACCCTGTGAAAAGATTGCTTCTAAATAACTGTCAATTTGATGGTGCAGAGATTTGGGTTTAAATCTTAGTTCTTTTGATATAGTTCTACCAGTCTCTAAAGTATAGTCATCTGACTTTAGATTAGAGGGAAATAAAGAAGATAAGAGCAACTTTTATAACCTGAAGGATCAACTCTTAATTTGTAGGTAAGATAATTTGAGGTTCGATATTATTAGATATTTTGAGGTTTTGATTATTTTGTTTTTAAATTTACCTGAAAAAAAGGCAGTAAGTGTCTTGGAAAAGCTACAAATCGTTATCTAGATCTCTTATGAATATATTATCTAACTTCAGAGGTAAAGAATATGGATCCCATTGCCACGTTTCCATTGTGCCAAGATAAAAGCTTTTTTTCCGTTAGAAAGAATGCAGATACTGCCTCAATTTATGGAGATTATTGACTAATCCTCATAAAGGAAAAGCAGCAATGAAGAACAAGGAGTTGGATCAAAAGTCAGTTAGTCAGATTTAATTGGCTATGGTTTATAAAATGCTGCAGTTCTTTGAATTAAGTTATCTTTCTGGCCCTTCAGCACCAAGAATCTATAACTCTACTCTGTTACACAGTAATAAGAACTTTCTATCTCTGCTTCCATTTTTTTTTCTAACGTCAATTATACTCACCTCATTGTTCATACTTTCTCTCAACTAACGAACTCTCCACTCCTTTCTCAGACTTTGGCTTTGCTTATTCAAGGCTTCAGTTTTCTTTTGCCTGGTGCTTTCTCCTGCCTATGATCTCTGTTTATGGACACCACTTACCAGCTCCTATGCTTCTATGTCACTACTCTGTGATCTGTTCTTCATGACTAATTTCAAACTCTTTGCAAGATTGAATTGATGATTCTGTCAGTGTCTACCTAATATAGAGAAACTTCATTTGGAAAGATTTCCAATATTGAGTTGTCTCATGTACTTTGGCAACTTAATGATTACTTCCATTACTAAGGTGTCCATCCTTTATCTACTTAATTATGACTTGAACAGTGAGGTGAAGTTTGTGTTCAGAGTGTAGCTGAGGCATCTATATTATTCACAGAATCCTTTCTTGTATAATATATAAATACAGAGGCTGTACATTTTTCATTATTGATTATAGTCATCCAGTGAACTCTAGCATGAAGTATGTTCCAGCTATAAAATGGGGAATAAGATTACTTGTTTTGTCCTTTATGTTTTCATCAAAAGAATACTGTGTTTATTAAATGATTGCTATAGTACCATTTTAACTAATACTTATATTGTATTTATAATTTTAAAATATGTTTTTAAATTTATACCATTTACTTCCCACAATAACTTTGGTATTGTTTTTCTCATTATTCAAATGATGCATTAGAGGCCTAAGGTTTTGTTTTGACACCACCAGATTTGAGAATGCAGGTTTAACTTCTAACTTCATACCTTTCAATCAGGCCAAAGTATCTTTTAGATAACAAAGTTATTCACGTGTCAAATGGAACCATGTTCTAAGGCTAGTCAGTTTTTCTATGTGAGTTATAAGGAAGAACAGGTAATAGAAGCAAAATGACTAAAGGTAAAGAAAATGTGTTTTCATCCCCAAAATATTTTTAAAAAATGATTTAATAAGAAATACTACTTATTTTCTGTCAAGTTGACTTTCTGATATAGTTCAAAAGTATGTCAGTATACACCAAAAATTGTGTGTAAGATTTTATTATAGGCAGAGATGATTAATTCTTTGGGGCCTATTTAATCATTCCCTTTCTGAAGTGCAGTGACAGTCTATATATTACTCTAAAGCTTCTGTTTTACATAAAGTTGTAACATGGAGTTGAATAACAAATTGGCAAAAATCACAAGATGTGAATGAAAAAGGCTTATTTCTTTCACAGGCAGAATTATAGTTTCAAATGGATACATTAATTCAACCACAGAATACCTGATATTCATTTCTGATATCATATTGAGACCTTGCCACAAGCAAAAACATAAATTTTTCACCCTGCAGTAAAAAAGCTTGTTAGCTAAACTTTCACCATAGGGCTTATGTAATTACCCTGTAGACTAATGCTTAGATACAAAAGGGAGGCTGGAGTTTTCTTCTAATTGGCAGCTATTAGAGTGGCCAGAAGAAAGGATAGATGTGATCCAGTAATCAAAATTTTAAGATGGGAGTTTTTTTGTTTGGTTTCAATTTATTTTCAAGAGCCTCCATACTTTGAATTTGGAATTGTTCTTCAGTCATATGTAAGAAGAATATCTTATTCACCTGCCAACCATAATCAGCACCCATTTCACATCTGGGTGTTTCTGCTGAAATGACTGAATCCTGCAATAACTGCGATTGCCAATAATACCTGCTAGAAAAGAGCAAGATGTAGAGAGTAATTGGTTATTGTGAGTAAGAGGATCTGTTCCAGGTCATCTCACACAAAATATCCTCAGAGGACCCTTCTCTTCCATTGCCTTTTAATCCTCTGCTGGTGATTTCACCTTTTAGACCAATATATTATTTGACTTTTCCCTTGCTCTGATTCCTTAATAAAATAAACTGAAAATATTTGATGTAACTGAAGGCAAACTTTTAACCCATTGGAGTTGAAGGTTGAGAACTATGTCTATGCCATGCAATGACCAGACTGCAAAGTAGATACCAGAAGCTGCTAACCACTAGATTGTGTTCTCAACCAAAATGGCTTGCATGATTCACCCTTATGAGCACACTGCCTTTGAATTGTTGTTCCTATAATGTTTTAATCTGATCCATTCACATTACTTCCTATGTAGTGTAATTACCCAGGCTGTGACATCTACTAAGTTCATCTTCAAAATCAAAACTGTTCTCTAATTGTTGTTTTTTTTTCTCGATTTTCCATTAGGGAAATTTCACAATTCCATGACTGTCTCCAGTCTATGATATGCTGCCTTCAGAGAGGATATGTTAGTGATAACTTAAGCAATTGTTAAAATGAATTTTGAACTTTCTCAGAATATTTCGACTTGGAGTGTTATTTTTAACTGTTTCCTGAAAGATTTGTCACTATTAAAGAAATCAAGGAATCTTTGAACTCAGTGAGCTGGGAGGGAGGCAGGAAGGAACAGAGGAAGGGGTAAGAGAGAGGGAGAATATGAGAACATAATCCTACCCCCAACTGACAGGCTGTTTAGTTGTTTATATGATTGCTTATTCCACTGGGACCCATAAAACATACTCTTAGTAGACTTGGTTGGGGATAGGGGCTTAGCTCAACATTGGATCCTTCTGTAGGGCAGAGAAAAATGGTCCATGTAGACACAGACACTAAAACCCTAATTTTATCAATGCTTCATTCTGAAGCAAGTAGATTAAAAGATTAAAAAACAAAGCAAGTCATTATGAACTCCGTAGTGTTAACAACAGGTTGTCCCCCAAAATTAAGAACCATGATTTACCAAGAGAAATGATTTGAAGTTTTCTGCTCCAGAACACTTGTCTGTCCCCGCTTACTCTGTCTATTTGTATCTCTCTTACCCCCACTTTTTTCCCCCTTCATTCCCCTAGTTGTCTTTAGTGAACATAATATTTTTATAAGCTTCCCTTGACTTTATATATTTGTGGGGGATTGAGGGCAATATGCAGAGTACATCATGAGAAACACTGGGCTGGATGAAGCACAAGCTGGAATCAAGATTACTGGGAGAAATATCAATAACCTCAGATATGCAGATGATACCACCCTTATGGCAGAAAGTGAAGAAGAACTAAAGGGCCTCTTGATGAAAGCGAAAGAGGAGAGTGAAAAAGTTGGCTTGAAGCTCAACATTCAGAAAACTAAGATCATGGCATCTGGTCCCATCACTTCATGGCAAATAGATGGGGAAACAGTGTCAGACTTTATTTTTTTGGGCTCCAAAATCACTGTGGATGCTGATTGCAGCCATGAAATTAAAAGACGCTTACTCCTTGGAAGGAAAGTTATGACCAACCTAGACAGCATATTAAAAAGCAGAGACATTACTTTGCCAACCAAGGTCCATCTAGTCAAGGCTATGGTTTTTCCCGTGGTCATGTATGGATGTGAGAGTTGGACTATAAAGGAAACTAAGCACCAAAGAATTGATGCTTTTGAACTGTGGTGTTGGAGAAGACTTTTGAGAGTCCTTTGGACTGCAAGATCCAACCAGTCCATCCTAAAGGAGATCAGTCCTGGGTGTTCATTGGAAGGACTGACGCTGATGCTGAAACTACAATACTTTGGCCACCTGATGTGAAGACCTGACTCAATGGAAAAGACCCTGATGCTGGGAAAGATTGAGGGCAGGAGGAGAAGGGGATGACAGGATGAGATGGTTGGATGGCATCACCGACTCAATGGAAATGAGTTTGAGTAAACCCCGGGAGTTGGTGATGGACAGGGAGGCCTGGTGTGTTACAGTCCATGGGGTCACAAAGAGTCAAACTCAAATGAATGACTGAACTGAACTGAGTGCTTTATGTTTTGTGAAGTATTTTAAGATGAACCGTTCACTTCATCTTGATAGACACCCTCTAAGGCTAGGTGGTCAGAGGACTTTTCTCTTTCTTTCATTGGTAGAACAACAGAGGGAAAATGAATTGACTAATATTTCATAGTTTGTTAGGACTAGAAGTTGCTATCTTATGCCATCATTTTCTCAACGATCTACTATTTGCTTAGGAGGAGTTATCTTAAAGACTTTTGTCATTTGCTATAAATAAAAACTGAACATCATTGAAATAAAAAATATTGAACCTGAATTTTTATACAATTTGTAAGTATGTTCTTTATAGGTTACTAAAATAGGAGGAATAATGATTATTACTATGAGATGAAAAACGTTTTTACTGGAAATTGCACTGTATAAATAAGAAATCAGAAAAATACAATTCAGTAACTGTGTGTTTACTGACCAAGATTCTTTGTTTTCTTGGGTTTGGTAAGATCTGATGGGTATTGTTATAACTTTCCTCTATTTGTACTGATTTATAGATATGGAAGTTAAAGCCATGTTATTTTAATAATTCTATTCTGTGGCTCATTTCATTCTTTTCCTGTAGCTTTTAGCTATCACTGTGTAACAAATTATTCCAAAATTTGAGTGGCTAAAACATCCATTTACATAATATACATTTTTATAGGTTGGTAATTTGAGCTGGATTCAACTCTGGATTTTTTTGTTCTCAACTGGGTTCACTGAAATGTCAGCAACCAGCAGCTCACATGGATGAGGAATGTCTGATCCATATCGGTCTTAGCTGCATATGGTCTCTTATCCTCTAGAAGCCAGTTAGATATTGTTCCCATGTTTATGGCAGCTGTGGAGGGTTGGTAGGAGGTGTGCGAAGTTAGCAGAATCCTAGACTCACAACCAGCACATCTCTATCCCACTGCATTCTTAGAGCCAAAGCAAGTTTCAACATCACACCAGATTTAAGGAGTGGAAAGTAGACTCCCCCTCATGTTGAGAAGAACATCATAGGTATAGTGCAAATGGAGGAAAGAAAGACTGTGTTCATTGTTTGCAATTTGTCATATTACCTATTTGCTTATTTTTCATTTTCAACAGATTATTATTTGATATTAATGAGGTCATTGTTGCAGCTATTTCAAATCTCTTCAAGGAGTTAGCAGGTATTCTATATAGGAAATAATATTTCAATTAAATAGATTGTTGAAAAATTCTGATAATTAAAATAATTGCATTTACATTAGATTTATTTTAAAATTTTGGAATATAATATAAAATGAAATTTTTCATTTTAAATAAGCTGAAGCAGCATATTGACAATTAATCTCTGTACATAGAGTCATCATAATTACTTATAGTTCCAATTCATCTGAATTATGAAAATATTCCTCAGGAGATTAGTTTTCATGTGTGCATTGCAAATGAATGGGTATTCTAGTAGATCTTGTCTACTTCTATCATCTCATTTATTTCCTTAAAATCTTCTTTCAACTGGAGTTTTGGAGATCTATAAAAAATTTATTGGAGTATAATTGCTTACAATGTTGTTTCTATCAAAGTCAATCAGCTATATGTATACATATATCCCCTCCCTCTTGGAACTCTCTCCCACCCATCCCCTATTCCACCTCTCCAGGTCATCACAGAGCACTGAGCTGAGCTCCTTGTGCTATACAGCAGCTTCCTGCTCACATGGTAGTGTACATATGTCAATGCTACCTTCCCAGTTGATCCCACCTTTCCTTCCCTGTGTCTGCATGTCCATTCTCTACTTCTGCATCTCTATTCCTGCCCTGCAAATTGGTTCATCAGTATCATTTTTCTAGATTCCATATATATAAATATATATATATAGTATATACGATATATAATATGGTATTTTTTTTCTCATTGACTTATTGACTTTCTTCACTCTGTATGACAGACTTTAGGTCCATCCACATCACTACAAATGACCCAATATTGTTCCATTTTATGGCTGAATAATATTCCATTTTATATGTGTACCATATCTTCTTTATCCATTCCTCTCTTGATAGACATTTAGATTGCTTCC
The DNA here is from genome assembly GCF_049115385.1 of Moschus berezovskii. Classification (NCBI taxonomy): domain Eukaryota; kingdom Metazoa; phylum Chordata; class Mammalia; order Artiodactyla; family Moschidae; genus Moschus; species Moschus berezovskii. The sequence continues at coordinate 72,312,830 of NC_142470.1, read as the reverse complement.
ATGTCCTGGCTATTGTGAATAGAGAGTGCTGCAGTGAACACTGGGGTGCATGTGTCTTTTTGAATTATGTTTTCTTCTGGGTACATGCCCAGGAGTGGGAATTGCTGAGTCATATGGTAGCTCTTGACTGTGTAAATCACAACAAACTGTGGAAAGTTCTTCAAGAGATTGGAATACCAGATCACCTTACCTGTCTCCTGAGAAATGTGTATGCAGGTCAAGAAGCAACAGTTAGAACCAGACATGGAACAACAGACTGGTTACAAATTGGGAAAAGAGTACATTAAGTCTCTTTATTGTCATCCTGCTTGTTTAACTTATATGCAGAGTACATCATGTGAAATGCTGGGCTGGATTAAGCACAAGTTGGAATCAAGATTGCCGGGAGAAATATCAATAACCTCAGATATGCAGATGACACCACCTGTATGGAAGAAAGTGAAGAGGAGAGTGAAAAAGCTAGCTTAAAGTTCAACATTCAAAAAACTAATATCATGACAGGTCCCATCACTTCATGTCAAATAGATGGGGAACCAATGGAGACAGTGAGAGACTTTATTTTCTGGGGCTCCAAAATCACTGCAGATGGTGATGACAGTCACGAAATTAAAAGTCACTTGCTCCTTGGAAGAAAAGCTATGACCAACCCAGACAGCATATTAAAAAGCAGAGACATTATTTGCTGCCAAAGGTCTGTCTAGTCAAAGCTATGGTTTTTTCCAGTAGTCATGTATGGATGTGAGAGTTGGACTATAAAGAGAACAGAGCATTGAAGAATTGATGCTTTTGAACTGTGGTGTTGGAGAAGATTCTTGAGAGTCCCTTAGACCACTAGGAGATCCAACCAGTCCATCCTAAAGGAAATCAGTCCTGAATATTCATTAGAAGGACTGATGTTAAAGCTGAAACTCCAATACTTTGACCACCTGATGGGAAGAACTGACTCACTGGAAAAGACCCTGATCCTGGGAAAGACTGAAGGCAGGGAGAGAAGGAGACAACAGAGGATGAGATGTTTGATTTGCATCACTGACTCGATGGACATGAGTTTGAGCCAGCTCCAGGAGTTGGTGATGGACAGGCAAGCCTGGCATGCTGCAGTCCATGGGGTTGCAAAGAGTCAGACATGACTGAGCAACTGGACTGAACTGATGGTAGTTCTATTTTTAGATTTTAAGGAACACTTCATACTAACTCTCCAAAGTGACTGTATCAGTTTACATCACCACCAACAGTGTAAAAGTGTTTCCTTTTTTACCACACCCTCTCTAGCATTTATTGTTTATAGATTTTTTTGATGATGGAAATTCTGACCAGTGCTGCTGTAGTTTTGATTTTGTATTTCTCTAATAATGGATGGAGGAGCCTGGTGGGCTGCAGTCCGTGGGGTCGCTAAGGGTCGGACACAACTGAGCGACTTCACTTTCACACATTGGAGAAGGAAATGGCAACCCACTCCAGTGTTCTTGCCTGGAGAACCCCAGGGACAGGGGAGCCTGGTGGGCTGCCGTCAGTGGGGTCACACAGAGTCGGACACGACTGAAGTGACTTAGCAGCAGCAGCAGCAATAATTAGTGATGTTGAGCATCTTTTCAGGTGTTTTTTGGCCACATTTATGTCTTCTTTGGAGAAAAGTCTATTTAGGTCTTCTGTCCACTTTTTGATTGGGTTGTTTGTTTTTTTGATATACAGCTGCATGAAATGCTTGTGTATTTTGGAGATTAATCCTTTGTCAGTTGCTTCATTTGCAAGTATTTTCTCCCCTTCTGAGGTTGTCTTTTCGTCTTGTTTATGGTTTCCTTTCTTGTGCAAAAGCTTTTAAGTTTAATCAGGTCTCATTTTTATTTTTATTTTCTTTAGGAGGTGGGTCAAAAAATATCTAGCTGTGATTTATTTCAAAGAGGGTTCTGCCTCAAAGTTTTATACTATCTGACCTTATATTTAGGTCTTTATTCCATTTTGAGTTTATTTTTGTGTGTGGTATTAGAAAGTGTTCTAATTTCATTCTTTTGCGTTTAGCTGTCTAGTTTTCCCAACACCACTTATTGATGCAACTGCTTTTCTCAATTGTATATTCTTGCCTCCTATGTCAAAGATTAGGAGACCATGGGTGTGTGGGTTTATCTCTGGGCTTTCTATCCTATTCCATTGATCTATATTTCTATTTTTGTGCCAGAACCATACTGTCTTAATGCATCAAGAATACATCTACAGATGGAGATGTCTGCATGTAGATATAAAGTACGAGTCCATATTTATGCTCATATAAGTTAAAGAACAGGGTACATGGACATATCTTTAATGTTTAATTTTTATTCTTAAAACTTTGCAAACACTTTCATATGTAATTTATGAAAACTTCAAAATATAAATATTTTAAAGTTTGGTAATATCGACTGAAAAAAATGCACAACATGAGAGTTGTCAGTTAAGTTTAACGTGGGGCAAAACGAGAACTATAGCCTGGGAGACAGTGTCTCAGAAAGCCCTAGGGAATTGCTCTGAATGGATAGGGGGGAAGGTCAACATTATATTGATATATGATTTTAGTGGAGGGGGATATGTGCAGTCAAGCATGCATTTTGGCAGAGGCTTGCTGCCAGTCACAAGGAGCAGGCAAGTAATGATTTTAGTGCTTTTCTAAATATGAGAAAATACAAGCATTGGGGCTCACAGAACCTTCTTCTGAAAATCTCTGTCTTGAAGGCCTGTTCTGTCTGTTTTTCTGAGCATAGTGTCTCATTCCTGGTCTGAACCCTGAGCTCGTTTCAGGGTATGCTGAGGGTTGGCCACTGCAGTGGCTAGTAAGTAGTAGATTGCAAATACTAATTTTCATTTGGAAGCTTCACTGTATTCTGTATTTTCTGTTGATTTGGATCCTATTTAAACATAATTATCAGTTTCTACATTTATATCTTTATATTCTTCCAGAAAGAGGCCCTCATGTATTCTCTTAAGTAGCCTCTGGATCTAGCACAGACTTGACACATACTGCTCAGTAAATTTTGAAGAGAAAAAAATGGATGACTCTGCCAGGCAGCAATGCTACAACCAATCCGCTTTTGCATACACACTTCTCAGGTCCTGCCCAGATGTAAAATTCTTATACCTGTATGTCTTCCTAGCCCATGTCACCTTTTAAGGATTTTGCTCTGATCATCTCCCCAAACTTTTGGTCTGCATTCCATCAGTATTTGGCCTTCACCAAATCTATTTATAGCCACTTAGCTTTCCCTCATGCCTTCAGCTATGCTATTTTATTATATTGAATAGAAAAGCTTCATTATCTTCAGCTTTATTAGAAAAAAAAAAGTTACACAGGTGAAAAAAAAAAAAAGCCTCCAAAGATCATTTCTCTGAGTATGCATGAAATCCTCTTCTGGATGGCTGGAAATCTCACATGCTCCCTTATTGCCTTAGGGCACAGTGTTTCTCCAAATCTAAGTGTGTTACAGAGCCCCTGCTATCCACTCCTAAAAATAAAAGAATCTGTCTGAGAGAGCTCTTTAAGCTGTAGTCTCTCAGTGTGCCTTTAATTGTACTAAGGGCTGCAGTGCAGCTTCCCACACAGAGAGGGGTTTTCTAAACCAGGACAAACACAAACAAAGGAGAGCATTAAAACAAAAAAGCAATTTAACCTACTTATGATTTCCTGTACTTCCCCCACTGATTACTAATTATGGAAGGGTGTGTGTGTGTGTAGAAGCAAGCTCTAGCAGCCTCACTTCCTCCTGGTTCTCCATCTAGAAGTCAAGGTCTAGTGTGTCATTTCTGTTGACTCAGAGATCATCATTAAGGCCCCCATTCCACGCCAGGGTTCTCTTGTGCATGCAGGTAGGAAGCTGTGGCAGTGAAATTCCACGTTCAAATCCAAATGCTTCTATCTGTAGTAGCAGATAAGAAATGGGCAAAAGAATAGGAAAACACAGATTGAAAAGCCCCAAGCTAGAAGGCTGTTTAGTTACATTTCCCTCACTTGATCCTCTGCCTCTTTCCTTCATGATTTTTCATGTTGTGGGGGAACTACTTTCTTTTCACCAAGGAGAAGGGAAGTGGATGTGTAGTCTTTCTCAGGATAAGATTTATTTTAGAGAAGATGGTGTTATTAGGAGGAAACAGGTTAATTTTAGAGACACTAGAAAGGCCTTCCTGCTTCTAGAATTACTCTCTCCTCCCCTCCTTAATGTTAAAAAATGTTTGACCCATGGTGGAAAGCTTCCTAAAGTGGAAATATCAGAAAGAAAAACTGATATAGTAAATTTATACTTATTATTTTAAATTAATTGCTGACAGAGAACCTTCCCTCAGAATTGATTTTAAAGACATAGGAGTTGTTAATTACAGGGATAAAGGGATCAAGAGACACACTTTCCAGAAAAAAGGGGCCTCTAAAAATTAAACAAATCATTGTGCTGAAAGTCATTGACCCGTGGCAATTTTCTAGGACCTGGTTTAGGACATCATTTTCCTTATTCTACAAATAAAAGAATAGAGTTTTTTTACATGTAATTTTTTGCTTAGAAAAAGGAAAGTGAAAGGAAAGAGGTTTTCACCTGTAACTATCCCTGCTGCTGCTGCTGCGTCACTTCAGTCGTGTCCGACTCTGTGTGACCCCATAGACAGAAGCCCACCAGGGTCCCTCATCCCTGGGATTCTCCAGGCAAGAACACTGGAGTGGGTTGCCATTTCCTTCTCCAATGTGTGAAAGTGAAAAGTGAAAGTAAAGTCGCTTGTTTTCCATAATCCTAATGGCTTGAATAAGAAGAAATTTCAATTGCAGTGAGAAATTCAGCATGATTTACACAGAAGCAATGCCAAACATAATCATGTACATTCCGATGAACAAATGAAAAAAATTCTGGAATTTTCTCCAATGGAAAATGTTAGGAGGACAATACATTCTCAATTGATGATGTCTTTTATGGGGGAAAATAACACAGGGAGAAAAATCAAGTGATTTAAGATTTCTATCACAGTACAATATAGATGGAAAACCTCTATCTCTTTGCTTTTATCATTATAAAAACAGAATTAAAATTTTCCTTTCCATTGTTTGGAATTCTTTTTCATGATTTTTTACTTCTTTTTTTTTTTTAAATGAAGCTTACTGTAATCACTTGCTCTACAGCAGTTATACTCTGATTTTCATATGTAAAAGGAAGAACTCAGGAACTTATTTAAGATATTCTGAGGCTCATACCTAGATAATTTAAGACTTTCTGCAATATTCCAGATATGTGCATTTCATTAAGTATTTGAGTAAATCTCATGTAAGTGGTCAATAGGATCCACTTTGAAAGACTGAAGTCCTCATTGATTTTTCTCAACTGATTAGGACATCTTTCTTGATGATTATAGTTCAAAGGGAAGACTCCCAGGTTCTTGAGAAAGACATTCCTGGGTTATACATGATTTACATCTCAAAAGGAATGGAGAAAGAATTTACAGTTGCAGGTTTCTCTAAGAAAGAAAAGTTAGGGACCTCTAGTCAGGAAGACACCCATCAAAAGTTTAGTCAAGCTGGCAAGATTAGTAAGGCTGGCTCTCTAGGTCACTCCAGCCTCCCTTCTTGTCTCTGTTCTCTGCCTGTCTACCCTATCAAGGACCCAACGCTGCCACTTGACTGAGATTCTTAGGTTCTTCTCGATTTTTAAGTTTCAGCCTTTAGAGTTGTGGCCTGGAGCTTGACTGTGATTTCACAGCTCTCATTAATTCTCCTTAGCAAGAAAATCTCCAAAAGTAGAATTTGCCTACTCAAATGTGACAATGAATAATCACTGTTAATGATGAGTGCTTTACTAGCAGATCTTTAACCTCCATATAGTTGAGTAAATTAAACTTGGAGAGTTTCTAATGAAGAAAATTTGAAAGCTAATGTATTATATGCTGCCTAAAACTGCTGATTCTGTGACAATAGCAGACAATCATTCTCTGCTGGCACAACTCAGTGTCTGCAGGAAGGTATAGACCATGCTCTTCATATAATCACTATAATGATTAGAATAAATGGAAGATATTTTAATGATGACAGGGTAATTTTCTTGCAGCTCCTTCAAAGATAAAAAAATTTGAGATTATTGCAAAATTATACATAAATAGTTATGTCACAGTCTCAGTAGGGTGACAGGTTGGAGGCAGTAGGTTCAAATGCCAATTGACTGCTGAAAGAATAGAACAAAAATAAATAAATAAAATTATTATAAACCGTCTAGGCAACAATGACTGTCAAGAAATCCTAAGTGAGCCAAGAACAGTCTAATTTTTCAAAATATCATAGTACTTTTCTCTTTTCACTGGAGGTTTCTTTCTTGCAGAAAGGTAATAAAATGATTATAATTTGGGATTGAAATGAATTATCAATTCATCAGAGTATATGTTTAATGTGATATACTTCCACTAATGGTATGAACTTTCTAATTAGGGAGCTATTCTCATGGCAGGAAAAAAATCATTTTCTCAATAAAAATATTTTACACCAAAGATACGGTGCCTTCAAAACATAATGAGCTTTGAGGCAGACATTACAGCAATTAAAATATGAGTGAAAGAATACGTCTGTCTTGTTGAGCAATCTGGATGATTGGAGGTATTTCACTTATGATATGGAACTTAGGTCACATTTTATATTATTTGCAAGAATCTGTAATTTGCCTCAAGGAAAAGAAAGCTAATTTTGATAAAGTGACAATGGGGCTCTGTAGCTTTGGCTGTTATATGACTATTGTATTCACTTAGGAAGTGAATATTTCTTGCAGTGGGTTAATAAAGGTTTTGCAGAAGTCTGGTGAATTTGGAGGAGGCAAATTTTACAATTTAGAGTACAAGTGTTTATGCCTATTTAGTGATTTAAATGGAGCAAAATTGACCTGTTCCAAAACTGGACAACAGGATTCCAGAATCAGTAAGCTTTTCACAGTAGAGGATTTTGCCTGAATTTAAGAGAAACTAGGTAAGTGAAATGATTTTTCCACGTTAACCCAATGGACAGTTATGAAATACTACTGTATAAATAGCACCTAATTAGACATAGGTACTCATAGATGGAAACCAAGCTAAAGAGTTTTTATTTAATCTTAAAGATTACCCCAAATCTATCACTTGCTTCTTACTTGGTTGTCTACATCAAAATAAATGTCATATTTATCTACCTGGTCACTCAAGTTCAAAACTCTAGAGTTGACATTAATCTGGGATTGTCCTTAATTCCTCCCTATGCCTGACACTTCTATAGCCAATCTAGTAGCATGATCTATTGATAGTACTGGATGTGATAGTATGAATGTGAGAACTGGACTATAAAGAAAGCTGAGCACTGTAGAATTGATGCTTTTGAACTGTGGTGTTGGAGAAGACTCTTGAGAGTCCCTTGGACAGCAAGAAGCCCCAACCAGTCCATCCTAAAGGAAATCAGTCCTAAATATTCATTGGAAGGACTGATGTTGAAGCTGAAACTCCAATCCTCTGGCCACCTGATGTGAAGAACTGACTCACTGGAAAAGACCCTGATGCTGGGAAAGATTGAAGGCAGGAGGAGAAGGGGACCACAGAGGATGAGATGTTTAAATGGCATCATTGACTCAATGGACATGAGTTTGAGTAAGCTCCGGAAGTTGGTGATGGACAGGGAAGACTGGTGTACTGCTGTTCATGGGGTCACAAAGAGTCAGACATGGCTGTGCAACTGAACTGATTGATAGTAATCTCAAAATGTATCCTGATTCTGCCCAGTTCTCTCCAGTTCCACTGTCACCAGCTAATCCAAACCACCCTCCTTTTAACCCAGATTACACTAATAATTTCTTTACAGATCTCCTTCTCATATTCTTGTCCTTTCCTCTATAATCCATTTTCTACCCAAAAGTCACAGGGAGTGGTTTAAAGACACAAAGCAGATCATGTTATCACCCTGCTTAGTGTTTTCTAAAATTTCTCCTTTGCATTTAGAATAAAATCTGATCATTTTATCACAATTTGTATTATTCTGCATGATATGATCCCTGTCCACTCTACTAATTTTACACTTTATCATCCTTTTTTTTTTTCATTTCTCACTTTCCCTGATTCACACTGACCTTCTTTGAATTTCTGAAACATGCTAAGTATATTCCTCCCTCAGAACTTCTGCCTAGACAACTTTGTAGCCTACTCCCTGACAGAATGTCCCTTTCCCACTATTCAAGTCTTGGAGGAAATATTCCCTTCATAAATAGTTATTTCCTAATGATTTCATGTTCTTAAATTACTCTACCATTATACACAGAAACTTCAAGACACATTCCATTACTGCTTCTCCCCTCTCAGAGCATGAATCACTACCTCTAATAATCTTGTTTGCTCATTTTCTTGTTTGACTTTTGTACCCTGACCCTTAAATTGTAGAATCCAAAAGTCAGAGTGCTAACATGTCTTGTTCATAACTAATCCAAGTGCTTAAAATATCACCTGGCACACATGTAACAAATTATTAAACAGGAACCTCAATTAAATGATCTTCTTTGGTGGCTCAGACGATAAAGAATCCAATGCAATGTGGGAGACTGGGTTCAATCCCTGTGTTGGGAAGATCACCTGGGGAAGGGCATGGAAACCCACTCCAGTATTCTTGCCTGGAGAATTTCATGGACAGAGGAGCCTGGCAGGCTATAGTCCATGGGGTCGCAAACACTCAGACACAACTGAGTGACTTTCACTTTTTCAATTAAATAGAATCAGGAGACCAGAGGGGGAACTCTCACACCTGTCATGAGAGCAGAGCTGAAGAGAATACTCCTCTTCTTTCCTGGCAATCACAGTGACTTTTCACTTTCTTCCCTTTTAAATAACTTGAAAGAAACACTTCTCCAGATTGGGGACAAATCTCTTTTAGTCCAAACTGACAGTGGAGCCACACTCTCACTGCTCAACCTCATGACTAGAAAACAACCCCCGCATTGGAATACTAAGGCAATTCTCAAGTAGTGGGAATCTCCATGAATTTCAGGAGGTTCCTATCTCTGAACATATTTCCTTTTGCATAAGGCTCTTTGACAGTTACAGATCCTTTTCTCCTTAGTTCTTTACTCTTATCCATTAATTAGGCCAAGAATTCTCAGAGAAGTAACTCGTCAGAATTTCTTTCTCCCAAAAGGGGGAAATAATTTTAGGAAGTGACAATAAGTAATGAAGTAACCAACCAGATGAATTAAATGACCCTTTGAGATTTTTCATTTGTTCTATCCCTGACAGCACTAGAGCTGATTCTGGATACACTGATCATTTGTCCCTAATGAATCAGCTACCACTTTCTGATGGGCGAAATCTCCAATTGATGTTGGCAAAATTCTCAGTGAACCTCCCATCAACATTTAAACAGACCTCTCAAAACCTTTTCCCATAATTATCCAATACCCTATAAATAAAGAAACCCTTCAAGGCATAAAGCTTATGATAGAAGATTACAAGTCTTAAGGACTCATTATCCCTTGTATTAGTTTCTGTAACACTTCCATTTTACCAGTAAGAAAATCTACATGTTGAGGGTGGAAATTTTCCAGGAACTTTGAGCAATAAATTAATGCTGTTAGCCATAGACACCTTATTGTTCCTAATCGTCATATCATACTAACATCTATTACCACTGAAAGTAAATTCTTTAGTGTAATTGATTCACACAGGGTATTCCCTAGTATGCCAGTTGATGAAGCTAGCCAAAATCATTTTGACTTCACTTGGGGAAAAAAATTCACCTGGACAGTAATGCCTGAAGATTATACAGAGAGCCCTTATTATTTCTCTCAAATCCTAAAGGCTGATCTGGATGACCTAAAGCTCCCTAGAGGTGGCACTTTGTTTCAATACATGGATGATTTGTTTCTTTTCCCTCCTTCTCAAGCCTCCTCATAGGAAAAAAGCATCCACTTGCTGAAGCTTTAGCCTTAAAGGAATATAAGGGTACCAAAAAAACCCTGCAGTTTGCCCAAACCAAGGCTTGATATTTAGGGCATCTTATATCAGAACCAGGGCTACACTTAGATCCAGAAAGACTTCATTGTGTCCTCAGTTTCCCAAAATCCCAGACAAAGTGCCAGATGCAAGGTTTTCTCAGGCAGGTTGGTTATTGCATAAAATGGATGTCTCTTACTGCCAACCTCAATATGTTTTACTCAACAGCAGCAAACTTGACCCAATTTTATGGGAAGAACAGGAAAATACAGCCTTTTAAAGTCTTAAAGGAAAGTTTGATATGAACCCCTCTGTCCTTGACATCCCAGTTAGCAGATGTTCAAAACTTGAAGCAGACAATATCTGATATTTTCCCAAGATATCCAGATCAGGCCTATTGGAAGTTGGTTGCCAAACCATTGAGAATGATTAATGCTTCAGATAATTCCAATATCTATGATTTGATAACATATGAACTTTAAACTTCAAAAAAGTATCTGAGAGATGTCCCTCCTACCCCTATTTGTTACTCGAATGCGGCCTTAATAGGTTCCAAATTGGGCACTTTGCCTACTACATGAGATACTACATAGAAGAAAGATACTTCCTTAACACGAGTGACAAAAAAACCCTCTGAAACTAGAAGACCTGATTCTCGATCAGTGATGCTTTCACAGGAAGATCTTGATCAAGAATGAAATGCTAAAAATTAATAAATAGAAAGTTGAATCAAGTAGAGTTGGGAGACAAGACTGGGGAGTTCTCACCCTGATGGTAGCAGAGTCCAACACAAACAAGAGACTCCTCTGCTTTCCTGGTGAGGACTTGGTCAATGAAAGGTCATGTATTCGTTGCTTTCTACAGCCCTCCCAATTTCCTCTTCCTCTCTATAAAAGCATTCTCTTTTCTTTGCCACATGGGAACTTGCACATAGTTCAACACAGTTGCAGATTCTGACTTTCAGTTCTCTGCTTATCTGGAATAAACCCATCGTTGCTGAGAAATATTTGAAAAATATCTAAAGTCTATTTCAAGTCAACACACAGTAGGTATATGATATGAATTTTGCCTAATAAGAATAGAAAGCCAAAAGTAATTATTCAGAAGAAAATTATCATGTTAACATCAATATTAAAGCTTAATATTGATTTTGGGAAGCGATAGAGCAGGTAAGAACACCAGACTTTGGAGCCAGAAAAGTTTGTTTTCAGGTTCTAGTTCTGACACAGGCTAGTTGTTGACCTTGTTACAAGTTGTTAACCTTTCTAAGATTCATTTCCTCATTTATAATATGGAGATGAAAATATCATTTCATTGGATTGCCAAGATTTAAAAGAACTAGTAGTATATAAAGTGTTTAGCACAGTCTCACATTAGGGACTTGGAAATTATTATTATATTGTTATTATTCCACTTTTAAAATGTTTCCAAAATGTTTACCTGTGTTAACTGTCACTAAGCAATATTAGAAGCAATCCACAAGAGTTCACTGTAAACTTATTGTTGGGATAATGGTGATATGCGTGAATAGTAGAGAATGAGGAGGAGGAAGAAGAATTTAGAAAAGTTTTAACAAAAATTCTGTTTCAGAAACCACTGCCAGCTCCTTAAATGAGCTTTTCAAGAGTTATAGATCAAATCTTTACTTAAAGGTGCTTCTGGTAAACCTTCTGATAGAGATTGTGTGTCCCCTCAGTCTCTTCCCTACATTGAGAAAATCATTGTGCCATCAATTCTTTCTTAACATGTTGACAGTTTACTATATGGGGCTGTTAAGGGAGTAACCAAGGCAGGGATAGAGAGAGGTCGATAACAGGCATTTCTTATAGTAAGTCCAGAACTAATTGCTCCCCAAAGCAAACAGAGGCCCATGTGGAAATGCGATGAATTGAGAAAACTCTCAGCAAAATATTTTTTAAAGGCAGATGAACACCTTGAAAGCTTCTGGTTTCCTGTTGGAAGCAGTTCCAATTTGTAACCTGATGGGAGGTAGGATAGAATCATTACTATGAGTTAATTATAGTTAGCTGTGCACATGTACACAAAAAGACAGATTTAATAAATGGTTAAATGGGGTGAATGGTTCAGTTAGTGATTTCTCACTACCGGTTAACCAGCACCATTCCTCCAGATAGTAGATCTCTAACCTGACAGTGCTGGAGGACAAGGGCACTCTAAGCTTAGCTCCCTCCAGTGCTGGTTGCCATGACGACAACCTCAGAGACCCCTTCATTTCACTACTAGGCAGAGTCTGCAGCTTTTGAATCAAAATTAGCTTATCTCATTTTCATTTGAGTCTTCAGATCTAACCAAATTCTTACATGCCTTGTCTGAAACAATTGCTTTGTTCTTTGTATAACATAATGGTCTTTATTAAATAGAAACAACTACCTCCCCCCCTCCCCAGCCTGCTTCACCTCCCAGAGTCTGTTATAGTGCCAGATCCCAGAAACCAAGGAAATACATAACTGTATGACCTATAAAGTCTAAATTGTTCAAAATCAGCAGCAATTTCAGACCAACCTGGATATAGGTTACTGTGTCAAAAGTACATATTTTGTACAGATTACTGAAAAAAAGTTTCACTTTGACATTTAAATTGAAAAAAAGACAACTAAATTTTTTCTTCTAAGAAGAAAATGTTCTTTTTAAAATTTTAATTGGAGGCTAATTGCAATGTTGTATTGGTTTTGCCATATACATTGACATGAATCTGCCCCGGGTGTACATGTGTTCCCCTTCTTGAACCACCCTCCCTCCTCCCTCCCCATATCATCCCTCTGGGTCATCCCAGTGCACCAGCCCCGAGCACCTTGTATCATGCATCGAACCTGGACCGGTGATTTGTTTTAAAAATGTGACCAGAGAAAGATTTCTTAACATCATTACCTTTGCTTCTATCTGGGCATGTAAGACACTAACCAGAATAGAAAATAAGTTTTAATTATCCAAAAAAGTACACAAAGCCACAAGAAATCCTGCATTGTTAGCCCTCAGCCCTCAACCAGTACTACTGCTGTCCTACAGGCTTAAAGTGTTATAACTTTGTTAATCTCATGAGCAAATAAAACTAGTAAGTGGTTAAGGTCAAACTATTGTTCCCAGTGCAGCAGGAAGAGGGAACATACTGTATTCTTTTAAAGCCAAAAAGGATATGTGCATTTATTTGTTCACTGGTATATTTAACACTTGTTATTGATCACTTACTATGTGGCAACCACTGAACTGAGCTGTGAGTGTATGAAGATAGAGTTTTTTTTCCCTAAAGAAAACTTGACCAATAAACAAAAGGCTATGTTTGATAATACTGATATAAGGCTTTGAAAAGGAAGGTACAGCCTGATATACAAGCACTTTTCACCCAATGCTTTGCACAGGAAGTGCTTAGACTAATTCCTGAATGGAGAGTAGAGTTTGCCCAACATTTGACCAGTAGACAAGCAGTAGAGGACTATTTCAGATTGAGGAGTATGTGTACAGCTAAGAGGCATGAAGGAACAAACTGAGGTCACTTCTAGGGACACCAGTTGATTATGAGTGGAAATAGAAAAGTGGACAAGATTCTAGGTAATGAAGGGTCTTGTGTGTACACAAAGATGAATGATGCAGATTAGGCAATGGAGAAACACTGAAACGTTTAAGAAGTGGAGTAATAGGATCTAATTTGTGTTTTAGAACCATAATTCTTGGCGTAGATGGTAAGACATCATGGTGGGTAAATTGGATGAAGAAAAGGCGAGAGCCAAAAGGACTTTCTGAAGTGTTATTACAATAATTTGTGTAAGAGGTGACAACATTCAAATAAGTTGGAGATGAAGAGGAGACAAATTAAGGAAGAGTCAAGAAATTTTACTGATAGGACTTAAGACTAAAAAGATTCAGAGAATAAAAGAAAAGGAAATGATGGGCTTCACCTAGGCTATTGAGTTTGTGTTTCAGTAGATGATGGTACCATTAGTTGGTCATTAGAAGTACAATTAGAACTCATTTAGGACAATTTAAAATTGAGGTATCAGGGAAACAAGAGATAATTCTAGATCTCAGTGGTAAAATTTTGATTCAGAGACACAGAGGTAGGTAGTATCAAGTATCTAACACTGAACTCTGAAAGGAACAACCAAAAAGATTATGCAGAGAAAGAAATGAGAACTAAGACAGAAATATGGAGTCCGTAGATATTACAGAAATCAGAAGAGAAAGAGTATTTAGCCAAGGTTAGATATGGGATTTAAGAGAAGAGAGGAAGTTTAAATAGTGTGAAAGGAAACCACGGAAGCAGTTGAACTCATATTGAGGATATCTCAAAGTTGATAAGCCACAATGGATAATTGTGACCTGCTCATGTCCTCACAGTGTTCCCACAGTGAACACACTGCAGAATAGCAGGTCATTTACCATCCAAAGAGGCAAACACAGTTTATGGCTCAGTCTCTTGCCATGGGTCTGAAATCTTTGCACAAAAATAGCAACTCCTAGCTTTTCAACTGCTGAGCCAGTGTACTTTATTAGGTCCTACAGTAGACTAGAATTGTGTGCACCTGCATTCCAGTCTTGTTTATGATACAAAAAGCTTTATATTAACCTATAACTTCTATGCTACTTGCAGTCTCTGGATTTCTTTCCATTCTTTAGACACCCTAGAAAATGGACAGTTGACAAGATGGATTATTAGGATTCTCCTGGTAAAAACTCTAGTGTAAGGGTCTTAGGAGTTTTATGATAATATAATTGAAGCAGAGATAGAATGGGACATTTATTCACTGATAATTTGGCATGCTGCTCGTCCATCCTAACTATTTATTTTCCCATGGAAATACTTTAGGCAAAGTAATAGTTAATAAAAATCATAAATAAAGGAAGAAAAACATAATTGTCTTCAAACTGAAGCTCTGTGTCACTCAAGTCCTCAACTAAATATAAACTTCTTGTCCAGACATTTGACCATCTACCTTCTATTATCTTTTCCCTTTACACTATGTTTATATCTCATCACTTTTTACCTAAATCTCTTCATTCATGACAAGTAAATCTGTTAACATTACTCTCCCACTAAACCTTCTCTTCTTTATATACATTCTTGGGTAGATAATCTCTTTTGTTTGGCATTTCTTCCAAACAACTTTCCCACAGGAGGGCAAAAACATAAAGTTGACCAGATGTACCAGACAAGATATACTAGGTTATGCTGAAATAATAAATAATCCTATCATTTCAGTGGCTTACAACAGCAAAGTTCTATTTTTCCCCAGACAACATTTCCATTGTGGTTTGGGGCATGAGTGGAGGGGATTGCTGCATGCGCTTTTCCCTCTGGATCCAGGTGAGCAGTGTCTGTATGTAATTCTCCATTGTTAGCCAATAAAATAAAATCTTGTAAAAAACAAAGTAGTTCTTAAAAACTCTTGCCTGAAAGAGACATTTCTTTAGCTAAAAAAAATTATAAAGCCCAACTTAACTTTATTGTGGCAGGAAAGTGCGTTTCACCAAAGGAGTGAGATGTTGATTATAAAAAGTAATTCAACTAGGCACACATTTTATCTTGCTCATTTTCCCTGCTCTTCTTTTTGGATTTTGTCTAAATTATCCTACTCGCTCTTTCAAGTGGCCTAATCCTTGTCTCTTGTATTTTCCCTCTTACTACCAAGAAAAAATATCTTGTCCTATACCCCTCTGTGAATTGAATTTGGTATTTTACAAATTAGCAGGTCATGTGCTTTTCTTATGGACTTCTCTGGTGGCTCAGATGGAAAAGAATCTTTCTGCCATACATAAATGTGCAGGCATGCTCCATAATGAATTTGTAAATTGAGCTTATATATTAGCTATATTTATCAATTGACCATCAAGTTTTTATGAATTATTGATTTTATTTTAAATTCATAAATACCATTTTACTGTTTACTGTATTTTATTTTAAATATTTTAGTTCATTAAATGTTTTTTGTAATTTTTATTTTATTTTGGAGTATAGTTGATTAGCAATGTTGTGTTAGTTTCAGGTGTACAGCAAACTGATTCAGTTGTACATATGCATATCTATTCTTTTTAAAACATTTTCCCATGTTAGTTATTACAGAGTATTGAGCACAGTTCCTTGTGCTATATGGTAGGTCCTTGTTGGTTATCTATTTTAAGTATAGCAGTGTGTACATGTCAATCCCAAACTTCCCATCTATCCCTCCCCCACATCCTTCTCTGATATCCGTAAGTTTGTTCTCTAAGTCTGTGAGCTTGCTTCTGTTTTGTAAATTAGTTCATTTGTATTATATTTTTTAAAGATTTTTCTTCATATAAACAATATCATATGATGTTTCTCTTTGGCTTACTTCACTTAGTATGATAATATACAAGTCCATCCATGTTGCTGCAGATGGCATTATTTCATTCTTTTTTATGGCTGAGGAATATTCTATTGTATATATATGAATCATATCTTCTTTATCCATTCATCTGTTGATAGGCATTTAGTTTGCGTCCACATCTTGGCTATTGTAAAGGGGGTTGCAAAGAACATTGTGGGAAATATCCTTTCTGACCATGTTTTTTTCTGGATATAAGCCCAGGAGTGGGGTTGTTGGATCATATGGTAGCTCTATTTTCAGTTTAAGGAAACTCCATATGATTTCCATAATGGCTGTAGCAATTTACATTCCCACCAGCACTACAGGAGGGTTCCTTTTTTGCCACACTATCGCCAGCATTTATGTTTGTAGACTCTTTGATAATAGTCTTTCAGAATAATAACAAAGAAGTGATATCTCATTGTAGTTCTATTTAACTTTTTTAAACTTTGTTTTGTATTGGAATATCAACAATTAACAATGCTGTGATAGTTTTAGGTGGTCAGCAAAGGGGCTCAGCCATAAGAGCTTTATAGTATCCAGTCTTAAATTAGGTCATGAATCCATTTTGCATTTATTAATGTGTATGGTGTTAAAGAATATTTTAATTTCATTTTAATATGTAGCTGTCCAGTTTGCCAAGCACCATTTATTGAAGAGACTATCTTTTCTCCATGGTATAGTTTTGCCTCTCTTGTCATAGATTAATTGACCAATGGTAATTTGATAAGAATTGCACTGAATCTGTAGACTGCCTTGGGCAGTATAGTAATTTTGACAATATTGATTTTTCCGATCCAAGAACTTGGTATATCTTTTCATCTCTTTGCGTCATCTTTGATTTCTTTGCTGATACATCTTATAGTTTTCAGAGTACAGATATTTGCCTCCTTAGGTAGGACTATCCCTAGGTATTTTATTCATTTTGATGTGATGGTAAATGGGATTGTTTATTTGATGTCTCTTTCTGATCTTTTATTGTTAGTGTATAGAAAAACAACAGATGTCGGTGTATTAATATTGTCTCCTGCAACTTTACTGAATTCATTGATGAGCTCTAGTAGTTTTCTGGGAGCATCTTTAAATAGTGACAATTGTATTTCTTCTTTTACAATTTGGATTCCCTTTATGTCTTTTTCTTCTCTGATTGTCATGGCTAGGAATTCCAAAACTATTTTGAATAAAAGTGATGTGAGTGGATGTCCTTGTCTTGTTCCTGATTTTAGAGAAAATGCTTTTAGTTTTTCACCATTGAGTATGATGTTAGGTATAAGGTTTATCTTATAAGTCCTTTATTATGTTGAGGTAAGTTCCCTCTTTGCCCACTATCTGAAAGGTTTTTATCATAATGGGTGTAGAATTCTCTCAAAAGCATTTTCTGCATCTGTTGTGGTGATCATAGTTTTTATTCTTCAACTTGATATAGTGTTTCACAATGATTGATCTGCAGAAAAATCCTTCTTCCCTGGAATAAGTCCCACTTGATCATGGTGTGTAATCTTTTTAACATGTTATTGGTTTCAGTTTGCTAATACTTTATTGAGTGTTTTTGCATCTGTGTTCATCAATATTTTCATCTTCTTTTCTGGTATTTTTGTCTGGTTTTGGTATCAGGGTGATGTTGTCCTGATACAGTTCATCTGTGTAGCCATCTTGTCCTGGACTTCTGTATGTAAAAAGCGTTTTAATCACACTTGCAATTTCAGTGCTTGGTCTATTTCTGTTTAGTTTTTCCTGGTTCAGTTATGGGTGCGTGTATCTTTATAAGAATTTGTCCATTTCTTCTAGGTTGTCCATTTTTTTGGCCTGTGCTTACTTGTAGTAGTCTCATATGCAGAAATCCTCTGCATTTCTGTGGTGTCAGTTGTAACATCTCTTTTTTCATCTCTAATTTTGCTGATCTGACTCCTCCTCCTTTTTCTTGATGAGTCTGAGTAAAGGTTTATCTATTTTGTTTATCTTTCAAAGAGCTAGTTTTTATTTTCATTGTTATTGTTTTCTTTATTTCTATTTATTTCTGCCTTTTCCCCTTCTACTAACTTTAGGGGGGGTTTTTTGTTCTTCTTTCTTTAGTAGCTTTAGGTATAAGGTTAAGGTTGTTTGAGATTTTTCTTGTTTCTTGAAATAAGATTGTATCACTATAAACTTCCCTTTTAAAACCACTTTTATTGCATCCCATAGGTTTTGTATCATTATACTTTAATTTTCATTTGTCTCTAGGTACTTTTTAACTTTGATTTCTTCAGTGATCAATGAATTATTTAGTGGCATACTGTTTATCATCCACGTTGTTTGTGTTTTTTATCATCGATTTCTAATCTCATGCACTGAGGTTGGAAAAGATTTTATTGTGATTGTGCCTCTCCTGCTGTCTCATTGTGGCTTCTTTTCCATTGGATGTAGGGTATCTTTTATGGTAGGTTCCAGCATTTTGTTGTTGTTGTTGATGGTTGTTCAGCAGTAAGTTGAGATTTTGGTGTTTTTTGTATGAAGCCATGAGCTTATGTCCTCCTAATCTACTCTCTAATCTATTAGCCTGGCATTTCACATGATGTACTCTGAATTTAAGTTGAAAAAGCAAGGTGACAATATACAGCCTTGTCATACTCCTTTCTCAAATCTGAACCAGTTGTTCCATGTTCAATTCTAACTGTTGCTTCTTGAACTGCATACAAGTTTCTCAGGAGACAGGTAAGGTGGTCTGGTAGTCCCATCTCTTGAAGAATTTTCCAGTTTGTTGCGTTCCACACAGTCAAAAGCTTTAGCATAGTCAATGAAGCAGCAGTAGATGGTTTTCTGGAGCTCCTTTGTTTTCTCCATGAACCGATGAATGTTGGCAATTTGATCTCTGAATCCTCCGACTCTCTGAAACCCAGCTTGTTCAACTAGAAGTTCTCACTTCATGTACTACTGAAACCTAGATTGAAGGATTTTGAGCATAACCTTGTTAGCATGTGAAATGAGTGCATTTGTACAGTAGTTTGAACACTCTTTGGCATTGCCCTTTTTTGGGATTGGAATGAAAACTGCCTTTTCCAGTTCTACAGCCACTGCTGAGTCTTCCAAATGTGCTGACATATTGAGTGCAGCACTTTAATATCATGATCCTGTAGGATTTTAAATACCTCAGCTGGAATTCCATCATCTCCACTAGCTTTGATTGCTTCCTAAGGCCCACTTAGCTTCACACTCCAGGATGTCTGGCTTAGGTGAGTGACTACACCATCATGGTTATCTTAAGTCATTAAGAACTTTTTTGTATTGTTATTCTGTATATTCTTGCCAACACTTCTTAATCTCTTTGGCTTAGGTCCTTATTGTTTCTATCCTTTATCATGCCATCCTTGCATTAAATGTTCCCTTAATATCTCGTTTTCTTAAAGAGATCACTAGTCTTTCCCATTCTATTGTTTTCCTATATTTCTTTGCATTGTTCATTTAAGGCCTTCTTATCTCTCCTTGCTATTCTCTAGAAATCTGCATTCAGTTGAGTATACCTTTCCCTTTCTCTCTTGTCTTTAACTTCTTCTTTCCTCAGCTAATTGTAAAGCCTCCTCAGATAACCACTTTGTTTTCTTGCATTCTTTTTCTTTCTTATGGTTTTGGTCACTGTCTCCTGTACAGTGTTAAAAACCTCTGTCCACAGTTTTTCAGGCACTCTGTCTACCAGAGCTAATCCTTTGAATTCATCACCGCTACTGTATAATAATAAGGGATTTAAATGAGGTCATACCTGAATGGCCTCATGGTTTTCCCTACTTTCTCCAATTTAAGCCTGGGTTTTGCAATAAGCACTCAGACATGTTGTTGTTCAGTTACTAATTCATGTCCAACTCTTTGTGAACTCATGGACTGCAGCACACCAGGTTCCCTGTCCTTCACTATCTCCCAGAGTGTGCTCAAAAGCCTGTCCATTGAGTCAGTGATACATTCAACCATCTCATCCTCTTGTCAACCCCTTCTAAACTTGCCCTCAATCTTTCCCAGCCTCAGGGTCTTTTCCAATGAGTTGGCTCTTTACATCAGGTGGCCAAAGTATTGGAGCTTCAGCATCAGTCCTTCCAGTGGATATTCACGGTTGATTTTCTCTAGGATTGACTGATTTGATCTCCTTGCTGTCCAGCACCACAGTTCAAAAGTATCAATTCTTCACTGCTCAGCCTTCTTTATGGTCCAACTCTCATATCCATACTGAACTACTAGAAAAACCATAGCTTTGACTAAATGGACCTTAGTTGGCAAAATGATGTCTCTGCTTTTTAATACACTGTCTAGGTTTGTCATGGACTTCCCTGGTGGCTCAGATGGTAAAGAATCTGTCTGTTAATGCAGGAGACCTGGGTTCTATCCCTAGGTTGGGAAGATCCCCTGGAGGAGGGCATGACAACCCACTCCAGTATTCTTGCCTGGAGAATCCCATGGACAGAGGAGCCTGATAGGCTACAGTCCATGGGGTCGCAAAGAGTTGGACATGACTCAGCAACTAAGCACACACAGCACACTAGGTTTGTCATAGTTTTTCTTCCAGGGAGCAAGTGTCTTTTAATTTCATGACTGCATTCATTGTCCACAGTGGTTCTGAACCTGATCCAGTCAGCTCCAGGTCTTATTTTTACTGAGTGTATAGAGCTTCTCCATCTTTGGCTACAAAGACCATAATCAATGTCTATGCTGTGCTGTGCTAAGTTACTTCAGTTGTGTCTGACTATTTATGACCCCATAGACTGTAGCCCAGCATGATCCTCTATCCATGGGATTTTCCATATTCCTATATTAACAATATTATGACTTTACAATATGTTACTATTTGATGATAAGACATGACTTCTCGGCATTTAAGACAATGTTTCTTTATATCATGTTCTTATTCATTCAAGATAAACATTTATCGTCAAATTCATCCACTTGAATTTTTATTATGCATCAATTGTAATCATAGATTGATTTGGAGAGAATGGACATATTAAGCCTCAAATTTCAAGATGTATCTTTTTAGTTATGAATTTTTCCTTCAAGTCCTTTACAGTTAGAGTTAGGATTAGCTCTTCACATTCTTTATTTGTAGATCCTTAGCCAGGTCTTTCAAATGTTTTTTCTACTTTTATCAAATATATTTGTTGTTGTTATTGCTGCTGTTGTTACTATTATATTTTAATAGATTGTTTCTAATATATAGAAAGCTATTAATGTTATATACTTCTTTGGGTTTAGGTATAGTGATTTTTCATTAGATTCTGGGTTTTCCAGGTAGAATATTACTATCTGCAAATAATACATTTAGATAAATCTTCCCCATATTAATTATTTTATTCTTAGTGCATTGACTATGTTTTAGGGACATTTTACAGTGTATCACTTTATTCCCAGACCATCCAAATGAGTTGTTAAATCTTGCCAACTTTTATTCTAATAATATCCTTCCCCTATATGTTATGTCTAACCAAGTATCAGTCATTTATCAAAACTAAGTGATCTTTATGACTCATAATGATTTCCCTATTGGGGGTGAATTCATTGATAGCAGGCCACACTCCAGGAAATATTAAAGGAAGCTCTTCAGGTAGAAGCACATGAACTGAAGAAGAATTGTATCTTCATGCTGGAAAAGGTAAATATCAGATAGTCCAAAAAGTTTTTTCAAGTTTTTCCATTCAGGTCAGTTCAGTTCAGTCGCTCAGTCGTGTCCAACTCTTTGCGACCCCATGAATCACAACATGCCAGGCCTCCCTGTCCATCACCAACTCCCGGAGTTCACTCAAACTCATGTCCATCGAGTCGGAGATGCCATCCAGCCATCTCATTCTCTGTCATCCCCTTCTCCTCCTGCCCCCAATCCCTCCCAGCATCAGAGTGTTTTCCAGTGAGTCAACTCTTTGCATGAGGTGGCTAAAATATTGGAGTTTCAGCTTTAGAATCAGTCCTTCCAATGAACACCCAGGATTGATCTCCTTTAGAATGTCCTGGTTGGATCTCCTTGCAGTCCAAGGGATTCTCAAGAGTCTCTCCAGCACCACAGCATTACTCCTATAGAAAAATCAGAATGAACTTTTTGGCCAACCCAATATGTAGGTAAAAGACTGTTTAAAGAGAAAACATTGTGTTTTGTGGAGGTTATAACATCTGTAGGAATAAAATGTATCATAGCAATAGAAGATGAAAAAATACCATTGCAGAGCTCTTATACTATAGGTAATATGTTATGGTATTATCTGCAGGTAGACTGTGATAAGTTAGAGATGCATATCGTAAAGTCAGGGCAGTAGTTTTCCAACTTTTGATCTAGAAAAACAGAGTTTTAGAATTACTGGGTACCCTACTTTAGAGAGCTTATTTATATTAATTCTATCTATCAGTGTTTATCATACTGAATATTAATTTTTAAATGTTTAAAAATAATGATAAGAAACTCATTGTATGTTAATTAACATGTCATATTTTAATAACAAATAGGGCTTACATCCTAGCTCTGGCATGTGTTAGTGTGGCAGCCTCAGGCAAGTCACTTCACACTTTTGAACCTCATTATGTTTTTCTGTAAAATAAAGAAGAATCTAGAAGGACAGGACACATTGTTTTCAGGATCTAAGATTAAAATCTATCCCATACATGTACATATGTGTATATAATTTCCCTGGGAGCAATATACCAGTATTCACCAATTCAGTATTCAGTGACATTGTAGAACATAACCACCTTGAATGAAAAGAATCTATTGTACATTTAAAAGGTGCAATTCTTTAAAGAAATGCAAATCCTAAATGACTATGTACCTAAAATTAGAGCTTCAAAACACAAGAAACAAAAACAGATGTAGGAGATCCAAATAAACCCATAATAAGAGCAAGAAATTTCAAAGTCCTCTTTTAGTAATTCATAAAACAAGCAGGCACAAAATAAATATGAATCTAGTTGACATTTTAGTACATTACACTCAACAACAGAGAATGCACATGAAACACTCTCCAAGACAGACCTCTGCTGGTCCATAAACAATTTTCAATATATTTAAAAGGATTATAATCATACCAAATGTGTTCTTTGATCACAAATGAATTAAATTAATAATCAGTAACAAACATATCTGGACTACACCTTAGTATATGGATATTAATCGACATACTTCTAAAAACCACAGGGGTAAAATAATCCCACATATGATTAGCAATTATTTGCAACTGAAAATAAAAATATACTATATAAAAATTTATAGGATGAATTTAAAATAGTGCTCACAGAATAAATATAGTTTCAGTTCTTATGTTAGAAAAGAAGACAGATATAAAATCAGTTTTCTTGAACTTTATAAGCTAGAAAAAGAAAATTAAACCCATAGTAAATAAAAGGAATAAAATAAGAGCACAAATCAGTGGAAAACATAGAAACACTATAGAAAACCAACATGTTCATAAAAAATTATTAATCTCAAGCTAGACTCATCAAGAAAAAAAAAGAGAAATATGTCTACAAAGAAGAATAGAATAGGGGAAATCACTACCAATCCTACACACTCTAAAATAAGATAATGAAAAACTTATGTCAATGAAATAAAGAGTGTAAATGAACTGGCCAACTTTTGAAATGTGCAAATGACCAAAGTTAACTCAAGGAGATATAGTGTAACTATATACCTAAAGAAACCAATTCATAAATAAGAACTTTCCCACTCTCTCCCCTATACACACACACACACACACACACACACACACATACCAAAACCCTTTAGAGACAGATGATTCATTGGTGAATTCTATTATACACTTAGAAATGAAAAAGTGCTATTTATATGCAAAAATAATTCTCACTGGAATTTTCCCTGATGCTGGAAAAGATTGAGGGCAGAAGAAGAAGGGGATCACAGAGGAGGAGATGGTTGGATGGCATCATCAACTCGATGAACATGAGTTTGAGTAATTCTGGGAGACAGTGAAGAACAGGGAAGCCTGTCATGCTGCAGTCTGTGGGATCACAAAGAATTGGACATGACTGAGCGACTAAATAACAACAAATTTTATGCAAACCTTTTCAGAATATGGAGGAGAAATAAACCCTTGCCAATTTATTCCATGAGGCCAGTGCTACTCTGTTGTTGTAGTTTAGTGTCTTAATTGTGATATCCAAAATCAAAAAAGGATATTACAAAAAAAGAAATTACAGGCCAATATACTACATGAATATAGATACAAAAATATTTAGCAATGTTAGCAAATTGTATGCATGTTTGGTCAGTCACTCAATCCTATCTGACTCTTTGCAACCCTATGGACTGTAGCTCACCAGGCTCCTCTGTCCATGGGGTTTCCCTGGCAAGAATACTGGAATGGGCTGTCATTTTTTCCTCCAGGTGATCTTCCTGACCCAGGAATTGAACCTGTGTCTCCTGCACTGCAGGTGGATTCTTTACCACTGAGCCACTGGGGAAGACAAAAATTTACAAAAAGGTTATTACATCATGAACAAGTGGGATTTATTGAAGCAGTATGCTGCTGCTGCTGCTGCTAAGTCACTTCAGTCATGTCCGACTCTGTGCGACCCCATAGACGGCAGCCTATAAAAAAAGCCTATTTTAATACATGAAAATCAAATAATATGATCCTCCATATTAACTAAAGAGAAAAACCACATGACTATTTCAATATACAACATATATAATTATTTTTTGAAAAATTCAACATCCATTTATAAAAACCCTCAACATCTAGCTCATCTAGCTCAGATGGTAAAGAATCTCCCTGCAATCCAGGAGACAAGTGTTTGATCCCTGGGTTGGGAAGATCCCCTGGAGAAGGAAATGGCAACCCACTCTAGTAGTCCTGCCAGTATTCTTGCCTGGAAACTCCATGGACAGAGGAACCTGGTCCATGAGGATGCAAACAGTAGGAAATAACTGAGCAACTAACACATGTTCAACATCCAGGAATAGAAAACAATACCCTCAACTCAATAAAAGGCATCTGTAAAATACCTACAACTAATAAAAGTTGTTAAAGGGAAAAGACAACTTTTCTCCCTAAGTCTGGGAACAGGACTTTTCTACTCTCAGCACTTCTATTCAACATAGTTTTGGAGGTCCTACCAAGTGCAACTGAAGAAGAAAAGTCATACAGGTTGGAAATTAAGAAGCTAAACTCCTTTTATTCATAGAAAACATGATCAAGTATATAAAAATAAGCAATCTTCAAAAAGATACTGGAACTAATAGCAAAAACCAAAGAATAAAATGAGTTATAACTTATTTCTAGAAACTGACAAGGTGACCTTAAATTTATATAGATATGTGAAATATGTAGTAGAGCCAACATAATTTTGAAGAAGAAAACAAAGTTGGGGGACATAATCTGACTCCAGGAGTTAGTCTAAAACTACTATAATTAAGACAAAAGGCATGCACTAAAATAAATATTAAAGGACACTTAATATTTAGATAATGAACCTAGATAGAATCATTACAGCTCAGGAAGGAATGAGAATTATAGAAATAAATATGTAGCTAAATTTAAATGGCTATTAACTGTGTAAAATAATACAAATGTTGCCCTGTGATATTTCAGTTCAGTTCAGTCGCTCAGTCATGTCCGACTCTTTGCAACCCCATGAATCACAGCACGCCAGGCCTCCCTGTCTATCACCAACTCCCGGAGTTCACTCAAACTCATGTCCATCGAGTCGGTGATGCCATCCAGCCATCTCATTCTCTGTCGTCCCCATCTCCTCCCACCCCCAATCCCTCCCAGCATCAGAGTCTTTTCCAGTGAGTCAACTCGTCGCATGAGGTGGCCAAAGTACTGGAGTTTCAGCTTTAGCATCAGTCCTTCCAATGAACACCCAGGACTGATCTCCTTTAGAATGGACTGGTTGGATCTCCTTGCAGTCCAAGGGACTCTCAAGAGTCTTCGGTGATATTTAGACATGTATAATAAAACATATGACAAAAACCAGCAAAAGTCTAATTAGAAATAGAAGAAGTGGTAAAAATACTATTTTTTTTAGAATAAGTCAGAAATGATGTGTTGTAAAATTTAGGGCAACCAATACAAATAGTAAACAAATGTATACCTAGCAATCCAATAGGGAAAAGTGTAAAATATTTGCAAAACCTATAAAATGAGAAAAATTACCATGGCAAAAAAGGAACACAGAACACATTGGAGAAGTATAAATCAAATCATAGGATAGTACTTTACTGAATGTAACTGAACTAAAAACTCCTTTAAATTAAAAAGTTTGTCAGATTTAATTAAAAACAACTGCATATAGAATAGACTTACCTTAAAAATAAACATACAAATATATTGAAAATAAAGGAAGGGAAAGTGTACAATATGAATACTAAATAAAAGATAACTATGACAAGCATACAAATATCAGAAAGGATAGACTCTGAGACAAGAAGCATTACTGAAGATAAAGGGAATAGCAATCCACCAGGAACTTACTCCTTGGAAAGAAAGTTATGACCAACCTAGATAGTATATTAAAAAGCAGAGACATTACTTTGCCAACAAAGGTCCGTCTAGTCAAGGCTATGGATTTTCCAGTGGTCATGTATGGATGTGAGAGTTGGACTGTGAAGAAAGCTGAGCGCTGAAGAATTGATGCTTTTGAACTGTGGTGCTGGAGAAGACTCTTGAGTCCCTTGGACTGCAAGGAGATCCAACCAGTCCATTCTAAAGATCAATCCTGGGTGTTCATTGGAAGGACTGATGCTAAAGCTGAAACTCCAATACTTTGGCCACCTCATGCGACAAGCTGACTCACTGGAAAAGAGTCTGATGCTGGGAAGGATTGGGGGCAGGAGGAGAAGGGGATGACAGAGAATGAGATGGCTGGATGGCATCACCGACCTGATGGACATGAGTTTGAGTGAACTCCGGGATTTGGTGATGGACAGGGAGACCTGGCGTGCTGTGATTCATGGGGTCGCAGAGAGTCGGACATGCCTGAGCGACTGAACTGAACTGAGGAGCACATTATAATTCTAAATTTCTTTGCAGTGAATAATATTCAAGTTATATAAAGCAAAAATTGACAGAAGTAAAAGATATAGAAAAATCCTCCATCATAGTGATTGATATTTTTCAGTAAACAAAAACAATAATGCTCTTTGTGGGAGGAAAAGTTTTCATAAATCTTAAATAGAATGTAAAATTAAATTTCTTTAAAATCATGAACTTGACTTCATTATAAGGTAACTTTAAATGAGTGAAACCCAAAATGAGAGAAAATATTTGCATTGCATATATCCCTCAAAGAATTCATATCCACCCTATAAAAAGAACTGCTATAAGACATTAAAAATAGATAACCCAATTTTTAATGCACAAACACTACACAAAAGAAAATATCAATATCAAAAGGGCCAAAACTTGTTTGAAAATATACTAAAGCTAACTGGGCATCAGGGCAATTCACACCCACCAGAATGGTGAATTTTAAGTCTCACAATACCCTCATTTGGCAGAAATGTAGAACTGGAGCTCCCATACACTGCTGTTGGGACCGTACACTTTTACCACCAGTCAGAAAAACTCTTTGTCACTATCTACTAGAGCTGAACACATGAACATCCTATGATGTCACAAAGCCAATCACAGGTATATACCCAATGCAATGTAACCCGTTTGCACTAAAAGGCATATACAAGTGTTTATAGCAGAAGTATTGGAAGGAGCTTCAAATTGGAAACAATACCATAGATAAGTACACTGTAGTAAATTCAAACAATGAAATGCACAGATTGCTGTATGCAACAACATAGATGAACGTCTCAAACACAATAGTAAATGATAGAAACAAGACAAAATAAAAAGAAAATATACATGCTAGCAGAGTTAGATTTACTATGAAGGTAATATGGGTAATCGTAAACTTGCTCAATCTAAGGCCCTGTAACAAATATTGTATTTATAATTAAGTATTTATTTCAAGAGAGACCACAAATCATTCAAGCTTCACATCTTCCATGAATCAGTTCTTTCCTCAAGCTATACAATTCCAAAATAGTAAATTAACCTGATAGTACTAGATGTCAAGTTGGCGGCTACTTCTAAAATGAAATGGCTGGTGACTGGAAGTGGACCTAGGAATGGTTTCAGAGATGCTGTCAACTTTCTATTTATTAATCAACAGTGATTAATTTGTGATGTTAAATGTTTAGCAACTTGTTTTCTTAAAAAAAGTTCCTCATAGTTGCATATTGTCATGCTGCCTGATATCAAGTTACCAGAATGTGAACAACTAGTGGCAAAATTCCTGCATGTTTAACATTTGGATCCCACAAGCTGGTACAAGTCATCTCTAGCACACCATCTTGGGGTGTGGTTTCATGGCCATATTTACTTTAGATATTTCACTGGAAATATAAATGTAGGATGTATCATGCCTTTTGTATATTTTGTACTTCAATAAAAATAGTACTTTAACAATTCTGTAGGATATCTTCTCCCCAAAATGAAACTAAATTAATAAACACTGAATATCTTCCAAATAAATTCAAGTTATTATGGGAATGGCCACTGGGAAAAATTTCTTTCTACAGATTAGTTAAAAAAATAGGGTATAGTTACCAATACATTTGAGCTTTCAAAGCACTATCCACAAATCTCTGTTAGTACTCTTCATAAACCATTGTAATTGTAATTTATTTTTATGCAATTCCTTAGTAGGCCGTGAGTAGTTTAAGGGAAGAAACTGTGTTTTATTTATAATCTCTGCCACCAAAGGGCTTCCCTGGTGGCTCAGATGGTAAAGTGTCTGCCCGCAATGCAGGAGACATGGGTTCAATCCCTGGGTCAGGAAATTCCCCTGGAGAAGGAAAGGGCAACCCACTCCAGTACTCTTGCGTGGAAAATTCCACTGATGGAGGAGCCTGGTGGGCTACAGTCCATGGGGTTGCAAAGAGTCAGACACCACTGAGCGACTTCACTTTCACTTTTCACTTTTAGCCACCAAAAAATGACTGACATGTAGTATGTTAAATAAACATACTAAATAATCATGAAACATGACAGTATTTAAAGGAATTATGACCAGAGCAGATACATGATACTGGAGCTCGCAACAGTGAGAAACCACTTCAAGCTGCTATGATCAGGAAATCATGGAAACTATCACACATATTTCTATGTGTTTTTGCCTACATAATGCTTATTGCAATAAAATGCTTCACCCAGCCTCCACAAGAGGTCATAGTCTTCTTTGGTCTAATGAGACTAAGGGATTTTACTTAACAAATCAGGCATACAACAGCTTATAGAAAAGAGCTCATTTTTGTTTTCTTTGATATTGCTGAGTGCAGATATCATGCAAAACAAGCAGAAATAAATCATATGTGTATTTCAAAGTATTAAACAGATGCTTACAATAAATTTTTATTCTCCATTTAGCTATCTTGAGGATAACCTAAAGTGTCAATAGCTTTCTATAGGTTATTGTCTCTGAAAATTTTCTTTAAATGAAAGGTGAGCAGAAAGAATCAGCTATTTTCCAGGGGTGGCTACCCCCAGTTGAACCTTCAGATTTCACAGTTGCCAGTAATACTTCAATCAGACTCAGGAAATCTGACCTCAAAGGACATTTTTTTAGATCAGAATTGGCAAATGATTAAATTGGGTATTCCTTGATATCCTGCTTTTTTTCCCCCAATGAACCAAGTGCCTGATGAAATGCAAGTGTGTGTGTCTGTGTTTCCTTTTCTGTCTGGGTTGGGCTAGAAAAAAAGTATTATCTATGTTATATAAAGGTGGCCAGTCACCTTCCCTTGCAGAGACTCTGTTCTAGGCAAGTAGTGGGGGCAGAAATGGACACAAAAGGAAGAATTCACAAATCTATGTTTACTGGAATATCTTAATCTATATTAAGGTTGACCAAAGTGTATGTTTCCATACTGCTTAGAATATTGTCGATAAATGCATTTCAGAGTCAGGGAAAACATTGGAGTCCAAGTTCATGTTAGCAAGTACTAGAAGGAGTGTTGGGAAGAAGGGAATTGAGCACCAGGCTAAACCCCAAGGACTAAGGCACTGTCAACCTTTAGTCTAAGGTCCCATCAGATTCCATAGCAACAGTGGTCACCAGGCCTCTGAGAAAGGTACAGAATCACAGGGAGTTGCTGCTGATTACTAACAAGAGAAGGAGAGCCATTCTCAACATGCCCAGAGACCTCCAAAAAAAAAAAAAAAAGATGGAGCAGTAGAGAGAAAATGCTACTTCATTCTTTCCTAAACTAGGTAGACTGGAAATGATACACAATGCATTTTTTATGGTTTTTAATTATTCAAATTTGAAATAATATGATTCAAAAATAGTAGCAAAGCATCAATTTATGCAAATAATTGAAATAATGAAAACTCCCCACATTTTCTAATGTGTAAAGAATCATATTTTAAAGCTTCTGGGACAAAGTGAATTGCACAGTGTAGTACTTCTTTGGTTGACAGACAGAAATACCTCTCAACCTTTGTCAGAATCAGCATTTCTTGTGGTGTCTTCCTGTGCCTGGGCAGTTATCTAGCAGCATCTTTAGCCTCTATCCACTGCATGACAGCAAATAACATCTCAGAACATTGCCAAATGCATTTTGCAGGGTAGGCAAAATTTCTCCCATAGAGAACTACTGCTCTAGGGCCTGTGTGAAGAGCAGTGTGTCTTGAGTGTAATGAGTTAGGGTAAAATGATTTGACATAAGATTAGAGAGTTAAGTAAGGAAATGGAAACCCACTCCAGTACTCTTGCCAAGAAAATTCCATGGATGGAGGAGCCTGGTGGGCTACAGTCCATGGGTCACAAAGAGTAGGACATGACTGAGCGACTTAACTTTCACTTTCAGATTGGGATAGGTCCTGTAAAGGAATTTGGATTTTCTCAATGTAAAAGGAAGCCAGGAAGTAGATATTCAGAAGTAATGGGATCGCACTGACTTCTAGGTGGAGAATACCATCATAGGAAGGCAAGAAAGACAACTGTGAAAGAAGTCAAGGCGCATCTGCAAGCAAGAGATGGTGACAATTTGGACTATGCTAATGTCAGAAAAAGTAGATTCAGGATAAGTTGTGGAGGTGAGACCAAGATTTACTGGAGACCACAGAAAGAAGGAATTAAGGATTAATCACAAGTATCAAGCTTGAGCAACTGATGTGATGGTATCTGTGGTAAATTAAACTTGGCTACAAATTCTCTGCCAGTCCCTTCATTGAGAGAGAGATTATAAACTCCACTCTCACCACTACTGTACCACCTACCCTTTGATTATAGATTGAACTTGTCTGAGGCAGAAATACAGCCGAAAGGACATTCTAGGACTTCTGAGGTGTGGCTAGAGGAAGCTTTGCCCATGTTTCTGGGGACAATCGTTTTTAGTGCCTTGGAATTTCAGGTAGAAGTTTGACTACAATGAGTCAGTCATGCTATGAGAAAGCCAAGCGGAGGTCCCAGCAGGGCAGGAGTGACAAGGAGGTGCAGAGAGGAAGACCTACCCATCCAGCCCCCAGCTCTTCCAACTTCCAGCCAGTAGTGTTGTCTCAGCTGAAGTGAAGTGAAAGTCGCTCAATTGTGTCCAACTCTTTGCGACCCCATGGACTATATAGTCCTTGGAATTCTCTAGGCCAGAATACTGGAGTGGGTAGCCTTTCCCTTCTTCAGGGGATCTTCCCAACCCAGGGATCAAACCCAGGTCTCCTACACATTGCAGGTTGATTCTTTACCAGCAGAGCCACCAAGGAAGCCCAATCTCAGCTGAGGCCCCAGACATTATGGCATGTCTGTGGAATGGTGGGTGATTCCCACTGTGCCCTACTCAAATTCCTGATGTACTGAATCATGGGATATAATAATAAAAACAAAGTATCACTCTAAGCCAGTAAGTTCTGGGATCCTTTGTTATGCAACAATAGGTAACAGGACCAGTGTCATCTATGAAGACTTGAAAGTTTTGAAGAATTAGTTTAGGAAAGAAATCAAGAGTTTCTGATGTATTAAGTTTTCAAAGCTTGTGAAATATCTGTAGGAAAGACCAGTAACCAATTCCTATGAGAACCTTGATCTTAGGGGATTCTCAGGGCTGAACAGATAAATTTGGAAGTCACTAATATAGAAGTAGGATTTCCCAGATGGCACTAGTGGTAAAGAACACCCCTGCCAATTCAGGGGACGTAAGAGATGTGGGTTCAATCCCTGGGTTAGGAAGATCCCCTGGAGAAGGACAAGGCAACCGACTCCAGTACTCTGGCCTGGAGAATCGCATGGACAAAGGAGCCTGACAAGCTACAGTCCACAGGGTCGCAAAGAGTCAGACATGACTGAAGTGATTTAACATGCACTTAACAATACAGGTCGTATTTAGACCTATAGCAATAATTAAGATCACTTTAGGAGAAAATGTAGAGAAAGAAGGGAAATTAAGTCCTATGAAACCCCAACATTTTGAGGTTAAATGGACTAAATATTCTTTTTTCTGTTTGCTCATGTCATGGATTTTTTTTTACCCGTTTTTTAAACCAAACTGTTTCCCCCTCCTCTTTCAACTACAAACTCGCCTTATAATTTCAGAAGCAGAAGTAACTGCTCCCATATATATTCTATTGGACTTTTCAAATAATCTCTCTTTTCTCTCATCATGTTACAATTTTTAAGTGCCTATATTACTCCTAACAGTGGTTCCCAAATCTGTTTGGCAACTAGAATAAACAAAACCTTAGCATAGAACTTCTGACTCTGTGAGTCTAGGAAGGGCTCATGAAATACCAATTTTTTGTAAACGTTTCTCGTTTCTAATTCTAACATACCCAATCCACGGCTTAGAATTTTATAATTCTTTCCAGAGATTCTGGACTTCCCTGGGGTAGATACCGCTGAATAAGGGGAAAATATAACAGAGTGATTGAAAATCTAAATTCTAGTGCCTTAGAATTCTAATTTTACCACCCATTAGCTCTATGTTTTTGGTAGAGTAATTAATCTCTCCGGGATCAGTTCCCTCATTTGTAAAATGGAGTTGACTGTGAAACTCATAGTTTTGCTGTGAGGCACACTACACCTGGAATAAGGCAACAGGATACATACTCACTATTGTTATTATTTCAAATTTGTATTCTCAACTCCCAGCACATGGCACTTGGTCCATGCTGAAACAGTACTTTCTGAACCACTCTGAAAGGAAGCTAAGTAAATTTAACTTTATAGAGCATTCCCAGTGCTAGATAGAAATACTTTAACTAGGCTCTACTTTAAGGTATATTCTTAGAAACAAGATAACTGGCATGTGGAAACTGCCATTAGCCTGATGGTGGTAGTAATAATCAGGATAGGCTGGGTTATGCAGACTTAACAATTAACCCTGAAAAGTACATTTTTTTCATCATGACACATGACTGATGATAGCCAAGATGAGATAGAAGGTGAAACTACTTCATTCAGACTAACAGTGTCCCTACCATAAGGAACATTTCCTTGCTGGGCAGAAAGAAAGACAATGGGAGAATCACTGGCTAGTCACGTGTTTTCCCAGAAGGAATCTGCATCACTTCTGCTCATAGCCCAAGACCAGAGTGACCCCATGACCCCAGCTAACTGCAAGGAGTATGAGGAACATGAGGGAGTTGATGGAATCTGTAGTGAGTCTAGCCTACTAGCATTCAACGTAACACTTATTGCCACCAAAAATTCAGTTTCTACTGTGTTCTAAGCAGTCACAAAACCTTTGTATCAAACATATTATTATCTGTTGATAAAAAAGGAAACTAGGAATAAAGAAGCTTGCTGACCAATTGCCTTGACACTTCACCATCCCTTAATTGCCACAGCTCACCAAGGGAAAGCGGTGGCTACTCTTCTGGAGAGCTGACCCCTCCACCTGTGCCATTTTTCTCGGAACTTTGCATTTAAACATTTCTTTCTCCTCATCCCCAGGCGCTCCTTCACCTCTGGTGAAGCACTTCAAGGTTTCTACATCCATTTAAAACCATAAAAACATACCCAAACCCATACTCTGTTCTGAAATTTTCTTTCCCTTTACTTTTAAACTCCTCAAAACATAGGTCTACATGTCTTATTTCTGCTTCCTTACTACTCAAGTAAAATCGTGACATCTGTTCTCTGTCCTCACAATAAGTGTGGTTACCCTCCATAGCTTCCGATACACAAGTATTGGAAATCACAGTGAGGCTGAATGAGCAATAGAACCAAAGTTTTAGAAACTGAATTTGAGTCCCTGTGCCTTAATAGCTTGGAACCCCAGGCAAACTTATCATAATCAATATTGAGTCATTTCCCCAAAACTGTACTACATGAACCCTTAACTCCAGGAAAACCCATCCACCCATTGCTCCTCAAACATACCTGACTCATCTTTACATTTGTGTCATTTCTATTGCTCTGTCTGTAATTATTCCTTGCCTCCATCCTCTTGTGCTAATCTAAATATTCCTGATTCTTTATGTTCTACCAGCTCCCAAGGCCTTCCAGCAAACATCTCAGCCCACAATTTTTTTCTGAATTAGTTTCTCTTATAAATAGTATAATATTTTCTACTAAGATATGACACATTTCTTTTAATTCGTTTTTCCTTTTTCCTCTCTGTTTCATTTATTTCTACAATTCTATCTTCTAGCTCGCTTATCCTGTCTTCTGCCTCCGTTATTCTGTTTGTTCCCTCCAGAGTGTTTCTGATCTCATCTATTGCATTATTCATTGTATATTGACTCTTTTTTATTTCCTCTAAATCCTTATTAAACCTTTCTTGCATCTTCTCAATTCTTTTCTCCAGGTTATTTATCTGTAACTACATTTTGCTTTCAAGATTTTGAATCAATTTCACTATCAAATTTTGAAATTCTTTATCAGGTAGATTCCCTATATCTTTCTTTTTTGTTTGTGTTGGTGGGCATTTATCCTAAATAAAAAAAAAAAAAGATATGACACATTTTTAATAGAACTTTCTTCTTCCCCCAAATGTTTCCCTGCATTTGTTTTGTATGTGTGGCTCTCCAACTCTGCCACAGCTGACTGAATGAGAAAGTAGTGACTTGTCCCAAGATGAACCAGTCAGAATCTCGGTCCTAATAACTAGAACTGGGACTCAGAGATAGGTAGCTAATAACCCTGGCTTGATTACTTAAATGAAAAATATAAAATTCAGAATAACATGGGAGTTGTGGTCAGCCACGTGCATAATAAAACAGGAAAATCTTGATCTACAGAAAAATAAAGAAGGAATGTGGTAGGTATGCAGAAGGGAACAGAGATGAAGTATGAAGGCAGTTGCTGACCAGGGCTCTAACAGCGTTCTTGTGATGTTTGCTGCATTTCCTGCCTTGGGCAAAGATATTCAGGTATCTAATCTAACTCCTTTTATGCTTTGTGGCTTGGAATAACTTTAGGGTATTTTATTTTCAGCAAAAACAAACAAACTAGCCAAGAATCACCCATTTTTATATTTATTCACATATTACCTTGTACAGTTAATTGTTTCAAATGTGTATATTTCTCTAATTAGGTTGCACAACTTCTCTAATGTGGGAATTTTGTCTCATTTTCTTTACCTTAAATCCTCTCACTAATGCCCTCTACAGTAGCACTCAATGAAACCCACTTCGGCACTTTGTTAAGCTTAACTTTCTCCTCTTCATAGTCTACACAATGCTGTGAAAGTATCTGATACTCTCATATTTGAATTAAACAAATGAGTTTTTGAGATTCCCATATCCATTCCTTCCAATCTTCTATTTTCACTTCTTAAAATAAAGAAGTAAATAGGAAAACAATAAGGAACTTGTGTTTAGACAGAGAAAGAGAGAAAAAAACAAAATCTCCAAGACAGGATACTTATAAAAAAATTCCTCACAAAATCAAATTTTGTTGTATTCTAATATATTTTTAATATTTGTTAGTATTTGCTCCAGTTTCAAAAAAGTGATGGGGTGAGTAATAATGTTCAAATCAAACTCCAAACTATGGACCAAGTAACTTTATTTGTAGACCTTAATGATTACTTCTAAATCTGTTTTGATTACCACTGAATAGAAAAAAGCTGTTAGGAAGTTGAACTGGAATCTTTTCCTTGTTCCTTTTTAATTAATTATATGACCTTGGATAAGTTATTTAATATTTTTGTTCATTTTCCTCAGCTGCCAACTGACAATAATAGACCATGCAGCTCACAAAAAAAGATGAGAAGTAATACATTAGAAAAACATTCATAAAACTATATTAAATCTGATTTTAGGAAGACTAACAATCAAATGATACTACTTTACAATTTTAGTAGAATTTAGCTGAGTGTGAAGAGAAATCTCCAAGGATTTAAAGTATCCCTAAACTTATAATGAGATTCTCTATTTTCCAGGTCCCTTTCTTAGCCTATGTTCGACCTACCTGTCCTTTATCCTCCCCAATCTTTTTCTGGTTTCTCTTGAGGCCAGAGTGCCAGCTGTGTTCAATTGTGTGATAATTCTGTGCTACGAACAATTCTCCTGAGGAAGCAATCAAACACAGACTCTGTGACTAGTCTTGGGAAGAGAAATCTCCAACCTGCAGACTCATAATATCAGTCCCTTGAAGTTGCCCTTGTCACTATACTGTTCACAAAGACTTTGAAGCAGGAAATAAGGGCATTGTGATGGAAACCAGAGCATCTTACAATATTGTGAATAATCACTGTTATCAGTTGGGGACCCCTAAGCTATGAGCTTAGTGTCAGACAGGCTGAAATGTGCCTGGTCATCATTAACCAAGAATGGCCCTAAGGTGAGAGATAATTGGTCAAGCCATGGTAAATCACTTTGATAAGCTTTTCTATTGGTTCATGTTTATTTCAAATAAGACAATAAGGGAAGGACAATTTTGATCTCCCTTGACTTATATTTTAAAACAAATCCAGATAGAATGGTAATTGCTGTTTAGTTACAGAAGGTGTGTGTGCCTAGAGATATATGGGGAAAATTATTATAAAAACAATTCTCAAATCTGAGAAGTAAACACCATGCATGAGTAAACATGGTTGCTCTCATTTTCATTTGTTTTCACTATGTTTTTTCTAAATCACAAAACAAGAGCTCAAATCTTGCCTTTAAAATTTTTCAGTCAATGTCGATAAGTCTTGCCTGTGAAAATGCTGCCTGACCAATTTTAATACCTTAATGAATAATAGATAAATTTAATTTCCTCCTGATCCTCTCTCTACATGGCAGTGAATGCAATCTTTTAAAAATCCAAATCTAATCATGTCGCTTCTTGATTGAAAATCTTCAACAGGTCCCCATTGTCCTCAGGATAATGTCCAAATTATTATATTTTTAAAAGAGGTTTATGATCGATTCCTGATTATCTCTCAGACTTTCTCTACCTATGCCTTCTCATGCACTCCTCTCTTGCACTACTCCCCTGGCCACACACAACCAAGTCCTATGGGTTCTAGTCACACTGATTCTCTTGATTCCCTAACAAACCCTTAAAACCATCATGTTCTCCCCCCTCCATCTGAGAAGAGTTGTACTGATTCCTAATTCTGAGATGTGGGATCCTAATCCCTTCTACATGCCCCTCAAGCAATCTGTAATTATCCTCCCATAACTTTATCAGAGATATCAAATAACTACTCAAGGTCAGCGTCACCTTATCTCATCAGCACTGAGCCCTGAGTCTGGCAACAAGGAATTGCTCATTAAATACCAGATGGAGGTTCTATGAAAGATGGCTGGAAGAGGCAGAGGAAGGAAAGAAGAAGAAAGATACCAGGGAGATCAAGAGCCTTGGCGTAATCTGGCATATTGCTGAGTCAGCTGTCACCACTCCTCTCTGCTTTCTTTAGTCCCCACAGACTCTCAGGTCTCGGGGGAGTAATCGACTTCTGTCTTCCTCTCTTGTTCTAGGACGTCCTCATCTCTGCTCCTTCCCTTTTTCTGAGTGGTGTGCTATGTGCTAAGTCACTTCAGTCATGTCTGATTTGTGACCCTATGGACTGTTGCCTGCCAGGTTTCTCTGTCCATGGGATTCTCCAGGCAAGAATAGTGGAGTGGGTTGCCATGCCTTCCTCCAGGGAATGTTCCCTAACCAGGGACTGAACCTGTGTCTCCTATGGCTGAATTGCTGGTGGATTCTTTACCTCTGAGCTACCAGGGAAGCCTGTACTCTCCAAATCAGTATTTGCTTTTCACTGCCATGTTCCTCTCAGGTTTTCTCAGATATGATTCCCACTAAAACAAACATCTTTAGTCTCAAGACCCCTAGACATTGTAAGTTATCCATTTTGTCATTAAAGACTGGGGGTCACTATGGTATCCCATCACAAAAATGCATCACATAATGAAGGCAGAACATTCTAGTACAATCTAGGAAAGGCTGTATAGCTCACAATGAGACCAGAATTTACCTGTAACCAAATAACACACAATCAGAGAGCGTTGATCTCCTTAATTCAATCTGCCTCTTATCTCTTTACATCCATTTAATTAGACATCTTCAGTGATAAATACATGGCAGTACTAAATGTAGTAGGATGCCCTATAAATACGAGGCTTTTCTTATTGCATTTTTCTTTGTTAATAATAGAAATTGTTACTTCCATCACAGTATAGGCAATGACAGGAATTCATCATAGAAAGTGGCCTTTCTTGCAAGAGTAGATGCTGAGAGAGGAGTCTTTAAAGGAAAGAGAAATTATCCTCTAAGGAAAAGAAAGAAAAAAAAAAGGAGGGACTTTCTAGGAGTATACATGCAGCAACAGACATCAGAATCAATACTGCCTCCAATACATCTATTTTGTGCCTACCTACTGCTTCCTGGAATATTGACTAAAACCTGCCTACCTAGATTTGTAGACTCGAAGAATGTGACCTTGAAGAACTGCAGTGGCAAGTTTCTGATTATGCCACTATCTTCTGAACTCAACCCTAAGGACATGAAAGTAAAAATGTAACAACAGCATGCTCTTAATCTTGCATATCTGGAAATTAACTTGATATACCCTTATACACAATGGCAAATCAAAGACCTCCCTAAAATAGTTTGAGTCCATTTGTGACCATGTCCAAACTCTATACGAATTATGTGTATTTTTAATGCATTTTCTTCATTTATGGTTTTCAGAGGAAATTTTAAAAAACAAAAAATCACTTCAATCACTTCAATGATTGAAGTCCATTCATAATGAACTACCAGGGTGATTAAATATTAATACCATATACATATGGGCTTCCCAGGTGGTGCTGTGCTAAGTCACTTTAGTTGTGTCTATCTCTGAAACTCTATGGACTGTAGCCCGCCAGGCTCCTCTGTCCATGGGATTCTCCAGACAAAGATACTGGAGCGGGTTGTCATTTCCTCCTTTGGGGATCTTCCTGACAGAGGGCTCGAATCAGTAAGTATTTCTATGTCTCCTGAACTGGCAGAAGGGTTCTTTACCACTAGCGCACTTGAGAAGCCCACCAGGTGGCGCAAGTGGTAAAGAATCTGCCTGCCAATGCACAAGAGGAAACGAGGGTTCAATCCCTGCATGGGGAAAATCCCCTGGCGAAATAAATGGCAACCAACTCCAGTATTCTTGACTGGAAAATTCCATAGACAGAGGAGCCTGGTGGGCTACAGTCCATGGGGTTGCAAAGAGTTGGACATGATTGAGCGTGCACATACTACCCCCCCCCACACACACACACACCATAGACATGTAATTAGCTATGTTCCTTAAAAGTATGCCTATAACTTTAAAAGGGCGTCCCTTGTGGCTCAGTTGGTAAAGAATCAATGCAATGAGGGAGACCTGGGTTTGATCCCTGGGTTGGCAAGATTCCCTGGAGAAGGGAAAGGCTACCCAGTCCAGTTTTCTTTAAAAGAATAAATATTCTTTAAAAGGTAGCAAATGAAAATATTTTAGTAACAGCCTGATAAGTTTTTTCATGTAGATGTGATCTGAATCATTCTGGTTAAACGTTTCTATAAAAACCATGCATGTTCCTATAGTTAGAATTATCAAGATAACCCTTCATTACATAGCCTCTCTCTTTTTTTAAGTATATAACTCCTGTGACCATTGTCTAACAATCACTATCTAGCATTCCCATAAGCATTACACTGAGTAAGATTTTATTTTAAAATATTGTTATTTTTCCAGATAAAACGGAGCCAGCTACCAAATGCTTTGGGAGTTTAGATGTTATAGTTTTGTTTTTTTAGAAAGAGCAATAAATTATTTATAGATTTTGCTTTCTTTGAGAGGAGCAGATTCCAAAGATACAATTTTCAGGATGATTACTTCATATTTTGTCCTAAAAGAAACAAGTTCATGTAGCTTAACAGGAATAACCCTCACATGGGTTATCAATATGTAACATTTCCTGTCCCTTCCTGTACAACTAATCAATAAATAGCACACGGCATATTATATAATCACACTTAGGTGGAAAAGAAGAGGCATAAAATAGGCCACCCACAAAATAACCTCAGTCACCAGAGAAATGATATAATTCTCTACAAATGAGAAAAGTCTTCATATCAAGAAATAGAAATTGTTAGAGAAAAATGAGACAGGTTTTACAGAAAATTACTAAAAGAAGCAGTGTGTCTTTGACATTTACCCAGAGATTTCTATTGTGTTTTGATTTCTATAGCCATTCTTAATATCATAGAGACACTTCCTCCTTCTCTAAAGATCATCAATATTTCTTAATTGAAATCCAGCACAATCTAATAAATTGCTTCTTGGCAGGATTGTATAAAAATCTCATTCTTACTAGAATACAAGCTCCACTAATAAGGGATATGCTTTTGTTCTGTTCACTGATGTATCATGGACTCCAAAAATGAGGGCTTGATGCATACATAGTGGTGCTTAATGAATGTTTGTTGAGGAATTTGTTCCAACTACCTATTAGCTGATTAGCCATGAATTTAGTCTGCATTATGCTACCTGTGTCTGAGATTTGATTTTTTTTTTTTTTTTTACATCCAAGGATCCCATTCTCTATTTACTCACCTCGGATTTCACATTTTGAAGGATTTGTTCTACCAATTTGCATATATTAGTAATGGTTTTTCATCTGTTACAGGTATGTGAGTATTTTAAATCATTAATCAAAAATAAGTATGAGAAAATGAATGTTACCATATTGAGCTGATACATAATTCTACTCAAAGAAAAAGAAATGTGGAGAAGGGTACAGGATGGCAGTATAGGAAGACCTTGAGCTTACTCCTCCCACGGACACACCAAATCTATACCTACATATAGAGCAACTCCTGAAGAGGATGTGCAGACTGGTTGAATAGCTACTGTGCTTACAAGGACCACATAGAAATGGGTAGCAAACAGATACAAGTATCTGTGGGAATCCCAGCTCCAATGCAGTGACTTTCAATGGGGAGGGATATTGCTGAGGGGCCCAAGTACAGACCCACCCACCTTGGCACACAGCAAAAAAAAAAAAAAAAAACTATCAATTTAAACGGCACCTAGATGATATGGGAAAGAAATCCACTTACTAATCTTATGGTTTCTGCAAAATGAGCATGGAACTGCAAGAGCCCTCTCTAGGGCTAGAGGTATCAACAAGCAACATTGCTTGAATCTTCCTAGGACTTCCCTTTGTGCCTGTGCCTGCTCCAACTGCAGCTGCCCCACCAAGGCAGCCTCAGGCACAATGCTTCCCATGAACTGTCCCCAGACCACATTCACTCTAGACCCAGCTACCTTGCTAAAGTGGCCTTGGGCACATCACTCCCTAGGGACTGCACCCAGGTCACACCCACTTGAGCTTAAGATGACCGAGCCACCAGGCACAAGTAGTCTACACAGGGCATGCTCCCATGGAAGACCACTCCTTCAAGGCCAGGAGAAGTAGCTGTTTTGCCTAATTCATACAAACAAAAAGCAAGAGTCAAACAAAATGAGAAAAGAGAGAAATATATTCTAAACAAAAGAACAAATAAAGCTCCAGGGAAAACCAGATAAAGAATCCTAAGAAAAGGTCATAGAATGTTTGCCAAACTCAGAATAATTAAAAAGCTGAGAGAGAACTTCAACAAAAACTTGGAGTAAAAAAAACACAATCATAATTGAGCGATGCAACAACTAAAATTTAAAAATACACCAGAGTGAATCAAGAGCAGACTAAAGAATACAGAAGAATAGATATGTAATCTGGAAGAGAGAGAAGAGGAAATCACCCAATCATAACAGAAAAAAAAAATTAAGTAAGGAGAGTTTAAGGGACTTCTGGAACAACATCAAGCACAGTATCAGTAACATTTGCAATATAGGTATGCAAAAAGAGAAGAAAGGGACAGAAAAAGTATTTAAAGAGATAATTGCTAAAAATTTCCCTAACCTGGGAAAGAAAATAGAATTCAGGTATAGAAAGCACAGAAAAAAAAAAAAAAATCTCAAACAAGATGAACCTAAAGAGACTTACTCTAGACATAATTAAAACAGCAAAAGTTACAGATAACCTTAAAGGCAGCAAGAGACGACAACACATCACATACAAGGGAATCCCCATAAGGCTATCAAATGATTTTTTCAGCAGACATTTTATAGGCAATAAGGGAGTAGCAGATATACTACTATACAAAGTAGAATATATACTATATAAAGTGTTGAGAGGGGAAAAACTACAAAATAGTGTACTGTATCTGGCAAGGTTATCATTCAGAATTGAAGAAAAGATGAGGCAATTCACAGACAATCAAAAATTAAAGCAGTCCATAAGCATTAAAAGGGCTTAACAAGAAATGTCAAAGGGTCTTCTGTAAGTGGAAAAGAAAAGGCCACAACTAGAAATAAAAAAAATATATGAAAGGAAAAATCTCACTGGTAAAGGCAAATATATAGTAGAAACAGTGGATCAGCCACTTAAAAACCAAGTATACATTATAAGACAAAAGTTACACAGTTAACTAGAACTACAGCATGTAGTCAAGGGATACACAAAATAAAAAGATGCAAAATATGACATCAAAACAAACTGTGTGACAGCATAAAATGCAGTGTTTTTAGAATGCCTTCAAACTTCAGTGTTGTTGTTTATTTGCTCAGTCATGTCTGACTCTGCAATCCCATAGGCTATAGCCCATCAGGCTCCTCTGTCCATGAAATTCTCCAGGCAAGAATACTGGAGTGGTTAGCCATTCCCTTCTCCAGGGGATGTTCCCTAACCAGGGACTGAAATCAGGTCTCCTGCATTGCAAGCAGATTCTTTATCAGCTGAGCCACCAGGGAAGCCCAGTGACTTAACAGCTTAAAATAGACAGCTATATATACTACAGATCAATATATAAGAACCTCACAATACCTGGACACACAGAAAGTAAAGAGAAAGAAATCCAAACACAACACTAAAGGAACCCATTAGGCTGTAAGTGAAGAGAAGAAAAAATAGAGAACTAAAAAAACAACCAGAAAACAAGTAACAAAATGGCAATAAGTACATACCTATCACTTTTATTTTAAACATAAGTGATCTAAATGCTCCAATCAGAAAATTAAGGTAGCCAAATGGATAAAGGAAAACAAGATTAATCCACGTGCTACTTACAAGAGACTCACTTAATATCTAAAGACAAAAATAGACTGAAAGTATAAGATGGGAAATAAAGATAACTCCATGCAAAATGAAAGCTTGGGTAGCAACACTCATATCAGGTGAAATAGATTTTATAACAGATTATAACAAAAAACAAGGAAGGGCACTATATAATGATAAAGTAGTCAATCCAACAAGAGAATATAATAGTTATAAACATTTATGAACCCAACATCAGTTCAGTTCAGTTCAGTTCAGTCGCTCAGTCGTGTCCGACTCTCTGCGACCCCATGAATCACAGCACACCAGGCCTCCCTGTCCATCACCAACTCCCGGAGTTCACTCAAACTCATGTCCACAGAGTCGGTGATGCCATCCAGCCATCTCATTCTCCGTCGTCCCCTTCTCCTCCCGCCCCCAACCTTTCCCAGCATCAGAGTCTTTTCCAGTGAGTCAACTCGTCACATGAGGTGGCCAAAGTATTGCAGTTTCAGCTTTAGCATCAGTCCCTCCAATTAAAGCAAATATTAACCAATTAAGAGAGACATAGACATCAATATAATTACAGTGAAAGTCACTCAGTCATATCCAACTCTTTGCGACCCCATGGACTA
This sequence comes from Moschus berezovskii, assembly GCF_049115385.1. NCBI lineage: Eukaryota > Metazoa > Chordata > Mammalia > Artiodactyla > Moschidae > Moschus > Moschus berezovskii. The sequence continues at coordinate 72,268,451 of NC_142470.1, read as the reverse complement.
TACAGTCCATGGAATTCTCCAGGCCAGAATACTGGAGTGGGTAGCCTTTCCTTTCTCCTGGGGATCTTCCCAACACAAGGATTGACCCAGGTCTCCTGAATTGTGGGCCGATTCTTTACCACTTTAATACCCCACTTACATTAACGAATAGATCATCCACACAGAATTTCAATAAAGCAATGCTAGTATTAAATAACATGTTAAATCAAATGGACTTAATATATATTTTTAGAACATATCATCCAAACACAGCAGAATACATATACTTTTCATGTGCATAATGAACATTCTCCAAGACTGATTATGTTAGGCCACAAGATAAATCTCAATAAATAGAGGAAGATTAAAACTGCATTAAGCACCTTTTTTGGCCATAACAGTATGAAACTAGAAATCACATTCAAGGAAACTGGAAAAACACAAACATTTGGATACTAAAAACTTGCTCATTTATTATAACCATGAGTTACTGAGCAAATCAAAGAGGAAATTAAAAAAAATATCTTGAGACAAATGAAAATAGAAACACAATGGTCCAAACTCTATGAGACAAAGTAAAAGCAGTCCTAAGAGGGAATTTCAGAGAGAAACAACCCTAGCTCAAAAAACAAAAATCTCAAATAAGCTACCTATCTGTCATTTAAAGAAGAACGAACAAAATCCAAAGTTATTAGAAAGAAGGAAATAAGATCAGAGAAGAAATAAATAAAATATAGGCTAAAAAATAAACAGTAGAAAAGATTAATGAAACTGAGTCAATTGTTTTAAATGATAAAATCAACAAACCATTAACCAGGCTCATCAAGAAAAAAGAGCCCAAATAAATCAGATAAGAGAAGTTACCATTGACACCACAGAAATACAAAGGGTCATAAAAGATTACTATGACCAATTATACATCAATAAAATGGACAACAGAGAAAAAAGGATAAATTCCTAGAAATACATCCTCTACAACTGAACCATGATGAAACAGAAAATCTTAATAGATTGATTGCTGGTAACAACATTGAATCAGTAATCAAACGCCCTCCCACACACACACAAAGACGTTCAGAACCAGACAGCTACACAAGTTAATTCCACAAAACATTTAGAGTTAACACCTGTTATTCTCACATTACAAAAAATGAAAGAGGAATGAATACTTCTAAATTTATTTCACAAGGCCAACATAACCCTGATATCAAAACCATTCAAAGATACTACAACACGAGAAAATTACAAGCCAATGCTCACTGATGAACATAGACACCGAATCCTCAACAAAATACTAGCAAAATGAATCAACAATACATTAAAAGTGTCATATTCCTTGATCAAATAAGTGATGCAAGCATGGTTTAGTATCTGTAAATCAACCAATGGGATACATCACATTGCAAAGATAAATAAAGGATAAAAATCATATGATCATGTCAACAGATGCAGAAAGAGCATTTGACAAAATTCAGCATCTATTTATGATAAAAACACTCTCTCAACAAAGTGAGTATAGAGGAAACTTATTTCAAATTAATAAAGGTCATATAAAACAAACTCACAGCTAACATTATACTCAATGATAAAAAGCTGAAAACTTTTCCTTTAAGATTAAGAAAAACAGAAGCATGCCCACCCTTGGCACTTTTATTCAACATAGTATTGAATATCCTAGACATAGCAATCAAACAGACAAAAAAAAGAAATTAAAGGTATTCATATTAGAAAGGAAAATGGGCACTATTTGCAAATGGCATGATACTATATAGAGGAACTCAAGACTCCACCAAAAAACTATTAGAACAATAAATAAATTCAGTAAAGTTGCAAGATTCAAAACTGATATACAGAAATCTCTGGCATTTCTATAAACTAGTACAAACTATGTAAAAGAAAAATGAAGGAAATGATCTAATTTACTATTGCATCCAAACAATAATACTTAGGACTGTATTTAAACAAAGAATACTGTTCTTAAATCTGTACTCTGAAAACTGTAAGACCTTGTGGAAAGAAACTGAAAATGACACAAATAAATGGAAAGATTTACCATGCTCATTGAATGCAAGAATTAATATTAAAATGTCCATACTACCCAAAGCAAACTACAGATTCAACACAATCTCTCAGAATACCAATGTCATTTTTCTTAGGACTATAACAAATAATTCTAAAAGTTGTACGGAACTACAAAAGACTGCAAATAGTTAGACTCTTAAAAAAGAACAAAGCTAGAAGTATCACTCTTCCAGGCTTGAAATCATACCACGAAACTATAGTAATCAAAACCATGTCGAACTTGCACAAAGAGACACATATGAATGGAAGAGAATAGAGTCCAAAACTAAACCCACCCTCACATGATTAATTAATCTACAACAGACAGAAGAATTAAGAATATGCAATGGGGAAAAGACTGTCTCTTCAATAAACGGTATTAGGAAAAGAGGACAGCTACATGCAGAAGAATGAAATTAAATCACGTTTCATATACCGTATATAAAAGTAGACTCAAACCTGAATTAAAATCTTAAATGTAATTCCTGAAACCATAAAATTTCTAGAATAAAACATAGGCAGTAACCTCTTTGACATCAGTCTTAGCAATAATTTTTTAGATGTGTCCCCTCAGGCAAGAGCAACTAAAGCAAAAATAAACAAATGAAACTGTATCAAGCTAAAAGAGCTTTAATACAGTAAAGGAAATGACCAATAAAATGAAAGGCAATCTACTAAATGGGAGAAGATACTTACAAATGATATATTCAATAAGGGGTTGATATTCAAAACATATAAAGAAGTCATGTAACTCAATATCAAAAAACAGAAACAACTAACCCAATTTAAAAATGGGTAGAGGACCTGAATAGACATATAGTGTATATTGTCAATAATACTGTAACAACTGTATGTGGTAACAGATGGTAACTGCTCCTGTTGTGAAAATTGAACAATGTATAAAGCTATTGAATCACTGTTAGATACCTGAAACTAATATTGTATGTAAACTATAATACTATAATTAAATATAAACTATAATATTGCTCTGGAGTAGGCAATGGCAAGCCACTCTAGTATACTTGTCTGGAGAATCCCGTGGACAGAGGAACCTGGAGGGCCACAGTCCATGGGGTCACAAAGAGTTGGACATGACTGAAATGACTTAGCATGCATGCATGCATAATATTGCTAATTATAATTCAATTAAAAAGCAAAAAATGTAGTCAATAGGCTCTGTTGCCTTGTCATGAGTAAATAAATGATTCCTATTAAATAGACTTTTGAAGTAATGAGACTCTTTCATGGATTTTGCTATTTAGATGACTTTGTGAGCTTTTCAGTTTATATCAGTGAATCAGAAACACTATACATATGAAAATATATATATTATATATATACACAAAGGTATTTATATGTATATATATTATATATATGCATACATATATGTACTTATACATACTAGATTTGACTAGTTTTTTTCACACAGAAAGAGAGAACAGGGAAGTTATATGCAGTGTTTTCTTTGCCATCATGGACAACAGGAGTTCATAAAATATCAATAATAAAATAAGCCATAAATGTGGTCTAGTATTAAAGTCAGTTAGCATCCCAATGACATAATGACTATGGTAAAATACTTAAGCTTTATTTACATCAATAGCTATTATCAAGTCAGGTTTATTGAAGATCAAGAGGGCTGAGTTTCACAAAATTCCCAGTAATTGACAATACTATGTCAGAAAGCTTCTAGAATAGATTGACTGCACACAAGTATACAAAACACAATCAGGTCAAAATATCAGATCACAGAGATCTTATTCTAGTATTATTGGTCAAAATAAATAAAATATGTTTACTGAACAAAAACTATGAGCCAAATCTCTATTAGAGTTTGTGGGGAATAAATGAATAGATACCATCATCTCAATCTCAAAATGGGTATAATCCAATTGAGAAGACAAAGTCATTCTTGAAGAATGTAGTGCTGTCTTCCCCCCTGTAGTTTCTCCTGACATTCTCTTTGTCAGCTATTCATATCTATATCTACATGAGGTCCCCTCTCTCCATTCACTACTTTGTTAAAACCTATCCCTTCCCTTTTCTGTCTAACCTGTGTAGCCTTTTCAGTTCTATTCTTAATGACATCAGTATGGGGGACCTAAAAGTCAAATCTGACCATGGAACTTCCTTGCTTAAAACATTTCAATGCCTATCTCTTCACTAACTCCTTAGGACTGACATAAGATCTTTGAAAACTTAGTTCCTCTCTTATCTACAAAATAATTGCCTAAGGTCCTCATTTCCTTTTTGTGAATGTTGTTTTACCCATTACTGTTTATTTAGCTTGGCATATATATATCCTGTTGCTTCCAAGATGGCCCTAGTGGTAAAGAATCTGCCTGCAAATGCAGGAGACGCAAGAGAAACAGGTTCAATTCCTGTGTCAGAAAGATCCCCTGGAGAAGGAAATGGCAGCTCTCTCCAACATTCTTGCCCAGAAAATTCCAAGGACAAAGGAACCTGGAGGGCTATAGTCCATGGGGTTGCAAAGAGTCAGACACGACTGAGAGACTAAGCACAGAACATGCATGAAATAGATAACTAATGAGAAGCTACTGTGTAACATAGGGGAAAAATGGTGTAGGATATATATTAACCTTAAAAACACATTCCAACATACTTTAAGTGCTGACAAGTGCAGTATTTGATTCCACTTATACAAGATACCTAGAACAGTCAAGCTCATAGAGTCAGAAAGTACATTGATAGATGCCAGGAGCTAGGGGCTGGGGGTGGAATAGGGAGTTAGTGGTGGCGGGGGAGGGGCGGGTAGAATGGGGAGTTAGTGTTTAATGGGGACAGAGTTTCAGTTTAGGAAGGTGATAAATTCAGGAGATAGATGATGGTGGGAGTTATGCAACAATGTGAATGTACTTAGTGTCACTGAACTGTACAGGTAAATATGGTTAAAATAATGTTTTATATTTTGTGACTTTTATCACAATAAAAAAGATTAAAAGAAATCAGACTAATCAGTTAACATTAAAATCTTTGAATAGAATCCTTGACAGTCCTAATATAAGAAAAATTCTTTATCAATGATGAGCTGTAATCTCAACTTTACCTCCAGCAGGGGGCCTGACATGTCCTTCCTCAGAGAATTTTCCGCCTATTAACAACATGAAGGACCACTGGACAGAGAATCACCCGACAGTATGTCAGAGATATGAACAGGGCAAATGACATAAAAAATCAAATGAATGATGCCCACCATGCCCTGTTATTTAGAGAAAAATCTCAGGAACAAAGGGATGTAGGGTTAGAAGCTTCAAACTGACAGGATTATATCTTTCATCCTGACAAGGAGGCAGGGCATTGCACAGTTTTGGGACACCCATTGCACAACATGGTCCACATGCTTGGCTTGCCTGGAGCTGTGCACTGCACAGGAGCTGGCAAGGACTCTGGGAAAGGTACTCAAATACATACTCCTTTCAATAATAGAAAAGAAGCTTTCAGAAATCCCATTTCTGGCATTTACCTGAGATCACTGAAATCAGGATCTCAGAAAGATACTATATCTCTCCCATGTTCACTACAGCATGAGTCACAATAGCCAAGATGCAGAAACAACTTTAGACAAAACACTGTGTGCATGTACAAGAGAATATTATTCAGCCTTTGAAAAAAAGGTAATTCTTTAACATGTGACTGCTACTGCTAAGTCACTTCAGTCGTGTCCGACTCTGTGCGACCCCACAGACGGAAGCCCACCAGGCTCCCCCGTCCCTGGGATTCTCCAGGCAAGAACACTGGAGTGGGTTGCCATTTCCTTCTCCAATGTGTGAAAAGTGAAAGTGAAGTCGCTCAGTCGAGTCCGACCCTTAGCGACCCCATGGACTGCAGCCTACCAGGCTCCTCCATCCATGGGATTTTCTAGGCAAGAGTACTGGAGTGGCTTGCCATTGCCTTCTCCGTAACATGTGACAGTACATATGAATTCTGTGGACATTATGGTAAGTAAAATAAGCCCATCACAGAAAAACACATGTGGCATGATTCCACTTACATAAAGTATCTAAAATAATCAAATGCATAGAATCAGAGAGTATGAATGGTGGTTGCAGAGGCTGGGGGAAGGGGAAAATGAGAGTTACTAATCAATAGGCATAGAGTTTCAGTTAAGTAAGATGAATACATTCTAGAGATTGGCTCTACAATGCTGTGCCTAGAGTTAATTATACTGTATTGTCCCTGGTGGCTTAGAGGGTAAAATGTCTGCCTGCAATGCGGGAGACCTGGATTTGATCCCTGGGTCGGGGAGATCTCCTGGAGAAGGAAATGTCAGCCCACTCCAGTTCTCTTGTCTGGAAAATCCCGTGGATGGAGGAACCTGGTAGGCTACAGTCCACGGGGTTGCAAAGAGTCTTTGGACGTGACTGAGCAACTTCACTTTCATTGTACACTTAAACACTGGTTAAGAGCTGTATCTCAAGTGTTCATGTGTTTAGTTGCTCAATCGTGTGCAACTCTTTGCGATCCCGTGGACTGTAGCCCATCAGATTCCTCTGTCCATGGGGATTCACCAGGCAAGAATACTGTAGTGGGCTGCCATGCCCTTCTCCAGGGTATCTTCCCAAGCCAGGGATTGAACCCAGGTCTCCTGCATTGCAGGTGGATTCTTTACCATCTGAGCCACCAGGGAAGCCAGGTGTTCAAACTGCAATTTAAAAAATTTAACTTCTATCTCTTGAGGCTATAAATGTAAATCCTTACCTGCTACACTTCAGTACTAAAATGATTTTTTAACTGTTCTGATTAGACTGTGACATCATAAAATCACTATATACTGTGGACTACAAATGGGCCCCGTCACTGCTGCTGAGAGCTCTAAGCCTCCACCAACCACAAAGTTGACTTCCAGGCAGGTCATGCCACTTGGAAAGAATGAGAACACAGTATCAAAAGTAAGCAGACATAGCTTAAGTGTGTTTCCAAACACAATATTGGCCCCATCACAACTGGAAGGAAACAATGGTACTAATTTTTTCCATCAGCTCCAAGAAACTGACATGCTATGTTTGTTTGCTATGACCAAGGGGCTGCTGCTGCTGCTGCTGTTTAGTTGCTAAGTCATGTCTGACTCTCTGCGACCCCATTGACTGTAGCCTGCCAGGCACCTCTGTCCATGAAATGCTCCAGGCAAGAATACTAGTGGATTGCCATTTCCTGCTCCAGGGGATCTTCCCGACCCAGGGATCCAACCCATGTCTCCTGCTTGGCAGGCAGATTCTTTACCACTGAGCTACCCGGGAAGCCTCATGACCCAGGGAAGAGATATTCAAAACACCCACGTTAATTTGAACTGACTCTGAAACTCTGTTTCCAGTCATTTAGCAAGTCTAGCTCAGCAGTCTGCCATGGAGCATCAGTACTGGATTGTTCCTCAATCTGGGCACGCCTCCCTGTGACTTGTCCTCCCAGTACACTCTACACGGGCTGCTGTCTCCTCTCCTATTTCCTATTCCTGGGCTGCTGGATCTGTTACTTTAAACAGAATGAGAAACAGCTGATTTGCTATCTTTCTCTTTTTAAAGGCACTTCAAAGTCATTACTTTATGGAAGCTACCATATAAATCTCCTCTCCTGTTATTCTTCTGAATATCTTCTCCTTTAACTTTCTGTGTGTCCTTTCCTAATCTTCCATACTATGTTGAAAAGTAGCCTCTCCTGATAATGTGCTATTGATGGATCTGTACTAGTCTTTTCTCAGCCCCTTATAAATCTTACTTGGAACAATAAAAGTATTCATAAGATCATTTCCTGAATATATTACATTTAATCTAAAATTTAACTCATTTCTCCATTTGCATCAATCTATGTCTTCAAGTTTAAAAACATTTCAGTTTAACTGCCTCCACAAAATGGCACCAAGAAATATTTCATTATCCCTAGATGGATGTGATGTTTCAATATTTTTTTTTACATTAATAAACTCTTCCAAGCTTTGGTTTAAGGCTAAATAATCTTTTCTAAATTTCAATTATTTTGGACCTCAAATTTTCTATTATATGTCTTTACTCTTATTATGTTTTAATGCTGTGTTCAGCATTCTGATTTTTCACAGCTATATGTTCATGTACATTTTTAATTGTACTTTTCTCTTTTAAAACACTGAAAGCATTATTTTTGCACAAGTACAATAGAAAGGGTGATACAGAGCTTTCTCATTAGCTTGATTTTTTTATCCTTGTGATTTTACAAATTAGCTTGAACTTAAAATTCCATGTTTAATAAATTAACCAAAAAAAAATTTAAATCTTATTGGCATAAGACACTCAGAGGTATTTGTTTTAAAGGGATAACAGCATGCAAGTAATTCCTAGTTCTTTAAGAGGAGTAAAAAGGTAACCAACCAACTAAATTATATGATATCCTATAATTTTTCCTTCAACTTCTTAAGTAAAGCCACTGATATTGATGTATATTTTAAGGCTCACTGCTGAAATGGTCATTTTAGAGGAAGAAAATTCCATAAGTTCTTCTATTTTTCCTTTACTATACATTAATTTTTAACCAGAGTCATACAGTTTTAAAGAACATATGCTTGAAGCTAGATGTCCCTGAATCTAAGTGTCAGCTCTCTCTCTTACTAGCTACTTGAAACTATAAGTATAAATCAACCTTAACTTTAGTTTTTTATCTATGAAATGAGAAAATGGTAGTACCTACCTTCTTAGATTACTGAAAGGATTAAATGAAATGATTTATGCAATGAAATATTATGTATACTAAGTAATAGACACTAATTAACAATTTTATATTCCTAAGTGAATTTCAAAGCATGGCTTCCAAAATATTTTAAATATATATTGAAAATTAGTAATGGAAGGCTAATTTTTACAGTGATAATTTTAGCAACATTAGGGTTTCACTTTTTAAAAATCCACCACATTAAGGACAATATGACTTTCATTTATTATTTTGCCTTTCACTACTTCTCATGTCAAATATGCTATTCAGTTTTACATCTTTCAGCAAATTTTGCTGCAAGCCACCATAGCCAGAAACATACAATAAACTTTTTACTCTTACTAACCACATATTAGTGGCTCAGCATAAATTAGACACAGATTTAATAAGATAATTTTTAGTTGAATTACTATGACATCCGTTTAAAAATCCAAAGCTGATCTCAGAGTGAACCACTTTATAGTTTCCAGGACATTTTATTCCATATTTACAAACTTCACTGCTATGTAATTGAAGTCATTTTAATGACAAATATTGCTGGACAGGTTTTAAACCAGTTTTCCATCAGTGTTTTCACTCAGTGTTATCACTGAGAAATAACTGATGCTTTAGGGCCATCCACTATCTCAATTTCAGATTTTGAAAAATGTTAACACATAGCACTATATGAAGTGTTATACGAAGGTGATAATATTTCTATGATTATAATTTTAAAGTCTCTTCTTCATTAATAAATACCAACTTTGAAGTCCCTTCTGTTCTACATATTACTAATTTCATCTTGCTCATCTTATTACTTCAAATTATTGCTACCTGACTGTAATCAACTGTTGCTCCCTGTTATCAACTTGACATATCAATGATGCGCTGTCATTATAAAAGTTCATAACTAAAGCTCCAGAAGTACAAGAATTTTGTCTTAGTTCACTGCTATGTCCCTCGCATCTAAAACAATGCCTAATATATAGTAAGTACTCAGTATATGTACATTAAATAAAAATTGTTCCTCTATTTTATATGAGTACAAATACAATGTCTTCCTCCAAGTGGAAATTCATCACTACCAGTATTTAGAAATATGTTTAGTATTCAGTCCTTCAGGATTAGAAGTTCATAGTGATTTTGCCAGTTAAAAGAAAATATATATAATTATTTAATTTTTGGCCACCAAAGAAGTAATATTAATAGTTTATGGGTTTATCTTAAAGACTTACTGGATATCTGACATTTTAAAACGAGTATGGGTGCGTTGAAAATGGTAAAACTTGAGTAAAATATATTAAAGAACTAAGTAAAGAGACACATACCATACTTAACTATTGCTGCTGCTGCTGCTGCTAAGTCGCTTTAGTCGTGTCCGGCTTTGTGCGACCCCATAGATGGAAGACCATCAGGCTCCCTAGTCCCTGGGATTCTCCAGGCAAGAACACTGGAGTGGGTTGCCATTTCCTTCTCCAACTTAACTATTGGGAGACTCAATATTGTTTAAGTTTTCACCAATCTGACTTATAGAGTTAATGCAGTTCCACCAACCTCCCCTCTAAATTTCTGCAGACACTTTTAATAAATTTTACAAGTTGATTCTAGTATTTGTATGGAAATGAAAAGAACAAATAATTATAAAATTGAACAAAATGGGAGGACTTGCTGCTGCTGCTGCTGCTAAGTCGCTTCAGTCGTGTCCGACTCTGTGCGACCCCATAGACGGGGCAGCCCACCAGGCTCCACTCTCCCTGGGATTCTCCAGGTAAGAACACTGGAGTGGGTTGCCATTTCCTTCTCCAATGCATGAAAGTGAAAAGTGAAAGTGAAGTCACTCAGTCGTGTCCGACTCTCCGCGACCCCATGGACTGCAGCCTACCAGGCTCCTCCATCCATGGGATTTTCCAGGCAAGAGTACTGGAGTGGGGTGCCATTGCCTTCTCTGTGGGAGGACGTACCTTACTTGGTTTCAAAACATGCCCATAAAGCTATAATGATCAAGACAGTGTGGTATTGGCATAAAGGTATAGAGAGAGAGCAAAGGAATAGAATAAAGCATTCAGAAATAAACTCACACGTAGACGATAACTGATTTTCAACAAAGGTAGAAAATTGTTCAATAAAGAAAGGATAGCATTTTCAACATTTAGCAATGAAGTAATTTTGAAAAAATGAACCTTGATCATCACCCTTATCCAAAGATTAACTCAGTGTTCACTATAGTCCTAAGTCTATGGACTGAAAGTATAAATTGTCTAGAAGAAAACATAAAAGAAAACTTTCATGATGCTGGGATAGGCTAGATTTCCTATGTAGTCCTGGAGAAGGACAGATCATAAAAGAAAAGAATTGATAAATTAGACCTCATTCAAAAAGAAAGAAGAAAAAAGAAACACATTAGAAAATGAAAAGCTACAAAATAAAAGAAAATGATCACATTGCATGTGACAGATACTTGTATCCAAACTATAAAAAGAGCTCTTACTATTTGATAAGACTACAACTAACCAATTAAAAATAGGCAACATTTGAATAAACACTTATCAAAGAAAATACATAAAAAGATACTCAACATCACTAATCATCACGTGAATGTGTATTAACACTACCATGAGACACAACTAAACACACATCAGAGTTACTAAAATTAAACTTCCTGACAATACTAAGGACTGATGCCTTGGCATCACCACTTTAGAAAGCAGTTTGGCAGTTACTTAAAAAATTAAAAATGTAGTTACTGTATACAATTCAGCAATCCTTTTCATAAGCATTGGCCAAATAAATGATACCTATGCTCAAATAAGACTTATACCTAAATTCTCATAGCAACTCTTTTTGTAATGGCCCCAAACTGGAAACATCCTAAATGTCCATCATTAGGAGAATGAGCTTTTTTTTTTTTTTTCATATTTATACAATAGAATACTACTCAGAAACTTGAAGCACCTATTGAACAAGATCACAGCACAAATAAGCCTAAAATGTTCAGCTAAGTGGTGGCCCAGACTGTAAAGGATCTGCCTGCAATGGTAGAGGTGCGGTTTCTATCTCTGGGTTGGGAAGATCCCCCTGCAGAAAAGAATGGCAACCCACTCCAGTATTCTTGCCTGGAAAATTCCATGAACAGAAAAGCCTGGTGGGCTACAGTCCCTGGGGTCGCAAAGAGTTGAACACCACTGAGCAACTAACACTTTCACAAGTGAAAGAAGCCAGATACCAAAGACTGCATAGTACAAATTCCTTAGATGAATCTCTAGAGAAAACAAATATGACTGAAGAAATAATGTAGGCACAGAGGGATTGTTGCAAAGAGCTGACTCATTTGCCACTGTGTGTATATCTTTTCTCTATTACATAGAAATATATTTTATACCAATATATAATCCTATATGTATAAGAATCTATGCAAATAAATATATTTCTTTTATAGAGATTTATTGTGAGGAATTGTGTCATGCAGTTCGGAGGATAAATTCCATGATCTCCCATGTGCAGGCTAGAGACTGAGGAAAGCCAATGGTAAAATTCAGTGTAAGTTTGAAATCTTATAAACCAGGAGAACTGTATAAATCCTCATATGAAGACTGGAAAAGATGAGATATCCCAGCTAAGTCAGTGAAGCAGAAATAAAGACTGAATTCCTCTTTCCTTCTGCATTCTGATCTGTGCAGGCTCTCAACAGATTGGATGATATCCACTCACACGGAGGAGAACAAACTATGAGTCCACAGGTTTAAATGCCAGTTGCATTTAGAAATACCCTTACATACACACCCAGAAATAATGTTTTATCCAACAATCCCATGGTCAATCAAGATGACACATATAATTAATCATTATAATATTTTCAATTTATAAACAGGGCAGATTTTATGATTATGGATAATCACACATCCTTTGAAAAAAGAAGCATTATCTTTAACATGATACTCTAGCTGCACAAAATTTATTTTCAGGTTGATCTGTACCTTTCATCTTCTAGGAAGGAACATTCTTTTGAAAGTGTAGTATATGCTATGAATTCCCTTTTGTATTCCTATTTTTTTTCTAACCAGCCAGCTTTGCTATTTCTTCACCATTCACATCATCCATACTCATTGGGAAATCTTCCTGAGACATATTCTTCAAGATAAAGCCAAGGGCAATCACCTGGACACCTCTTTGCCAACTAATGCTGACGGATTGAAAATAGAGCTACTAACGCTGCATCTAAAAGAAAGCTCTTATATCTTTCTCGGTCAAAAAAAAAAAAAAAAAAGAACGAAAACGCTTTTAACAATGTACTGTAAAGAAGACTAGAAGCCATACTCTACCAATCATAAGTCAGTTTCTAATAACATAAAGTAACCATAAACACAATAACGGAGACTTTAATGTCCTTTCTATTTCTATCCCAGTGAAACAGCCCTATCAAACTGCATTTCAGGAAAATGGATATGTTCCAACTTCCACTCCGAGCCAGTAACCACAATAATGAAATAAATTTGAAAAAAGGACCAAAGGATTTAGTAAAAGAAAATGTGTTAGAAAGCAAAGAAAATAAAATTCAGATAACAATTATTACTATCTCAATTAATATGGAATAATTTGGATGAACATGGTTCTTGTAACATAATACAAAGGAAAAAATCATGAGGTTTCCAATCAGAATCCTTATAGTTTTCACTGGGAGACATGAAAAAGATAATTTGCATCTCTGATTCCATGTCTCATGTGTAAAATGAAAATAATAGCCGCCACAAAAGTTTTTTTGTGAATGCATTATTCTAATACAGATAAAAGGGTTTACCTAGGTGGCTCAGTGTTAAACAATCCACCTACCAAATCCAGAGACCCGGGTTCAATCTCTGGGTCAGGAAGATCGCCCGGAGAAAGAAATGGCAACCCATCCAGTATTCTTGCCTGAGAAATACCATGGACAGAGGAGCCTGGCAGGATACAGTCCATGGGGTCGCAGAAGAGTTGGACATGACTTAGCAACCAAACAAAAACAACAATACAGAGGAAAATACTATCAGTGTGAATAAGTACTATCTCATATATGTATAAAAACCTAAAATAGACTCAGTTGAATGGTACCAGTTCAATGAAGTTTAGTTTCCTTGACAGCATATAAATCAAAATATGAGATTAATGATTTTAAAACATAAAATATTTTTATTTTGATTCTCTATCTTCAAGCTTATAACACTGGAAAAACTGGGGTAAACTTAAAGACCACTCATAATATGTTCCGTTCCTTAAAAATAAATTAATTCATTATTTAGAATTTAAAGATATACACAGTAAAGGAAGTTTACTAGGATGAATTCCAACAATTGAAAGAGATGAGTACTATAATAGTATTTGTCTTAAATTTCCATCAGTTCAGTTCAGTTCAGTTTAGTTGCTCAGTCGTGTCCGACTCTTTGCGATCCTATGAATCACAGCACACCAGGCCTCCCTGTCCATCACCAACTCCGGGAGTTCACTCAGACTCATGTCCATCAAGTCGGTGATGCCATCCAACCATCTCATTCTCTGTCGTCCCCTTCTCCTCCCGCCCCCAATACTTCCCAGCATCAGAGTCTTTTCCAGTGAGTCAACTCATCACATGAGGTGGCCAAAGTATTGGAGTTTCAGCTTTAGCATCAGTCCTTCCAATGAACACCCAGGATTGACCTCCTTTAGAATGGACTGGTTGAATATCCTTGTAGTCCAACGGACTCTCAAGAGCCTTCTCCAGCACCACACTTCAAAAGCATCCATTCTTCGGTGATCAGTATTCTTCACAGTCTAAATCTCACATCCATTCATGACTACTGGAAAAATATAGCTTTTACTAGACAGACTTTTGTTGGCAAAGTAATGTCTCTGCTTTTTAATATGCTGTCTAGGTTGGCCATAGCTTTTCTTGCAAGGAACAAGAATCTTTTAATTTCATGGCTGCAGTCACCATTTGCAGTGATTTTGGAGCACAACAATATGTCATTGTTTCCATTGCTTCCCCATCTATTTTTCATGAAGTGATGGGACAAGATGCCGTATTCTTAGTGTTCTAAATGTTGAGCTTTAAGACAACTTTTTCACTCTCCTCTTTCACTTTCATCAAGAGGCTCTTGAGTTCTTCTTCACTTTTTGCCATAAGGGTGGTGTCATCTGCATATCTGAGGTTATTGATATTTCTCCCTGCAATCCTGATTCCAGCTTGTGCTTCATCCAGCCCAGCATTTCTCATGATGTACTCTGCATATAAGTTATATAAGCAGTGTGACAATACACAGCCATGAAATACTCATTTCTCTATTTTGAACCAGTCTGTTGTTCCATGTCCAGTTCTGACTGTTGCTTCCTGACCTGCATACAGATTTCTCAAGAGGCAGGTTAGGTGGTCTGGTATTCCCATCTCTGAAGAATTTTCTGCAGTTTGTTGTGATCCACACAGTCAAAGGCTTTGGCATAGTCAATAAAGCAGAAGTAGATGCTTTTCTGGAACTCTCTTGCTTTTTCCATGATCCAACAGATGTTGGCGATTTGATCTCTGGTTCCTTTACCTTTTCTAAATCCAGCTTGAACATCTGGAAGTTCACAGGTCACATACTGTTGAAGCCTGGCTTGGAGAATTTTGAGCATTACTTTGGTAGTGTGTGAGATGAGTGCAATTGTGCAGTTGTCTGAGCATTATTTGGCATTGCCTTTCTTTGGGATTGGGATGAAAAATGACCTTTACCAGTCCTGTGGCCACTGCTGAGTTTTCCAAATTTGCTGACATATTGAATGCAGCACTTTCACAGCATCATCTTTTACGAATTGAAATAGCTCAACTGGAATTTCATCACCTCCACTAGCTTTGTTCATAGTGATGTTTCATAAGGCCCATTTGACTTAACATTCCAGGATGTCTGGCTCCAGGTGAGTGATCACACCATCGTGATTATCTGGGTCATGAAGATATTTTTTGTACAGTTCTTCTGTGTATTCTTGCCACCTCTTCTTAATATTATTTGAAAACACCTAAATTTACAAATAACCCTAAAGTTACCAGACCCCTCTGTACCTTCCACATTTGAACATTAAGAGATTTTTAAAGTTTACTAACTTTTCAAGCAAGTTTTAGAAAAGGCAGAGGCACCAGAGTTCAAATTGCCAACATCCGCTGGACCATGGAGAAAGCAAGAGAGTTACAGAAAAACATCTATTCAGCTTCATTGACTATGCCAAAGCCTTTGACAGTGTGGATCACAATAAACTGTGGAAAATTCTGAAAGAAATGGGAATACTAGACCACCTGACCTGCCTCTTGAGAAATCTGTATGCAGGTCAGGAAGCAACAGTCAGAACTGTACATGAAACAACAGACTGGTTCCAAATAGGAAAAGGTGTACGTCAGGGTTGTATATTGTCACCCTGCTTATTTAACTTCTATGCAGAGTACATCATGAGGAACGCTGGGCTGGAAGAAGCATGAGCTGGAATCAAGATTGCTGGGAGAAATATCAATAACCTCAGGTATGCAGATGACAACACCCTTATGGCAGAAAGTGAAGAGGAACTCAAAAGCCTCTTGATGAAAGTGGAAGAGGAGAGTGAAAAGGTTGGCTTGAAGCTCAACATTCAGAAAACAAAGATCATGGCATCTGGTCCCATCACTTCATGGCAAATAGATGGGGTAACAGTGGAAACAGTGTCAGACTTTATTTTTGGGGGGGGGCCTCCAAAATCACTGCGGATGCTTATTGCAGCCATGAAATTAAAAGACACTTACTCCTTAGAAGGAAAGTTATGACCAACCTAGATAGTATATTAAAAAGCAGAGACATTACTTTGCCAACAAAGGTCCGTCTAGTCAAGGCTATGGTTTTTCCAGTGGTCATGTATGGATGTGAGTTGAACTGTGAAGAAAGCTGAGCACCGAAGAATTGATGCTTTTGAACTGTGGTTCTGGAGAAGACTCTTGAGACTCCCTTGGACTGCAAGGAGATCCAACCAGTCCATTCTAGAGGAGATCAATCCTGGGTGTTCATTGGAAGGACTGATGCTAAAGCTGAAACTGCAATACTTTGGCCACCTCATGTGATGAGCTGACTCACTGGAAAAGAGTCTGATGCTGGGAAGAATTGGGGGCAGGAAGAGAAGGGGATGACAGAGAATGAGATGGCTGGATGGCATCCCCGACTTGATGGACATGAGTTTGAGTGAACTCCGGGATTTGGTGATGGACAGGGAGGCCTGGCGTGCTGTGATTCATGGGGTCGCAAAGAGTCAGACACAACTGAGCGACTGAGCTGAACTGAACTTTTATTTTGAAATGATTTTATATTTGTAAGAAAGTTACAAAAATAGTACCAAATAATTCTAAAGAAATAATTAAGTAAGCTAAAGGGAAGAAGGGAATGCTCTTTCTTATAGCAGAATTCCAATTATTAAATGCAGAAGCAGTAAGAGAAAATCACCATTTGTCAAACAACACTATAATAATTATCCTCAGATAAAATTAATAGGAAAGCATGATATTAAATAGGATATGTGCATGGTCTCAAAATACTTATTAAGTACAAGGTGAAAAATAATAACTTTATATTAACAAAACCTGGAATATATCGCCTCAACTGTGTTCAAAGTTACCATCACCAGCAATGAGACATACGAATATTATGTGATACTTGATAATGTACACTGAGAAGGACACACATCTTTTTTGTGGTATTTTTGCCAAGAATAAAATATTTAAATAGAGCAAAACAGATTCTCCCAATACAAAGGGAAGAAAGGCCATTTTCACAAGATCTCTGGGGATTTCTTTCTAACAATTTCTAAATAGATAACACACTGTATCTGAAATTTTGTAAAGGTAAATAGAGATCAGTTAGAATGTATCAGTTGGAAGACTTTCAGTTAAAGTGTCTTGAATAACAAGGGCATTTATTTTTAACCCCATAGACACAATTAATTATATAAGAAAGCAAAATATAAGTGCTAATTGATTCTTCCCTATATGCCACCGTACTTCATTTTTATAACAGAGACAAGATTTAGCTAGAAAGGATACAAACATGTCTCAAGTCTCTTCTAAAATATTGATTGAACCATATACAAAAACCCAAACATTTATTTTTAAATGACACAGTAATTAAGTTGGGCAGAAGAATAGGGCTCCAAAGACTCCTAACTTGGGTGTAGAAAAAAAACATGGAGGTAAGTGACTACATCAGTTACCTATTGCTGAGTAACAAATTTTACCTCAAAAGTTGGTATCTAAAACACAAACAGTCACTATCCTGAGGTTTTTCTGAGTCAGAAATCTAGGTCAGACTTAAGCTGTTTGCCACATGGACCCCTGCATAGACTACCCGAGTTTCCTCACAGCCTGAGTGATTCTGGAGGGAGCAAGTTAGAACAATCTGACAGAATCCACAGAGGCTTTGCATTACCTAGTCTCTGATGTCACAAACTGCCACTTTCTCCATATTTTACGTATTAGAAGACAGGAAATAAGACAGAACTCGGGGGAAGTAAATACAGGCTCTACCTCCTGGATGAAGAGAATCAAAGAATTTGTGGACAAATTCTAAAGCCACAAAAATAGCATTATGTGTTTGCCCAAAGGTCATGCTCTTCTTGGAAACTGAAAACCCTTTGGCCAGATTCTTTTTCTCACATAACCATGTTCCCAAGCTGCTCAGAAGTCCTTAACCTTATCAGCTTTATTGTTCCACCTAATGACCAGTATATTAAATATCCTTATTCTTCCTCCAGAACAAATGCTGGCAAGTTTGCCTGTGTCTAAATTTCCATTTTCTCCCCTCTAGAAGTAAACGAAAGTGACAGTGAGTGCTGAGAAGTTGGTTTTGCTCCCAAAAACTAGAAAGGATTTCTGAATGTTTCCTTAGTTTAGTTTGACACATTTTTCTTCATTTTGCAAAATAAAATTTCTGACATTATCCCAGAGTTGGCTCAATTATCACAGAAACAAAATTGACACAAAGTCAGAAGCACACAGATCCCTAGATGGTTACTGTAACTCACTTGTAAAATAATCATTTAAAAGTGCATGTTTCTGCTAACAGCCATCACTTCCAGAGTCTGAAATGTCAGAGGCTAATTTTTTCTAAATCATACAAAAATATACATCTTGAACTGTGGGTTAATAAATTGCTAAAACTTTAATAGCTTATACTATGAAAACTAGTATTTTTTTCAACCTTAGGATGTTATTTTAAAAGGTATCCAATATATTAACTAACAAGATGCACCATTTTTTTTCTGGAATGACATACAGGAAAATCCCATACTGAAGTATGAAAATACACACATCTTTTAAAAACCTGAAAACTGATGATTAACTTATTCCTAAACTTTCTAAAAATATCTTCACACCTTAAGATAAAACACCTTATCCACACTGGTGTATATATTATGTCTCAAATTAATATGAATTTAAAATGTTATTACAATGATCACAATGAAAGTCAATCACTAAGTCTTTTGAGAATCTACCAGAAATTTAAAATGAATCTTCAGCATCAGAGAAACAGTCTTCTCATCAAAATAAAGAAACTTCTTGCTACATCCCTGGCAGGTGAACAGCAAAGGCTTTCCCCAACTGTCTTACTTATAAAAATTACATGATGTGCTGGCTAAAAATTATGTATATCTATGCCTTTTCCCTGACCTGTTGAATCAGAACTCCAGGGGAAAAATCAAGAAGTCTGTATTTTCACCAGGAAGCCTAGGTTATTTTTTGCAAGGAGTAAGTTTGAAAGATACTGATTTAATCATTATTTAAGCATTTCTGGTGAAAGCATGTTACTCTGCCCAAAAGTCCTTTTTAAAGAGCTTTAATTGATTATAATTACATTGCTGATTAAGTCAAATTTTTATCCCTGAAATTTCCATCCTTGGCCCTTATTTAGCTACTCTGATGATATCTAAACCCTTTGCCATAGAGAAGTGTTTCAAATGTTTGAAGAGAACTCCCTGGTTTTGCCTCTTGTCATCTCTTGAATTTGTCCTTTTCCTATATTGACAAGCTCCAGTTTCCTCATACGTTCCATACACAACATGATTCCCAGAATCAACATTACCTCACTGCACTCCTCCACCTCCTCCTCTAGCTATCCCACACTTGCCAACATTGACTCTGTATATGTCCTTACCTAGAATTTGATGCAGCCTCCACAAGGGCTCTGATCAGAAGGAGGACACCATGGTCTATGTAAAATCTTAAGTCCCATTAACTCTTTAACAGACTTGCCACACTTTTTGGTTCACATTACATTTAGTCAATTTAAAGACATTTACCTTCTGTACTTGAACTGTTCCTAATACGATGGCCTCCTCCATTTTGTCTTATTTGTCTGATTAATTTCTTGGGTCCAAAGACTTGACGTTGAACTATAATGAAATCTGTGAATGTTCTTAGATTGTTCCAGTAGGGCCAAATGCTGGGGCCCATGGGAAAGGGGAAAGAGGTCGATACCAAAGAGACCCATGAGTCTACGTAGCTCAGTCTCACTCTCCAGGCCCATCTCCAATCTTCAGAAAGAAGTATATTCCTTATTTCAGTTTTACACATGTATATACAAGCCAAATAAAATATATATTTTTAAAAAATAATTGATTTATCTTGTAGAACATCTATCATAGACATTTCACTAACAGATAAGGTAAGACTGTCCGAATCACCCGACCATTTAAACTTTTATTCTCATCTGTTGCTTGTTTTGAACAGTTGTTGCTGTTCAAAAACTAACTATCAGCATGAAGGAAATTCTTTAAAGTTTCAAGGTTTGAAACCGATAAGTTTCAAGTCCTCAGGAATCATTCCTATTTTATTCTGTCAGTTAGAAATAAAAACATCCTGCCAAAGCATCATATCGGAAAGGAGATAGATGTAGAAAAGCTTTCCTCTGGGAGATGTGATGTTCCAGAGTAAATGTTTACTTACACACTTTACCCTTCACTTGATACCTTGTCTTATAAATACAGCAAATTTTCACAGCTCCAACTCTCAAAAGTATGGATTTTGACAAAATTTAACCATTCTGTATTATTCTTTCATAAAGACAATGCTGTTAGAACAGCTTGTTTGCTTTTCTTTTACACAAATTTTACAGAAAACTAAACTTTGGTGACCACTCCATCTTCTACTTACAAACATCTCACAATATTTTATAATATACTATGCTCTGTATTTGGAGGAGGCAATGGTGACCCACTCCAGTATTCTTGCCTGGAAAATCCCATGGACAGAGGAGCCTGGCAGGCTGCAGTTCATGGGGTCGCTAAGAGTTGGACATGACTGAGCAACTTCACTTTCACTTTCCATTTTCATGCATTGGAGAAGGAAATGGCAACCCATTCCAGTGTTCTTGCCTGAAGAATCCCAGGAACCAGGGAGCCTGGTGTGCTGCTGTCTACGCGGTCGTACAGAGTCGGACATGACTGAAGCACCTTAGCAGCAGCAGCAACAGCATGCTCTGTATTTCAAACATTAAGTGGAAAAGTTCAATTGGTTTAAAGAATTCAGATCCATAAGATAGACCAGCATGCATGCATGCTCAGTTGTGTCCAACTCTTTGCAACCCCATGGACGATAGCCAGTCAGGCTCCTCTGTTTATGGGAATTTCCAGGCAAGAACATTGTAGTGGGTTGCCATTTCCTTCTCCAGGAATCAATTAGGAAGCTTGATCTATAGACTAGAGACCTTGGTAAAGAATTTATTCCCTTACTGGTTCACAAAATTAGCCTTTATTTTTTTCTACTTGAAGAACAGGGCCATCAAATCAACCACATATTTTTCATTCACCTTCTAATAATTGGAAGAAAAACCATGAGCTTTGAATTCAGACATTAATGGCTTTAAGTTCCTGACTACCTACTTACTAGTTGAGAAAACTTGGACAAATCATTTAAACCCTCTTACCATGAGTTTTCTTACCTATAAAATGGGAATAACAATATCTACTCATCACTACAAATGTTTAAAGCAAAATATTCACATAGGAATGTTAGATGTGGTGATGCTGATGAGGATCATGGTAGCATCACGACAAATCAAGGAGCATTACAGACTCATCCACTATGGATAATACATGAATACCAGTCATGTTACAATGTTTTACACACAATCTATAAGTATCATACTTTTATACTCTTCCAAAAAACATGTAAACTCTTATCATTCCTTAATTTACAGATAAGGACATTAAAATTAAATTAACTTGCTACCATGATCAATTTTAAAAAATTATTGGGTGCCAAGAAATCATGTTATATGCTTTACTATGTTCAGTTCAGTTCAGTTCAGTTCAGTCGCTCAGTCGTGTCCGACTCTTTGAGACTTACTTATGTTTATTCTATCATTAACCCTTGGAAGAAAAAGAGAATGACAAGATATTTTGGTAAACATCTTTTATTTAAAAGGGATAAAATGTTTTCTTGGCTTGCTTTTAAGTCAGTGCTTCTCAAACTTTAATGTAATAGAAATCCCTTGATCTTGCTGAAATGCAGGATCTGATTTGGTAATTCCAGAGTTGGGGATTACCTGTGTCACTCTGCTCTTGGGCAATGAAACTGCTGATTCACTTTGTATCACAACTTTATCTATACTAACAGCAGATCACGTTCCAATACATCTTATCCTTTTCAGTGCATTTTTCATTAGTTCTAAAAACATTTGGTCCTATACATTTGGTATTAATATGTTGTTAGAACTGTATTCATAGGAAAACATTATCAAAAAACTAAAATTTTGCAGAACATTATAGGTTACTGGCAATGAACCAACAAAAATTTCTGTCTTAATGCAAAACATTTTCCATTCTGTTAAGCAATTTATTTAATTTTAATTCACACTAATTCTACTAATTGATTGCTTTTCTTTTGCTTTGATTTTGTATATTTGTTACTTCTTATCCATTCACATTATTAAAGTAATTATAATTATTACTTTAATTCTCAATTAGTCAGCCTTTTTTGTCATTTCAAGACTATCTCATTAGAATTCATTAGAATATTTATTAAAGGGAAGTTATGTTTATCTATAATAAAAGTGAATTAAATTAATTTTTTCTTCTGTTATGAATATTATGATGCTTGAAAAGAAATGCCTCATGGAATTTTATTTGGTAAAAGTAGGATTTTGACAGAGTTTGTAGTAAAATGTATGAAAGATATATAAATTTGTGCATTTCTGGGATATAATTTGGAAATTTGTTTTTCCAATATATGTCTCATATACGCACGTTCTCATATATGCATAGTTCATCAAATAAAATAATTATATATATACATACATGAAATTTTAGCTGAAAGATGTATTAAATAGTTTATAATGTAAATTTAGAAATAACCAGGGGATTGGTAAGTCAGCTTTAGTAAAGCCATGCATTGGAGTACAGATAAGAAATTATGTTGTAGAATAATATTTTAGAAAATCATGCTTGTATTCTAAGCAAACGAAAAAAGGTTACAAATATTAACTCTAAGTCTTATTTTTAAAATGTATACATGCACATTTACCTAGACATTTATATTTATAAAACAAATAGAAAGAAATACACTAAAATTTGAGTAATCTTGCCTTTGTTGAGTAATTTTTATTTTATTCCATAGTTTCTAAATATTCTCTTATAAAATTTCTCTTTAATTTTAAAGAAAGGAGGAAGAAAGCAAAGCCTAAAGTATAGCCCTTGGTCCTTGATAGCTGTTTAATCAGAGTTCCCTAAAGGTGAGGGAGTGGAACAGAGATCAGAAGGCTGATAACACTGAGATCTGATTCTTCCCTGACACCTGGGTGACGTTTTTCCTCTAAGCAGAGGTAAAGTATAAAAGACAAGAATCCGTTCAGTTCAACAGTCAGTCGTGTCTGATTCCTTGCAACCCCATGAATCGGAGCACGCCAGGCCTCCCTGTCTATCACCAACTCCCAGAGTTCACTCAAACTCATGTCCATCGAGTCGGTGATGCCATCCAGACATCTCATCCTCTCTCGTCCCCTTCTCCTCTTGCCTCCAATCCCTCCCAGCATCAGGGTCTTTTCCTGATGTGTGAATGAGTCAACTCTTCACACGAGGTGGCCAAAGTATTGGAGTTACAGCCTCAGGATCAGTCCTTCCAATAAACACCAAGGACTGATCTCCTTCAGGATGGACTGGTCGGATCTCCGTGCAGTCCAAGGGACTCACAAGAGTCTTCTCTGACACCACACTTCAAAAGCATCAATTCTTCGGCACTCAGCTTTCTTCACAGTCCAACTCTCACATCCATACATGACCACTGGAAAAACCGTAGCCTTGACTAGATGGACCTTGGTTGGCAAAGTAATGTCTCTGCTTTTTGATATGCTATCTAGGTTG
Source organism: Moschus berezovskii (assembly GCF_049115385.1). NCBI lineage: Eukaryota > Metazoa > Chordata > Mammalia > Artiodactyla > Moschidae > Moschus > Moschus berezovskii. The sequence goes on along the minus strand of NC_142470.1, from coordinate 72,244,391 downwards.
GTCATAACTTTCCTTCCAAGGAGTAAGCGTCTTTTAATTTCATGGCTGCAATCAGCATTCGCAGTGATTTTGGAGCCCCCAAAAACAAAGTCTGACACTGTTTCCACTGTTTTTCCATCTATTTCCCTTGAAATGATGGGACCAGATGCCATGATCTTAGTTTTCTGAATGTTGAGTTTTAACCCAACCTTTTCACTCTCCTCTTTCACTTTCATCAAGAGGCTTTTGAGTTCCTCTTCACTTTCTGCCATAAGGATGCTGTCATTTGCACATCTGAGGTTATTGATGTTTCTCGCAGCAATCTTGATTCCAGCTTGTGCTTCTTCCAACCCAGCGTTTCTCACGATGTACTCTGCATATAAGTTAAATAAGCAGGGTGACAATATACAGCCTTAACGTACCACTTTTCCTATTTGGAACAAGTCTGTTGTTCCATGTCCAGTTCTAACTGTTGCTTCCTGACCTGCATATAGGTTTCTCAAGAGGCAGGTCAGGTGGTCTGGTATTCCCATCTCTTGAAGGATTTTCCAGTTTATTGTGATCCACACAGTCAACGGCTTTGGCATAGTCAAAAGCAGAAATAGATGTTTTTCTGGAATTCTCTTGCTTTCTCTATGATCCAGCAGATGTTGGCAATTTGATCTCTGGTGCCTCTGCCTTTTCTAAAACCAGTTTGAGCTTCTGGAATTTCACGGTTCACATATTGCTGAAGCCTGGCTTGGAGAATTTTGAGCATGACTTTACTAGGATGTGAGATGAATGCAATTGTGCAGTAGTTTGAGGATTCTTTGGCATTGCCTTTCTTTGGGATTAGAATGAAGACTGACCTTTTTCAGTCCTGTGGCCACTGCTGAGTTTTCCATATTTGCTGGCATATTGAGTGCAGCACTTTCACAGCATCATCTTTCAGGATTTGAAATAGCTCAACTAGAATTCCATCACCTCCACTAGTTTTGTTTGTATTTAATTCAGATGACCATTATATCTACTACTGTGGGCAGGAATCCCTTAGAAGAAATGGAGTAGCCATCATGGTCAACAAGAGAGTCCGAAATTCACTACTTGGATGCAATCTCAAAAATGACAGAATGATCTCGGTTTGTTTCCAAGGCAAACCATTTAATATCACGGTAATTTAAGCCTATGCCCCAACCAGTAACACTGAAGAAGGTGAAGTTGAATGGTTCTATGAAGACCTACAAGACCTTTTAGAACTAATACCCAAAAGAGATGTCCATTTCATTTTAGTGGACTGGAATGCAAAAGTAGGAAGTCAAGAAACACCTGGAGTAACAGGCATATTTGGCCTTGGAGCACGGAATGAAACAGGGCAAAGGCTAATAGAGTTTTGCCAAGAGAACGCACTGGACATAGCAAACACCCTCTTCCAACAACACAAGAGAAGACTCTACACATGGACATCACCAGATGGTCAACACTGAAATCAAATTGACTATATTCTTTGCAGCCAAAGATGGAGAAGCTGTATACAGTTAGCAAAAACAAGACCAGGAGCTGACTGTGGCTCAGATCATGAACTCATTATTGCCAAATTCAGACTGAAATTGAAGAAAGTAGGGAAAACCACTAGACCATTCAGATATGACCTAAATCACATCCCTTCTGATTATACAGTGGAAGTGAGAATTAGATTTAAGGGACTAGATTTGATAGATAGAGTGCCTGATGATCTCTGGATAGAAGTTCATGACATTGTACAGGAGACAGGGACCAAGACCATCCCCATGGAAAAGAAATGCAAAAAAGCAAAATGGCTGTCTGGGGAGGCCTTACAAATAGCTATGAAAAGAAGAGAAGTGAAAAGCAAAGGAGAAAAGGAAAGATATAAGCATCTGAATGCAGAGTTCCAAAGAATAGCAAGGAGAGATAAGAAAGCCTTCCTAGCGATCAATGCAAAGAAGTAGAGGAAAACAGAAAGGGAAAGACTAGAGATTTCTTCAAGATAATTAGAGATACCAAGGGAACATTTCATGCAAAGATGGGCTCGATAAAGGACAGAAATGGTATGGACCTAACAGAAGCAGAAGATATTAAGAAGAGGTGGCAAGAATACACAGAAGAACTGTACAAAAAAAAAATCTTCACAACCCAGATAATCATGATGGTGTGATCACTCACCTAGAGCCAGACATCCTGGAATGTGAGTCAAGACAAGAATAGGCATGGCTTATTTCTGAGCCAGATTATGGGAAGCCAACTGGGTAGCCGCCAACCAAGACAACTTATAAAATCTACTGAAATATCACTTCAGTAAATCTCAGATCTCTACCCAAGAACAACTCTTGAAATATAAAATGAATGACTTCTTTCTCTACAATAGAGTAGCAAACAGCAAAATATGCCTTAGCCTGTGTCTTTTAAGCCTTTTAAATAAATGTTGAACATATGCACAAAGAAAACCTTTGAATGTAAACTAAATTCTTAGCCTGTTTAGGGCCCATGTATTTTGGAAGGTTCAACTTTATTTCAATGCTCTTGTTATTTCTTATTTCAGTAGTTTTCTTTTCAAATCTGGTAACTTGGCTACAAAGACTAGAAGATGCTTAAACACAATTGTTTCAACTAGTATACTGGTTCTGACTTAATAAGAAAAGTTTAAATAGATCTAGATGTTTTAAAATAAGAATTACACACTAGCCACCTCAGAGTAAAATTGAACAGCCTGAAAATGGAAAGAAATGAGTAGTCAGGGGTCCCTCAAAAATGATACAAAACAGTCTTTAAATTTGTACCTAAGAATGATTTCATACGTACCTTTAATTTTATTTATCTGGCCTTCTTTTAAGATTTTAATTTCAAAAAGAACACCTACATCTGCAATTGCAATATGCATATTTTCTTTAAGTCTTAGAGAACCTTCAAAACAGAAGCCTTGTCTTTTTCATCTTTGGAATCACATAGCTTAACATAGTACATTATGCAGAATCAATGAGAATGCATATTAACCATACATATGAATAAGTGGATAGATGGATGGAAGGATGGATAGATACATGAACCTATTTTTAAAGACTTAGATTTTAGCTCTTACCTACTCAGTAAGAAAATAGCATCTTCTCATGTTATCTATTTCAAGCAAAGTAAATAAAGTCTAAATGTTCTCACTGGATTTTGAAGGACATACCTGGAACTTATGCAACCTATAAGATGACTGATTATCTTTCTGTTTTTTTGTTTGCTTTTTCCTGTCATCCACCACACAGACTTATTCTACATGTCTTCCTAGAAAAGGTCTATAAATAAAACTCCTTCCTTCCTTCATCATTTGTATATCAGGAATAACAATAATAGCATTTTGTTTTACTTTGTACGAAATGTTGGATTTATAAAACACTTTCAAAATCATCTCTCAGGTAATCATAAAGATGGGGAAATAGGTTGAAGGATGAAGGGTATATCAACCTTCACAGTAAGTTTTAGAGCCTGTTCTCAGACTCAAATTTTCTGACTGCAAATCCAGTACTCTCTCCCATTTGCCACAGACTCATCACCTCATCACAGCTTCCTCCAGCACTGACAGAGTTAAAATAATGGATTCTAACTACTAGTCCCACTGCTATATCTGCATTCCTTATTTTCTGCTAATTACTACACTTGCTGTCAACACTGCATATTTCAGGGAAAGTGACAATTCAACTTCCTTCTCTCAGACATTTGAAAGCTTCCTATCCAGGAAGACAGCAGATCTGGAGCAAACTATGAGAAAGATTATGATAAAGATTTCTCCCACAGCTGGTAAAGTGAAAGAAAGTGAAAGTGAAGTCACTCAGTCTTCTCCAACTCTTTTCAACCCCATGGACTGTAACCTACCAGGCTCCTAAGTCCATGGGATTTCCAGGCAAGAATACTGGAGTGGGTTGCCATTTCCTTCTCCAGGGAATCTTCCCGACCCAGGGATCAAACCCAGGTCTCCTGCACTGTAGTCAGACGCTTTACCGTCTGAGCCACCAGGGAAGCCACAGCTGGTAATCCATTCCTAAAATTGAATGATTTCAAAGATGGAAGAGGTAAGATGGGCTGGAGAAATGTATTGCATTTAAGACTCAAATGTTGTTCCATGGACCAACAAGGTTGACATCTTTGTGATTTAGTTGGAATATCAAACTACTAATAAAGTATGGGAAGAATGCCCTTAAATAAAAAGAATTCACTAGGCAGTTAAAAATGTTATCAGAAAGACTGAAATTGAACAGGAAGCATGAAGGCTTCAAAACCATTCTCACTGTTTAACTGGGGGAGTTGCTCCATTAGCTCAGCTAATTGAACACTCTGTTATCTTACTTGGATTGTCACTGCAGAAGAAAAAGGGGCTGTATTTTTCCCTCCTGAAACAGAATCTGAGACTGGTGAAGAAAAGCAGGGGACAGGATATATGCCGATTACTTTATTTTGACACTAGATCTGTGACTAGAATTAGCTGTGCTTGGATATAAATATCCTTTTAGACATATCCATCCACAAGCAATCTATATTATAATTGGCAAAACTGGCCAAGCAGAAATAAGAGTAGAGAAAAAAGAAACTTTGCCAGTATTTAGGAAGAAATAAAATCTATGTAGTGTTTTATTTAATGATGCAAGCATATAAAATAATATGAGCAGCTGTATTATATTTAAACACAAATGATGGGAGAGTAGGGGAGCGTGGGATGAATTGAATACCATGGACAGATATGCACTACCATGTGTAAAGTAGCTAGATAGTGGGAAGCTATAGTATAGCACAGGGAACTCAGCTCGCTGCTGTATGATGACCTAGAAGGCTGGAGTAAGGGGTGGGAGAGAGGTTCAAGATACGTTTATATAGCTGATCCAGGCTTCCCTGATGGCTGAGCTGTAAAGCATCCACGTGTAGTGCAGAAGATGCAGATTTGATTCCTGGGTCAGGAAGTTTCTCTGGTGGGCAACATACAGTCCATGGAGTTGCAAAAGAGTTGAACACAACTTAGTGACTAAACAGCAACAACTGTGATCCACGCTGCTGTATAGCAGAAACTAGCACAACACTATAAAGCAGTTCAGTTCAATTCAGTTTCAGTTCAGTCACTCGATTGTGTCCGACTCTTTGAGACCCCATGAATCACAGCACGCCAGGCCTCCCTGTCCATCACCAACTCCCGTCCTTTACCCAAACTCATGTGCATTGAGTCGGTGATGCCATCCAGCCGTCTCATCCTCTATCGTTCCCTTCTCCCCCTGCCCCCAATCCTTCGAGCATCAGGGTCTTTTCCAATGAGTCAACTCTTCGCATCAGATGGCCAAAGTATTGGAGTTTCAGCTTTAGCATCAGTCCTTCCAGTGAACACCCAGGACTGGTCTCCTTTAGAATGGACTGGTTGGATCTCCTTGCAGTCCTAGGGACTCTCAAGAGTCTTCTCCAACACTACCGTTCAAAGCATCTATTCTTCAGCACTCAGCTTTCTTCACAGTCCAACTCTCACATCCATACATGACCACTGGAAAAACCATAGCCTTGACTAGATGGACCTTTGTTGGCAAAGTAATGTCTCTGCTTTTTAATATGCCATATGCTTTTTAAAGCAGTTATACTCCATTAAAAAAATAATAAATGGTAAAAGAAACTTGAATGATGGAAAGGTAGAAGTAAAAGAAAATATTTTTCAATGTCTGTTTTTGTCTTCTTGCTCTTAATTTTTTATATGCTAAAATAAAAGACACATCCCATGAATTTGGCTGAGTTGAAAGATAACAAATGTATGTGGACTGGTTACTTAACTGTTGTGAAAAAAATATAAAGTCAGATCCACATTTCATACCACATATTAAAATATATTTTAACTGAAATATATTTTAATGGAAAATTCCAACAGCATAAGATGAAAATGACTTTGTCACCCAAAATGCAATAGAAGAAATGATAACAAAATCATTAACTAAAAACTGAAGATAGAATATATAGACAGAAGTTTCTGTATGCCAACACATCATTAAAAAATCATGTAAGGGCCAGATCAAGATGATAGAGTAGGAAGATCCCAGGCTCCCTTCTCCCAAAGACACATTAAAACTATGGCTAATACATAGAGAACAAATATCTCTGAAAATGACATGCAGAGTAGCAGAAAAGATTTTTCTACCACGAAGCATATAATGAAAAGGCCACACTGAGATAGGTAGAATGACAGAGATATAGTAGTCAGAACACACCTCCCTGGTACAGAGACCCACAAGTGGGAGAGACATCACAACTGAGGAGGTCCTGTCTCAGGAGTGAGGGATCCATCCCCACATAGAGCTCCCCGGCCCAGGGGATCTACACCAAGAAGATGACCTCCCACTTGTAACTCTTGGCTTTCAAAACTAGTAGGACTTAAGTCTGAAAAAGCAAAAGGAGCATGAGGAACTGAAACTTTGCTCTTGAAGGGCTCATACACAAACTCACTCCAAGTCCTAGTGCAGAGGCAGCACCTTGAAAAGTGCCTGGATCATATGAGAAGGAGATTCATTGGCTAATTTCATGGCACCCGCTGGAGCAGCAGGGATCTAATAGAACTTCTTCCAGGGAGGGCACTGCTGGTGCGTGCCATTTTTATTATGCTCTTTCCACTTTTCTAGTCCTGTGCTGGTGGGCACAATTCATGTCATTCTCCATCAGCTTAGCAAACACAGTGAACCCCACCTCAGTGTTTCCCTGAGGACCAGTACCACCCATGCCCAACCTATTAACCATTGAGTTCCTTGGACTTCAAGGAAATCAAACCAGTTAACCCTAAAGGAAATCAATCCTGAATATTCATTGGAAGGACTGATACTGAAGCAGAAATTCCAATACTTTGGCCACCTAATGCTAAGAGCTGACCCATTAGAAAAGACCCTGATGCTGGTAGAGATTGAAGGCAGGAGGAGAAGGGGATGACAGAGGATGAGATGGTTGGATGGCATCACTGATTCAATGGACATGAGTTTGAGCAATCTCTGGGAGACAGTGAAGGACAGAGAAGATTGACATGCTGCAGTCCATGGGATTACAAAGAGTCAAACAACTGAGTGACTGAACAACAACAACCTCTTTCTCTGCTCATATCTAGCTGCCTGTTCCTACGCTACCTTAATGTACCAAATAAGTTCTTATAGTGATAGCAATAGGTCCATGCCCCATACAGGTATTTCCTTTAACAGTAAAGTTTTCCACTGCCCATTTGCTTGACTATATGGCAGAGCCACTGCTTGTGGGTCTATATACACCCAAACATCAGGGTTCTTCTGATTGTTTATTCCATCACTACAAGGAAGAAGCATGCTGGTAAGTCAACTGAGATGATTTGTCGCTACCTTTATCAATCACAGTTTTCCCAGGAGTCACTCATGGTGTAGTGGACTGTCAAAGAGTATGCTTGGAACTGTTATCCATAAACCAAGCATCTTCCTTTTGATCAGTTGAAATCTGTTCATAGTGTACCCCCTCATATGGCAATAGGATCAGGCAACAACTCAGATGGTTCCAAGTCAGTCCGAGAGGAAAAGAGGCTATCTGCTCATGGATATGGTAGGTACTTCCTTACATTCCTTGGGTAGTGTGTCCCTATACAAACCATTTCCATTATATTATTGAATTCTTCTGGACCCTGACTTCCTTATTAGAGTGCTTCTCTCATATTACCCAGGACATTATAGGTATTTTAGGTTTCAGTATCTATTTTATCCTAGCAATGTTCAATAACAAGTCAATAACTGTCTCTGAAGTGGTTTGTACCATACCACCACAAGTGGAAATTTTCTGTTACAAACTGTAGCTGTTGTTGTTAGGTGGCATTCATGGGATTTTGCCATAACCTCCAGTCTATGTAAGTTACAGATTTTTCAAAATTGTATCTGAGTGCTAATTATAAAAGTTCAAATGCAGTGACTGAGACACTACTTTTTGAAATTCTGATAGACTAGGGTGTTATTTAGGTTCACATTCAAATAACTGTCTTTTTTCAGGCAGTTTTATAGACAGAGGCTAAAGTGTCTCAATGGGAAAGAATCTGCCTGCCAATGCATGAGATGCAGGTTCAATCTCTGGGTCAGAAAGATCTCCTGGAAGGAAATGGCAACCCACTCCAGTATTCTTGCCTGGGAAATCCCATGGACAAAGGAGCCTCGAGGCTACAGTCCATGGGGTCACAAAAGAGTCAGATACAACTTAGCAACTAAACAACAATATTCCTAGTTGTGGAATATGCATCTTACAAAATCCAAACAACCTGACCATTTACTTGATTTCTTGCTTAGTTCCAGAGATAGGAAATACAGTGATTTACTTTTAGTTTCTTCAGGAATGTCATGAGTCTCCTGCCCAGGTTATTCCTAACAACTCACCATCTGAGTGGGTTCTTCCATCTTTCCTGGATTTATCAAGCAGCCTCTGCTATTCATGTGTATCACCATAAAAATTATTAGTTCTAGCTTATTTTTTCGGAGAAGGCAATGGCAAGCCACTCCAGTCCTCTTGCCTAGAAAATCCCATGGACGGAGGAGCCTGGTAGGCTGCAGTCCATGGGGTCGCTACAAGTCAGACATGACTGAGCGACTTCACTTTCACTTTTCATTTTCACACATTAGAGAAGGAAATGGCAACCCACTCCAGTGTTCTTGCCTGGAGAATCCCAGGGACAGGGGAGCCTGGTGGGCTTCCGTCTATGGGGTCGCACAGAGTCGGACACGACTGAAGTGACTTAGCAGCAGCAGCAGCTTATTTTTTAGTTTATGATATTATCATATTATCAAGATAGTGTATTGCCATACTTGGGACATGCCTCAAATCCAAATTCCTTCTAACAAAATTATGCCAGTAAATTGGTGACTCCAAATAACCCTATGGCAACATAATAAAGGTAAACTGGATTTCATCCCAGGTGAAGGCAAACCAGTTGGCTCTTCCATAAGATCAGAATGGAGCAAAAAGTATTTGCAAGATCAGTCATTTAGTACCAGTCTCCTTTACCTTGTATTTCTTTTTATACCATAACCAGGGACTGCTGATACTAGAGCCAGTACTACACCATTCAAGCCTTGATAATCTACTACTTGTCTCCACTGGGCCATCTGCTTTGTGGATGGGTCACAAAGGGCAGATATACAGAAAATTTAGTGGTATCAGTACTCCAATTTCTAACATGTCATTCAATAAAGTGATAATCTATTTCCATCTACCAGTTATTTAACACTATTTTAAATTAATAACCTGTACAGGATATATTATAAATTCTCATTTAGCCTGTTCAGTTAATACAACGTGAAGGACAAACTTATATGCCTTCTGCTTTATAATATTAAGTAGAAGTATTCTCCAGTCAGACATAATATCAATTCAAACAATACATTTAGGTAAAGAAGACATGACCATGTCACATAAAGTCTCTTCAAACATTCTACCTTTCACCCAAGCTTTCGCTTTAATCCCATTGACTATTATATCTCTATACCATCTCATTTCAACTGTAGCCCCTGTTAGGACTTTTTCAGTACGTTTGGGGTTTCCATGACAAGTAGCTCCAGGTAGGACTCTCTCTAACTCCCTGTCCTTTCTCCAGTTTGTTCACACATGTGCATGTGGCATTGGGCCCCAGCCAAGGGTCAGGCCAGGAGACCCTGGCACTCAGATCAGTCCCCATCCTCATTAGTTAGACTATCACCCTCTGGTAATCTGAGGTCACATATGTCAGCATGACCTTTGCGTTTGGGTTTTTAAACTTGAACTGTGGTGTGGGAGAAGACTCTTGAGAGTCCCTTATACTGCAAGGAGATCCAACCAGTCCATTCTCAAGGAGATCAATCCTGGGTGTTCATTGGAGGGACTGATGCTAAAGCTGAAACTGCAATACTTTGGCCACCTCATGCGACGAGTTGACTCACTGGAAAAGACTCTGATGCTGGGAAAGGTTGGGGGCGGGAGGAGAAGGGGACGACGGAGAATGAGATGGCTGGATGCCATCACCGACTCTGTGGACATGAGTTTGAGTGTACTCCTGGCGTGCTGTGATTCATGGGGTCGCGGAGAGTCGGACACGACTGAGCGACTGAACTGAACTGAACTGAAACTAGGGTAAATATGGAAGATTTGTCTAGAGCACTTCAACGTTAGGGAACCAGGAGTGGCTTCCATCTGTTTATCAGATCTTTGAAGGCTTTTGTTTTGAATCCATCAATGGCCTTTTATTCATCCAATTCCATAGTAACTATTTAAAGATTTACAGCTTGCTGTGATGGATCTCTTGACTATTATTTTCTTTGTCTTTCCTCAATCGCTGTGAATCATTCTAATTTTCTTAGAATCTTTGAGTCTCAGAAAGGGGAGCTGAGACAACAAATCTAATATGGTTTTTTGATCTTTCTCTGATTTTTACAGCATGGGGCATGGAGTGCCCATGCAAAAAGGACCCACTTAATCATAGTATTTAGCTTCTCAGATGGTGCTAGTGAAAAAGAACACACCTCCCAATGCAGGAGATGTAAGAGACTCAGGTTAGATCCGTGAGTAGGGAAGATCCCCTGGAGGAGGAAATGTCAACCCACTCCAGTATTCTTGCTGGAGAATCCCATGGACAGAGGGGCCTGGCAGGCCATAGCATCGCAAAGTGTACATGACTAGCAACTTAGCACGCACACAGAATCATAGTTTTTACCACAATATGGTTGAAGAGACTATTAAATGGATGAATATCCTAGTAAGTATAAAATTATTCCAGCATGCCTTTCATATGCAGCATATCAGTCACTTTAGTTGGGGAATTCCACTTATCATGTGAAGGAGGGAAAGGACAATTCTTAGAATAAGCAAACTTTATCTTGTTTTTTTCTGCAGTCCACCAAGCTAGCTGTCCCTTCAGGAAGAAACCTATTATGTGTTTGGATAATGTGCAGGAGCCAGTTTTGATTGTTCAATAGCAAGCTATGGGTGCTGTAATCAACCCAAACATAACACCTCCACTTCAAAGGATTCAAAACTGAGAAGATTGATTCAAAGTTAGTCAACCTCACAATTTACTCTAGTAAAAGTTCTTCGGGAAGTTGATTATATTAATCCATAAAATCAGACAACTTTTTCACAATATTCCCCAGTTTCAGTAGCTTCTTGGTTTTGTAATGACACATACATCTACCCCTGCCACCTGAACCACCTTCTTAAAGACCACAGATACTAGAAGTGCTACCCATTTTTTCTATAACACATTTTCCTATAGGTAACATCCCTGAAGCTAGTAGGAATAGCACTAAGGAAGGTCAAAATCTAATGTCAAGACCTACACCAACCCTGTCCTTTTCTTTCATTTTATCTACTACAGAAAAAAAAAAAATAACCAAGGATTTCATATTTGGCTTATCTCTCATTATTTTGTGTTTTTGTTTATATCCAGTGAGCCAACTCCTCAAGAAACAGATCTATCATTTCTAAATCCCATTGATAACTTTTACTTAGAGTAACTAATCACTTCACAGCTGCTGTCCTATATCATAGGTAACTTGGTAGCCACTTAGGTTTCAAAGATGTGTCTTCCTCCACTCTCTTCATCCTTCCTTTTCCCAAATAATGTTTTTACCATATTTCAATGACTCAGTGTCATTCTGGTAAGTTTCACTTCTGAACTACACTGTGACCCCAAGACTACCCTCATGCTCAGTAATTAGCTAGAAGACCTCACTTGACTCAGATTTGTTATACTCATAGTTATAGTTAATTGCAGTGAAGGATACAGATTAAAGTTAGGAAGAGAAAAAGAACATGGGTGAATGCCAGGAGAATCCAGGTGCAAGCTTCTAGATGTCTATTCTTGGTAGAATCTCATGGACATACTTAATTCTCCCAGCATTCACTGGTGCATACTACCAAGTTTTAAAGTGGAATTGATGCCATCCTTCTCAAACTCTTCCAAAAAACTGAAGAGAGAACACTGTCAAACTTGTTTTATGAATATATCATTAGCCTGATAGCAAAGTCAGATAAGCACACTATATGAAAACTACAGACTAATAGCCCTGATGAATATAGGTGCAAATACTTTCAAAAAAATATTAGTGATCAAAATTCAACGGCACATTAAAACAGCACATTATACACCATGATGAATATACCCCTGAGGCACAAGGATGATTCAACACGTGCAAATTAATAAATGTTGTACACCACATTTACAGAATGAACTATAAATATAAGATCATCTCAATAGATGCAGAAAAAGCATTCAGCAAAATACAACATTCTTCTATAATAAAATTTATCAACAAATTGAATACAGAAGAAACATACTTCAATATAATAAAGGTCATATATGATAAGCCCCCATCTAACACTGTAATCAATGGTAAAAGGTTGAACATTTTGCCTCTAAGGTCAGGAACAAGATAAGGATGCCAACTCTTACCACTCCTATTCAACAAAGTACTAGAAGTCCTACCCAGGGAAATTAGGAAAGGAAAAAAAAGTGAAAGAAACACAAATCCAAAGGAGAGAATTAAAATTATCACCCTTTACAGATAATATGATATTCTATAGAGAAAATCCTAAAGACATCACCAAAAACCTATTAGAACCAATCAATGAATTCAAAAATTGCTGGGCCAATATCAACACATAGAAATCAGTTGTGTTTCTATACACTAACAATGAGATACCTGATAAAGAAATAAAGAATACAACCCCATTCAGAATAGCATTAAAACAATGAAATACTTAGGAACAAATATAACCAAAGAGGTAAAGATCTGTACTGCAAAACTTGGTGAAAGAAATTAAAAAGGCCAAACAAATGGGACGCTATCCTATGTTCATGAACTGGAAGAATTAATATTGTTGAAACGTTCATACTACCCAAAGCCATCTGTGCATTCAATGCAATTTCTACCAAAACCCAATAGCATTTTTCACAGATATGGAAAAAGTAATCCCCAAATTTGTTAGAATAATAAAAGACCTAAATATCCAAAGTGACCTTGAGAAAGAACAAAACTGTAGGCATCACACTTTCTCATGTCAATCCATTCTACAGTAGTAATCAAATTAATAAAGTACTGGCAAAAAAAGAGACACATAGATCAATCGAACAAAAAGAACCTGGAAATAAACCCACACATATATGGTCAACTGATATTTAACAAGTGATCCAGATACTTAAGGGGAAAGGATACTTTCTTCAATAAGTGGTGTTGAATAGCCACATGAAGAATGAAATTAGAGTTCTATCATGCACCACTCACAAAAAGAAACTCACAGAGAGATTAATATTAAAACTACAATGAGATACCATTTCACACATATTACAATGGCTTTCATTAAAGAGACAAGAGAGAAATATTGGGAAGGATGAGGAGAAAAGGGAATTTTTTAATTCTCTATCTTTTAAAATTGAAATATAGTTGATTTACAATGATGTGCTAATTTCTACTGTACAACAAAGTGATTCAGTTACATATATATGTATATATTTCTAATATTCTTTTTCATAATGGTTTATCCCATGAGACTGCATATAGTTCCCTGTTCTATATAGTAAGACCTTGTTTATCCATTCCAAATAAATTGCTAATAGTTTGCATGTGCTAATCCCAAACTGGACATGAACTTGGGATAACTCCAGGAGATGGTGAAGGACAGAGAGGCCAGGCGTGCTGCAGTCCATGGGGTCATGAAGAGTCAGACATGACTGGGCAACTGAACAATCTCAAACTCCCACTCCATTCCTCTCCTTCTCCCCTAACCCCTCAGCAACCACAAGTCTCGTCTATATGTCTGTGAGTCTGTTTCTGTTTTGTTGAAAGGCTCATTTTTGGCATATATTAGGTTCTAAATATAAATGATAGCATATGATATTTGTCTTTCTCTTTCTGACTTACTTCATTTAATATGATAATTTCTGGTCTGCACCCGTGTTGCTGCAAATGGCATTATTTCATTAGTTTCTATGGCTGAGTAGCATGCCATTGTGTTTATGTACCACATTTTGTTTATCCATTCATCTGTCAGTGGACATTTAGGTTGTTTCCATGTCTTGACTTTTGCGAATAGTCTTGCTATGAACATACAGGTGCATATATTTTTTGCCACTATATGCACATCATATGATACTATATACAGAAAATCCTAAGGACTCCACATAAAAACTACTAGATGTAATAAAATAATTCAGCAAAGTAGCAGGATATAAGGTTAACATTCAGAAATCAGTGACATGCATTTACACTAACAATTAAATATCAGAAAAGAAATGTAAAAAAAAAAAATTTCTTTTAAAATTTCACCAGATTGGAAAAATTTTTATTTTTAGAATGGCAGTACTACTAGAGCAATCCACAGATTTATTGTGATTCCTATCAAGTTAATCATAGCATTCTTCACAGAACTAGAACAAATAATCCAAAAATTTATATAAAACCATAAAAGGTCTAGAATTGTCAAAGCAATCCTGAGGAAAAAACAAAGCAGGAGGCATTATTCTCCCAGACTTTAGACAATACTTCAAAGCTACAGTAATCAAAACAGGTTGGTAGTGGTACAAAAGCAGACATATGGATCAATGGGTCAGCATAGAAAGCCCAGAAATACACTTTCACACTTATGGTCAATTAATCTTTGACAAAGAGGGCAGGAATATAAAATGGGAAAAAGTCTTTTCAGTAAGTGGTTCTGGAAGGTTGTACAGTTCAGTTCAGTCGCTCAGTCGTGTCAGTTGCATGTAAATCAATGAAGTAAGAACACACTCTCACACCATAAAAAAAAATAAACTCAAAGTGGATTAAAGATTTAAACATTAAGTATAACACCACAAAACTCCTAGAAGAGAGGAAATGCAAATTTTATCTGACATAAATCATACGACTGTTTTCTTAGGTCAGTCTCCCAAGACAACAGAAATAAAAACAAATATAAACAAATGGGACCTATCAAACTTACAAGATTTACACAGCAAAGAAAATCATAATAAAATGAAGACAACCTGTCGTATGGGAGAAAATGTTTGTAAACAATGCAACCAACAAGGGCTTAATCTCCAAAATGCATAAACAGCTCATACAACTCAGTAACAACAAAAGCAACCCAATCAAAAAGTGGTCAGAAGACCTTAATAGACATTTCTCCACAGAAGACATACAGATGGCTGGTAAGCACATGAAAAGATGCTCAACATAACTAATTATTAGAAAAAATGTAAATCAACACTATAGTGAGTACAGTTCACACTGGTCAGAATGTCCACCATTAAGAAGTCTATAAATAACAAAGCTGGAAAGGGTATGGAGAAAAGAGAACCCCCCTACACTGCTGAGAATTTTTTTTTTATTGGAGGCTAATTACTTTACAATATTATATTGGTTGGTTTTGCCATACATTGACATGAATCTGCCCCGGGCATACATGTGTTCCCCATCTTGAACCCCCCTCCCACCTCCCTCCCCATCCCATCCCTCTGGGTCATCTCAGTGCACCAGCCCTGGGCAACCTGTCTCATGCATCGAACCTAGACTGGCGATTCATTTCACATGATAATATACATGTTTCAATGCCATTCTCCCAAATCATCCCACCCTCGCCCTCTCCCACAGAGTCCAAAAGACTGTTCTATACACCTGTGTCTCTTTTGCTGTCTGGTATACAGGGTTATCATTTCAATCTTTCTAAATTTCATATATATGCGTTAGTATACTGTATTGGTGTTTTTCTTTCTGGCTTACTTCAATCTGTATAATAGGCTCCAGTTTCATACCCCTCATTAGAACTGATTCAAAAGTATTCTTTTTAATGGCTGAATAATACTCCATTGTGTATATGTACGAAAGCTTTCTTATCCATTTGTCTGCAGATGGACATCTAGGTTGCTTCCATGTCCTCACTATTATAAACAGTGCTGCAATGAACATTGGAGTACATGTTTCTTTCAATTCTGGTTTCTTCGGTGTGTATGCCCAGGAGTGGGATTGCTGGGTCGTATGGCAGTTCTATTTCCAGTTTTTTAAGGAATCTCCACACTGTTCTCCATAGTGGCTGTACTAGTTTGCATTCCCACCAACAGTGCAAGAGGGTTCCCTTCTCTCCACACCCTCTCCAGCATTTATTGCATGTAGATTTTGGATAGCAATCATTCTGACTGGTGTGTAATGGTATCTCATTGTGGTTTTGATTTACATTTCTCTGATTATGAGAGATCTTGAGCATTTTTTCATGTGTTTGTTAGCCATCTGTATGTCTTCTTTGGAGAAATGTCTGTTTAGTTCTTTGGCCCATTTTTTGATTGGGTCATTTATTTTTCTGGAATTGAGCTGCAGGAGCTGCTTGTGTATTTTGGAGATTAATCCTTTATCAGTTGCTTCATTTGCTATTATTTTCTCCCATTCTGCAGGCTGTCTTTTCACCTTGCTTATAGTTTCCTTTGTTGTGCAGAAGCTTTTGATTTTAATTAGGTCCCATTTGTTTAGTTTTGCTTTTATTTCCAATATTCTGGGAGGTGGGTCATGGAGGATCCTGCTGTGATTTATGTCAGAGAGTGTTTTGCCTATGTTCTCCTCTAAGAGTTTTATAGTTTCTGGTCTTACATTTAGATCTTTAATCCATTTTGAGTTTATTTTTGTGTATGGTGTTAGGAAGTGTTCTAGTTTCATTCT
Source organism: Moschus berezovskii (assembly GCF_049115385.1). Taxonomy (NCBI): domain Eukaryota; kingdom Metazoa; phylum Chordata; class Mammalia; order Artiodactyla; family Moschidae; genus Moschus; species Moschus berezovskii. The sequence goes on along the minus strand of NC_142470.1, from coordinate 72,227,775 downwards.
TTTACAAGTGGCTGACCAGTTTTCCCAGCACCACTTGTTAAAGAGACTGTCTTTTCTCCATTTTATATTCTTGCCTCCTTTGTCAGAGAAAAGGTGTCCATAGGTGCGTGGATTTATCTCTGGGTTTTCTATTTTGTTCCACTGATCTATATTTCTGTCTTTATGCCAGTACCATACTGTCTTGATGACTGTGGCTTTGTAGTAGAACCTGAAGTCCGGCAGGTTAATTCCCCTAGTTCCATTCTTCTTCCTCAAGATTGCTTTGGCTATTAGAGGTTCGGTTCAGTTCAGTTCAGTTCAGTTGTCGCTCAGTCGTCTCTGACTCTCCACGACCCCATGAATCACAGCATGCCAGGCCTCCCTGTCCATCACCAACTCCCGGAGTTCACACAAACTCATGTCCACAGAGTCGGTGATGCCATCCAGCTATCTCATTCTCGGTCGTCCCCTTCTCCTCCCGCCCCCAACCTTTCCCAGCATCAGAGTCTTTTCCAGTGAGTCAACTCGTCGCATGAGGTGGCCAAAGTATTGCAGTTTCAGCTTTAGCATCAGTCCTTCCAATGAACACCCAGGATTGATCTCCTTTAGAATGGACTGGTTGGATCTCCTTGCAGTCCAAGGGACTCTCAAGAGTCTTCTCCAGCACCACAGCTCAAAAGCATCAATTATTCAGCAATCAGCCTTCTTCACAGTCCAACTCTCACATCCATACATGACCACAGGAAAAACCATAGCCTTGAGTAGACAGACCTTTGTTGGCAAAGTAATGTCTCTGCTTTTTAATATACTGTCTAGGTTGGTCATAACTTTCCTTCCAAGGAGTAAGCGTCTTTTAATTTCATGGTTGCAATCAGCATCTACAGTGATTTTGGAGCCCCCAAAATAAAGTCTGACACTGTTTCCACTGTTTTTCCATCTATTTCCCATGAAGTGATGGGACCAGATGCCATGATCTTTGTTCTCTGAATGTTGAGCTTCAAGCCAACCTTTTCACTCTCCTCTTTCACTTTCATCAAGAGGCTTTTTAGTTCCTCTTCACTTTCTGCCATAAGGGTGGTGTCATCTGCATATCTGAGGTTATTGATTCGAGGTTAGAATACTATAAAACACTGCTGAAAGTAATCAAAGAGGACATTGTTAGATGGAGAAATATACCGTGTTTGTGGATTGGAAGAATAAATATTGTGAAAATGAGTATACTACCCAAAGTAATTTATACATACAATGCAATCCCTATCAAGCTACCAATGATATTTTTCACAGAGCTAGAACAAATAATCTCACAATTTGTATGGAAATACAAAAAACCTCGAATAGCGAAAGCAATCTTGAGGGAGAGTTTAAATTGGTACAGCCACTATAGAAAAAAGTATGGAAGTTCCTCAGAAAACTGAAAACAGAACTATCATATGATCCAACAATTCACTCTTGGGCATATACCCACACAAAATTGTAATTCAAAAGGGGAAATCTTGTGTGTTGTGGTGGAAATGTATTATATATCAGAATCACTACTATGGAAAATAGTATGGAGGTCATTTTTTTAAATAAAAACTAGAACTACTGCAAGATTCAGCAGTCCTACTTTTAGTTATTTATCAAAAGGAAATGGAAAAAAAAAAGATATCAGTAAGGTATTTACTTTCACATTCACTGTAGCATTATTCACAATTGCCATGATATGGAATTCTGTATGTATAAGAAGCAAATAAAATAAAATAAATACTGATTAGAGGATAATGAAAAATCGCTATTGTAATAGTTACATGATTTTGTCATTGTTTAGTCACTAAGTTGTGTTGGACTCTTTGCAACCCCATGGACTTTTGCCCACCAGGCTCCTGTGCCCATGAGGTTTCACAGGCAAGAATACTTGCCATTTCCTTCTCCAGATATATGATTATCTATGCATAAAACCCAAAAGAATAATAATAGAGTTTAGAAAGCTTTCTAGACATAAAATACCTTAATAGAAAGCTCTGGGAGTTGGTGATAGACAGAGAAGCCTGGCATGTTGCAGTCCATGGGGTCACAGAGTTGGGCACGACTGAGGGACTGAACTGACTGAAAAAGCATTAACTCAGAAATTTTATTCCTATTCATGCACACCAGAGAAGACTCTTCCTTCTGTGCACCAGAGGGCACATCCAAGAATGTTCATAGATATGTTGTTTTGTGATAGGAAAAAAAGCGGAAAGAATCCAAATATCCACAGAAGCAGCCTGAGTTATAAATATTTGTATATTTACCAACTAGATTATTCTACCCAGACACTGGACAACTTACACAAACACACATGGATGAACCTTGGAAACTTATTACCAATAATTTTGAAAAGCAATCTTTAGAAGGGTATCCACTTTTATGTGACATTCAAAAACATGCAAAACTAAATATGTGGTAAAATTATAAAGACCAAAAAATTATATAAATACAATTGACAACATAGTCATTTATGAGTAGACAAAGGAGGATCATATTGGTGAGGGAGGAATCAAACAGTTTTAAGATTTCTGGTAGAGCTTTATTTCTCAAATAACATTGATATGCTCATGTTGGTTATATTTTTCTGTGTTTTAACCTACACATGCTATAAATATTCTTTTGTATAAAATTAATATTAAAACAAATTTTTTTACAAATGCTTACTATTCAAATTTTTAAAACAAAATAAAACAGGTTATTTACACTTTAATATTTTTCTGCTTAGCATCCTTCAAATCCATAGTGTTTAAATGGCTTTAGGGTTTAAACAAAGCACGGTCATCCTCACTCACTAATACCCTTTCCAAAAATGAAGATCAGTGACTAAATATAAACTTTTATGAAAATATGTAATTTAAAGGTCTCAAGATCATCTCTTTTCTGAGTTCTCTTTCTTCTTTCCTTTCCTCCTACATATTTTGCTTTATTCTTTTGATCAAGTTTAAATTATTAGACGATCCATATTTTAGAGTTTACAGTATGAAGTCTGGGTGTCACCGACTCTTTGAGACTCCTGCCAGGGTCCTCTGTCCATGGAATTTTAGAGGCAGTAATACTGGAGTGAGTTGCCGTTTTCTTCTCCAAGGGATCTTTCTGACCTAGAGATCGAACTCCTGTCTCCTGCATTGGCAGGCAAGTTCTTTACCAATGAGCCACCAGGGAAGCCCAGTATGAAGCTTATTCACTACTTAGATTCTGTAAGAAGCATCCTAATCCTATGGCCTTGGTAGGTCTTTATTTTCTGGTTTAGCATAGTGTTTAATTTTCTACGTAATATTTATCAATAAAATGAATGGCAATTTGATCATTAGAAGAAACTATGTAATATCATTACTACTAAGACCTATATTAGTAAAGACACTGTACTGAAAATAAGTTATGTTTAATTTTAATCCCCTTAATCTTTTAGGTCATATTTTGATGTTAATTATCACTGTGTAACTATACTGGAAAACCATGAAGATCAATATATGACTTAAGGTTTTTGCTTGTTTTGTTCTTTCCTTCCTACCTTCTTATTTCTTTGACCTTTAGAAGATTTGCAGTGGTGAATCTAGTTTTTAGAAAATGAATTCTCACAGGTATGTGTGTGGCTGTTGTTCTTGACCAGATCATTCTGAGATGTATTATATTTTGGCTGATAAATACATAGCTTTCAGAACTCTTCTATTCTTCCTTTTTTTCCCTTCAAATAGCACCAGGCTTTCAGTTAATAAAGTGTCCAGGATAAATATTTTATCTGTCAATGAGCAAATACAAAACTGTTGTAAACTAGAATGACCAGAGTTTCTTGGTTTGATGAACTATGCAGAAAATAAAGATCATTATTAAGCATTTCATTGACCCTTGCATATGCAGAAAATAAAGATCATTATTAAGCATTTCATTGACACCTGCATATATCCTTAAAAATAAATAAAAGATGCTAATTCTATACTTTATTCATGTTAACTCTATGTGGGGTCAAAATTAGGAAAACAATGCATATAAAACATGGCTTATTGTATATTTGACAAATAATGTGCCATATTTTTTCCTTACCAGCTCCAAGAAACTAAAAAACAAGTTCATTTAAATTACAGAAGCATAATACTTATATAATTCTTCCTTGGGGGATTGAGGACAGGAAAAAGTAATTAATTAACTCTTCTACCTTTAAAACCTACAATGAGTTTTTATTTTTCATACTGCCCATTAGCAGGTTAGTAATAATTCTAATCAGAATCTTTGGGGCACATTTTGAAACATGATAAAAATCATTATTGTACTGCTAAATGAATTGAAGACTAACATACAAAAGTCAAAATAGCCCATTACTGAAGCATAATTAATCCAACCAAATATCAAATTCATCATAAAGTTACACAGTGATTCTAAAATTCACTGTATTAAACATTTTTCTGAGTATTAAAAAACAGGTGATAATGTAAGGTCAGCACATTTACATTCCACTTATGATGAAAAGCAAATGACTAGCAATGTATTTATAGTTACAAGACTGTCAACCATGAAAAGCTTGCGGAAAAATACTTTAGAAGTACCTGGTGTCATAGGCAGAATAATGACCTCTTAAAGATGTCTATATCCTAATCCCTAGAACTTTTTAGAATGCTTTTTACATTTAAAAGTCATTTTATAGATGTGACTACATTAAGATTTTAGAAACTGAGAGTTTATTCTGAATGTATTGGTGGCCCCATGTAAAAGAGGGAAGCAACAGAGTCAGAGAAGGAGGCATAACAACAGAAGTAGAGGTTAGACAACGAAAGAGAGAGAAATATGGATCTGATGAGAGTTAGGTTGCTGCTGATTTTGATTATGGGGGATGGAGCCATGAGCCAAGGAATGTAGATGGCTTCTAGCAGCTGGAAAAGGCAGGGGAAACAGTATTCTTCTCTAGAGACTCCAGAAAAAAGCAGCCCTACCCAAACTGTAATTTCAGCCCAGTGAAAATCATTTCAGACTTTTTACCTCTAAAACTATAAGATGATGAATCTGTGTTGTTTCAAGCACTAAATTTGTAGTAATTTGTTACAGTAATTTGTAACAAATTGTACTAGGAAACTATGTACTGGTATAGCATAAATGTGTGTACATGTGACAAGTTGTTGTCTCAGTTCAGTTCAGTTCAGTCGCTCAGTCGTGTCCGACTCTTTGCGACCCCGTGAATCACAGCACGCCAGGCCTCCCTGTCCATCACCAACCCCGGAGTTCACTCAAACTCATGTCCATCGAGTCGGTGATGCCATCCAGCCAACTCATTCTCTGTCGTCCCCGTCTCCTCCCACCCCCAATCCTTCCCAGCATCAGAGTCTTTTCCAGTGAGTCAACCCATCGCATGAAGTGGCCAAAGTATTGGAGTTTCAGCTTTAGCATCAGTCCTTCCAATGAACACCCAGGACTGATCTCCTTTAGAATGGACTGGTTGGATCTCCTTGCAGACCAAGGGACTCTCAAGAGTCTTCTCCAGCACCACAGTTCAAAAGCATCAATTCTTCGGCGTTTAGCTTTCTTCACAGTCCAACTTTCACATCCATACATGACCATGGGAAAAACCATAGCCTTGACTAGACGGTCCTTGGTTGGCAAAGTAATGTCTCTGCTTTTTAATATGCCATCTAGGTTGGTCATAAGTTTCCTTCCAAGGAGAAAGTGTCTTTCAATTTCCTGACTGCAATTAGAATTTGCAGTGATTTTTGGAGACAAAATAAGATAGGAAAATATCTACATTCTTCTCATCATTATAGTTTTGCTATTCAAATGATATTTACTCATTTGAAGATTTAGTTTTTATATTGTACTGATATACTATTATCAATTAATGATAAATCAAATAGAAAAAACTAATTGGACTGTGGATAATTGAAATAATATAATAATGATGTTAAATTAATGTGTTATATGCAGTATTCAATATCCTGAAAACAAAGCTTTTTTGCCTTTTTTGCCTATAACATATGTGGAAGAATCACAAAATTTGCCATATTTTTACAGAACCAATAAAATTCAACAGTGGTGGAAAGCAAATTTCACAGACTATCTTCTCCCCAAAATGTGCAAAATTATAAACTAATGAGAGATTTAATTCTTTTAATCTGATCAGATACTTGAGAATCATCATTCCATATATGAATATATAATATACTTGTAGATAGACAAATTGGTTCAGTAGGAAAGTTAATATACATGTGCTGGCTTTGTTTCGGAAGGATCTTCTTTCCTATGATCACACTGAACTAAAACTACTGCCTTTCAAAATCTATTAGAGGCAGTGTAAGTTGTACGTGTTAACGAAGTATATTCAGATAAAATGTCTTGTCCTTTCCAAATGTGAAAACAAGGAAAAGGCAGAAAATGAACAAAACATTCAGCTCAAAATATTGTTTTGACTGTACAAAGGAAACTGAAAGAAAGCAAACAAAGTTAAAGAAATAACAAAATGCTAACTGATGGAAACTGAAGTTGGTGATTTAGGAAATGGAATGATAAGTACAATTGCCTATAAACCTGAGACATGGCTCTTTAAAAAAAAAGTGACGTATCTATGAAAAGTCTAATAAAAATAGTGAATATGCAAATTATAAGCTGTACACATTTAAAGGGAATATAATAGTGTCTTAACTCAGGTTGCCGTGACAAAACAACATATATTTGGTGGTTTAAACAGAGATTTATTTTTCATAGTTCTGGAGGGTGGAAATCTGAGATCATGGTGCCAGCAAAGTTAAGTGTTGGTGAGACCTCTCTTCCTGGCTTACAGATGGTTGCCTTCTCACTGTGTGCTCACAGGGCCTTTCCTCAGTACATGTGCATGGAGAGAAAAAGAGATATCTCTCCTGCTTTTTTAATAAACTAATCAATTCTATCCAATTAGAGTCCCACCTTTATGACCTCATTTAAACTCAGTTACCTCCTAAAAGCCCTGTTTCCAAAATAGTCACATTAGGGCGTCAATATATGAACTGGGTGGGAGCACAATGCAGTTTATAGCATTCAACCCCTGACCCTTCCAAAATTCATGTTCTTCTCTCATGCAAGATATGTTCATTCTATCTTAACAGCCTCAACTGTCTTCATTCCAACATTAAGTCTGAAGCTCAGTCTCCCTTAAATATCATCTAAATCAGATATGGGTGAGACTCAAGGTATGATTCATCTGGAGGCAAGACTTCTCTCTAGCTGTAAACCTGTGAAACCAGGCAAGATATGTGCTTCCAAAATAAAGTGGAGGACAGTTATAGGATAGACATTCCCATTCCAAAGGGAGAAATCAGAAGGAAATAAATGAAGGATCTCAATAAAATCCAAAAGCTAGCCTGGATCTTAAGGCTCAATAACATAAGTATGTGTGAACACACATATGTGCAGGTGTATAGGTAGACAGACAGGAAGAAAGATAGATAATAAGGAATCAGCTCATGTGACCATGGAAGGTGAGAAGTCCCAAGACCTATAATTGTCAAGCTGGAGAACCAGGAATGACAATGGTATAGTTGCAGTACAAACCCAAAGGCCTCCAAACCAGGAGAATAAATGGTGTAAGTTCCAGTCTGAGAGCCAGCAGGCTTAACACCCAAGAACTGATTTTTCAGTTCAAGTCTAAATGTGGGAAAAGACTGCTGTTCCAGCTGAAGTAGTGAGGCAGGTGTAGTTCCCTCTTACTCAGTTTTTTGGTTCAGTTCAGGCCTTCAGTCGATTGGATGAGGTTCATCTACATTAAAGACAGCAATCTGCTTTAGTCAGTCTTCCAATTCAAATGTTAATCTCATCCCAAATAAAACACACCTAGAATACTGTTTGACCAAATGTCTGGGCACCTCATGGCCCAGTCAAGTTGACACATTAAATAATCAAACAAAGAAAACACAAATAGCAAAGACAAAATGGATATGAATATCAAGAAACTTTATCTTCAGTCTGTATCAGGAGGAAGCATATGGCACAGATAATTCAAGGATGTTTGAGTGAAAATGTGCAGATACAGGGAAACCACAAGGCCTGGTGCAGTACCTGAAAGAAGAATGCTGAGTATAAGACAACCATCAGTGACCCTGACTGTCTGAATTGAACTGCAATGGGAGAGCCAGCTAGTGGGTACCTGGCCTCCCTTTCTTCTCATATCCTGATAGGGCTTCCCACTAACTGAACCAAATAAGAAGCCAGAGGGTATGGCATCTCACTCCTATAGTTCATACAGGTTCATAGGGTGCGATGGCTGAAAGTTTGACACAGAGGGTTAAGCAGAAATATTAAAACATGAAATCTGTAATAGTAAAGTGTATTCTTCAATAAAAATAAGTAATTTTTCTGGAAAATATAAATTACAAAAACTGACTCTAGCATGTGTTTGCTGTTGCTTCAGTCATTTCCGACTCTTTGTGACCTTATGGACCATAACAAACCAGGCTCCTCTGTCCAGGGGACTCTCCAGGGAGGAATACTGGAGTGGGTTGTTATGCCTTCCTCCAGGGGATCGTCCCAACCCAGGAATCAAACCTGAGTCTCTTTTGTCTCCTGCATAGCAGATGGGTTCTTTACCACTAGGGCCACCTGGGAAGACTTTAGCATAGAAAAACTAAATGTCACATAATCATAGAAAAACTGAAAACATTATTAGAATATTGCATTAAAAATAGATCCTGTTCTAGATGATTTTATAGTCATTTCTCCCAAAATTTTCAAGGAAAATGTTATGTTTTACATAGGAAAAAATGTTGAAAGGATACTTTATTAATATTATGAGATACCATGACTTGATACCTATCTCAGGCAAAAGAAGGAAGAAAAGGAATTTTTGGAAAATCTCACATAAAAACACCTTAAATTACTAACAGATCAAAATTGAATTTTTATTAAAATGAGGCATAGTAGTGTTTTACCCTTACAAGAATTGCAAACATTATTTAATAATAAATATCTATAACCATAAACTATCATAGTGACAAATTAAGAAAACTACATGATTATTTCTAGACATGCAATCAAGTTTTTAAAATAAAATAGACAGTGCTTTCTCTAAAACCACGTAGAGTAACTGAAAAGGATACATATATATAGGATGAATAAAATGTAACACTTAACATGCTATTATAAGATTCCTTTTAAAGGGAGAGGGAAACAGTGAAACCTATAACCCACCATTATTACTTTAGCATCATTGTGGATGCTTTTTGCTATCTTAGATGGAGTGCTTGATGTGTAAGTAAAGACGGCATCCTGGATACTCAACCTCCTGCCATCACGAAGCCAATAAGAGATGAGCCGTCTGTCTGTGCCCTATCTGAGTTTCTGATCCAAAGAATGATAAAAATAATAATAATAAAATAGGTGTTTTCTTTCAGGCCAAGAGGCTGTCAGAGTTTGTTAGGTTGACCAGATACGAATCAAAGGATATAGAACTGGCTTCAGTAGAAGAGGATGAGACCTCTTCTAGAGAGCATAAAACAGAGCATAAAAAAGGGGTAAGGGAAGGAGATGAGGGGAGGGGGATGGATGGAATCAGAGAGCGGAGTAGGGGAGGAAGGAGGGAAGGGAAGAGCACAAAGGAACAACCCAAAGACCTCGTATGCATCCCTTGCTTTGAGCCAGAAGACTAATCCTTCTCTGGACTTCTGAGTTATTAGAGACAATAAATACCCTTTTTTGCTTAAATTAGGCTAAGGTGGGTATCTGCCACAGCAAAGAATTCTAACTGAAAATTCTCCTCCAGGTAAAGGTCCTAGTCTGGCTATTTACAGAACTCTACACAGCAGGATAAAGGCTCGGCCATTAACCCTCTTTAAAATATTGATGTGGATTAAAGTGAATACTGGAAAGGTGAAGTTCACTTCAGCTTTTGTTTATTTTCCTTGGGGGAATGAAACATATGACAAAACTAGGTCATCAAGGTTTAGTATGGTAAAGTATGGACATAGAGGAAATTGAAAGGAAGTTTATTTCTCTTAAACTCAGAGATTACCAGCAATGGCTGTAAGTCACACAATCAATTGCTAATAATTGCCTTTTAGTTTGTTTTCTAATCATGGTATCATCCCCAGAACCATTTTCTGAAATGAGATTTACAATTTGGAATACCTAAGAGATTTGTGGGCTTTGATTCTGCTAGAGCTACAAAGGGGAAAAGGCTTTAATTATTTTTTGCCTGAAGAGGCTATCAGTGTTTATTGTTGTATATACAGCTCTGCTCCAGCCATTTTCAAACTTTAAAAAAGTAAAATTGTCTTTGTACCCTACCCTTATGTTAATTACTTCCATTTGCATATATTTACAAATTCTATTTTAGCTACTTATAGGAATCTTTATCATTAATCCTTCCACAAATCTAAGTAAATAATAACCCATTGGAACAGTACCATAAAAACAACTTCATATGGTATTACAATGAAAAAAAAATCAATAAACAAGCTCTAAACAAGGTCGACTATGAAAGAGACAGAAAGAAGAGAGAAATCATCTTGTTGCTCAGTCATTTTGAAGTCAGCTGGATGTCAAGTCAATGGCCAGCAAGGAATGTGGCAAGTGCAAAGAAAGCTTGATCAAATAAATTCATACGAAGATTTCCCCTTTCATTCAACAACAAAGCCACCAAAATTTAAATGAGAATTTAATTGAGTATTTTTATTGCTAAAAATTAATCTATTTGCAATTCATTTACAAAGACTGGATAATAAGATAACTTCACATATTTGAGAGATTTTTCTCCAGCTTTCAAATGTTCATGGTCTACTCTGAAAATAATTAAAAGAAAACAACTCTTAAAATGCTGAAGTGTCTTTGAAGTTCCATAACATTGTAAACATTGTGCCTAATAATAAAACGTCCATAGCTAGGAAAAAGATTCTTTTAAAGAGAGAAACTGATATAAACATACAAGATTATATACATGACAGTTATCAGGTATAAAGACAGAGACAAAGATATATATAAGAAATTGCAGTCTGTCTGCCTTTAGGTTCATCTTTTAACTATAGATTGCCAGTTAAATCTCACTCTAATAATAGGGAGAACATGTACACAAGCACACACACAAACCCACACACACAACTAAATGTCCACAAATTGCAGATGAGACTCTATTTAAAGTGATACAATATCCTGATTTGAACAATTTTCAAAAAATTAATGTCTTCTTCACAAATTAATATCTATATGATTTTATGTACATACCTTATTTCTTTTATCCCTTGGCCAGAATAATTTCCTTCTCCAGGGGGTCTTCCCAATCTAGGGATCAAACTTGTGTGTCTTATCTCCTGTATTGGCAGGCGGGTTCTTTACCACTAATGCCACCTAGGAAGCCCAATAACAACTTACAGTGGCCAAATATTCAATAACATAGTCTAGGTGGGGCTTCCCTGGTAGCTCAGCTGGTAAAGAATCCTCCTGTAATACAGGAGACCACGATTCAATTCCTGGGTTGGGAGGATCTCCTGGAGGAGGGTATGGCAACCCACTTCAGTATTCTTGTCTGGAGAATCCCCATGGACAGAGGGGCCTGGCGGGATAAAGAGTCATGGGGTCCCAAAGAGTCGGACACGACTGAGCAACTAACCACAAACACTTATTAACTGCCATCCATTCCCTGTGTTGTTTCCCACAGTCAAGAATTTTTGGTATCCTTCCCCAGTAAACTGCTTGAGCATAAATCCTTATTTCAGTGTCTGATTTTGGAGAATCCAAACTAAGACATGTAATGAGAACAGTTCATATTCTGAAATCATGTTAACTAGGTTTTCACAAATTGCATTTTTTTTCTAATTATCATTGTACTCAATTTTTTAACTGCAAAAATAATACACGTATATTTTTAAGGTAAAAATAATAAAAAGATAATCGCAACTCCATTTTTATTTCTGCTTCAAATATACATAATCTAATGAATTTCTCTTTTTTTTTCCAGTTTCATTAAGCTGCTATTCACGCATAAAACATGAAAGTTTAAAGTATAAATGTGATGATTTGATAAACCCATATACATTGGGAAGTTACCACAGTAAGGTTGTTAAAACATCCATTAACTCACATAGTTACCATTTTTATATGTGTGGTAAGTTACTATAGTCACCATGCTGTACATCAACGCCCCAGAAATAATTCATCTTATAGCTGGAAGTTTATACATTTTGACCAAAACCTCTACCTTTCCCCAACCCAGAGCCCATGACAACTAGAATTCAAATCTCTATTTCTAATGTGCAGCTCTTTTAGATTCCACATTAAAGTGAAAACATACAGTATTTGTCGCCTCTGAAATGTCACTTAGTATAATGCCCTCAAGGTCCATGAATGTTGTCACAAAAGGCAAGATTTCCTTCCTTCATACGGCCAAATTATGTAAAGGAATATAATTGTATTATTATACACACATATATATTCCTAAATAAATGTAAAGGAATATAAATTTTAAATATAAACACATGTATGTTTGTATATATATTTAAAATTTTATTTATTCTTAAACAATCTAAAGACACTGAGTTTATTTCATTGCCTTGACTATTGTGAATAATGTGCAGTGAACATGGGGGTATAGTTAACTCTTGAGATAGAAATTTCATTTCCTTCAGAAACATACCCAGAAGTTGGACTGTTGAATCACACAGTGATTTCACTTTTCATTTTTTGAGGAACCTCTGTACTGTTTTCTGTACTCCCTGCTCCAATTTACAATCACACCAACACCACACAATGCCTCCCTTTACTCCACATCCTTGCCAACATTCATAATTTCTTCTCTTTTTGATAACAATCATTTTAAAAGTTGTGAGGTGTATCTCACTGGGATTTTGATTTGCATTTCCCTGATGATTAAATCTTTTCATACACCACTTGGCCATCTATACGTCATTTTTGGAAAAAAAAGTCTATTCAAGTCATTTTCCCATTTTTAAAATTGGATTGTTTACTTCTGTGTTATTGAGTTGTATGGACTCCTTCTATATTTTGGATATTGCATGCATGCTAAGTCACTTCAGTTGTGTTCGACCCTTTGCGACCCTATGGACCTTAGCCCGCCTCCTCTGTCTATAGGATTCTCCAAGCAAGAAAACTGGAGTGAGTTGCCATGCCCTTCTCCATGGGATCTTCCCAACCCAGGGATCAAACCTGGGTCTCTTAGTCTCCTTCACTGGCATGTAGGTTCTTTACCACTAGCGCAACCTGGAAAGCCCATTTTGGATATTAACCCCTTATCAAAAGATGGTTTGCAAATATTTTATTCCATTCTATAGGTCACATTTGCATTTGCTGATTGTTTATCTTGCTGTGAAGAAGCTTTTTGCTTGATGTAGTCCCACTTGTTTATATTTGCTTTCTTGCTTATACTTCTGGTGTCAAATAAAATAAACGTTGTTACTAAAAGAACTTTTAACCTGCTTTCTTCTATTAGCCTTATATTTTGGGTTCTTATATTTATGTCTTTAATACATTTTGATTTAATATTTGTGAGTGGTGTAAGATAGAGGTCCAATTTCATTCTTTTGCATGTAGCTGTCCAGTTTTCCTAACATCATTAAATAGATTATGGTTTCCTCATTGAATATCTTGGTTCCCTTATAAAACACCTGTTTACCACATATATGTGGGTTTATTTGGGGGCTCTTGATTCTATTATGTTGGTCTATGTGTTTGTTTTTATATCAATAATGTAAAGATTTGATTATTCTAGCTCTGTAGTATAGTTTGAAATCATGAAGTGTGATTTCTCCAGCTTTTTTCTTCTTTCTTAAGATTGCTTTGGCTATTCAGGGTTATTGTGAAAAAAACAACAACCTAGAACACAACCTAAAACAATTTTAGGTGTGTTTTCTAATTGTATAAAAAAAAGCCATTGGAATTTTTTATCAGGATTGCATTGAATGTAGATTCAATATAGATGGCTTTGAGTAGTTTTAACATTTCAACAATACTATATTAATTCTTTCAATCCATCTACACGGAATATCTTTCCATTTATTTGGAAAGTATCTTCCTAAATACCTTTCATGAAGTCTTTCAGTGTGCAAGTCTTTTACCTCTTTCAGTTCAGTTCAGTTCAGTCGCTCAGTCGTGTCTGACTCTTTGCGACCCCATGAAAGGCAGCACACCAGGCTTCCCTGTCTATCACCAACTCCCAGAGTTCACCCAAACCCATGTCTATTGAGTCAATGATGTCATCCAATCATCTCATCCTCTGTCGTCCCCTTCTCCTCCTGCCCCCAATCTTTCCCAGCATCAGGGTCTTTTCAAATTAGTCAGTTCTTGGCATCAGGTGGCCAAAGTATTGGAGTTTCAACTTCAACATCAGTCCTGTCAATGAACATCCAGGACTGATCTCCTTTAGGATGGACTGGTTGGATCTTCTTGCAGTCCAAGGGACTCTCAAGAGTCTTCTCCAACACCACAGTTCAAAAGCATCAATTCTTCGGCACTCAGCTTTCTTTATAGCCCAACTCTCACATCCATACATGACCACTGGAAAAACCATAGCCTTGACTAGACAGATGGACCTTCATTGACAAAGTAATGTCTCTGCTTTTCAATATGCTGTCTAGGTTGGTCATAACTTTCCTTCCAAGGAGTAAGCGTCTTTTAATTTCATGATTGCAGTCACCATCTGCAGTGATTTTGAAGCCCAGAAAAATAAAGTCAGCCACTGTTTCCACTGTTTCCCCATCTATTTGCCATGAAATGATGGGACCGGATGCCATGATCTTAGTTTTCTGAATGTTGAGCTTTAAGCCAACTTTTTCACTCTCTTCTTTCATTTTCATCAAGAGGCTCTTTAGTTCTTCACTTTCTGCCATAAGGGTGGTAATCTGCATATCTGAGGTTTACCTCTTTAGTTAAGTTTATTTATAAGTATTTTATTGTTTTTATGCTATCATGGATGGAATTGTTTTCTTTATTTCTCTTTCAGATATTTCATTGTTAGTTTGTAGAAACACAATTGATTTTTTATATGTTGATTTCGTACCATGAATCTTTATTGAAGTCTAATCAAATCTAACATTTTGGGGTGCAGTCTTTAGGACTTTCCATATACAAAATCATGTCATCTGTAAGCGGACACAATTATAACTTTTTTTTCCCAATTCAGATGCATTTTATTTCTTTTTGATGCTTAACTGCTCTGGCTAGGCCTTACAGCACTATGTTGATTAGCAATGGTGAGTGGGCACACATGTCTTGTTCCCAATTTTAGCAGCAAAGTTTTTAGTCTTTCACCATTGAGTATATGTTAGCTGTGAGTCTGGCCTTGATTACATTGAGATATGTTACTTCTGTATCCAATTTGTTGTTTTTATCATGAAAAGATGCTGAATTTTGTCAAATGCTTTTCTTGCATCTGTTGAAAGTGACCATATGATTTTTATCATTCATTCTATTAATATGGAACAGCACATTACTGAGTTGCATATGTAGAAGCAAACTTGCATCCCAGGAAAAAATCTAACTTGGATGTATTATCCTTTTAAATGCTTTTTTGACTTTGGCTTGCTAATTACTTGTTGAAAATTTTTGTATCTATATTTATCAAGGATATTGGACCATATAGTTTTATTTCCCTGTACTGTCCTTTTCCAGCTTTGAAATGGGTAATGCTGGTCTCATGAAATGAGTTTAGAAATGTTCTCCAAATTTTTGGAAGATTATGAGAAGGATTGCTGTTAATACTTTCTATTTTAAAACATTTGGTACAATTCACTGTGAAACCATCTGGTCCTAGGCTTTTCTTTGCTGGGAGGATTTTGAAAACTGAATCAGCAAGTGCTGGAGTAAGCAAGACCTATGAGCATAGGAAGGCACTTGCAGGGAGCCATCTAGGCCACAAGAGTAGGCCTGGTGCTAAGTGAGCCACCTCTGGGGTCTCAGGTGAAGCAGCCTGCTGACCTCAGTCCTCTTCCATAGAGAGAGGGTATCTCTGTACTAGGCTACCTGGGCTTAGGGAGGGGCGGGAAGGACATGAGAAACCACCTTTCCTACCCTCCTCAGTACATGTTTTCTTATTTCTATGCTTCACCCGTATTCTGTATTCCCTCACCTGGAATCCTTGGCTCTGCTGAAGGTAATTTCTTACATGGATAGTCGTTCAAATTGATGTTACCAGGGAGGGGATAGTCACTAGGAATTCCTTTGCCACCATTCTGTTCTTTTTCTTTTCTTAATCCTAATTTACTTCTTTCAATTCCTTCATTAATGTGTAGAAATCACAGTCTCTTTTTTTTTTTTTTTTGAGAGGATGTTTTATTTATTTATTTATTTTTTACAGTTAAAAGTATTTTTATTAAAAAAGCACAAATGCAAAGAAATGAACAGAGGAAAAATTATGCGTCGAACCTGGACTGGTCACTTATGATAATATACATGCTACAATTCCATTCTCCCCAATCATTCCACCTTCACCCTCTCCCACAGAGTCCCAAAGACTGTTCTAAATGCCTATGTCTCTTTTGCAGTCTCTTATACAGGGTTCAGGTTACCATTTTTCTAAATTCCATATATATGCGTTAATATACAGTATTGATGTTCTTCTTTCTGGCTTACTTCACTCTGTATAATTGGCTCCAATTTCATCCACCTCATTAAAACTGATTCAAATGCATTCTTTTTGATGGCTGAGAAATACTCCATTGTGTATATGTACCAAAGCTTTCTTATCCATTCATCTGCAGATGGACATCTAGGTTGCTTCCATGTCCTGGCTATTATAAACACTGCTGCAATGAACATTGGAGTACATGTGTCTCTTTCAATTCTGGTTTCCTCGGTGTGTATGCCCAGGAGTGCGATCGCTGGATCATATGGCAGTTCTATTTCCAGTTTTCTGAGGAATCTCCACACTGTTCTCCATAGTGGCTGTACTAGTTTGCATTCCCACCAACAGTGTAAGAGGGTTCCCTTCTCTCCACACCCTCTCCAGCATTTATTGCATGTAGACTTTTGGATAGCAGACATTCTGACTGGTGTGAAATGGTATCTCATTGTGGTTTTGATTTGCATTTCTCTGATGATGAGGGATGTTGAGCATTTTTTCATGTGTTTGTTAGCCATCTTTATGTCTTCTTTGGAGAAATGTCTGTTTAGTTCTTTGGCCCATTTTTTGATTGGGTCACTTAGTTTTCTGGAATTAAGCTGCAGGAGCTGCTTGTATAATTTGGAGATTAATCCTTTATCAGTTGCTTCATTTGCTATTATTTTCTCCCATTCTGAAGGCTGTCTTTTCACCTTGCTTATAGTTTCCTTTGCTGTGCAGAAGCTTTTGATTTTAATTAGGTCCCATTTGTTTATTTTTGCTTTTATTTCCAATATTCTGGGAGGTGGGTCTTGGAGGATCCTGCTGTGGTTTATGTCGGAGAGTGTTTTGCCTACGTTCTCCTCTAGGAGTTTTATAGTTTCTGGTCTTACATTTAGATCTTTAATCCATTTTGAGTTTATTTTGGTGTATGGTGTTAGGAAGTGTTCTAGTTTCATTCTTTTACAAGTGGCTGACCAGTTTTCCCAGCACCACTTGTTAAAGAGACTGTCTTTTCTCCATTTTATATTCTTGCCTCCTTTGTCGAAGATAAGGTGTCCATAGGAGCGTGGGTTTATCTCTGGGCTTTCTATTTTGTTCCATTGATCTATATTTCTGTCTTTATGCCAGTACCATACTGTCTTGATGACTGTGGCTTTGTAATAGAGCCTGAAGTCTGGCAGGTTAATTCCCCCAGTTCCATTCTTCTTCCTCAAAATTGCTTTAGCTATTCGAGGTTTTTTGTATTTCCATACAAATTGTGAGATTATTTGTTCTAGTTCTGTGAAAAATATTGTTGGCAGCTTGATAGGGATTGCATTGAATGTATAAATTACTTTGGGTAGTATACTCATTTTTACAATATTTATTCTTCCAATCCACAAACACTGTATATTTCTCCATCTATTCATGTCCTCTTTGATTACTTTCACTAGTGTTTTATAGTTTTCTATGTACAAGTCTTTTGTTTCCTTAGGTAGATATATTCCTAAGTATTTAATTCTTTTCGTTGCAACAGTGAATGGAATAGTTTCCTTAATTTCTCTTTCTATTTTCTCATTATTAGTGTATAGGAATGCAAGGGATTTCTGTGTGTTGATTTTATATCCTGAAACTTTACTGTAATCATTGATTAGCTCTAGTAGTTTTCTGGTAGAGTCTTTAGGGTTTTCTGTGTAGAGGATCATGTCATCAGCGAACAGTGAAAGCTTTACTTCTTCTTTTCCAATTTGTATTCCTTTTATGTCTTTTTCTGCTCTGATTGCTGTGGCCAAAACTTCCAGAACTATGTTGAATAGTAGTGGTGAGAGTGGGCACCCTTGTCTTGTTCCTGACTTTAGGGGAAATGCTTTCAGTTTTTCACCATTGAGGATAATGTTTGCTGTGGGTTTGTCATATATAGCTTTTATTATGTTGAGGTATGTCCCTTCAATTCCCACTTTCTGGAGGGTTTTTATCAAAAATGGATGTTGAATTTTATCGAAGGCTTTCTCTGCATCTATTGAGATAATCATATGATTTTTATTTTTCAGTTTGTTAATGTGGTGTATTACGTTGATTGATTTGCGGATATTGAAGAATCCTTGCATTCCTGGGATAAAGCCCACTTGGTCATGATGTATGATCTTCTTAATATGCTGCTGGATTCTGATTGCTAGAATTTTGTTAAGGATTTTTGCATCTATGTTCATCAGTGATATTGGCCTGTAGTTTTCTTTTTTTGTGGGGTCTTTACCAGGTTTTGGGATTAGGGTGATGGTGGCCTCATAGAATGAGTTTGGAAGTTTCCCTTCCTCAGCTATTTTCTGGAAGAGTTTGAGTAGAATAGGTGTTAGCTCTTCTCTAAATTTTTGGTAGAATTCAGGTGTGAAGCCGTCTGGACCTGGGCTTTTGTTTGCTGGGAGATTTTTGATTACAGTTTCAATTTCCGTGCTTGTGATGGGTTTGTTCAGATTTTCTATTTCTTCCTGGTTCAGTTTTGGAAAGTTGTACTTTTCTAGGAATTTGTCCATTTCTTCCAGGTTATTCATTTTATTGCCATATAATTCCTGATAGTATTCTCTAATAATCCTTTGTATTTCTGTGTTGTCAGTTGTGATTTCTCCATTTTCATTTCTAATTTTATTGATTTGGTTCTTCTCCCTTTGTTTCTTGATAAGTCTGGCTAGTGGTTTGTCAATTTTATTCACCTTCTCAAAGAACCAGCTTTTGGCTTTGTTGATTTTTGCTATGGTCTCTTTTGTTTCTTTTGCATTTATCTCTGCCCTAATTTTTATGATTTCTTTCCTTCTACTGACCCTGGGGTTCTTCATTTCTTCCTTTTCTAGTTGCTTTAGATGTAGAGTTAGGTTATTTAGTTGACTTTTTTCTTGTTTCTTGAGGTGTGCCTGTATTGCTATGAACTTCCCCCTTAGCACTGCTTTTACAGTGTCCCAGAGGTTTTGGGTTGTTGTGTTTTCATTTTCATTCATTTCTATGCATATTTTGATGTCTCTTTTGATTTCTTCTATGATTTGTTCATTATTCAGCAGCGTGTTGTTCAGTCTCCATATGTTGGCACTTTTAATAGTTATTCTCCTGTAATTGAGATCTAATCTTACTGCGTTGTGGTCAGAAAAGATGCTTGGAATGATTTCAATTTTTTTGAATTTACCTAGGCTAGATTTATGTCCCAGGATGTGATCTATCCTGGAAAAGGTTCCGTGTGCGCTTGAGAAAAAGGTGAAATTCATTGTTTTGGGGTGAAATGTCCTATAGATATCTATTAGGTCTAACTGTTCTATTATATCATTTAAAGATTGTGTTTCCTTGTTAATTTTCTGTTTAGTTGATCTATCCATAGATGTAAGTGGGGTGTTAAAATCTCCCACTATTTTTGTGTTATTGTTAATTTCCCCTTTCATACTTGTTAGTAATTGTCTTACATATTGCGGTGCTCCTATGTTAGGTGCATAAATATTTATAATTGTTATATCTTCTTCTTGGATTGATCCTTTGATCATTATGTAGTTTCCTTCTTTGTCTCTTTTCACAGCCTTTGTTTTAAAGTCTATTTTATCCGATATGAGTATTGCTACTCCTGCTTTCTTTTGGTCTCTATTTGCATGGACTATCTTTTTCCAGCCCTTCACTTTCAGTCTGTATGCATCCCTAGTTTTGAGGTGGGTCTCTTGCAGACAACATATATGGGGGTCTTGTTTTTGTATCCATTCAGCCAGCATTTGTCTTTTGGTTGGGGCATTCAACCCATTTACGTTTAAGGTAATTATTGAAAAGTACGATCCCGTAGCCATTTTCTTTATTGCTTTGGGTTCAAGTTTATACACTCTTTCTGTGATTCCTGTCTATAGAAGATCCTTTAGCATTTGTTGGAGAGCTAGTTTGGTGATGCTGAATTCCCTCAGCTTTTGCTTGTCTGTAAAGCTTTTGATTTCTCCTTCATATTTGAATGAGATCCTTGCTGGGTATAGTAATCTGGGCTGTAGGTTATTTTCTTTCATCACTTTAAGTATATCTTGCCACTCCCTTCTGGCCTGAAGAGTTTCTGTTGAAAGATCAGCTGTTATCCTTATGGGAATCCCCTAGTGTTATTTGCTGCTTTTCCCTTGCTGCTTTTAATATTTGTTCTTTGTGTTTGATCTTTGTTAATTTGATTAATATGTGTCTTGGAGTATTTCGCCTTGGGTTTATCCTGTTGGGGACTCTCTGGATTTCTTGGACTTGGGTGATTATTTCTTTCCCTATTTTAGGGAAGTTTTCAACTATTATCTCCTCAAGTATTCTCTCATGGTCTTTCTTTTTGTCTTCTTCTTCTGGGACTCCTATGATTCGAATGTTGGAGCGTTTAACATTGTCCCAGAGGTCTCTAATATTGTCCTCATTTCTTTTAATTCGTTTTTCTTTTTTCCTCTCTGTTTCATTTATTTCTACAATTCTATCTTCTAGTTCGCTTATCCTGTCTTCTGCCTCTGTTATTCTACTGTTTGTTCCCTCCAGAGTGTTTCTGATCTCATCTATTGCATCATTCATTGTATATTGACTCTTTTTTATTTCTTCTAAGTCCTTATTAAATCTTTCTTCCATCTTCTCAATCCTTTTCTCCAGGTTATTTATCTGTAACTCCATTTTACTTTCAAGATTTTGAATCATTTTCACCATCAAAATTCGAAATTCTTTATCAGGTAGATTCTCTATATCTTCTTCTTTTGTTTGTGTTGGTGGGCAATTATCTTGTTCCTTTACTTGCTGGGTATTTCTCTGCCTCTTCATCTTGCTTATATTGCTTTGCTTGGGGTGTCCTTTCCCTCTTCTTGCAGTTTGTGGAGTTCTCTTTATTATGTAGTTTCTTCGCTGTGTGTGGGGTTGGACAGGTGACTTGTCCGGGTTCCCTGGTTAGGGAAGCATGTGTCAGTGTTCTGGTAGGTGGAGCTGGATTTCTTCTCTTTCCTTTAGAAGACAATGGGCTGCTTTTCTGGGAGCCTGATGTCCTCTGTCAGTATTCAGAAGTGGTTTTGTGGACTTTACTCCACGTTCAAATGTTCTTTTGATGAATTTGTGGGGAAGAAAGTGGTCTCGCCGTCTTGTTCCTTCCTCCCCAGAACACTGGATTCCTATATTCCACCTGGTCGTGGAGTATCCCTTCCCAGCCGCTCCAGCAAGGCGCAGCCGCTGTACCCTACCTTGGACGAGGGGTATCTCCTCAACGCCGCCCCTCCTGCTTTGAATGTGGATCAGCTCCTCTCGGCCCTCCGGTGCCCAGGCAGCCACCACCTCCTGGACGTGGTACAGCTCCTCTCGGCCACCGCCCCAACCCTGGGCGCGGGGCAGCTCCTCTCAGCCACGATTCTGCACGTGGTCGGTTGCGCCGGGAGCCGGGCATCTCTGGCGTCTGCGCCGCCGGGAGCCGGGCGTCTCTGGCGTCTGCGCCGCCGGGAGCCGGGCGTCTCTGGCGTCTGCGCCGCCGGGAGCCGGGCGTCTCTCGCGTCTGCGCCGCCGGGAGCCGGGCGTCTCTCCGAAATCACAGTCTCACAATGAATTTCAATTCACAGTTGGTTCATTTTTTCCACTGTTATGGGGTTATAGCAGTTCTCCCTCTGTGAATTATCAGTTTATATACTTAATCTATTATCTATGAATTTAAAAATTTTTATACTACTCTTCAGAGATTCTATTTTACATCATTGGGTTAGAAAAATATGACTTATGTGGTATTTGCTGTGATCAAAAGAGTATGATGTTGAAAAAAAAAAGTACAAATAGAGAGTCCATAAAAAATACATGCATGTATATATGTATATGTATAGATATAAATGCATAGGAGAAATTAATGTGTGATTAAACTGATATTTCTATTCCAAGAGGAAATATGACTTATTTAACATGTTACTGGTGTAACGAATAGTCTCTAAGAAAATTAATTAAAACCCTGCCTCACATCATAGAAATGAATATCAGAATAAGCAAAAAATGAGAAAAGAAATAAGCAAAAAATCAATTCTCTAGCTCAGATCTAATCTCTGAAAAATAATGACACATAAACTCTCTCACAGTAAAGCTGAGACACAAAGAATATGAAAGTTCTTGTCAGAATAAGGGTATAATAAAGTCACCATAAATGCAAACAGAAATATTATAAGGTTTCAACCAATGAGTTGTTCCACTTTAGGGAGTTCTTTGAAGCTAGAACACACTATTCAGTGGTGAGGTATAGGGCACTGAGAACTGTAAATGCTTTTCTCAAAAGAGAAGAGCTTACAACAAAGGAAAGAAAAAGTTGCTATACTTCTGTGCTCATAATGAAGATCATTTGCATAAATGGAATCTGAGTGAGAAGTTTCTCCAGCAGATTGTAAGATATAAGTAAAGCAGAGGAAATTTGCTTTCTTCTCATTAAATCAAAAAGAAATTATTCATCTCCATGAATGCAAATGAAAGCTTTCCAAATGGTGTGGTCATAACATGGTAATTAAATGCCTGAGTGCCAGCCAGATTCCTTCATTTTTCTAAATTATAATAATTACAATTGACCATTACTGATAATTACAGTGGTCGAAGTGTCAAATTCCAATTTTTCATTCTCTTTTCTGTATTTAATGTGTAACCTCCTTCCAGGAAAATACATCAAGTATTCTTTCTCCTTACTCGAATCCTTTCTACCCTTTTACCTCCCACCCACAGAAATCAGCTCTCTCTTCACCCTCTCCTTTCTGTCTACTTACCTCCTAATCATAGTTTCTTTTTTTCTTTTTTTAAATTTCCTCCAGGGGCTAATCAGGCGGTGTCTAGATATACAAGCATTATGTCAAGGTAAAATTAAAAGATTAAATATGTAAATTATTGTTTCAAAAAGGATTCTGTGTATTCTGAATGCCTAAATCACTTTATACCCACTTATTATCCCTGTAATTAAAATGGAAGCTAGTAAGCAAAGGTCCTAACCAATTCCTTGAGGAAAGCATACAAGTTAAAAATAAAAGGATTACCTAATCCTTCCAACTCTAAGTTAATTCTGTGTTTCTCAGGCCTTATATTGTATCACTTTCTTAACTGGCATAAATGGTTTCTGTTGTGGGACTTTAGAACAATTTTCTACAAATCATATTTTAAATATTTCTTTCCTTTTGAATTAAATCATTCCATTCTCCAGGTGTCTTCCTGGAAAACATAAATGCCTCTGAGTAAGTCAGTTCAGTTCAGCCACTCAGTCGTGTCAGACTTTTTGCGACCCCATGAATCACAACATGCCAGGGCTCCCTGTCCATCACCAACTCCCGGAGTTCACTCAAACTCATGTCCATCGAGTTGGTATGCCATCCAGCCATCTTATTCTCTGTCGTCCCCATCTCCTCCTGCCCACAGTCCCTCCCAGCATCAGACTCTTTTCCAGTGAGTCAACTCGTAGCATGAAGTGGCCAAAGTATTGGAGTTTCAGCCCTAGCATCAGTCCTTCCAATGAACAATCAGGATTGATCTCCTTTAGAATGGACTGGTTGGCTCTCCTTGCAGTCCAAGGGACTCTCAAGAGTCTATTACTCAGCCATTAAAAAGAATACGTTTTAATTTTTAATCAGTTCTAATGAGGTGGATGAAACTGGAGCCGATTCAGTTCAGTTCAGTTCAGTCGCTCAGTCGTGTCTGACTCTCCGCGACCCCATGAATCACAGCACGCCAGGCCTCCCTATCCATCGCCAACTCCCGGAGTTCACTCAAACTCATGTCCACAGAGTCGGTGATGCAATCCAGCCATCTCATTCTCGGTCGTCCCCTTCTCCTCCCGCCCCCAACCTTTCCCAGCATCAGAGTCTTTTCCAATGAGTCAACTCGTCGCATGAGGTGGCCAAAGTATCACAGTTTCAGCTTTAGCATCAGTCCTTCCAATGAACACACAGGATCGATCTCCCTTAGAATGGACTGGCTGGATCTCCTTGAAGTACAAGGGACTCTCAAAAGTCTTCTCCAGCACCACAGTTCAAAAGCATCAATTCTTCGGCGATCAGCTTCCTTCACAGTCCAACTCTCACATCCATACATGACCACGGGAAAAACCATTGCCTTGACTAGACGGACCTTGGTTGGCAAAGTAATGTCTCTGCTTTTTAATATGCTGTCTAGGTTGGTCATAACTTTCCTTCCAAGGAGTAAGCGTCTTTTAATTTCATGGCTGCAGTCAGCATCTGCAGTGATTTTGGAGCCCCAAAAAATAAAGTCTGAACCTGTTTCCACTATTACCCCATCTATTTCCCATGAAGTGATGGGACCAGATGCCATGATCTTTGTTTTCTGAATGTTGAGCTTCAAGCCAACCTTTTCACTCTCCTCGTTCACTTTCATCAAGAGGCTTTTGAGTTCCTCTTCACTTTCTCCCATAAGGGTAGTGTCATCTACATATCTGAGGTTATTGATATTTCTCCCAGCAATCTTGATTCCAGCTTGTGCTTCTTCCAGCCCAGCGTTCCTCATGATGTACTCTGCATATAAGTTAAATAAGCAACATGACAATATACAGCCTTGATGCACTCCTTTTCCTATTTGGAACCAGACTGTTGTTCCATGTCCAGTTCTGACGGTTGCTTCCTGACCTGCATACAGGTTTCTCAAGAGGCAGGTCAGGTAGTCTGGTATTCCCATCTCTTTCAGAATGTTCCACAGTTTATTGTGATCCACACAGTCAAAGGCTTTGGCATAGTCAATGAAGCAGAAATAGATGGTTTTCTGGAACTCTCTTGCTTTCTCCATGATCCAGCGGATGTTGGCAATTTGATCTCTGGTTCCTCTGCCTTTTCTAAAACCTGCTTGAACATCTGGGAGTTCACGGTTCACATATTGCTGAAGCCTGGCTTGGAGAATTTTGAGCATGACTTTACTAGCGTGTGAGATGAGTGCAATTGTGCGGTAGTTTGAGCATTCTTTGGCATTGCCTTTCTTTGGGATTGGAATGAAGACTGACCTTTTCCAGTCCTGTGGCCACTGCTGAGTTTTCCAAATTTGCTGGCATATTGAGTGCAGCACTTTCACAGCATCATCTTTCAAGATCCAAAATAGCTCAAGTGGAATTCCATCACCACCACTAGCTTTGTTCCTAGTGATGCTTTCTAAGGCCCACTTGACTTCACATTCCAAGATGTCTGGCTCCAGGTGAGTGATCACGTTATCGTGACTATCTTGGTCGTGAAGATCTTTTTTGTACAGTTCTTCTGTGTATTCTTGCCACCTCTTCTTAATATCTTCTGCTTCTGTTAGGTCCATACCATTTCTGTCCTTTATCGAGCCCATCTTTGCATGAAATGTTCCCTTGGAATCGCTAATTTTCTTGAAGAGGTCTCTTGTTTTTCCTATTCCGTTGTTTTCCTCTATTTCTTTGCATTGATCACTGAGGAAGGCTTTCTTATCTCTCCTTGCTATTCTTTGGAACTCTGCATTCAGATGCTTCTATCTTTCCTTTTCTCCTTTGCTTTTCGCTTCTTTTCTTTTCACAGCTATTTGTAAGGCCTCCTCAGACAGCCATTTTGCTTTTTTGTATTTCTTTTCCATGGGGATGATCTTGGTCCCTGTCTCCTGTACAATGTCATGAACCTCCATCCAGAGTTCATTAGGCACTCTATCTATCAAATCTAGTCCCTTAAATCTATTCCTCACTTCCACTGTATAATCATAAGGGATTTGATTTAGGTCATACCTGAATGGTCCAGTGGTTTTCCCTACTTTCTTCAATTTCAGTCTGAATTTGGCAATAAGGAGTTCATGATCTGAGCCACAGTCAGCTCCTGTCTTGTTTTTGCTAACTGTATACAGCTTCTCCATCTTTGGCTGCAAAGAATATCATCAATCTGATTTCAGTGTTGACCATCTGGTGATGTCCATGTGTAGAGTCTTCTCTTGTGTTGTTGGAAGAGGGTGTTTGCTATGACCAGTGAGTTCTCTTGACAAAACTCTATTAGCCTTTGCCCTGCTCCATTCCGTGCTCCAAGGCCAAATTTGCCTGTTACTCCAGGTGTTTCTTGACTTCCTACTTTTGCATTCCAGTCCCCTATAATGAAAAGGACATCTTTTTTAGGTGTTAGTTCTAAAAGGTCTTGTAGGTCTTCATAGAACCGTTCAACTTCGGCTTCTTCAGCGTTCCTGGTTGGGGCATAGGCCTGGATTACTGTAATATTGAATGGTTTGCCTTGGAAACAAACAGAAATCATTCTGTCGTTTTTAAGATTGCATCCAGGGAAAGGAACAAGATGGCGGAGGAATAGGACGGCGAGACCACTCTCTCCCCCACAAATTCATCAAAAGAACATTTGAACGCGAGTAAAGTCCACAAAACAACTTCTGCATGCTGGCAGAGGACGTCAGGCACCCAGAAAAGCAGCCCATTGTCTTCGAAAGGAGGTAGGAAAAAACATAAAAGATAAAAAGCGAGACAAAAGAAGTAAGGACGGAGCTCCGTCCTGGGAAGGGAGGCTTTAAAAAGAGAGAAGTTTCCAAACACGAGGAAACACTCTCACTGGCGAATCTGTGGCGAGCCTTGGAAGCTCAGAGGGCCACATAACCCTCTTTTTTTTTTTAAGATTTTTTTAAAACCCACAGATTACCCGCCAAACGGTAACTCCCAGCGGAGAAGCAGCGCAGACGCCTGCATATGCCATTAGCAAGCGGGGGCTGGGCAGGGAGGAACCGGCTGAACTGCTTAGAGAGAGGACTGGGCTTGAATGCCGCGAGAACAATTTGAGAGAACTGGGGAGCGCAAAGCAGACTGTGGGATAGCTTCCCCACGAAAAGGCGGAAAGCTCTAACCTATGACTCGGCCAGCCCCGCTCACAGAAAAAAGGACTGAGCAGAGCGAGCCGGCTGCGGTCGGCCCATCCCCCATCCCCCGCCGAGACAGGCAGGGAGCGCAGCCAGAGCCGTAGATGGGCAACCGCAGCCCCAGAAAGGCATCTGATACAAACTGCACACAGGCTTGTTGCTAATCAGGACTTCTTGGGCTTGGGCCGGTCGATATCCCCCTGAGAAGATGCGCCGGTTGTATACCCAGAAAACTGAGTGGCGGGGACTGGGGAGACGATAAGTCGCAGAGACCGCGCTCGCCAAAAACCTGGTCCCCTGAACTGCTCGGACCGGGGAAGGCACAAAACGCAGGCCCAAC